>NC_090925.1:545643844-546893844 GCF_040938575.1 Ambystoma mexicanum | reverse complement strand
TAGAGGCACACCGAATGCCCAATGTCTAAGTAGATGTTCCGTAGGCCACATCCTGAACAGAGGCGTTGAGTCTTCCTTCTCCACTGCCATGGCCTTGAAGAAGCTTCTGGAATCCTCCAAGAAGAAACTATGAAAATGTGCCCTTGAGGGGCTCTGAAGAATCCAGAAACGGTTCCCTGTTAATGGGAAGATGGATTGATGGAGCTTGAGGCTCGATTGATTAACCGGAAAAATCGCAAAACACATTAAAAGCCCGAGAGCTATAGCACGAGGACTCCCAACACTTGAACGTGCAGTAAAAATCTGGCTGCCAGAGGAGGGGTTTAGGTGGAGGGCAGTCATTGGCTGGGGGCAGTCTGACCCAGAGACCAGTGATTGGTTGTTAGGAGAAAGTTCAGAAATTAAACAAACTGATTTTTTCTTTACCGAGGATTCCCAGCCTGATGACAGGGAATATTCATGGGCATGTGAATCCATGCCAGACCCCATGCTGGAGAACTCACTTTCCACCAATCTACCTTGCAACTTGCAAAAGATTGCAATATTTGCAATGGCATTTGCAAATTGCAATATGCATTTTTCTTAATTGAAATCTAGCATTTGGCAGGCATCATGAATGCCTGCCACGGAGTACCATTGGTGTTGCATATCCAAGTACAGTTAGTCCCTGCTTCCTTGTTAATGTGTTCTTTTCTACCTTGAATGCTTTAAATAAGGAGGATTCTGAGAAGAATTGAGAAATAAAGAAGCATGGGAACACATTCAAAACATATTTTTTTAAAGTCTTTGTCTCAAGTTTAGTTTATGATATATTACCCCCAAAAATGTTTGGCTTGTATGAAGTAACCCTGTGGGAGACTACACCAGCCTTGTCCTCTTGGCAATAGGTTACCCAACCTTTGGTATAGACCTGTATTACACAAGTTGGTAGTGTGACTGAGCAGCCAGGCTTATCGTAAGAGGGGTCAATGTGAGCTCTAGGGTTGCAACAGAGTTTCAGAGTGACAAGTATTCAAATAACACTTATACTCAAGGTTTCTTGATTAAATATTTATCAATTTAACAGTTTTAAAATAAGCCTTCTTCAGAAGGGAGCTATTGGCAACAGTAAAAATACACTTCCAAATACACTCCTTCAGTTCAATAAAGTAAGCAGATACCCTTTTGGGATGGCACACAGATACTGCTCCACGCTGAGTTGACTTCAATAGCTAGGACACTGTGGACATTAATATGTCACTTTTCACACTTAAATGGTAATGCTGAAGTTGTGGCAAAAAGGAAAAGGTTAGCGAAGGAAACAATGGTTGTTAGGCAGAATCCTATGTAGTTCCCTTAGGGAGCACTACAGAAGATTAGGACTACGGGTATATGCAATAAATCCCCTTTGGTATCAGTCTGTACCACAAAGATTTAGTTGGTAGCTGCCAGGATGACAACTCCACTGTGTGAGTGACAGCTAGGCTGTATGAATGGGGGATTTTCTGCATAAAACCAGGGTCCTGAGGACTGGAAGAGCAAGACGTCGCCACTGGAACTAAGAAGCCGAAGAGGAGAGAAGCCAAAGACATCTGCAATGACTGAACCACCGGGGAAGCCCTGCTGCAGCGTCTCACCACTTTTACTCTGACGACGAGAGAAGATCTTCACTAAAAGAACAACAGGATCTGCAGGAACTACAACGGGAACAGAAGCCAGCTGGAACCATTTCTTCAGACCTAAGGTACTATGAACAGCGATGGCTGTCTTTTCAGACCTCCGGAGGAAAGTCCCATGGTTCCTTCAAGGGCTTCGGCGGAGGCTCATCGTCGTACCGTCAACCGTCCTGCTCTTCGGCCCAGGCGGCCTACAGGGGCTGCAGCAAGTCCGGAGGAGGTCGCCGTCAAGGTCCCCAAGGCGGCGCCTCCATGGCGAACGTCAGCGTGTGGAAGTCCTTCTCCACCGACCATTGGGTGCTGGATGCTCTCGTCCACAGACATACTCTGGAATTCCAACGAAAGTGTCCTCGCATACCACCTGTGGCCAAGCAGGAAAACCATGTCCCTCAGCTTTTGCTGGAGGTGCAGGCCATGCTGAAGAAGGGCGCGATGGAGCTCGGCGGTTGGAGGCCATCCTGGACCTCCGCCGTCTGAAAAAGTACAACAGATCCCTGAAGTTTTGGATGGTCACCCTTCAGCACGTGCTGGGACAGATAGAAGAAGGGGATTTCCTGTCATAGCTGGACTTGGAGGATGCCTACTTTCACATCCCCATTCACAAGGGACACCGCAAGTTTCTGCGCTTCGTGGTTCAAGGGCAACACTATCAGTTCAAGGCCCCAAGTGGCTGGCGCCAGTGGCGGCGCAGCTGCGTCTACGAGGGATCCACGTTTACCCCTACCTGGACGACTGGCTCATCCGAGCGAAATCGAGGGAGACCGCTGTCGCACACACATCGGAAACCGTCCAGCTGCTGACGGAGTTGGGGTTCTCAGTGAACGATGCAAAGTCTTTCTTGGTGCCATCGCAAGACGAACTGTTTCTGGGGTCTCGACACAACAGTGTGATGCCTGGTGTCTCAGTCGGAGGAGAGGATAGCGGCCATCTTGGTACAACGGCTGTTGACCCTGAAGATTGCAAGGTTGAGTTCCATGAAGTCCCTTCTCGGCATGATGTCGTCATGCATCTACCTCATTCGGCTGTGCAGGCTGCGGATGCGGCCACTGCAAGAGTTCCTCGATGCCCGGTGGATCCAGGTATCGGGAAGCTTCGAGGACAAGATCTCTCTCGACAAGTATTTCCGTCGAGCGATTCAGTGGTGGGGGCGGGGGGAGTCCGTGCACATCTGTCGGCAGGCGCAGACTACCAGACCCCACCTCATCAGGAGACAGTCACGACGGACGCCTCCCCAGAGGGATGGGGCGCGCACACCGGAAGTCTCCACGCAAGAGGCCTGTGGCTACCGGAGGAGAAGTTGTTGCATATCAATGTACTGGAGCTACGGGCAGTGTTTTGGGCCCTCAAGTCTTTCCTTCTGTCCCTCAAGGGCAAGGTGATACGTGTCTTCACAGACAACACCACCCCGATGTTCTACATCTGGAAGCAGGGGGGCACCAGATCCCCATCACTCTCCAAAGAGGCGCAGGACCTATGGCACTGGGCCGTTGCCCAGGGGATGTTCCTCGTCCCGTTTCATCTGGAAGGAGTGAAGAACATCCCACCGATTCCCTCAGCAGGGAGCTGCGCTCGTGCCACGAGTGGGATCTTCGGAAAGACAAAGTGTTTTTTCTGTTCCAACGATGGGGCAATTCCCCACATCGATCTGTTTGCGAAGGTGACAAACACCAAGTGCCGGAGGTTCGCCAGCAGGTTTCCCCCAGCCAGGGAGCATGGGGGACGTGTTCTCATTCCCCTGGGACTACCTGGTTCTCTATGCGTTCCCCTCTGTTGCCGTTTCTTCTGCGACTCATCAATCAACTCAGACGGTCCCGGTGCAGGATGATCCTCGTCGCACCGGCGTGGCCGAGACCGATATGCTACCCAATCCTTCTGGACTTGTCAGCGTCCCCTTCAGTCAAGCGTCCGATGGTCACAGATCTTCTCGCCAGAGAAGGAGGCGCAATCCTGCATCGCGACCCAGGGTCGCTGAACATGCAGGCCTGGCTCCTGGAGCGCTAGAGTTTGGGGATACGAGATCCCGGCGGACTGCAAGGAGGTACTTGCCAAGGCCAGGGCTTCAATTCGTCTACACTGAAATGCTACGGACATAAGTGGAAGAGGTTCACCGTCTGGTACCGTGCACAGAAGATAGACCCTCTACGGATTACGGCTCCTCAGGTGCTGCCGTGTTTGCTGTCGCTGGCCAAAGCAGGACTGGCGCATGCTTCCATCAAGATTCATCTGGCAGCCATCTCCCGCTACACCAGAACTCAGGGGTGGTCGTTGCTGTGGTCACACCGCCTGGTCAAGGAGTTCATCAAAGGACTTTTCCGTTCGTTCCTGCCGGTGAAGGCCCCGGCATGGGAGCTCAATGTGCTACTGACTAGGCGCATGGGTCCACCGTTCCAGCCTATGCATTCGGCGCCACTGAACTTATTGTGGAAGACAGAGTTTCTTGTGGCCATCACATCCGCACGACGAGTGGGAGAGATCCAGGCCCTCTCTTGTAAACCTCTGTACTTAACAATTCACGAGACAAGGGTAGTGCTACGGACGCATCCCTCCTTCATGCCCAAGGTGCCGTTGGACTTTCATCTCAACAAGCCCTTGGTGTTACCTGTTTTCTTCCTGTCGCCGCCTGAGAGGACTTTGCACTCGTTGGATGTGGCTAGAGCGCTGAAGTTCTACGTGAACCGCACAAAGAGTTTTCGGAAGACGTCACAGCTGTTTGTGTACTTTGGCCCTTTGAACCAAGGGAAGGCCCTCTCCAAGGCTTCCGTTTCCTGGTGGGTCTCCGGCTGCATCACCCATTGTCACTGGTTGGCAAACCGACCGTTGCCTGGCTGTCCGAGAGCCCACTCGACCAAAGCAATCGCTGCAACTACAGCGTTCCTGTCTGGTGTGCCCCTGCTGGACATCTGCAGGGCTGCTACGTGGAGATGAACACCTTCACGAGAATCTACTGCGTCGATCGGGATTCCAGGGAGGAGTCCAGAGTCGGCCAAGCAGTGCTGCGCAACCTGTTCCCTTGAAGGTGAGCCTGGTGAGGAGGTAAGCGATGCTTAATGTTGAGCTTTGCCACCTCCCGTGGTTGTGCATGTGTGTACTGCTATGTATTCTTTAGTCATGAGCATGTGAATCCATGCCGGACCCCATGCTGGAGAAGGAACAAGTTACTTACCTGTAACTGTTGTTCTCCAGCATGGGTCTGGCATGGATTCACATGCAAATCCTCCCACCTACCCCTCTGCGGCTCTTCTCTTGGTCCTACTGCCACTTTACGTGCTACCAAATCTGAAGATGGCTGCCAGAGGGGGCTTAGGTGGAGGGCAGTCATTGGCTGGGGGCAGTATGACCCAGAGACCAGTGATTGGTTGTTAGGAGAAAGACCGTTCAGAAATTAAACTGATTTTTTTTCTCTACCGAGGATTCCCACCCTGACTGGGAATGTTCATGAGCATGTGAATCCATGCCAGACCCATGCTGGAGAACAACAGTTACAGGTGAGTAACTTGTTCCTTTCCAACCTTCTTTGCATCACATAATGTGTTGCATAAATGGCTTCTGTCTGCTTGTGGAGGACACATATCGTGGGTACATTTGAAGTGATTGGGTTGCATCTACTGACGGTCCCCCTTGTAGGCCAAACATGGAGTGCTTGGGGAATCTCCCAGATAGGCCAATCGGGTTGGAGCAGGGTTAACGCACACAAAACTCTGACCTGTGACTGAACCTGCCAGCACACTAGCTCTAAGTTTACGCTACACTGTTAGGGAGTGCCTCAATTCCAACAAATATCAATCCATACCTACTTTACCCTACCCCCTTCCCACCACACTAGCGAATGCAATGTTGGGAGCGATTTTCTTTGTGCAATTTTCCCTACATACTTTCCTATGGAACACCATTCTTTTTGTTCTGTTTTTGATCCTGTCCTGACTTTTTGAAGGGAAGTAAAGCCTTCAGCTTCACTTTCCTTGCCTGTTGCTCACATGTTATGGGTAAACTTATCAGTCCTTCAAGTACTGGAAAACTTGTTTCCCTTTTGAATTCTTGTATTTTATATTGTCCACATCTTCCAATCCTTTGCAATTGGGATGCTTTTGTATCACCCCATCTTTTTACAGAGAGAATTTTTGGTTACTTATATATGTGCTTAAAGACAAGCCGGTGGCCGTAGTTAAATTTGTTCTCTTATTACGTTTTTTAGTGTGCATATTGGCTTTTATCCTGTACGGCTACTAAATGTTGCTAGTGCCTTAAAATGGCTATGCCACGAGATGTCACTTGTTCTTTGGCCATATTGGAATTTGGCCTTTATAAGGTCATTCAATTTCTTGGGAAAGATGCTGCTTTTGTGGGCTAGTGAGCCTTTGCGTGGGGTTTGGGACGGCCTAGTCTCAGTCCACATCACTGATGCCAGAAAGTCTCCTACTGGGGTCGATGTGAAACCAGTAATTGTCCCTGATTGGACAACTACTGACTGTTTGAATGATGTAGATCTTTGCCATTGGTGGGCTTGTACTTGCTTCCAGCTTGGATTTTGTATAAGAGGAGGACTTGTGCATCTATTCTTCAGGTCTATGTTGGAGCCAAGAATCCCTCGAAGAGCAGACTGTTTGTTAGGCAAGATTGTATGCAGTACCCTTTGGGTGCACTACAACAACCCTAACCTCCTGGCAATAGGAGCCCAACCTTTGGTATAAGTTTGTACTACACAGGTTGTAGCGTGTTGAGCAGCCAGGCTTATCTCAAGAGGGGTCAATGTGAGCTGTAGGGGAGTTACACAGATTCACAGTGAGAAGTATTAAAATAAACTTTCACACAAGGTTTCTTGATTAAAGAATTATGAATTGATCAGTCAGTTAGAATAAGCCTTCTTCAGAAGGGAGCAATGTAATACAACACACAAATATATTTCAAAACACACTTAAGGTTCTAAATCGGCAAGTACCCTTTTGGGATGGCCCGCAGAAACTACCTACACCCTCAGGTGACTTCATTAGTTAGGGTGCTGTGGACATTAATATATCACTTTGTATTTAGAATTATTCTTAGGAATAGGTCAAAGGAAAAGGTCATTAGAACAATAAGAGATCACAAATATTCTTAAGCAGGCAAATACTTTTGGATCCCCAATAAGAGTCATTTAGTGGAACTTGTGTTCCTCTTCCTGGCTATTCGGTTTCCAGCAGCAACTCTGTGGAAATTCAATCGCCTTCCAAGCCTTGCCTTTTTTGCAGGTTTCTCCCATGCATTCCAGCCTAGCTGTCGGTCACCCAGCAGGGTGGCTGTCCTTGCCGGACAGCCAGCCGGCCAATCACCGCAGAGTGCATTTGGGTCTCCTAGGAGACTTAAGCACAGGGAGTTTCGGACACCTACCTCACTTCCTGCCACCGCCAGACACCCTGGAGTTAGAGGTGGGCTTCACTCGTGAATCCCACCAAAGGCAAAGCGAACAAAGGGATCAAACCTGGTTTGGTGCGCAGAGTAAATCTCAGGAAGGACCTTTCCACAAAGAAATGACAAAAAAAGACCAGGCCATTTTGACAAAAATGGCACCCTTGGGTGCTTTACTGCAGCTGCAAATGCAGCCCGCGGTAAATGCATGCCACGTTAGTTAAAAGTAAACCACTGCCACAGCCATTCATCGAGTAAAGGGTAACATAAAATAGTTACATGAGAAGCTAGACGAAGGGGATACTAAGTAACCCCTCCAGCACCCTATTGTAAAATAGTGTGTGCTGGGTCTCGAAAGATACACGTGAATGTAAGGTCAATTTCACTTTACTGCTCTGGGAAACAGTAGTTTATCCCAGAGAAGGTATTTAAATATTGGGAAAGCTTGGAAGGCTTCCCTGTGCCACTGCTCTGAAGGTGCTGTGTGACGCACATGAAAATATGCCGCCTATGGAGTTGTCTAAAACTCGATAACCAAAGAAAACAAACACAGAGTTAAAAAGTTCAAAGTCCCAAAGTTTAACAAAAGAGCTGGAGGGCTCTAAGGTGGGAGGAATTGGCACAGTTATGAGAATTGTTCCTAACCCTCATTGAGAGCCTGTGACGCCACTCGCTCTCGCCTGAGACTAAGCCTTGACTGCTCATCCGCATACCTTGATTGGGGTTTCAGCTAACCTCTGAGCTCCCTGTTCATGATATGGCATTTATGACGCGTCTGTACACAAGTGTTTCTAGGCACATGTACACAAGTGTTTCATAACTAGGGTGTCCTCGTAAAATCTGTCCACCGGGCCAGATTCTAGAAATCTATTTTAAAATTCAACTTGCCATCTCTCTTGATTTTCTAGATCTCTCACTCTTTAATCCTCCAACCCACAAGAGCAGCATATTCTGTGGTCTCTATCCACCTAGAAAAGGGATATGATCTTTCATGCCTTTCCTGCTGGTGAAGTTTGACCTATGATATTCAAGGAGTCTCCCCAAAAAACAAGCTCTCCCAAGAGGAAAATGTGGGTTGGGGAATGTTGGCAACATTGTGCACCTGACATGTAACTTCCTCGTCCCCAGCTTTATGGACCTAGAGCAGGCAGCCCACCATTTGTGAAGTCTTCACATTTCCAAACATCCTGCAGTCCTAGCAATGTCACTTATCGGCTCTTTGTGCCATATAGGAAGTTCTTCTGATCGGCATCTGGCAGAGGCATGTCTTTCCCTGACATTCCTGACAACCCCAGCCCTACTGATCTCCACTACCTGCTGTCAATTCCTAGTTTCTCCTTAGACATTTCCTAAAGAAGCAAACATCCTCCCCACTACCCCCCCCCCCCCAGTACTCCAACATATGAACCGATATTTTATCGGGAATGCCGTCAGACAGTTAAATTCCTTTCCCTTTAACAATCTGAGCTCCTTGTATGCCTCTCTTGAATTATAATTGTAAAGGAATAGCTTTTTTCCAGACGGAATTTGGCCAAATAGTTACTTGAAGATGAAGTTTCGGGTTCCCTTAGTTTTTGCACATACACATTTATCTGATTTGTGATATTCCATTATTCAGTGTCCATTTTTTTTGAAGAACCCGATTTATTTATTATAAAGTGTATGAGTTACGGTATAGAGAACTCCATCTATGTGCCACCCCTCGTCCCCTAAACTCGACGCAGTGTTGAACCACACTCGTATTCTGTTAGGAGGGTTTTTCTTTATACAAGTAGTTCTGCAGTAGTCTCCTCGCGTTCTGCGAAACTCACTTGTAAATTTGGCTGAGCAGCAAGGCCTTGCTCCTTTGAGAAGTGGGGACTTGTATAATTTGATACACACGCACGTACGTAGGTCAAGGATTGTCCCCATAAGTAGACATTGAAAATATTTTATTTTTTTGTAAAACAATTTTTTTTATTGTTTTTTTACAACAAACAAACATCACCCAACACACCCGACAGTTTCGGTTACCAGCATTTTATCACTCGTTTACATATCTTTTATTACTCTCTTCTCCCCCTCTCCCCACTTAACTCGAGCTCTCTCCTATGTTCTGCAGATGTCATGTTTCTGGGGGCTCTTCCCCTTCGCAGCTCTCGGTCGTATCATGTTCGCTTGGGCTGGTTTGTGTGGGGCCCAACAGTGTAGCCACGAGGTGTCTCCATGCTATCATAGGTCCCACTTCGTGTTCCTCCCCTCTGCTGGCTGCCTCTTAACATACTACTGTTTCGGCCTCAGCCTATTTCAAGAGATCATGCCACCATACCTCTATTCTGGGTCTGTGGCATGTTTTCCAACTCATAGCAATTTTACGTTTAGCCAGAATGTAGGCCAGGTCCTTGAGTTTGCTCACGTGTTTCAAGTTGCGTGGTCTGATGAATCCCCCTACCATGCATGCCCAAACGGATTCTACATCTAGCTTAATCCCCTTCACAGTTGGGCGTTAACTTCCCCCCCAGAATTTTCCCACCTCCGGGCATGCCCAGAACATATGAATCATCCCTGCATCCACCTCCCCCCATTTGGGGCACGTTTGTACCCCTATGCTCCCGAACCTGGCAATTCTCTGGGGGGGTCATATATGCCCTATGGGTTATGGACAGCTGAATCTGTTGCAGTCTCCCATTCCTGGACACCTTTTTATGATATCTGTGCCCTTTCCCATTGCCCGTCTTGCATGGGTGCTCCTGCCTCCTCCTCCCAGTCCAGTCTCAGCTGGGTCACCTCCTTACCCACTTTAGACATCACCAGTTCATAGATAAGGGATAGATCATGCCCTCCTTCCGAGATATCGTATATCGTTTCTATTGCTGTCAGGTTGTTCTGCTAGCACTTTTTCGTACCACGTCTCCTTCACCGGTTTGACCACTCTGGTGTAAGTAATGTAACGCCCCGGGTGTAGCCCAGTTTCGTTGACTATTGTTTGGAAATCCAATGCCTTCCCCTCGTGCCATATGTCTCCCAGAGTTGCCAAGCCTACCTGCTCCCAATGCCTCCGGATTGCCTTTCTTAGTTGCTCATCCACCCCGTGTAGCATCACAAGTGGTGCCTGCCGGGAGCATGGGGTCGGGTTACCCATAGCTCGGCACGCCTTGTGCCACATCTTCCAGCCTAGTTGCAGCAATCTCGATCGGCCTTTTAGCTCTGATTTGGGTAGCGATATTAGTTCTTTCAAAAGTACGGGTCGCATTCGTCTGGTAACAGTCTGGATTCCGTCGTCGTGTCTTCCGACAGCCACCTAGCGACATATTGCAACTGCCCAGCCAAATGGTATATCTCAAAGTTTGCCAAGTTTATGCCCCCTCTATCATGTGTTCTGTAATTTCCATAAGGCAATTCTGTTCCTGGTGTTATGTCAGGGCAACATGTGTTGGATGTTTATGAAAAAATTTAGTAGCCTGGGCAAAACCACCATCTTCAGCAAAGCAGCCCTCCCCACCATGGCTAGGGGGAGCTTTGTCCAGAACCCCATGCTATTCTTGATGTTTTCTTTTGCTTTTTCTGTATTATGTTTGTGTTCATCTTCTATCGTGTGATATATTTAATCCCCAGGTATCGAAACGTTCTGGTCTCCCATGCTATTTGCAAGGTCGGTAGGTGGTCCGGTGGGACTCCTTTGTATCTTCCTAAGGGAAACATGCATGATTATTTGGGGTTAACAGCTATGCCAGAGTGTGTCGCGTAACGCTCCATCACCTCCAAAATGTATTGCAAATTTTCCTCCGGGTACCGCAGGTTCAGCAGCATATCGTCTGCATACAATGATATCAAGTGCGGTCCCCTTTTAGTGTGAACCCCTATTTCGTCATATTGTTATCTTAGATAGATTGCTAGAGGTTCAAATGCCAGGATGTACAGCATCAGGGACCATGGGCAGCCCTGTCTAGTACCTCTGCTGAGTTGCCTTTTGTCTGAGATGATAGCTCCTGTCTTGACTCTAGCCAGAGGGGAGCTGTACACCAGTTTCACCTACCTCAAATACCCAGGCCCCATCCCATATTCCTTCAAAGCCGCCATCAGCCAAGGCCATCTTACAGAGTGGAAGGCTTTCACTGCGTCTAGCGAGACTATTGCGATTTCACCTGGGTCGCCTTCCGCCTGTTCTATTATGTGGTGTAGCCTTCTATGGTTATCAGATATACTTCTGCCTGGGACATATCCAGTCTGGTCGGGGTGTATACGTTTATTTATCACCCGTTTAAGTCTGTTTGCCATCACCGGCGTAAGAATTTTACTATCCTGGTTTAGCATGGATAGCGGTCTGTACGACCCGCAGTCTGTACTCTGCTTATTGGGTTTAAGGATTGGAATGATTATTGCCTCCCTCAGGGATTCCGGCAAGCTCCCCTTCTCGAAAGCCTCATTTAGCGTCGCTAGTAAGGCGGGGAGCACCTCCTGTCTGTACGTTTTGTAGAATTCGCTAGGGAACACGTCTGCCCCAGGGGCTTTGCTGGTGGGCAAGAGTTTGATCAATGTCTCTAGTTCCTCTATTGTGATTGGGGCATCCAGGTTCTCCCTATCTTCTGCAACCAGTTTAGGTAATCCTATATCCTCTAACGTCTCCTGAATCTCCTGCTCTGCTATCTCCCCAGCGTCCTCGTATAGGTGTTGGTGGAATTTAAGGAATACCTTGTTTATGCTCTTGGGTGTCCCATAGTTGGCCCGTTTCTGCCTTTATCTCTCTGATCGCTGATCTGGGTGTCTCGTTCTTATATGACCATGCTAGGAGCCTGCCCCGTTTGTCCCCTTCCGCATGTTGTCTTTCAATGTATTTTTTATAATTTAAGTTGCATAATCTTTCCCAGAGCCCGCTGCTTTCTTGTAATTAACTCAGTCTCAGCTTCCTCCTGGGAGGTGTTCCCTTTTTTCATGATTGCTTGCATCTTCCTTTCGGCTTCTTGTAATTCCTGCGTTATGCCCCCTTGTAGCACCTTGGACTTGGATATGGCCGCTCCCCTCATTACTACCTTGAACGCCTCCCATAGAGTGCCCTCTGACTCTACACTGCCAGTGTTATTTTCAAAATATGCAATTATCTCCTCCCTTAGGTCCTCCCGGAATGTGCTATCTTTCAGGGCTACGGTTCAGAGTCTCCACGTTGGGATTCTGGCTGTGGGGGGCTGGTGTTGCCACGCCAAAGTCAAGGGGGAGTGGCCTGATAGTATTCTAGCTTTATATTCTGAGCTCACGATTTCCCTGATGAGTTCCGGAGTGGGGAACATGTAGTCTAGTCTCGTGTATAGCTTTTGTGGGGCTGCGTAGTGTGAATAGTGTCTATCGTTCGGGTGTTGCTGCCTCCATACGTTTTCCAGCTGAAAATCTCCCAGCAGGGCCTGTAAAGTTTTGGCTGCAGGGGTAGGTCTGTCTAGTTTCGTGTCTGATCTGTCTATTTTGGGATTTAGTGTGCAGTTGATGTCCCCTCCCCATAAGACCGCGCCTCCCAGGTGGAGGCTAATTTTGCTATATAGTGCCTTAAAATAGGCTACTGTGTCCTAGTTAGGGGCATATGTGTTAATGATGGATAGCTCTGTTTTCTAACATCCCCTGCATCACCACCATCCGCCCGTCCTGCTCCACTGTGGACTGCAACAGTTGGAAGGGTACGTGTGGCGCTACCCAGCTGATTACACCCCTGGCATATGCCGAATAATTTTCCCCCCTGGTGGTTCCCCTCCATTTTTTCTTTATCACCTCTTGTTTCTCTTTGGTGAGGTGGGTTTCTTGTAGTAGGGTGATGTCTATCTTTTGCCTTCTCAGGTACATCATGACCTTGTTCCTTTTCAAATGGCTATTGAGTCCCCTACTTTCCAGGTTACTATTCTAAGGTCTCCCATCTTCATCCATATCCCGTCCCATCTCGGTCCCTCCTTGTCCTGCGCCCCCTGTGTACTTTTGTGTGGATGTAACCTCGCTCTCTAACTATCTTCACTACAAACTTCCCAACTCTTCCCCCCCTCCTCCCTACCTCCCAGTCCCCAACTGTTCCCAACTCCCCAACAGTCACCCCCCCCCATAGATCCCTATAACTTCCCCAAACTGTTACCCGGCTCCATCTCTGGATCTCAGGCTACCCCGCATCTAGCCCTCCTCTCGGTACAACCGATATTTGGTACTCAGCCATGGGATACCGCTCTAGCAGTATCCCAACTAAACTACCTGTAGGGGGATGGTAGCGTGTCACCCGGTGCTGCTTCCTGCCCAACGTTAACAGCACATACGGTCACGGATCATATAGCATACCTATCAATTTCTAATGCAATCCCCTATATTCCAGTCCCAGTGTCACTGTGCAAGCTTTACTTATCTCTCATGTCTACCGCTTGTGCGTCCGACTTGTTGTGGCAAGGCTCCGGCTCACTTTTCAATCGCTTTCTCTTTTTGGCCTGCTGCTCCTGTCGGGCAATTCTTCGAATCCAGCCAAGAGGTCACATCCTCAGGTGATTCAAAAAATAGCACTTTATTCCCCTGGAGCACCTTCATTTTTGCTGGATACAGTAGCATATATCTGTAGCCCGCTTAACGCAATCTTCTTTTCACTGCAACATAGTTCATGCGTTGTCTCTGCACTTTGAGAGTGTAGTCAGGATACGCGGTGATGGAGGCTGATGCTCTGCTTATGGTTCCCCCTTTACGGAAGTGCTCTAGGACCTTCTCCCTGTCTTTGTAGTTCAGGATCTTTGCAATGATGGGTCACGGGGGGGCCTCCGGCAGTGGTCTTCTGGACAGGGCCCTGTGCGCTCTCTCCACCGCGAATCCCTGGCTCAACGTTCCACTCGGTGTCTCCTGCAGCAGCATGTTCTCCACATAGTTTGTTGTATCAGATCCTTCTTCTCCTTCCGGAAGCCCTACGATGCGCACGTTGTTCCTGCAGGCCCGCCTCTTCGGCTCTCTCCTCCAGATTGCGCATCTGCTGTTGTAGCACATGGATGTCACTCTTGTTAGTTGTGCATGTGCTTGTGTTAGCTTTCATCTCCTTTTCAAGGGTTCCCGTGCGCTCGGCCACCGCCCGTACATCCTGTCGCAGCAAATTAACATCTATGCTCACTGCATCCATTTTAGATTCCAGCGCTGCTCTTAGGTCCGAGATGGTGGTGCTCATTTTGCTTTCCCATGATCCTTTCAGCTCGGCAATGGCGTCCAGTATCTGCTGGCCACTGGGCACCACCTGCTCATTTTCTCGCGTGCCCTACCCTGTCCTGCTGGCCCCTGAAATCACTTGTGGTGTTTTGGCAAAGTCCTCCAAGGTGGACTGCTTTCCTTTTACTTTTGGGCAGTTTTGATGCCATCTTGTTTGTGTAAGGGCTGCTGGTCAAGTGCTGCCCTTCAGCAGGGCTCCCTCCTGTTACTGAGATCCTTTATTCACTGTGCGGGTAGTGTCCTCTGCAGTTCGCCGCTTCTGTTTGACTTGGGGGGCCCCCTTAGTTCCCCTGCATCCAGGAGCAGTCCGCCCCAAGAGGTGGTATGGACGGACTAAAGGGGTCAGCAGTCCGGGATTGGTCTGACAGACCGGCAAGGGCTTCCCCCCGATCCTGTGTGCCAATGAGGTTTCTGGTGTAGCGCTCATATGGGCCACTGGGCACCTCCCATGGCCGGTGTTGCACCCCAATATTTTGTGTGAACCCTCAGACAGCCACGGTCTCACACCGGCCCCAACCTCAGCCCTTGCAGCAGCTTTCATATATCCCCCAGCACAACAGGCCTCCAGAGTCTTGTGTCGTCGCTCCAACTAGCTAGGGTTGTGAATTTCATCGTTCATGTATCCGTTTGTGTCTGCTACAGTGTATCTTGGCCAAGTTGATCTATTGCGTGTGCCTCATTAGTGCTTCAAGCTTGCTGTTCGGGCTCCCCGCTCTCCGCCCCTCCCGTGTGCTTCCCAGCTACAAAAGAACAGTGTCCTTTGTGACAATGTATCAGTCCGGCTTCGCACCGTCTCATTAGCTTGCAGCAGCTACGGGCGGGCCGACCGGGGGACTTGTAACTTCTTTTCTGCTCCAGGGCGCGCAATAGTCGGGTTCAGCGGCCACTCGCCCATCAGCCCCTTCTTTATTTCTCAGATGCCTTCCTCACGATTGCTTGCATCCGACCTCCAGGCATCAGGTCTCCGCTCCTTCATGTATAGTGAAGTGCGTCTCCCGCCTTCAGCTTGGCCGCTTCTTGGTTCTGGGTAAAGTGATGAGACGGCGGACATTTAGTTGTCAGATCCCTTTGTTGTGGCGATCCACCATTTTGATCTCGCAGGCTGCGGGTCCTCGTTTCTTAGAGGCCCCGTTTTGTGCGATTTTCTTGCTCATTATGCTTGCGCTTCTCATGCAGTGTGCCGTGTGCTTTCACACTCATCTGCTTTCAATTTCGGGGATTGCAAGCACCTTTTAACGTTTCTAGTTCGGATGAATCCCGGATCAGCAGGAGCCTCCTGGAGAGCACGTCTACTCCATGGCTCGCTTAGCCACGCCCAAATATATGTTTATTTAACAATAATGTGGATTATGTCAAAAACAACTACAAGGTAAGTATCACTCAAATATCAAACCGTATTGGTTTTGATGTGGACAACAGCAACAGTTTATAATAGACTTAATGTTATACTCTGCAATACACAATGTTACTGCAGCAATTTTAGATAAGTAAAGAAAAGTGGTTAAATGCGTATTAAATTGTTAGTCAAGATTGTATGCAGTACCCTTTGGGTGCACTACAACAACCCTGACCTCCTGGCAATAGTAACCCAACCTTTGGTAGAAGTCTTACTACAGAGGTTCGTAGCGTGTTGAGCAGCCAGGCTTATCTCAAGAGGGGTCAATGTGAGCTGTAGGGGAGTTGCACAGAGATTCAGTGACACGTATTCAAATAAACTGTTAGACACAAGATAACAATTATTAATGTAACAGTTTGAGTAAGCCTTCTGTGACGTAGAGACTGATCCAAGACTGATCAAGAGAGGACCTGGTTATTCGCCCTCTTCCCGTGCTCCGGGAGACCATCGAGCACCGCTAACCTTCTCTGAAGCTCCCTGGAAGTCAGACCCTCAACAGGCTGCCGACCGGAGACGGGGACCGCCGAGGAAAACTAAGAAGCACCGGACATTCGTCCACCTTCATCGACCAGGGTTTGCAGGTTTGCTATAACCGCTGGAGGCCCGTCGAAGCCGTGTTGCCCAGAAGAGGGGACCGCTTGATTCTGTGCCATCGATGCCTGGAGCCCAAAGCTCCATTGATGAAGACATTGTGATTCCCGGACGCGCTCATCCGCACCGCCGACCGCTTTATCATTCCGGAGAAGGCCAGGCCGTCGACACGCCGAGGAGCATCTGGCGATGGGTTTCCCGCCACCCAAAGACCCTAGAGACGCCGGACCACTCAACGCCCTTGCTGGGCCACAGTTCTTCACAAACTCTTTGAGGTTGTGAACTATCGACATCGAGGTGCCCTGCACGCCTCTTCCCTGCAGGACGTCTTGGCTCCGTCGTCGACTAGCACTGCTGGGACCGAAGCTGCCGCCACAACGCCAAGTTCACTTTCTTCGAGGGATCTCAATGATCCGTGGTTCCTGTTTTAAAGGGAGCCCCTCAAGAAGGATCCGTCGACGACTCGTCATCGAACTCTGATATTACAGGTACATTTGGGTGGTAGAAACATTGTAGAAGGAAATAAGACTAATTGAACAATATATGGACTGGGACATTCCTTTATGGGTGGTTGGGCGTGCGCTTCAACATCGCTGTGGGCCCGTATTTCCAGAGTCCCCCCCCCCTTTACCAGGAGATGGTCACCACTGACTCTTCCGTGGCGGGCTGGGGAGCCCACACCGGACGTCGCCACGCCAGAGGCCTGTGGCTACCGGAGGAGAGGAATCTCCACATGAATGTCTTGGAGCTACGGCCAGTGTTCTGGGCCCTCAAGTTGTTCCTTCCATCCCTCAAGGGCAAGGTGGTGAGGGTCTTCATGGACAATACCACCACAATGTTTTATCAGGAAGCAGGGGGGGTATCAGATCCCCGCCGCTCTCCAGAGAGGCGCAGGACTTGTGGCACTGGGCCGTCGCCCAAGAGATGTTCCTCATTCCTTTTTACCTGACGGGAGTCAAGAACACCGACTCCCTCAGCAGGGAGCTGCGCTCTTGCCACGTGTGGAAACTTCAACAGGATCAAGTGAACAGCCTCTTTCTCAGATGGGGCAGACCCCAGATCGATCTGTTTGCGACGGCGACGAACTCCAAATGCCTGAAATTCGCCAGCAGGTTCCAGCCAGGGAGCATGGGGGGGATGTGTTTTCCTTCCCCTGGGAAGGCCTGTTCTTGTACGCCTTCCCTCCGTTGCCTCTCCTGCTGCAAGTCATCAATCAACTCAAACGGTGCTGACGCAGGATGATCCTCCTCGCCTGGCGTGGCTGAGGCAGATTTGGTACCCGGATCTACTCGGCCTGTCAACAGCGCCCCCGGTAAAGCTACCAGTGGTTGCGGATCTACTCGCCAGAGAAGGAGGCGCAATCCTGCATCACGACCCAGAATCGCTGAACCTGAAGGCTTGGCTCCTGCAGCCTTAGAGTTTGGAGGGTATGAGCTGCCGGCGGACGGCAGGGAGGTCCTTTCCAGGGCCACAGCATTGTCTACTCTGAAGTGCTATGGGCACAAGTGGAAACCTTTTGCAACGTGGTGCCAGACGAAGATGATCAACCCTCTGAGGGTCACAGCCCTGCAGATTCTTCTGTACTTGTTGTTGGCCAAATTGGGGCTGGTGCACGCCTCCAAGGTGCATCTGGCGGCTATCTCCCGCTACACCAGGTCTCCAGTACAGTCTTCTTTGGTCCCACCGTCTCATCAAGGAGATCCTCAAAGGACTATTTTGATCGTTCCCGCTGGTGAAGGCGCCTGCCCTGGCATGGGAACTCAACGTGGTACTGAAGAGCCTCATCGGGGCCCCCTTCGAGCCTATGAATCAGGTCCCTCTCAATTTTCTATCGTGGAAAATGGCTTTCCTCGTGGCCATCACCTCTGCCAGGAGGGTAGGTGAGATCCAGGCACTTTCTTGCAAACGGCCGTATCTGACTTTTCACGACACGAAGGTGGTGCTGTGGCCGCACCCCTCCTTCATGCTGAAGGTTGTCGGAATTCCTCCTCAACGGGCCTTTAGTGTTGCCTGTGTTCTTTCCTGAAACCTTCTCCTGCTGAAAGGACTTTGCACTCGCTGGATGTGGCTTGTGCTCTGAAGTTCTATGTGGCACGCACAAAGAGTTTCCAGAAGACGTCTCACCTTTTCTTGAACTTTGGTCCTGTGAACCATGGGGAGGCCTTGTCCCAGGCTGTCCTCTCCAGGTGGTTCCCCAGCTGTCACTCGCTGTCACAGGTTGGCAAACCGACCGCTGCCAGGCATCAGAGAGCCCATTCCACCAGAGTGATTGCTGCAACGCCGGCTTTCTTGTCTGGTGTGCGCCTGCTGGATATCTGCAGGGCTGCTACGTGGAGGTCCACGCACACCTTCACGAGATTCTACTGCATCGACAGGGATTCCAGAGAGAAGTCCAGGGTTGGCCAAGCAGTGCTACACAACTGGTTTGCTTGAAGGTGAGCCTGTTCTGGAGGTAGGAGTAATTGCTTCTGTTGAGCCTTGCCACCTCCCGTGGTTGTGTAATGTTGTACTGCTATGTATTCTTCATTCATGAGCATGTGAATCCATGCCAGACCCCATGCTGGAGAAGGAATAAGTTACTTATCTGTAACAATTCTCCAGCATGAGTATGTCATGGATTCAAATGCGAACCCTCCCTCATGCGGCTCTTCTTGGTCATACTGCCTCTTTACGTGCTACCAAAGCTGAAGATAGTTGCAAGAGGAGGGGCTTAGGGAGAGGGCAGTATGACCCAGAGTTCAGTGATTAGAGGAGAAAGACCGTTTGTAAGTGAAAGTGAAACTGTTTTTCCTTTTGCCGAGGATTCCCGGCCTGACAGGTAATATTCATGAGCATGTGAATCCATGCCAGACCCATGCTGGAGAACAATAGTTACAGGTAAGTAACTTGTTCCTTGCTAGAGTAGTGTGTTGGTTTTGTTACTGCTGAATAATCACTTGGTGTTTGACTTAAAGGGCCTTTAATAAATGTGTGTATATATATTTTTGTTATACACTTGACTGAGTAATTTGTGGTTTCGTCAACTGTGTGTGCTCATTCTGGGATTTGGATCACCCTCACCCCTCCTGATACCTAGTCTTGACCACCGCCAATGCTACTCTGATTGGTCTGGCTTGTCCAGAAGGTTACTCTGTTCCAAGCAACTAGGCTGGCCTTCTGAACCTCTGCCCACCAGGTTGGAGTTCAGAAATGCATCTCAACAACAAGAACAGTAAGATGACTTTTGTCTTTCCTATTCTTTTGTGGGCCCAGCACACACCACCCTATGTGGAGTGTTGGAGTTACATAGTAACTCCTTTATCCCACTTCTCATGTAACATTCTGTTACACTAATTAACTTGGATGGCTGGTGGCAGTGGTTTCTTTCATACAACCATTGTGTCATGTATCTATAGGCTGATTTCTCAGTTACAGGACAGCACCCCAGGGTGACATTTTCCCAAAATAGCCCCAGTCTTTTTTTTTTTTTGGCATTTCTTGTCAGTTAGTTCCTTCTGGGCTTTTACTCTGTTTGAATCGAGTTTAAGTCTGCAAAGTTCCACGGTGAAGCCCTGCAGCTGTGCTGACCCAGTTTAAGTTTCATGGCAAGACCTGCAAGGGACAATTTACTCCCTTGGGCTGGTGGTACCAACTTTCCTTGAGACGAGCTTCATTTTGTCACAACCCCCAACTTGCTGTGACTTTCCAAGTCTGCAGAATCCCAATGCCGGGACCCCTGACTATCATAGAGTGCATTGTCTTCAGAACTTTGTGGGCATCCAGAGAACCCTACATAACCAGGAAACCTTCATCAGGAGTCCCCTCACCAGAGTCCAGGACCGAGGGATCAAGTAACTTCCAACCGGAGCTGTTCGTTCTTCCTTGGCACTGAGAAAAAGGTGCCAAAACCGCAAAAGGCTGCTGAATCAAGGAGAATCCATTGCTGCCGAGTCCCTCTCTCGAGTGCTGCTGCAGAAGCCTGCGCAGACCCAAGGGTGTGGTGGTGTGCTCCGTAGAGCACGTTGCCCAATTATTCGTTCTACTTGATGCCACGCTTGAGGCTGTTCTCCACCTACACGTATGATCAAATCCACGCACCCGACCCGCTGCAGCAAAGCCCACGCAGGCCAAGGGCACGGTGTTGTGCTCCATAGGTCCGCAGAGCACGCTGCCTGATTATTCGTTCTACACAACGCTGGGCACCACATTTGACGCTCTTCTCATCCCACGCGTATGATAAAATCCATGCACACGACCCTCTGCGGCAAAGCCTGCGCAGGCCAAGGGCGCAGTGTTGTGCTCTGCAGGTGTTAGGTGCTGCAGAATCGAGCTACCACGCTCGTCGCTTCAGCTGGTTAAGATGGCGGCCCTCACACGGTACGTGCATCCGCTTCACCAGGAAAGTGGCAATCGCGCTCTCTAGCCGCATTGCCTCCATATTCCACCATCCCCACCACCACCTTCCTGCCATCCATCCTACCCCGAGAGTATACCCTCATCACCATGACTGTCCCAAACAGCTTACCCAATACACCTATGCCCCGCAAACCCTGCCTGCCTCTGCCAATCAACCCACGCTTCTCGGCCTACAGCCCCGACATTAGTCTCCCTATATCGAAGCAACTACAGAATCGGCTCTAGAATCCTACTAGTCCACACGCAACTAACCCATCTGGGTATGATGGTCGATTCAGTGGTCGACTCTCACGCCCAGACCAGTTTCCTCCAAAAAAACACAGCATACTATCTCAGGCTCATGAAAGCTATTAAGCCATTGCTTAATGAGGGAAACAGGGCAACGATAGCCAGAGCGATTATCCTCTCACGGCTCGATTACGGGAATGCCCTGCTGTTGGGGGGGGCCTCATCCAAGGATCTATCCAGTTGTCAGGTGATCCAGAACAACGCGGTCAGGTTAGTAAAAAATCTGAAGAGGAAAGACCATGTTACTGAAGAGAGGCTTGCTCTGCAATTGCTCAGAGTAGAAGAACGCATTAAGTTCAAGGCTCTCTGCCTGGTACACAAGTGCCTTTTTGGCACAGCGCCTGCCTACTTGAAAACGTGTGAAGTGCCCTACAATCCCAGCAGAAATCTACGCTCGGGTGGAAAATTCTTCCTGATCGTGCCCAAGTTCAAGCTAAAAACCGGGTTGGGCAGATCTTTTCTTGTGCTGGCTCCTAAATTGTGGAACAGCGTTCCCGAATCCCTGAGGTCTGAAGTTAATCACTCCGCGTTTAGGAAGCTGCTGAAGACACACCTCTTTAGATGAGAATTCGGGCAAAGGCCATCTCTCAGGGACACTCTTTTAGGCAGTAGCTATTTGTACTCATCGTACGTCTCGTACTTGTCGTCCGTCTTGCAGTATCAGTGTTTTATGTACAAGCGCCCTGATGCCCGCGGGCTACCGGCGCTATACAAAAATTACATACATACATACATACAATGCCTCGCTGCCTGCAGCCCCAACATCAGCCACCTGGTATCTGCGCAACTACAAAATAGTCTCTAGAACCCCACTATGCCGCACACAACTAATACAACGCCTCGCTGCCCGCAGCCCCAACATCAGCCACCCGGTATCTACGCAACCTCAGAATCTGTTCCAGTTTCTCTGCACACAACACTCACAATGTTGTACGGATAGAAGCAACCTGCCCCTGACGCATGCACTGCCATCAATCCTGGCCCTAGACTACCCCTGCCCACTGAAAATGCCTGCCTTCTGTGATTACCTGTATGCCCAACCCCAATGCATATATGCCTCTTGTAACTACTTGTCCGCCTACTACCAATGCCCACTTGTCTAACCCCAGTGTCTTGACCAATGCTAGCATCTGCACAACAATCAACAGCATGCACAATGCCAATAGGCCCAGTGGGAACAGACCCATTGCCACTGTCATGACCCCACCCGTTTATGTGCCCTCTGACAATGCCTGCATGCCCACTGTCCATCTGTACGCCCACTGCCTGTCCGCCCCCATCCAGCATGGACCCCCTGCCTCCCCACCCACTTCCAACCAGTGACCACAGAGAATCACCAACTAGCCCTCATCAGCGCCCAATCCCTGCCAGCCCACGCTCTCGACATCCTCAACCTAACAGCCAATAACCTTGATGCACTAGTAATCACAGAAACTTGGCTCCAGGCGACCGCAGGACCAGCCTTCTCCCTTGCCATACCACAGACTACACCATTTTAAGGAGTGACGGTCTGGACTCCCAACGGTGGTGGAGTAGCCATTATCAGCAAAGACCACCTATGCATCAGACAAGCCAACATCGCCCTTAACATCTGTGACATCCTCTCACTAAAAATGCCCATATCCCCATCCAACACAATCACCGCCCACCTAGTCTACTGGCCGCCCGGCCCCATCCTCACCTTTGATGAAGACCTTCAAATCTTAAAAGAAAACACCAAACCGTCCTCACAAATACTGCTCCTGGGCGACCTGAACCTATGCCTCAATGACCCCAATGACACATCAGCCACTTCTCTCGCCAACTCATTATCCACAGTCTGCTTCAGTCGCTGCATCCGCAGCCCCACACTGTTGTGGAGAATTCTCAAAATGTGCTATTTCCTCTCTACCTTAGAGACCCCCAGCTCATTTGCTGAACTTTGGGACTCTGTACTTTTTAATTCTGTTTGTTTTCTGTGTTTATTTTCTTTAGTATGGAGTTTTAACCAACTCCATAGGCATCATCTTTTTTTATTTGTGTCACACAGCCCCCTCAGTGCAGTGACACAGGGATGTCTTTTAGACTTCCCAAAGGTTTAAATACCTTCTCTGGGATAAACTACTGTTTCCCAGAGAATGTAAAGTGAAATTGACTTTACTAGTCTTTTCCAAATTCATAGACCCAGCGCACACCATCTTACAATGGAGTGCTGGAGGGGTTACATAGTATCCCCTGTGTCTAAACACTCATGTAGCAGTCAAATGCTACCATTTCCTATTGAAAAGGCTGGTGGCAGTGGTTTTACAATGAACTACCATGATTTTTCCCGAAACTCCCTGTGCTTAGTCTCTTAGGAGACCCAAATGCTCTCTGGCGTGATTGGCTGGCTGACTGTCCGGCAAGAACAGCCACCCTGCTGGGTGAGTGACAGCTAGGCTGGAAAGAAAGGGAGAAAACGGTTTAAAAGGCGAGTCTCATGGACTGTAAGGCGGAGTCGACCACTGGAACAAAAGAACCGAAGACTAGCTGGAAGAGGGTGGGTGCTGCAACTCCTGGACCGTTGGTTTGACCGGTGAAGCCCTGCTGCAGGTCCGAATTGCCAAACTCCATTCGACAGAGAAGCTCCTTCAAGGACGGCTTCTTCCTTTGAGTTGGTGGGACCAATCAACTCATAAGACACCTGAATTCCATTCTCAAGGCTGGTTAGGTTTAACCAAGGAGAGGGACACCCGTTCGTGTTCTTGAATCCACAGCTACTAGAACTGAAGTGACTCCATTTTGTTTGCTTTCTTCAACGATCCTGTGCAGTGCATGAGTCCCCTGACGTCCTCCCTCTTGTCCCCATGACTGAGGCTCAGGAACTGCCAGGAACCACGACTTCAGTAACATTTTTTTTCTTCATATAAAGGTACTGTGCCAACCCGATAGAGAGAACGCCACTCTCGCAGAGAAAGTTTGTGAAACTTTCCCAACTTGCAGGCCTAAGCAGCTTGTGACCCCACACATGATTCCTTTTCGCCTAAACTACTTCTGAGAATATTTGCAAAGACTTTACCGTTTGATACCAGAGCTGCTCTTGCCTATCCAGAACACTAGCCCATTGACTTTGGCCTGGCCTATTGACTTGAATTTAACTATTCTGGTGAACTGAAACTCTTTGCACTGCCTAGAAAGTATATATAATCTTTTCTACTTACTTTTGTCCTTTTTGCTCACTGCTAAGTAACTGAACTGCCATTTTGCTCCTTTTTTCCGGGGAGCTCAAACTGTCTCAAAAACTTAGTTTTGTATTGAAGGTCTATAATATTAAGTTGTCTTCTTCTAGTGAAATGTTTTATAAATGATTGTGTACATAAATAAGTGTGTTACCAAGAAACCTTGAGTATAAGTGTCTACATGTACCACTGTGATTGAAAGTCCTCTGTGTAACTACTTGTACTGCTCACATTCACTCTTGAGATAAGCCTGGCTGCTCAGCTCGCTACCAACAAACTGTGTGGTACAGACTTATACCAAAGGCTGGTATTGCTTACACCTGTAGTCCTAATTGTGTGTGGTGGTCCCAGAGGGTACTGCATGCAATTCTGCCTAACACACACACACACAACAAAGGACGCTCCTTAGACTGGATAGCCGACCTAAACTGCCACATTGCTATCACGTCAAACACACCATGGCCAGACCACCATATCATTGTGTTCCCCATCGGTCGACAAACCAAAATTCCTACCATCAAGATGCCCCCTCCCTAGCCCACAGTGCCCACAAGCTCACTAAAGAAAACCATCTGACTTATCTAGAAGCCCTCAACCCAGTTATGCTAACCAACTTTGACAGAGACAATCTGGTAGACCTATATACTAAAACTCTAGCTAATGCGATCAAAATGATCGCCCCGTTAGCTCCTAAAAAGCCAAACCTCTACCGCACTCCACTTCTGGTTTACCCAGGACCTCTCTGAACCCAGAGCAAAAAAGAGACAGTCTGAAATCACCTGGGGAAACCTGCTCTCTGACACCCTCAAACAAGAATTCCTGATCATTTCCAAACCACATAAAAATGCAATCATCCAAGCCAAAGCCAATACATTCAGTTTCAGAATAGCCAACGCAACCTCTAATACCAGAGACTAATTCTCCATCTTCAAGGAACTTGAGGCCCCAGTCGCCCCACCATCCCTGCTCTCCAAAGATTGTGCATGGTGCAAAACCATCCAGAGCACCATGTTAAACAAAATTATCTTGCTCCAAACCAAAACAATCGGCAAACAAAAAACCCTCAACCACTCCAAATAACCAATCTTGACTGACACTGGCCCGAGGACATCCACGTGGCTCCACCCAACACACCACTCCTATTCAAATTCAATTCCATCTCTGACCAAGACACCCTAAACATCCTGAAAAGCCTTAAGCCATCAAAATGCAAAGGTGACATATGCCCAGCCCCCCGATCAAAGACTGCGCCAAAACTTTGGCCGTTTTTCACAGCAGTCATAAATTCCTCCTTCACCTCAAGCATGGTACCCGCAAGCCTCAAAGAAGCATGGGTCTCACCGCTCCTAAACAAAAATAAAACTTGATACAACATCCCCCAATAACTGCCCCATCATGACTGTTCACTTCCTGTTAATACAGCAACACCTAGAAACAAACCAGATACTCTAAATCCACCAATCCGGTTTCTGCCCTGGGCACGGAACCAAATCTGCCCTCCTTGATTTAAAAAATCAGATGGCATCAGGGATAAGGGTTAACTTGCCCTCTCGCTGCTACTAGTCGTGTCAGCAGCGTTTGACTTAATTGACCACAGCATACTCTGCCGGCATCCTTCTCAACAGAAGCAGCATCCTGAATGACCTTCTTAGAAGGTAGAAGAATGAAAGTCTTCTTTGAGAATGCTAGCGCAACACCTTCACCAATCAATTTCAGAGTCCCCCAGGGCTCATGTGTTTTCCCCGCACTCTAACATTTTCACGAAGCTCCTCTTCGACCTCCTTGACTCCCTTGCCATTCCATATACAAATTAAGCAGACAATACCCAAATTCTCCTCCCCCTCACTGGCACCTACTCGTAAGATTCTGCCACGCTAAACTCAACCTTCACCATTATTCAAGCATGGATGACCTCCCACGGCCTCTGCTTGAATGATGACAAAACAGAACTCCTTATCATAGAACACCCAACAGCTCTAAACAAATTGAACCCTGAATACTCGCCCTTCATTATCAATGGCATCCCAATCCCAGTCTCACTCAGTAAAAAACCTGGCAGATGCCTCTCTAACACTTACCAGACAAGTCAACACCATCGCCTCTTCAGCTGCATACACCACAAAACTCCTTAACGCCTCAAGACCCTTCCTATCGCCAGACGGCTGCTGACGATCGCGGACGCTGCGGCGGGTTCTAGATTAGACAATTGTAATGCTCTATTTGCCAGCACCTCATCCCACAATCTAAAAAAACTGCAAGTCATAGAAAATAATACCCTAAGAGCTGCCCTCAACCTTCCCAAAACTGAACACATATCCGCTGCCTGCCGGAATGTACACTGGCTCCCTATCCGGGAAACAATTATTTTCAAGACCCTAACCATTACCCACAGGTGCATCTCCAAGTCAGCGCTCCCTACTTGTCTCAAACGTTCCCAAAACCACAATCAACCAGTCCCATCAGAACACCCTATGCACAAAGACTAGTTCAACCCACCTTCAATGTGCCAAAGCAGGTGGCTCAAGTTTCCCAGTTATTGCAGCTGAGCATTGTAACTCCCTCCCTCTCAATCTCAAATCAGAAGGCTCATACTGGGCTTTCCGTAAAGCCCTCAAAACCTGGCTCTTCAATTAACTCAAATAACTTTGGCCTCCCACCACTTCCGAACCCTTGCAGCAAAATGTATGCACTGTTTATACGTTTTATGACTATATGCAACAATGTAACCACAGCATCAATGCAACCTGTAACTGCCTCTTGTGCGTAATTGGTCCCATGTAATCTGTTATCCACAGCGCCTTGTTGCCCGAAGGCTTGCTTGCGCTATACAAATGCAAAAAATAAATAGGCCTGCCAGATGTCCTCCCTTTCGTCACCACGACCAAGGACCAGGAACAAGGGTCTGTTACACTGTGACAGGAAGGCATCCAGCTTGAACCAATTCTTCAGTTCTCGGGTACTGTGCGGCTTGGGGTATATCTACCTTTTGCCAATTGTGGTGCTTCCTAGCTTGTGGAGTACTATTTTAAACCCTTTTGAGTTGACCTGAACTCACTTGTACTGGCCTCCCAGCTTTGCTTCTTCAAGGTGGCTCCTCTTGAGCCGCTGATTTTCTACTGAACTACTGAATATTTAAAAACCTTTTCTAAGAAGAGAGCATCAAAACCTTGAACTGGCCCATTGATCTTGGCTGTCCTCGCCCTCTGAAGGCCCCCTTCTGGACCTATTGGCTTTGGCAGTGCTTGTTCCCTTACAGGTTTTAATTGTTGAACACTGATTGCTGGGATAAAAGACTACCTACGTCCCTTGGTGAGAATCTACCCATTTTACTACTTGCAAAGTAGTTCTGATCTGGCTTAAATATTTCCCTCTTAAAACTCAATATTGTAATGATGATCACAAATAAGTGTTATTACTGATCTCAAATGACGTCTGTGTGCTTTGGGATTAATATTACTATTAGTTGCTGCTTTTAAAGATTGTCTAATTATCCTTGTGTATATATAAATACATTTCGAAGGGATTGTGTCCTCCGACGTATTCCCTATCTTAGATATCTCTTTCCAGCTTTGCTGGCCTCGGAAATTTTTTTCTCTAGAGGGCGCTGCGCGTCGACGTCCGCTGAGTCGATGTCCCTCGACAGCCACCGTATCGACGTCGACGTCATCCTGCCTATAAAGGCCGTGCGCAGCGTCCGTTGCTCAATTCTGTTTTTCCGCGCTTACTCAGTGCCTCGGAATATCGTTGCTCAGTTTTCGTAGAGAATTAATCCAATTTCCTCGAGATATTCGATCCATACTCGATGGCTTCCTCGTCGGAACCAACGACCCCTCGGTCCGGCTTTAAAAAATGCAGAGACACTGGGGAAAAAGATGTCGCTGACTGACCCTCACAGAGTTTGTCTGTGGTGTTTGGGAGCTGAACACCATTGTTCGGAGTGCGAGGACTGTATGTCTATGACAGCTAAGGCCCTGAAGGAGCGTAGGGGGAAGCTGGAAAAAGGTAAGACTTCAAAAGCTTCTTATTTTGACGAAGTCGAGACATTCGTCTCCTCGTCACCATTCGCGCTCCAGGTCTCGAAGCGGGTCCAATCACTCCTCGAGATCGAAGAACTCGAAGAGGAGACGTCGAAGATCCCCTTCTTCATCCTCCTCTTCCTCCGTTTCTCCTAAGAGAATCCCTTGCCCCACGAAACATAGTTCCCGGGCTGAATGGGAGGAATTCTGCAAAAATATGATGAGCGTCTTCGAGAAAGCGGCCTCGACCCCCTCGAAGACTGCCGAGAGCGATGCTCTGGTGGAAAGACCAGAAGGTCTAAAACGCCGCGAGTCGCAGTACCCGGCGTAGGAAGTTTCTCGAGCGCACCACGAACCCTCGGGTAAAGCTATGACATCGAACCCTTCTTCGAAGGTTCCGTCGGTGTCTTCGACGCCATTGTCGAAGGGACCTTCGACACACGGGTCTGTCGACTCGACGCCAAGGAAATTCACGGTTGCGGCGCATCCAGTGGCTATCCCCAGGTCTTCGATGACGATGGCGTCGAGATTGTCGACATCCTCGAGCAGAATCCCAATTCTATCGAGGACCTTGAGGCCTCCGCCTTTGTTTTCGACGCCACGTTCGAAGCCTTCGACGTCGGCATCGACGTTTTCGAGGCCGATTACAACAAGTTTGGCACCCTCTGCCTTGGAGATGGGTTTCACACCCTTTGTGAGTTCAGACCAATTGAGAACTATGTCCTCAATTATGGAAGAGGGAGAACTATCTGACCAAGAAGAGACATTTGAGTTGCAGGGATCTGCAACCCCAGTTCAAGAGGAGTTATCCTCAGAGGAACGCAGATTAAAGGAATTCCATGATTCCTTACATGAGGCAAGTGGGTTAGACACTTCCCCTGAGGTGGAGTTTGCTAGGCCAGACCCGGGGGAGCATGCTGAAACCCCCTATAGAGCCTTAATGGCCAGGATCACAGAATTTATGGGGTGGTCAACACCTTCACAGGCTTTCCAACAAGATGACCTCACGGATATTCTTGATAAAGGTCCACAGGAGGATCCTGTAGTGCCTTTTCTTCAAAGGAAAATCATGACAAACTGGGAAACCCCAGATGTCGTCCCGGCAGTAAATAAAAAACTGTCTACTAAATACAGGGTATCTTCTGCAGACCCGGAGTTTTTGTCCAAACGCCCATCCCCAGAAAGTCTGGTGGTACAGGCAGCATCTTCTACTGACATGAAGACTGCTTACCCTACCGTCCCACAGGACAGATACGATAAACAATATGATGCTATGGCAAAGAAAGTTTTTTCGGCATGTAGCATGGCGTTAAAATCTATTAATGCTACTTGCACCCTTGCTAGATTCAGCCATACACTTTGGGAGTGTGCTTCTACAGCGGCTGACTGCATCCCGGAGGGAGAAGAAAGGGAGGCGTTCCTAAATATCATACAGGACGGTAAAGACGCTATGTGCGAATCCCTCCAGACGGGCATTGATTCGGCTGACAGTATCAGCAGAGCAATGGCGGCAAGTACAACAACCAGGAGATTCGCTTGGTTGAGAAAGTATGGTTTTGCCCGAGATGTGCAAGCCAGGCTCTTGAACATGCCATTCGATGGCTCGTCTTTGTTTGGGAAAAAGGCGGATGACAGTTTAGAAAAACTGCAAACATCAAAGGCAGCAGCAAAATCCCTAGGCGCTGCAATCCGTCAGACACCTTTTCGTTCCACAGGATCCTCTGTGAGAGGCAAGTCCTTTCGCTTCTACTCCGCATTCGGAAGAGGTAGAGGATGACCGGCTCAAAGGGGACAAAGAAGAACTACCCGAGGTGGACGGGGTAGAAATTCAAAAGCTGCAGCAACAGCAGGTGCCTCTTTACCATCGGCATCTGCATCAGCCGCCCCAAAACCACTCTGAGCACTTCCCTCACAAGACACCTGTAGGAGGCAGGTTACCTCAACATCTGGTGGAATGGCAGGCTATCACGTCAGATGCTTGGGCATTGGAAACAGTTGCGCAAGGTTACTGCCTGCCTCTCCTACGCATACCTCAGAGTCATCCACCGGGGATCAGCTCTCAAAAAGCTCCAGATCCGCTCCGCTTGCAGGAAATTTTAGACCTGCTAGAGAAAGGTGCCATAGAACCGGTACCTGTAGCGGAGAGGAACAAGGGCTGGTACTCCCCTTACTTTCTCATTCCAAAGAAAGACGGAGGACTGAGACCCATCTTGGACTTGCGAGAATTGAACAAATTCCTCAGGAAAGACAAATTCAAGATGGTAACTCTTTCTCAGATCCTTCAGGCCCTTCAGTTCCAGGACTGGTTGGTATCTCTGGACCTTCAGGACCCTTATTTCCATGTGCCTATCCATCTCAAACACAGGAAATACCTGAGGTTCGCAATTGGCAACTCTCATTATCAATTTCGAGTGCTGCCATTTGGGCTGACCTCCGCCCCGAGGGTCTTCACCAAGTTAATGTCGGTAGTGGCTGCAAGTCTAAGGAGGGAAGGGATTCACGTCTACCCCTACCTGGACGATTGGTTGATCAGGGCTGTATCTTCGGAACAAGCTCAGATCCAGCTAAATCACGTTTGCCACTCCCTTCATAGACTGGGCTTCCCCCTCAATTTAAAGAAGTCACAAATGATACCATCGCAGAGACTCCAGTTCATCGGAGCGATCCTTGACACTTCCCTGGGAAAAGCCTTGCCACCAGAGGTGAGGGCTCAAGATATTCTACAGATGGTTACCAAGTTCCAAAATGCCCAACGTCTCCCAGCCTTCAACTTTTTGAGGTTGCTAGGCCTCATGCATCCTGCATTTTCCTAGTGCCAGAGGCTCGCCTGAGAATGAGATCCCTCCAGTGGGCACTGAGAACTCAGTGGTCACAATTCTCAGGGAGATTGACAGATCTTCTTCAGGTTCCCGACAGGGTGGCTCGAGACCTTCAGTGGTGGGCGTGTCAGGAGAACATTCTGAAAGGAGAACAGTTTTGGCAACCCTGGCCGGAGATAACAGTAGTCACGGATGCCTCACTCACGGGGTGGGGAGCCCACGCCAACGACTTGACCATCAGCGGTCGTTGATCTCCATCGGAGTCCAGACTACATATCAACCTGTTAGAGCTGAGGGCCATCAGACCTGCGTTGAAGGCGTTCCTGCCATCTGTACAAGGAAAGAATGTCCTGATAATGACAGACAACACAGTGGCCATGCATTACCTCAACAAAAGAGGAGGCGTAGGATCACTACCTCTGTGCAGAGAGGCGATGCAGCTCTGGTTTTGGGCAATCCAAGAAGGAATCTTTCTATCGGCAGTTCACCTAGCCGGAGAGAAAAACTTGACCGCGGACGCTCTGAGCAGGCAGAGCACAGTCTCCCACGAGTGGGAACTAGCTCAGGAAGTCCTTCAAGAGATCTTCGCCCTTTGGGGAACCCCTCAGGTGGATCTGTTCGCCACCAGTGTCAACAGGAAGTGCGATCTGTTCTGTTCAAGGGAATTTCCCCCGAGAGGAGCTCTGGGAGACGGGTTCATAGTGGACTGGGAGTTTCCACTTCTGTACGCGTTCCCACCGGTCCCTGTCATTCCTCAAATGATCAGGAGGTTGAGAAGATTCCGGAAAACCATGATCCTAATTGCCCCAGATTGGGCCAGGAGAACGTGGTACCCGGAACTTCTAGACTTGTCCATCTGCTCTCAAGTTCGACTTCCACTCAGAGAGAATCTACTCTCACAGAAGGGAGGTCAGGTTCTCCATCCAGACATCAAAACCCTCAACCTTCACGCTTGGCTTCTGAAAGGCTGAGGTGCAAGGAATGGAACCTCCCTGATGATGATATGGAGGTGTTGCTTTCGGCAAGGAGGCCAGCAACAAAGTCTTTATACCGCTGCCGTTGGAACAGATTTTGCAGCTGGTGTAGAGAAAAGAATATCAACCCCTTTTCATGTGGTACACCAATGGTTTTGTCCTTCCTACTCTATTTAGCGAATTCAGGCCTTCAAGTTGGCACCATCAAGGGCTATCTCGCAGCGCTATCCATTTTAAGCGCACTGCGGAAGAACCATCCTATTTCAAGTTACCCTTGGTAATACAGTTTCTAAAGGGGTTAACTAACGTTTATCCCCCAAGACCATTCCAGGTTCCCCTATGGGATTTAAACTTAGTCCTAACTTTCCTGATGGGCACACCTTTCGAACCACTCCATTCTTGTTCGTTAAGATTTCTTACCCTTAAGACTGTTTTATTAATAGCACTTACATCTGCTAGAAGGGTGAGCGAGTTACAAGCTCTTTCTTGTAAACCCCCTCATACAATCTTTCACAAAGACAAAGTTGTTCTGCAAGTGAAGCCTAATTTCCTCCCAAAGGTGGTTTCTGAATTCCATATCACTCAGAAGATTACCCTTCCATCTTTCTATCCTCCTCCTCATCCGGGGAAAGAGGAAGAGAGGTTACACAGGCTAGACCCAAGAAGGGCTTTAAGTTTTTACATCAGTAGACTGACTAGGATAAGACAAGCAGACCAGCTATTTGTAGGCTACGCAGGTCACAAGCTGGGGTTGCCGATAACTAAGCAGACCATTTCCAGATGGATCATTCTAGCCATTTTGGAATGTTATAAACTGGCAGAAAAAGAGCCCCCTCAAAATCTTAGGGCTCATTCGACCAGAGGTATCGCAGCTTCATCGGCCCTCAAAAGAGGAGTGCCGGTTAGAGACATATGTGCGGCTGCCACATGGTCATCCGTCCATACCTTTACACGGTTTTACAACTTGGATTCCTCCTCCAGTCAAGAGACTAGGTTTGGAAGGGCAGTATTGCACTCTATTCATCAATAAAAGGAAGCATGAAGTCAGTACTCCCACCTCCAATAACAGAATACTGCTATGGGAGCCTATCTAAGATAAGGAATACGTCGGAGGACACAATCCCTTCGAAGAACAAGTTACTTCTTACCTTGTAACGTTCTTTCGATGGGATGTTACTCCGACGTATTCCTTATCGATTCTCCCATCCATCCCCGCAGTACTACTTCCCTTGTTGTTGCAGCTTACGCTACTTCAGGGTGATTAGTCTAGCCCAGAAAGAATCATTGTGGGCTACAAAACGGAACTGAGCAACGGACGCTGTGCGCGGCCTTTATAGGCAGGATGACGTCGACGTCGATACGGGGGCTGTCGAGGGACATCGACTCGGCGGACGTCGACACGCAGCGCCCTCTAGAGAAAAAAATTTCTGAGGCCAGCAAAGCTGGAAAGAGATATCTAAGATAAGGAATACGTCGGAGGAACATCCCATCGAAAGAACGTTACAAAGTAAGAAGTAACTTGTTCATTTATACCATCACTTAGTGTTTATTTGGATACCTGTATTTACTAATTTAATTGTACAGCTCTACAGCTCACATTGGCCCTCTTAAGATAAGCCTGACTGCTCAGTCACTCTATCAACTTGTGTAGTACAGGCCTTTATTAAAAGGTGGGTTACCTAATACCAAGAGATGCCTTTTAAAGTCCCACACCAGTTGGACTCTACAAATTCTTACCTAATAGCCTATAATATAGTATTTTGTATCTACCTATTGAAGTAGAATCATTGTGCATTTCACTGTGTGAACTCATTGTGGACCCCTAACTCCACTCCCCGCTCCTGAGATTAAGACTTGACCACTCGCCATGCTTACCTTGATTATGTTTTGATAACCTCAGAGTTCCCCTGTTCACTATAACTAGGGTGGCCACCTGAAATCTGTCCACCAGGCCAGATTTTAGAAATCTATCTTAACGGCAACAACGACTATACTGTCAAGCTAGTTGAAGCTATTGCACAACTAGTTTGTGAAAAGATCCTGGTCCCAGAGTTGGAGGATGGCCAAAAAGATGCCGAACGGAACGTGCTTCGTAGAGATGACTGCAGCGAAACCGGCTGACTCAGGGACAGATGGAAGGCCCTGGCCCAGCTTCCTTAGAATTCGCAGAAGCTCAGCGGCTTGACCTTACCTTAAAGAAAGCTTGTAAACACTCTACTTGGTAGAAGGGAGCAAGACATTAAAGACAACAGTTTGTAGAAAGGAGAGGTCTGCTTTACATAGAGGAGGCAAACGCCAGAGGAGATGGAGGGAACCACCATCAGTACATATGGGGTTGGAGACAAAACAGCAGAAAGTCCTAAGCCAGTTTTATTAGCATGATGTCTAGGCAGACATTAAGAATGGTTTCAGCGTATGCCCCTCTTACCAGAAACCCTCCCCAGTGCATGTACTGAAGGCCCCTCTCCATCCTCGGCCCATCATTGATATCCCTCTGAATCAGAATGGACATAGTGGGACCACTGGAACCACCCTAGGGGGGAAACAAGTACATCCTATTATCATGGATTACGCCACCCACTACCCAGAGGCCTTCCCCCTCAGAAGCAATACTACTACAGACATCCTGAAAGTCTTGATTCTGTTTTTCAACTGCGTGAGGTGTTCCCAACGAGATCCTGACACACAAGGCGAGTAGTTTAATGTTGAAGCTTGTATGACATGAGAGCTGATGAACATTCAATCAGACATTGAAAAATATGCTGAGAAAGCTAGTAGATGGGAAGTACTAGGACTACCTCATTGTGTGGGCACTCTTTGAAGTTTGGAAGATACCTTAGGCTTCCACTGGTTTCCCCCCCTCCCACACCTCCTCCTTTATGCTGATTTATGTAAACAGTGCCAGCGACGTGCTGGACATGCTAAGTGAAGAATGTGAAATTCCCGGAACCACCCCCACCAGTGACCATATCCTAGTCCAACATACCTGGGAACGCATGGAGATGGTCAGAATCCTACTCAAGGCTCACATGCAAGTCCCCCCACTTTCCCAAACTTGACAGTAGAAATATTACAGTAAGAAAGCATGGCTAAGAACTTTCAGGGTTGGAGACATGGTCATGTTGCTAAAACCCCCCCTCTGCCCCCCAGAATAAATTGTTGCCCCGTTGGCATGGATACTATGTGCTGACCAGACCAAAGTAGTGTCCACACAAACATGTAAAGGCCAAAAGACTGACCGCAGGGATCATTCTGTTTTCGGTGAAAGCCTGGAAGAAAGAGTAACGTTTTTCTCGACCCTCTTTTACAACAACACAAGACGGGCACTGATACCCGGATGAGTTAACAGAGTGACGATTCCACCAGGCTGTGAACCCAAGCACATAAGGAACTAGTAAATCTCCTGAAGTTCTTTCCTTATGTTTTTTTCACCAAAACATGGGAGAGTTGGCAGGTTTATTCGCAAGATCGCCACCCTACCAGGAAGTCCTCAAACTAGGACCATAAAGCTTTCCAGAAGCTAGAAAAAGATTGTGGAGGTGGAAATCAAGAAAATGACTGCACTGCTAATATTACAAATTTCAATAACCTTAAATAAAAAGTAAATTACTTAACAAAGCTTCTTGTGCTCTGTGTCAGTCCTCAGCTACAGGATGTCAAATATCACTAGCAAACAAAGCTAAACACTTAACGAGAGACCTATTGGCACTCTAATCGGATCCTTCCATCAACAATTTATGAAACTGCAATGTACTATTTAAGGTTTCTTTTTATAATGATCCCAAATATTTTTCAAACCATGAAACTACTTTCAATTTGTAGACATTTTCTTGTTCCAAATACAAATGAGATGTGTTTTCACATTTTTCCTATTTACAAAACATAATAATGAATGCCATTCACTATCAGTTCTTCTTAAGGAGATGGAAGCATTTAGGAAAGGTGACAAAATCTTCAGTCCCAATCACACCCAACGCGTTTCGGATAATAAACAATTTCCTTCAGGGGACCAAGAACTTTCTACCTAAGGTCACAAACCGATGCTAAATTAGCCCTATATTTGAACAAAAAGGTCATCATCATAATGAACTAAAAAATGTTTCATAACGCTAACCAGAAATCTTCTGAATTTTTTTACTCAGATTTCTAGCTCTATAGTATAAATCATAAAATATTATTCGTATTGAACTTTCTAATCGTTTACAAAAACTTCTTACCTAACTCGGTGTCAAATAAACTTGATGTATAAAGAAGGAACAAACCTTTGAGTTACTTGATATAAAATTCCAATTCATGTAACCCTATGAATAAGGAAACATAAGTTCCTTAAGAATTGCAAACTAAATGGTAATCCACCTTAAAGTGTAGTGGGCCCCCTCTTTTAATCTTACCTTTTTGATAATTCAAAAACTAGATGTGGGGCAAGGTGGGCTGACAAACCAGCCTGTTGACCCACGCTTGTTTATTTAAAAAAACGTCCATCCGTTCACGTGACGCGTAATGGAAACGTCATGTGAGGAGTTCATACGCAGTTTCCAGCGATGGAAGGCAGCCATCTTTAGCTTATTCCCAAAAAATACATTTTCACATGTATTCCTTTTCTATCATCTAGATCTTTCCAGTGCACAAGTCATATTTCAGCAACATGCTTATTTATACATTTTAATGTTGCAATAACTGCCAAATACAATTCGTGCAACAAATAATTCAATCGAATCCCTAACAAACACAATTTTTTGCAATATGAGAAGTACTCAATTTCTGGCAGGTGTACAATGTCTAAAAAGTTACTCCTAGATTCTTAAAACTCCTGATGATCTAATATGATGTCTCACAAAAAGTATGTAGTTGTAGCTCAGTCCTCCATAAAACACTCAATCAACCATTTATGGTTAAGCTGAACATAATCACTAGTTTAAAGAAAACATGCGACATCCCATTCTGTATTCATTCCTCTCTGGGTCATGGCAACAAGTTTGTCAATCCATGTTAGGGACAATTTTCAGTTTAGTGCTTAGAGACCCCCAGCTCTTTTTATGAACTTTGGGACTTTGTGCTTTTAATTCTATGTGTTTTCTGTGTTTATTTTGGTTTTGAAGTCTGACAAACTCCAAAGGCGGCATCCTTTTACATTGTGACACACAGCACCTTCATTGCAGTGGCACAGGGAAGTCTTTCAGATTTCCGAAAGGTTTAAACACCTTCTCTTGGATAAACTGTTTCCAAGAGAAGTAAAGTGAAATTTACTTTACTTTCCATTTGTAACTTTCTAGACCCAGCACACACTCTCTTACAATAGGGTGCTGAAGGGGTTACATGGTATCCTCTTTGTCTAGTTTCTCATGTAACATTTTTATCGTACCCTTTCTACAAATAATGGCTGGTGGCAGTGGTTTACTTTTAACTACCATTGGGAGTTATTACTGCAGGCTGCGTTCGCAGCTGCAGTAAAGCACCCATGGGTGCCCATTTAGTCAAAATGGCCTTGGTCGTCTTTTTTCGCCCTTTCTTGCTAGAAAGGTCCTTGTTGAGATTTATTCTGTGTGCCAACCCAGGTTTGGTCCCTTGTCTTTGGCGGGATTCACGAGTGAAGCCCGCCTGTGGCTTCAGTATGTCTGGCAGGGGCAGGAAGTGAGGGAGGTGCCCGAAAATTCCCTGTGCTTAATCCCGTTGGTTACAGGAATGCACCCAAATGTGATTGGCCGGCTGGCTTTCCGGCAAGGGCAGCCACCCTGCTGTGTTATTGAAAGCTAGGCTGGAATGAATGGGAGAAACCTGCATAAAAGGCGAGGCTTTTTGGCTTGGAAGGCAGAGTCGACCACTGGATGAAGTAATCTGAAGAAGAATTTGGAAGAGTAGTCTGCTGCAACTCCTGGGCCGTCGTTGGTGGGACCAATCAACTCCAAAGTGAACTTGTTTGGACATCCTTTTCGGAGCTGGCTGTACTTCTGTTGCTGGTACCGAAGTGCCAGGGAGAAGAGCACCAAATGGAGTGCATCAATTTTAAGATGGACCAGAGCTGCTGGAATATCCCCCAGACTCCCAGTAAGCAGGACTGACCAAGCCTGAGCTACCGCAACAGAGATCTGGACCCCAGATGCGAGGAAAGTCCAGAGTGGTATCCGTGAGACCGCAGTGGTGCTATTTGCTGAGACGCGAGGAGCTGAAACCGCGAAGTGCTGCTGAATAGAAGTTGGTCCTTTTCTGTCGCCGACTGTCCTGTTGTGTTGCAGGAGTCCCCAGAAGTCCTCCTTATCCCCACGACTGACGCACATTAACGAATGGCTCTGCAGAGCCCCACCGAAGCCAGCTGGAACCATTTCTTCTGACCAAAGGTACTATACAGTCTAGGATAACTTACCTCTTGTTATAACCTTACTTGATCTCAGTTGAGACTTGTCTTGGTTGCTGCTGTAGAGACGCTTGCATCTTCTACCTTTCACAAGCCTCCCAGCTTGTGACCCTACTTTGATTCTACTTTTACTACAAAGACTTCTAAAACATTGTGCAAGACATTTACTTACCTTCAAGAAGTGCTTCAGCTCCCTTTGACTTTTGCCCAATTAACATTGGCTGGCCTGGCTCCCTGAGTGACTTCTCTCCTCTGCTTGTGTCTTAAGGGCTAATTTACTTTGCATCGGGAAGGTTCAAAAGTACTTACCTGCTTCAGAATATGTGTGATCTTTCATCTCAGAATTTCTCAATGTATGTTGGGTATTTTGTGTAGATTTGGGGCCTGGCAGTATTTTCTTACCACCAAAAATAAGTAATTTAGCAATAATCACTCCTTGCATTCAGATTGGGTTTGGTATGATAGTGGTATTGTGGCTATGCATTATTTCAGTACACAGATATATTTAGTTGGTATGCATTTTGTTGTGGTATAGTGATGAGCATAATTTCTTTGTTTTATTTGTGGCCCCAACATACAAAACCCCTTTCTTTTGTTTAGACTGTTCTTGTGATCTCTAGAGGCCTCAGGCTTCTACATTATTCAAGAACACCACATTTTCATATGGAGTGCCACTTATGGCTGTTATCACTGATTTATCTACACCAGTGAGCTATGCTTCCATAAAGTATTCACAACAACACGTGGTATAATCACTAATTTATTTACATTAGTGAAACTATTTCCAGAGGCCTCTCTCTCTGCTGACTCATGTACGTCCAGCAGACTATCAGATTGTGTTCCACTCAGAAGTCACACACACATATACACTGAGTGGACCCACGCACACAGCTATTTATAATTACTCATAACATAACTTTTTCCACATGGGATGCCTGACATATATTACCTAGTAACCTCCCCTTTTATCAGGTCATATGGGCTAACTGCATCAGAGAAAAACAGAAGCAAATAGAAGCCTTTACACAGATTGTGATTTACATCGGTTTCATTTAAAAAATCATACATTACCAGTTTTGCGAGGCAGTCTTTTCTAGAATAAACATAAGAGAAACAATTGCAAAATACATGGCATTTCATTAGATTCTTTGCAACAATAAAAAGCACAGTGCATCAGTTGACTTGCATTTCTGAATGGCAACGTTAGAATGGTGCTATCGCTACGCTGCCTGGCTGAAAGAGATTTCATTCACACACTGCACTCTCCCTTTGTGTAAGATAATTACCAGCAAATTGTAGCTGTTCGGCACGCGAACTCTCTGGCTGGTCACTTACTTTAAATGGCTCAGGGCTTCCTTTTAGAGCACCCGGCGAGGACATGCAGTTCCAATCTGCACTCTTTGGTCCTCAAGCCGGTGCTAATTGACTGGAATATCCAGCCTGTGAAGGTCAGCAGTGCACTGGAACAATGCCCCTCAATCAGGCATCCCCACACAACTCCCGCCAAGTCCTCACCGAAGCTGTGCAAAATGTCCACTGCCTTTCTTTCTCCCCGAGATGCACCAGGAGACCTCTGTTACAGCCCCTAACGTGACGTGCATCCAATAAAAGTCTCATGTCATACCCTCCTTCTTCAAACAATAGGTCACTTTTCAGTAAGAAACTGTATCCACTAATTTCCTGCTTATTCGAGTTTTGTTTCCTTAGCAAGGACCGTGAAAAGCACAGAGAAAGAGAACGGAAAAAAAAATTCTGAATGTCCGTTTAAAATGAGTTTCAGACTCCTTTTGCACTCGGAGAACACATTATGATATTAGTAAGTTCGAATCATGTTAGTACTGTTAATTATATTAGTTCATTAATCCTTTAATGTGTCTCCTGCAACAGAGGCATTTCAGGTGAGAAAAAAAAAATTGTGCGTTTTTAAATGTGAAAAAAAAGTGTTTTTGACTGAGTAGCCTGTGTTCATTTACATATCCATATGTTACTCTGGCAACACATGGCCTGCTGTACCGCATTATAGCAATACATTGATCCCATGCAGTGGTGCTGCACTCCAAAAACATGCTAAATAATCCTACATATACCAGTGCTACATTAATGTCCACAGTGTCCTAGCTTTTTAAGTCACCTGAGGGTGTAGGACGTGTCTGTGTGCCATCCCAAATGGGTATTTGCTGATTTAGAGAAACTAAGAGTGTGTATTTCGGAGTGTATTTGTGTTAATATTATATTGCCCCTTCTGAAGAAGGCTTATTCAAACTGACTTGTTAAATAAATTAATAATTGTTTAATCAAGAAACCTTGAGTGTAAGTGTTTATTCTCCAGCATGGGGTCTGGCATGGATTCACATGCTCATGAATATTCCCCGTTGTCAGACTGGGAATCCTCAGTAAAGAGAATAAATCAGTTTGTTTCACTTCTGAACTGTCTTTCTCCTAAAAACTAATCACTGGTCTCTGGGTCATACTGCCCCCAGACAATGACTGCCCTCTATGTAAGCCCCTGCTCTGGCAGCCATCTTCAGATTCCTATCGCGCTTTCAAGTGTTGGGAGTCCTCGTGCTATAGCGCTCGAGCTTTTACTGCATTTTCTGAGTTTTACTCTATTTTTTTCGGTTAATTGAGCCTCAATCTTCACTGATTAACCTTCCGATTAACGGGGACCCGTTTTCGGATTCTTCAGCGCCCCTCAAGGGTAAATTTTCGTCGAGTTTCTTCTTGGAGGATTCCAGAAGCTTCTTCGAGGCCTACACCGCGTGTCATGGCGTAGGTGAAGAACTCGGTGCGTCTCCAAGGTCTTTTCAGACGATGGACATTCCCTGTGCCTCTACTGCCTGCATTCGGACCAGTCGCATGTGGAGGACTACTACGTGGCTTGTCAGGAGATGGTGCCGCACGCGGGCCGACCGGCGCAAGTGCCTCAACGAGTGGCTGCAGGCCAAGGCTCCTGCTCTGGGTGAGTCCCGGCAGCATGCCTCCCCTGCCCAGAAGAGGAAAACTGAGCGGCCTTCTAAGACATTTGAGGGCGCCCCTCCCGCGGGGCCCATCTTAAGGTTAAGCACCACAAGTCCACTGCCTCCGGGAGTGCCGTTGCGTCGGGCTCCTCGGCCGCCAGGGCGAGTTCAGAGTCTCCAACACCTTCGACCACGAGCCAAGGCTCAAGTTCTTCAAAGAGGAAGTCGGACCATCCGGGTAAGCTTTTGGAGATGACCCAGCCCGGCCCCATGGAGAAGGCCAAGGGGGGGGGGGGAACGGGGCTCCAACCATCCCCCCTAAGGTGAAGGCCGCAGACTTAACCAGGACCACGAAGGCCCAAGTGCATCAGACAAATGCCCACACTTCCATCGAAGTAGTAGCAACGTCCCTTGTGAAGGCTGCTGCCGTGGATTCGCAGGACACGTCCCTTAAGGTGAGGGTATCCCTGCCTGCCAGGAGGGAGTCCTCTTTCCAGCCCATAGGAAAGACTCAGGAGAAGGTGATGCCCATAATTTCCCCGAAAGTCTCCCCTGGTCGTAGAGAAGGGGGGGGGGCACAGTAGTCCTCCAGGGCACAGACATTTCCTCAGAGGAAGAGCTCACCAGCCTCCCGGTCCAGGAGGGGAGATGCATCGAGAGCAGGCCCTAAGGTGGGATCCTGACGAGGGTAACGACAAAGGTGATGATGACGAGTAGACTGTCGAGGAGAAACAGGGCGGTGACGGAGCGGATCAGCCTAAGCTGCAAACACCCCGGTCCCCGTCGCCTCCACCCCAGTAGCCGCCTGGGGATATCTCAGTGGACCTTCTTACGGCTCTGTATACCGTGTGCTCAGAAATCCGAAAAAGGATGCCTCTTGCGCCGGTGCCCCTGCCTGCGGCGCCGAGGCCATCGGCGGAACCACCACCCAAGAGGAGGAGCGTTCACCCCCCCCCTCCGCCTTTTGACCACTCGCCTTCCTCTCCCCCACTGAGGGATGACACAGAACCAGACACTGCGACAACGGGCACTGGCACGCCTGGGGGATCTCCCATCTCTGCCAGCCAGATCTTCACCGCCTGACCAGATTGGCTTGTTCCACGCTATGATCTCCAGGGCCTCGGCGCTGTTCCAGCTCTGCCCGGAGGACAAGAAAGAGGGTTTCCTTTACCAACTCAGGGAGGCGAAGACGAAGACCGTACTTTCGATCACGTTATTGGATGATATTTGGGACGAGGGTTTGTCCCTCATGAAGAACCCTTCATCGGCTACGACGAAGAGGGATTGCTACAAGAAGAAATAGTGTCCCAGCCCATACGGCCAGTGCTTACGGTACCAGCCGTCTCCAGACTGTCGTTTCGGTGGCGGCCAAGAAGTAGTCTTCGGGCTCGTCGGCGGCGGCGGACTCCTCCCTCCCACCCCCAACCCCCCCCCGGGTTGGTGAGGGGAAAAAGCTGGATGCCATGGAGCGAAGAGTGATCTCATCGGCAGCAACGACCATCAAGGCCTCTAACGCCTTCGCCATCATGGCGCGTTACGACAGGGAACTTTGGTTCAAGGTGGCCCCCCTCCTGGACTTCCTTCCAGAGGACAAGCGGGCTGAGGTGTTGGAGATTGTACAGGAAGGGCGAGGTGGCTTCGGACCACGCCATTACCGTGGCCACGGACATTGCCGACACGGGATTCCGCCAAATGGGCAACAGTGTTCCACCAGGATGTTCAGTCGAAGGTGTTGGACATGCCCTTCGACAGGAACAATTTGTTTGGAAAGACTGTGGACCAGTCTCTCCAGGCCATCAAATGGGACACTGAGATGGCTCGTGCCCTGGGCACGCTTCAGCAACGACAGCCGTCCTTTCGGACTTCTAGTGGGAAATCCCAAAATACCTCTAAAGGATTTGGAGGAGGTGTTTCGTCCTACCGTCAGCCCCCCCGCTCATCGGCCCAGGAGAACTAAAGGGGCCACGCCAAGTCTGGAGGTGGACATCATCGTCCCCAAGGTGGCGCTTCGACGTCGAAACAAGATTGAACCGGCCGTGGAGTCGGGGCCCCCCCACCTGTGCACCCCGGTGGGAGGCTGGCTGTCGAGCTTCGCCAGCGTGTGGAAGACCATCTCCACCAACCGTTGGGTGCTGGACGCTCTCGCCCACGGACACTCCCTAGAGTTCCAACAGAAGTGTCCAAGGATACCACCAGTGTCCTGTCAGGAAAACCACGTCCCTCAGCTGCTGCTGGAGGTATGGGCCATGTTTAAAAGGGGGCAACCAGGCTCGTCCTGAAGACGCTACGGGGCTCTGGAGTGTGCTCTTGTTACTTCCTAGTCAGAAAGAAGACCGGTGGTTGGAGGACCATTCTGGACCTCTGCCGTCTAAACAAGTACATCAAGTCCCAAATGTTTCGGATGGTGACCCTTCAGCATTTGCTAGGACAGCTGGAAGAGGGGGATTTTCTATCGTCGCTGGACTTGGAAGATGCCTATTTTCACATCCCCATACACAAGGGGCACCACAAGTACCTAAGTTTCATGGTCCAAGTACAACATTACCAGTTCAAGGCTCTTCCCTTCGTGTTCAAGTCATCGCCACTGCTGTTCACAAAGTGCCTGGCCCGGTGGCGGCGCAGCTGTGTCTACAAGGGATCCACATGTACCCGTACCTGGACGACTGGCTCATCCGGGCGAACTCAAAGGACATCGCCGTCGACCACATGAAAAAGACAGTCCAACTCCCGACGGACCTGGGGTTCTCGATAAACTTTGCAAAGTCCCTCTTGACTCCATCGCAGGATGCACTGTTTCCGGGAGCCCTACTCAACACAGTGTCGTGCCTGGCGTCTCAGTTGGAGGAGAGGATCGTGGCCATCTTGGGCAAGGTACAACGGCTGTTGGCCCTGAAGGTTGCATGGGTAAGGTCCATCAAGTCCCTACCCTGCATGATGTCGTCATGCATATACCTCATTCGGCTGTGCAGGCTACGGATGCGTCCACTGCAGGAGTTCCTCGACGCCCACTGGATTCAAGTGGCGGGGAGCTTCGAAGACAAGATCGCATTCGCCGAGAGTTTCCGTCGAGCGATACAGTGGTGGGGAGTGCACGCACATCTGTCCTCAGGCACGGATTTCCAGACCCCACCTCGTCAGGAGACGTTCACAACGGATGCCTCCCTGGGAGGATAGGGAGCGCCCTCTGGAAGTCTTGATGCAAGAGTCCTGTGGCTACCGTAGGAGAAGTTGTTGCACATCAACGTGTTGGAGCTGCGGGTGATGTTTTGGCCCCTCAAGTCCTTCCTTCCATCCTTCAAGGGCAAAGTGGTACGGGTCTTCATGGACAACACCACCACGATGTTCTACATCCGGAAGCAGGGGGGAACCAGATCCCGGGCACTCTTCAAAGAGGCGCAGGACCTTTTAGCACTGGGCCGTAGCCCAGGGGATGTTCCTCATCCCTTTTCATCTAGCGGGAGTGAAGAACACCATCACCGACTCTCTCAGCAGCGAGCTGCGCTCTTGCCACAGGTGGAAACTTCAGCATTACCAAGTGGATCACCTGTTCCACAGATGGGGCAATCCCCAGATCGATCTGTTTGCGACGGCGACGAACACCCAGTGCCGGAAGGCTTCCTCAGTCCGGGAGCATGGAGGTCGCATTCTTTTTCCCCTGGGACGGCCTGTTTCTGTATGCGTTCCCTCCGTTGCAGTTGCTTCTTCGATTAGTCCATCAACTCAGACCGTCCTGGTGCAGGATGATCCTCGTCGCACCGGCGTGGCTGAGACAGATATGGTACCCAGACCTTCTGGACATGTCAACGTCCCCTCCAGTCAAGCTTCCGGCGGACGCAGATCTTCTCGCCTGGGAAGGAGGTGCGATTCTACACCACGACACAGGATCACTGAACCTGAAGGGCTGGCTCCTGCAGCACTAGAGTTTGGGGGCCACAATCTCCCAGTGGATTGTAAGGACGTGCTCGCCAAGGCCAGCTTCATCTACTCTCAAATGCTACGGGTGCAAGTGGAAGAGGTTTGCCATTTGGTGCCATACTTGGAAGATCGACCCTCTACGAGTCACTGCTCCACAGGTACTCCTGCATTTGTTGTTGTTGGCCAAGGCAGGACTGGCCCATGCTTCCATCAAAGTTTATCTGGTAGCTATTTCACGCTACACCTGATCTCCTGGACGATCATCCTGATGGTTGCATAGTTTGTTCAAGGCGTTCGTCAAAGGACTATTTCGCTAGTTCCCACCGGATAAATGCTCCGGACCTGGCCTGGGAGCTCAATGTGGGGCTTACTGGGCTCATGGGTCCCCCGTTTGAGCCTAAGCATTCGGCGCCACTGAAGTTTTTGTCGTGGAAAACCACTTTTCTTGTGTCCATCCCCCTCCGCACGACGAGTGTGAGAGATCCAGGCCCTCTATTGTAAACCACCTGTCTTGACATTCCACGAGACGAGGGTGATGCTACGGACGCACCCCTCCTTCATGCCCAAGTTGCCGTTGGACTTCAATCTAAACGAGCCCTTGGTGTTTCCTGTATTCTTCCCGACACCTTTGTCACCGACTGAGAGGACTTTGCACTCTCTGGATGTGGCTAGAGCGCTGAAGATCTATGTGGACCGCACGAAGAGTTTTTGGAAGACGTCGCAACATTTTGTGAACTTTGGCCCTGTGAACCATGGGAAGGCCCTCTCCAAGGCTTCCATTTCCAGGTGACTCTCAGGCTGTATCACCCATTGTCACCAGTTGGCAAACCGACTGTTGCCTGGCCGTCCAAGAGCCCATTCGACCAGAGCGATTGCTGCAACTATGGCGTTACTGTCTGTTGTGCCTTTGCTTGACATATGCAGGGCTGCTACGTGGAGGTCGACGCACACCGTCACAAAGTTCTACTGCATCGACAAGGATTCCAGGGAGGCGTCCAGAGTCGGCTAAGCAGTGCTGCGCACCCTGTTTGCTTGAAGGTGAGCCTGGTGAGGAGGTAAGAGATGCTTAATGTTGAGCCTGGCCACCTCCGTGGTTGTGCATGTGTGTACTGCTATGTATTCTTTATTCATGAGCATGTGAATCCATGCCAGACCCATGCTGGAGAACAACAGTTACAGGTATGTAAATTGTTCCTTTGGATACTTGGCACTGTGAGTCTCTGTGTAACCACCCTACTCCTCACATTGACCCCTCTTGAGATGGGCTTGGCTGCTCAGCCACACCACCAACCTATGTAGTACAGACTTATACCAAAGGTTGGGTTCCTATTGACAGGAGGCCATGGTTGTTGTAGTGCACCCAAAGGGTACAGCTCCAAATCTTGCCTTACAAGCAAAAACACTTTTTTCGGATGGATTGTGTCCTCCCACGCATTATTCATCTTATGATAATATCTCCCCGGCTTCAGCTGCTTCGGAATTCTTTTTAGACTGGGGCGCTGTGTGCCATCTCGTAGAGACGATGTCCCTAGAGGGCCTCTGTTCGGTCGACGTCATCAGCTGTATAAGTAGCACAGGCAGCACCTGTTGGCTTCAGTTCTATTTTTCCGAGCTAACGTTTCGAGAGAATTATGGTGTGATTTGGTTCTTCTGTGAATCGTTCCTTTTTTTCTAAACGAAAATGTCTTCGTCAGCACCATCGACGCCCAAGTTTGGCTTCAAGTAGTGGCAAGACTGTGGATCGAAAATGTCAATCACCGACCCCCACAGTGTCTCTGTGGTGCCTTGGTTATGGGCATCGTACCTCCGACTGCGGCTCCTGTCAGACGATGACGGAAAAGGTCTATCGGTAGCGTAAAGGTAAATTGGCAGTGGGGAGGTTGCCTTCGAGTTATAAAAAGACTGATGTTAGGCAGAATCCTATGCAGTTCCCTTAGGGAGCACTACAGAAGATTAGGACTACAGGTATATGCAATAAATCCCCTTTGGTATTAGTCTGTACCACAAAGATTTAGTTAGTAGCTGTGGCTGAGCAGTCAGACCTATCTCAAGAGGGAGATGAGCAGTATTCAGGGTTCACACAATAGGGCTACAGTACTATGGAACAAGGAAACTCTGAACAAAGCTTTGTATCAAAAAGAATATATATTTATTTTACACACTATTAAATCAGCACACAAATTGCTATCATTAAAGCAAGTTAAAACATTCAAGAAAAGTATACACAACTCCCTATTTAAACTGTAGACAAGTTTGAGCAAGAGTGAAAACTGAGCAAAACGGCACAGTGTAAACCAAGCAGAAATGGCACTCTAACAATTTCTTCAGAGGGAGGGAAAGGTCAAGTTATACAGGGTTAGACTCTTTAACACACCAGCAACACTTCCCAATTGGATTGTGAACAAGTTAGGCAAGGCAGTACTTTAGCATCAGCAATACTTAGGTGAAAACCGAGCAAAATGGCACTTCAACAATATTGAAAAGGGAAGGAAAGGTGGTTATAAGAGTTTTAGGTGCACCAACACATTTCTTGATGAAAAGCAATCTAAAGAAGGCAGTTGTAACAGATTTAGCCAAAGTCAATAGGCCTGTGCCAGAGTCAGTGGTACAAGGCAAAGTCCCCAGGATCAATCGTTTCTAGTAGCTGCAGTCAGGTCTTTGTTTAACGAGTTGAAAAGGAGGATGCAGAAGGTAAAAGATAATGTTAGACGATAGGGGCGGCCAGCCCAAGAGGTAAGTAAAGGATTTAAAACACCTTTTGCAGTACCCCGTGAAGCGGGAAGCCTGGCGGAATAATGTGCCTTAAAAGTGGAGGCGACTCCTGCGGTGGCGGTAGTTCCTAGCAGTTCCTGCAGTTCGGGAGATCCAGCAGAGGAAGAGAGGCTCTTATCGTGGAGGAAGGTTCAAGTCACTGCACTGCCCAGGGAAGAAGCCAACCGCGGTGATGCTGAAACAGAATAAAAGGTACGATCCTTTAAATCGCGGTCGTGGTGGATGGGTGCCTGGCTATCTGCTCTCCGAGTGTCTGGCACTGGCGATTCGACCAAGGCAGGTCCTGGAAGGTGATTGGCGAACTGGTTGTTCCCACCAGCTCAAGGGAAGAAGGCTCTTGCAGGCGAAGATCTTTTCTTGTCGTTGGAGTAAAAGTGGTGTGACGCTGCAGCAGGACTTCACCAGTGGTTCAGTCGTTGCAGATGTCTTTGGCTTCTCTCCTCTTCGGTTTTAGTTCCGGTGGCGACATCTTGCCCTTCCAGTCCTCAGGTCCCTGCTTTTATGCAGAAATACCCCCATTCATACAGCCTAGCTGTCACTCAAACAGTGGGGTGGCTATCCTGGCGGGATAACCCCCCCAGCCCACCAGGGCAGAGTGCAACTCGGGTTGCTTAGGCAACCCTGTCCAGGGTGCCTATTCCCCCTCCCACACATCCTGTCTACCCCAGACTCGGTGGCGCCGAAAGAAGGGCTTCTGTGCAGAAGCCCGCCAAAAGGACGAACAAAGGATCCCCGACCCGGGTTAGGATTTCAGAGAAAGACACGAGAAAGAAATATCATCAAAGATCTGGCAATAAAAACCTACCAGAGTAAAGTTAATAAAAAGATAAACTGGCGGTATGTTAGAGGCTGTCAGTAAAAGTGGTAGCCTCGAACGATGGGAAAATCCAATAGGGAAATATTTGCGGTCGAATATTTACGGTAGTAACCAATGCCACCAGCCAGAAACTTTGGAGAGAGGGACTGGACAGTACCCTCTCAAAAATGAACACCAGGGAAAAACTATTAACCCTTTCCAGTATTTCCATAGTAAGATGGGTTGTACTGGTTTTGTTCATAACTATTGACTAGTAAAGTCAATGGGGACTTTACATGCTCTGGGAGACTGTAGTCAGTCCCAGGGTATGGAGTCTGTTTGGCGGTCACGATGACACCCCTGTGTTACTGCACTGAGGGTGCTGTGTAACACATATATAAAAAGATCATACCTATGAGGGTGAGAAAAAACCCATAGACCATAAGCACAAAATTAGCCTAAAACACACACAGCAATATGCCTAAGAGTGGGAAAAAGAGTCTCACTCTTAGCACGAGTAAAAAATGAAACCCCTCAAATCCAGCAAAGCTGCTGGGGGACTCTATAGGTAAGGGAAATTAGCCCTAGAAGAGAATTCTCCCAAACAACTGAGTCGAGGGACTCCTCTCGTCATAAAAATCTAAACGGTCAAGATCGAGAAGTCGATCATGCCATTCTTAGTCTTCTTCAAAGAAGGCCAAGAAACGACGTCATAGGTTGCCTTTGACCTCCAGTGATTCCTCGGCTAAGGTAATAGGGTGGCCAACGAAATCGGACTCCAAGTGGGATGGGTTTCATACCGAGATGCTACAAATCTTCAAGAATGCGGCCTCAACCCCCTCGACGGACAAGCAGAAAGCCCATGCCCCTGTCAATCAACAAAAAGACGACAAAGGGAAGTCGAGGACTAAATCTTCGAAACCGAGAATTAAGCTGGTGCTGCATCAAGAAAAATCTCAATTCGACGAGTAATCATCGAGGTCTCCGACGAGTGAGGAACCTAGCCCATCGAAGACTGCTTCCTGGCAGTCATCAAGGACGGTGAAGAGGCAATGGGTGAATGTCTCCAGTCGGGACTGGATACTGCAGATAGCATCAGCAGATCCATGGCGGCTAGCACTGTTGCGCAGATTTGCATGTCTGTGGAAGTCTGGGTTTGCACCAGATGTGCAGGCTAGACTACTCAACATGCCCTTTGACGGCTCGCGGCTACTTGGCAGCAAGGCAGGTGAGATGGACAAGCTGCAGACCTCAAAAGCGGCGGCTAAATCCCTTCGTGCCGCCATTAGACAGCCTCAACACTCCTACTCTGGCTCATCTTCCTGGAGGGGTAGGTCTTTTCGGTTCTATTCCTCAATTGGAAGAGGACAAACCAGTCAGAGGGCAGAGAAGATTCCCTTGTGGTGGATGAGGTGCTACGCCAACTCGAGCAGTAGCAACTTTACCCTCGGCCGTTGCTTCAGCCGCCTCAAAACCACTCTGAGGCCTTGACTCACAAGACCCATGTGGGAGGCAGACTTATGCAGCATCTGAACGAATAGCAAAGCATTACTTCAGATGCTTTGGCTCTGCAAACCCTAGCCCAAGGTTACTGCCTTCCATTCCAAAGAAGGCCTTGGTATCAACCACCGGGGAACAACTCTTGCAAAATTCCAGATCCGCTCCTTGTGCAGGAAATTTTGACCCTGCTAGATAAAGGTGCAATAGAACATGTACCTGTAGCAGAAAGGAACAAGGGTTGGTATTACCCATACTTTCTGATTCCCAAAAAGAACGGAGGAATGAGACCCATCTAGGACTTGAACAAGTTCCTCAGGAAGGACAAGTTCAAGATGGTTACACTTTCTCAAATCCTTTAGGCTCTCCAACTCCGAGACTGGATGGTATCATTGGACCTTCACGATGCTTACTTTCATGTGCCTATCCATCACAAGCACATGTTATTATCAGTTTTGAGTTCTGCAATTCGGGCTGACCGCCGCCCGAGGGTTTTCACCAAGTTGATGGATGTGGTGTCAGCTAGTCTCAGGAGAGGGGGGGATTCACGTCTACCCCTATCTGGATGTTTGGCTGATCAGGGCACGTTCACCCGAAAAATCCCGGGAACATCTCAGCGTAACCTGCCACTCTCTCCACAGACTGAACTTCTCCCTCAATTACAGGAAGTCTCGCATGAGACCATCTCAAAGGCTCCAATTCATTGGAGCATTCCTGTATACTTCCTCGGGAAAAGCTTTGCCACCCGAGGTGAGACCTCCACACATTCTGCAGATGGTTACCAAATTCCAGAGTGCCCCGCATCTTCTGGCCTTCGATTTCCTTTATTTTTTTGAGGTTGCTCGGTCTCATGGCATCCTGCATTTTCCAGGTGCCAGAGGCCCGCCTGAGAATGAGATTCCTCCAATGGGCTCTCAGGACTCATTGGTCCCAATTCTCGGGAAAAATGTCAGACCACCTGCAAGTTCCGAGCAGAGTTGCTCAGGACCTTCTGTGGTGGGCTTGCAAGGACCCCATTCTCGAGGGAGAATCTTTATGGCCGCCATGACCCGAGATAACTAGTGACGGATGCTTCACTCACAGGGTGGGAAGCCCACACCAACGATCTGACCATCAGCGGTCGTTGGTCTCCATCTGAGTCAAAACTACACATCAAGCTTTTGGAGCCGAGGGCGATCAGACTAGCGCTGAAGGCCTTTCTGTCCTCTGTACAGGAAAAGAATGTCCTGATAATGACGGACAACACAGTGGCCGTGTACTACCTCATCAAGAGAGGTGGTGTAGGGTCACTACCACTGTGCAGAGAGCAAGTGCAGAGAGCAATGCAGCTCTGTTTCTGGGCAATACAAGAAGGAATCTCTATCAGCAGTTCACCTTGCCAGAGAAGAGAACACAGCGCTGGAGCCTCTGAGCAGGCAGAGCAGTCTCCCACAAGTGGGAACTAGCTCAGGAAGTCCTTCAAGAAATCTTCACCCTTTGGGGAACCCCTCAAGTGGATCTGTTAATGACCAGTGTCAACCAGAAATGCGAACGGTTTTGCTCGAGCGAATTTCCTCCAAGATGAACCCTAGGGGACGTGTTCGTAGTGGACTAGGAGTTTCCACTCCTGTACGCGTTTCCTCCAGTCCCCGTCATTCCTCATGTGATCAAGAGGTTGAGAAAGTTCGGGAAAACCATTATCCTAATTGCCCCGTATTGGGCCAGGGGGACGTGGTACCCGGACCTTCTGGACATGTCCATCTGCACTCCAATGCCTCTTCCACTAAGAGAGGATCTTCTCTCGCAAGAGGAAGTTTGGGTTCTCCATCCAGAAGACAAGCCACTCAGCCTTCATGCATGGTTTCTGAAAGGCTGAGATACAAGGATTGGGACCTCCCGTAAGACGTAATGGAGAAGGCCAGCAACTAAATCTTTGTACTGCTGCCGTTGGAACAAGTTCAGCAGCTGGTGCAGGGATAAGAATTTGGATACCTTCCTATGTGACACACCTATGGTGCTTTCCTTTTTGTTACATTTGGCAAATATGCGGCTCGAGATTGGAACAATGAAGGGTTACCTAGCGGCACTTTTTATTGTCAAGCGCTCTTCAGAGGATGATTCATATTTTAAGATTCCTCTGATTGTTCAATTTCTAAAAGGACTTACTAATGTATTTCCACCAGTTCCATTCACTGTCCCTATTTGGGATATCAATCTCAAGATTTTTAACATGCACTCATTTTGAGCCTTTACACTCATGCCCATTAAGACCTTTGACATTAAAAACTGTTTTGCTTATTGCAATAACATCAGCCCGAACGGTAAGCGAGTTGTAGGCCCTCTCCTGTAAGCCTCCACATAATTTTCCATGAAGACAAGGTTATTCTGAAGGTGAAACCTTCTTTCTTACCGAAGGTAGTCTCCGACTTCCATTTGTCACAAAAAATTACTTTACCAACTTTCTATCCACCTCCTCATCTGGGAAAGGAGGTGGAGAGGTTACATAGACTGGTCCCAAAAAGGGCTCTCAATTTTTACATATCCAGAGTGGCTAAATTTTGCCAAAATTACCAACTATTCATTGGTTGTACTGGCCCAAAGTTGGGTCTATGTCATGATCTCTGCTTCCAAAAGGTCAGGGTTTTCCCAACTCCCTTGGAAGCAGATCCATAACCCAGGTTCCGAGTGCCAACCAGTCCCAATTGGGACCTTTTGGACCCAGTCCTGGCGCCAGTGGCACCAGGCTCATAAATATGCCCAGTCCCAGCGCTGGAAGCGCCGGGCTCATAATGCTTGGGTGGACTTACCTGCAGCAGACCATGCTGCTTACTTGCCTGCCAGTTGAGCCTCTGATCCCCTTCTGTTTGGAACTACTTTTCCTGTTGGGTGGGGCTGGAGCCACTCCCTAGATTCAGAACACTGGAACTCTTCTGGAAAGCAGGAACTCTTTTCTTACCTAGGCGTGGCTGTGGAAGGAGACACCGAAGCACTACAGGAGGCTATTTAAACCACACCCGGTGGATGAATCTTGCTTTGCGTTATTCTGCAACCTCTGCAGCAGAACGCTCATCGTGTCTTCTGCATCCGGTCCTGGGCCTAAGGAAAAAGGCTTACCATCCTGAATCCAGTCTTCAGCAACACCTATAAAGACAAGAAAGAACAGGTTAGCATTCCGGCATCTGAAAGGCAAAGGCTTACCTACTCTTCGTGCGCTCCGGAGGTCTTCACACTGCATTCCGGCATCTGAAAGACAAAAGCTTACCAACTCTTCGTGCGCTCCGGAGGTCTTCACACTGCATTCCGGCATCTGAAAGACAAAAGCTTACCAACTCTTCGCACGCTCCGGAGGCCTTCGGCGCTGCATCCCGCATCTGAAAGACAAAACAAGGTGCGTTTAAAGACATTGGGGAACTTTAATACTCACGTGCCATTACTCCTTTCCACATCTAATCCAGTGGGTATTCCGGCACCCTGCAGCCGCTCCGAACTCGTACCTGCAAAATAAAAAGACAGTTAGAGCGCATCGTGAAGCAGGCAACAAGCGCTTACTTACGTGCTTCCAGGCGCTTCTATTCATCACACGGGCTCCATCTTCAACTCACTTCAGCCCGTCATCCGCCATCGCCGGAACCCTGCAAAACAAGAGACATCATTACTAAAGACTTTAAAGACATTTGAATGACTCGAAACTTACCGTTCGTGCAGTAAACGACGGACAGCAGTCCTCTGAAGTCAAGAGGCCTGCGCTACCTATCCAGTGAAGAAACTGGTTACAGCACCCTGCCCCGAGGCAGATGGAGAGCTCTGCATTCACTTACCTAAGGTGAGAGCGTTAACCTTTGGGGGTCTACAGGAGAGGAGAAGAGGAAAGAGATAGGGACACCCCAATAACCCCAGTTCATTAACCCCATATTTTCTATCTGCAGACATCTTACTCTACACGTCAGGCATACAGTGCACAGAGGTCCAGCCCAAGAGCCAACCGGGTGCTACACATCACCTTTGGAGATACGGTAGTCGCCCAGTCAAGACCGGTGCCTCTGCGAGAATCAGGTGAGCGTTACAGAACGCAAAGCCTACCGCAAAACTCTCTCCCAGGCGCTATGGAAACCTCGGATACTGACCCCCTAGCCCGGTTACTTGGGGAACTAAGGGCAGAAGTGCATGCAGCTCGTCAGGAAACGAATGCTCTAAGAAGGGAACTAATTATTTCCAAGGAGAGAACAGACAATCTTGCTAGACAAGTGCTACAGTCACAAGCCGGACAGACCCCGTTACCCGCATCAGGGGCAAATCTTCCTTCAACATCCTCTATGAATCCAGTGCAGATCAACCTACCTGGGAATGTACCTCTGGCTCCGCCCGAACGATTTTCTGGTGACCCAAAGAGGTTTGCAGTATTTATCAATCAGTGCCGGTTGCACTTCTTATGCCGGCCAGCAGCCTTTCCAACTGATCAAGCAAAAGTAGCTTTTGTACTTTCGTACCTTAGTGGCAATGCGGCAGACTGGTCGATCCCTCTAGTTAATCAAGATGATCCGGTTCTCCATGATTTTCAAGCCTTTCAGCTTAGTATGGAAAAACTGTTCGCAAGACATTCACAGGGGCAGGCCTTGGACAATGAGCTTCTTTCGTTGCGACAGGGTAATCAAGACCTTTTGGCTTATATTGCATCTTTCAATAGACTAATAGTGGAAACTCAATGGCCTGAGGACAAAAGGATTACGCTGTTTTATAGAGGTCTACGTGGAGAGCTCAAAGACGTTTTAGCCCAAGTAGTGAATCCCCCACAAGACTGTTCGGATTATATAGACTTGGTCGTTCAAATAGATCACAGGCTGCAGAACAGGAAGGCCAATCGTTCCAAGTTTGATGCTCGAGTATTTTCCAAACCGCCAACTCCTTCCAAAGGAGTAGACTCCGGGGAACCCATGCAAATAGGGGGTCTGAAAGGTCCTCTATCACAAAGGGAGCGGGAAAGGAGGAAACAGTTGCAATTATGCCTATATTGCGGAAACTCAGGGCACTTTCTTCGAGACTGTCCGGTGAAACCTGCCAAGAAGGCAGTAGGAGCTGCAGTTACCAAAGTTACAAACTCTGAGCAGGGAAACGACCTCGCCCGACAAGAATAGAGGTCCTCTTGCCGAGCGTGAAAACCAGTTCCGTGACCTCGCATTTCGTGATACCTATGGTCCTCATTAGCCCTGATAATCCGGATCGATTACATGCAATTGAAGCTTACGTCGACAGCGGTGCCATCGGCAATTATGTGGATCATGAAATGGTTTTGAGGATGAATCTAACTCTTTGTCCCAAGGCTGTAAAGGACGTCATTACTACGGTGGATGGTACGGAGATAGCCTCCGGGCCAGTAACGCATACCACTCAAGAGGTGACGCTAGTAAGTCAAGATGGACACCATGAGAAGATCGTGTTCGATGTGATCAAGGCCCCTCAGTTTCAGATTATTCTAGGAATACCTTGGTTAGAGAAACACAATCCTCTGATCGATTGGCGAGCAAGAACGGTCCAGTTTCCAGAATGTGTCTCTACTTGTCACCCTCCACCTGGTGTTGCACTGGCCGCAATTTCTTCAGAGACTCCCCAGTTACCTCCCGAATACCTAGAATACCAAGATGTTTTCCGGAAGGATCAGGCTAACTCTCTACCTCCTCATAGGTCTTATGACTGCCAGATAGACCTGATACCTGGATCTACTCCTCCTTGTAGTAGAATTTATGCCCTCACCGAGCCTGAGAACCTTCACCTTCGACAATACCTGGATCAATACCTGGCAAATGGGTTTATTCGTCCTTCCAAGTCCCCTGCTTCTTCAGCTTTGTTCTTCGTTCCAAAAAAGGAAGGAGACCTTAGAACTTGTATCGATTATCGCTCCCTGAACCAGATCACCGTTAAGAATAGATATCCGTTACCTTTGATCCCTGAACTCCTGGACCAAGTCAGAAAAGCATGCATATATACAAAGCTGGATCTTAGAGGAGCTTACCACTTGGTACGAGTAAAAGAGGGCGATGAATGGAAGACGACCTTCCGCACCAAGTATGGGCTATTTGAATATCAGGTCATGCCCTTCGGACTTTGCAATGCCCCGGCCGCCTTTCAATATTTTATGAACGATGTCCTCAGAGAGCTCATAGATGTATGTGTAGTTGTTTACATTGACGACATCCTCGTTTATTCTTCATCGGAAACACGTGAAAATGGTCCTCGAAAGATTGCGTCAACACAAACTTTTAGCTAAATTGGAAAAATGTGTTTTCAACGTGACTGAAGTTGAATTCTTGGGATTCATATTATCACCTGGCGGAGTGCGTATGGATTAGAAGAAGGTCGATGCAGTTCTCAAATGGCCATCACCATCCTCCGTAAAAGGTGTGCAAAGCATGTTAGGCTTCGCTAACTTTTACCGCAGGTTTATCCCCGAATTCTCTCGAATAGTCCAGCCCATCACTGCCTTGTTAAAGAAAAACAAACGTTTTGAATGGTCTACCGAGGCGGAACAAGCTTTCCAGGATTTGAAGACTAAATTTATCTCTGCACCAATCTTAAAACACCCTCGCCCCGAACTCCCCTACATCGTGGAAACTGATGCTTCAAGCCTTGCCATGGGGGCAGTTCTATCACAAAAGGACCCGGTAACCAATCAGTTGCATCCCGTGGCATTTTGGACCCGCAAATTCTCGCCTCCTGAAATCAATTACACGATTACTGACAAGGAACTTCTGGCTATCAAGTCTGCCTTTAAGGCTTGGCGGCATTACCTGCTGGGGGCCCGACACACCGTTACTGTGATTACGGATCACCGAAACCTGCAATATTTGAAAACCACAAAAGCCCAATCCTCTAGACAACTCCGTTGGGCATTATTCTTTGCCGAGTTTGACTTCATAATTACCTATCGACCTGGTACAAAGAACGGTAAAGCTGATGCCCTTTCTCGGATGGGAGTGGAAGAACACTTGATCAACCCCAAACCTGTACCAATCATTCCCGAACAAAGAATTCTGGGTGTAATCGCCACCGAATCCATAGAGGAAGTTAAGGATAAAGCCAGGCAACTTGTAACTCCAGCAGACATACAGAATTGGCATCTGCAGGGAAAGGACTTTGCAGTAAAGGACAACTTATTGTATTTCCAAGAACGATTATACCTACCCAGCACAGATTTACAGAAAAAAGTAATCTCTTGTTATCACGACTCTTTAATGGAAGGTCATCCCGGTATGGCCAAGACCTCAGAAAAGATCAAGCGCTACTTCTGGTGGCCGTCTTGGAAGAAAGATATCAGAGACTTTAGAATGTCCTGTGGAGTATGCGCCCAAAACAAGAGTCAAAAGGAAAGACCAGCAGGCCTCTTACGCCCTATTGACATCCCACCTCGCCCTTGGCATACGCTTTCTATGGACTTCATCACCGATCTACCTCCATGCTCCGGATACAATACGATTCTAGTAATCGTGGACTTATTCTCCAAGATGGCGCATTTCATTCCGCTCAAAGGCTTGCCAACAGCAGCAACTCTGGCCCGAGAATTTCTCGAAAACATCGTCCGACTGCACGGTTTTCCTTCGGTTCTAATTTCGGATCGAGGTAGTCAATTTATTTCTCATTTTTGGCGAAGTTGCTGTCGGTCGGCTCAAATTGATGTGAGACTATCGACCAGTCACCACCCTCAGACCGACGGACAAACCGAGAGGACCAATCAAACTCGAACAGTATTTACGCTGCATGCTGCAACAAACTGAAAAAACTTGGAAAGATATCCTTTGGATAGCCGAATATGCCTACAATAACTCTGTCCATTCGGGAACTGGGAAAACCCCGTTTTTTCTTTTGTACGGCAGTCACCCTCAAACCTCGGAGTTGGATCCCCTCCAAGATCTTGAAACACCAGCAGTAGACTACCTGCATTCTACAATCACCCAAGCCTTTAAGGAAGCTGTTTCTCACCTTCAAAGGGCTAAAGAACAATACAAGAAAGGAGCAGATCAACATCGGAAGGAAGCCCCTCACTATCAAGTAGGGGATCAAGTCTGGTTATCCACCAAATATCTATCTCTAAAAGGGCCACGCACATTCAACCCAAGATACCTTGGTCCCTATTCCATCACTACCATAGTAAACCCAGTAGCGGTCAAGTTGGACTTGCCCCCGCACATGAAGATACATCCGGTCTTCCACGTCTCTCTATTAAAACCCGTGCAACCTCAAACCCGACTAACCAAATCTCCAAAACCTATCCTAGTTGATGGAGAACTCGAGTTTGAAGTTAAAAGCATTCTGGACTCCAAGATCTCCAAATCTAAACTATTCTACCTAATTGACTGGAAAGGCTACGGCCCCCAAGAGAGATCCTGGGAACGTGCTGAATATGTCCACGCTCCTCGCCTAATCAAAAGATTTCACCGAACATTTCCTGACAAGCCAAAACCCCCGGAGAAGCCCGGTTTGGGAGGGGCCTTGAGGGGGGGTACTGTCATGATCTCTGCTTCCAAAAGGTCAGGGTTTTCCCAACTCCCTTGGAAGCAGATCCATAACCCAGGTTCCGAGTGCCAACCAGTCCCAATTGGGACCTTTTGGACCCAGTCCTGGCGCCAGTGGCACCAGGCTCATAAATATGCCCAGTCCCAGCGCTGGAAGCGCCGGGCTCATAATGCTTGGGTGGACTTACCTGCAGCAGACCATGCTGCTTACTTGCCTGCCAGTTGAGCCTCTGATCCCCTTCTGTTTGGAACTACTTTTCCTGTTGGGTGGGGCTGGAGCCACTCCCTAGATTCAGAACACTGGAACTCTTCTGGAAAGCAGGAACTCTTTTCTTACCTAGGCGTGGCTGTGGAAGGAGACACCGAAGCACTACAGGAGGCTATTTAAACCACACCCGGTGGATGAATCTTGCTTTGCGTTATTCTGAAACCTCTGCAGCAGAACGCTCATCGTGTCTTCTGCATCCGGTCCTGGGCCTAAGGAAAAAGGCTTACCATCCTGAATCCAGTCTTCAGCAACACCTATAAAGACAAGAAAGAACAGGTTAGCATTCCGGCATCTGAAAGGCAAAGGCTTACCTACTCTTCGTGCGCTCCGGAGGTCTTCACACTGCATTCCGGCATCTGAAAGACAAAAGCTTACCAACTCTTCGCACGCTCCGGAGGCCTTCGGCGCTGCATCCCGCATCTGAAAGACAAAACAAGGTGCGTTTAAAGACATTGGGGAACTTTAATACTCACATGCCATTACTCCTTTCCACATCTAATCCAGTGGGTATTCCGGCACCCTGCAGCCGCTCCGAACTCGTACCTGCAAAATAAAAAGACAGTTAGAGCGCATCGTGAAGCAGGCAACAAGCGCTTACTTACGTGCTTCCAGGCGCTTCTATTCATCACACGGGCTCCATCTTCAACTCACTTCAGCCCGTCATCCGCCATCGCCGGAACCCTGCAAAACAAGAGACATCATTACTAAAGACTTTAAAGACATTTGAATGACTCGAAACTTACCGTTCGTGCAGTAAACGACGGACAGCAGTCCTCTGAAGTCAAGAGGCCTGCGCTACCTATCCAGTGAAGAAACTGGTTACAGCACCCTGCCCCGAGGCAGATGGAGAGCTCGGCATTCACTTACCTAAGGTGAGAGCGTTAACCTTTGGGGGTCTACAGGAGAGGAGAAGAGGAAAGAGATAGGGACACCCCAATAACCCCAGTTCATTAACCCCATATTTTCTATCTGCAGACATCTTACTCTACACGTCAGGCATACAGTGCACAGAGGTCCAGCCCAAGAGCCAACCGGGTGCTACACATCACCTTTGGAGATACGGTAGTCGCCCAGTCAAGACCGGCACCTCTGCGAGAATCAGGTGAGCGTTACAGTCTAGCTATTACTAAACAAACCATATCCAAATGGATCATCCTGGCTATTGGTGAATGCTACAGATTAGCAGGAAAGGACCTGCTGGAAGGCCTAAGAGCATGTTCCACAAGGGGCATGGCAATCTCTGTTGCTCTTCAAAGAGGTGTCCCAATCAATGATATTCAGCGGCCAGTTGGTAGTCTATTCATACCTTTGTGAGACATTACTGCCTGGATTCATCTTCCAGTCATGGGAGGACAATTTGCAAAAGCGATCCTTCATTCATTCCTTGATTAGAACAAAATGTAAATAGTACTCCCTCCTCCAAATTATTACTGCTTTGGGGGTTTATCATAAGATGAGGAATACGTGGGAGGACACAATCCATTTGAAGAACAAGTTACTTACCCCTGGTAACGTACTTTGCATTGGATGTTCCTACCACGTAGTCATCATCGCCCCTACCAGCCTACCCAGCCTTACAATGTACGTGTTCTTACACTTTACGCTTTCTGTGAGCCTCCAGTCTATGGTACGCCTGGTAATTACTCTTCGGGGGGGTGGAGAACTGATGCCAACGGGTGCTGCGTGCACTGCTTATACTACTGTTGACGTTCACTGTCGAATGGAGGCCCTCAAGTGACATTGACTCAACAAGACGACACACAGTGCCCCTTGTCGGAAAATAATCCAAAGCAGCTGAAGCTGGAGAGATATTGTCATAAGATGAGGAATATGTGGGAGGAACATCCAATCGAAATAATGTTTCCAGTGGTAAGTAACTTGTTCTGCTGGAGTAGTATTATATTGAGATCACTTCTTCCTCTGGGTATATTAACAAGTTGAATAATTATAACTTGCATCTGGGCAATGGAATGCTGACCTTTTAACAAAGTGAAGCGCCACAAGTGACTTTTCACTGTGTTCAGATATTTGTCTTGTGCTCTGTCCACCTCCTCTTTTCTAGTGGTCATTCTCACATAAAAAATACTGCATGGGTATTTTAAACCATTGATCAGATTTACTGCCTCACATGTTGCTGAATGATAGATATGCTCTTGCCATTGTATGGATGATTAATGGAATTACCTTTGATTATGTTGCCACAATGTTGGCAATTATTGCAAGGTATGGTACCTAACCATAGGTATCAATGTTTGAGGTACATAATCTGCTCCAACTAGATAATTGTTGAAAGAGGTGCTCTTCCGATACGCAAAATTCGGAGGAGCGGGGTAGAAATGGCTCAACGTTGAATCCAATTTTAAGATATCCCGGTTTTTCTTGATGATGTTTCTAATCTTAAGGCTATTTGAAGAATGTGTAGTTGCATACTATTTCTTGTGCTACTTGTTAAATTTTAGTCAGTAATAACTCACTGGAAATTTGTTCCACTTTCTCTGTTTTCTCAATGACTCTTGGGCCATATTTCTTAACTTGAAATTAATTTCACAATTCATTTGATTTCATTTGTTACTCTATATTGTTTGATATTATTCTTCTATAACTCAAAAATGGACTTTGGGAGTGTAAACTTGTAGCAAGCAAAAGGCTGTTCCTGTCTGTTGGCTTAGAATTCACTATTGTATGAAGGATTCCTTCTGTTCAGTAGATCTCAATATCCGTAAATTGATTTGTAGATTAACTAGATTTTCAGAGGAGGAAGCAGTTAAAATTGTATGTTTATTTAAGGTCACAAACTGAATTAGCCAACACTAGCAAACCTGAGGAATCAATAAATCAACTTGAAAAATGAATCCATAGAGAAATCAGTCAGACATTGCATGCTACAACTCTTGCTCAATATAAAGCTCAACCTATCCCTAAAGGCCTAAGTGTTTCCTTTGAACCAACACTATATAAGTAAAACAAACGATTGTAAAAAGGTGATGACACAATCTCAATAAGTTCTTGACTTAACTCTTCAATAGTAAGAATAATTATCAAAATCATTAAACACTTGAGATCAAGAAATACACCAAATTAAGACGCATGTTACCTCTTAGAAGACTATAGATGAAATATAAGGCATATTCCATGACATTAACTCAAAGCTTTAATCTTCTTGGAAAGAACTTGAGTCTAAGAAATTGAGAACATTTTATAGGGACATAGTGAATCATAAACTAGATATAGTTTACAGGTGGCAAGAATATTACCGATCTGGCGGTAACCGATAATTTCAGAAATTATAGACCAGATAATTTCTCTGACAAGCTTCAGCAGATGTCTCCAGTGTAGAATTGGAAGACAAAGATACTCCCAGTGAGGAAGTGGGACTTAGAGAAAAGGCAAGTTATTTGGTCGAAGGAACATCCACACTAAACAGACACATGTGGTTTTTTTAAAGTTTTTTTTTTAGACCCAACACAATTAGAAGAGGGAAAAAGAAAAAAATCACCAATAAAAGTTCCTCTATGGGAAGACCTAGTGATATTTCGCATTACTAGTTGTCCATTTTTGAAAAATGAACACTACAGAAAGGACTCAAATGTGTACCTCGTTCAAATAGTAATATATTCAAAGAATAAAATCGACTTGTTTGGACTATTACAGAAAATGAAGCTTAAATTAGGCAAACTGTTTTTCGAGAAAGTTGAAACAGTGTGAAACTGAATCTGATTTTATAGAAATAAGACCCAAGAGCAAATTCATACCATCTATTCAGAATGCTACTTGGAGATATTTCAGAAAAAGGTTTTGTGATGATTTGAAAAAGTACGTTTTAAACCAAAAAACACAGTATTTTCTCAAATCGAGACCATCAAGTTATCAAGCAATTATGGAAAAATAAGACCATATTGAAATCAGCGGATAAGGGAGGTCCATTGGGTATTAAGAACAAGAATCATTATTCCAGATAAGTTGAGACAATTGTCAGATTTGGATACTTGCATGGATATTCCAAATGATCCGAATTAACAAGTTAAGTCAGTGATAAAAGAAGTGTTAAGTGAAGCAGAAAATAATGGTTACATTTCACACCGTACTAGACCTTTTCTGACTAAACTGTACCCAACAATGCCGGTTCTATTTATTTTAACGAAGGTTCACAAAAATCTAAGAGATTCTCAAGTACACCCATAATAGTAGCAAATAGTGCTACATATATTAGGGATACTGGATACTTCCCATCAAAGTTTAATTCTCTTAACTTTGTAGAGAATACAGATACCTTTTCCACAATGGATGTGGCGAGCCTTTATGCTAATATATTTCATGAAGCAGTACTGGAGGCAGTAAAATTGATACTTTCAACAACTGAGAAATGTCTATCAGATAAGGTGTTTGTACTATCACGTTTGAAAATTGTTCTGTTAAACAATTAATTTTAGGTTTGAAAAGCATTTTTGTCCAGACTTCACATACTTCAATGGAAGCATTGATGGCCTCAAGTTATGCTAATTTGTTTATGCTATTTCTTGAAATAGAGAATGTTTTGAATTGCATTAGATGGATGCAATATTTACAATGGTATTACCGCTACATTGATGACACTTTCATAATTTGGAAAGAAACTGACAGAGCTCCAAAATGCCTATGAATAATTTGCATCCATGAATTAAGTTTTCAACAAAATCTAGTTACTCCATGATTCAATTTTTAGATGTTGAGATCTACTGTAGATGGAACCTTTCATACAATGATGTAATCTAATCCAACAGATAGGAGAAGCCTTTTGCTTGCTACTGGTTTTCACCCCAAAGGACTCTCGAGAGTATCCCGTAAATCAATTGTCGAGATATAGAAGAATAATCTCTATCAATATAGCTTATCAAATGAATTGAGACAGAAGTTTCAAGTAAGGAAATGGGACCCAAGAATCATCGAGAAAACATCAAAGAAAGTGGAAAAAATGTCCTGAGAGATTTTACTGATGACTAAAAATAAACAGGTAGCACGAGAACTAGTCTTAACTATATATATTTCACAGAGCCTTACATCAAGAAAAACTGGGATATATTCAAATTGGATTCAATGTTGAGCCATTTGTTTCCGCTCCTCTGACGATTGCGTATGGGAAGAGTACCTCTTTGAAGAGTTATCTTGTTAGATCAGACATGTGCCTCAAACATTGATAACAAACTGATTGTTGGGTACAATAACTTGCAATAATAGCCAAAATTGTGGCAATCTAATCAAAGATAATCCGATTAACCATTCATACAATGGCAAGAGCATATCTTTACAACCTTCAGCAACATGTGATGCAATAAATCGGCTATATGGTTTAAAATGCCAATGCAGGGTTTTTGTCAGAATGCCCACTCGAAAAGCTAAGACTATGTGGACAGAACTTAAGTCAAATATCCGAACACAGAGTGAAAAGTCACCTGTAGTGCTTCACTCAGCTCGGCATTCCATTGTCCAGATGCAAGATATAATTCGTGAACTTGTTAAGATACCCAGAAGAGGAGGTGATATTAAAACAATACTACTCCATAAAGAAGTGCTTTGGTTTGACAAACTTGATGCCATGACCCCTAGAAGGATGAATAAAGAATGGGATCTCGCATGTTTTCTTTAAACTAGTGATGGATGATGCCCAGCCTAACAATGAATGGTTGATTTTAATCTTTACGTGTTTTATGATGAACTTATGACCTTGAGCTAGAACTATTGACTCTAATGGGACATCATATTAGAACATCAGGAGCTTTAAGAATGATTGTTACTTTTTAGACCTTTTACATTTGCCAGCAATTGAGTAGATCTTACATTGCAACAAATTGAGTTGGTTAGGGTTTTGATTTAATTGTTTATTTTATGAATTGTTGGGCAGTGATTGCGATATTAAACTGTACAAACAAGCATGTTACTGAAATATGACCTGTACACTGGAATGATCTAGATGTTTGTTAGACAATGCACATTTTACCATTGTATGTACTAGTGTTACTATGTTTAACCCCATATAATAATGTTTAGAAAAGGAATACATGTGAACATGTATTTTTTGGGAAAGGTTATGATGGCTGCCTTCTGTTGTCGGATGCTACTTATGACGTCATGACGTGATGTTTTAGTTACACATCTTGTGAACAGATGGACTTGAAATATCGCTGAAATATGATCCGTACATTATAAATATCTTGATGATCTGGTTGTTGCACAATGTTGGACAATATACTCTTTACCAACAGATGTTTCCTAGAAAGCAGCACATCAATGCTATCAGACAGAATATACATTGGCTCAACATCAAGCAAAGAATAGACCTCAATTCGCTCTCTTACCCACACGTGCCTCAATAACCAGGCTCCCACATACCTCTGACACTTTCTCTCGTCACACCTCAACGCGTCCGACTAGAATAGCACAACTGCATTGCATCAACATCCCAAGATTTAAACAACGTGCTGGTGGAGTCAGCTTCCCAGTCCTTGCTGCAAAAAAATTGAATGCTCTTCCCATCTCGATAAGAGAGGAATCATCCTTCTCGCTTTTCCATAGCAAGGTTAAAGCTTGGTTCTCTGAGCAGGACTACAACCTACCCACTAAATAAAACAATGTGCATAACGTTTCAGCCTGCTACTCTGTTTCCCACTTGATGTATACCTGCATTCAAACTATATAACATTTGATTTCACTTTTTGTACCATATTTGTTAACGTGTTTTTATTGCTTGTTTGATTATGTAACCTGTATCTTTGTACTATATAGCTCACTTACCGTTACTGCTGGTATTTTAACCTACATTATTAACTGTATACTTGTGCTATTGTAACATATATGCTTTCCAGCGCTCAGATGCCCCAGGGCTCAGTTGCGCTTTACAAATAAATAAATACTAAATACTAAATTGTTAACATAGGCAATTTATATGATAACGTTTAGAAACGAACATGTGGAAATTGATTTTTGGGAAACCTTCTAAGATGGCTGCCTTCCGTCGCAGGACGCTAGTATGTCATCATGTGACATTTTCATTACGCGTCACGTGAACGGGTGGACTTTTTTAAATAAACGAGCATGGGGCAACAGGCTTGTTTTCCAGCTCACCTTGACCCATAGCTTGTTGTTGAATTCTCAAAAGGTAAGATTAAAAGAGGGGGTTCCCATACACTAGAACGCAGGTTACCATTTGGTTTGTAATCCTTAACTCCAGGAACTGTTTCCTTATTCATAGGGTTACATGAATTGCATTAATATATCAAGTTACTGGAAGGTTTGTGCCTTTGTTATACATCTAGTTTATTTGACACTGAGTTAGATAAGCATTTTTTGTACTTTTATTTTACTTGAACACACTACTATGATTAGTAAGTTCAATTCTAATGATGAGATTTTACTGTTTAAATTATAGAGCTAGAAATCTGACTTTTGTATGAGTTTAAAGATTTGGAAGATTTCCGTTTAGTGTTATGAATCTTTTTTTGAGTTAATTAAACTGATTACCTTTTTAGTTCAAATCTAGAGTTAATTTCGCATCTGTTTGTGACCTTAGGAAGAAAGGTCTTTGTCTCCTGAAGGATATTGTTTTTATTATCTGAAACCTGTAATTGCTACTGAAGGTTTTGTCACCTTTTTTTAAATGGTCCGATTTCCTTAACTGTTTGTGGATGAAATTCCTTATGTTTTGTAAATAGGAAACGTTTAAAAAACAAATCTTATTTGTATTTGGAATTACAAGAAAATGTATACAAATTGAGAGTGGATTTATCATTTGAAAAACATTAGTGATGTTATAAAATGTGTACTATTGTTGAATAAGGAACCTTAAATCCTACATTGGAGTTTCATGAGTTGATTATGGAAGGCTATCCTATTAGAGTGCCAATGAATCTCTCATTAGTTGTTAATGAGCTTTTTTGTTTGAGTAATTGAGAGGTCCCACAGCAAGTGGTCATCAAGGATGGTGCTCGTACTCCAGTCAGATCGAAGCTAAATATTTTGTATCTGCTCCCACTTTCTAACCGGGGGTCTCTGAACTCGAGCCTAACTCATGCCCTGAATTGACGAACTGGTTGAAACACTAGGTGTGTGGCAATGCTCCTTTAAATCTTTACTCTGACAAAAGGTTATTGCCAAGTACCATTAGATAGAGGAGCTAAGGATAACAAATGCATTTTTCACAAGAGATGTGATGTTCCAATTCACTCTTGCCATTTGGCATCTATGGAGCCCCAGCTACCATCCAAAGGATCCATGTATATAGTATTGGAACTAGTAAAATTATTGGTCTAACGCTGACCAATTGCGCTACAACTAATTATAATTGGTCCTTGTTTGTGTCCTATAGACAATGTTGTACGTTGTTATTGAAACCTTTTGATGTTTATTGTTGATCACACCTGACACGTGTTTCGACCTGCGGTCTTCCTCAAGGCAGCTTCTTCTTTTAGTAGTGTTCCCTGTACGGGAACGGAGACGACGGGGACGGACGACGACGGTGGTGACGACGGAATGGACCTCCCTTCACCACCTGCTCGGGCTCCCCCACCCCCTGACGAAATTGGCTCTTTCCACGCCATGATCGCCAGGGCATCGGAGCTCTTCCAGCTCTGCCCCGAAGAACAGAAGAAGGAAGGTTTCCTCTACCAACGGCGGGAGGCCAAGAGGAAGACGGTCCTCTCAGTCCCGTTACTGGACGACATCTGGGATGAGGGGCTGGCGCTCCTGAAGAACCTGTCCACAGCTCCTCCTAAGAGAGACCGGTATGAGAAGTACTACCGGGTCCCCGACACCGCCCCTGTGTCCCCGGATTCAGTGGCCTCCGCGGCGGCCAAGAAGAAAGCGTCGGGGGCAACAGCCTCAAATTCAACATCACCGCCGGACGGCGAGGGGAAGAAACTTGACGCCATGGGACGACGGGTCATCTCGTCGGCGGTGAGAAAGATTAAAGCGGCCAACGCCCTTGCGATCGTGGCACGCTATGACAGGGAGCTGTGGTTCAAGATCGCTCCCTTGCTAGACTTCCTCCTGGATGACAAGAGGGCTGAGGCCCTAGAAATCCTACAGGAAGGCGAAGTGGCGTCGGTCCACACCATCACGGTGGCCAGGGACATCGCGGACACCGGCTTTTGTCAGATTGGCAAAGGCGTTTGCCTTCTCCAGGACCAACTAGACGTAACCAAACAAAGACTAAACAATTCTCAATCCTACAATGCCGTGCAAATGACCAATTCCGAGGAAAAGACGAAGAGACGAAAGAACAAACATGCCAGTACAGCAACCTAGAACAACCATAGACTGGACCGCCACAGACGGGAACCCAAACCGAAGGAACCCTGAGAGAAGAGAAAAATCCCTCTACCTAACTCCATACCTCGCAGACAACTGGCCACCACGGCAATCCAACCCAACATCAGAAGCAGCAACATCAATCAACCTAACACAAGCAAGTAGAAGAAGGATGACCAAAACAAACAACATACAGACGAGCGACCCAATACATCACCAAAGCAAGAGGAACTTCCAATCAACAACCACAACCCCCGGAAGACGAACCCGATGAAAACACAAAAAACCCAAGACAAAACCTAGAAGAACTCTTTGAAGACGCAGATACCCCAAACCCCCCAGCCCTACAAGTGGCCGACCAAGAAGGAAACCTCAACACCGGGCGAAAGACGACCCTGACAAAACCCAAACCTAACAACACCTCCAAACTCCACTGCCACCTAATAAACGCAAGGTCCATGTCAAAACACTCAATGGAGATCTTCGACCTACTCAACGACAATGGCATTGACAACCTGTTCATCACAGAAACATGGCTGGACGACAACTACAAAATTACACTCCAAAGCTGCCTTCCGACAGACTTCAAATGCCTACGAATAAACAGAAAAAACAAAAAAGGAGGCGGCATCGCTATAGCATTCAAAGAACACCGGAAAATAAAAACTGATGAACCGCTCAACATCCTCAACTGCGAAACCATGGTAATACACCTAACGGCGAGTCCAAAAACCAACATCACATTCATCCTGGTATACAGACCACCAACATATGATGCAACATTCGTCGATAACCTCATAGAAGCAATCACCAATTTAGCCATCAACCACGAACACCTAATCATCCTAGGAGACTTCAACATCTGGTTTGAAGACAGCCACGCCAACTCCCAAAACTCACTAATTGAGCAACTCAACACCATGAAACTACCACAACTAGTCAAAGGAGCTACGCACTCGGCAGGTCACACCCTAGACGCAATTTTCGCCAAAGAAAAACTCATCACCACGGCACCTCCAATTCATATACTATGGAGCGACCATCTCATCATCCCATTCGTGATCACTCTGCCTACCCGAACCTACATCCAACACCCGAAACTCACAACCACCACCAAAAGAAACTGGAAACCCTCAACTACAGAACTGGAGCTAGCTGACCTAGACGGCAAAGCAGAGATACTGCACAAATGGATCGCAGATACGATAGACAAGATCGCCCCGGAAAAACCGTTCACCCCATCAAAAAAAAGAGCAATGGCAAAATGGTTCACCCCACTATTAAACAACATGAAAAAGGAAAACAGAAAGATGGAATTGGAATGGAGGAAAGAATACAACCCAGGGAAATAAACACTGTACCAGAAAGAAATCCGTGCATACAAGAATGAAATTCAAAAGGCAAAGAAAAGACATTATGATGCCAGAATCAACAATGCCACCAACACACAAAAAGAAATGTTTAGCATCATTGGGGAAATGAGAAACCCACCAGGCTGTGATAACACCCCAACCCCCTCAGAAAAACTATGCAACGACCTGGCAGATCAATAAAAAAAAAAATCAATGACATCCGGCAAACCATACAAAAGCGACCAACCGACCACAACATACAACCCAAAGAACCCAACTCGGAACCGCAACACAAACTCTGAAGCTTTCCTGAAATATCAGCAGAGGCATTCGCAATGCTGGTTAAACGAAGCAAGAAAGCGGGATCACCCATGGACCCATGTCCCCCAGACATCTACAAATCAATCCGCTCAAGGATCGCCAGCTGAACACTACAGAAACTTTCTTAATCTATCACTATCAACAGGGACTGTACCGAAGATCTTCAAATCAGCATACATCAAGCCACTCTTAAAAAACACAAGTGGTGATGCAGATGACCTTTCCAACTACAGGCCGATCTCCAACATCCCCTACCCAGCGAAACTCCTGGAAACCTACGTCTATAATCTAACCCAAGATCACGTAGAAAAACACCACCTGCTGGACCAAGCTCAAATCGGTTTCAGACCAGCAAGAGGAACGGAAACAGCACTACTATCCATCTGGGACGACCTCAAAACTAACGCAGACTCTAACACTACTTCAGCCCTTATTCTGCTCGACCTCTCCGCAGCCTTCGACACAGTTAACCATGACACCCTGACCAAAAGACTAGAAAATATAGGCATAACAGACACAGCACTAGGTTGGACCAAATCATTCCTAGCAGACAGGACAGAAACCGTTTGGATCAAACCTTTCAAATCCAGTCCACGAGTTAACGACTGTGGAGTACCACAAGGATCATCACTATCTCCACTATATTTCAACATCTACCAGACTCCGGTCATCAGAATCTTCAAAAAATACAACATCACATGTTACAACTACGCAGATGACACTCAGATCATCTACAAAATCAGAGACACCGATGCCGACCATTCAACCCTTACCGACTGTCTAAAAGAAGTCTTCGACTGGATGGATGCCAACAACCTGAAAATCAACCCAGGAAATACAGAACTCATGATTGTATCCAAAGACCAAGAGAACGAAACCACCATCCCGTGGCCTACGGAAATGGGAAACGCACCAACACCATCGAAGGTAGTAAGTCGGAGCTCCGGAGGCAAGCAAGGTGCCTCCAAAGGATTCAGCGGCTGTTCCTCCTCATACCGTCAAGCGGCCCTGTAGGTTTTGGTTGTGTTTGGTTTGGAGTTTGAGAGGTGTATGCAGAAAAGGGAAATTGTTAGTAGGATTGGTTAGTTTGCGTCTCTATCCTGAATTGGAGTGCTCGGGAGGGACTTGATGGATCTCACCCTGGTCACGTCCATGGTCAACAGCCGTTGTACCTTGCCCAGGATGGCTTTCGTCCTCTCCTCCGACAGCGAAGCCAATCGCGCCACTGTGTCGAGTCTGGCTCCCAAGAACATGGCGTCTTGCGGCGGTATCAAGTGGGATTTCGCGAAGTTGATCGAGAATCCCAGATCCATGAGCAGTTGGACGGTCTTTGCTGTGTGTTCCACGGCGAGTTCCCTTGACTTTGCCAATCGTCCAGGTAGGGGTAGACGTGTATCCCCTGCAGGCGCAGCTGCGCCGCCACTGGTGCCAGGAACTTGGTGAACACCCTGAAACTCCTCGTCGCAGGAAGCCTACAGAGGAAGTGGCAAGACCGGAGGATATCGTCGTCGAGGCCAAGGCGGCAAGGCCTCGACGAAACAGGACTGTTGACCATGGACGTGACCAGGGTGAGATCCATCAAGTCCCTCCTCGGCATGATGTCCTTGTGCATCTACCTCATGCACCTATGCAGGCTGCGGATGCGACCGCTGCTGGAATTCCTCGATGCCCGTTGGATGCAAGCGACGGGCAGCTTCAAAGACAGGATCTCACTCAACGAGACCTTCCGCCGAGCAATCCGGTGGTGGGGCACCCGCTTGCATCTTGCGGCGGGTATGGACTTCCAGACCCCGGTGTACCAGGAAACAGTGACGACGAAAGTCTCCCTAGAAGGATGGGGAGCGCACACCGGAGATCTCTACGCAAGAGGCCTCTGGCTCCCAGAGGAGAGGTCGCTATATATCGATGTCCTGGAGCTCCGAGCCGTGTTCTGGGTCCTCGGGTCGTTCCTTCCGTCCCTCAAGGGCAAAGTGGTTCAGATATTCACCAACAACACCACCACGATGTTCTATATCCGGAAACAAGGGGGCACCAGATCCCCAGCCCTATCCAAGGAAGCGCAGGATCTGTGGCACTGGGCCATCGCCCAGAGGATGTTCCTGGTACCCCTACATCTGGCAGGAATAAAGAACACCATCGCCGACTCATTCAGCAGGGAGCTGCACTCATGCCATGAGTGGGAACTGCAGCAGGATCAAGTGGCTCTCCTATTCCAACGATGGGGCAATCCTCAGATTGACCTATTCGTGATGGTGACGAACGCCAAGTGCCGGAGGTTCGCCAGCAGGTTTCCCCAGCCGGGGCGCATGGGCGACGCTTTCTCGTTCCCCTGGGACGACCTCTTCCTGTATGCGTTCCCGCCGTTGCGACTCATCAGTCAACTCAGACGGTCCCGGTGCAGGATGATCCTCGTCGCACTGGCGTGGCCGAGGCAGATTTGGTTCCCGGACATTCTGGACATGTCAGCGTCAACTCCAGTCAAGCTACCGACGGACGCGAATCTTCTCTCCAGGGAAGGAGGCGCCATCGTCAATCATGACCCAGGATTGCTGAAACTGCAGGCCTGGCTCCTGCAGCACTAGAGTTTGGAGAGTACAATATCCCGGCGGACTGCAAGGAGGTGCTTGCAAAGGCCAGGGCGTCCTCCACTCTCAAGTGCTATGGACAAAAATGGAAGAAGTTCTCTGTCTGGTGCAGGGCACAGAAGATTAATCCTCTGCGGATTACGGCTCCTCAGGTGCTGCCATACTTGCTGTCGCTGGCCAAGGTGGGGCTGGCACATGCATCCATCACGATCCATATGGCGGCTATCTCCCGCTACACCAGAACTCCGGGCGGTCATCTCTATTGTCTCATCCCCTGGTGAAGGAGTTCATGAAAGGACTGGTCCGATCGTTCCCACCGGTGAAGTCTCCGGCGTGGGAGCTCAACGTGGTGCTGACCAGGCTCATGGGGGCCCCCATTCGAGCCTCTGCCTTCAGCACCGTTGAAGTTCCTGTCGTGGAAGACAGCGTTTCTCGTGGCCATCACCTCCGCACGACGAGTGGGAGAGATCCAGGCCCTATCCTGTAAACCTCCATTTATTTTAAAATTTGTTTATTGGCATTTATAGTTACAATCACTATTCAGATTGACCGACTTTGCAAATAAACAACATTTACATAACAAGAACATCAAAACATTAACTATCTCCGGTCTGGGGGCAAGTGATGGCTGATTGGGTCGCAAGCTGGGGGAGTGGCCGGGCGCCACGGACGTGGGTATGGGCTTTCCAAGAATGTTAATGCTGGAGGGGTCTGATTTCGAGTGTCTTGGTCGACCATTTAGGTCATGTGATAGGGCCGGCGGATTGTTCAGGGGGGGCTTATCATCCTGTAAACCTCCATACCTGACTTTCCACGAGACGAGGGTAGTGCTGAGGACGCACCGCTCCTTCATGCCCAAGGTGCCGTCGGACTTCCATCTCAACGAGCCCTTGGTGTTACCTGTTTTCTTCCCGTCGCCTTCGTCGCCGGCTGAGAGGACTTTGCACTCGCTGGATGTGGCCAGGGCGCTGAAGTTCTACGTGGACCGCACAAAGAGTTTCCGGAAGACATCACAGCTGTTTGTGAACTTTGGACCTGTGAACCAAGGGAAGGCCCTTTCAAAGGCTTCCATTTCCAGATGGCTCTCCGGCTGCATAATGCACTGTCACCGGTTGGCAAACCGACCGCTGCCCGGCCGTCCGAGAGCCGACTCAACCAGAGCGATCGCTGCTACCACGGGGTTCCTATCTGGTGTGCCCCTGTTGGACATCTGCAGGGCTGCTATGTGGAGGTAGACGCACACCTTCACAAGATTTTACTGCGTCGACCGGGATTCCAGGGATGAGTCCAGAGTCGGCCAAGCAGTGCTGCGCAACCTGTTCGCTTGAAGGTGAGCCTGGTGAGGAGGTAAGAGCTGCTTAATGTTGAGTTTGTTGATATGCTTAATGTTGAGCCTTGCCACCTTCCGTGGTTGTGCATGTGTGTACTGCTATGTATTCTTGTATTCATGAGCATGTGAATCCATGCCAGACCCCATGCTGGAGAAGGAACAAGTTACTTACCTGTAACTGTTGTTCTCCAGCATGGGTCTGGCATGGATTCACATGCAAACCCTCCCTCCATCCCCCCTGCGGCTCTTCTCTTGGTCCTACTGTCACTTTACGTGCTTCCAAATCTGAAGATGGCTGCCACAGGAGAGGCTTAGGTAGAGGGCAGTCATTGGCTGGAGGGTGGGGGGGGGGGGGGAGTATGACCCAGAGACCAGTGATTGGTTATTAGTAGAAAGACAGTTCAGAAATGAAACTGATTTTTTTCTTTACCGAGGATTACCAGCCTGACGACGGGGAATATTCATGAGCATGTGAATCCATGCCAGACCCATGCTGGAGAACAGCAGTAACAGGTAAGTAACTTGTTCTGTACTCTCTTGTTTCACAGTACCTTACAATGAAGAAAGAGGCAGCTGATGACTTCTGTTCCTGGGAATTCCTGCAGATCTCGCTGTTCTTCAGTCGTGGGGACAAGTGGGAGGATGTCGGGGGACTCCTGCACTTGAACTGGTCAAAAAGCTCGCAACTGGCAAACTTCAATTCCGGTGGCTGTAAGTAACGCACACAAGCTGGTGTCCCTCTCCCTGGTCCTACGGTTTCCTGCAGCAACTCTGAGGAAATTCACCCAGCTCCGAGATGGGTATCCAGGTGGCTTACTTTGGAGTTGATTGGTCCCACCAACTTGAAGGGAGAAGTCGTCCGTTGCAGGGCTTCTCTGTTGATGCAAACTTGGCGATTCAGACCTGCAGCAGGGCTTCACCGGGAAAATCAACGGTCCAGGAGTTGGAGCTGTCGTCCTCTTCAAGCTCTTCGGTTCCTTCGTCCAGTGGTCGACTCTGCCTTCCAAGCCAAGAATCTCGCCTTTTATTCAGTTCTCGCCCATTCATTCCAGCCTAGATGTCACTCACCCAGCAGGGTGGCTGTCCTTGCCGGACAGTCAGCCAGCCAATCACCACAGAGTGCATTTGGGTCTCCTAGGAGACCAAGCACAGGGAGTTTCGGGCACCTCCCTCACCAGACACTCTGGCGCCAGAGGCGGGTTTCACTCCTGAAGTCCGCCAAAGGCGAATGAACAAAGAGACCAAACCTGGAAAAACATGGCTCCCGGGATTTAACGTTACCGGAGCTACGAATAGTTTCGGGAAAAATCATGGTAGTTTGTTGTAAAACCACTGCCACCAGCCATTCTGAGAGGAAAGGGTAACATTTGACTGGTACTTGAGGATCTAGACACATGTGATACTTGGTAACCCCTCTAGCACTCTATAGGAAGATAGGTTGTGCTGGGTCTAGAAATTTACAGGAGTAAGTGAAGTCAATTTCACTTCACTGTTCTGGGAAACAGTAGTTTATCCCAGATAAGGTGGGTTAACCTTGGGAAAGCCTGAAAGGCTTCCTTGTGTCACTGCACTGAGGGTGCTGTGTGACACAAATGAAAAAGATGATGCCTATGGAGTTGGTTAGACTCCATAACCAAAAGGAAACTAACACAGAAAACACATTGAATTAACAGTTCAAAGTCCCAAAGTTTAAAATAAGAGCTGTAGGGCTCTAAGGTGGGGGGTATTGCCACATTTGTGAGAATTCTCCCTGACAACGAGCACGGACAGATAAGTGAAGAGCTACTTAGTGAGATTCAAAGTGATTAACACAGCAGCCGGCTTCATACTCCCAAAGACTGAAAAGGAGGCAGGGCTAAGGGCCATTTTGAAATCTCCCAGAAGTGCCAATCCACAAAGGGGTAATTTAGCCAGACATTGCCCCGGGGGACACAAGTCACCAGGCAGACATATGGGAGCTGGAAAGGGTGCCTGACAGACCTCAACTCGCAGTACTGCGCTACTGTTAAAAGATTCAAACGTAACTGTTGGCTGCCCACACCCTGTATAGCGCTCTGCTGCTCTCGAGCAAGGTTTACACTTAATAAAATGGCATAGAGAAGACCAAAGGGAGTTTGGCTGAGGTAAGGAGTAGAGCAGGCAGACCAAAAGACCATACAGGAGGGAGCGGAAGGTGTGGACAAGTTTGAGAGCTACAGTGAACGTGTTGAGTGTGCAGGTAAGGAGTTTGGTTTGGAGAGGAGGTTACCAACTGTGTAGTTGTGGGCGGTGTTGCGAGTGTGTTAAAAACAGGGAAGAGTCAGAATAGTGGGTGCGAGAGACAGTCAGTGAGGGAGAGGCAGAGAGAGGGAGGGGAAATAGTGGTTGGAGCATCAAGGTTGTAAGTTAGAAGGTTGGTGGGTGGAGACAGGAGGAGGAAGAGGTAGAGAGGCTGAGAGCAATATCAGGACACAGGGAGAGAAGTAGAGGGAAAGAAAGAGGTGAGTGTAGGGCATGGAGAATTGGAGAGGAGAATGTAGAGAGACGTTGTAGGGTACAGAGAAGAGATCAATAAGATCAGTGGGAAGGAGGGTGAGACTATGTGACGCCTTTTAGTTTCCTTTGTTTTGACTGGTGGCCTGACTTTTTCGAGTTAAGTAAAGCCTTCTGATTTACTTCCCTTGTCTTTTGACTTATTCTTTTGGGGAAACCGATTAGTCCCTAAAACAATCGGAGCTGGGGAAACTTTCTCCCTTAGTGGATTGCTTGTTTTTTAAAGCTGCACACTTCACCCAAATGTGAAGTGTGGTTAGGATACTTTGTATCCTTCTAACTTTGTTTTGTGGCTTTTTGGTTACAAATGCAATATGTCCAGGATGGTCTGGTGGCAGCGGATATTTTCCTACTGTGGATGGAACTTTTTACTTGTGCACTTATGCAATTAATGCAAATGGCTACTAAGAGTGGTTAGCACTCTGAAAATATTGCCATATATGGAAATCCATTTCCCAGCAAAGCTCCAGCTTTTCTGGGGACAGACTGTCTGGTCCCAGTCTACATCCAGGTCATGTGATGTCTGTTGCAGGGCAGATTTTGTGACCAGTGCCTAAGCATGATTGGGTAGCCACTGCCAGCTTGAGTGCTTCAGATCCTTACCATTGGTGGACTTGGGCAAGTTCCAGTCCAGAACCTGGATAAAAGGGGGACTCCTGCAGCCATTCCACAGATAATCATTGTAGCAAATACCCCTACAAAAAAGTGCAGCAGCTGACGACCCAGGAACAACCTTTGCAGGTGACCAGCATGAACTCCAGCGGCCCCCTGCTCCTCTGCCTGATCTCAAGAAGACCCTTATCGGTGCTTTGAGCCCGGACCTGTGGGAACAACCAGCCTCAACGCCTGCTGTAGGATCTGTGCTTCTGATACTTTGGCAGTGTCCCTGGACCAACTGGTGGACTGAACGTCTCTCAAATGGGCTTCCCCGCTGCAGCTGTTGCTGTTCTGAGTGCATCCTTAAAACTTGAAGGATATTCAACTTCTACAACAAGACTCCTGCATTTTCAGCCTTCTAGTCTCAAATGAAGTTGTGCAGGGCATGCTTCTTTGTTCACTCATAGAAGATCCCCTGTCGCCACTTGGTCATGGTGACTCCTGTTGCAATCTTTTTCGCTCCCTGGAGGTGTCCTGCAATTGAATGATCTGCAGAAGTCTTCATTTCCTTGCAAAGGGTTTTCAGCCAGACAGGGCCTGATCCTTAATATAGGTTCTGCTATTGACTGAAACTAAATCCCTAGTCTGAAACTGACCTCATCACCCGCGACTGCTGGTCCTCTCTCGACCGGACCAAATGCAGATGGACGTGTCCCCAACAGAAGCAGCAGTGGTCTCTGGAAAAATCTGAGCCACTTGTCACATCTGCCCAGCTAGAGACATTCTGGCACCAGGATATGTACTGGGACCAGACCGTGCCAGCCCCCACATCCAGGCTCAAACCACTACTTTGCCTGGTAAAGCAGCAGCTTTCCCTTGGAAAGGGCTTCCCATAGGATGTATGTGATCACTGCACCGCCACAAATGTCGACTTTTCCAGGGAGGTTTAGTCATGTGGACAGGCATTCCCTATGAGATGGTGTGCTTTGCTTTACAGTTTACTTTGGAAGTCGCTCGGATCCTTGAACAGGGGTCAAGAAAGGTTGTTTCCACTGGTCATGGGGTAGAAGCACCATAGAACGCCATCTTGAGATCAGGACAGAGGAGCAGGGCTTCACCAGGACACCATGCTGGTCAGTTGCAGGGTCATCAATGGGATTTTCTTCATAGGAGTCTTGGCTCCAACAGTGATCTGCTCAACAGTTGCATGAGACCTCCTTTTAGCCAGGATTCAGGCTGTGAGCAAGCCCAAGCTCACCATTGGTAAGGGTCTGCACCATTCAAACAGCTTAGGGTTGTCCAATAATGGACAACCACTATTCATCACCTTTGCCCAGCAACACTTTCTGGCACTAGAGGATGTGGATTGCGACTAGACAGTCCAAGCCCCTTACTCTGGCTCACACACAGAAAGCCCCTTTGCCCCTTTAACGGGAAAGGAATTTCCTTACAAAAACAAAATCTTTCCTAGCACGCTGCAAAAGGCTCTGGACATAACTGGTCAGCCCATAGTATTTCTTTGGGACATCTCCAAAGGCTCCAGAGGGGTAGGATGGTGGTCGGTCAAAATCTCGAAAAAAAAATCTCGAATGACAATAAGGTCGGAAAAAAAATCTAGAAAAAAAAATGCCGAATTACTCTTTTTAATTATATATTTATTTTGGGGTCCGGGATTAAAAAAAATGGGTAAAAAAGGGGGGGTTTGGTGGGGAACCCCCCCCATTTCGAATAAAAAACGCCATTAAAAAAATGCGACTTTTTTTTTTCTACCTTTTTTTGTTCGACCTTTTTTTCGAGATTTTATTTTTTGATTTTATCACTATAAACTGGGTAGGATAGATGTCAAGGGGTCTAAACTGGTTTGTTCCACCAGTCTCCACGGTCTAAGCACTGGCGAGGGCTATGCTGGAGGCAATGCTGGAAATTTTCAGCGATCGTCCTCTGGTCTTAGTGGCATCAGCTCTTCATATTCGTCTTGGCTCAAGCAGTGATCTGAAGAATAGCTGCGGTTTTCCTTTGTTCATATGTTTGAGCCAGGGTCTCCACCAGCCTTCAAATGAAAAGGCTCTGCACCAGCCTTCAATGAAAAGGATCTGCACCATTCAAATTGGCATGCCTGTGCAATCATGGACTGCTTCCGGCCCCCACATCGGCCCAGCAACATGATTAGGACCACTCGGTCCCATCCGGCCAGCTGCTCCTTATAAAGGTAGAATTTCAGAATCCGCCCTGTGGAAAGATTCTGAGAGGCTACCCTGTTCTGGTGAACGGGGAAAGATGTGGATTGCCAGCCAAGCTCTAACAAAGTAGTGTGACTTATCGGTAAGGTGTAGACTTGAGGGTGAGTAAGGTGAAGGGTTCAATTAAGCATACACAAAGCACTCTTAATATTACAAGTTAGGCAGAATGTAGTAAAGTATTGGCTTTGGACAACTTTTAATTAAAAACCACAGGTATTACATTAAACCTATATTATATACACATTCACTTTTGGTGTGCTCTTGGGAGAACCACCTCCTAATCCACCATCTTGGGGGAAGGTTAGGAAAGGGAGAGGTTGAACAAGGACTTAACACCCAGTAAACTCAGTAGAGGTGTGGCCGAGAGGAGGATAGGAACAGGCATGTTTACTCACCCTCTGTACTTCGATTGACTCAGGGACCACTAATGGGGTTCCTGAAATCGCTGGCCCCCATGTCTCCTGTCTAGGGGTCGCTGGTGCAGAGGTCACTTTTGGTGTCTGGTATTGGGTCCAGCAGCCAGTGGTTCTGTGCTATGACGAGACAGATCGGGGCATTGGACAGCTGCACTACTCGGGAACAATGAAGGACCACCACGTGGTCTACTACCTCAGAGGACCCACAGGACATGAGGTCAGCGATGGCTCTGGGAAGAAATGGCGAAGTCAACCCTCTTTGAAATCGAAGAAACTGTCCTGCAAAGCCCCTCTTTATGTTGGAGAGTTGCAACTGAAGGGCGAGGCATCTTGTTTCACAAGTAGAGGGTCTGCTGCGTCCGAACTCTGGATGGCAACTGCTGCGAGTATGATATGAGATAGGATTACGATAGAGTAGACCTCTAGGTAGCTGGTCAGCCGACAGGATGGTTCCGGTTAACATCAAAGACTGCAAAGGGCAACATCCTCAAGCAGGGGGATCAAGGCTAGTTGTTTCTCTCTGTTCAGTGGCTGACCACCAATGAAATCCTTCTGGCTATCAGCCAAGGAGCAGGGCTTCACTGGGATAATTGACGACACAGGGGTCTTCATCCATTCCTGCAAAGCCTTGCTCCTTTTAGTATAGGTCTTGGCTCCAATGATGATCTGATGAATGGCTGTACAAATTCCACCTTTTATCCAAGATTCGAGCTAGAGGGATCCCCAAGCCCACCAATGGTAAGGATCTGCACTGTTCAAATTGGCAGAAACTCCGGCCACCACATCTGACCAGCAACACATGCTTTGGGCAGGATGTGGACTGCGTTCAGACACCCAGCCCCCACATCCAGACACTCATACTTTTTTTTTTAATTGTATTTGGTAAAATGTAACCTTTTACATATACACATAACTAATCAATTCATAATAAACATTGAATAATTAGCATAAAAAGCAACATTCATATCATAAAACTGATGAGTAATTAAATTCAAAATGGACGAACAGTGGGAGGGTTGAGGAAAGGGGAAGTGACATGCCCGAGAAGAGTCCTAATGCTAGGTCAGCTTGCATTACTCCTGACGCTTAAAGAAATTCCAAAGGGTTTGTTCTCAAGCTTGCCAGAAGCTTTACTCTTTTAGAATGCTATATTGAATCTATCCAACACCTGTACTACAGCAATTGGGAGGGCCTGGTTCTGTCCTGAGATTAACCAATCCCAAAACGTATCCAGCACATGACCCTCGGAGTTCACACCAAATCTATCGAATAGTAAAGATCTTAGCTGCCATGTTCCCTCACAATCCACTAGCAGGTGTTTGAGTGTTTTGTTCCTCTGGGTATTTACAACCATTGCAGCAGAATTTAGTTAATTTTCTCATTCCTCTTTTTGACAGCACCTCCCCAGTTTGAGCGATATTTAACCGCAATCTGAGGATATTTTCCTTCTCCAGCATGGGGTCTGGCATGGATTCACATGCTCATGAATATTCCCCGTCGTCAGGCTGGGAATCCTCGGTAAAGAAAAAATCAGTATCAGTTTTGTTTCTGATCTGTCTTTCTTAGTAGTAACCAATCACTGGTCTCTGGGTCATACTGCCCCAACCAATGACTGCCCTCTACCTAAGCCCCTCCCCTGGCAGCCATCCTCAGATTTTTACTGCACGTTCAAGTGTTGGGAGTCCTCGTGCTATAGCTCTCAAGCTTTTTTCTGCGTTCTGCGATTTTTCAAAGAGTTTAATCTCTTTTTTTCAGTCAATCGAGCCTCAAGCTCCACCATTTCTACTTCCGATCAACAGGAACCCGTTTTGGAATTTTCTACGCCCCTCAAGGGCGAGGTTTCGTCGAGTACGCTTCTTGGAGGATTCCAGAAGATCTGAGGCCTACCTCATTGACATGGCCCAGGACAAGAAAAGCTTGACGCCCGGATCCAAGCTGTTCAGGAACTGCCCTGGATGCGGATTACAGAATGTTTTCAAGGAGGATGAGCATTCGAGATGTCTCTGCTGCCTTCAGGAAGACAACGCACGTGGAGAAGGACTGTGCATTTTGCAAGAATTTGTCGGAATGGACCATGAGGGATCGTCGGACCTGCCTCGCCAGCTGGCTGGAGAAGGGCCCAGCAGGTGAGAAGAAGTCAGAGCGGTCTTCTAAGTCCTGTTAGGGCGCCCCGGCGACGGGGGCCCAACAGAAGGCAAAGCACCTTGAGTCCGCGGGCACTGGGAGCGCCGAAGGGTCGGCCAACGATCCAATGCTCTGGCTCGGGGAAGAGAAAATCCGAGAACCCTTGTAAGCTTCTGGAGAGGCCCCGGTCGATCTCGAAGGGATCAGCCGAGGGGGAGCGAGGCAGTGACCCTCCCCCCAAGGTGAAGGCCCCAAGCGTGCCCAAGGTGGTGAGGGCCTTGATTCACCCGGCTAAGGCCTCTATCGAGGGAGTCGCGGCGGCCTTGGCGAAGCCTGTGGAGGCTACACCAGTGGAGGCGACCTCGGGGCCCAGAGTTTCCCTGCCACCGCAGAGGGAATCCTCTTTCCAGCCCATCGACAAGACCCCTGTGAAGACCCTGGTGGAAAAAGAGGGGGGGCCGGTGGCCATTTCGGTCACGGATACAGCCTCTGAGGAGGAACTGGTGGAAACCGTGAAGGGCCTCAGCAAGAGGTTCGAGAAGGTACAATCCCATGGGAGAGATCCTGAGGAGGTGGTCGAAGAGAGCGACGGTGGCGCCGACGAGGCTCCAGTGGAGGAGCAGCCATCTCTCCCGTCGCAACCAGTGCCCGAGCCTCAGGACAACTCGGCGGCCATTTTGATGGCAATCCAAACCTTATGCACGGAGATAAGGACGAGGTTGCCACTAACCGCCTCGGATGACCCAGCAGAACCGGGCCCGTCGGAAATTTCTCCAAACAAGTTGAGGAGAGTTCATCCCCCCCGCCCTTCCAGCCCTCGCGGCCCGTGGAGCCTTCATCTCCCTTGCCAGATCCCAGAGATGACACGGGGACGGATACGACGACTGGGACGGATGAGGATGGTGGTGACGACGGGATGGACCTTCGGTCACCACCCCCTCGGTCTTCCCCGCCCGACGAAATTGGCTCCTTCCACGCCATGATTGCCAGGGCATCCGAGCTCTTCCAGCTCTGCCCCGAGGAACAAAAGAAGGAAGGCTTCCTCTATCAACGGCGTGAGGCCAAGAGAAAGACCGTCCTCGTGGTACCTCTGCTTGACGATATCTGGGACGAGGGGCTTGCGCTCCTGAAGAACCCGTCCACGACGCCTGCCAAGAGGGATCGGTACGAGAAGAAGTATCGGGTCCCCGATGCCGCCCCCTTGTGCCTTAGGGCACAGCCGACCCCGGATTCGGTCGTCTCAGCGGCGGCCAAGAAGAAAGCATCGGGGGCGACGGCTTCAACTTCTACCTCCCCGCCCGACGGCGAGGGAAAGAAACTGGACGCCATGACTCGTCGGCGGAGAGGACAATTAAGGCGGCCAACGCCCTAGCGATTGTGGCTCGCTACGACAGGGAGTTGTGGTACAAGATCGTTCCCTTGCTGGACTTCCTACCAGACAACAAGAGGGCCGAGGCCCTGGAGATTCTGCAGGAAGGTGAGGTGGCGTTGCGCCACGCAATAACGGTGGCCACGGACATTGCTGACACCGGGTTCTGCCAGTTGGGCAACGGCGTTTGCCTTCGACGGCGGGGATGGCTCAAGGCGACAAACTTCCGTCAGGACGTGCAGACCAGAGTTTTGGACATGCCCTTCGACGGGAACAACCTGTTTGGAAAAACAGTGGATGAGTCACTTCAGGCCATCAAGGCCGACACAGGGACGGCTCGGGCCTTGGGAGTTTTGCAACAACGATGACTGCCCTTTCGGAACTCTGGAGGCAGACAGGGTGCCTCCAAGGGATCAGGCGGAGGCTCCTCTAAATACCGCCAGGCGGCCCGCTCCTCGTTGCAGGGGGCCTACAGAGGACGCGGCAAGTTGGGAGGATCTTGTTGCCGTCACCAAGGAGGCCAGGGCGGCAAGGCGGCCGCCAAGCAGGACTGAACCGGCCGTAGCGTCGGGCCCCCACCGAAGCACCCAGGTGGGAGGCCGGCTGGCGAAGTTTGTCAGCGTGTGGGAGTCCATCTCCACCGACCATTGGGTGCTGGATGCCCTGGCGCACGGGCACACTCTCGAATTTCTAAAGAAGTGCCCCCGCATTCCTCCCGTAGCCAGGAAGGAAAGTCTCGTCCCTCAACTGCTGTTAGAGGTAAGGGCGATGTTAAAAAAAAAAAAAAAAAAGGTGCCATCGAGCTCGTCCCCAAGAGGCTCCGGGGCTCCGGAGTGTACTCAAGATACTTCCTCGTCAGAAAGAAGACAGGCGGTTGGCCCACCATCCTGGACCTGCGTGGGTTAAACAAATACATCAAGGCCCAGAAGTTCAGGATGGTCACCCTCCAGCACGTGCTGGGACAGCTGGAGGAAGACGACTTCCTATCGTCTTTGGATTTGGAGGATGCTTACTTCCACATACCCATCCTAAAAAGACACCAAAAGTTTCTCAGATTCGTAGTCCAAGGACGGCACTACCAATTCAGAGCCCTGCCCTTGTGATTGAAGTCGGCACCCAGGGTATTTACCAAGTGCCTAGCACCAGTGGCGGCGCGGCTGCGCCTGCAGGGGATCCACGTCTACCCCTACCTGGTCGACTGGCTCATCCGTGCAAGGACATGAGAACTCGCCGTCGAGCACACAGCGAAGACCGTCCACCTACTCACGGAGCTTGGATTCTCCATCAACTACCCGAAATCCCAACTGGTTCCGTCGCAGGTCACACTGTTTCTGGGAGCGAAGCTCGATACAGTGACGCGATTGGCTTCTCTGTCGGAGGAAGGCCATCTTAGGCAAGGTGCAGCGCCTGCTGGCCACGGACGTGGCCAGGGTGAGATCCATCAAATCCCTTCTCGGAATGATGTCCTCATGCATCTACCTGGTGCGCCTTTGTAGGCTACGGATGCACCCTCTACAAGAGTTCCTCGACTCCCGCTGGATACAAGTGGCGGGCAGCTTCGAAGACAGGATCCCGCTCAACACGGCTTTCCGTCGAGCGATTCGGTGGTGGGGCACCCACGCGCACCTCACGGCGGGCACAGACTTTCAGACCCTGACACATCAGGAGACGGTGATGACGGACGCCTCCCTGGAGGGATGGGGTGCGCACACCGGCGATCTCCACGCAAGAGGCCTTTGGCTCCCGGAGGAGAGGTCTCTCCACATCAACATCCTGGAGCTCAGAGCCTTATTCTGGGCACTCAAGTCGTTCCTCCCGTCCCTCAAGGGCAAGGTGGTGGGGGTCTTCACCGACAACACCACCACAATGTTCTACATCCGGAAGCAGGGAGGCACCAAATCCCAGCCCTATTCAAGGAGGCCCAGGATCTGTGGCACTGGGCCGTCGCCCAGGGGATGTTTTCTGGTACCCTTCCATCTGGCAGGAATAAAGAACACCATCGCCGACTCACTCAGCAGGGAGCTGCGCTCGTGCCACGAGTGGGAGCTGCATCAGGATCAAGTGGATAGACTCTTCCAATGATGGGGCAAACCCCAGATCGACCTGTTCGCGGCGGCGGCGGCGAGCTCCCAAGTGCCAGCGGTTTGCCAGCAGGTTTCCCCAGCCGAGGAGCATGGGTGATGTTTTCTCGTTCCCCTGGGACGGCCTGTTCCTGTATGCCTTCCCTCCGTTGCCGTTGCTGCTGCGACTCGTCAACCAGCTCAAGAGGTCCCGGTGCAGGATGATCCTTGTCGCACCGGCGTGGCCGAGACAGATCTGGCTCCCGGACCTTCTGGACTTGTCGGCGTCCCCCCCCCCAGTCAAGCTGCCTCCTTACGCAGATCTTCTCTCCAGAGAAGGGGGCACCATCCTTCATCATGATCCGGAGTCGCTGAACCTGCAGGCCTGGCTCCTGCAGCACTAGAGTTTGGAGGGTAAGATATCCCGGCGGACTGCAAGGAGGTGCTTGCAAAGGCCAGGACATCCTCAACTCTCAAGTGCTATGGACACAAGTGGAAGAGGTCATCTGTCTGGTGCCAAGCACAGAAGATTAACCCTCTGCGAATTACAGCCCCTCAAGTGCTGCCGTACCTGCTGTCGCTTGCCAAGGCTGGGCTAGCTCATACCTATATCAAGATACATCTAGCAGCGATTTCCCGATACACCAGGACTACGGGACGGTCATCTCTTTGGTCTCATCGCCTGGTGAAGGAATTTATGAAGGGACTGTTCCGATAATTTCCGCCGGTGAATGCTCCGGCCCCGGCGTGGGAGCTCAACGTGGTGCTGAGCAGGCTCATGGGGCCGTCATTCGAGCCTCTGCATTCGGCTCCGTTGAAGTTCCTGTCATGTAAAACAGCATTCCTAGTGGCCATCACCTCCGCACAACGTGTGGGAGAGATCCAGGCCCTATCCTGTAAGCCTCCATACTTGACTTTCCACGAGACGAGGGTGGTGCTGAGGACGCACCCCTCCTTCATGCCTAAGGTGCCGTCGGACTTCCACCTCAACGAGCCCTTGGTGTTGCCAGCCGAGAGGACTTTGCACTCACTGGATGTAGCTAGAGCGCTGAAGTTCTATGTGGACCGCACAAATAGTTTTCGTAAGACGTCACAACTGTTTGTGAACTTTGGACCTGTGAACCAAGGGAAGGCCCTCTCGAAGGCTTCCATTTCCAGATGGCTCTCTGGCTGCATCATGCACTGTCACCGGTTGGCAAACCGACCGTTGCCCGGCCGTCCGAGAGCCCATTCGACCAGAGTGATCGCTGCCATTGCGTCGTTCTTGTCTGGTGTGCCCCTGCTGGACATCTGCAGGGCTGCTACGTGGAGGTCGACGCACACCTTCACGATATTCTACTGCGTCGACCGGGATTCCAGGGAGGAGTCCAGGGTCGGCCAAGCAGTGCTGCGCAACCTGTTCGCCTGAAGGTGGTCCTGGTGAGGAGGTAAGAGTTGCTTAATGTTGAGTTTATGTAATGCTTAATGTTGAGCCTTGCCACCCCCCGTGGTTGTGCATGTGTATACTGCTATGTATTCTTTATTCATGAGCATGTGAATCCATGCCAGACCCCATGCTGGAGAAGGAACAAGTTACTTACCTGTAACTGTTGTTCTCCAGCATGGGTCTGGCATGGATTCACGTGTGAACCCTCCCTCCTACCCCTCTGCGGCTCTTCACTTGGCACTTGGTCATACTGCCACTTTACGTGCTACCAAATCTGAGGATGGCTGCCAGGGGAGGGGCTTAGGGAGTGGGCAGTCATTGGCTGGGAGCAGTATGACCCAGAGACCAGTGATTGGTTACTACTAAGAAAGACAGTTCAGAAACGAAACTGAAACTGATTTTTTCTTTACCGAATATTCCCAGCCTGACGACGGGGAATATTCATGAGCATGTGAATCCATGCCAGACCCATGCTGGAGAACAACAGTTACAGGTAAGTAACTTGTTTCTTATTTTCCATCGGGAAACTTCACAAGGTATTTTGTGATGTACCCCAATTTTGTATCCGCAGACAGAAATGTGTTTACACCAATCTTGGCTCGCATATTCTCTATTGTGAGAATCCAGTCCATCGTATCCATAGCCTTTTTGCTTTCATTGGGTTCTGGATTAATGTTTGGAGGTCCCCATCTGCTTTAATCCCTCCACGACCCAGGACCCCAATTTTGATAGCATTTTGGATCTGTTATTCTCCATATGAGATCTGATGTCCGCATAAAGCGTCCCCTCTTGAGCTGTCATAATCAACCGATAGAGAGATTAGCTTCCAATCTTCTTGGACTTTTCATGACCGGAGGCCCAGATCAAATCTGAAATAAGAAACGGGTAAGCTTACTGGCAGGCTGAGAGCCTTCTTCCAAATAAGACCCTCTCATCTTTGCCAATCTACACACCACAGATGGGCCTTCGCCTCTAGGCCATATAGCAATACTGGTATCATTTTAGCCTGATAATATTTAATTCGGGGGAGGATCGAAAATTTGCAGTATTTTGCTAGGATATCTTTTATCTGGGGGATGAGTTGCATGATCTTTGCATCTTGCTCCACCTTACAATTAGCTGGGTAGGCATATATTTTATAACCCAGATAAACCAAGTCTTCCACTCTCGTTATACACTGCCCTCCCATCGCCCAATTAAAATAGTTGTCCTTTTTTTGCCTATGTCTGAGGACCATTATCCTGTATTTTGAAGGATTAAGGGCGAGACCATTTTCTCTAGCATAGCAGTCGAGTTTATTCAGAAGGCGCTGTAGCCCTACCGCTGTACAGACCAGCAGTACCACATCATCGGCGTAGGCCAGCCAGTGCACCTTGGAGCCATTAATCATCAGACTGGCCAATGCTGATATCAGATATTCCACTACATCCGCCAGATATAAATTGAAGAATAGGGGTGCCCCTAGACAGTCCAGTCTGACCCCTCTTTCGACATTAATGTACTAAGACAGCCACCCCTCATCGTCCATGTGGACTTAACTGTGGTGTTCCTATGGAGCTCAACCAGCATTGACAGAAATCCCTCTGGGATACCCCACATCCTTAACTTTACCCATAGGTGGTTTCTATGAACCTGGTTGAAACGCTGTCGAAAAGTCCACAAATGCCCCAAAGATTGTCTGTCCTCCTTTTTCTTCCTGATGTTTCGCTCATAATATTTAATGCCACTCCATTTAGGGCCGTTGAAAGACCCTTTCTGAATCCCGTCTGATATTTAGAGAGGATCTTTGCTTTCTTCACCCAAATTTCCAGTTCACCAAGGAGTCTCATGAAGAGGTTGCCTACAATGTCCAGGGGGGCAATCGGATGGTAGTTCACTCGCACACATTCCTTGAACAGTGGAATCATGATTGCCGATTTCCATGAAGGTGGACATGGTTTGCTCTCTAAAATCTCCCTGAAGAGCCAACATAGCATTTTGGCCCAAAATAAAGGGTTATTTCTTTAACACCTAGTACGTTAACCCAATTGGGCCGGCGGCCTTAGAGGATGAACTGCTCAGGATCAAGTCCACCAGAGTTTGCTCATCAAAAGGGATACTTAAATCAGAAGCCTTGACCTGGAGATCTACAGTCCCTTTAGGCTTTTCAAAGGCCACAGACAAATATTCTGCCCACCCCTTTGCCGACACCAAGTTACAGAACATAATGCTTGATTTATCTTCCAGCTGATTAATCACAGACCACACGTTTCTAGAGTCCTTATTACTCAGCAACTTCAGCATCCGTTCACCATCTTGCTGAAGGCGTAATGATCTTCTTCCCACCAACCAATACTTATAGTTCTGTAAAAGGGCTCTTGCCTCTCTTTTCTGTTCAGCCCCACTTATATACATCCTCTTCAATTTCTTCAGCTTCTGATTTAATAGTTTTTTCCTTTTGCATGGTTTCCTCATCAAAAGAGTGACGGTGGACCTGCTTTTTACCCCCACCTCCCCACTTTGGTGGACATGTGGACCAGATGAATTTGACAAAATTATCGGGCTTACAATTTCCATGCAGAATATTCTCCAGCACATCTAATAAGTGGCTAGTGAGAGGCTCCCCCTACCCCTTATACTTTGGCAGGTGAATTCTCCCTTTCTTATTCACCAGGGCCTGTCTCTGTTTATCTTGTATGCCAGGGCCATGTCAGAAACAGCCAGCTCTAGCAGAGAATGGTCATCCCTCCTTCTTGCTCAATATTCAAAGATATATTGTATTTGAAGAGGGCAACTGACAGGAAGATGTAATCAATGATGGAGGCAGAGGATCACTGATGTCAGTTGGGTTTGCTGGAGAATCACCCGGCAGTGATCCGTTCGTCATTTTCAAGCCCCAGCCCTCCAAGAACTCCATGCAAGATCTGCCTTTCTCTGATATTCTGCAAGATCGTTGGATAGTCCCTCTTTTTGCCAATGGGGTGCACTGAGAGTTCAAATCCCCCTCCCAAGAATTATGTGAATCTCCTCCAAAATCTGTCTTGATCTTCTCCAAGATGTCAGCCAAATCATTCAAAAGGCCCTGCAAACTGGAGCAGGCGGGGTTCCAATATAGATTTACAATAATCAACTTGATGGGAGATCTGATTTTTTTTTTTACTGATGCCTTGCAGACCTGTCTTCCTCTTTTACTATTGTAAAGCTCCATGTTCCAATTCTTGTATTTTTAAATGCCATCAGCAGACCACCTGCAGGTCTGCCTTTCGCTTTTTGGAGTGCCGGTTGGGAGAAAAACGTAAAACCTTCAAAATCAATTGAATTAACCAGCCACGTTTCTTATATCATCAGAATATCTCCTTTACAAAAGAGGTACTCCCTCATTTTTCTTGAGTTGAATGTATTTGCACCCTGCGTGTACCAGCATATCACATTTAACTCCGTCTGTCTAAAGGGACTGTGAGCCCACCCCTAGGTTCCGAAGGAACTGAGTCAAAATGTCCGGCAATAGTGAGAGTGACTTTTCCTGGGAAATCTCTCCACTGTTCTCCACCTTTCTCAACGGTGTTGTAGTTTTCACACTAAACCCAGTATCCTCCCTGAATCTTGAGGACCACCTTTGTGTTAGTTGCTTTTGATTTCCATTTTCCATTGGGATTAACCTAGTAACAGCAGCCCCAGCCCCCTTAGCTCTTTTGTTGATCTCAGTATAGCGACTTGGCCCTCTCGTGTTAGGCCAACCTCCACCATATGGGAGTTATTCCTATTTGGAAATCGCACATATTCCATATCTTTTGAGCTAAGAGATAGAGATTTGGTACTTGTTTCAAATTAGAGTTTGTAGTGAGACACATTTTTGGCATTGCAAAGATTGACTTTTTTTCATCTTTCATAATTTCTGCTTCAGCCTTAAATCCTGTCTCTTTCCCCACATGGAGGGGCAGCATGGTAGTCCTTCCAACAATTGTTGATTTTCCTGCTCCATTCCAGGTCGTATTTACCATACAATGCTTCCCTTGGCCCAATCCTCGCTTCCTCTTGAGCCATTTTCTTCGTGGGCTATTTCAGGAAGATGGGTGTAAGTTTCAGCATCTTCCTTTCTGTTTGATTTACTGCATCAATGGGATCACTTATGGGATCTCATTTGCCGTTTGTTCATCAAAAATATTGGTGCCGTGGTAATTTCTCGGCCAACTGCAGACCACCCACAATTAGCACCACCTGATTTCCTTGTTTCCTTCTGGCTCGTACTAACCCCGTACTCTTTAGGTTTCTTGTTTTGTTCTGTTATTCTCCCTCTCTTGAGTCCACCTGTCAGTTTGTAGTCCCACACTCACACTTGTAATTTTAACTTCCTCTTGCTGCAGTTTTTCCGGACCCTTCTTATACTTTAGGTTTTGCTCTCCTGTCTCTCGCTGAACTTTTTTTGAGACACTTGCTTTCACCTCCTTGCTGATAAGATAATCTTCTCCTCTGGGGGTTGCACTACTGCGGATGAGTTACATATTGCTTTCACAAAGGAGTTTGTTTCTGTTTTCTTGTATTTTGCACATTTTAGGTTTTGTGTTTTTTCTGCTCCTCTCTGGGTGGGATGGTTTCTTTATTCCTTCTCCTTCTTCTGGCCTCTCTTTCTAAATCTCCTTCTGCTTTTGGAAAATCGATTCCCAGTCTCTGTGTTAGTTTGTTCGGCTACATCAGGGTCTCTAAAGGTGTTAACTCTTCCAACTGTGGGCTGATTATACTTCCCTCCACTGACTCCTCTACCTCATTCTGTGCTTACTTCGCGGAAGAGTTCCATGTAGCTTACTTGGCGTGCAGAGGCTCGACAGTGAAAGCCGCCCCGTAGTGCAACACGCCAAGATAAACATTCGGTAGTCATGGATACTGCGCAGGTTGTATGGGTGGTGATCTATGAAAAACAGGTCCAAATTCAAATTTCTCCTGCTTGTGCATAAATCTATACAAGGTAAGTCACCACCCTATCCTCTTCTACCAACCCTACCGCAATCTCCTCTAAGGACCTTCACGGCACCCCATTCTCACTGTGCTACTTCTCGCTTTCGCCACTTCACCCTCCTATCTCCACTTACATGGAACACCCTTCCAGCTGAAATTCGGACCACGGTTCAAATCGATACTTCTCGCTTCAGAACTCACCTCTCCTGCCCTACTACTCTTGCCTTTCTTAGTTCTACCCAACCCGTCTCTCGTTTCTCCCCTTCACTCTAGCACTTGTAATTCCTGGCCCTAGACGGCCAGTCAGCCTACACACACTGTAAATGTTGACATGTACTTATCCTAAGTGTGTCCCCCATAATCCAGGGTATCTGTCCTACTTACCCCTACTCTAAACCTGTCATTATGTAACTCAAACTCTCCCCATTGTAAGAAGCTCACTGCTTTCTGTTTAATTACGATACTATTTCTATACGCCCTTTTGTGATGAAAGGAGTTTTTGTTTCACAAGCAACTATGTAATTAAATAATAAATAAATACTGCGCCCATCACCACCGTTGTGGTCTTACGCATCCGGCCTTGTCTGAGAGGTGGGATATTGGGACCCCACCAGGGTGTCTCCAGACCTTAGTCTGAGAGTGAGACGGGAGAGGGTAGGGGAAGGAGATCAGCAATAAGATTAACCGGTCCCGTGGCAAAGATGGTAAGGGAGAGTGTTTGTAATAGTAGGGATGCATATTTTACTAAATGCAGTTAACCATGTCGGTCCTATAGCACAGCAAGTAAAGCGCTTGCTTTGACATCTGTGCAGAGCCTGCTGACGCAGGTTTGAATCCCGGCAGGGCCAAACTCGGCCTTTCATCCTTCCGAGGTCGATAAATGAGCACCACACACCGTGGGTAATAATGAGCAGCGCTCAGATGCCCGAGGGTTTGTAGCGCTATATAAATGCTAAAACATTATTTTTATTATTATTAAAGATTGTTGTGTGCGAAGGTTTAGGAGCATTGTGCTCATTTTGAAGTGAAGTCAATATGTAAACCAGACGTGCATGGTACTAGATGTATGTGGTGCTTTGTTGCGCGATGGGCTTGATATGAGCTGAAGCAGGCCATTGTAATTTGGCGGCTTTCACATTATTTTATAAGAAACAATGCCTGTATTCCCGGAGAGAGCTGGGTTTGCCAAGCCAGCAGATCAGATACATCAGCTCCAACTGTTGGTTGTCTGTAGACGTGTGCATGGGGACACAGGGCTCTTGTTTCTTCCTGGAGCTCCTGTCGCGGTTGGATTAGAGGGGTTGGGGGTCTGTCCAGTAGCTTTTTTAAATAGGGCTGACAACCCCACCGGATTGTCTGCAGTGCCCAGGCATCAGAGGTAATCTCCTGTGACTGGGGCCAATGTCCTGCGAACCGTCCACCAACCGGTAATTTGTGGGAGGGGAAAATCAAAGCGGCTTAGAGGGCAGAGCGCCACTGCTGTTGCCTGCTGGCCTCTAGAAGCCCCCCTGCCCCAACCGGGGTGCGAAAAACACCTCTTCCCCTGCATGGCTTGCGGGAGCTGTGCCTTACTGCCATACAGTACATACCTCTGCCTCTTGAGGCAAAGCTGAAGGCAGGCTTGGCCGGCTGTGCATTTAGGCCCAGCAATTTAGCAACAATTTTAGACTATTTAAAGTTTTCTAAAGAGTCATCAGCTTTTTGGTCAAAAAGCAAATCTCCCTCAAAAGGCATGTCCAGTAATCTGTTCTGAACATTTGGATAGAAGCCACAGGTTTTTAGGTAGGCCTGTCTCCTCTTCACCTAATATCACTGTGCTAAAGTTGAATTTGAAAGTGTACCTAATAGCATCACTGTGGTATAGTTGAATTTAGAAAGTGTGCCTAATAGCGTCACTGTGGTATAGCTGATTTTAGAAAGTGTGCCTAAATTGCCTAACAGTGGTATAACTGAATCTAGAAAGTGTGCCTAATATCATCACTGTTGTATAGTTGAATTTAGAAAGTGTGCCTAATTGCCTAATTGCCTAACTGCGGTATAATTGACTGTGGTATAGTTTTTTTCAACACTCTTAATTGGCATTTTTAGTAACACCCTGAGAACCACAACTCCCACCTGCTCCCCTAACCCCCAGTACCTCTTCACCCAACACGCTTAAAACTTTAATTTTAACAGTATCAACAAAGTCCCAACGTCACCCACCCTCCCCGACCCCCCCCCCCTTCCAATGTCCGGATCAACCCACCAGGCTTCCATTCCCTTCATCAGTCACAGCACCAATCCTTCATCATCTGTAGTTCCCTTAAGAATTGGACGAGTCCACCACCAGATCCCAGATTCATGTCTTGCCCGTTCATCTTCACCCCCCCACCCCTCCGCCCCTACCCATACTGCTTCACGGCGGTCGTAGATCGTTATCCTTCGACAGGTCATTTACGAATTGGGTCCAATGGATCGTTACATCCTCCACTTCCGACTCAGGGTCCGCATTCTGTAAAACCGTTCGTTCCGCCAACCCCCACCTCCGCACATCCTTCCGCCATTGATTAATCGCTGGGCCTTATGGGCATTTTCATGCTATCGCCATTCAGCGTTTCGCCAGCACAAGCAGAAATCGGCCCATTTCGTATTTTGTGCCTTTTACCCCCCTGGGAGCTTACCCCAAAGGCAGATTCCCGGACACCGTTCCCATCCAGTCCCCAGCAACCCATTCACCCCTTTAAGAACCTCATCCCAGTACTCTGTTATTAACCCACACTCCCATGTAATATGTCAAAACCCTGCCTACGCCGCACCACATCTAGGACATTCGTCCGACAACTCCGTTCATTGCCCGAAGTACCACCGGAGTCACATACGTCCTATGTAAGATATTGAATTGGACCAACTGGAAACAGGCATTCCTTGATGTCTTCCGGACCAACTCCCAGACCTGCGCCCATTCTTTCCCCGATATTTAACGTCCCATGTCCGCCTCCCACTTCTCCTTAACCTTCAGTTCCCCCTCTGATTTCCCCTCTCGCAAGGCCTTATAGATCCGTGAGATTCGCACCACCCCCGCCTGGTCTAGCAATACTCGGAGCACCGGACACGACTCCGGTTCCTCTGGAACTCCTGCCCATACCTCTGCTAATCTACGAGCCACCGCCCCATATGCTAAGAAAAGCCCCTGCGGTAGGTCAAACTTCTGGCACCATTCCTGGCAAGTAAGTAATTTCCCACCTTCAAATAGTTCTCCCACCGTTTCGCATCCCCCTCTCCCAGAGCCTTTGAATTCCTACCCTCCCAATCGCCTGACAGAGCTTCTGATCTGTACCACATGGGAGTCTACCCTCATACCGTTCTCCCACCCCCCTACAACCAACATATTTCCTCCACGTTTCTCTCACCGCCTCAAACACTACAGTTCTACCCTTATCACCCAGTGGGTACCGGAGTAATTCAACCGGCATGCGATTGGGCGGCAAGTCCCCTACCAGACCGTTCAGGACCCCCCCCCCCCCCTGGTTGGTCCCACACCAACACCAACTGCATTTGTGCCGTCACAAAATATTGTTCATAATTGGGGAGGCTAAGACCCCCTTCTTCCCTAGTTCTTCGCAGTTATCTCTAAAGACACCCTTCTCCTCCCCATATCCCACAGTAGTTCTCTAATCTTAACTTCCAGCATTTTGAAAAAAAACTCTTTTTGCCACATATGGTATATTAGTAAAAAAATAAAGCAGTTGCGGCAAGATCACCATTTTACATAACGCCACGCTGCCCATCAGGGAGAGGGGTAAAACCTTCCAGAACTGGACGGAGTCTCCTATTTTAGATGATGCTCTCCCCGTGTTATGTATAAACGTATCCTCTATCTCATGGAATACCCGTATCCCCAAGTATTGAAACGACTCTGTCTCCCATTTTATCCCCAACTCCGGCAGCTCCTCTAGTGGACAATTCCGTAACCCCCGCTAACGGGAATAACACAGATTCTCCAGCATGGGGTCTGGCATGGATTCACATGCTCATGAATATTCCCCGTCGTCAGGCTGGGAATCCTCGGTACAGAAAAAATCAGTATCAGTTTCGTTTCTGATCTGTCTTTCCTAGTAGTAACCAATCACTGATCTCTGGGTCATACTGCCCCCAGTCAATGACTGCCCTCTCCCTAAGCCCCTCCCCTGGCAACCATCCTCATATTTTTACCGCACGTTCAAGTGTTGGGAGTCCTCGTGTTATAGCTCTCGAGCTTTTGCTGCGTTTTCGCACTTTTTTAAAGAGAATTTCTCATTTTCGGTAGTTAGAGCCTCAAGCTTCACCGTTTCTACATCCGATCAACGGGGACCCGTTTTGGATTTCTCTACGCCCCTCAAGGGTGAAGATTTCGTTGAGTTACGCTTTTGGAGGAGTCCAGAAGTTTCTGAGGCCTACCCCGGACATGGCCCAGGAGAAAGGAAGCTCGACGCCCGGGAAGCTGTTCAGGGTTTGCCCTGGATGCCAGCTACAGAATGTGTTCAAGGAGGACGAGCATTCAAAATGCCTCTACTGTCTTCATGAGGACAAAACGCACGTGGAAAAGGACTGTGCGTTTTGCAGGAACATGTCGGAACGGACCATGAAGGATCGTCATCTTCGCCTCTCCAACTGGTTGGAAGGAAAAAGCCCGTCAGGTGAGAAGAAGAAGAAGAGGTCAGAGCGGTCTTCTAAGTCCTGTGGGGGCGCCCCGGCGACAGGGGCTCAACAGAAGGCTAAGCACCGCGAGTCCGCGGGCACCGGGAGCGCCGAACGGTGGGGCTCTTCGGTTGCCAGGCAGGGCGCATCCTCCCCGGCGCCAACAACCACGAGCCAACGCTCTGGCTCGGGTAAGAGGAAGTCCGAGAACCCGGCAAAGCTTCTGGAGAGGCCCCGGTCGATCTCGAAGGATCGAGCCCAGGGTGAGCGAGGCGGTGACCCTCCCCCAAGGTGAAGGCCGCAAGCGCGCCTAAGGTGGTGAAGGCCTTGATCCACCCAGCTAAGGCCTCTATCGAGGAAGTCGCAGCAGCCCTGGCACAGCCTGTGGATACGACACCATGGAGGCGACCTCGGGGGGCCTAGAGTTTCCCTGCCACCGCGTAGGGAATCCTTTTTCAAGCCCATCGAGAAGACCCACGTGAAGTCCCCGGCGGAAAAAGAGGGGGGGGCGGTGGCCATCGTGGATACAGACACAGCCTCCGAGGAGGAGCTGATCGAAGTCTTGGGGAGCCACGACAAAGGACACGGAGGAGGCACAGCCTGTCGGAAGAGATCCCGAGGACGAGGAGGACGACGACGAGAACGACGGCGGCGACAACGAGGTTCCAGATCAACTGTCGCGCCCGTCGCATCCAGTGCCACAAGACAACTCGGCAGCCATTTTGAAGGCAATACAATCCTTTTGTATGGAGATAAGGACGAGATTGTCGATGCCCCCGACGGAGGAGCCGGAGCTAAGCCTGACGGAGGAGCCAGAGCCAGGCCGTCGGGAAGCCAGCCACATAAGAGGAGAAGGACACATCCTCCACCACCTTTTCAGCCCTCGCGGCCTGCTCAGCCTTCACCCCCGTCTACAGTCCCTGGGGATGACACGGGTACGGCCACGGCCACGACGGCTACGGATGCCGACGGCGGTGACGACGGGACGGATCTCCCGTCTCCCCCTCCTCGGGCCTCCCCGCCCGACGAGATTGGATCCTTCCACGCTATGATCGCCAGGGCATCTGAGCTTTTCCAGCTCTTCCCTGAAGAAAAGAAGGAGGGGTTCCTTTACCAACGACGCGAGGCCAAGAGGAAAACGGTCCTCTCTGTGCCTCTGCTGGATGACATCTGGGACGAGGGACTTTCCCTTCTCAAGAACCCGTCCACGACGCCTGCTAAGAGGGACCGGTACGAGAAGAAGTACCGGGTCCCCGATGTGGCCCCCTTGTGCCTGAGGGCACAGCCGACCCCGGATTCGGTCGTGTCAGCGGCGGCCAAGAAGAAAGCGGGGGGGCATCGGCCTCAACATCAACTTCCCTGCCGGACGGCGAGGGAAAGAAGCTGGACACGATGGGACGACGGGTTATCTCGTCTGCAGCGACGACGATTAAGGCGGCCAATGCTTTGGAGATGGTAGCCCGCTATGACAGGGAGTTGTGGTACAATATTGCCCCCCTGTTGGACTTCCTATCGGACGACAAGAGGGCTGAGGCCCTAGAGATCTTGCAGGAAGGTGAAGTGGCGTCGGACCACGCCATAACGGTGGCGACGGACATTGCCGACACCGGCTTCTGCCAGTTGGTCAACAGAGTTTGCCTTAGACGACGAGGACGGCTCAAGGCGACGGTTTTCCGCCAGGACGTACAAGCCAATGTTTTGGACATGCCCTTCGACGGGAACAACCTGTTTGGGAAGGCAGTGGATGAATCTCTCCAAGCCATCAAGATGGACACGGAGACTGCCCGGGCCTTGGGAGTTCTCCAGCAATGACGGCCGTCCTTTCGGAGCTCCGGAGGCAAGCAAGGGGCCTCAAAGGGATCCAGCGGCGGCTCCTCTACTTATCGTCAAGCGGCCCGCTCCTCGTCGCAAGAAGCCTACAGGGGCTGAGGCAAGTCGGGTGGCTCCCGCCGTTGTCGCCAGGGAGGTCAAGACGGCAAGGCGGCAGCCAAGCAAGATTGAACCGACCATTGCGTCGGGCCCCCACCGAAGCACCCCGGTGGGAGGCCGGCTGGCGAAGTTCATCAGCGTGTGGGAGTCCACCTCCACTGACCGTTGGGTGCTGGACGCCCTGGCCCAGGGGCGCTCCCTCGAAAGTTCCTAAAAAAGTGCCCTCACATTCCACCCGTGGCCAGGAAGGAAAATCACATCCCTCAACTACTGTTGGAAGTAAAGGCGATGCTCAAGAAAGGCCCCACCAACCTTGTCCCAAAGAGGCTTTGGGGCTCCTGAGTTTACTCAAGGTACTTCCTCGTAAAGAAGAAGACAGGAGGTTGGCGCCCCAACCTGGACCTGCGACGACTGAACAAGTACATCAAAGCGCAAAAGTTCCGGATGGTCACCCTCCAGCACGTGCTGGGTCAGCTGGAGGAGGGTGATTCCTGTTGTCGTTGGATTTGGAGGATGCCTACTTCCACATCCCCATTCGAAAAGGACACCGAAAGTTCCTCAGGTTCGTGGTCCAGGGACAGCACTACCAGTTCAAGGCCCTCCCGTTCGGGTTGAGGTCAGCACCCATGGTGTTCACCAAGTGCCTGGCACCGGTGGCAGCGCGGCTGCGTCTGCAGGGGATTCATGTTTACCCCTACCTGGACGATTGGCTCATCCAAGCAAGGACAAGGGAGCTCACCGTAGAGCACACAGCGACGACCGTTCAGCTGCTCACGGACCTGGGGTTTTCCATCAATTACCCAAAATCCCACCTGGTCCCCTCGCAAGCCGCACTGTTTCTGAGAGCGAAGCTCGACAAAGAGGCGCGTCTGACCTCGCCGTCTGAGGAAAGGACGGCAGCCATCCTGGGCAAGGTGCAGCGGCTGCTGGTCACGGATGTGGCCAGAGTGAGGACCATCAAATCCCTCCTCAGAATGATGTCCTCGTGCATATACCTCGTCCGACTGTGCAGGCTTCGGATGCTTCCGTGGCAAGAATTCCTCGACGCCCGCTGGATCCAAGCGACGGGCAGCTTCGAGGACAGGATCCCCCTCGACGAGAGTTTACGACGAGCGATCCGGTGGTGGGGCACCCGCATGCACCTGACGCCCGGTACGGACTTTCAGACCCCAGTCCACCAGGAAGGGTGGGGAGCGCACACCGGAGATCTTCACGTGAGAGGCCTTTGGCTCCCGGAGGAGAAGTCGCTCCATATCAACATCCTGGAGCTCTGTGCAGTGTTTTGTGCCCTCAGGTCTTTTCTTCCATCCCTCAAGGGCAAGGATCTTCACCGACACCACCACCACAATGTTCTACATCCGGAAGCAGGGCGGAACCAGATCCCCAGCCCTAGCCAAGGAAACCCAGGATCTGTGGCATTGGGCCGTCGCTAAAGTGATGTTTCTGGTGCCGTTTCATCTGGCAGGGATAAAAAACACCATTGCCGACTCGCTCAGCAGAGAGCTGCGCTCGTGTCATGAGTGGGACCTACGACAGGATCTAGGGGATCGCCTCTTCCGACGATGGGGCACACTCCGGATCGACCTGTTCCCAACGGCGGCAAACTCCAAGTGCCAGAGGTTCGCCAACAGGTTTCCCCAGCCGAGGAGCATGGGCGATGCTTTCTCGTTCCCCCTGGGACGGCCTGTTCCTATATGTGTTCCCTCCGTTGCCGTTCCGACTCATCAACCAGCTCAAGAGGTCCCGGTGCAGGATGATTCTCATCGCACCGGTGTGGCCGAGGAAGATCTGGTTCCCGGACCTTCTGGACCTGGCAGCGTCCCCACCGTTCAAACTGCCGACGGACGCAGATCTCCTTGCCAGGGAAGGAGGGCCATCCTTCATCACGATCCGGAATCGCTGAACTTGCAGGCCTGGCTCCTGCAGCGCTAGAGTTTGGGGGGTACGATATCCCGGCCGACTGCAGAGAGGTTCTTGCAAAGGCCAGGGCGTCCTCGACTCTCAAGTGCTACGGACTTAAGTGGAAGAGGTTCTCTGTCTGGTGCCGTGCACAGAAGATTAACCCTTTGCGGATTACGGCCCCTCCAGTGCTGCCGTACCTACTGTCGCTGGCCAAGGCTGGACTGGCTCACGCCTCCATCAAAATACATCTGGCTGCAATCCACGATATACCAGAACCACGGGACAGGCGTCCTTGTGGTCTCATCGTCTGGTGAAGGAATTTATTAAGGGACTGTTCAGATCGTTCCCGCCGGTGAAAGCTCCAGCCCCGGCGTGGGAGCTCAACGTGGTGCTGTCCAGGCTCATGGGGCCACCATTCGAGCCTCTGCATTCGGCGCCATTGAAGTTCCTGTTGTGGAAAACAGCATTTCTTGTGGCCATCACCTCCGCACGACGGGTGGGAGAGATCCAGGCCCTATCCTGCAAGCCTCCGTACTTGACTTTTCACGACACAAGGTCGGTGCGTAGGACGCACCCCTCCTTCATGCCCAAGGTGCCGTCTGACTTCCATCTAAACGAGCACTTGCTGTTACCTGTTTTCTTCCCGTCGCCTTTGTCGCCGGCTGAGAGAACTTTGCACTCGCTGGATGTGGCTAGAGCGCTGAAGTTCTACGTGGACCGCACAAAGAGTTTTAGGAAGACGTCACAGCTTTTTGTGAACTTTGGACCTGTGAACCAGGGGAAGGCTCTCTCGAAGGCTTCCATTTCTAGATGGCTCTCCAGCTGCATCATGCACTGTCATCGGTTGGCAAACCGACCGTTGCCCGGCCGCCCGAGAGCCCATTCGACCAGAGCGATCGCTGCTACTACGGCGTTCCTGTCTGGTGTGCCCCTACTGGACATCTGCAGGGCTGCTACGTGGAGGTCGACACACACCTTCACAGATTCTACTGCGTCCATCGGGACTCCAGGGTCGGCCAAGCAGTGCTGCGCAACCTGTTCGCTTAAGGTGAGCCTGGTGAGGCGGTAAGAGATGCTTAATGTTGTTATTGTATTGCTTAATGTTGAGCCTGTTGCCACCTCCCGTGGATTTGCTTGTGTATACTGCTATGTATTCTTATATTTATGAGCATGTGAATCCATGCCAGACCCCATGCTGGAGAAGGAACAAGTTACTTACCTGTAACTGTTGATCTCGAGCATGGGTCTGGCATGGATTCACATGCGAACCCTCCCTCCTTCCCCTCTGCGGCTCTTCACTTGGTCATACTGCCACGTGCTACCAAATCTGAGGATGGCTGCCAGGGGAGAGGCTTAGGGAGAGGGCAGTCATTAGCTGGGGGCAGTATGACCCAGAGATCAGTGATTGGTTACTACTAGGAAAGACAGATCAGAAACGAAACTGATACTGATTTTTCTGTACCGAGGATTCCCAGCCTGACGACGGGGAATATTCATGAGCATGTGAATCCATGCCAGACCCATGCTGGAGAACAACAGTTACAGGTAAGTAACTTGTTCCTTTCCCCGGATTGATGCGGAAGCCGGACATATATCGAAAGTTTCGCAATATCTCCAACAATTCTGGAAGATACACCTTAGGATCCACCACGTAGAACAACAAGTCCTCCGCATAAAGGGACACTATGTGTTTTTGACCTCCCGCTTCAATGCCGGCCTCCTTCATTTCCTGTCGCAAAAACGGCACCAGCAGTTCCAGGGCCAAGGCAAACAAGATTGGGGAAGCCGCACACCCCTGCCGCGTCCCCCTTCCCAGTTCCCAATGTACCAGATACCCAATTGTTAATCCTCATCATCGCCAGAGGTTTCCTATATAAAAGAGCCAACCATCTACAGATATTCTTCCCAAACCCAAATTCCTGTAACACCCGGAACAGCCATCTCCACTCAGGGAGTCAAACACCTTCATAGCGTCGAACGACGCTATTACCATGTCGCGCCTCTGTGATTTCATGAAGTCCATAATGTGGTGCAGACGAGAAATATTCCCGGATGTATTCCTTCCCCCAATAAACCCACATTGGTCCGGATGGACCAAGCTCGGCGCCACCCTCGCCAACTTGGCAGCTAGGATCTTCCCTAGAATTTTCCCATCAACATTCAACAAGGAAATTAGTCGATATGCCGCACAATCCCTCGGGTCCTTCCCCTCCTTTAAGATAACTGTGATCACCGCTTCCCTCATCGACTCCGGGAGACAACCATTCTGAAAGGCCTCCTCATATACCTTCAGAAGTTGTGGCACCAGGAGGCCAGCAAACACTGAGTAAAACTCCACCGGGAGCCCATCACAACCCGGCGCTGTGCCTCTCCTCATTGTGCGGATCACCCAGCGAATGTCCCCCTCCTCAATAGGAGCCTCCAATTCCTCCCGCAAGTCCTCCCCCAATTTCAGTAGCCGCAACGATACCATGAGGTCCTCCACCTCAACCTCTACATACCCAACCTCACTCGTATTCAGCTCCTTGTAAAATGCCACAAAAGTATCATTGATCTCTTTCTGGGTCCCCACCATCTCCGCCGGGCTTAACCTAAGCTCGGTTATCACCCGATTCGGGTATTCCTACTAATCGACCAAGCCAACAGCTTACCCGCCTTATCCCCTTCTCCGTGTAATCTAACATCCCACCTGCTGCTATCAAAATGCGACCGCTCCGCCAGGGTTCCCTGATGGGACTCCAACTTCCGCGCCAATGCCTCCCCACCTCCGCACCCCCGCCTCCTCCCTATCTAGTTCAGCCACCTGAGCCTCCGTTCGTTGTAGCGTTTGCAGGAGGTGCCTACGCATCCCTAATGTCATGGATAGGCATTTCCCTCTCATGGTCGCCTTAAAGGCTTCCCATAGCACTCCCCTGGATTCCACCAAATCCTCATTCAACTCAAAATACGCCCTAATCCCTCCCTTTGGAGACTCCACAGCTGCCGCGGGGGCCCTCATCTGTTCCAAATAACGTGGCCACTAAGGGGAAATGATCCGACAGAGTGCGCCCCAAATAGATTGTTTCCCCAAAATGCTGGCAATGTTCCCTTCCTGTTACAATGTAGTCCAGGCGCGAATATGAGCCGTGTACGCCCAAGTAATATGAATAGTCCCTTTCCTCCCCATGCTTCTCCCTCCACACCTCCACCAAATCCAGTTCCTTCATTATTCTATGGGGAGACCCCGTCATATACCTCTTAGGTACCCCCCTACTTACCGACCCATCTAACCTCTCAGCCAAATAACAATTAAAATCCCCTCCCCATATGATCATGTACCCCCTATGCGCCCCCACTATGCGAAGCACCGAGGGGAAGTATTCCTTGTCATCCACATTTGGCGCGTACGAATTAACCAAGCAAATTGTCCTACCCTCCCATGAGCACTGCGCAAGCACCGTCCTGCCAATCTCATCCTTCAATACCGCCTCCACCTTCAGTGGTGTCCCTCTCACCACCCAAATGAGCACACCTTTCGCCTGGGTTGAATATGTCGTGCCAATTGCTTGCCCTCCCCACATTTTCCCCAGCTTCCCTAGCACCTCTGTACCTGCATGCGTCTCCTGTATCAGAGCCACTTGTATCCCATGACTCCCCCACTCTCCGCCTCTTCTGGTAGCTCCCCAACCCCCGGACATTCCACGTCCCAATTCTCAAACTTTCTAGCCTACCCATCTGAGATGCTGAAATCCTCACTGAAGTTATCGCCTCATCTTTCCCAACACCTCTAATACCTGTGCCCAATTCTGCCCCATCCTCCCCTCACACCTTATCGCCGCTGTGCCAGACCTTCCCTCCCCTCCTTGAATCCAAGCCCCCTCCCTCTTGCACCTGCCCCCAACTTGGTGATATAACCCTAGGCCGTTTCCCCCCCCCCAACCTCTCCCTACATCGCCCCCCGTCTCCCGGACCCAACCCCCCCCCCCCCGAAACCCCACAATTGCTGTGAGTGGTCAGACCCCCCCTGGATCCAACACTCCTCACCTTCCCCCTCCATCGCTGTAGACCCCTTGACTCACCTGACCCGTCCTCCCTTTCTCTCTTGTGGGTAGTAGCCAATAGCGTCATGAAACCCACAGGGTTCTTCCATCCTCCCAGGTACCACACCTCCAATGCCACAACCCCTTCCCCTATTGGCCACCTCGATTCCCGAGTGGCCAATTCCTGGAAGTCCATCATCTACCCATCGTCCCCTCCCCTCCTTCCTCAGTCCTCCGCGTCCCGATGCAGCCCCTCTTTAGTCCCCCCCCGTCCCATACTTCCCCTGGGGACATAAAAAACATGACTTTCCTCCCGACAGCACCTTCAGCCTTTCCGGGAAGAACATCATATACTTCATGTTAAGTTCCCGGAGTCGACTTCACAGCATCATACAACCTCCTTTGCCGCTGCACCTACAATGTGAAGTCCGGGAATATCCGCAGCTTTGCATGACCAATTTCGTAGCTGCCCACTCTGCGCGCATCCTGTAAGATAACATTTCGGTCTCGAAAGTTCATGATTTTGGCCACTGTCACCCTTGGCGGGGCGCCTGGCGGTGGGGGCCTTCCCGGCACAGAGATCTTTCCACCGTGAAGAGCTTGGACAAACCCTTAATGCCCAACACCCGGAGGACCAAATTCTCCACAAATAGTTCTGTACTGGGGCCTTCCTCTTTCTCCGGAACTCCAACTAGACGGATGTTGCACCGCCTGGAGAGGCCCTCCGCATCTTCGGCTCTCACTTCCAGCATCCGGGTCGCCCCCACCAGGCCCGCTACTTGGTTCTCGAGTTCCTGGACATCATCCTCCACCGTGGAAACCCTCTGCTCCACCTCCGTGACCCTCTTGCATACTTTACAGAGGTCTGCCCTCACCAAGGAGACAACCACCCCCACCTCCTTCCCTGGAGAGCGACTCTTGAAGCCTGTATTGCCGCCATTAATAAGTCCAAAGTCACTGAACCTTCCTCCCCACCAATGGGCCTCTCCCCTACCTGTCGCTCTTGTCCATCCCGCTTTAGCGCCCTGTCCTTTGCTTCTTCAGTCCTGCCAGGCGGATTCTACTTGCCGCTCATCTCTGCTATGGGCCACCAAACCCTTCCTCCAGCGTTAGCCTTCTCCACCGTGTGGCTTATCTCTCGGCAACACCGTGCTGCCCAGGCCGCCTCAGCATTTCTCCTCAAACCTCTGCAGATCCTCGACCACAGCCAGTCATGCGGTGGGGGGGCCAGGGAAATCTTCGCCCCGTCCGGCGGTACCCCCCTATTATGATGTCCCTCCACCTCTCCACAGATCCACCACAAGTCAGCCTCCCGGGGTATGCCCAGAGCTATCCTCCACGTAGGGCTTCCACACTTCCTTTCTCCTTTCTCCCGTGTCCTCTCCCCTCCGGGCCCTGCTGCCCCGGATCTCAGCCCGCTCCTCGTGTGCCCCTCCTGCCCTCTGGATGAGGACGCACAGGACCCGTCTCCACCCGCCGCCAGCACACCCATGTGCCACCTCACCAAATACTCAGTCTCTGCCCGGCTGTTTCGGATGCAGACCAGGGGCTGTGCACGGGTTGTGCACAAATCGGGCTTCCTCCACCTCTGTGGCCGCGTTCAGCTGCCCCCAAGTCTCACTCTTGTCTGAGGCATCCGCGGCGGCTCCCGCCCGGCTCCACCATCCTTGCGACCAGGACTCCTCCCGCCGTGAATACCACTCCAGCTGCTGAGCGCAAGTCAGCCTTCCCTCTGACTCTGGCGGCGCTCCTCTCCACGGCTCCCCTTCAACAGTCCTCTGCTGCCTCTCGGCGGGCGAGTCGCATCCGCTCCCCCAGTTACGGGCACAGTCTCCAACTAGACCGCCTCCTCTCTCCCCCCAGACCAGGGTGTCCACCACTTGTCTCCAACCCACCGCCGCTGTACGGAGCCTCCACACCTCCTTGGCGACACTCGGTCGTTCGCCAGTACTTCTCAGATCGCTCCGCCGGTCATCTTGGACACGCCGAGGAACACCAAACTTCAGGAGCGAGGTTACACCATTTCCCCGCCGCAATCGCCTCCCCAGGGCAATCGGTCGGATCTCCAGCACTTCGACTTCCAGTCCCGCCTTTTCTGTGCTAAACCATGGGGATCTTCGTGACTGATTTCCTCAGGATATCTACCGTGGTCCGGGAGCACTGGGGACCTACGTCTTCATTGCTCCACCGCTGGCCACGCTCCCCCGACTGTGGTATAGTTGAAATTAGAAAGTGTGCCTAATTGCCCAACTGTGGTATAACTGAATTCAGAAGGTGTGCCTAATAGCATCTCTGCGCCAAAGATGAACTTAGAAAGTGTGCCTAATAGCGTAACTGTGGTATAATTGAATTCAGAAAGTGTGCCTAATTAGCTTAACTGTGGTATAGTCGAACTTAGAAAGTGTGCGTAATATCACTACTGTGCTAAAGTTGAAATAGAAAGCCGCCTAATAGCATCATTGTTGTATAGTTGAATAGAGAAAATGTGCCTAATTAGCGTCGCTGTGGTATAGCTGAATCTTGATATCTCAACCAAGCCTAACTCCGCCCTCGCCATACCATGAGTCCATCCCGCCCAGCTAGGTCCAGAGAAAGAGCCTCACTCTGGCGCACCTCTCTCCCCCTCCCCATAATTCCGTCCCTCTCCCAAACCAAATATCCCACACTCTCAACCCACCCCCTATCCAACTCTCAAACCAGAAGATCCTTCCCTTCCCAAACGACCTCAACCACGCTCTCACCCCACCCCCTATCCAACCATCAAGCCAGAGGATCCCGATGGCGCGCCAACCACCCTAAAACCCCTATTCCTCCCATTCCGCGCACCCACCCGCCAGCACGGCCACACCCCCGGCCCCACCGACAAACAGCCAACCCACCCTCCCAGATCCACCTCGTCATGCCACCATCCTCTGCCCTATCTTGCATCAACTCCCTCCAACCTCCTCCACCCCTTCCCCTCCCTAAAAACTGCACGGCTCGCCCTGGCAAGAACAGTTTCCGCATCCCCGTCACCCTCCGACCGCCCTCTCCCCCCGCCCTCTCACACACACCAACTACAATAAAAACCCTGGAACAAAGGAAACGGATCCGGTCTCCCTCAATCTCCAACTACTCCTCGCCCCACCACATCAATCTCTCCATCTCCACCATCACCACCCTCCTAACCTTCCTCAAAACCCTCTCCCTTGAATTTTCACCAACCACACCCAGAACCTCTAACCCCCTACGCTTCACCCTTGAATCCCCAGCCCTAAATCCGTCTTCCCAACCAACCACTCTCACTCACCCGTCCAACCCCATCCTCCCCACACCCACCTACTCTTCCCAACCACCATCGACCAACCCACCTCTCTCACCTCCCAGATTCCGCTCACTCCCCACCACCGCCCACCCCTCCCAGTCACTCCCCCACCCCCCCTAACCACCCCTTCAACTGCCACACCACCACCTCCGGTACCGAAGTAAGATGCATCCTTTTTAATGCCCGATCTGTAGCAAAAAAACACAGCATCTTCGACATCCTCGCCTCAGACAAATCAGACCTAATCTCACAGAAACCTGGCTCTCCGATGACTTTTCCCCTATCGCCCATGAAGCCTTCACCCCGAACTACTCCCTCATCCCACTCAACCAACCCTCTAGAGGAGGAGGAGGAGGAGGAGGAGGAGGAGCAGTAGCAATCGTCTTCAAATCACTCTTCTCCACCTCAATCACTGACTGCCAGACAAGCATCCCCTCCTGCGAATCGCTACTCGTCAAACTAGCTCTCCCACAGCTACAGACCCCTTGGCTATGACAGACATTTCTCAAGCAACCTCTGATTCAATAGCCACCATCCATTAAACCATCCCACTCCCACTCTTCTAGGGGACTTCAATATCTGGCTAGACATTCCCACCAACACCATGACCCACTCGCTGGTCGACTGCCTAGATGCACTTAACCTCCGCCTTCACATGAACGGCTCAACCGACTCCAAAAGACACACCCTTGACGGCATTTTTAGCTCCCACGACCAGATACATCTAAGCCCCCCTACACCTATCGTCTGGTCTGATCACTTAATTGTGCCTTTCACCATTCACTCACCCCCCCCCCCCACCTCCGCTTACCTGAACACCCAAAACAACGCAAATGCTGGAAGAAACTGAAAATCCTCCTGGACCTAGCCGAAGCACTGCTCCAAACTCCTCAGTCAACAACCGCACGTAACGAACCCATAACCATCGACTCCTTTGACTCATGGCTCAATACCTCATTAATCTCGCTTGCCCCCACTTGCCAATCCTCCGCTCGCCGTGGCCCTTATACCAGATGGTTTAGACCAGAACTAAAGGCTACAAAACAACTGTATAAATCCCTTCGAACGCAAATGGCGGAAAGATGAAACCAACCTGTGTAGATCCACCCTAGCCCAGCACCATCGCCACTACAAAGCCGAAATCCGAAAAGCAAAAAAAGTTCACTACAACTCGAATTCTCAACTGTGAAAACCCCAGCAAGGAACTCCACAAAATCATTTCTGAATTCACCAAACCAACCTGTACCACCACCCAATCGACCACATCTCAGTCACTCTGTGACTCATGCTATCTCCACTTCTACGCCACTGCTCTCGACAGAACAAATTCTCTCATCAAACTTGCCCCCGCCACAAAATCCACACATCCTACCAGTCACCCCCCGCCTACCTCAGGAACTACAACCCACCCCACCTTCGACTCGTTCACACCAATATCAAGAGACCCATTTCTCAAACTTCTCTCTGCCCGCAAACCATTCGGATCCCCCCCCTTGACACCTGCCCCGCCTCAAACCTCAAAGAAATGTTCTCATCCATCTGCGCAGGAGAGTACGCAAGAACCATCATAAATGACTCCCTCTCCTCGGTAATCTTCCCCGACGCCTTCAAAACTGCAAACGTCAAGCCTCTCCTAAAAATAAAAACCTTCCCTCGACCCCAAAAACTACCACCCCATCTTAAACACCAGGTTCCTTGCTAAACTCATCGATCGAACCGCATACTCCCAACTAAATGCCTTTGTCGAATCCAACAATCTCCTAGACCCTGCACAATCAGGCTTCAGACCTCGACACGGAACTGAAACCACTCTGACCTCAAGCTGGTACGATCTTAGAACGCTGCAGACTCTTCAGGATGCGCTGCACTAATCCTTCTCGACCTCTCCGCCGCCTTTGACGCAATCAACCACTCAATCCTCCGCGACCACCTCCACTCCCTAGGAATCCGTGGAAACGCTCTCAAGTGGATAGCATCCTTCCTCAACAGTAGGAAACAAATAACCCTCCTCTCCAACTTTGCTTGCGCCGCCCGGCCAGTCAATACCGGAGTTCCACAAGGTTCATGCCTATCAGCCCTCCTGTTCAACCTCTATAAGTCTACCCTCCCAGGAATAATCCACCCGCACAATATCCTGTGCTATAACTACGCCGATGACGCCCAACAAATCCTAAAACGCCTCAACTCAAACCCCAACTCTGAGCCCGACCTCGCAGCCTGCCTCCTTGACATTGATCGCTGGATGATCACAAACCACCTCCTCTTAAACCCCACTAAAACTGAAATCATGGTATGCAGCAACACCAAGCTTCTCTCCCACCCTCTACCATGGCCATCATCCATGGGCAATCCTCCAACCATCTCGACCACAGTAAAAAACCTTGGATGCACTCTCGACTCTGACCTAACCCTCTCTCGCCAAGAGTCAATCAACGTCTCTAAGTCCTGCCATTACCACCTCAAAATTCTTAGATGCATTTTCCTGTACCTCTCCTTTCCCAACCGACTCGCCGCTGTTCAATCTATTGTAATGTCGAGACTGGACTGTGCCAACTCCCTCTACCTCAGGGTCAAAGCATACCACCTCATTAAACTACAAAGAGCACAAAATGCTGCAGCCAAATTACATCTAGCACTTGGCCCAAGATACCACACCTCTCCAACTCTCAAAACTCTCCACTGGCTCCCGGTTGGAAGAAGGGTGACCTTCAAAACCATATGCATCTCCCACCGAGCAGTGAATAAAACCAGCCCTCTATACCTACAGGACAAGCTAAACCCCTACCTCCCACTGCGCACTCTAAGATCAAGCTCCGCCCTCCTTCTAGTGATACCAAACACCAACTTAGTCAGGTTAGGAGGATCATCATTCTCAGCCTTGGCCCCCACTCTATGGAACTCACTTCCACCCCACATTCGACACACCAAAGACTGCCTGTCATTCTGCAAATCACTGAAAACATGGTTTTTCCCTTAAAGAATTGACGCGTAAAGCAAATGGAATGAATACCCACAACAAACAGAAATCCAAAGCTGTTGGAACAAAGAAAATAAAAGAGCAAAGGGAGATGATGGAACGCACTGAGACGAAAACAGATAGTGTAACTAAAACGGAGAAACTGAGTGAAACGGATGGAGGAAGTAAACCGGATTGAATAGATGGAACAGATAGAGTAGATTGGAGGGAATGGATGGATGGATGAAGTGAATGGAATAGATGAAATAGATTAGAACAGACGAAGGGGATGGGACAGATACATCAGATGGAACGGATGGTCGCAGGCGCTTTACTGATAACCACCATTCACACTACTACGCTTACCCTCTCCTATACACCATCACTCAACTAGAACACAGCTATACTATGACACATTCGGCCTAGCTGTTCTCATACTAACATGACCCCATGAACACCTTATCACCCTAATAAAACACAGCTAGCTGAGCACATTCCTCAATCCTATCTCCCTTTTCTTGATCCCATTTCTCTTGGGACCCTGAATTTAGTTGTTTTATAATGTCTTGCATGAGAATGTTATTAGTCTCTTTCTCTTTTTTTTCTTTTGGGCGAAAGTGATAATTGGACAGCTGACCAATCCAGACCTTGTTTGGTTAACTCCAATTTGAGGTTCTTTAGAATTGGGGTCAGTGTGGAGTTTATAACATTATTGCACCCCACCAGAGATGAGTCAAGACTTGCTATTTCTGTTTGGTTCTAGTAGAACCCTGGCCTGCGTTTGAACCTCTGCTCTTAGTAGTTCAAACACAAATACCAGAGAGTTTAGAACAAAGTTCAGCGCAGACAAAGTTATTTCATTTAGCTGAGTACTGACTTGTGCTGTAGGAATACTCTGTGAAGCATTGCACTTATAATCTTCATCAAGGGTCCCCCCAGCTGTTACTGGGGATGTTGGGGGGCAGTTCTCTGTTCTTATCTCAGTGAGAGAGTCACCGATTCTTACTGCTTCCAGAGACGCATCCATTATTGGGGTAGAGTCATGATGTTCCCCATTTACACTCCCTCCTTCTCTAGGCTTTATCCTGGGATCTTGGGTAGTAATCAGTAAGTCATCGTCATTTACACTCCTGCTTCTCTTTTTTCCGAAATGATTGTCTATTTTTATTTGGATCTTTTTAGTTAGTGTATTCCAGCCCACGCTTCCATGAGTGTCTGTTTGCCCGTTGTTGCATTTTATTTTGGAACTGGCTCTCGTCTATATTTGGAAGCTCCCAGATATCTAGTTTATCTTCTCAGACACCAGCAACTACTTTAAAGCAATCTTTACTTAATCTTAGCACTAGCATACATTGCGTTAAGTTAAAAATGTTGTCAATTGTGCATCCACCATCCTATTTCCTTTTGCTCGTATTGAAGTGTCTTGTGTATCTTTTCCTTTTAGATCTTGCACTATTCATAAATAAACTTTTTTCAACCATGAAGATATTTGAGCCTTCTTAAAATGTTATCTGCATCCTAAATGTGTATTTGTTTTGATGCAACAACTGCTGTTCAAATCATCTTTTTTGTATGTCACCCTTTGGATATAGGTTACTAGAGAGACTGGCCCTCCTCACATGAAGTGTTTCGTAACTAAAGTATCCGTGGGGGACTTCATGGGCGAGGGGGAGGGAAAGAGTAAAAAGATCTCCAAAAAGAATGCTGCAATAGCGGTTTTAGAGGAACTCAGAAAGTTACCACCTCTTCCCACAGTTGAAAAAATGAAGCCACGAATCAAAAAGAAAACAAAGTCAATAGTCAAGGTAAGAAAGGAAAACTTTTATTCAGTTGTCATGTTGTGTTCTTGTGCAACTAAAGAATGCAATTCTAAAGTGCTCATGAAATCTTTTTGTGTTGAATTAATCCCTTCCTGCTATAAGTTGTTTTGAATGTATGGTCAGTGCTGGCTTGAGGCATGGGCTGTCGTGCCCATGGCTCCGTTGTCATGGTTGCCTCAGCGAGCACCAGTGCCTGCCTCGATTATATCAAGTAATATTATTTTAAAGAGGGGCTGTGCTGCTTCCATGTAGGATGCTCGCTTTTCTGTTTGACTAAGTGGGGCCACAGTGTTGCCGCCCAACCTACTGCCGTGCTCCAGAGACAAATACCCCCCCTCCCAGGGGCCCATCCGATGCTTCAGGCCCCATAACAACTTACCACTTAATTTCTTCTAGCAGTCCTTTCTCATTTAAGATAACTTTTTTTGGACAAGATGTTCCAAATGTTTGTGTTAAGAAATGCAAAGGGGTATTTTTATTCTGATAGCACACACAAAGTACCAGTTAGCTGCCTAGATCTATAGCCTCCTCTAGGCCAAATAACACATATCGCACACAACCATTTTAAACAAGCTACATTATTTTCAATGTTCATATTAAACACACCAAAAAGCATTTTTTTAAAATATCCTTTGATATTTTCATCACATCATATATGAAGCATGCTTTAGTCCAACTCTGAAACACAAACTGGTAATCTTTTCACACATTACCTTTTGTTATCTGTTTTTGTTTTCAAAAGCCAAAGGCCATTTTTGCCTTCTGTTGAATTGTATTCTGGTGTTTGTAGTCTCCGGTTCAAGATGGGGGGGGGGGGGGGTATCATGGCATACTTGTACATGTTTTGCCTTACGTACTCTATAAGGATTTGTATATTTGTGTGTACCTTACTGTTGGGCAAAGTTTGTATGCAGTACCTTCTGGGAACACTACAAACAACTCTGATTACAGGTATAGGAAACCCAATCTTTGGTGTAAACTTGTACTAAACAGTTTTGGTAGCGTGTTGAGCAGCCAGGCTTATCTCAAGAGGGGTCAGTGTGAGCTGTAGTGGAGTTGCAGAGATATTTACAGTTACAAGTATTTCAACTCTTACACTCAAGGTTTCTTGAATAAACAATTATTAATTTTTCAACCAGTTCGAATAAGCCTTCTTCAGAAGGGAGCAATATAATAGTAACACTCAAATACATTTCATGAAATACACACTCTTAATATCTCTAAATCAGTAGATACCCTTTCGAGATGGCCCACAGACACTACCTACACCCTCAGGTGACTTCAACTGCTAGGGTGCTGGGGACATTAATATATCACCGTTGCATTTAGGATCATATAGTAATAGGTCAAAGGAAAAAATTCTCTAGAACATACAAGGGACCACAAATATTCTTAAGCAGGCAAATATGTTAGTCATTCAGTACAAAAGGCTAGGCCAAAGTCATATATAGGATGAAGTACTTCTGATAGGTTCATGAGAAAAGTCTTTGCACAATGTTTCGGAAGTCTTTGAAGAAAAGAAGAATCAAATGTAGGGCCACAAGCTGATTAGACTGGAATAGTAGAAGATGAAAGCAACTCTACAGCAAGAGTTAAGTTCTCTCAGACTTGGTACAGTACCTTTAAAATGAAGAAAAGATGCAGATCTCACTGTTCCTGGGACTCAGTTGTGGGGACAAGAGGGAGGACGTCGGGGTACTCCTGCCATGCACTGGGACGGTCAAAACTCGCAACCGGCAAACTTCACTTTCAGTGGCTGTTCAGTGTTTCAGCTCCTTGTGTCTACCGCAAATAGCAACCGAGCGGTTCCTGGCTGTCGAGATTGACTTTCCTTGCTTCTGGGGTGCTGCACTCTGTTGAGAGTGCTCAGGCTCGTCAGTTCTGCTTCCTGGGAGTCCGGTGGATCTTTTTGGAGCTCTAGGCCAGCTTAAAAGCAACGCACACTGTAATGACTGGTAGGGGGTGGTCTGTACTTCTGCTCTCTATATGGTAGAGGGGAAGCACCGAGGACCCCAGCCTAGATTCTCTATTCGGTAGCTATGGTCGAGCAATCAAGGCCTAGCTTCTCGGGAGGTGATGCAGGCTGGTTCCTAAGTACAGTGTAGTCCCCAAGCCCCCACAAAGGAATGTCCACACACTGTATTGGTTAGAACACAGTCTTTATATAATCAATATTCGAGGTTATGTACACTTATCATAATAACTCACTTTGTACTTAGGAAAATCAACAATGGCAAATATATACAATTCTAAAGTGGTACCACCCTTTGTATTAGATCTCATTAAAGTGCATCAACAATACTGTAACAATGTCACACAGATCAATAGAGTGAAACCAGCAATAGAGAGAGGAGAGAAAATAAGATGGTTGAGCAATAGGCAGAATACTGTCCCCTACCACTAGACACAGTTCTGTGTGGAGATCCCCCCACCTGGGCAACCTGTAAAATAAAGATATAGCACAAGCCCAGTCCATATATTGTTCTGCAAGTCTTATTCCCTCCTATAATGTTTTTACCCCCCCAATGTACCCGGTGGAGTCGAGTTCTTCGAAGAGGCGTCGACAGATCCTTCTTGAGCGACCCCCTTTCAAGCGGGAGTCACGGATCGTCGAGAGGCGTCGAGAAGCGTCGAGGAACTCGGCGTTCGGCGGCGGGGAATCGACGGCCCTTCTCGAATGCCTTCCCTTTCAAGCGGGAGACACGGGGCGTCGAACGTCCGTTGAGGAACTCGGCGTTCGGCGGCGGGGAATCGACGGCCCTTCTCGAATGCCTTCCCTTTCAAGCGGGAGACACGGGGCGTCAAACGTCCGACAACAAACAGGGTAGAACGGCGTCGATGAGGCGGCAGCTTCGATCCAAGCGGTGCTTGTCGACGACGGAGCGTTGGCGTCCTGCAAGGCAGAGGCGTGCGGGGCACCTCGATGACAATTGTTCTGGACCGCAAAGATTGTGGAGACGGGGGCCCAGCAAGGGCGTCAAGTCGTTCGAGTCTTTGTGGTCTTCGGGTGGCGGGAAACCCACCGGCAGGTTTCTCCTCGGCGCGTTGGTCGTCCTCGACTTTCTCCGGCAGGATAAAGCGGTCGACGGTGCGGACGAGGGAGTCCTTCCATTCAAATGTTCTTAGGCAAGGAGCGGACGGCTCCGGTCGTCAGCGGCACGGCGTCAAGTGGTCCCCACGGCTGGACAACACAACTTCGACGGGCCTCCAGCGGTTACACAAACCTGCGAACCCTGGTCGACGGCAATGGACTTCGACAGCGGCGATGTCCGGGTGCTTCACTTCGATCTCCTCGGCGGTCCCGTCTCGGGTCGGCAGCCTTTCAAGGGTCTGACTTCCAGGGCGCTTCGGCGAAGATGTAGCGGTGCTCGATGATCCCTCGGAGCACGGGAAGAGGGCGCCTTACCAGGTCCTCTCTCGGGTCAGTCCTCGACGAATTCGGCAGTTTTCAGATCGGTGGAAGCAAGTGCAACAGCAAGTCTTCTTCTTCCAGCTGGGCGTCAAGGATCAGCAGTTCCAGATACTCTTAGAGTGGAGACTCAGCTCCTGAACTCTTCTGAACATTTACCAGTGGTGAGAGGTCCCCAGATATAGTATTCTGTCTCTCATCCACACTGCTGGCACACACTCAGCAGCCAATCATACAGAAGGGCATTCATGCAGTCAGTCAGCCAATCAGGCACACAGTGCATTCAGGCCACACACCTCCCTTTCAGACACTCACAACAAGGAATGTGGATTGGGACAAGTACCCAGCCATTCAACACTACACACTGCATTCAGGCCAGTTTCGGGCAGGGCTGTCTCAGTCTTTGTCTCTCATGCCAGAAACCAGACAACCACAACAAGGAGTGTATATTGTTCACACACTCCATTCACCCAGGTCCCACCCACAGGAGGTACCCACAACATACAGTCACTGGGAAGGCTCCAGTCAGTCTAGCTGGGCCTTCACAACAACACCATATATGGAATTTCCACCCAGCAGCCAGTCAGGGGGAAGGGACAGAGTCAGGGCTTCCCAGGACTTTGGGAAAACAAGGTAACAGGCAATAGAAAGCAAGAGGCCACAGGGGCCATCTTGGTTTCTATCAGGAATCAACTGATTCCAATGGCAGGGCCTGGGTATCCCAAAATGGAGGACACTCAGACCACCTGTCACATTCAGCATAGTGCTGCCACCAGCCTATACCCTGCTCTGTGGGTCACACACAGGTGCCCAAAAACATACACTAGGGGCACAGGGTTGTACCCCTACCCATGGTGCCATAAGGGTATCCCATGGGTCTGTTCACCAAACCAAAAGAGAGAGCTGCACTGCCAGGAGTCCCACATGGACTCCTGGGCAGAAAACGCGACAGAACACACGATAAAAAACAGTAAAGGACACGGATTCAGAGGCCCTGTCCCTCTGATGCATTTCCAGCATCACACACACAACCTGGTGTTCCTCTCCCTGGGTATACGGTTTCCAGCAGCAACTCTTTGGAAATTTAACCAGCTCTGAGATGGATGTACAGGTGGCTTACTTTGGAGTTGATTGGTCCCACCAACTCAAGGGGAGAAGTTGTCCTTGCAGGGGCTTCTCGGTTGATGCGAACTTGGCGTTTTGGCACTGAAGCAGGGCTTCACCGGGCAAACCAACGGTCCAAGAGTTGCAGCAGGCGTCCTCTTCAAATTCTTCTTCAATTCCTTCATCCAGTGGTCAACTCTGCCTTCCAAGCCAAAAGACTTGCCTTTTAGTCAGTTCTCTCCCATTCATTCCAGCGTAGCTGTCAGTCACCCAGTAGGGTGGCTGTCCTTGCTGGACAGTCAGCTGGCCAATCACCACAGAGTGCATTTGGGTCTCCTAGGAGACTAAGCACAGGAGGTTTCGGGCTCCTCCCTCACTTCCTGCCTACCCCAGACACCCTGGAGCCAGAGGTGGGCTTTACTCGTGAATCCCGCCAAAGGCAAAGCGAACAATGGGACCACACCTGGTTTGGCGTGCAGAGTACATCTCAAGAAGGACCTTTCCACAAAGAAATGGCGAAAAAAGACTGGCGGCATTTTTACAAAAATGGCACCCTTGGGTGCTTTACTGCAGTTGCGAACGTAGCCCGCGGTAAATGCACACCATGCTAGTTAAAACGAAACCACTGCCACCAGTCATTCTGTGAGAAAAGGGTAACATAAAAAATGTTACATGAGAAGCTAGACAAAGGAGATACTAGGTAACCTCTCATCCCTATTGTAAGATAGTGTGTGCTGGGTCTAGAAAGTTACAAACGTAAGTAAAGTCAATTTCACTTTACTGCTCTTGGAAACAGTAGTTTAACCAAGAGAAGGTATTTAAACCTTTGGGAAATCTGAAAGACTTCCCTGGGCCACTGCACTGAAGGTGCTGTGTGACCCAATGTAGAAGATTATGCCTATGGAGTTTTTCAGACTCCACAACCAAAAGAAACCGTGTACAAAATCACATTAAAATACTTGAGAGAGTGGGTAAAAGGGTCTCTCTCTCCAGGTTTGAAAAATCAAGTCCTCAAAATCCAGAAAAGTTGCTGGGGGCCTCTAAGGTGGAGGGAATTAGCACATTTCTGAGAATTCGCCCTAACACGTACTATGATGTGTACTTTTCAATCATCTTTGTAAAACAGAGTATTGATGAAAGCCAAACATGGGGGTGAGGACGGGGAATGAGAGGGCAAGGAAGTCATGAACATTTGCCCAATATGTGGCAAGAGAGGTTGCAATCCTGTAGACTGGCAAGGTTATTTTGCCTGGTTGTGACCATGTGGTGCTTTTCATGGCACAAGTCGAGAATACATGTGGGTGCACAGTATCTGCCCACTTTTCTTTCCAGACGCAACCCCACTTGAAGGTTTTGGAGGCTTGCAATCTTGCTCAATTATTAACGTATCAGGATTTCACCCTGGTTGTCCCCAGTGCCAACGCTTGCCCACAAGACCACGTGAAAGTGTCATCAAAGCACATGTCTCGTATTGGGATTTTGCTTTCTAGGGAATATTTCTATTTAGATTGTTGGGTTTAAAAGGTGGGCACCTTTTATACTTTGTCAGTGTAGTTATTTGAAAATCTCCTCTCTCAGGGTATTTTTCGAGTGTTGATTAATTCTCTTCAACGGCCAATGCTCTTTTGTCTTGTGCGCTTTCTTCTAATTTATAGTCTTCCCTTAAAGGTATGTTCACTTATTGGCCGTATATTCATGGGTACCAGCTTTTGATTTTTGCTGTGGAGGCAGAAGTTCTCACACAGAGTGAAGCGAGGGAGTCGTACGCATGCCCAGGTAAAAAAACACATTTACAGCACATTTTGTAGTGGAATAGGAAAGAGTTACAGGTTTACCGCAAGGTATAAACCTGTGACATTTCAGCAGCAGGTACCTAACCTGCGGAGTTGCCTTTGTAACAACCTGCTATAGGATCCGTGATTCTCCCTGCTATTCCCCCACCCGTCAAACAGCTTTGGCCTGCTCACTCCCTCCAATCAAGGCTCAGGATTAAATTGTTGATGAGGCTCTCTTCTCATTTTGAAGTGAGCAGCACTTGATGATTTTGTAAGTTGCATGCTCGCATATCACCTAGCCTGGCCCCAGCAGGACATGAGATAGAAATACTGCCACACTTGTGATTTAAGGGAGCACGTCACTCGGTCCGGATATATTTGGTTTTTATTGTCCCATGCAAATACTTGCCAGAATCTCTAGAGGTAAAATGACACTCCTACCCCCATTGTTCAAGTATAACTGGTGCAACGGTGCCCTGTGCCCCTATGTACTCTGCATCTATGCATATATAATTTAGCACAATACTTTTTTTTTTTTTTAATTGGACTTGAGCCCTTTTGATTTCGAAGACTGCAGAATTGTTTTCTCTCACTACCTCAAGACCTCCCAGGTATGGTCATTCTGTATACACAACCTGCCCTATCTGTCCGAATCGCAATCCCTGCCCTTGAATGACACCCTGGGAACCTGCTTGGAGTTTATTTCTTTTGACAATCAAAACAATCCTTATCTGTAGCTTCTGAGCTTGTTTGGACAATATTGGCAAATACATATACACCTTTCGCGCCCTAACGCCCCAAGAGGGGCTTGCATGGCTCGCCCCGCCCCACGTCCCCCCTGGTGACGGCTGCACATTGTACTCAGTGGCTTGGGCGCTTGTAGGGATACCCCACCTAGGGCTTGCTTCATTCGCACCCCCCAGTATTCCAGCAAAGTTGGAGGAATGTGGGACGGAATGACAGCAGACCCATATCTTTGGGGCATGCAATGAACCCAAGTCAAAGCGCCATGGTACCGCCACTTAAACAAGTTCGTCACACAACCTAATCAGTCAATATCAGTTAAGACACTTCAAATGTCTTAGGAATTGTAGATTTGGACTGGATACCATCAATGTTGGGTGCATGTGGGACTGAAGGACCCCAGACTCGCATGAAATGTTACACAAAATCATCACTTATACACAATTCAATCAGTGAATGGACTTCAAACGCCTCCGGAATTGCAGATTTGCGCGGTATACCATTGAAGTGGGCTAATTGTGCAACAGAATGACACCAGTCCCGTGTCTGTAGGACATATATTGACCCCAATTTCAAGCGTTACAAAAAAGTTACATGAAACCATCACTTAAATTATAGGGTAGATAAAAATTTTAAAAAATTGAAACTTTTGCAAAAACACTCTCGGCAAAGCACAATTCCAGAGTCAGGTGGTGTTTTCAAACCAAAGTTTCAAAAAGATCTTCTGCAAACTATATTTTGAATGGATTGTGTCTTCCCACGTATTCCTCTTTTTAGGATAACTCCTTCCAGTGCAAGCTGTCTCTGAATTTATTTTTGCAGTCAGGGGCGCTGTGCATCATAGTCTACTCTGTCCCTCGAAGGACTCATCCCATCTCGAGGCTGACGTCATCAACAGTATATATAGCACACACCGCGCCTGTAATTCAGTTCCGTTTTTCTTCTAGCTTAACTTTGGTAACGGTATGTTTTTATTTCTCTTGAATTTTACGATTATCCTAAGAATGTCGACTAAGACCGGTTTAAATAAAATTTGAGTGCCGGTCGATGAGTTCAATTACCTATCCTCATTGCGTTTGTCTGTGGTGCTTGGGCAACGTCCACTAGACTGCAGACTGTGGTTCCTGTCAGTCTGACCGGGAATGCACTTCAGGCACGAAAGGGGAAACTTGCTGCGGGTAGGCCCTCTCAGAAGTCCCCTTCCACAACACCTTTGAAAAGATCATCCGGCGAATGTAGTTCGAGGGGTGAGCCGCTGCTGAGAAAACATTCCCAGAAATGTTCTCGATGTCGCAGCGGTTCATGTCACTCCTCGTCGAGAAAAAGACTGAAGAAAAGGCGTCCTGGGTCTCCGTCTTTCTCCTCCTTCACCTCTCCTGACCGCAAGGTTGTATGCCCATCTAGGTCAGCCTCGAAGGCTGAATGGGAGATATTTCGTCTCCAGATAATGAAAATCTTTGAAAATGCAGCTCTGTAGGAGACTCCATCCACTTCTGGAATGTGTTACCCCTCTCTCTGATGGGTAGAGTGGCGCTATGTAAAATGGTGATCTGCCGCGGTTGCTCTACTTCTTCACTAACATACCGTATGTGGCAAAGAAAGTGTTCTTTAAAATGTTGGATGTCAAGATTGGGGAACTACTCTGGGACGTGGGGAGGAGAAAGGTGTCCTTACAAATTTTGCAGAGAGCTAGAGAGGAAGGGGGACTGGGTCTCCCGAATTATGGAAAGTACTTTGTGGCGGCACAATTGCAGTCGGTACTGGTGTGGGATCAAGCAAAGGGGCAGTCCCTTAAGGGACTGATAAGGTCCTGGCAGCTGAACCGTAGGCTGGTGGAACTCCTATGGCACCCATTAGGTGATACGGGGGGGGATCGGTAGTCTTTGCGGCGGTGAGAGAGACATGGAGGAAGTATGTTGGTGGCAGAGGGGTGAGGGGACGGTTTGAGAGTGACCTCCCATGGGGTGCTGAACAGAAGCTCCGTCAAGCTATCGGGAGGGTGGGGAAACGGAGGCTAAGGGAGAAGGGATGTGAAAAGGTGGGGGACCTCTTTGAAGGGGGGAATCTCCTTACCTGCAAGGAATGGTGCGATAAGTTTGACCTGCCGCAGGGTTTTTTTCTAGCGTATGGGGCTGTGGTTCGTAGGATGGCAGAGTTATGGGAAGGAATTCCAGAAGAGCCAGAGCCATGACCGGTGCTTCGAGTATTACTCGATCAGACGTGGGGTAGGGCGCGCATCTCACTGATCTATAGGGCCTTTGGGGAGGGAAGTGCAGAGCCCCATTCATACAGCCTAGCTGTCACTTACACAGTGGAGTGGTCGCTTTGGCGGGAGACCCTCCAGCCTATCAGGATAGAGTGCAACATGGGTTGCTGAGGCAACCCTGTCCAGGGGTCCTACTCCCCCCCTCCCTCACAGTGTACCCACCCCAGACTCAGTGGCGCCTAGAAGAGGGCTTCCAAGTGGAAGCCCACCAAAAGGACGAACAAAGGATCCCCGACCTGGGTTAGGAATATAGAGAAAGACACGAGAAAAGAATTATATTAAAGTTATGGCAAATAAAACCTACCAGAGTAAAGATACTAATAAAATACACCGGCGGTATGTAAGGCGGTCAGTAAAAGTGGTAGCCTCGAACAAAGGGAAAATCCCATAGGGAAATATTTGTGGTCAAATATTTATGGCAGTAACCACTGCCACCAGCCAGAAACTTTTGAGAGAGGGACTGTACGGTACCCTCTCGAAAATGAACCTAGGGGAAACACTATTAACCCCTTCCAGTACCTCCATTGTAAGATGGTTTGTACTGGTTAAGTTCATAAAAATTGACTAGTAAAGTCAATGGGGACTTTACATGCCCTGGGAGACAGTAGTCAGTCCCAGGGTATGTAAAGTCAATGGTGACTTTACATGCCCTGGGAGACAGTAGTCCGTCCCAGGGTATGGAGTCTATGGTGGGGTGTCACTATGACACCCCTGTGTTACTGCACGGAGGGTGCTGTGTAACACACATAGTAAAAACACATGAGACCCTATGGAGTAAAGGACCCCATAGCCCATAAAACACATTACCAGTCAAAGGAATACCATAAATCATGTCCAAGAGTGGGAGAAAAAGAGTCTCACTCTTGGCAGGAGGAAAAAACAAACTCCAGAAATCCAGCAAAGCTGCTGGGGGACTCACTAGGTTAGGAAATTCAGCCTAAAGAGAGAATTCTCCCTAACACTTATTACCTGTGATAAATGTGTTCTAAGTGTATAAAATAAATATATAACTACTTTTTAATACAAAGCTTTTGTCAGTGTTTCTTTGAACCATATTGCTGTAGGCCTATTGTGTAGACTCTGAATACTGCTCATCTCCTTCTTGAGATAAGTCCGACTGCTCAGCCACAGCTACCAACTAAATCTTTGTGGTACAAACTGATACCAAAGGGGATTTATTGATCTCACCTGTAGTCTTAATCTGCTGTAGTGCTCCCTAAGGGAACTGCAGTGGATTCTGCCTAACAGGGGGATACAGGAAGGGGGAGAACACGGAGGTGCGAACTGAAGGGGGACCTACCCAATTCTCAAGGAACAATAGACACTGAAGATCTGCGTGCTGTGACCAATGGAGAGAGGAGGAATCAGATGGATACCTGGGGGTGGAGGGGGGTGGGTGGGATTGGGAATTTGTTGAACTGTTCGATTTAAAGTTTGTTAAATGTGTATGGGGGACCGATATCGGGGGGGATAAAGGGGGCAAGTTAGAAGTTCTGGGATTGTTATTACAAAATGTCAATAAAGAGTGTTAAAAAAAATGCATCTCTGGCCCCTTCAAAGTAAAAGATGAAGGGTCACAATCCCGTCAGTCTGCCAATGCTGATGAGTCCAAGCAGGCTAAAGCTCATGCTCCCTCGAGCCCGAGCCAAAGGCCGTCGACCCCTTGAAGGTGTCGAGAAGCCTATTCCTCTACCCTCGATTCCTTAGTCACGTGTCGAGCCCTTTGAGAGCATCACCTTTGGCGTCGAAGGCACCAAAACTATCGACTCCCTTGAAGGAGGTTGAGGAACTCTTTAAGCCTTTGCTCAAAAAAGACTTTGTTCCTTTCCTCCTATTTTTGAGGATGCTGAACACCCAGACCAGGATTCTCCACCCTTTGGTCTGGAATATGCAACACCTAATGTTCCAGAGGCACTAGTGTCTGGGGAGTCCAGGATTGAGAACTTGTATGAGAACCTACACAGTGCAAGTAGCCTGGTCACTTCCCCTGACATTGATTTGACACGTGACCCGTCCGAGCATGCAGAGGTGTCATATAGACAACCGATAGGGTGACTGAATACCTGGGTTGGGGGTAGCCAGCTATTGCCAATGAATAGGATGACCTAACGGACATTCTAGACAAGGGTCCACAAAAAGACCCTATTTTGCCATTTCATACAGCACTACAAAAAAGGGTCAGGGTGAACTGTGAGTCCCCTGACACCAATGAGTAAATCTTTGACCAAGAAATACAAACTTTCAAGCATTGACTCAGAATCTCTCTCAAGGCACCCTACCCCGGAAAGCCTTCTGGTGCAGGCTGCCACATCCACGTCTAGGCAAGCGGCTTACCCTACCGTGCCTCCAGATGGGGACGACAAGCGATTTGATGGACTAGCAAAGAATGGCTTTTCAGCCAGTAGTATGTCTCTTAAATCCATGGACGCCACTTGCTCTCTGGCCAAATTCACCCATACCTTTTGGGACTGTATTGCAATGGCAGTTGAACATATCCCTGAAGGAGAGGAAAGCAAGGGTTTTCCTGAATATTGTAAAAGATGGAAATGATGCAATGTGCGAATTCCTCCAATCAGGTTTGGACTCTGCCGATAGTGTTAGCAGTGCCATGGCGGCTGGCACGGTAATGTGCAGATTTGTGTCATTGATAAAGTTTAGCTTTGCACCAGATATGCAGTACACGCTACTTAACGTGCGCTTTTTTGGCACTCAACTGTTTGACAGCAAGGCTGATTAAAGTATTGAAAAATTACAGACCTTGAAAAGCAGCGTCCAAGTCGCTCAGTGTTGGTATGATGCAGCCTCAACATTCTCGCCCTACTGCACAGGCATGGAGGGGTCTGTCATTTCGCTACTATTCCTCATTTGGAAGAGCGAGAGGCCAGGCCAGTCAAAGAGGCCAGAGAAAATTCCCTTGTGGTGGACGAGGAAGAGGTTCTAAGTCCACCCAGTGTGAAGGCATCTTGGAGTAAGACACAGACAACTGATTCTGAATTAAAACTAAATCTTTATTAACTTTAGTCGGGATGGAAAAAAGCCCATCTTGCCCTATACTATGGTGGAATTTCCCTTCCGAGATAAAAACTAAGGAAAGTCAGTCAAAGAGTTCAATTTAAGATTCTGTCTGTGTCCAAAACCTATATTTGCCCTCAACTAATCTATACAATGTGTCTAAAGAAAACAGTGTTCAACACAAAGTTCGGAGCTCCGTCCAGCCCCCATAGGTTCAGGATATATGGATTTTTACTTGTATTATAGTTTTTCATTTTTGAAATCGCCACATGGTGGTTTTATTTGAATTTAAAGCTTCACTCCCTTGTAATCCTCATAAGTAACAGTTCTGCTTATTTATTAAGTTTCCATTCAGTTCAGAATTCAATAATCATAAAGATATATTTGTTAAAGTTTTCATACATGTCATCACGTTGTTCCATATCTTTGTATATTGCCTTATATCATGTTCCCAGCACTCTTTTGAAAAAACTATGCTTTCTTATACACGTGACCACTCTGCTACAAGGTACTCAATTGTTCAATCCTTAACAAGGATTCAGATCGTTGACCTTCAAATGTTTATCACAGACGTGACCACTCTGATACAATGTAATCCTCCGCGTAAGTTAAAACGCTTGCATACCGGGTTTCCTCTTTCATAGAAACTCACTGGTTGCGTCCACCAATCTTCCAGCAGCGCGGGTCACTCAGCCTTCTTTTCTTCGCCTCAGGACTCCACGTCCTGCCCCTCAGGCACTCCTCTGTCCACAGGAGAACGAGCACTGCAAACACTAGAAAAAGGGACTGCCTCTCTTCACGGCACCCTTTTCAGCATTCGATTGGTTCCACTGAGCCCCAGCCCCTGGTCCGCACTTCCATGAACCGTAAATGTGCTTCAAAAATACAGCTCCCTGCTGCTTCTCTTGGCCCCTTTGCTTCTGTTTCAACACCACCGCCTCTCCTAACACCATTTGATTGGGTTTCATTTTATGCACCTGCAGCACTTTAACAGGCTGCAGGTGCTTATGTGCAATTAGCCCTGCCTGACTGTCATTAAGGGGACATGTCTGACTTTTCCAACTCTCAGCAGACCTCTTCCTCGTCCCAGTACCAGAGGGGTAAAAGCACTTAGTCTTCATTGCTCCCAGTTGCCTCATCTTCATCCCATTACTGTCAGTGGTCATATATGAGGAAGTCTGGATTTGACTCCAAATAACCCATGAAGGCGGGGCAAGGGTTGGTAATTAGTTGGAAAAGGATACCATGTCTCTCCCAAGGGCACCCCACTCCTAGTCCCCAAGGACCCTTCACCCAGGGGATCCTCTCTAACCCAGGATCAGGATCCAAATGCAATGGCCTTTCCCTGGCCATCTGAGCAGAGGACCCATGGGGAACAGGAGTAAGAATACCTTCAGGTTTCTCACACCAGGCAATGGCTGTTTTACCTTCAGCCACTGCTTCAGCAGCCTCAAAACCACGCTGAGGCCTTAGTCCACAGGACTGCAGGGGTGGGCAGGCTCAGTCTGCATTTGGAAGAATGGCAGGACATTACCTTCGATGCTTGAACCTTGCAAACAGTGGCCCAGGGTTAGTGTCTCCCTTTCTTAAAAAGGCCTCTGGATCACCCACCAGGGAGCCACTCAGCAAAAATTCCAGATGCGTTCCTCTTGCGGGAGATTTCCAGTATGCTAGAGTAAGGTGCCATAGAGCAAGTACCTGTAACAGAAAGGAACAGGGGGAGGTACTCCCCCTTAATTTTTGATCCTCAAAAAAGGACAGAGGATTAAGACCATATTTGAACAGGTTGACCTTGTGAAGGACAGGTTCAAAATTATTACCCTTTTTCAGATCCTTCAGGCCCTTCAGCCTCAGGATTGGATGGTATCATTGGACCTTCAGGATGCTTGCTTCCATGTGCCTATTCATCACAAGCACAGGAAGTACCTGAGGTTTGCCATTGGTGGTTCTCACTATCTGTTTTGAGTTCTGCCATTCACACTGACCTCCTCCCAGAGGGCTTTCACCAATTTGATGGCAGTGGGGGAGGAGGGATTCACACCTATCCCTATCTGGACGATTGGCTGATCAGGGCCTGTTCTCCCGAAGAGGTCCTGGAACATCTCAGCATCACATGCCACTGTAATGTAAAAACAATGTGTAGAGCGCACCTACACCAGCTAGGGCATCATGGCGCTGAAGGTACAGGGACTGAACAAAGGCATACAGACTTTGAAAATATAGGTTTTCAGAGCCCGGTGAAACGAAAGATGGTCCGCAGAGACCGAGGCGTAGCGTTCCATAATGTAGAAGCTGCAACAGGGAAAGAGCAGCCCCCCCACCCGTAACTGTATAAACCGGGGAACTGTAATCCTGAGAGACAAGGTAGCACGCAGTTTTCGAGCAAGGACATGAGGCCGAAATTTAGCTCACAGAAATTCAGGCCCTTTAACATAAAAAGCATGATGGACCACACAAAGGGCCTTGAATGCAATACGCTTGGCCACTGGAAGCCAATGCAATTTGAACAGAATTGGGGTCGTCGTACAGGATCGAGGTGCCCCCACAGCTAACCGAGCTGCCGAATTTTGCAGCACTTGCAGCCGTTGGAGAGGTATGCCAGCTGCACTAGGTAGAGCGCATTAGTCAGCTAGAGAGCCAGAAATAAGAGAAGATGCAACCAATGACCGTAGATGCCTAGGAAGGTAAGGAAGAACTTTACACATTACGCAGAGTTTAAAATGAACCGAAGGCAAAAGCGGCAGCGTTCAGCAGAAGCAGGGCGCGAGAGATCTAGCCTCAACGGAAGCTGCATGTCATCTGCGTAAGAGAAGGACCGGAACACAAAAGAGTGAATCAACTTCACAAGAGGATGAATATATAGATTAAAAAGGGGAGAAAGAGCACAACCTTGAGGGACACCCCAAGTGAGGGGTTTTGCAGCAGAGATAAACTGAGGTAAGGAAAGAGACTTGGTGCAGCCATTAAGAAATGAAGCAAACCAATCCAAAACCCTGCATGAGAAACCGGTAGCGGCTAGTCGCTTCAGCAGAATTTCGTTGTCGAAAGCGGCGGAGAGATCTAGCAGGATCAGGGTGACCATGCTACCCTGATCCACAATCAGAGCCAGATCAACCACTGTCACCAGGACAGATTCAGTTCCGCGGCCGGGCCAGAATCCGGATTGGAAGGGGTCGAGGCGTCCAGAATCCTCCAGTATGGAACAAAAAGGTGTAACCAGAGCTTCCAAAAATTTCATAGGGAACGCGAAGAGCGAAATAGGATGGGAATTCGAAAGTGTGTAGGAGTCCAGATTAGGTTTTTTTAAGAGGAAGAAGGATGAGGGCGTGCGTAAAGCAACTAGGAATGTGAGCCGACTCGAGGCATTGACCGCGGCCGTGAGAGGGTATGAAATGCTAGGACAAATGTTCTTGTGAATCTGAGCAGAAATGGGATCGGCGGGGGGGAGGCCGATTTTAAGAGCAAGCGCCGCCGAGATCACAACAGACTCTGAAAAGACTGGAAAAGATCAGCTAGGAGAAGGCAGGCTCAGGGCAATGGGGGCCACTGAGGTTGAACTGGGAACGGCAGAGGCACAGATTCTTTGATCAATAATGACTATTTTTTCATTGAAAAAGGAGGACCGTGAATCATAAAGCCTTTGAGAGGGAGCCACCCTGTTAGCAGCAGAAGGAGAAGAGCGAGAACAAACGAGTTGGTGGAAGGTTCCACCCGAGAGGTGAAAAAACACTCTCCCCCTCAATTTTAAGAAGTCCCACATTCCATCTTCCCAAAAGCTCCAATTTATCGGAGCAGTCCTGGATGTTTCCTCAGGGAAAGCCTTGACACCTGAGGAGGGCTGAACACATTCAGCAGGTGTTAACCAAATTCCAGAATGCCCAGCGTCTTCCAGCCTTTGATTTCCAAAGGTTGCTCGGCCTCATGGCATCCTGCATTTATCTGGTGCCTGAGGCTCATCTGAGAATGACATCCCTCCAGAAGGCCCTCCGGTCCCAGTGGTCTGTTTTCAGGCAAGGTGTCAGATCTTCAGTTTCTAAGCAGGGTCGCACAGGATCTCCTATGGTGGGCCTGCAAGGACAACATTCTGAAGGGGATTCTTTTTGGCAACCATGGCCAAAGATTACGGTAGTTACGGGCGCCTCGCTCACAGGTTGGGGAGCCCATGCCAACCATCAGACTGCCAACGGTTGTTGGGCTCCATCGGAGTCCAAACTTCACATCAACCTGTTGGAGCTGAGGCAATCAGACTAGCGCTGAAAACCTTGCTGCCCTCTGTAAGGGGAAATAATGTCCTTATCCTGAAGGCCAACACAGTGGCTATGTACTACCTCAAGAGGAGAGGTGGTGTTAGGGTCACTACCACTGTACATGGAGGGAATGCAACTTTGGTTCTGGGCACTTCAAAAATGATTCTCCCTTTCAGCAGTCCACCTAGCCAGAGAGGGGAGCACGGCGGCAGACACTCTGAGCAGGCAGAGCAGTCTCCAATGAGTGGGTACTAGCTAAGTAAGTCCTTCAAGACATCTTCACCCTTTGGGGAACCCCTCAATTAGATCTGGTCGCGTCCAGTTTCAACCGGAAGTGCAAGCTGTTCTGCTTCAGGGAATTTCTCAGAGGAGCTCTGGGAGATGCACTTGTAGTGGACTGGGAGTTTCCACTCCTGCCTGAGTTTCCTCCAGTCCCCGTTATTCCTCATGTCCTCAGGAGGTTGAGGAAGTTCGGGAAAACCATGATCCTGATTGCTCCGGATTGGGCCTGCAGGACGTTGTACCTGGACCTTCTGTACTTGGCCACCTGCCCTGTAATGCATCTTCTGCTAAGAGAGGACCTTCTCTTGCAAGAGGGGTAGTGGGGGGAAGGGCTGGTTCTCCGTCCAGCGGTAATGACAACTTTCACGCCCTGGTTCAGAGAGGTTGCGGTATAAAGGTTTGGGACCTCCCGGAGGACGTGATGGAAGTTTTGCTTTCGACCAGAAGGCCAGCCACGTAATCTTTGTTTCGCTGCCTCAAACAAGTTATGCAGCTGGGTCAGCGAGAAGATTGTGAACACTTTTCTGTGCGATACACCTATGGTGGTGGTGTTCTTGCTACATCTGGCCCACCTGGGGCTCCAGGTTGGCACAGTCAAGGGATACTTGGCGGTGCTGTCCATATTTGAGCACATGCCTGAGCAGACATGTTTGCCTCTCGTGATTCAATTCTTGAAAGGGCTCACCAATGTGTTCCCTCCAGTCCCTTTTATGGTTCCCGTTTGGGGTTTAAACCTGGTTTTGGAATTCCTTGTGTGCTCCGTTTGAGCCACTTCATTCTGATCTATTAAGATTACTGACATTGAAGACCAATCTTTTTAATGGTCATAACATCTGTAGGCAGAGTCAGCGATTTGCAGGTTTTGTAGTGCAAACCGCTGTATACAACCTTTTATAAAGAAAGTAATATTGACGGGCCAACCCACTTATCTGTCGAAGATGGTTTCAGACTTTCACCTGTCCCTGAAAATGGTATTAACTTTTTACCCTCTGCCTCATTCTAGTAAGAAAGCGGAGAGGCTTCATAAACTTGACACCAAAAGGGCTTTAAGCTTTTATATTTATCTTATGGCAAAGATGAGGCAAGATGACCAGTTATTTTTCGGATACACTGGACACAAACTGGGTTTAGAAGTGACAAAATAAACTTTATCATAATGCATCAACGAGTGTTATAGCCTGGCATGTAAGGGCTCATTCGATAACTGGCATCGCCACTTGATCAGCCTTTCTAAGACGGGTGCCGGCACAGGATATTTGTGCGGCAGCCACTTGGTCATCTTTACATAACTTTACAAAACACTATTGTCTGCACTCTGCGTTGGGACAGGAGGCTGGATTTGGGATGTCTGTGCTTCACAACATTAATGACAAATCTTGAAAACTCACTCCCTCCTCCAATACCATACTGCTTTTGGATGTTATCATAAGATGAATACATGGGAAGACACAATAGATTCGAATAACAGACTACTTACCCCTGGTAATGTTCCTTCAACTGGATATTTCTCCCTCGTATTCCGCATTGCCCCTCTCATCCTACCCCTCAATAGAATTTCCGTGCATTACACCTTTCTTGAGTGCCTGGTCTTTGGACCTTGCGAATGCTGGGCATTCTGTTACTGGAGGAGAAAAACTATGAACAGAATAACAGTCACGGTGCGTGCTATATATACTGTCGATAACGTCAGCCTGGAGAGGGGACAGTTAGCTTTGAGGGACATCGGGTCGACGACGATGCACAGTGCCCTCTACTGCAAAATAAATTCCAAAGCAGCTGATGCTGGAAGGAGTTAATCATAAGATGACGAAAACGTGGGAGGAACATCCAGTCGAAAGAACATTACCAGGGGTGAGTAATTTCTTCTTCTACCAATTAAATCTGAGAAGAGATGTGTTAAAGTACTTGAATTGTTTGAAATCCCGGCTTCGCCACTTAATCTGTGTGCTTCTGGGCAACTCTTTTTATCTCACTATGTCTTGTCAAAATTAGGAGTCTCTACAAGGTATTCAACTCACACTTCTGCTACTTCAAAAATGCCTACTCTTGATATTACCACATAGGTACAAATGAAGTGACAATTCATATACTGGACATTAGTTTGTCTCCTGCCCTACTCACTGAACATGTTTTTAATTGACCTTCCCATGATATCTTTGCATGTTAAAGACTCGGTGAGATCCTTTTCTCCAGCATGGGGTCTGGCTTGGATTCACTTGCTCACGGACATTCCCTGTCAGGCTGGGAATCCTCAGTAAAGAAAAAAATCAGTTTAATTTCTGAACTGTCTTTCTCCTAACAACCAATTACTGGTCTCTGGTTCATACTGCCCCCAGCCAATGACTGCCCTCTACCTAAACCTCTCCTCTGGCAGCCATTTTCAGATTTTTACCGCACGTCAAGTGTTGTGAGTCCTCGTGCTTAGCTCTCGAACATTTACTGCGTTTTGCGCTTTTTGAAAGAGTTTATTCTATTTATTTCGGTCAATTGAGCCTCAAGCTCCATCGATCTACTTTCCGTTTAACGGGACCCGTTTTTCGGATTCTTCAGCGCCCCTCAAGGGCAAATTTCGTCGAGTTTCTTCGTGGAGGATTCCAGAAGTTTCAAGGCCTACGCCGCATGGACATGTCGGAGGAAAAGAAGGATTCGGCTCCCGTTTTCAAGATTTGCTCTGACTGCGGCTTGCGGAATGTCTTCTCGGATGACAAGCATTCAAAGTGTCTCTACTGCCTGTACCCGGACCCAAAGCACGTGGAAGAGGACTGTGCGTTTTGTCAGGAGATGGTGCCCCGCACGCTGAAGGATCGTTTTCGGTCGAATTGACCGAAAAAAAAAATGGTGGAAACGACCAAATGTTCTAAAAATGCTACCACCAAAGGATCGAACACCAAAAGTTCGACCCTTTGGTGGTAGCATTGGAAAAAAAATCAGGGGCTGCGGGGGTGTCCCCCGCATTCCCCCGCTCACTATACTTTATGGTATAGTGAGCGGGGCTGTGGGGGACACCCCTGCAGCCTTCCGTGTTAAAAAAAAAATAAAAATAGGAAAGGACCCTGCAGCGCCGGTTCCCTTTGGGAACCGGCGCTGCAGGAACCAGCGTGAAGACAAGGTATGTGGGGTTTATGTTGGTGGTGTGGGTGGGTGTGTGCTGAGGGTGTGGGTGGGGGGTTGTTATGGGTGTGTTGTGTGTTTTTCCAAATTATCGGGTTTGAAATGACCAAAAACAAAGTGTTCGAACTTTTGGTCATTCGCACACTTTGTCTTTCATTCTCGATAATTTGACATTCGGTCAAATCACTTGGATTCGAAGGATTGACATCCGCGGCTCATGGAGTGGCTACAGGCCAAGGCCCCTGCTCTTGGCGGGTCCCAGCAGCATGCCCCTCCTGCTACTAAGAAAACCTAGCAGGCTTCTAAGACCTTTGAGGGTGCCCCTCCCACGAGGCCCCAACAAAAGGCCAAGCACCGCGAGTCCACTGTCACCGGGAGCACCGTTGCGACAGGCTCCTCTGCGGCCAGGGTGAGTACAGCATCTCCAGCGGCTTCGGTCACCAGCCAACGCTCGGGATCTTCATCAAAGAGTAAGTCGGACCATCCGGACAAGCTCAAGGAGAAGCTCAGGACCAGCCCGTCGGAGAAGGCCAAGGGGCAGCGGGGCCCAACTGTCCATCGAGGGGGGGGGGTGGCGTCCCCCGCACAGGCTGCCAGGGCGGGGCCGCAGGACTCGCCCAAGAAGGCTAGAGTCTCCCTGCCTGCCAGGAGGGAGTCCTGTTTTCAGCCCATTGAGAAGACACTGGAGAAGATGATACCAGTCATTTCACCGAAACCGTCCCCCCTGGTCGCAGAGAAACGGGGGGGACAGGTAGTACTCCAGGGCACAGATATCTCCTCAGAGGACCATCCAGGAGGAGCTGTTTGTCAAGGGCAGGCCCTACGGACAGGATTCCGATGAGGTTGACGATGAGACGACTAGGAACAGCAGGGGGTTGAGGACCTGGACGACCAGCCTACGCCACTGTCACAGGCTCCGCGTTAGCCTCCGTCACCACAGCCGCTTCAGCGGCTATCTGGAGGTATCTCGGCGGACATTTTCCCAGTCTTGCATACCTGCGGCCCCGAGACTGGGGAACCACTTACCAAGAAGAAAATAATTCACCCTCCACCTCCTTGACACCCTTCGCCTCCCTCTCCCCCGCGAGGGATGAGACGGATCCTGACACGGCGATGACTGGCACGGGCATGGACAACGGCGGGTTGGGGGACCACCCGTCTCCACCTCCCAGATCTTTGCCGCCTGATGAGATAGGCTTGTTTCACGCCATGATCTCCAGGGCTTCGGAGCTCTTCCAGCTCCTCCCTGAGGAGAAGAAAGAAGGTTTCCTCTACCAGCGCCTCAAGGCCAAGAGGAAGACCGTCCTGTCGGTCCCACTCCTGGATGACATTTGGGACGAGGGGTTGGCCCTCATGAAGAACCCTTACACGAGAGAAGTACAGGGTCCCGGAATCTGCACCCAAGTGCTTGCAGACTGAAACGTCGCCGGACTATGGTTTTGGCGGCAGTCAAGAAATTTTCGGACTCCTCCTTCCGCGGCCTCCATCCCCCGTGTTCCTCCCGCCCTCCAGACAGTGAGGGGAAGAAGTTTGATGCCATGGGGCAACAAGTTATTTCATCGGCGGTGATGACCATCAAGGCCGCCAATGCTCTTGCTATTGTGGCCCGCTATGCCCGGGAGCTGTGGTTCAAGATCACTTCTTTCTTGACGACAAGAGGTCGGAATCTTTAGAGATCCTGCAGGAAGGCAAGGTGGCATCGGACCATGTCATCACGGTGGCCACCGACATCACCGTCGGGATGGGGGGGGGTTGTTCCGCCAAATGGGCAATGGCGTTTGCCTTCGTCGACGGGGCTGGCTTAAAGCCACCAATTTTCGTCAGGACGTTCAGTCAAGGGTGTTGGACATGCCCTTCGGGGACAATTTGTTCAGGAAGGCCATGGATGAGACTCTTCAGGCCATCAAGAGGGACACGGAGCCGACAAATCCCATGGATCCTCCAAGGGTTTCAGTGGAGGTGCCTTGTCTTACCATCAACCCTCCCGCTCGGCGGCCCAGGAGAACAGGGGCTGTTCCAAGGCCTTTGGAGGAGGACGTTGTTGTCGCCAGGGTCCCCAAGGTGGTCCTTCGTCCAAGCAGGATCGGGCCCCCACCCGTGCACCCCCGGTAGGAGGCCGGCTGGCGGACTACGTAGGCATGTGGAAGACTATTTCCACCGACCGTTGGGTGCTGGACGCTCTCGCTCACGGACGCACCCTGGAATTTCAACTGAAGTGTCCCAGTATACCACCGGTGGCCCGGCAGGAAAACCACGTCCCTCAGCTGCTGCTGGAGGTGCATGCCATGCTAAGGAAAGGCGCAATAGAGCTTGTCCCAAGGAGAATTCGGGGCTCCGAAGTGTATTCTCGTTACTTCCGTGTAAAGAAGACGACCGTGGGCTGGAGGCCTATTCTCGACCTTCGTCGACTGAACAAATACATCAAGTCCCAAAAAGTCTGGATGGTTACTCTTCAGCACCTGCTTAGACAGCTGGAAGAGGGGGACTTCCTGTTGTAGTTGGACTTAGAGGATGCATACTTCCACATCCCCATTCGCAAAGGACACCGCAAGTTCCTGCGTTTCGTGGTGCAAGGGAAGCACTTACCTTCGGATTAAAGTCGGTGCCTAGAGGCTTCACCAAGTGCCTGGCGCCAGTGGCGGCACAGCTGCGGCTACGGGGGATTCACGTCTACCCTTATTTGGACGATTGGCTCACCCGTGCCAGCTCGAAGGAGATTGCCATTGTTAGGGAGAATTCTCATAAACTGCTGATTTCCCCTACCTAATGAGTCCCTCGGCAGCGTTGCTGGATTTCTAGGCTTTACTTTTTCACCTGGTAAGAGTGTGAGCCTTTTTTTTCCCACTTTTCATGTGTTTTGCCATGGGTTTTTACCATTTTGTGTGTTCTTGGGCTCTGGAGCCTCACCTACTCCAGGAGCACCACTTTTTGTGTTACACAGCACCCTCAGTGCAGTGACACAGGGTTGTCTTTGAGACTTCCCTCTGACTCCATTTTTCTGGGGCTGATTACTGTCCCCCAGAAACAGGTAAAGTTGCCATTGACTTTATATAGTCACTTTAAACCACAGACCCAGTACACCCCATCTGACATGGAGTATTGGAAAGGGTTAACTCTTATCCTTTTTTGTCTGTGCCTCTTGGAGCCTTGTTTCGCTCCCTTAACATTAAGACTTGGCTGGTGGCAGTGGTAACTACCCTAACTTTTCTACCGCGATTATATTATATAAACGTGGTATTGTTTTAGGCTATTATATTAGCCTCGAACATAAACCCGCTTGACCAAATACATTTCATTTTGGTTCCGGCTGGGTTTATTCGCCAAGTCGCACTCTTGTCTGATTGGCTAAGGGGACTGTCCTTGCCAGGCCAGCCACCCTGCTGTGTGATTGACAGCTAGGCTGTATGAATGGGGGAAAACTGCATAAAAAGCAGGTCTCTGGGAGTGGAAAGGCAGAGTCGCCACTGGAACGAAAGAACCAACCAGGAACTGGAAGAAGAGGACCCCTACCACGACTGAACCGCCCGGTGAAGCCCTGCTGCAGGTCTGAATCTCCGAATCCGACGACAGAGAAGATCCTCCACGAAACGTCTTCCTTTGAGCTGGTGGGACCAACCAGTTTGCCCAAACTACAAGCCAGGACCCCTCCTCTGGTCGAATTCGATGTACAGAGCTACAGTGGGCCGGATAGCCAGGAAGGTCGGACCCTGCTTGGGTTTTAAGGAGCGCACCTTTTATTCGTTGTTTTGCTCTGCTGCTGGCGCAGGACCCTCCAGTCTTCCTACTTTTTGTCAGTCCGACAGTCGCTTCAGGAAATGTGAGACTGCAGGAACCACCAGGAAGTTCCGCCTCAGCTACAGCTCCCTCTCCGTTTTAAGGTACTGTGCAAATCCAGTTGCTCATTTCATTCAACCGTGGTAAAAGTGTTTTAAATCTTTTGCCAATCCGAGGGCTTGTCCTTCTCTTCTCTTTGAACTAACTTTTCTACCAACCAACCTCGTCCGGAATCTGTGCCACGAACTTTACTGCGAACTACCCTGAACTGTGTGATCTTGAGCAAAATACTTTTGACCTAGTGACCTATTGACTTTGGCCCTAAGCCTTTTCTAGCTGATCTCCTCATTGTAGTGTCACTTGTTCAATTACTTACCTGTTGGTTGGCCTATTTACTAATAACTGTCTTTCCCTCCCTTTTAAATTGCTGGAGTGTCATTTTGCTCCCACTTCATTTTGTGAGCTTAACTTAAGGGAAGTGGTGTGGTGTATTTATGATTGTGATTTCTTACTTGCTTATAATAGTGAAATGTTATACAACTGTTGAGTAAATAAATATATATTCTTTTACTTAGAAACCTTGAGTCAGTGTTTGCCTGAATCATAGTAACTGCTGTCCTTTGTGTAACTATTTGTACTGCTCACTTACTCTTGAGATAAGTCTGGCTGCTCCGCTACTGCTACCACTTTAACTGTGTAGTACAGGCTTGTACCAAAGGTGAAATTGTACTGTCACTTGTAGTCTTAATTGTGTGTATTGTTCCCAAAGGGTACTGCATATAATTCTGCCTAACAGCCGTCGACCACACAGTCAAGACTGTGCGCCTGCTGACGGAGCTGGGGTTCTCGGTGAACCATAGCTTGATTCCTTTGCAGGACGCGCGGTTTCTGGGATCCCGACTCCACAGTATCATGCGGGTGTCTCTGTCAGAGAAGAGGATAGTGGCCATCTTGGGCAAGGTACAACGGCTGTTGGCCCTGAAGATCGCAAGGGTGAGGTCCATCAAGTCCCTGCTCGGCATTATGTCATCGTGCTTATACCTCATTCGGCTTTGCAGGGTACGGATGCATCCACTACAGGGGTTCCTCGATGACCGTTGGATACAAGTGTTGGGAAGCTTCGAGGACAAGATCACACTCTACGAGAGTTTCCGTCGAGTGATACAGTGGTGGGGAGTGAGGCGCCAATCTGTCCGCAGGCACGGATTTCCAGACCCCACTTCATCAGGAGACTGTCACGATGGACGCCTTCCTGGAAGGATGGGAGCGCACACCGGAAGTCTTCACATAAGAGGCTTGTGGCTACCGGAGGACAAGACGTTGCATATCAACGTGTTGGAACTGCGGGCAGTGTTTTTGGCCCTGAAGTCCTTCCTTCCGTCCCTCAAGGGCAAGGTGGTACGGGTCTTCACGGACACCACCACCATGATGTTCTACATCAGGAAGCAGGGGGGCACCAGATCCCCAGTGCTCTCCAAAGAGGGGCAGGACCTATGGCACTGGGCCGTAGCCCAGGGGATGTTCCTCATCCAGTTTCATCTGGCAGGAGTGAAGAACACTGTCGCTGACTCTCTCTCAGCGGGGAGCTGCACTCTTGCCATGAGTGGGAGCTTCGGCAGGACCAAGTGGATCAACTGTTCCGCAGATGGGGCACTCCCGAGATCGATCTGTTTGCAACGGTGACTAAGACCAAGTGCCGGAGGTTCGCCAGCAGGTTTCCCCAGTCGGGGAGCATGGGGGGACGCATTCTCATTCCCCTGGGACGGCCTGTTTCTGTATACGTTTGCTCCTCTGCCGTTGCTTCTTCGACTCCTCAATAAACTCAAACGGTCCCAGTGCAGGATGATCCTCGCACCGGCATGGCCAAGGCAGATATGGTACCCGGACCTTTTCAGCATGTCAGTGTTCTCTCCAGTCAAGCTTCCAGTGGTCGCAGATCTTCTCGCAAGGGAAGGAGACGCAATTCTGCACCACGACCCAGGATCGCTGAAGCTGAAGGCCTGGCTCCCGCAGCACTAGAGTTTGGGGGCTACGATCTCCCAGTGGACTGCAAGGAGGTGCTTGCCAAGGCCAGGGCATTGTCTACTCTTAAATGCTATGGACACAAATGGAAGAGATTCTCTGTGTGGTGCCGTCTGCAGAAGATTGACCCTCTGCGAGTCATGGCTCTGCAGGTGCTGCCATATCTGCTGTCGTTGTCCAAGGCTGGACTGGCGCATTCTGCCATCAAGGTTCATCTGACGGCTATCTCCCGCTACACCAGATCTCCGGGACGGTCGTCGGTATGGTCACACCGTCTGGTTAAGGAGTTCGTCAAAGGACTGTTCTGTTTGTTCCCGCTGGTGAAGGCTCCAGCCCCGGCGTGGGAACTCAATGTGGTGCTGACTAGGCTCATGAGTCCTCCGGTCGAGCCTATGCATTTGGCGCCGGTGACATTTTTGTCATGGAAAACAGCTTTTCTTGTAGCCATCACCTCCGCACGACGAGTGGGAGAGATCCAGGCCCTCTCATGTAAACCACCTTACTTGACATTCCACGAGCCGAGGGTAGTGCTGCGGACGCACCCCTCTTTCATGCCCAAGGTGCCGTCTGACTTTTATCTAAACGAGCCCTTGGTGTTAGCTGTATTCTTCCTGATGCCTTTGTCGCCGGCGGAGAGGACTTTGCACTCGCTAGATGTGGCTAGAGTGCTGAAGTTCTATGTGGACCGCATAAAGAGTTTCCAGAAGATATCCCAATTTTACGCAAACTTTGGCCCTGTGAACCATAGGAAGGCCCTCTCGAAACCGACCGTTGCCTGGCCGTCCGAGAGCTCATTCGACCAGAGCGATTGCTGCAACTACAGCGTTCCTGTCTGGTGTGCCCCTGCTGGACATCTGCAGGACGGCTACGTGAAGGTCCACACACACCTTCACAAGATTCTTCTACTGCATCGACCTGGGTTTCAGGGAGGAGTCCAGAATCGGCCAAGCAGTGCTGCACTACCTGTTCGCTTGAAGGTGAGCCTGGTGAGGAGGTAAGAGATGCTTATGTTGAGCCTTTGCCACCTCCTGTGGTTGTGTATATATCTACTGCTATGTATTCTTTATTCGTGAGCATGTGAATCCATGCCAGACCCCATGCTGGAGAAGGAACACGTTAATTACCTGTAACTGTTGTTCTCCAGCATGGATCTGGCATGGATTTGCAAACCCTCCCACCTACCCCTCTGCGGCTCTTCTCTTGGTTCTACTGCCACATTACGTGCTACTAAATCTGAAGATGGCTGCCAGAGGAGGGGCTTAGGTAGAGGGCAGTCATTGGCAGGGGGCAGTATCACCCAGAGACTAGTGATTGGTTGTTAGGAGAAAGACAGTTCAGAAATAAAACTGAAACTGATTATTTCTTTACCGAGGATTCCCAGCCTGACGACGGGGGAATCCATGCCAGACCCATGCTCGAAAACAACGGTTACATGTAAGTAACTGGTTCCTTCTGTAATATCACTATGTATTAACATCTTTTGCTGCTCAGGGCCCTGCAAATCCTAGTGCCGGCCCGCCTTATGTTTCTTGTTTTCTTACATGACTTTCCCACCTAAGAGGGTTTTTTTTGCCAAGTCTTTCAATGGTCATAACTTTGAGGAGTTGCGTGCACCTAGATAGAATCCACTCTTGCTGTTATGGTTTCACTATCCTTTGACTTATTTTTTCTAGCCATTGAAGAACTGTTCATACTTCCATTTTTCTGAGACCAATTTGAGAATGCTTTTTCTGTGGGCCTAGTGGGTGCCTTGGATATCCATAAACTGATCTCATAAAAGTACTGTTTAATTTGCATTTTCAGGAGCAGTAGATTGATTGCAAGAACATTATTCAATATGTGGTGTGATGTAAATTGGCAGTGCAGAAACATTGAGTTGCAGTTCTCCTTCAAGGCAATATTGTGCCAGACCGGAAGTAGCAGCTTATCAGCAAAACTGCTTGTGGAGTACTGCTGTTGGCTAAAATAAGTTTCATTTCTTGTGATGTGATAGTGCATCCTAAACTTTCATAATGTTCAAGCGACAACTATTTGAATCATTTAGGTTTTTCAGAACCACTGCAGTGTACGGTTCTGACAAACTAACGTTTCGTGGACTTGCAACGCTTTTAACAATCAATTCAAACCAAACTCTCATTTGATAACAAGGCCTGGCAGTAAGGCCTATACTTAAAGAGAAAAGGAGCTTAGTAAAGTTCATGCATGAGAGATTGCCAACAATAGATTGTACAACACTTATTCAACACTTAGGCATTTAGCTAGACTGCAAGCAGGTAACATTAGCATAGCAGTAGCTGAGTGCCCAGCTGGGCCATCCACCACATTTTAGAATGTAGTTAAATGCAGTACTGGTACAAAGAACCTTAAAGGAATAGTTCACTTAAAACGTTATTGGCTCAAATGATGGGCCATGATCAAAATATATATAAAAAATATTCATTAAGAATGTTCCTATGTAAACTTTTGAGCAAATGAGGCTCAGTCACACATTTCAAACACTAGGAGGCATCCATTTTGTGAAATGGATGAGCCTCCTGTGCTTGTTAATCTCTGCCCTTGCGGCACTAATGAAGCAAAAGCCAGCCAGCTGTAATAAACAAAAGCGACCAGCAGGTGGCTTTTGCTTCCAGTAGTGCCGGAGAGCAGAGATTAACACAAGCTGCTGCTGGTAAGTGCTTTAAATTTCATTCTTTTTTTCAAAGCGCTGCAAAATAAATGCTGCGGTTTTCTTTTTAACTTATAAAGAAAACCACAGCATTTATAACGTTGTATTTATGTTTTGTCTTAGGCTGCAACCGTTTGTGTAGCCCGCCAAGGCTCCAGTGTGTCTGCAAGGACGGGAAGCAAGGGAGGAGCACAAAACTCCTCTATACATTGTGATCTGATGTGCCTAAATGTAACCAGTTCTCACTGGGGCGAGGGGGACAGGGCTGGTTGTCCTGATTGGACAGCCGCCCGCCCCTTTCTGTAAACTGCAGGGAGAGTTTGCAGAGGAATGAATGAGAAATCCTAATAAGGTGAGGCAGAAGGCAAATCGACCACTGGAATAGAAGATCCGAAGCAGAAGATGACCAGAGGCACCGGCAGACCCTACCAGCAACCACAGAGAGACCACTGCTGTTCTGACCCTCTTTTTAAATTGACAGAGGAGCTCTGCAGAGGACGACTCCTTTCCTTTGGCTGGTGGGATCAACTAGCCATAAGACGACCTGCAGAATGAGCCATCCCCTGACATGCTGTGACCTTCCAGGGCTACAAACAGCCAATACAAGGGGACCTCCGCCTCAATTGCAGTGCAGTGTCTTCCTGTGAATGAATCCGCCCAGAACTTTAGTGAGCTCCAGTTTGACCTCCATAGATAAGATCCCCCTCCTCAAAGTCCCCTCACCAGAGTGGAGGACTGCAGAATCGAGGCGGATCGACCGGGCAATAACCGTTCAGTGTTGGAGCTTGTAAAAAGGTGCCAAAACTGCAGACCCACTGAGTCCAAAGAATTCCTTGCTGAGGGTAATTTCTCATGACTGCTGCTGTGACATCCCTTCCAGGGTCCCTCCTTTCGTCACCACGGCCAAGGAACAGGAGACCAGGTCCATCGTTGCTGCATACAAGAGAATCCAGCTGCATCCTGTTCAGTACTCCTAGCATACTGTGGGGGATCAAGGTAGTACTTACCTCAAACCAATTTGTCACTCCTGTTACTGGCGTGCTGTATCCAGATTTTGGGTGTCCGGCCATACCCATTGCCCAGGTCGATCAGCTTGTGCCCCTATTGGGAGTCCTTTCTAAGGTCTCTACCAACTTTTTCTATTCCACTAGAGCATCCTACTTGAAAGTAGTGGAACTTGACCTTTTCTGCTGCTGCACATGACTTTACATGCCTCCCCAGCTGACTTTGAAGAACTCTTAACTAGTTGGGGAATGGACTGCTAAAGTATTACAATCATTGACAAATATTACAAAATAGTGAATTGCTGAATAACGCTTTTTCTTTACAACAGAACATTGTCTGAGTGACTACAAAGTGAACTGATTTATCATTGAACTGTGTTCATGACTGGTGCAAGGCACTACCATGGAAGCAGTCGCCTGAAAAAGTGTTGCTTATGTTTTCTATTTGTGTTGGTTAGACTAGTATTTATTTACCTGAAAATAACTTTGCCTTGTGTATATAATATAAATGTGTATTTAATTAAAACAAGTGTTTGAGAGTTTCTTTGGGCCTATGTATTTACTGAGTTCATTTTACGTATCAACAACTCACATCCTCCTCATAAAATGAGCCTGGCTGCTCTGCCATTCTACCAATCATTTGGGTAGTAAAGATGTGTACTAAGTTGGGTGCCTGTATACCAAGGGATAGTTTTATAGAGTCTTACCTTCTGGTAGACTTTAGGGAAACTCCCCTAACACTAGGGACCATTCTAAACGTGTCCAAACCGCTGCAGAGCATGCAGGACTGTGCTCAAAAGTGAGCCCATGTTTATACAACAAACATTATAGGTCTACCTCGTGGTTTCCCTAAAAAATGAAATGGGCCAAAACAAAATGGCAGCGAGAGGTACTTAAAAGAAATACTTTAGTATCCCTATGGCTATCATAAATGTACATTGGGCTACTTTTGTCGTGAAATAGGCTGCACCCCTGGTGACGCCAAAACTATATTACAGCTTCCACCAGTCTTCTCCTCAAAACCATAATTGTGTGATATGATCACCCTGGGGCCAAAAGAGTTGCTTAAAAAGGATCTCATCGTAGGAGCTATATAGGCTTTGATTGGCCCACATGATAACAAGGGTTGCAGTGACCAGGGTAATCCATTTGAAGCCCTGCTGACCACAACAATAAGTCAGAGTTCCTATGCAAATCAAAGATGGCAAAAGCAAAAAGGTTTATTTTTAGGGATTCCATAAAATGAGGCAGCAGAACCCATATATGTATATGCACAACTGCATATATTGAACTAGCCTATTAGGGCATAATACCTCCAACATGGCCACACTAAGAAGAGTGACGCTCACTATGGCCACCATCCGCCCCCTCTTCCACAATATATCACCCTCTAACCTCCCACTCAACACTTGGTACAAAGCACCTCCTTTGACACTGACCGTACCCCCCTCCTAGAACCACCTCTATCACCAGCAGAATGGATCTCCAAATTCACCACCCCCCTACACCTCTCATACCATGTACCATGCACCTGAGAAACGCAAGACTAGGCTCCCGCTCTAACACGCCCAACGACGCTAGTCTCTACACCACATGTCCCACACTCTTGAGACATGCAAGACTAGGCTCCCGCACTGTCAAGCCCAAATCTCCTAGAATTCTCACCCCACACACAGGGAACAACAAATCGCGGCACCCCTCTCTACTAGCAGCACATATTGACACTCTTAACAACCATACTCTTCCCCACGTCATCTGATCTCCCTCTAGACGATTAAGCGACTCCTGCTACTACCACAATCAAGGGCGCCCTCATCAATGCACGATCACTAGTTGCTCACACTCCTGGTATTGCAGACGTGATCACATCCAATAATTTGGACTTCCTTGCAGTCACGGAAACATGGCTGCATCCCGCTGCTGGCCCCTCACTTTCATTTGCCATCCCAGAGAACTATTCTATCATCCGAGCAGACAGAAAATCCGGGATAGAGGGTGGTGTGGCCATCATTGCGAAATCCAACCTAAACATCGGAGAAGTCGCCAATATAGATATGTCATCCGCAGAACTCCTATCCTTTAAACTCCCACTATCTAATTCCTGAACTATTCTATTTCACCTCATATATAGACCCCAAGGTGCTATTACCTCCTTTGAGGAAGACATCTCCCATCTACTGACAGCCAACACTAAACCAGGCTCTCAAATTATCCTAATGGGCGACTTTAACCTTGGCCTTCATGACACTAAGGATGCAAATGCCTCCCTGCTCAATGATTCTATCACTCTACTAGGTCTCGCACAACGCATCAACAAACCTACACACGCTAAAGGTAGAACTCTGGACTGGCTGGCCGACGTCAACTGCAATATCTCCTTGACTGACATCACACCATGTGCCTGGTCAGACCACTATCTTATCACCTTCTCTATACCTAAAGATACTCAAAAAAGTGAACTTGCAACTACTACACTGCAAACCTTAGCCAGGAACAAATGCAATAATCGCATTGAGAACCTTAGACCCCTACTACTTCCTATCACCAACTCTACCCCAACGGCCCTAGTCAAACTCTACAATGACACACTGGAACAAGCTCTGAATCAAACAGCGCCATTTAAATTAAGAAAGGTCAAACCAACTGCCCATGTGAACAAATGGTTCTCTGCAGAATTAAAAGCACTTCGCTATATAAAAAGAACAGCTGAAACCAGCTGGAGAAAAGCCCCTTCTATCTCCAACAAAGAAAAATTCTCCTCTGCAGCAGTCACTTATAAAACTGCTATTATGAATGCCAAAAAAGAGATGTTCTACATAAGAATCCACAATGCAAAATCTGGCACGAAAGAGCTATTCTCTATTTAAAGAGAATTGGACTTACCAGTGCCCCCCACGGATGACTGCGTCAAGGTCAAAGTTTGGTGCAACAACATCCAACAAGTGCTCTCAAATAAAATAGCTCTCTTGCAAGCCAAGATAGAATCTAAAAAAGCTAATCTCGCCACCAAAGACCATTCTAGCAACACACACAGCTCAACACAGCTCACCACATCCCGACTGCCCCCTCTTCACTTCTAATCAGTCACAGAGGACGAAGTAGTTAACATTATTGCTAGCCTAAAACCATCTAACTGTCAACGTGACATGTGTCCAGCCACAGTTATCAAGGATGGGCCAAAGACCTAGCTCCCTTCTCACCGCTTTGATCAATGCATCTTTTAAGAACTCATCTGTCCCGAACAACCTCAGAGGCATGGGTTCTACCTCTTCTAAAAAAAAACACTTAGACCCCAATATACCGACTAGCTATAGGCCCATCACGACTGTCCCCTTTCTCCGGAAAATACCGGACAGAGTAGCCTACCTCCAAATGCAACGGCACTTGGAAGATAACCTTCTAGGCCTGCAACAATCTGGCTTTAGACCGAGGCATGGGATTGAAACAGCCCTCCTGGACGTAAAAATTCAAATGGATGAAGCCAAAGATAAGGGCAATCTGGCCCTTTTGCTCCTGTTGGATTTGTCTGCAGCCTTCGACCTAGTTGATTACCAAATACTGACAAAACACCTCTCCTCGGCTGCCGCATTCTCCCAGAATGCCACCAATTGGATTTGCTCTTTCCTGTCTGACAGAACGACCAGGGTCTTAGTCCCCTCTGCGGCGGCGGACCCTGTCCCTATCCAATGTGGAGTCCCTCAAGGCTCGTGTATTTCCCCCTACGCTTTACAACATCTTCACCAAGCTCCTCTTTGACCGCCTTGATGACTTAGGTGTCACATACACAAATTATGCTGACGACACCCAGGTCCTCATCACGCTCACGGGGAGTTATGAGGACGATGTTGCAAAACTAAATGAAATCTACCTTGAAATCCAAGCATGGATGGCTACCCACAGTCTCTGCTTAAACTATGACAAGACAGAACTACTCATCGTCTGTTCCCAGGCCCGTCTCAACAAACTCGACCCTAGATACCAGTCCTTCACCATTAATGGTAACATCATAAAAGTCTCAAAAGAAGTCAAAACGCTGGGTGTGTATCTCGATTCCACACTCGCTCAAAAAAAAGAATTAACACAACTATCTCTTCCACGGCCTATACCAATAAACTTATTAATGCCTGTAAACATTTCCTATCTACCAACAGCTGCCTTACACTGGCCATTTGACAACAACCATGACACTATAATCACGCTGGACATCAAGGCACTATATACCAGCATTCCACAGACATCAGCCCTGGAGTGTATAAGACACCACCTTACTCACCATATGGAGCAAAACAGAGTACCTGTCAACTTCATTCTTGAACTTCTAGAAATTGCATTGACAAACGTTTTTACCTTTGATGAAACATTCTATTTGCAGATTAGTGGCACTGCCGTGGGGGCAGCTTTTGCCCCAGTCTAGCCATCATCTTCATGGCAGAGTATGAAGCCTCATTTGTGCTGAACCAACAGAATCCATTTTTTGACAACATTCTAAATTGGTACAGATACATAGATGACATCCTGTTTGTCTGGAAAGGAACCATACCTGAACTCGCTACATTCCACACATGGTTGCACACTCAAGCAGCAGAGATTCAATTCACTCTGAACAACAGTCCAATAGCTATTAACTTCCTGGACTTAACAATCGCTACAGATGACAACAGGCTCCAATGCACACTCTATGGTAAAGAAACCGACCGCAATACACTGCTCCACTTCAACAGCAGCCACCTGCAAAGCCTGAGAACTAATCTACCATTCGGCCAATTTCTAAGAGTACGCAGGAACTGTTCGGAAACTCAACAATGCCGACAGCATGCATCACACCTCGAATCCAAACTCCTGGCACGTGGCTACCCTAGAAAATTAGTCAAGAACACACGCAAAAGAGTCTTATGCATCCCAAGGGAAACTCTACTCCACCCCAAGAACCCTGACACACCTGAAGATCGTATCACCTGTGTGACCACTTTCGGACCAGATACTAACAGTATCAAAAAAATCATTAAACAATTTTGGCCCCTTGTCCATCAAAACCTTCCTGATGAACCGATACCCAGGATGGCTCTCAAAAGATCAAAAAACCTTAGTGAATGGCTCACGCATGCTCGCCTGCCAAAGAGGACAACCAGAACTGGTTTGTGGGACCCCAGAACACCAACAGGTCACCACCCATGCGGCTATTGCAGAGCATGCAAGTACACAAGCAAAATCAAATCCTTCAAAATTGAAGACAAAGAATGGTCCCTTCGGCAATTTACCAACTGCAAGACACCGAATGTGATATACGCCATAGAGTGCCCTTGTGGCCTACGGTACGTGGGCCCAACTACAAGACCAGTACATAAACGTATTGGGGAACATCGTTCTAAAATAAGATGCCGCTCCATCACAGCACCTTTGGTCTCCCATTTTTTGGAATTCAAACATACACAAGATCAGTTGAAATGGTGTGTCCTTGACAAAATTCAGTACACCTCGAATATCAACAATGCCTTAAACTATAAAGAGGCCTGATGGATTTTCAAATTGCAGACAATCGAACACGAACTGAATGAAGCCTCCCCTCCTGAAAATTATTGCCATAACTGAAGGATTTGGAACACCTATTCTCTACTCTACAGTAGTATGGGTCCAGTATGCTAGATTTCCACATGAGGGCCCTAGCCCAGTGACCATAACCAGCCACACCCTGTGCCACTGTAGATACATTCTTCCTCAGGTGCAATCCACGCTTGCAATTTATGACGCACTGTAGATACACTGGTCCCGCCGCATACAGTTCACTTCCAACCAGGTTGGGCTTTTTAGATTACCTCACCCTCTGGTTCCTATACAGGGCCCGCACCACGCGTTGTTACCAGCCGACACTGCTGTCCGCCTACAATATCGGCACCACACATAGTTACGTGATCTCTAGCCCTAACACACTCCTCGCAGCGCATGCGCGAGGGGACCAGTGTTCTTGCATCACGGACTACACACAGTGTCTCCAAGCTGTACCACTAACTCTCAGCACATGCGCACAGCTGCATGCCATTTTTTAATTGTTAGAGACACTGATCTATAATGCATGCGCACATCGGACACTACACCGTCCAGCCAAACACCAGCCCGGACGCAACCCCGAACTCTGCATCAGCGGACAACCACGCTTCTTTCCCCAGTCCTCTGGAGGTAGGCACCCGTTTACAGCAGGCCCGCCGCCCGCGCCCCCCCAGGCTGCAATCTTTATTATATGTTACTCGGCTACGTTCCTGAGCGACTCGCTTCAACGTCTGCCACTTTTCATTTTTCCGGAATCACTATCGAATGATCGTAGCAGTTCAATTTGCCTTGGATTGACTCTGGTCCACATAGCTACACGGATTCACCTACGGTGCAGCCCTACAACAGCCCGCTCCTATGCTGGGCTAGAACTGGAGGTACACTTTATAATTACACCGACAGTATTGTGTCAGATTACTTGTCACATTATACACCACGCAGTATCCTTACTCTTCTCTCCCTTCCTTCTTTTTCCTGTGGTGTGCTAGATTTCCAGCCCTTCCAGCGGACCCCCCGCCTATACCAGACGCTATCTAGAATGTCAAACTAGGGCCGGTTACGCATACTGCTACTGGATCTCAACTACTAGGTTCCAATCCAAGTTTTATTCCTACCCTTCCCCTCCCAGCCCGGACACATCCAAGGTCAGTTTGATTTTAACCCCCCCCTTACCAGAATACACATCTATATGTGTTTGTGTCCTCTTTTAACTGTCGACCCACCATTACTTGTCGTGAATGCAAAAATACGAGCATGTTATCTATCTAAAACAGGCCATTTCTGTTTTCTCTTCTTACACATTATTTTAGGCTATCACAATCCTTCTGGCCCAGAAGAAGGCTATTTATTCTAAAGCTGAAACGTCACTGCAGCAGGTCTCATCCTGCCACCAGTCAAACATCAGGGAATTTTATTTCCCGACGTAGACCAAGGATTGGCCATCACCCCACTAATGTGCAAGATTTCACCACAAACAGAACTTTGCTTTACCAATTAAACCAAAAGAGTTAGGCCTTGTACTCTTTAAAGCATTTGAGATGTCTTTTTGCCTAACCACAATGATTTTGTGTACAGTTACCAAATGGCATTTACAGAACAAAATGCATTGAAGCTTGCTTACAATTTTTGTTTGGTTTGATTGCATTACAATCCGTTGTGCTAACACTGGTCGTACTACAAACCAGTTAAGACTATCTGTTAGAAGACTACAGCAACAGTAAAAATCGCTTATGCTCACCTTTCGTCTTCGTTTTAAATACTAAGAACCAATTGTTTTTCAGAAAGATTTTCATGCAGAAAGCAATCTCCTAGTAAATCTAATATTGTCTTTCATTCTTATATCAGAACCTATGTTTTGTCTCAGATGTGGGTAAACCTGGTTCTAAATATTGTCTACTTTCCTTGATTACATACAATGACAATGATTTTTTCCTGTATATATATGATGTTTATTTGATTTTACAATGACAATGATTCTTTCCTGTGTAGATATGATGTTTATTTGATTTTCATTGATAATACATGTAAATAAACACATGTCCCCTAAATTAAGGGGTTTATAACAGTTGTTATGATTTATTCTAATATCTTCTGTTGCTTTCTTAAAATGTGAGTATAATTTCAAATACTTGCATGTCGGGAATAGGGTGATTATTTTCAACACCACTACAGTTCCCTGTATACAACGTAACATTCTACAATTTGAGAATGGTTTGAATTTTTTCGGCTGTTACCACCCCCCCCCAGTTATACACATTACACTGGCCAGGGCCCTGATATTGTCCAAATTGGACTATTGCAACCCACTTTTCCTTGGCTCCACCAACCTCAATCTGAATAGACTACAGATTCTTCAAAACAACACGCTCAGGTGCATCCTCAACCTCCCCCGCAAGGCCCACATCTCCACCATCAGAAAGGAGATTCACTCACTCCCGATCCGTGAGAGAATCAAACTACGCTCAGTCGTCATCGCACACAAATGCCTCTCTGACAGCCCCACGTTACTTATCAGACAAATTTACTAGACAAAACTCGTCCAGACCTACTAGATCCCCATATCTGTACCAACTCAACATCCTGAAGTTTAACTTGAAAACGGCAGGAGGAGCAAGCTTCCCTGTGTTAGCAGCAAAATGCTGGAACACACTCCCCATGGTAATTGGATCCGACACTTCGCTCTGGTCCTTCATAGCCAAGGTGAAGGAGCTGCTCACTACTCAACAATAGATTGCCACCTGCTCTCAGCTTATTCTCACATCCGGTTAAACCATTGCTTTCCATAGCTGTGGACCAATTTGTAACCCGGTCCTTTATAGAACTGTCCTATGCCTTTTTATCATGGGCCACTCTGTAACCTGGTCCCTCATGCTATTTATTGTACTGTATCATAATTGACTGTCTCTTCGCATGTGCAACATTCTGTAACCTTCATTGTTCTTAAGGATAAAGCGCCCAGTTACCCCATGGTTTGGCTGCGCTATACAAATAAGCAAACCAAACCAAGCCAAAATGGATTTCTGCCCTTACCATACTCAATCAGAATGGCCACTTAGTGCTTAGAAATCAACGAATGCACAGGGAAGGCCTATACTCTCACCAATTCTACTAAAGCATTAGCAATACTTGTTACTGCTACAAAATCATGTGTGCCTCACTATTAACCTCTTCTGATGATCTGGATCACAAATAATTCAGAAAGGTACCCTGCTGAATTAATTGCATAATTCAACATTTCCCAAAGTATGTTGATAGATTATTACACAGCATCCTCCAAACGTGTATGTACACAGGTGAAAACAATTTCTGGAATTTTAACCCTGGATACAAAAAAGAATACTAGTGTGATGGCAGTAATAATGTCCAAGAAAACCTCCAGGAGTAGAGGTAAAGCTAATTCTTAATATCTCATCTTTTCCGATGCCCCCCAAGAATACAATGTTGTATTTAAAAGCATAGGGAATGTTCTGTCTAAATATATTGCCAACAGAAGTACTGTGCACTAAGTGTAAATACTGCACCATAACATTACTGTGAAACCTAATAATGCTGCTTAATTACTGTGTCTTGAAACACTGTTCCCCAGAGTAGTATGTCCAAGTCCCACCCAGAGAGTATTGTGCCACAGGACCTGGCCTTGAAATTGTATCTTGTAGAAACCGATGGTGATCATGCTTGTCTCCTAAAATAGTTTAATCACAGGGCTGAGAGTCACTTGCAGCATCTTGTTCCTTATAGCATACATAATAGTATATGGCAATGTAAATTCAGGGATTTGTCGGGTTGAATGTGAAATGCAAGTGTGCGCCTCCCCGCTAAATTGATTTGGGAATATTACTCGGGTTTTGTGCGATTTCCAACTAGACACCTTTGGTTGCGGGATTGCCTAAGTAGTCATGGGACACGGACAGATTGACAGTTACGTTGATTTAAATACTTTACTTTTAAAGGGAATTCAAAGAAAATTACTTTCAAAAGGTTGATTTAAATGCAATGGTGTAGTATGCAACTTTGAATGTATTGCCTTTCTCCCGCAGATTCCTCATCTTGATAGATATCCATCTTCGAGCTTTGCTGCTCAGAAACTTTTCTCTAGAGTGGACCTCTACTCAGCCGTCGATCCGTCTTCACGTCACTATGCCCCATGCTTCAGTTCAGGTTTTGTTTCGACGCTCTTGCACGCTGCATCGGAAACACAACTTTGAGTTTTCTCAACGTTTTCCTCAGAAAACCGCAACACAATGTCTTCTCACTGGATTTCGGGCTTCAAGCGATGCCCCAATTGCAAGGCCAAAATGTCCATAACAGACCCCCACAACGTGTCTGGGGTTTCTAGGTGTTGGTCACGACACAGAGGCCTGTGCATCGAATTTCTGCAAAATCTCCTGCACGGTCGCTCGTACGGTCTGCTGAGGCTGAGACTGAGGATCCCACCCATGAAAAGGCGGAAGAAAAATATCGCAAAAAGAAACTGTCCCATTCCATGAGCCATTCCTCGTCTTCGTGGAAGAAGTGTCACCACTGTCATCTGTGCCCGTCGTTGGAACAAGGTAAACCACTCGGCAGGGCCGACCCCTCAGGAAAGTTTTAAAACTTCATGCTTGAAATGTTTAGACAGCAAGCTGCTGTAGGTGGCGCTCTGGCCCCCGACCAGCAAGCTTTGGCGGCAAAAGCGGTGCTCCCGACCCCAAGCCAGCCACTCCGACGTCGAACAACTTTGGGCTCCACTCCTACTGGGCTTAAATCGTCCAAAGGCCACAAGGCCGAGGCCCACGGCATCAGTCGTCCAAGTGTCCCTCTGCGCCGAAAGAACCATCCGCATCGGAAGCAGTCTTGGCTTCAAAACCTATTCTGTTGGCCGTCAAGCCCTTGGCGCAACATTCTATGATGGTTTGTTTGTACCGCTGTCAAGAGCGAGGTTCTTCGACTTGATGCAGTCTATTTTTGGTGTCAATGACCCAGATGATCCAGTCGACCCAGTTTTCACAGGAGCCAGTGTCGATTATTTAGACGGCCATGCCAATGTATTAGCCCTGGCTCAAGGTCTACAGGACGCTAGTGGCCCCAAATACTTACCCACACCTTGAGCTGCAGCAGAACCATATTCATGCTAATGTCAAGTTCAGGCCTCTGGTTGATAGGGTTGTTGACACCCTTGCCATTGCAGCCCCTTTATCCTCCTTATGGCAGCACCCTTGCACTATTCCCCCTGTAAACGATCATTTTACAGGGAAGTATAAGTCGACAAGAGGAGACCCTTCTTTACTCGCCATACACCCTTCCCCGGAAGATTTGGTTCTACAGGTTGCCACAATTTCCCCCAGACCAGCGGCATCCACTTCCAATCTACCTCCAGACAGAGAGGGAAAACAATCGGACCCATTGGCCAGAAAGGTGTTCACCTCTAGCAGCATGGTGCTCAAAGACACAAACATAGCTTGCGGATTCGCAAAATACCCCTTTGCCTTGTAGAAAGCTGTGGAACATGCTGCTGAATACGTCCCTGAGGGAGCCATGTGGGACAGATTTTTGCAGCTGGTGGAGGATGGGAAGGAGGTAGCCAAGCAGTCATTGCAAATGGGCCTGGACGAAGCTGACTGTGTTGGCCGATCAATGGGTTCAGCAGTGGTAATGAGGCGGCAGGCCTACCTGAGATCTTCTAGCTTCTCCCCGAATGTTCAGAACAGGCTGCTAGATAAGCCCTTTGAGGGAGACATGCTTTTCGGCCAGAAAGCTGACAAATCCTTGGTAAAGTTTAAAGAATCCAAGTTGGCTGCTAAATCACTTAGCCTAGCGGCGCAGCCGGCCAAACCTGCCTTCAGTTTTACCTTCAGAGGCAGGGGCTACAGGCGTTGCGTGGCAGGAAGGCTCAGCTCCCGCAAGCCAAGCAGGGGAAGAGGCGCTTCTCACATCCCTGAAAGGGCAGAGGGGCTTCTAGAGGCCAACAAGCAGCAACAGCGTGGGGGGGAGCCCTCGCCCTCAAAGCTGCTTTGATTTCCTCTCCCACGATGCACTGGTTGGTGGGCAGTTGGCAGGCCATTGGTCATAGTGGCAGGAGATAACCTCCGATGCCTGGGCCCTGCAGTTGATTCGGTGGGATTGTTTGCCCATTCTAAAAAGACCACCGGACAGACCCCCACCGCCCCCAATCCAACAAGGACTGGAGCTCCAGAAGGACTGAGAGCCTGTTGTCAAAGGTTGCCGTGGAAGAGGTACCTTCCCAAACAGAGGGGGATCGGGCTGGTATTCCCGATATTTCATGGTACCCAAGAAGGGAGGAGGTGTCTGTCCCATCCCGGACCTGGGGGCTATAAACAAGGTCCTGAGGAAAGACAAATTCAGGATGGCACGCTGAGAGAAATTCTGAACGCTCATGAATTTCAGGACTGGCTGGTGTCAATAGACCTGCAGGATGCTTTTTTCCATGTGCCAATACACCAAAAGCACAGGAAGTTCCTCATAGGGGACAAGCACTACCAGTTCAAAGTGCTTTCCTTTGGGTTGACCTCCTCTCCAAGGGTCTTCACCAAGCTCATGCCGGTAGATGCGGCTCACCTCAGGAGATCCGGGGTCCATGTATTCTTGTACCTGGACGACTGGCTGATCCGGGGGAAGTCAGCAGGGCAAGTTTAGACTCATCTGGAAGACACCTACCTGCAACTGCAGAGGCTGGGCTTTTCCCTCAAATTGAAGTCCTATTTGATACCAGTTGAACGGCTCCAGGAGCGGTCCTATACACTCTGGTAGGGAAGGCTTTTCCTCCTGAAGAGAGTTGTCAACATAGCCTAGATGGTGCATTTGTTTCAGAACCACGACACCCTGCCAGCGGCTTCCTTCTTCCGTTTTTTGGGTTTCATGGCCTCCTGCATTTTTCTATGCCAGAGGCCAGGCTGCACATGCAATCCTTTCAGTGGCTCCTGAGGGACCAGTGGTCTCATTATCTGGGAGCAATCACGGATCACCTTTGTGTCCAGCTAGGTAGTCTGTGAACTCAGCTGTTGGAACACGTGCAGCAATCTCATGGCAGGGAAACCCTTCTGGCCTCCTTGGCCTCAGGCCTGAGTGGTCATGGATGCGTCTCTGAAGGGTTGGGGTGCCCACTATGAGGATTTGCAGGTGAGCAGCCTCTGGTCCATCAGAATCCTGGTGGCACAGCAACAGGCTGGAGTTGCGGGTCATCAGGTTAGCCCTGAGGGCTTGTGTCCTGTCTCTCAGAGGGAAGTATGTCCTTGTCCTGACAGACAACAGTGTCCATGCACTAACTCAACAAGCAGGGTGGTGTACACTCCCGCCCCCTCTGCACAGAGGCGATAAAGCTTTGGTTCTGGTTACGGGAGAACCAAATCTCGGTCCCAGCAGTTCATCTGGCGGGGACGGAAAACACCTTGGCAGATGCTCTGAGCAGGCAAAGCACGGTCTCACACGAGTAGGAGGTGTGCTAGGAAGTGTTCGCTCTCTGGGGTATCCCAGCAGTGGATCTGTTCACCATGGAGTCCATCAGGAAGTGCAAACAGTTTTGCTCCAGGGAATTCCCAGCGAATGGCGCACTGGGGGGTGAGTTTCTGGTGGATTGGACCTTACTTCTCCACTACGCCCCCCACTCCCTTGATTCCATTCATCCCTTGGGTTCTCTGGAGGTTGAAGAGATTTTGAACAACCATGATTTTGATTGCCCTGGATTGGGCTAGGAGGACGTGCTACTTGATCTCTTGGATCTAACCATCTGTCTGCCTCACTGGTTGCCTCAGTGTTTGGATTGCCTGGCCTAGTCGGAGGGTCGAATGCTCCACCCGACCCCGGATTCCCTCAATCTACATGCGTGGCTCTTGAAAGGATGAGGTCTGACTGGGATCTCTCAGAGGTGGTACTTAAGATGTTGCTGGCTGCATGCAGACCTTCTACAAGATCTCTTTATGCGTGCAAGTGGAGAAGAATTGAGGCGTGGTGCAGGGAACGCGAGATTGACCCCATTTCTTGCCCCACCACCGCAGTAATGGAGTTCCTTCTGTCACTGTCATCTTTAGGCCTTCATGTTACCCAGTCAAAGGGTATTTGGCAGCCTTGTCTGTGTTCAAGAGGTCCCCAGACCAAGGCTCTTTCTTTACTATTCCGGTCTTGGCCCAATTCCTGAAGGGCCTCCTCAATAGGCTTCTGCCAACCCCTTTTGTGGTCCCAGATTGGGATCTTAATCTGGTTTTGACCTACTTGATGGCGGCTCCGTTTGAGCCTATGGACTCATGTTCTTTACTGCTGTTATCCCTTAAAACAGCCATCTTGGTTGCAATCAATTCTGCCAGGAGGGTTAGCGAGCTGCAAGCTTTGTGCTGCAAACCTCCTTTTTATAAGATTCTTTAGTGAGAATGTCTCTCGCAAAGTCAGGCCTGGGTTTTTCCTAAGGTGGTTTCAGAGTTTCACCTGTCCCAGTCGATCGAATGGCCTGTTTTTACCCACCTCCACATCCCTATAGTTATAGCTGGTGGCAGTGGACGTGTTCTACCGACTTTTGTGAAATTTTCCACCGCAGGTTCTATTCACAGCTGCGGTTATGCATAACAGGGTCACCTATGTTCCAACATGGTGGCTCCTTTTCTTTTTTCTCCATTTCTTGTGTGGTTGTTCTTTGTCAGCCCTTCTGCCATCCTTGGGGGGGCGAGTGTTAGGGAGAATTCTCTGTTTAGGCTGAATTTCCTAACCTAGTGAGTCCCCCAGCAGCTTTGCTGGATTTTTGGGGTTTATTTTTTTCTCCTGCCAAGAGTGAGACTCTTTTACCCTCACTCTTGGACATGATTTGAGTGTGTTTCTTTGAATCTAGATGTGTTTAATGGGCTATGGGGTCTTTTACTCCATAGGGTTTCATGTGTTTTTGTGATGTGTTACACAGCACCCTCCGTGCAGTAACACAGGGGTGTCATAGTGACCCCCCAGTATAGACTCCATACCCTGGGACTGACTACTGTCTCCCAGGGCATGTAAAGTCACCATTGACTTTACTAGTCTTAAATTCCGAACAGAACCAGTACAAACCATCATATTGTGGACGTACTGGCTGGGGCAATTCGATTGCCCCAGGGTCTTTAGTCGAAGGGGCACGTCTCCGTCCCCCCCTGATCGAGTTTTGGCTGGTGGCAGTGGATACTACTTTTTATATTCAACTGCGAATATTTTCCTATGGGATTTCGTTTTAGGCTACTATCTTTATTTAATTATTTAAGGTAGCCTCGAACATACCGCCGGTTTATTTAATTTATATTAATTCTCCGGTTGGTATTTTTTGCCAAAACTTGATTCTAAAATGGCCTTTGTGTTCTCTTCTGTGACTCCAACCCAAGTCGAGCCCTTTGTTCCACTTTTTGGCGGGCTTCTCCACAGAAGCCCTCCAAAGTGGTGCCACTATGTCTGGGGTACTTAGGAGGGGTGGAGGGGAATTTAGGCACCCTGGACTGAGTTATCTAGGCAACTCAAGTCGCACTCCGTCCTGATTGGCCCAAGGGGTGAGCTGGCCGGCTCACCACTTAGCATGTTTGAGTGACAGCTAGGCTGAGTGAATGGGGGTTTGCTGCATAAAAGCAGGGCTTTGGGGCCTGGAACTTCAGAAGTCGCCAAAGGACCTAAGAATCCGACGAGGGAGAAGCTGAGCCGACCTGCCATGACACCACGACCGGTGGAGCCCTGCTGGACCGTCTCACCACTTTTCCCAACGACAGAGCAGATCTCCCGCCGGAGAGTCTTCTTCCTTTGACTGGTGGGGATAACCAGTTTCACCGTCTTTTCGCTTTCCCGACGTATCTCGTGGCCGCCTTGCTCGTGCTAAGCACCCCGGCAACCGGGATACCAGGTTTTACCACGACCGCGAGACAAAGGTACCACCTTTTACCGGAAAACTCTGCGGCTGGTTTCTGCCCTGGTAGTGCAACGACCTTCATCTTTCCTCCACGTCGAGATCTTCTCTTCCCCTGGACGACGACGCAACTTGCAACCACTACCAGGAACAACTACCACCGCTGGAGGATCCTTCCCACTTAAGGTACTGTGTCCCGCCTGGCTTGCCTTGCAACCGACTGTACGGGGTAGATTTAGCCCCCGGCTTTCGAACCTGGGTTAGCCTGGGACACCTTGGCTAAACTTTTCTAAGCCTCTCTAAACTCTTTTCTGAACCCTCTGCAAGACTTTCTAAGCCTAGTGTAACTGTCTGATCTTGGGCGCATTTGTGCTCTGCTCTCTCTAAGAGTGGGCCCAACCTTTGGACTTTGGCTCACCAGTGACTTTTTGCTCTCTGCCTTGCTAATAGTGTTCCTGAATCGTAGAGTGGTGTAACCCTGCATATTCTGTCTTTTTCCCTCCCTTTTTCACAACCTTAGTAGAGTGCAATCTAGTTAAGCGCTCACCTCTGTATGAAAATAAGTGGCGTCTTACTGTGATTTTCTAATAAGGGAAAAAGGGGTGTATATATCATAATAGTAACTGTGTTTAGAATATTTTATAATAAGAGTGCTGGAGTGTTTCAACTGTGTGTTTATAAATAAAAATGTATATACTTTGATACCAAAGCTCTGGTCAGTGTTTGCTTGTATTATTGTATCTGAGTGCCTCTTGAGTATACTTTGCATACTGCCTAACTCTTCTTGAGGGAAGTCTGGCTGCTCAGCCACAGCTACCAGGTAAATCTGGGTGGTACAGACTGCTACCAAGTGGGTTTACTGCTAACACCTGTAGTCTTAAATCTTTTGCAGTGGTCCATAAGGGAACTGCACAGGTTTCTGGCTAACAGCCAGGAAACCTTTGTGTAGCCCGCCAAGGCTCCACTGTGTCTGCAAGGGAGGAGCCCGAAACGTCCCTATACTTGGTGGTCTGATGTGCCTGAATGTACCCAGTTCTCACTGGGGCGAGGGGGCTGGTTGTCCTGATTGGACAGCCGCACGCCCCTTTCTGTAAACTGCAGGGAGAGTTTGCAGAGGAATGAATGGGAAATCCTAATAAGTTGAGGCAGAAGGCAAATCGACCACTGGAATAGAAGATCCGAAGCAGAAGATGAACAGAGACGACGGCAGACCCTTCCAGTAACCGCAAAGAGACCACTGTTGCGCTGACACCATTTTCAAATTGACAGAGGAGCTCTGAAGAAGACTCCTTCCCTTTGGCTGGTAGGACCAACTAGCCATAAAACGACCTGCAGAATGAGCCATCCCCTGACTTGCTGTGACCTTGCAGGACTGCAAACTGCCAATACCGGGGGGACCTCCGCCCCAATTGCAGTGCATCGTCTTCCCGTGAATTGATCCACCCAGAACTTTAGTGAGCTCCAGTTGGACCTCTATAGACAAGATCCCCCCTCCTCAAAGTCCCCTCACCAGAGTGCAGGACTGCAGAATCGAGGCGGATCGACCTGGCTGTAACCGTTCACTGTTGCTTGTAAAAAGGTGCCAAAACTGCAGACCCACTGAGTCCAAAGAATTCCTTGCTGAGGGTAATTTCTCGCAACTGCCACCGCCTTGACCCCAAGAGAGCGCTAAGCTTCTGTAGAAGAGGAGCCAAATACCCCTACCAGAAGCTCTGCCCCATGTTACCTATACTTTGGGAACCAGAAATTGCGACACGTGTAGTACCAGTGAGGATGCCTATACTGCAAAGAATTCTTGAAACAAGTTATCAATTGAGAAAACCCTATATGCATTCACAAAGAATTGATTGTCTGCTGGAAGGGGTCCCGGAAGAATTGTGAAAATACCCGAGGACTGGTGATGTCATGCGAAACAGCACTGACGCACCCTGAAAAGATACACAAGACGAAAGAACATAGACATTCTATAAGATCTAAAGAGGAGGTGTCGAAGATGAGCAACATTTTGGGATCGAAATGAAGATGCTTGTCCAAAGGAACGTTGACGAAAATGCAAATTCATTTTACACTTGTACAGATGATGTAACACAAGGAGACGAAGTGATCCTGAGGCTGGCTATATAGTAAATAGATTGCGATGATGCGCCAATGTATATACATAGGAATGTATAGAATCTGGATGTTCCACGATGCACTTTAAGCAAGACTTGAACCCAGTGAATGGAAAGGGCGCAGTTGGAAATAGCTAATGGCGAAGGAGAATTCGAGAGAGGCTGGCTGGCCCAGCACCAAGAGTCAAGGCCACGGTGAGCCTTGTTGTCTGTCTAAGAAACAAACTTCGAATGGATTGTGTCCTCCCACGTATTCCTCAACTTATAATTCGTATCCCAGCTCTGCTGCTTCAGAAACATTTTTCACCAGAGGGCGCTGTGTTTGAGGCCGCAGAGTTGTAGTCCCTCGAGGGCTGCCGTTGAGCGTCGACGTGATCCGCTGCATAAAGGGCTTGAGCAGCGCCCGTTCCCTCAGTTCCGTTTTTCCGACGCAACTGCTTTGTGTTACGAACGGCGCATCAAATTTTTCCTCGATGTCCTCATCATCTACTCCCACCACACCCAAGACGGGATTAAAAAAATGTCAGAAGTATGATAGGAAAATGTCGATAACCGACCCCCATCGGAATTGCCTCTGGTGCCTCAGCCCAGACCATCGGGTTGACGAGTGCGGGTCCTGTCAGGCCATAAAGGTAAGCTGGCGGTGGGAGAGGAAAAGTATAAGTCTTCTTAAAGACAAAAGGATTCGGATGAATCCAGTCAAAAATCTCGTCATGAGTCGAGGAGGTCGAGATCAAAGAGTCGCTTGGGGAAATCTTCCAAGTCTTCGACTAAAAAGTCAAAAAAGCGATGTCACAGGTCGTCTTCCTCCGAGAGGAGAGTTACTTATCCATCAAAGCATGATTCCCCAGAAAAATGGGAGGCCTTCAGGGCTTCGAAGCTTAAAATATTCAAGAAAGCAGCCCATACCCCCTCGAAGTTGCCACGTGGTGATCATGCCTCTACCCACTCTAAAAGTGACAGAGGAAAATCAAGATCTAAACACGCGAGAGTTGAAAAGGAGTCGAGAGTGTCTTCAAGGGAAAGTTCCCTGATGCCTCGTATTAAATCAAAGCCTCCGGTGCATAAATCGAGGTTAGCGGAATCGAAGTCGAAGCCAAAACTCGACTCGACACAGTCGACGACCATAGCATCGAAACCGCTGATGAAAATGACGTTGACACCTTTGGCTGTATCGAAGCCTTCTTCGACAGCATCGAAGCCTTCTTCGACAGCATCGAAGCCTCCTTCGACAGCGTCGAAGCCAGCGTCTTCTCTATCGATGCCTTCGACACCTTTATCGAGGCCTTCTTTGATTCCAAGACCCAAGTCGACACCATTATCCATACCTAGGTCGATTCCACCTTCTTTACCTGAAAAGACTTTCCACCCTCAACCTATACAGGAATTTTTCAGATCCATGTCATCCATATATGAAGAACATTCCCCTGAAGAGGATGTCACTTCAGCTGGAGTTAGGTTTTGAGCCAGAGAGGTCCCTGAAGAACTAGTGGACCCACATTCTAAAATGACAGATCTGTATGACTGTCTCCAAAATGCCAGTGGCTTCGACACTTCACTTGAAGTGGATTTTGAAAGACCAGACCCTACAGATCATGCTGATCCTAGTTATAGGAATCTTATGGGAAGGGTCATTGATTTTATGGGTTGGGAGGCAGCTTCCCCAGATTTCGACCAGGATGACATGACGGACATCCTGAGTGAAGGTCCTTTAAAAGATCGTGTTCTTCCATTCTATAAAATACTGCAAAAAAGGGTGATGGTAAATTGGAATACTCCTGATTCTATTTCAGCAGTAAATAAGAAACTTGTACCAAAATATAGGCCTTCTTTATCAGATCCAGAATATTTATCTAAACATCCCTCCCCTGAAGGTGTAGTGGTTCAAGCTGCAACCTCCACTAGGCAATCGGCTTACCCATCAATACCACCAGACAGGGATGATAAAAAAGTTGATGCTTGGGCCCGGAAGGTTTTTACTTCGGGCAGCATGGCCCTTAAATCGACTAATGTCACTTGCACATTAGCACAAGTTACATATACCCTGTGGGACTGCATGTCATCAGCGGCTGAACGCATCCCGGAAGGTGAGGAACGGGATGGTTTCCTGGCTATAGTAAAAGATGGTAAAGAGGCTATGGAGGAATGCCTTCAGTCAGGACTGGACATTGCGGATAGTGTAAGCAGTCCATGGCATCTAGCACGGTCCTAAGCAGGTTTGCATGGCTAAGGAAAATCTGGCTTTGCACCTGATGTGCAATCTAGGTTACCTCATATGCCCTTTGACGGCTTTAGGTTGTTTGGCAGCAAGGCGGACGAGAGCTTGGAGAAGCTGCAGACCTCAAAAGCAGCAGCAAAATCACTTAGCACTGCTATAAGACAGCCTCAACAACACTCTTACGCAGGCTCATCTTCCTGGAAGAGTCGCCCTTTTCGCTTCTACTCCTCTTTTGGAAAAGGGAAGGGCAGGCCAGTCAGAGAGGCCAACATAGAAAACCCTTTCGTGGTGGAAAAGGGAGAGGTGCTAGATCAGCCACAGCAGCGGCTAATACCTCCCCAGCCACTGCTGCAGCCGCTGCAAAGCCACTTTGATGTCTTTACCCACAAGACCCCGGTGGGAGGCAGAATCACTCGGTATCTGGATGAATGGCGGGGCATTACTTCAGATGCCTGGGCGCTAGAGATAGTGACCCATGGTTACTGTCTTCCTTTTCATCAAAGAACTCAAGATCATCCAACGGGAGCCAACTCTGTAAAAATTCCAGACCCGCTCCTTGTGCAGGAGATTTTAACCCTGCTAGAGGAAGGTGCAATAGAACATGTACCAGTAGCGGAGAGGAACAAGGGTTGGTACTCCCCTTATTTTCTCATCCCCAAGAAGGACGCAGGAATGAGACCCATCTTGGACTTAAGAAATTTCAACAAATTCCTCAGGAAGGACAAGTTCAAGATGGTGACCCTTTCTCAAATCGTTCAGGCTCTTCAGCTTCAGGATTGGCTGGTTTCATTGGATCTTCAGGATGCTTACTTTCATGTGCCAATCCATCTCAAGCACAGGAAGTACCTGAGGTTCGCAATTGGTGGTTCTCATCAGTTTCGGGTTCTACCATTTGGGCTGACCTCCGCCCAAGGGTTTTCACCAAACTGATGGCGGTTGTGGCAGCGAGTATCAGAAGAAGGGGGATTCACATCTACACTTATCTGGACGATTGGCAAATCAGGGCGAGTTCACACGAATGAGCCCAGGAACATCTGGCTTTGTCCTGCCACTTCTTACACAGTCTGGGCTTCTCCCTCAATTACAAGAAGTCACAAATGATTCCAAGCCAAAAACTAGAATTCATCGGAGCAATCCTGGACACTTCCTCAGGGAAAGCCTCGCCTCCCGAGGAGAGAGCTCACCACATGCTGCAGATGGTAATGAAGTTTCAAAATGCCCATCATCTACCGGCATTCGACTTTCTAAGGTTGCTAGGCCACATGGCATTCTGCATTTTTCTGGTGCCAGAGGCCAGATTGAGGATGAGATCCCTTCAATGGGCCCTCAGGACTCAATGGTCCCAGTTTTCGGGGGAGTTGTAGGATCTTCTGCAAGTCTCGACCAAAGTGACTCAAGATCTCCTATGGTGGGCTTGCAAGGAGAATATCCTCAAGGGGGGCGCTTTTTGGCAACCATGGCCGGAGATAACGGTAGTGACGAATGCCTCATTCACCGGGTGGGGAGCCCACAACAACGATCTGACAATCAGCGGTCGTTGATCTCCATCAGAGTCCAAACTATACATCAACTTTTTGGAGCTGAGGGCAATCAGATTAGCGCTGAAGGCTTTTCTGGCCTCTGTACAGGGAACGAATGTCCTAATGACGGACAACACAGTGGCCATGTACTACCTCAACAAAAGAGGAGGTGTAGGATCACTCCCACTGTGCAGAGGGGCAATGCAGCTCTGGTTCTGGGCAATGCAAGAAGGAATCTCTCCATCGGCAGTTCACCTAGCTGGAGAGCTGAACACGGTGGCGGACGCTCCGAGCAGGCAGAGCACAGTCTCCCACGAATGGGAACTAGCTCAGAAAGTCCTTCAAGAGAACCTTCACCCTTTGGGGAACCCCTCAAGTGGATCTGTTCACGACCGGTGCCAACCGGAAGTGCAAACTGTACTGCTCAAGGGAATTTCCCCCAAGAGGAGCTCTAGGGGACGCGTTCGTAGTGAACTGGGTATTTCCACTCCTTTACACATTTCCTCCAATCCCAGTGATTCCTCATGTAATCAGGAGGTTGAGAAAGTTCAGGAAAACCATGATCCTAATTGCCCCAGATTGGACCAGGAGGACGTGGTACCCGGACCTTATGGACATGTCCATCTGCCCTCCAATACGTCTTCCACAAAGAGAGGATCTTCTCTCGCAAGAGGAACGTCAAGTTCTCCATCCAGAGGTCATGACACTCAGCCTTCACGCATGGTTTCTGAGAGGCTAAGATATAAGGATTGGGACCTCCCAGATGACGTAATGGAGATTTTGCTTTCGGCCAGAAGGCCAGCAACAATATCCCTGTATCGGTGTCGTTGGAACAAGTTCAGTAACCGGTGCAGGGATAAGAATGTGGATCCATTCCTTTGTAATACTCCAACAGTACTTTCTTTTCTCTTAGACTTAGCCAATTTGGGGCTCCAAGTTGGTACTATAAAAGGTTACTTGGCAGCGCTATCTATCTTTAAGCGCTCCTCGGACGAGGTGTCCTATTTTAAAATTCCTTTAGTCATTCAATTCTTGAAAGGGCTGAAAAATGTATACCCTCCAACACCTTTTCAGGTGCCCATCTAGGATTTGAATCTAGTCTTAAAATTTCTCATGTGCCCCTTTCAAACCTTTACATTTTTGCCCATTAAGACTTCTCACTCTTAAAACAATTATGTTGGTGGCTATAACATCAGCCCGCAGGGTAAGTGAGCTCTAGGTACTGTCTTGTAAGCCTCCTCACACCATTTTCCATAGGGACAAATTTATTCTAAAAGTCAAACCTTCTTTCTTGCCTAAAATAGTGTCTGATTTTCATCTGTCATAAAAAAGGACCTTGCCTTCTTTTTATCCTCCTCCTCCTATCGCTAGTAATGAAGAAGAAAGATTCCATAGACTGGACCCAAAAAGGGCTCTGTTTCTACATTTCCAGATTGGCAAATATTAGACAATGTGACCAACTATTAGTTGGGTATACTGGACACAAATTGGGACTTGGAGTGTCTAAGCAAACTCTATCCAGATGGATAATTCTAGCAATCTCTGAATGCTATAAATCGGGTGGAAAAGAGCCTCCAGATGGATTAAGGGCTCATTCAACTAGAGGTATGGCAACTTCCACGGCTCTTCAGGGCGGTGTCCCGGTGCAGGATATTTGTGCTGCTGCCACCTGGTCGTCGATGCACACCTTTGTGAAGCACTATTGCTTGGATTCCACTTCATACCAAGGAGGACTATTTGCAAAAGCTGTCCTTCATTCAGTCCATAACTAAAATTTCTAGTACTCCCTCCACCAAATTTACCACTGCTACGGGAGTCTATCATAAGATGAGGAATACGTGGGAGCACACAATCCATTCGAAGAACAAGTTACTTACCAACTGTAACGTTCTTTCGATTGGATGTTCCTCCCACGTATTCCTCATCGACCCGCCCAACCTACCCCTCCATACAGTTTACACCTGTTGCACTCTTATTTCCTTAAGAGCCTGAGGAGTTGAGACCTGATCAGCTGATGCGATCATGAACACCGTAAAAACAGAACTGAGGTAACGGGCGCTGCTCGAGCCCTTTATACAGCGGATGACATTGACGCTCGACGGCGGCCCTCGAGGGACTACGTCTCCGCAGCCTCTAACACAGTACCCTCTGGTGGAAAAAAATTCCAAAGCAGCCGAGCTGGGATACGAATTATAAGATGAGGAATACGTGGGAGGAACATCCAATCGAAAGAACGTTACAATTGGTAAGTAACTTGTTCTTCTGTTTGAGGTGGGATGAAAAAAACACTGACGTAGTCAAGAGTTCATCATTTAATAGTATTATATGCAACGAAAAGCTCAAACGTGGTCTCCAGTCACATGGTCAGATGAAAATAGACTTTGGGTTGAGCTACACCGAAACCAGAAGATAAGACCATGCAACACTCCCTTTTATTCTTGGGCACAGAGAGCTTCTGCAAGGCCAAGTTCAAAGCCTTAATTGAATGGCAGACCTCAAGAGTGATGATAGATGTTGGGCTTATTGGGTGGGGAGGCATGACCAGGCCGACCCTCCCAGCACCTGGGATACCAGCCTGCGTGCTGCTAGCTTGTGGAATATTCCATAAGGGTACAAGTGTGCCAGCCTTTTGTAGATGGCCACGTATTGGGGAGCCCTATAGTTTGTGTAACCAATGAATTGTGTATTTTGTGACGATGAAGATGACTTGCACTAGAGGAGGGCCTAGTTGTCCACCTGATGTTAGAGACCCAATCACAACCCCTGTCGGTATGGGACGTATTCTTAGATGTTCCCTGTAAGCCTATCACATCCCCAAGTAGGTTTGTGTAGTTTGCCACGTAGTGTGAAGTCAGTGACAAATTTCTGCTATAAAAGTAATGATTATGTGATGCGCTGAGGTCTTACTGTGCGACGTCAGTTGATGTCCGTTGTAAGTCCCTGTTTTAGATAATTGCAAATAAAACAGTACTGCAAATAAAACAGTAATACCGCTGGCTCACCCTGCCATCCTGGGCTCTGTCCGCCCGCAGCTACTTGCCTCCTCCTCTTTTCTCCGACCGCAACGTGGCCTGCACCAAAGGCGTGCACCTGCCATTTCCGCTGCCCTGCCATCCCGGGCTCTGTTCACCCGCAGCTACTTACCTCATCCTCTTTTCTTGCCCGCAACGCGCCTGCACCAAAGGCGCTCAACCTGCCATTTCCGCAGCCTCAACCGACTTCCTTCATCGTTCACACCCACAACGGTGGCCCCCGCTGTGGTTTCGGCCCCTCGACTAGGCTAGTAGGCTGCCTCCTGTTCACCTCAGCTACTGCTTAACCCCCTGCCATCCGACTGCTCTCTTCTTGTGACAGCTGCTGCTTCACCCTTCAACACTCTGGAGCCCTGTTCTTAGCTCCTCTCTCCTAGCAAGGCCTTAACCTCAGCTGCTATTCCTGCATCCTCCAGAGGTACAGTGCCCTCCCTCAGCCTCCTCCTGCCTCCGACCTTCACTTCTACAGCAGCTACCGCTAGTACCGGCACAACTTCCACCTTACCACTGCGCCACCGGACATCTCTGCCACTAACTGAGGCTTCCTCATCTCACGCTCTACGGCCCTTCCCTACTATCTCCCTCCAAAGTTCTTCCACCTTGCCGCTTCCTACCTCCATTGGACTGTCACTACAGTACCACTCCACCCCTCTCCTTATCTGAAGCCTCCTCAGCTCATGCCCTCACTGCTTCAGTGTCCTTCTTTGCCTCCTACGAGCTACTCCTACTCTGAGTCACATCCCTCTGGTGTTCTCAGCCTTACCTTGTCTGTGCCTTACTCACTCAGCACCTTAACTTTCTGTTCAGCCCTCGCTGTCGCTACACTTTCTGAGGCCTGCGCTCCTTGTTATGCATTATACCACCCATCAGTCCTACCCACCCCCATTCTTCTGCCCTCTCCGCCCTCAACACTCTGCCTTGTCATCATGACCATCTCCTCTTTTAACTTTCCTTCACCCGCACCCACCCTGCTCAGCACCCTAACACCTCAATCAGACGTCACAACCTCATCTACCCACAAATGGCTGGCACTTCCAACTCCATCGACGTCGCCCTTTAGAACACTAGATCAAACTGCAACAAAAACTGCTGCTGTTCCTCATCTTTCTTCGCCCATGTCCCTCAATCCTCAGACTGAGGAGGTGGCATTGGCCTTCTTTTTCGCCCTAACTATCTCTTTTCCCTGTCCCTCTCCTCTTCCAGTCCTCCCCTCTTTTGAGTTAATGTATAAAATCTTAAATTCCCTGCATGCCATATCTTTCCTCATTATTTACCGTCCTCCTGGCCGTCTCAGTTCCTTCTATGAGGATATCGACCACCTCCTTAGCCTCATCTCCCCTAGTCCCACCCCTCTAATCGTACTGGGCGACTTTAATCTCCAACTCTCCTCCAATCCCCCCAATTCTCCTCTCCTATCCATACTGGACTCCTGCCTTCTTACTCCTCTCCCTTCCCCGCCCACTCACCTTTCTGGCTCCACTCTTGATCTTATCTTTACCTCTTCATTCACTGCTTCTTCTATATCCACCCTACCTATCTATCCGACCACTCACTCCCGCTGCTTCTTCTCCACTCTCCCCCTTATCCTCCACCTCCTTTCACCAACGTGACCTGCGTAACTTCGAGCCCTCTCTTTTCCACGCCTCCTGCTCCTCTTCCATCCCCCCTCTCTCCCACTTCTTTAACCTCTACCCTCACTTCTACTCTCAACCTTCTTTACCCTCTCTCTTCGTTTCACCCTTCTCGCAAACCTGCCCAACCTTGGCTCTCACCTCAACTTTCCTCCATGCGTCGCCTCCTCAGACGCCTTGAACGACGCTGGCTCAAACACCCCTCCCCTTCCAACCAATCCGCTTACTTCTCCTATCATACCCTCTACGATAACTCTTAACTCTGCTAAACAAACCTAATTCTCTGACCTACTCCACTCACAATCCTCTCTCCCTTGCCGAATCTTCCAAACTTTTACTCGTCTTCTCTCTCCCCCTACCCCTGATCATTCCATTGCCTCTCCTCTCTCTGCCACTGATCTTACCAATTTCTTTTCTAACAAAGTCCTCAATCTTCGCCAAGACATTCTCTGCTCCCCTTCTTACTCTCCCCATCACCTCCTCCCTCCCTTTTCCCTCTACAATGTCCTCCTTCACTCCTGTTACTCAGTCAGTAGTTTCCCTCCTCTTATCTAAAACGTACCCTTCCGCCTCCCCCTCTGACACCATTCCTGCCTCCCTCATTCCTAAATTGTACCCCTCCTTATACCCTACCTTACCTCCTTCTTCAACACTTGTCTATCTACATCTACCTTTCCTTCTCCCTTCAAGCATGCGACTATCATCCCTATCCTGAAAAAGCCATCTGCCACCCACCTTGCCTCCAATTTTCGCCCCATCTCCCGCTTGCCCTCCCTATCTAAACTACTTGAACGCATTGTCTATTCTCAACTCTCCTCCTTCCTCTCTAACCTTTCTCATCTCCCCTCCACTCAATCTGGTTTCTGCCCTCACTACTCCACAGAAACTACTCTCACCTCTGTTCTCAACCCTCTCCATTCTGCCCGCTACTCTAAGCACTCCTCCATTCTCATTCTTCTCGACCTCTCAGCTGCCTTTGACACTGTCGATCATCCTCTACTCCTTAATTCTCTCTCATCCTTTGGCCTCAGACTCTGTCATCAACTGGTTCACCTCCTATCTTTCCAACCGCACCTTTGCAGTTCCTTGGGCGGTAGCACCTCCCCTATCTATCCTTTCAACCACGGCATCCCTCAAGGATCCGTCCTTGGCCCCTTTCTCTTCTCATTCTACACTTCTTTCCTAGCTCCTATCATCTCCTCCTTTGGTATATCTCATCATTTCTATGCAGATGACACCCAGATCTTCCTTTCCCTCTCTTCCTTCACCTCTGACATCCATCTTAAGCTCTCTTCCTGCCTTTCCGCTATTAAATCCTGGATGCCTTCTCACTTTCTTACCCTAAATACTGACAAAACTGAAGTCCTATTCTTCCCTGTGAACACACTCCCTCCCCTCCTCCTTCCAGTATCTTTTCCCCTTCCCAACTCCCTATCTCTCCCCACTTTTAGGCAGAATCCAGTGCAGTTCCCTTAGGGAGCACTACACCAGATTAGGACTACAGGCGAGAGCAATAAATCCCCTTTGGTATCAGGGTGTACCACAAAGATTTAGTTGGTAGCTGTGGCAGAGCAGTCAGACTTATCTCAAGAGGGAGATGAGCAGTATTCAGGGTTTACACAATAGGCCTAAAGCACTATGGTTCAAGGAAACACTGACCAAAGCTTTGTATTAAAAAGTAGTTATATATTTATTCTATACACTTCTAGTAAAACACATTTATCACAGTTAATAAGCAAGTTAAATCAAGTCAAAGAAAAGTAAACACAACTCCCTATTTAAATTGTAGACCAAGTGAACCAAAGTGAAAACTGAGCAAAACAGCACAGTGGAACTTAAACACAAGGGTGACTCTAGCAATTTCTCACAAGGGAGGGAAAACACAAATTATACAGAAATATATTGTTACACACCCTAGCAACACTTCCCATAATTTTGTGAACCAATTTAGGCAAGGCAGTACATTAGTATAGGCAATACTTAAATGAAAACTGAGCAAAATGGCATTTCACAAGGTTTAAACAGGGGAAGGAGAGGGTAATTATAAGAAAGGGTGGCACCAACACAAGTCTAGTTGATAATCAATCTAAAGAAGGCAGTTCTAACAAATGGAAGTCAATAGGCCTGTGCCAGAGTCAGTGGTACAGGGCAAGGGCCCTAGGAGCAAAATGTTCTTGTAGCTACAGTCAAGTCTTTGGTTAACGATGTTGGAAAGGAGGATGCAGATATGAAGAGACAATGTTAAAAGAGAGGGGCGGCCAACCTAACTAGTAGGTAAAGGATTTAAAACACCTTTAGGGCTACCGCGAAGAAAGGGCGGCCTGGTGGAACAATGTACCTTGAAAGTGAAGAGGTGGCTCCTGCGGTGGCGGTTGTTCCTGGTAGTTCCTGCAGTTCGGGGGATCCAGCAGAGGAAGCGAGGCTCTCGTCGTGGAGGAAGGTTCGAGTTACTGCACTACCCAGGGATGAAACAAGCCACGGTGCTGCCAAACGAAATTAAAAGGTACGCTCCTTTAAATTGCAGTCCGGGTCGATAGCTGCCTGGCTATCCGGTCTCCATGTGCAGGGCACTGGCGATTCAACCACGGCAGGTCCGGGAAGGCGATTGGCAAACTGGTTGGCCCCACCAGCTCAAGGGAAGAAGGCTCTTGCAGATGAAGATCGCCTCTCGTCGTGTGGAGAAAAGTGGTGAGACGCTGCAGCAGGGCTTCACCGGTGGTTCAGTCTTTGCAGATGTCTTTGGCTTCTCTCCTCTTCGGTGCCTCGGTTCCAGTGGCGACGTCTTGCTCTTCCAGTCCTCAGGACCATGCGTTTATGCAAAAAGATTCCCATTCATACAGCCTAGCTGTCACTCACACAGTGGAGTGGTCATCTTGGCGGGTGACCCTCCAACCTATCAGGATAGAGTGCTACATGGGTTGCTGAGGCAACCCTGTCCAGCGGTCCTACTCCCCCTCCCACACAATGGACCCACCCCAGACTCAGTGGCGCCGGAAGGAGGGCTTCTGGACAGAAGCCTGCCAAACGGACGAACAAAGGATCCCCGACCTGGGTTAGGATTGTAGAGAAAGACACGAAAAAGAAGTTATATAAAAGTTCTGGCAATAGAAACCTACCGGAGTAAAGTTAATATTAAAATACACCAGCGGTATGTTAGAGGCTGTCAGAAAATGCCGTAGCCTCGAACAATGGGAAAATCCCATAGAGAAATATTTGCGGTTGAATATTTATGGTAGTAACCACTGCCAGCAGCCAGAAACTTTTGAGAGAGGGACTGTACGGTACCCTCTCTAAAATGAACATAGGGGAAAAACTATTAACCCCTTCCAGTACTTCCATAGTAAGATGGGTTGTACTGGTTTAGTTCATAAAAATTGACTAGTAAAGTCAATGGGGACTTTACATGCCCTGGGAGACAGTAGTCAGTCCCAGGGTATGGAGTCTATGTTTGGGGGTCGCTACGACACCCCTGTGTCACTGCACTGAGGGTGCTGTGTAACACATGTGTATAAAGATTATTCTATGGGGTTGAGAAAAAATCCCATAAGCATTAAACACAAAAATAGCCTAGGACACACATAGCAAAAATGCCTAATAGTGGGAAAAAGAGTCTCACTCTTAGCAGGTAAAAAGAAAAAAACCCTTCAAATCCAGCAAAGCTGCTGGGGCACTCTATATGTAAGGGTAATTAGCCATAGAATGAGAATTCTCCCTCACACCCACGCCCGTAATCTTGGCCTTTACATCGACTCTAACCTCTCCCTCTCACCATAGCTCTCTCACTGCCAGGTCTTGCCGCTTCCACCTCTGTAACATCCGCAAAATTCGATCCTTCCATGCGATCCTTCCATGCTACTAAACTCCTAATTTCATCCTTCATTTTTTCTTCTGCTCCACTCTCTTCTTCGGTCTCCCTCCACACATCTAACTCCCCTTAAATCCATCTACCACTCTGCCATCTGTTATCTCTGCCTTCTCTCTCCTCATGATTTCATCTCCTCTTCTCTCTCTTCTCTAGGTTGGCTCTCCTTTCACTCCCAACTCAAATTAAATTTCCTGTCTCGTCTTCAAATCCCTCTATGGTCTTGCTCCACCATAACTTTCCTCCCTCATCACTTTCTACGCTCCTTCTCATCCACTCCGCTCTGCTGATCTTTTCCTACTCACTCCTCTTCCTCCACCCTGTGCCCCAACACGCTCCTTCCAACTTCTTGCTCCTTTCCACTGGAACCGTCTCCCTCTCCCTATCCGCTCCATCACTTCCTATTCCTCCTTCTGCACCATCCTAACACCTTTTGCTGATTCTCTCACTATGGTTCTATACCACTCATGTTAAACCATATTGCCCATGTAAATTGTTCCATTTACTGTTTTCTGGTACTTGATTCATATGTTATATAATGCTTGTTATGTATTCTTTGTTGTCCCTATGTAAAGCGCTTTGGTGTAAAGCGCTATATAAAATGTAATAAACACAATTCTGATGCTTGTTTATCTGCTTAGAATCACATGCTGTGCATATGGTCTGACATCCATTGGTCACCGCAGAGTATTGCATCTTGTCTTTCGAGAATCGAAAGGGGACGTCGACATGGGTGTGCCTGTAACACTATCCCTAACGTGACGTGTAGTGTACCCCAAATCCCTCACGCTTCGAGGTCCCTCAGATTGTTTTTTTCTGCCCAGCATACTGGTCGCCTTATGCGGCGCTCGTCCAGTGAAATTTGTTTTCTTTGACCTTTGGTCGCATATATATATATATATATATATATATATATATATATATATATATATATATATATATTACAGTAACAGATACTACCCTACCGTCACTTCCATCGATGGCTGTTTCCAGTTTTCCGCCAAAGACGGTCCACAGATCTTGGACGGACGGTGTCCTGTCGGTGCTGCCGACCACATTCCTGGGTCTTCTGGCCGGCCTACACAGTAGGGAGACTGGGGTATGGGTGGACATTTCCCTTTCTGAGAATGCCTTTCCCTTTCCTCCCTCTTTGTTCCTTGGGTCTCTTCGTCACCTTTTATTTCCTCAGCTATGGAGAGGACTCGATTTAGGTTTTGTCCTGTTTGCAGGGCCAAATTCCCTTGGAAGGATAAACACCGTAAATGTAAACGGTGTTTACCCCTTAATCACGATGAGACAGTTTGTGCGGCTTGCAATCTCCTGCGCCCGAAAAGTTTGAAAGAGCGCTGTTAAGCAGTTGGTGGCCTACTGAATGTCACAGGCGGAGTCTGGTTCTCCCGCTTCCACAGCCACCGATTGTGACGAGGGGCTGAGTAACGAACAAGCCTCTGATTCAGAGGTGAGTGACCTCTAGGCGGAGCATTCTCGCTCTGTGTCATCTATCACTGGCCCCCCTAGGCAAGACTCTGATCCTGCTATGGGGAATTGTACACCCCAGAGACATAGACGCACATGTTCCCCACACTAAAGACACAACCCCAGGGCCGTTTTTGACGAAATAGTCGAAGTGGTCCATAGCGCCAAAGGGCACACCGAAAGCTTCGGCCCTGCCCGCCGACCGTCTGGGTCGGCAGCCCTCCTCGCAACTGCAGGTGCGTCTTGCTACTGGGCCTGTTAAAATCAAAGAGCGCTGACCCCAATATCCACCATTCCATGGAGACGCATCGATAGAAGGCGTCCACGGCTGACCAGGCTCTGTTTCCGACGAAAGTAGTCGCGCATCCAGAGGCCCGTACTGTAGAACTTCCCAATGCTGAAGTGATTTCTGAAAGCATCGCCAGGATCATTTCGACGGATTCTCACAAGCAACAATCCAAGGATTCATTGAAACCCAAGGATAGGGAACCGGAACTTACGGAAAGGCCCACAGAGAAATAAAAGGACATGCGTCAACTGTCGGAACCCCGAAAAGACTTTTCAGAAGCTCCTGAGGGGATTTCTTCGTCGTTAAAGAAGAAATCTCAACATTTGCAAACAGAAGATCCAATAGAAGAGCCCTTTCCACCCCTGGAGCGCTCTGGTTCATCTGTTTGGACCAGAGAAAGATTTGAGGGATGCATGGACAGTCTACAGAAATTTGTAGAACTCTCGAAGTCCACACCCAAGAGGTATAGGGAGGACAATCCCCCTCTCCCTGTGGCTAAGCTGCAGAGGGTCTTTGACCCTACTCATGATGAGGAGGAGGAGGAATATGTTTATGACCTCACTGAAGAGGAGGCTCAAAATGAAGATTTTTGTCGACTCTGTGGAGGTACATTTAGACCCCACTGAGGGTTGAGGAGTTAGACCCAGATCGCATTGATCCTCGCCCCTGGCAGTCACCTACTCCAACACCGGAACCTGATGCCTTGTGCTAGGACTCCTCTCCAACCACCCCCACTCGTCCGGCCTCCCCGGTTGACGATCAAATGGCTTTCAACGCCATATTGAGGAAGGCAGCGGAACACTTCAACATTGCGACTCAGGAAGCTATTTCAGAAGCTGATTTTGTGGAAGACATTATGAAAGCAAACCACCCGCCAGCCAAGCTATTCCTCTACTAAATTCAATTAAGAAGAGATTGGCCCCTTCTTTATTAACACCTGCACTTACTAGAGCAGTAAATCCAAGGGTAGAGAAACTTGTTCAGCCCTCCCCCTCTGACCACCTCTACATCAGGGGTCATTCTACTCCTGATTCACTGGTTGTGACAACTACCAGGAAAAGAGCAGGGGTTCCCCTATCTACTGGGGAGGCACCCCCTGACAAGGAATGTAAGACTTTACGCTCTGGGGAAAAGGATCACTGCGGCGGCGGCTTACTCCACTCGCATCGCAAATAATACGTTGTTGGACAGCTATGCTGATGCGCAATGGGCCAAGCTAGAGGAAGGCCTTCAAGAAGTCCCGGAGCCACTGCCAGCCCGTCTGCTCTCAACAGTGGCAGAGGCAAGGCAAGTTAACCAAAGTATGTTGAAAAATACTTCGGATGCAGCAGAGACGGCCGGAAGGTCTTTGGCTCAAGGTACCCTCCTGAAAAGGCATGCATGGCTAAGAAACTCTAGGTTCAAGCCAGAAACACCAAGCTTCACTTCTAAATAAATCAGTGGAGGAGGCTAATTTATTTGGAAAGGCAGTGGACGAAGCCCTCGAAACTGCAAAAAAGGAGCATGACACTCTTAAGACTCTGGATCAGATCACCCAGAGACCTTCACAAAGAAGTGTTCCTTTCGTGGGCAACGATTCCCTCAAAATCTATACAGCTCAGGAAATAACTGGTCCTCTCCCCAAGGAACCAGCAGCTACACCACCCCATACCCCACAAGGGGGCAAAGACGTGGTAAAGGAAGGGGCTGGAATTCTACCCCTCGAGGCTCCCTCGCCTCAGGCCAGAAATGACCTGCAGTTCCGGGTCCCCTCCCATGCACCCCCGGTCAGGGGCCAGCTAACATCTTTTCTTCGAGCATGGGAGGGAATAACTACAGACCAGTGGGTGTTGAAGACTGTCGCCCATGGGTACTGTATAGAATTCTGCCAGACCCCTCAGTTTAGACTGCCACAAGCAAGACGTCTGACGCCAGAATATCTGCGCATCCTACTACAAGAAGTCAAGACCCTGCAGGAAAAGGGCGCCATAGAGGTTGTACCTCTTCTGCAGGTACACAAGGGTATTTATTAGTGTACTTCCATGTACCCAAAAAGGATCTCACCATGCGCTCTGTACTAGATCTGCGCCCAGCGAACAAATTTGTGAAACCCCAAAAGTTTTGTATGGTCACTTTGCAAGAAGTAATTCCCCCTGCTCTCACAGGGGATTACATGGCAACATTGGACATGAAAGATGCATACCTTCATATTTCAATGTTGCCGGCGCACAGAAAATACCTCGGTGCTTGTCTTGAATCATGAATCTATCAGTTCAAAGTACTACCCTTCGGCATAGCCTCTGCACCAACGGTATTTACAAAGGTACTGGCAGTGGCAGCAGCACACCTGCGTAGGCAATCCATCCCAGTTTATCCTTACCTCGACGACTGGCTCATAACAGTGGATTCCTATGAAACCTGTCTGTCAAATACCCTAAGAACAATGGATATTTTATTCAGTCTGGCATTCACCATCAACGAGAAGAAATCCAGCATAGACCCCAGTCAAGTCAAGCAGTTCCTAGGGGCTCTAATTCGAACAAAGGACTGCCTAGTCTTCCCCTCCAACGAGAGGGTCCAAAACCTGCTGTTTCAGATCCCTCAATATGTAGCCAGTCAAGAGGTGACGGTACGCAAAGCTATGCAACTGTTGGGAATGATGGCGTAATGTATTTATTTGGTACCTCACGCGCGCTTGCGTCCAATGCAGGAGTGACTCAACAGCCAGTGGTGTCAGGCCAGCGGACAATGAGACGATCTAGTGGTTGTCTCGCCAGCCCTCGTTCTCTCGCTACGGTGGTGGTCGAGGGAGAACCTCTTGAAAGGGAAATCCTTCACCATCCCCGCAGTGCAGGCCACTCTAACTACAGACACATCTCTAACAGGGAGGGGAGCTCACCTGCTTCAACAGACGGCGCACAGAGTTTGGTCGTTCGACATAGCATCCAACCACATAAACCTGTTGGAACTATTAGCAGTATTCAAAGCACTGAAAGCTTTTCTAACTCAACTGCAGGGAAAGACGGTCCTGATCCTCTCAGACAGCTCCACGGCCATGTACTATCTGAACAAACAAGGGGTCACTCACTCTCCAGGGCTGTTCATACTGTCCCAGAGCATTTGGAAGTGGGCTCTCAAACACATGTTTCTGTTGTCTTAACATGTTCCAGGGGAACTCATTCTTCTAGCAGATGTACTGAGCAGAGATTTCCCACTACCAATAGAGTACAAATGGTGATTACACAAAGACATTGTCTCCAATGTTTTCGCGGAATGGGTTTTTCCAGAGATCGACTTGTTCGCAACTCTGGAGAAAGCTGAATGCCAAGATTACGCCTTCAAGTACCCCCAGAACCGTTCCAAGAGGAACGGACTCTGGATAACATGGTCAGGGAAATTTGTTAACGCTCCATCTGCCCCCCTCCCCTACCCACCTCCTGTCTCCCCTACTCAACAAGATAGTGCACAAGATGCACCAGGAACCAGTCACAATGATATTGGTGGCCCCATGTGGGCCTGCCAACCCTGGTTTGCTCATCTGATGGAGATGTCCCTATCTCCGCCAATGAAACTGCCTTGCCTGTACAACATGTCGCAAGACAAAGGGGAGACACTTCACCCATGCCCACAGACATTGAATTTAGCGGCCTGGCTCCTGAAGTCATAGAGTTCGGGCACCTGCAACTTCCTCAGGGATGTATGGACATACTCAGGGAGGCAAGAAAACCTAACACACGATATTGCTATTCCAGTAAGTGGAAGCGTTTTGTCATCTGGTGCAACTCTTAAGAGCATCAACCCCATTGACTGCTCTCCTACACATATTGTTTTGTACCTGACTCATTTACGTGTCTCAGGCCTGGTCTTTAACTCTCTAAAGGTTCACCTAGCTGCTCTTTCAGCTACACTACATCACAACAGAAGGTGTTGTGGTGGAAGATACCAGTTATTAAGGCTTTCATGGAAGGGGTAAAGAGAATTCACCCTACCATTTCTAACCCAGCTCCCGGATGGGACCGAAACGTGGTGTTGACTAGACTTATGGGGTCTTCTTTCGAGCCCATGCATAAAGCAAGTCTTAAAGATCTTACCTACAAGATTGCCTTTTTAATAGCTATTACTTCCATTAGGAGAGTAAGTGCACTACAAGCACTCTCAGTTCTAGACCCATTTGTAACAGTTCACACGGATAAGGTGGTTCTGCACACTCACCCTAGGTTCGCGCCTTAAATGTTCCATGTGAACCAATCCATAGAACTACCAACGTTCTTTCAGAACCCCTCAAACATGGGAGAAAGAAGCCTGCACACACTGGATGTACGCAGAGCAGTCATGCTTTACATGGAAAGAGCTCGACCACTAAGAAAGACAAATCAGTTTTTTGTTTCAGTGGCAGCAGGTAGAGGAGGAGACCCTGTCTCCAAATCTACTATCTCTAGGTGAATTGCCAATGCATCACACTCTGTTTCTCTCTTGCTAAGAGAGAACTGCCCTTCAAGCCTGGAGCGCATTCTACTTGAGGCACTGGGGCTTCCATAGCATTCATTGCAAATGTTCCCCTAGAGTCCATTTGCAAAGCGGCAACTTGGAGTTCTGTACACACCTTTACAAATCACTATTGCCTAGACACTCATTCTAGGTCTGATTCTCAGGTGGGACAAGCAGTACTAAGACCATCTTTTCACTACTGTTCCTTCTCACAACCCACCTCCAACTCCCGGTACTGCTCGCTAGTCTATGCACAGCATGTGATTTTAAGCAGATTATCAAGCATCAGAAGACATGCATTACTTACCGTAAAGGCATTTCTGATGATTATATCTGTTATATTCACATGCGCCCACCCTTCCTCCCCGCTCGGATGGAAGGAACATAGACGTCTTACTACTTTCTCTCTTTTCTGTACTCACTCACGATAGTCGTAGGCTTCCTCACAGCAGAATATATACAATCGGAGGGACCTCGACGCGTGAGGGATTTTGGGTACACTACACATCACGTTAGGGATAGTGTTACAGGCACGCCCATGTCGACGTCCCCTTTGGATTCTCGCAAGACAAGATGCAATACTTTGCGGTGACCACTGGATGTCGGACTTTATGCACAGCATGTTAATCTAAGCAGATACAATCAGAAATGCTTTTACGGTATGTAATGCATGTCATACTGAGTTTTGCAAACTTCCTGAGTCAGTCCGATTATTGATGTACGAGTACATTGTGCATCCCCATCCATCTCTAGGTATTGCTGCCTTGTCTTAAAGGACCCTGGTTTATGGGTTCTCTTCTATGTTGCTTGCACATCCGAATTTCGGAAGTGGGACCAGTTGTTCGTGGCCCACTCTTTGTCTCGAAAGGGCCTTGCCATAACCAAACAAACCCTCTCACGCTGGATTTTTTTGTGCATGTCCTTCTAGACCTCTCTGCAGTATTCGACAAAGTTAACCACGACATCCTCATCATGAGACTGGAAGAATTCGGAATCACTGACAATGCCTTACTTTGGGTCAGATCCTTCCTAACGAATAGAACAGAAACAAGATGGATGAGACCTTTACAAATCAAGTCCTCGAATAATCATGCAGAGTCCCACAAGGATCATCCTTCTCGCCACTTCTATTCAACATGTACCTGTCACAGCTAATTAAAATCATCGAAAGACATGGCCTGACCTGCTACAACTACGCTGACGACACACAAATCTACAAAATACAATACTCACAAGAAGACAACGCAACTCTAGAGTACTGCCTTCCTGAAATATACAACTGGATGAACTTAAACTACCTCAAACTCAACCCAGGCAAAACCGAAATGATGATCATCTCAAAAAACTGAGAAGACAACCTCTACATCCCATGGGCAACTGAACTTGGTGAAACCCCAGCCCCATCATCAACTGTAAAAAACCTTGGAGTCCTGATGGACAACAAACTCACTCTAGAGCCACAAGTGAACACCCTAATCAAGAAATCCTTCTTTCTCCTGCGATTCGTTAAAAGGATCCCACCATTCCTCTCATTCACCAACAAAACTGCCGTCATTGCCCTCATCCTGTCCAGACTAGACTACGCCAACAGCCTATATCTAGGCTTGCCTCAACGACTCCTAAATAAACTCTGACGCATACAAAATGCGACGGCCAGATTGCTCCTTAAACTACCTCGAAGAGAACACATCACACCAGCACTGAAAACGCTACACTGGCTACCCATCAAACAGTGGATCAAGTTCAAATCAATGTGCATAACCCACAGAGCAATCCACGACCAAGGTGCAGAGTTCATCAGAAGAAAACTAAACATACATCACACTGCAAGGCCACTCAGATCCAGCAGCGTCATCTGTTTGGAACCCAAATCACACAACAAGAAACTCGGAGGATCCTCTTTTTCTCACCTCGCCCCAAAAACCTGGAACAAACTACCAAAGAACATGCAGAACACCAGAGGATCACCTACAATTAAGGAAACTCCTCAAATCATGGCTCTTCACCCCATAACCAGAAAGAATGCCTATAAAGACATACACAGACGAACTAGGCAGAGAGAAGAGGCTACCCCGAATCCCTGAATCAACCCTTATTAAATAAGGATGTATAGAGATGTAACATATCCACTATCAATTAAAAACAAACCTCACCAATCATAACAAGAACACCCACAGATCAATCGAAAGGGAGTACATGGCATTACCCAGCAATGGCACCTGGCAACCCTCGAGGGCACAGGCAGCAATGGACCATAGTCAGTAATACATAGGAAAGAACGGGGAAAGATAATATAACTCCACTACCTAAGCAGGATTATGTTTGTTTGTTTCTTTATTTGTAGCGCGCCCCGGACTCGAAGGTATCGGGGCGCGATGACAAGAATGCTTTAGGCTAACAAGTTACAAGGTTACACAATCGCAAGCGTAAAGATCAATGGCAATACAGCAGGTAATGCATTTACATAGCAGATAGATACGGTGGAGCGGTCTGTTTGGCTACTGGTCAGTTGGTTGGTAAGGCTAACCTATAGCATGTTTCCTTAGAGTCACTTGATACAGTTTAATCTGAAGTGTGGGTATGTTTGGTCAAGTCTTAAGGTAGGCGGGAGGGAGTTCCACAATTGAGCGGCTTTGACAGGGAAACTGTTCCCTCCAGTTGTAGCACAAGTGTTTCTAGATGCGACAAGACAAGGAAGGGGAATACAAAGGTGACAAAACAAACAATCTTACTAGGCCTTGTGTCATTCAGATCGGTCAAGTTCAAGGGGAAGGGGAAGGAGACGTGCCAGGGGGAGGGAAAGGGAGATGGCAAGCAAAGCACAAGTAAGTGCCGCCGGAGGGGCCGGTTCTAAGTAAGTGCAAGGAGGCAGGGGACTGTAGGTTTGCAGATGCAGTCCCTAGTGCTTGTTAGGCAGTACACCACCTCACTTTCCAACGCCCTCTTCACCCACTAACCCACCCTGTCCACCTTTTTGTTTACAGATCCGCCTGAGCGCCTGGAGACCAACTCTGTTGGTGACGGTGCGCTATATAAACACCTTTACCATTAACGCATCTGAGTGTTACCAATCGGCAGGCATGGATCTTCCAGCGGGCATCAGGGCTCATTCAACCAGAGGGGTTTCAGCATCTACAGCCCTGCAAAAAGGGGTTCCTGTTAGGGACATATGTCTGGCAGCCACTTGGTCATCCTTTCATATATTCACCAAGCACTATGCATTGGATGGTGCACGGGGAGCTGATGCACGTTTTGGTCGGGTGGTTCTACAGAATCTACTTAATTAAAATGTTCTGCCCTCCTCCGTCATTCTAACTGCATGGGGACTCAATCAAGATGAGGAGTCTGCGGGAGAAAGGCAATCCATTGAAGGAGAAATGACTCACCGTAAGCTTTCTATGGATTCTTCTCCCGCAGATTCCTCATAAACCCTCCCATCCTTCCCTGCTCAGAAAGTTCTATGACCTGTCGCTTCTGTCCAAACAAGAAGACATCTGGCGATCGCTCTTAGATGACCGCTTCTCTCATTCAATAAAAAATCATGGTTGTGTGGCGTCGCCCTGTTTGGATGTATCCTTAAATTTTTTAGCAGCGGATTAGCCTCTTCCTGTGGTTTTTCCTTCTGCAGCTTTCATGCGCAGGGTGGAGGGGAGAGAGAAACTGAAGCATGGGGCGTAGTGATGTGCTATATATAAGAAGCCCGAAGTCCCTTCCGGAGCCGACGAACCGGAGCTGGGCAAGACAGATAGATGATAGATGGCTGAGTCGAGGTCCACTATGCCCCCTGGCGAAAAGATTCCGAGCAGCAGAGCTGGATGATGAATATCTATCAAGATGAGGAATCTGCCACTGAAGAATCCATAGAAAGATCAATACAGTGAGTAATTTCTCCTTCATTGGGTAGTCTGTGAAGGTACTGAATGCCGTAATTTCACCTTCATTAAGCTGAAGTTCTCCCTACTGCTGATCTCCCCTGCTCCTCAAATGTTGTCTGCATACCATTGGATGAAATAACAGCTGAATCGAACTGAAGCAGCCCCAAACAAAATTGTTCATTTTCAGTTTAAGTAACCTCTCGACATGCAACCTTTGGCTGCTTCTTCAAAACATTTCTTAAAACCAAAAGACTGAATACCTCCTTTAGAGTACCAGTGTCTACGTTTCTGACTGTTCCCTCTCTAGTCAAGTGGTTGGTTACAATTTGCTTTTCTTCCAAGAGGTTTTTCTCACTTATCAACTGAGATCCTTAATATTGTATTAACTAGATCTATGTTAGAGAGTGGTTGTTATATAGCCTCAGAACTCAGATGTGCTTAGGTCAGTGGTCCTTCAAGGACCAAGTATACAAATAACTGCTCTTCAAATAATGTTCCTTTTTTTAATTTCAGAGCAATTCAGTGATTTGTGTACATCCATTGTTCAATTGCTGCCTTCCCAATGTGGTTCTTGATTACATTAAACACCTAATTTTCCATAGTTTCACAATAAAAAAGAAAGTTTGTATTGTGACTGGAAAATCCTGTAATGTTAAGTGTTTTGACAAATAAGATTGAACATTGAGTTGTAAGAAGCTTTATCTTCCTTTTACCCTGTGTTTAGAGCCTTTTGAAAAGGTTTGTTTACCTTTTCATAACCACTGAAGTTTTGCAGATCTGTGATTTACAAAGAATTGTCTAAACTTGCAAGACGTAAAATGTTCTTGGAAACTGCTCATTGTGGCTCAATCATATAATAAAGCTACTTATTAATTTGTAGTGTTTGGTTTTCCCATCCATTGATAGCTCCAAACCAGCCCAGAATACGGCCAAGGAATGAATCCGATTAGCAGACTTGCTCAAATACAACAAGCCAAAAAAGAGAAAGAGCCAGAATATATGCTCATCACTGAGCGTGGTCTTCCAAGGCGAAGGGAATTTGTCATGCAGGTTTGTACATTTGTTTCTGAAACAAATTTGCTTCCCTCCCTCAATTCTTTAATTTCAACAAGTTACTTACCAAACCCCCTATTTCCGGTTTATATCTCTTCAAGGTAAAAGTCGGCACCCACACTGCTGAAGGGAATGGCACCAATAAAAAAGTGGCTAAACGCAATGCCGCTGAAAATATGTTAGAACTTATGGGTTTTAAAGTCCCACAGCCCCAACCTCCTAAACCAGCACTGAAGACAGACGAAAAGGTAATTACTTTATGACTAGTTAAGTTGATCAACGTACTTGCACCTTGAATTGGAAGTTTTAAAGATGTCTTAATGTATAATGACTAAAGCAGAAAAAGAGTAATACGTATATTTTTCATTGACCATTTTACTTTTAAAAAAATCTAGTTTCTAGAAGTAATTTATTCAGAGGAACACAATTACATGAATCCATTTTAGCTACATATTAAATGGGTAAACATTTAATTTAAAGAAGAACTATCAAATCCAAGGTTCGGGGTCAATACTAAGAAACTTTGCATATCTTAATGCAATGCTGCCACTTTTCCTTGAGTCTACTTGGGGAGTGAGGGTGGTGGAGCTGCAGGGGTTACAGGAATATGGGGGCTGAGAGTTGGACCTGATCCATTTTTGGTGGCCAGAGGGACTTCGCCTGAAGTCCCAAAGCCATTACATACCTTTTTGCCTTATATTTGGTATATTGTATTTGCTTGTCCTTAAAGCGTCTAGTCCTAGGTATGCCTCTTAGGAACCCCATTTTTACTCTAGGGTGATTTTATCCTATCCTTTAGTTTGATCTTCACCAGATCTTCCGGCCATTGGACTACTTTAGTAGCCCATTGTACTTTTTTGGTAACCATTGGGCCACCAGTGTTAATTTTTTTAAAACCCCGCTCTTCCATTGTGTTTAAGTGGTTTCCTTTGTCTAGGTGACCACAAGGTGGCCTCAAATGGACATTCTGACCACAAGGGCTCTTTGGCATATTGGTTGTAAATGGTTTAGGCCGGTATAGGTCCATGGGTTATCCTTATCACTACTTTTGTGATGGCTAAGACTAGCTGGCAGTCCTATTAACAAAACAGTGTGGTTGGTCATGCAAGACTCTGCCCCAGCCTGTTTTAGTCATTGTCTGGCCTTTGACCAGCCCCTTGGCCAGCCCCTTTGTACAAAGGGTATTTAGGATTTGTCCTGTCCCATTTCACTCTCTTGCTTTCCTGTACCTTCGAGGTGGCAACTCTGCCGACTTGCTAAAGGAATTCTACCATAGTTTCCTGATGCTTTTGCCATTTTTAAAGCCCTCACTTAACAATAGTCGATGTGCTGTGACTTGTTTTCTTTCCCCTGAGAACTACAGTCCGGGCTTCTTGAAGATTAATGACTCCCCACATCTTGTGGGTTGAGCCCTACGCTCTGGGACTGTTTGGGCAGTTTTCTGCCACCATCCACTGCTTACCACCAGAATCCTCTGATGGGCTGTGGGCCACTGCTGATGTCCAAAGGGCGGTTGATGGGTCAACTGACAGCCAGATCTTCAGCTTAGGACGTCCCATTTTGACACTCTCTGTTGTCTCTAGCATGGGACTGTTTGTTGTTGCCTTCTTTTGTTTGTCGAGCTGCTGGAAGCCATTTTCAAGGGTTCCTGAGTTTTCCTGAGGGTCCTTGCTGAAATCGTTGTTGCAAGATTATGGGTACAGGCCCTGAGAAGAGCCTTTATTGATTTGTTTTGGGCCGCATGGATCATCGCTGACCCAGGGTTTCAAATCCCTAGCAACTATAATCTGAAAACTATACCCTTGTAAAATAATCACTGGTTGTTTCAGGTTGCTGGAGCAATTTTCACTGAAGCCACAGACTGGAGTACTTACCTTCAGGTCCCGCGGTGGGTAATTATTCATGGTACTCGCCCTCAGGTGTCAATACCCCCAAACACCCAGTCTATGGTAGAGATTCCTTGGAGACGAGTCTTTACCGCATTCCCCATAGCCATTTACTGTGGCCCTCCTGTTCTTCCATTTCTTATTCTGGGGTCCTGGTTCCATCCTCCGCCCTTTAACACTTCATTTTTGTCTCCTCTGGCCTTGCATTAGGTCGCTCATTGCAGAATTCGAACCTGTGGGGAAGATCAGACTTAACTCCATTAAAGCAAATGGCCCTTTAACTTTTCCCATTCACTCCTGTTGAACTGTGAACCTACTCCAGACTCTTCTCATGAAACTGAATCTGGGGTGCTTACCTGCCTTTGGAAATGTGTGCTGTTTCCCCTTGGGGTATTGAGACTGGACAAACCATTTGGCACATGCCATGGCACAATTCTATTTTTGTTTTCTTTTGTCTAACTTGCAGGACTGCTAAATTTTCTGCTGGCTTTCTTGGTTTTCAGACTGCCAAAGGGACTTCTACTGAAGGCCCCCTGCAAATACAACTCACATTTTATGTGATGCCCTTAGTATCCCAAGTGGCTACAAGGGAAGGGAGACTTTTAAAGTGTCTTATTTTGTTCCTGGCTTACCTCTCTCAGCTATGACGTGTTGGGGTGGGTAGGCTTGTGGCAGTTTTTTCATTTTGGTTACACCATGCTTGTTAGGAATTTTTTTGGGAGTTAAGTAAAGCTTTCTGCTTTACTTCCCTAGTCTTTTTGCTCTACTTCCCTAGTATTTTTACTCATTGTAATGGGGAAACTGAGTCCATAAGACTATCAATACTGATATAGTGAATTTCTTGTTTTGTTACTATTAGACACATCACCTTCAAGTGAAGTGTGGTTAGGATACTTTTTCACAGTCATTTTTTTTATTTCATTTATAATGTGCCTAGTATGAGTTGGTGGCAGGGAATATTTCTGTACCATGTTTTACACTTTTTATTGTGCAGTTTTGCAGTTATTGCAAATGGCTACTAAAAGTAACTAACACTCATGACGTGCCACAAGAGTTTTGCTTGTCTTTTGATCATATTGTTCTTTGGCCTCCTTCCTGCACTCTAGGGTCCGGAATTGGCATCAATTATTAGACTTTTTCTAGGCAAACTGCTTCTTTCTCAGGCAAAGAGGTGGTTTGTTTGAGCCCGGATTTGGGGATGGAACTGCCTGGTTCCAGTAGACATCCTGGTGTCTGAATGTTGCTAGGCAGATGTGGCCTGTCGCTATCCATGATTGTATAGCCGCGGCCAGTTTGAATAGTGCACATGCTTACCATTGGTAGACCTGGGCAAGCTTCCAGTCAAGATCTTGGATAAAAGGATTCCTGCAGCCCATTTGCAGATCAATGTTGGAGTCAAGTCCTCTTCGAAAAGCAGCCTCAGGATGACCCCTGCAGCGGTCCAGCACCAAGTCCAGAGAAGTCCCGGTGTAGTCCTGCTCCTCTACCTGATCTCAAGAAGTGCCTTGTCAGTGCTTTGACCCCTGGGCCAGTGGGAACAGCCAGTTTGTATCCGTGCTCGAGAATATGTACATTCTGAGGCTTCTAAAGTGTCCCTAGACCAACTGGTGTACTGACCAGCTCTCTCCTGTGCAACCTAGATGTAGCTGTTGCCATTCCGAGTGCATCCTTGGAACTTGGAGGATCTTCAACTTGTACAATAAGACATCTGCGACTGCATTATCTGCCGCCTTACATCGAGGAAGGCCGTTCAGGATGTATGCTTTTGTTTGTCTCTGGAAGATCGCCTCTCGCCGCTTAACCATGGGAACTCCCATTGAAATATTTCGTCTTCGCATCCTAGAGGTGTCCTGAGGTCGCCTGCTCCAAAGGAGTCTTCATCTTTTTTTCTTTTGGGTGTTCAGCTGGAAGGTGCCTTGAACCTAAGCACTGCAACCAAACCATCTTGGGGCTGGACTCATTGTGTCTTAGGGGAGCTGTTCTGTGGTTATTCGAGGGGATTGGGTCCTCCGACGTATTCCATATCTATGACATGTAATCACCACAGCTGTGCTGCTTCGGAAACTTTTTTCGGCATCTGTGTCCTGCGTCGATGACGTTGATGCGCCGTCGTCGAGGACCTCGTCCGACGTCATCCGATGTGATAAGTAGGACGCACGACGCCCGTAGCCTCAGTTCCGTTTTTTCTGCGAACGTGTTGCTTCGTGAATCTCGGTTAACGCCTCGACTCTTTGGAGTTCTGTTCTTCTCGGTTCTTCGAACCTGTTCGTTTTGTGAAAATCCTTCGTGTGAAGATGTCTTCTACTTCGTCTTCGACCCCGCGTCCGGGTTTCAAGAAGTGTGGGGAGTGTGGGTCCAAGATGTCGGTGACGGACTCGCACGACGCCTGCCTCTGGTGCCTCGGGGAGGCCCACGACACGGATGACTGTATCGACTGCCAGTCGCTCACGTCCAAAGCCTTATGGGAACGTAAGAAGAAGTTGTCGGTAGGTCGGGTGTCCAAGCCCCGGAAGTCGAAGTCTGCAGGGCTTTCGACAGATGATTCGCTGGGTGACTCTCCGCGTCATCGTCGGAAGTCTCGTGGGTCTCCTTCTAGGAGTCGGTCTCGCCACTCCTTCTTTCGGGAAGAAAATGCTGGCGATTCTTGAGTCGCAGGGTACTAAGCCGTCCGCGCCCCCGAGTGGGGTCGGTCGTGAGAGGTCGAGAGACACCGCTCGCAAGAGTGGTCGGCACGAGTCACGGGAGAGGTCCCGTTCGGACAAGGAGACTCGTTCTCGACGTACCCGTTCCAGGTCCCGGTCCTCGATGATTTCGAGACCGTGTGCACCTGTGAGGTCTTCGAGGAAGACATCGAACGTTTAAGGCGTCGAGGGCGTCGACAGGCTTTCTCGAGGCTCCGGCTCTGAGGAAGTCGTCGAAGCCGTCGACGCTCAGGTCGTTGAGGAACACGCTCGGGGCTCCGGCTTCGAGGGATGTGTCGACGCCGCCGATGCTGGCGGCGCTGCATCTGACGTCGACGCCGATTTCCTCGACGCCGATCCTCTCGGCGCTGATGCCTGTTCTCTCGACGTCGGTGCCGATTCGCTCGACGCATTTCATGTCGGATGTACCCCGTGGCACGGGGGAACCCCCTAGGAAGGCTCTGGTTAAGAGAAAGCACTCTCGGGTGCCTTCTTTTCGCCACCTGGAATATATTTCAGAGGCGGATGAGGATTCTGATGGCCTGGTTCCTAGTCAGGTTCCAGATGAAATTGTCTCGGGCCATAGTCAGTTTGACGATTTGAGGCAGTCACTGCATGATGCCAGTGGCCTGGACACCTCTCCGGAGGTGGAGTTTTGTAGGCCTGAGCCTGGCTCTCATGCCGATTCCTCGTACCGGCGCCTTATGGCTAGGGTTTCTGAGTACTTGGGATGGTCTGCTCCCCCAGGGGAGTTTGTGCAGGATGATCTGACGGACATCCTTGATGTTGGTCCCCCAACTGACCCGGTACTGCCGTTTCATATGGCTTTACAGAGAAGGGTGGCGGCGGCTTGGACTGCTCCGGAGAGTCTCCCGGCGGTGGGCAGATCCTTGTCGCGAAAATACCGTCCAGCCAGTAGCGACCCCTGCTTCTTGACCAGGCACCCCACGCCGGAGAGTTTGGTGGTGCAGGCGGCCACGGCCCCGGCAAAGCAGGCGTCGTACCCTGCCATCCCTCCTGATAGGGACGACAAACGTTTTGATGGCTGGGCGAAGAAAGTGTTTTCTTCTGGTGGTATGGCGCTTCAGGCGGCCAACTCCATTTGTGCCTTGTCTCGTTTCACACACACTCTGTGGAACTGTGTTGCGTTAGCGGCTGAACATATTCCCGAAGGGGACGAACGGGATGGTTTCCTTGCTATGGTCCAGGATGGTAAGGCTGCCATGTGTGAGTCCATTCAGTCGGGTTTGGACTTAGCTGAATGCGTCAGTAGGTCCATGGCGGCGAGCCCCGTGATACGCAGGTTTGCGTGGTTGCGGAAGTCGGGGTTTGCTCCTGATGTGCAGTCCCGGCTCCTCAACATGCCCTTTGACGGAGAACACCTTTTTGGCAGCAAGGCTGACGAGAGCCTTGAGAGGTTGCAGACCTCAAAAGCTGCAGCGAAGTCGTTGGGCGCTGCAGTTCGCCAACCTCTGCCTTTTCGTCCTAGGGGACAGCAGTGGAGGGGTGGTTCCTTTCGCTATTACTCGTCCTTCAGTAAAGCGAGAGGAGCTGGCAGTCAAAGAGGCCAACGCAGGGGTACCAGAGGTGGACGACAGGGTACCCGTGGTGCCAAGGCCGCTCGGGCAGTTGCCTCTTTGCCCTCAGGTAACGCCGCAGCCGCTCCCACTCAGTCATGAGGCCATGTCCCATGGTTCCCCGGTTGGGGGAAGGCTGGCGCAGCATCTTGTAGAGTGGCAAGCCATTACTTCAGATGTGTGGGTTCTGGAGATCATAACCCACGGCTACTGTCTTCCCTTTCGGCACAGGCCTCGCGACAATCCACCGGGGAACCTCTCTTTGCAGAGTCCGGATCCACTCCTTGCGCAGGAAATTCAAGCCCTGCTGGAGAAAGGCGCCATAGAACTGGTGCCTGTAGCGGAGAGGTACAAGGGATGGTATTCCCCTTATTTTTTGATTTCGAAGAAAGACGGGGGATTGAGACCCATCATGGACTTGCGCGGTTTGAACAAACTCCTCAGGAAGGACAAGTTCAAGATGGTTACTCTCTCTCAAGTCCTCCAGGCCCTTCAGCTTCAGGACTGGTTGGTGTCACTCGACCGCAAGGATGCTTACTTCCATGTGCCGATCCATCCCAAGCACAAGAAGTACCTGAGGTTCGCGGTTGGCGACTCGCACTTTCAGTTTCGGGTCCTGCCGTTCGGATTGACCTCCGTCCCGAGGGTTTTCACCAAGCTCATGGTGGTGGTGGCAGCGCATCTCAGGCAAGGGGGGATTCACGTCTACCCCTACCTGGACGATTGGTTGATCAGGGGGAGCTCTCCCGAGCAAGTCCTGGATCATCTGTCCGTCACCTGCCACTCCCTCCACAGGCTGGGCTTCTCCCTCAATTTAAAGAAGTCCCATTTGACGCCAACACGGCGGCTCCAGTACATCGGAACAGTGCTCGACACTTCCCTGGGGCAGTGTTTTCCTCCCCAGGTGAGGGCTCTTCACATTCAGCAGATGGTGCACAGGTTTCAGCATGCCCAGACGCTCCCAGCGTTCGAGTTCTTGAGGTTGCTCGGCCTCATGGCATCCTGCATTCTTCTGGTGCCAGAGGCTCGCCTGCGGATGAGATCTTTGCAGTGGGCACTCAAGACGCAATGGTCGCAGTCCTCCGGCATGATGTCGGACCCGGTTCAGGTGCCGCCCTCGGTCGCCCGGGACCTTCTGTGGTGGTCCGTCGAAGGCAACTTGATGAAGGGGGCTCCATTTTGGCTTCCCTGGCCGGAGGTGACGATCGTGACGGATGCATCCCTCACGGGATGGGGAGCTCATGCCAACGGGCTGACAGTCAGCGGTCTTTGGTCTCCGTCGGAGTCCAGATTCCATATCAATCTGTTGGAGCTGAGGGCCGTCAGGCTAGCCCTGAAGGCTTTTCTGCCGACTGTGCGAGGAAAGAGTGTCCTGATCCTGACGGACAACACAGTGGCCATGCACTACCTCAACAAAAAGGAGGGGGGGGGTGTGGTCACTTCCTCTGTGCAGGGAGGCGATGCAGCTCGAGTTCTGGGCCATCCAGCAGGAAGTTTCGATCTCGGCAGTTCATCTGGCCGGAGACGAAAACGTGACGGCGGACGCTCTGAGCAGGCAGAGAGCGATCTCTCACGAGTGGGAGTTGGCTCAGGAGATTCTCCTGGAGATCTTCGCCCTTTGGGGGACCCCTCAAGTGGATCTCTTCGCCTCCAGTGTCAACCGGAAGTGCGAAAGGTTTTGCTCGCGGGAATTTCCTCCAAATGGAGCCTTAGGAGACGCGTTTGTGGTGGAGTGGTCATTCCCGCTGCTGTACGCGTGTCCTCCAGTCCCCGTCATCCCGCAAGTGCTGCGGAGGTTACGGAAGTTCGGTTCCCGGATGATCCTCATTGCTCCGGCGTGGGCTCGGAGGACGTGGTACCCGGACCTTCTCGACTTGTCCATCTGCCCTCCACGTCGTCTTCCCTACCGAGACGATCTGCTCTCACAGGAGGGGGGTCAGGTTCTCCATCCAGAGGTCAGATCCCTCAACCTTCACGCTTGGCTTCTGAAAGGTTGAGGTATAAGGATTGGGACCTCCCTGAAGACGTGATGGAGGTGTTGCTTTCGGCCCGAAGGCCAGCAACAAAGTCTCTGTACCGTTGCCGTTGGCGTAAGTTCTGCGACTGGTGCAGAGTTCAGAATGTGGATCCTTTTGCATGTGACATCCCCATGGTTCTGTCCTTTTTACTTTCTTTGGCCCACAGGGGCTTGCAAGTGGGTACCATTAAGGGTTACCTGGCGGCGCTGTCCATCTTTAAGCGCTCGTCTGAAGAGTGTTCTTACTTTAAAATCCCTTTAATTTCACAGTTTCTGAAAGGGCTCACTAATGTGTTCCCTCTGTCACCTTTCCTGGTGCCCGGTTGGGATTTAAACCTTGTTCTTAAGTTTCTTATGGGTGCTCCGTTTGAGCCTTTACATTCTTGCCCTTTGAGGCTGTTAACTCTGAAAACTGTGTTTTTAGTTGCGGTTACTTCCGCTCGCAGAGTGAGTGAGTTACAGGCACTTTCAGTTAAGCCACCCTTCACTGTATTTCACAAGGACAGGGTTGTCCTTAGAGTTCGTCCTTCTTTTCTTCCGAAGGTAGTGACGGAATTTAATTTGGCCCAGAAGGTTGTTCTTCCGGCATTCTATCCTCCTCCACATCCTGGTAAGGAAGAGGAGAGGCTCCATAGGCTTGATCCTAGGAGAGCTTTAAGCTTTTATGTTTCACGCATGTCCCGGGTCAGAGTGGACGATCAACTCTTTATTGGTTACGCTGGAAAGTGTTTGGGGCAAGCTGTGACGAAACAGACTTTGTCTCGCTGGATTATTTTAGCCATCTCGGAGTGTTACCGCTTGGCGGGTAAGGACCCACCGGCTGGCTTGCGGGCCCATTCTATCAGGGGTGTGGCTGCATCTACTGCCCTGCAGAGGGGTGTTCCTATTCGCAACATCTGTGATGCAGCCACCTGGGCTTCAGTACATACATTTGTACGTCACTATTCCCTCGATTCCATCCGAGGACAGGATCTGGCCTTTGGCAAGGCGGTCCTTTGCTCTGCTATTTGATTGGCTATTCTAAATTTTGATTCTAAATTCTTTCCCTCCTCCTTGCTCTGGTACTGCTTTGGGAGTCTGTCATAGATATGGAATACGTCGGAGGACCCAATCCCCTCGAAGAACAAGTTACTTTCTTACCTGGTAACGTTCTTTCGATGGGATGGTCCGACGACGTATTCCATATTGCTCCCACCCTGCCTTCCCCGCTGCAGAATTTCTTTTGCGATTGCAGCTTACGTTCCGCAAGGCTTTGTGTCTGACTGGCAGTTGACTAATGTCACACGTTCTGGGGGAAAAAACTACAACTGAGGCTACGGGCGTCGTGCGTCCTACTTATCACATTGGATGACGTCGGACGTCGGAGGAGGTCCTCGACGACGGCGCATCGACGTCATCGACGCAGACGCCGAAAAAATCTTCCGAAGCAGAACAGCTGTGGTGATTACATGTCATAGATATGGAATACGTCGTCGGACCATCCCATCGAAAGAACGTTACCAGGTAAGAAAGTAACTTCTTCTTAAGTGTCTTCACTAAATGCCATGCATCTTACTAGTTACCTGTATTACAACGGTTATTGAATTGTATGCTTTTTTCTTCTTCTCCTAACAGTGAATGAATATGTCTGGTTTATAGTTAATGTGACAATACTTTCCTACAGGTTTTACTTGCTTAGTGTATATTTTAAAGGCCTAATCATTGTATATTTGTGTCTAACTGGAATTATTGGTGATGGTCTATGTGGGCTCATTGGAGTCTCTCTCTCAGCCCTACTGAGACTAAGCATTGCCTCTGTGCTACCTTACCTTGATTGGGTTTGGCTAGATCTATGTCTCTCTGTTTACCATAATAGATTAGCCTCTTAACAGTGAAGTAATACGGAAATGGAAAAAGAACTTGGCAAAGAGTATTTTTGCAGCAGAGCAAATCGTCTTGTCTGGGCCAGTCAGGGTAATTCTTTGCATTTTATTTTAAGATCCAGTGTGCTTATCGCCTAGTTTTGGTCTATATATTTTGGGACCTATGGGTGGGTCCAGGTTGCTGCTAGGTAGTTAGAAGGGGGTCATGCTGTTGGTGGTCTTTAAACTGGGCCTGGCCCCCACGAGGCTGGCCCTAAGAATGTTGGGTGAGGGGAGGGGGAAGCAAGCATCTTCAAAAAGAGATTTCTGTGACTGCTTGTAACCGAAAATACATGCAGTTATAGTCTGTGGGGTGGGCCAGAAATATTTGTATTTAAGGGGTGCTGGGTGGTGTTGAGGGGCTTAGTATCAGCATAAAAATGTTTGTAGACCACTAATCTAAACTGCCTGTTTCTGCTACTCTTCGAAATATTTGATGTGGGCATCTGTTTATTCTACAATCTGCTGTTCCCACTTGCGTAAAGTCTCCATGCAAACTTCTGCGGCATCATATCTGATAAGGGGTTAGTTTAAAACTCCAGCGGGGTGGTGGAAGGTAGGCTTGTTGACATATGAATGTTTTCCTCTGGGCTACACAGACAATCTTACTTTAACGAGGTAGCAAGTTTAGAACGCATAGGAGAGAACTAAACGGGTGAATAACAAGGTATGTAATCTGTAGGGGGTACAATTAAATAAGAATACAAATATCAGTAAAGGGTTGTGTTGCCACTGGCCGACATGTTCATGATTTGTTTTAGGTGTGGACCCCACCAATCCTCGAGTGAAGTGTGCAAAGTTGTAGCAATCTGCTGTGGAAGCTGGCAGCCCACTCTCTAGTGCTACCTCCTTGAAAGAAGGCCCATTAAGGATCTCGACTTTTAAAACTGTTAAAATGTTCATAATTTATTGTTTCTTTTTCTGGTTCTAAAACTATGCCTCCTTTGCCCGGACTCAAAAATAATACGCTCTGCAGTTTGTAACACATTGCTGAGAGGGAGTGCGTTTCAGTGGCGCCTGCACTTTTCTGAAGAATGAATAGCTTAAGAGCTTGATGTCCTGTAGATATGCTTGACTGCTTTCCTTCGTAGGTTGCAAGAAAACGTTCAACACGCTGTGCTAAACATTACATGGCAATAAGCCAGCTGAGTCAACAAGCCAATCGGGCCCTCCCAAACTGCGAGCCAGTAGTGGCTTCTAGCATGGTGGAGAGCCCGGCAGGGAGATAACAATCCCTTGGACGAGAAAGGTGTAAATTAACCTTGTATTTTGACAAGGCAAATAAATAGCCTCTTGTCTTCTCTGCACCCCTCCTCCTATAACTTTACCGGCCGAAGGCCCAACAGAGACAATATACTCAACTAGGAATGGCTCTTTAGTTGAAAGGTAATTTAAGTGGTTCAATAGTGCATCTTCTGGCAACAATGTTGGCCTTGCTGCGCATGGCTGTGTAAGAAAGGCGGGTAAGGGTAGTTGGTCACATAGTAGGAGAGGCAGATGTGGAAATCCTGTAAGGATGATGGGTGCAGGTGAAAGGTACTGGTTCCCTGTGTGCCGATATAAAAACTGTTTTTTTTGCTGGGAATGGACGAGCACAGGTTAGCCATAAGGGCAGCCTCTGGGTGAAAAGCATTGATTGAGAGAGTGGTTGATATAAGATGGGTAGGAGTCTGTTAAGTACATTATATCTGGTGGGCTGCCTGAATGGAGTGAGTGAGTGAGTGAAGTGTACGTGTGCAAGAATTTTAGTCAAGAATTTGTTATTTGTGGTCAGAGAGGGGGGTGGTTGGATGGGGAGATGTTACGATGGATTTCCAAAACCAACCCTGGGAGTGAGTTTGGGGAGGCCAACCTGTTTTGATGTGGTGATCCCCATCTTTAAGAAGGGATGTAGAAAGTTTCCTACAAACGGTCTGCTTTCACTGATTGACATTACGGGCAAGCTTTTAAAAAGCTTTGCAAGAATGGGTTGAGGAGAGTCGTGGTTGTCCACACCTCATAATATTCTGTTACTAGACTCACTAGTTGGTAATGTAAGGCGTAAAGGGGCATTGCCAGTGTGTGTCCTTTACGATTGATATGGAAGAAATTGCAGACATTTGGTATTCCTCCATGTCTGTTGGAGGCACTAGAGTATGTTAAACTGGACTGTGTGGGAGCCAGCACAGAAGAGACATATACTAAGGGGGTGAAGCAGGTATGTGTGCTGGCTCCCCTACTGTTTAACATCTACATAGCTGATCTTCCCATCATTTGGAGGGCGTCAACTTTAGTCCACTGAAGTTGGGTGGTGAGCATATATGGTGGTTGTCCTACGCAGATGACATTGTAATATTCGACCATACGTTTGTGGGTCTGTGTAGGGCAGCCACTGAATTGTACAAATTTGCAAATACCAACAAATTGGTTGTCAACATTGAGAAAACAAAACTGGTTTGTTATGGGAAAGGCTGGAGTGCAGCTCCTTTGTTCATAGGCAATGGAGAGATTGAAAGGGTAACATCGTACAGGTATCTAGCTGTGGAATATGGAGATGGAAAGTACACTGAACTAAAGACTAATAGAAAGCAGAGGGCCATTGTTCCGACCGTATTAAGAAATGTGCCACTGACACTGCTGGGTATAGCTATGCGGGTATAAACATTTTATAAAAATGTTGTCCCTGCTAAAACCTATGGTCTGGAGGCATTGGATATGTGGTGTTTTCAATGGCTTCAGTCAATAGAAGGGCGATTTTGGAAATCAGTGTTGGGTTTCGCAAGCTAGATCCCTATGGAAATGATTTGCTTGGAGTTTGGCTTGATGTCATTGGAAGCAGTGGTATGGAAAAATAGAGGTATTATATACATCAAGGCTATGCACAAAACAAATAGTTTACTTGAAATGGGAAAATAAATGGGAAAACAACGGAAGGGATCGAGTTTGGTAGGGTGGGCAAAGTCAGTAATTGAACTATTTGTGAAAACAGATTGGTTCCCTGACTGGTCCCAAGAATACTTTGCACTGAAAGTGGAATTTGAACAAAAACTGACATACTGGAACTGGGCTGATAACTATACTCATATGGAATCCCTGAGAAGATAACACTCGCATAACCTGCTGCAATATAAATAGTTCAAACCTCAAATGTATTTAAAGAAAGGCCTGGCTGTGCAAGTAGGCAGATTTTCCTTGTTACTAAGATTTGACCATTTACCTACGTTGACCACTCTTAGACCAATTAAGGGTGTTCCTCATGCACTTCGATTATGTCGTATTTGTAAAGTTTCTTGTGCACAAGAAAGTGCACATTGTGTGTTGACTGTATGCATTAAGATGTGAGGAATACAGGTGAGATTCTTGGGTCCATTTGTAAGTAATACCATGAAATTAGTACTGACACCTTTTGGAGGTATTATATTAATTCTGGAAATAGCCCGTTTGCCCTATTCAATGTATGGAAAGCTGTAAGTGAAATTTTAAATGAATTTTAGGCAGATGTGTATCCTGGTCAAAATGTGTACATATATTTTATGATGTAATTTCCGATTGTAATGAAGTATGTGAAATAGTTCTTGGCACTAATAGCACATTATATTAAATAAAATAAAGGATTTGGTGTACTGGTAGAAACTGAGAGCTCACCAAACACAGTCGATGTAAGATAGCAGAGTGTTTGGCAGAATCCTGTGCAGTTCCCTTGGGGAACACTGCAAAAAGATTAAGACTACAGGTGTAAGCAGTAAACCCAATTGGTAGCAGCCTGCACCACCCAGATTTACCTGGTAGCTACGGCTGAGCAATCAGACTTCTTTCAAGATGAGTAGGGCAGTATACAGAGGATACACAGTAGGGCTAAAAACACAGTGGAACAAACAAACACTGACCGGAGCTTGGTATCAAAAGTATATAATTATTTATTTAAAACACACTTTAAGAAATACACTAAGCACTATGAATCAAAGCAAGTTCAAGCACAATCAGAAAAGGTATACACATCTCCCTTAATAATTATTAGACAAGTCTAAGTCAAAACACCACTATTTGTAAAACAGATGCAAGCACTTAACTTGGATGGCACTCCAATAATTAAGTTGGAGAGAGGCAAAAAAGACAGGTCATGGAAATTAAACAGTACCCAACACTTTTCTAAGTTCACAGTAAGTTAGTGAAGGCAGAGTCTACTGTAGAGCCAAAGTTCATAGGCCAGGGCCACTTTAAATGGAGCAAGGCGAAATGTGCCCAAGATCACACAGTTTAACAATGCACTCAAGTCTTTGTAAAATGTTCAAAAGAGGTTGGTTTGATACGAAAGGTAAAGTTAGAAGGTCTGGGGGCCAACCCAGTTGGAAAGCCAAGGATTTAAGGGTCACCTTTAGCGATCCGAAGAAAGGAAGGCCAGGTGGAACACAGTACGTTTAAAAGTGAGGAAGCTCCAGCGGTGGCAGTTGTTCCTGGCAGCGGGTGCAGTTCGTGGGTTCGACCAGGGAAGGAGAAGATCTCGTCGAGGAAGAAACGTGGAGTCGTTGCACTGCCCAGGGATGAGACCAGCCGCGGAGTTTGTTCGGTTAAAAGGTACGTTCCTTTTATTCACGGTACCAGTGGACTGAAGCTTGGCTATCCGGCTGCCGGGTGCTTGGCACTGGCGATTCGACCAAGGGCCGTCCTGGAATGGCGAATATCGAACTGGTTGATCCCACCAGCTCAGGGGGAGAAGACTCTTACAGCAGAAGATTTTCTCTTGTTGTCGGGGAAGTGGTGAGGTCGTTGCAGCAGGGCTCCACCGGTGGTGGGGTTGTTGCAGATGGTTCAGCTTCTCCCCTCTTCGGATTTCTTGGGTCCCGTGGCGACTTCTGAAGTTCCAGTCCCAAAAGCCCTGCTTTTATGCAGAAAAACTCCCATTCAAACAGCCTAGCTGTCACTCATGCATGCTAGGTGGTGAGCCGGGCGGCTCACCACTGGGCCAATCAGAACAGAGTGCGACTTGGGTTGCTAAGGCAACGCAGTCCAGGGTGCCAAGTCCCCCACCCACACATCCTGTGAATCCCAGACAGAGTGGCACCAGTTGGAGAGCTTCTGTGGAGAAGCCCGCCAAAAAGTGGAACAAAAGGCCCGACCTTGGTTTGAAGTTACAGAGACGGACACATACACCATTTTGTAGAAGAGTTCTGGCGAAAAGACCCAACTGGTGATATTATATTAAATAAATAACCCAGCTGTATCTTTACAAAGCACCAAAAAGTGGTGCGTTTAAAATGAATGGGAAAATCCCATAGAGAATACTCCGGTGGAATATTTCGCATGGTAACCACTGCCACCAGCCAGAAACTCGACAATGGGGGACTGGATAGTGCCTCCTTGGAAACAGACCCAGGGGCAATCAAATTAACCCCTTCCAGTACTTCCACAATATGATGGTTTGTACTGGTTCGGTTCACAATTTTGAACTAGTAAAGCCAGTGGTGACTTTACATGCCCTGGGAGACAGTAGTCAGTCCCAGGGTATGGAGTCTATGTTTGAGGGTCACTATGACACCCCTGTGTTACTGCACTGAGGGTGCTGTGTAACACATGTACCAAAAACAGATGATACCCTATGAAGTATGAAGACCCCATAGCCCATAAGCACATACTAAGTTAAAGACATACCTCAAATCATGCTTAAGAGTGGGAGGAAAAGAGTCTCACTCTTAGCAGGAGAAAAGAAAATCCAGCAAAGCTGCTGGGGGACTCTATAGCTTTGGGGAATCAGCCTTTTAAGAGAATTCTCCCTAACACAGAGCTGCAAGGCTTGGCCTCAAGAGAGCTGTGAAGAGTGGTCTTGGACTGCAATGAGTTCCCAAAGACCACAAATAATTCAATCTATAACTAAAAGTACAAAATATATAATGATTTAAGCCTTTAAAATACACACTAAGCAAGTAAAATTTGTAGACCAATGTTGTCAAACTATAAAACAAATATATACATTCACCCTTTGGAGAAGAAAGTAAGTATATGATTCAATAACCATTGAGAACAGGAAAGTACTCGGATGCATGAAATTCAGTGAAGACACTTGAGAATAACCAGAGAACACTTTCCCAACCACTTAATGAGTCCAACCCTAAGATGGTTTGGGGCCATGTGCCATAAAGTAATCGGTTCCGAAGTTATACTTTTCAGGTAGGTTTACTTAGAGATTGGACTATGACAGTAGTTATTATTCAAAAGTCAAAAAGTTGTAAAGTTCAGGTAAGTAAACCCACTCAACCCCAGACACTAGGATATGCTTAGGCAGGGATCCTTGACCAGGCCTCCACGACCAAAGTTGGGAAAGAGTTATTTAGGGACAGGACCTTACGCCCATGTAACACTATGGGGAACAGGGGCTGGGGAAAAATTATGCCAACTTATTCCACTGACTGGAGAAATCAGAAACCACTACTGAGGGGTGGGTGGCCGGGGGTGGGTGCAGGGTGCTGCTGAGCAGCTAGCGAAATAGCGGCCTGAGTGAAGTTCCGGGCTATATCCGTCTCAATAGATATCCTGCCGTGGGCAAGCGTACCGAATTCCGTTACAAGATTCCAGCTGCAGAAGGTGTCTAGCACAAGTGGACCGAAAACCATATTGATCCATGTTCTGGTGGCGGAGGTAGAATCCCAAGAAGGAGTGACGACTCGACAAGGCAGCTGGGCCCAGCAGACGTCTCTGCATGATGTGGAGAGCCAGCCACCTTTGCCTGTTGTGGCGCCGGCCCACCAGAGAGACAAACTGAAGGCCCCAGAGGCCCGTACTGGAACCGCCCCCTGGTGAAACGTGTCCCCCCTGACAGCCGGTGAGGCTGGGAAGCGGAAGACGTGAGGGATGAGCAGGACCAGTGTCCTGCCTTGACAGGGCTGATTGCTGGCAGCAGAGCTCTGCTCCGGCAAGTGACGTGACAGCCATGTCCTAATACTGGGGGCTAGGGTGGCATACATTGGAGTGGAGGATCTGCCCCCCCACTCCCTCTTCATGTTCTGGTGGCGGGGAGCGGCCGACCTACCACATTGTGGTAACATTTACTGCTGGCTGACGAGCGCCCCCCCCCCCGTCTGGGCACATGGAGCAGCTGTGCCTGCCATGCATGGGGACTGAGTAAGGCGCCCTGTGACACGTTGGAGGGTAGCGACACTGATCGCTTTTTGGGGTGGGGTGCACACTTCTCTGGGTGGCCCCAGGCTGTGGGCACCTTTGGAACAGTAACTTGGAAACACGGGAGGAGCTGGTGGGCTCCTGTGCTGCTGCTCAATATTGAGGGGCCATCGCATCGGTTGGCTGTGCCCAGCGGGGAGTGTGGCAGCGTGCGGGGCGCCGGAACACCATCATTGGCCCTTATGATGACTTTCTGAGAGGTGTCCTGTACTCCTTATTCCTGGGATCCGTATGGGACTGGCCTGAGACCCAAGGATTTGAACCCAAAGAGTACTGCTGTAAGCATTCTGGCAGATACAAAATCACAGTGGAAGTCCATCCCCGAGGTACGGCAAGGAATGCTGGGTGCTCCTGTGATACTGGTCCTGTTGCCCTAATTGCTAGTTGGTGTTTACACTCTATTGAGAGGGGGTGCGTAGCTCTTGACACCCCTGGACATCTTGAAGTGTGCTGGTGATTCGGGAGGCTGGCAGGGCGCATGAAGACACACTAGAGATGGCCTGGGGATGCTCCGACATTGGGTGTCAACATGACAAAGAGGGAAGGAAAGAAACAGGGTCCCATGGATTCCTTTACTAACAACCTTGTGAGCACCCCTAGAGCAGATGACCCAAGGCAGAGTGGGAGCCCAGGAATATTATCTGCAGACACTCGTGAAGACCAGCTGATGACGGCCATGCAGAATGGCTTTATGTCCATGAATGTTTAACTGGACGACATAGTGGCAACTATAGACTTGTTGAAATCCAAATTGGAGAAGCAAAGTGGCTGAGACCAGGATCGCAGAAGTGGAGGACGGGTTGGGGCAGCATGATCGAGCTATAGCGACCCTACAGTCAGAATGACAAGGATCCGGGGTAAATGTGATGCATTGCGTTCACGACACAATAATGTGCGCATACTTGTAGTACCCTAGGCAGCATGCAAGGGGCCTATGGAGCCCTTTGTAGAAAATGTAGTGAAGATCATGTTTGATGCAGCAACGTTTTCTCCACATTTCCTGATTTCATGCGCACACCATAGTCTTGCCCCGATCCCTAATCCGGGTGCTCCTCCGTACATACTTATCGCAAAGTTGCTCAATTACAGAGACCACATTCTGAAACTGTCTATGGAGCAGGGCACGCTCCGTTATGAGGTTAGCAACATCCATATTTATCCAGACTTTGCTACTGGGGTCCAGATGCAACAAAGATCATATGACCCGGTTAAGAGATTGCCCTTAGCCAGGCGGGTACCGTATGCTCTAATATTTCCAGCCAAGCTGCGGATAAAACATAGGGGTTGTTAGGGAGAATTCTCTTATATGGCTAATTTCCCAAACCTAGTGAGTCCCCCAGCATCTTTGCTGGATTTTTGGGGATTGTTTTTTTCTCCTGCTAAGAGTGAGACTCTTTTCCTCCCACTCTTAGGCATGATTTGATGTAAGTCTTTGACTTTTTGTGTGCTTATGGGCTATGGGGTATTTTTCTCCATAGGGTATCATCTGTTTTGTATGTGTGTTACACAGCACCCTCAGTGCAGTAACGCAGGGGTGTCATAGTGACCCCCAAACATAGACTCCATGTTTGATTTTAAACGCACCACTTTTTGCTGCAATGTTAAGATACCGCCGGTTTATTTAATTAATATAAAATCACCGGTCTTTTCGCCAGAACTCAATTCTAAAATGGCGTTCGTGTCCGTCTCTATAACTCTAACCAAGGGCCCTTTGTTCCACTTTTTGGCGGGCTTCTCCACAGAAGCCCTCCAAATGGTGCCACTCTGTCTGGGTTCCACAGGATGTGTGGGTGGGGGTTTTGGCACCCTGGACTGAGTTGCCTCAAGCCGCATTCTGTTCTGATTGTCCCAGTGGTGAGCCGCACGGCTCACCACTTTGCATGTATGAGTGACAGCTAGGCTGTTGAATGGGGGGTTTTCTGCATAAAAGCAGGGCTTTTGGGACTGGAACTTCAGACGTCACCACGGGACCTAAGAAATCCAAAGAGGGGAGAAGCTGAGCCATCTGCAACGACGACGCCACCGGTGGAGCCCTGCTGCAACGACTCACCACTTCCCCAACGACAAGAGAAGATCTTCTGCTGAACGAGTCTTCTTCCTCTGAGCTGGTAGGATCAACCAGTTCGACTTTCGCCTTCAAGGACGTCCCTTGGTCGAATCGCCAGTGCCAAGCACCCCGGCGGCCGGATAGCCAAGCTTCACCACTTTGACCGCGAATAAAAGGAACGTACCTTTTAACCGACGAACTCCGCGGCTGGTTTCATCCCTGAGCAGTGCAACAACTCCACGGTTTCTTCCTCGACGAGATCACCTCTTCCCCTGGTCGAATCTACGAACCGCTACCACTGCCAGGAACAACTGCCACTGCTGGAGCTTCCTCACTCTTTAAGGTACTGTGTTCCTCCTGGCCTCCCTTTCTTCGAATCGCTAAAGGTGACCCTTAAATCCTTGGCTTTTCAACTGGGTTGGCCCCCAGACCTTCTAACTTCATCTTTCTTGTTGAACCAACCTCCTTTTTTGAACATTTCTGCAAAGACTTTTAGTGCAATTAAACTGTCTGATCTTGGGCACATTCCGTCTTGCTCCATTTAAAGTGGCCATGCCTATGAACTTTGGCTCTACAGTAGACTCTGCCTTTCTTAACTTGCTGTGATCTTAGAAAAGTATTGGGAACTGTTTTATTTTTATGACCTGCCTTTTTCTCCCCCTTGTAACAAATATTGGAGTACCATCTATGTTACGCGCTCACCTCTGTTGTGACAAAGTGGTGTGCTAACTTAGACTTGTCTAATACTCATTAAGGGAGGTGTATATACTTTGCCTGACTGTGTTTTAACTTGCTTTTGATTGAGTGCTTGTGTATTTCATAAAGTGTGTTTTAAATAAATAATTATATACTTTTGATACAAAGCTCTGGTCAGAGTTTGTTTGCTCTACTTTGTTTTTAGTCCTATTGTGTATACTCTACATACTGCCCTACTCATCTTGAGAGAAGGCTGACTGCTCAGCCACAGCTACCAGGTAAATCTGGGTGGTGCAGGCTGCTACCAATTGGGTTTACTGCTTACTCCTGTAGTCTTAATCTTCTTGCAGTGGTCCCCAAGGGAACTGCACAGGATTCTGCCTAACGGGGGTCGCGCACACTTTTTTGAAAATCCGGCAGAGGCCGTTGCCTATTTGAATGCATCGATACTGCTACCGCCGTGGGAACAACTGTAGCCCTCACCTGGGTGTAGAGCAGCACTGGACGATCCGGGAGTGTGAGCTGGTCCTCCTCAAGGTTGAACACATATGGTTATAATGTTAATAAAATGGCACACAGAACTAATATAGGTGTGAGTCTGGGTACCAGGCAACTTGGGAGCCCCCATACGGCTGCTGTTCGCAGCGCACCCCAGGATATTTTCACTGGTGTTATGGGGATACATCATCAAGTTGGGGATGATGCTAAGGAAGGTGTGGGTGGTCATCAAGTTGGGGGTGATATGGGGAGGAATGGAGCTGACGGGATGATGGTTAAGTACAAGGAGTTAGAGGGGGGAGGGTGGGAGTTATGATTAAAAGGTTGGCAGATGTGTTTCGCAGGGTACTGGCAGACGTAGCGATCCCGAAATGTTAACGGAGATGGCATGTCTGAGACATAAGCTCTGTGCGGAGATATGGGTGACAGTGTGAAATTTTTGTCCTGGAACGTCTGTGGTTTTAATAATGTCATCTAGGCGAGGAAGGTGCTTTCATTCTTAGACAGTCACCGACCTAGAGTAGTAATGCTACAGGAAACACATGCCCAAGGGCCGCTGAACTTGGGGTTTGCACCCAAGTGGGGTGAGCAGAGGTATTACACAGAATACTCACCACAAGCCAGGGGGTGCTTATTTTAATACACCAGGCATTATGTTTCCAGAAAGGGAAAAGGAGCATTGACCTGCAGGGCCGATATGTGATTGTGTGGGGGAGGTTATCCAGCATAACGGTGGTACTAGTTATATGGTCCCAATGTGGATGACCCTGGATTCTATGGGGATGTGTCCGAAATACTCATGAGGGGGGGGGGGGGTAAACACCACGATAATATGGGCAGGAGACTTTAACGCAGTCCTGGACTGGTCCAAAACTACTCGGTGAGTAATGTCCGGGGCTGCGCGCATAGTCATCCAGTTTATGTCCCAGATGGAGTTGTTGGACGTCTGGAGGGCCCGCAATTCGTGGGTGGCGGAATATACGTACTACTCTGCGGTCCATGATGCGCAATCTAGGATAGATTATTGGTTGTTAACAGCTACATGGGCAACGCAGGTACGGGACGACTATTCATCCAAGGACACTTTCCGACCACTCTCCGATCGATTTATTGTTGACATAGCAGGGCCCAGTTGCGCCACGACCGCAGTGGAGAATGCCCCTCTATGCTGCTGCATACAGATTTACGTTAATCACTGCAGGAAAAAATAGAGGGCTTCTTTATTAGGAATGAAGGGTCAGTGTCTCATTCTGCCAAAATGTGGGAAACCTTCAAGGTATGGCTTCGGGGGGAATTGATGTATACGACCACTGCAGTGCTGAGGGAGGTTCGGTGCGATTTGCATGAGATTAAGATAAGTTTAAGACGACTTTAGAACGAATATGGTACAACACATGATAGGGCTCTGCTGAGCTTAATCAAAGGGAATCTATTGAAGGTCCAGAACTTGGCAGACAAGGAGGTCCATTGTATCGCCTGACCCTCCCAGGCTCGTAGGTACGGAGAGGCTGACTGGCCAGGACATTTTTTGGCGGGTGTAGTACGGGGTGGGAAAGGTGCGCAACAGATCACTGGGATCAAGGTACGGGCTGGGAATATGTTGAACACTGGCAAAGAAATTAACGGCGAGTTCCGTGACTATTGTGAGACCTTATGTTCTAATGTGGACAGGTGTCAAGAGGACGAACTTGCCTGATATGTAGAGGATATTGCACTCGCAGGTTTATCTGACAAGGCAGGCTCTGCCCTAGGTGTACTGGTCACGGTGGAGGAAGTAGCCTATGCAATTGCGGCTCTGGCCTTTGGAAAAGACCCAGGATCGGATGGCCTGGGTATCCAACTATATAAAGAACTCAGGTCGGTGCTGGCACTGAGATTACTGAATGTATGGGAGGAAGCACTGGGCACTGGCAGGCTTCCACCAACGCTTTCCGAGACTATCGTTTCAGTGCTTTTGAAACCGAATAGACTAGCACAAGACATGGCCTCGTACAGGTCGTTGTCATTGATCACCACGGATGCAAAGATATTTGCGAAAATCCTGGCGTCGACACTGTTGCCACACATGTCAAGACTGGTACACCCGGACCAGTCGAGATTTATTCCAGACCGATCAACCACGCTCAACCTTCAAAGGTTTTTTGGTGTTATGGTACAGATTAACCCACAGGCCTGGGCAGTCACCGCTTCTCTTGACCTTGGATTCAGTGTTATGGAATATCCTATTTGGGTTCTTACGAGATATGAGGTTAGTTAACTACTTTATTGGCTGTATCCGACTCCTGTACGCTGACCCAGTGGCCAAGGTCTGAACTAATGGTAGACTGTCAACTGCCCTTCGGTTGGGGCGCGGGACTAGACAGGGATGTCCCATGTCCTCATTATTGTTCTGGTTGACGATAGAGCCCCTAGCAAGACTGATGCGGGATAGGCATGGTCACAGGGGGGATTCGAATAGCCGTCCCGCCTCAGATCATATCCCTCTATGCGGACGACACTCTATTATATATTCGAGACACGGAGCAGAATATTGTACTTCTAAGAGGAGGTCCATAAATGAACACACTATTCAGGCTATAAAATCAACAAGGCTAAGTCTGATCTATTGCCGTTGACTGATAATACACCAGAACCCGCTGATTTGCTGGGGTTCCGATGGGCCCCCGACAGGTTTAAATGCCTGGGTGTACTGGTGTCCCGTTCGCATCGTTCTTTGTATAGCGATAATCTCGAGGATTACCGCAACACTCTAGTGGCTAAACTGCAGTTGTGGGCTTGTTTGCCTATGTCGATGTATGGGAGACTGTCCTTACTTAAGATGATGCTGGTTCCTAAATTGTTGTATTACTTCTATTGCCCGGTAGATTTTTTTTTACTAGCCTTAGATCTCTGGCTATTGACTATGCAGACATAGCGGGCAGGGGAGTAGCCCGGATGAGCTGGGATGGGTTAGCGGAACTATAGAAGGGGGGCCTGGCGGCACCCGACTTTGAGCTATATTCTATTTTAGCACAGAGGCAATACGCAGGACCCTGGTACCCCAGGACTGATGTGCTCTAGAATCATCTAGAGCGGCACCGACAGTTCTTAGATTGGTCATACTTGGAGACCGCCATATAGACTCCTGCAACTTTGATCCAGTTTGCACCACAGTGAATGCGTATTCGAGGTTGTTTATGCAGTTAGAAGTGAATACCCTGTATTGCGGAGCTATCTCCTTGTGGAATTGCTCTGGACTCCCCCGGCATATGACCTCAACATCCAGAGAACTTGGCACGCTCATGGGTGTATGGTGCTATGGGTCTTGTTTCCAGAGTGGAGGTTTGTAATGCCAAAGGAGTTCGTAGCAATGTTGGGGGAAGGCCCCATTAAAACAATGCAATACTGTAGGATGAGGGCCGCGGTTCGCTGTCGTTTCCACGTGAACCAGACACAAACGAATGCCTGGAAGTGGTGGTGAGTAGCTGTAACGCCAGAAGGCTGATCTATTATATCGACTATGCCAGGAAGGGCAGACTTCACTAAAGCGGGCGCGACAAAAGTGGGAGATGGTTTTAAACACCAAAATTCAGAATGACCAATGGCAGAGATGGTGCGATTGACAAAGGAAGTCGCACTTAACGTGCGGTTTCGCCTGATATAATTTAAGGTGTTGAATCAGTTACACTTCACTCTAGTACCTATTTCAAGGTTTGCGCTCAATGTCAGTGATGAATGTGTCAAGTGTGCAAGGGCGGACTCTTTTCACATGTATTGGGGCTGCCCATTGATAGCTTTATTTTGTCAAGAGGTGGCAGACATTTTTGTATGATATGGTGCAGATAACCCCTGTGCTGTCTGCCCCCAAGTATCTCTTGGGGGATATTGGGATGATCTCTGTTTTGGTGCGCAGATTCTTCACTATGAGTTGTTTAATTGCCCAAAAATGTATCTTAAAATATTGGACATCTAAAGTTGCCCCCATGAGAGTTAACATTTGCTAATGACCTGGAGGAGGGATGCATATACCCAGGTGTAGGCCAAAAAACATTTGGGGACCTTTCAGAGACTTTCTTACATAGACCAATAGAGGAGAGATTGGCTATAATGAAGCAGATGGTGTTGTAATAGCTATGCGCAAAGAACAAATAATATAAACAGAACTATTGTGTTAAGCATGAATAGTGAATGCTAATCTCATATGCTGTACCAAGAATGTGATATGGCTGACTGTCTGGGCCTTGTAGCCTGTCTGCCAATGTGTTAAAGTAAAAAAAGAAAAAAAAGAAACCACTGCTGAGGTATTGGAATCCGTTGGGGACAGTCTTCTGTGCTTGGTCCGGTCAAGGAAGGCCCATGTATCATGGGTGCAGAGATCACTTTTGGGTATGGGATTTAGTTTAGGTTAGTCGCACTACTTAGGAATTGGTTCCAGCCACCTTCCAGCTGCACACCCAAACGAAGAAAAGATGTAGACTACTGCAGAGCAGGCGAATTTGGGATACCTCTGGGATGCGAAGACTGATTGCGATGGGAGTCATCACGATTAGGCAGTGACAGGCGATCTTCAAAGGACTAATAAATGAGGAGGTCCTGTACGGCTTACATTGATGCTAGAAAACTGAATATGCAGGAGCAAGCGTCTTGTAGTTGAAGATCCTGCAAGTTCCAAGGATGCCTTCAGAATGGAGGAGCTGGTCAGTTCCCTCGTTGGTCCAAAGACACATCCTAAGGCTCAGAAGCGTACAAATCTTTGAGCAAGAGTGAAGACTGATTGTTACCACCGGTGTAGTGGTCAAAGAACTGATGAGGGTCTTCTTGAGATCAGGCAGAGGAGCAGGACTTCGCCGGGACTTCACTAAAGTTGGTGCTGATCCACTGCAGGGGTCATCAGCGGGGGCTGCTGCTCTTTGTAGTGACTGGGATCCAAAGATGATCTCCATCATGGATGCAGGAGAAGTCCTTATATCCAAGATCTGGACTCACCCAGGACCACCAATGGTAAGGAGCTCCACCAGTAAATCTGTTACGCTCACCTGGTCTCAGCGGAGGCGTTGGGGCATGGTCGCAGCCCTCCCAGGGATGAAACTCCTTGTCTGTTCCTCCCTCTGCGACTGTGTGGGGAACTGCGGTGATGAGCAGTGCGGTTCCTGCTGAATGATGATGATGATGATGATGAGCTCTCCGTCCTGCTGCTTCTGGCAGGGGCGCTTGTTGAAGGGAACAGAGTTCCTTCACTGGTCCCTTGTTGTGGAAGTCCAGGCCAGCTGCGACTAGTCCACTTCTCTTGTAGGTAAGTGTTTCCCTTGTTTCCACTTGCCCGCTTGTCTTCCGACTGTTGTGATTGTATTTGCAAAGTTTGTTCTTGTTAGGCAGAAACCTGTGCAGTTCGCTTAGGGACCACTGCAAAAGATTTAGGACTACACGTGGTTGGCAGTAAACCCAATTGGTAGCAGTCTGTACCACCCAGATCTACCTGGTAGCTGTGGCTGAGCAGTCAGACTTCTCTCAAGATGAGTTAGGCAGTATATAAAGTATACACAATAGGTACAGGGATACAGTAGCACAAGCAAACACTGAACAGAGCTTTGGTGTAAAAGTATATAATTATTTATTTAAAGACACACTTGTAAATTACAATAGCACACAAAGAGGTAAGTAAATTCAACACACAGTCACTATTATATATATATATAACCCTAATTACTTATTAGACAAGTCTTAGTGAGAAACGCCACTTATTTTCAGACAGAGGTGAACGCTTAACATAAGATGGCACTCTAATAAGTTATAGAAAAAGGGAGGGAAAAGGCAAAGTTATGAAAGCACACAATTTCAATACTTTTCAAAGAACCACAGTGAGGCAGGTTAGGCAAAGTCTACTGGAGAGCAAGGAAGTTCAAATGCCAGGCCCACGCTTAGAGAGAGCAAGCAAAATGTGTCCAGGATCACACAGTGGGGTTATGCCCAAAGAGTCTTTGTAGATAGTTCATAAAAGATTGAGATCAAGTCAGGAAAAGTTAGTTAACGGGCCCCAGGCCAACCCAGGTTAGAAAGTCGAGGATTTACTGTCACCCAAAACAATCTGTCGCAAGGGAAGCCAGGCGGGACACAGTACCTGAAGATTGGAAGGATGCTCCAGCGGGGGCAGTTGTTCCTGGCAGCGCGTGCAAGTTGGTGTTTCGTCCAGAGGAAGAGGTCGTGGAGGAAAGCTGAAGGTTGTTGCGCTGCCAGGGAAGAAACCAGCCGCGGAGTTTCCCGGTTACAAGGTACCACCCTTTTCTTCGCAGTAGTGGTAAACCGTGGTATTCCGGTTACCGGGGTGCTTGGCACGGGCAAGGCGGCCACAAGATGGTCCAGGAAGGCGAAAAGGCGGGCAAACTGGTTATCCCCACCAGTCAAAGGAAGAAGACTCTCCGGGCTGGCGATCTCCTCTGTCGTCGGGTAAAGTGGTGAGACGGTTCAGCAGGGCTCCACTGGTGGTGTCGTCGTTGCAGGTCGGCTCGGCTTCTCCCTCCTCGGATTCTTTAGAACCTGTGGCGACGTCTGAAGTCCCAGTCCCCAAAGCCCTGCTTTTATGCAGAAAACCCCCATTCATTCAGCCAAGCTGTCACTCAAACATGCTAAGTGGTGAGCCGGGCGGCTCACCACTTGGGCCAATCACACGAGTGCGAATTGAGTTGCCGAGGCAACTCAGTCCAGGGTGCCTAAACCCCCTCCCACATCCCCTGTGTTACCCAGACAGAGTGGCACCACTTTTGGAGGCTTCTGTGGAGAAGCCCGCCAAAAAGTGGAACAAAGGGCTCGACTTGGGTTGGAATCACAGAAGCGAACACAAACCCCATTTTGGAACCAAGTTTCGGCAAAAAATACCAACCGGTGAATTTATATTAATTTAATAAAGCAGCGGTATGTTCGAGGCTATATTAAGAAGTGGTAGCCTCGAACAATGGGAAAATCCCATAGGAATATATTCGCGGTGGAATATAAAAAGTAGTATCCACTGCCACCAGCCAAAACTCGGTCAGGGGGGACTGGACAGTGCCCCCTCGAACAACAGACCCCGGAGCAATCAAATTGCCCCGACCAGTACGTCCACAATATGATGGTTTGTACGGGTTCTGTTCAAAATTTAAGACTAGTAAAGCCAATGGTAACTTCACATGCCCTGGGAGACAGTAGTCAGTCCCAGGGTATGGAGTCTATGTTGGGGGGCCGCTACGACACCCCTGGGTTACTACACGGAGGGTGCTGTGTAACCCACATGTCAAAAACACATGAAACCCTATGGGTTAAAGGAACACCTCAAATCATGTCTGAGAGTGGGAGGAAAAGAGTCTCACTCTTAGCAGGAGAAAAAAATAAACCCCAAAAATCCTGCAAAGCTGCTGGGGGACTCAACTAGGTTTGGGAAATTAGCCTTTACAGAGAATTCTCCCTAACAGTTCTCTGTCCTTTGTATGTAATGTCTCTTTTCTCTGCTCTCTCCCCTTGCAGGTGGTGTAGCGGTGCCAGCGGTAGCTGCTGTAGAAGAAGCGGAGCCAGCGGTACGGAGGAGCGGGGCTGAGATGGTGCGACAGCTGGTAAGTAGCCTTTAATGGTGCCTTAGGGTGCGCATTGGGTTTTGAATGCGGCGCAACCCTGGGTTGGGTGTTTTCGGGAGTTCAAACCTTGTCTTGTCTTCTTTTCTCATTTCAGGACTTCGGCTTCGTGGGACAGAGAGTGCAGGTGCTGCAGCGTCAATTCGGGATCTGCCAAGAAGATGGAGCGTTGCCGTGAGATGCGTGCCAGGGTCCAGGTAAAGATGCTATTGTTGCAAGATCACGAGGTAAGTAGCTGGTCCAGTCGGCGGTGAGCGTCACGTTGCACGCAGGTGCAAAGTAACACTAAGCGTTTGCTTGAGGGGTCGGTGGATTTATATAGTCTTGTTCCCGGCCACGCCCAGTAGCTCTGGCCTGCCTGCTGCCACGCCCTGTCACACCCGATGAGTCAGCACCTGAAGACCGGGCCTAGGAAACAACGCCCAATGAGTGAGCACATGGGGATGTACTCTGGAACAAAGGCTTTCAACACCTGTAAAGTTCTTGCTCACATCTCTATATGAGCCTGGTGCCAAAGGCACCGGGACTGAGTCCATCCAAGGCCCCTGTGTTTGAGTCCCAAAGGGACATAAGTGAGTCAAGTGATCCATTGCCCCTGTCACTAGATGGTGTGGTTTTTGTGTTCTGGGGCGCGTGGCCATGACAAACTGGCAGTGGCTATCCAATAATGGATAGTCACTTGCTACAACATCTGCCCAGCAATAAGCATTCAGGCACCAGAGATGGTGATTGGGACTAGACAGTCCCAGCCCTCTCCTGATAGATTTTCCTTCTTTCCTTCTTTCTTTCTTCTCCCCACACCCCCCAACCCACCCTGCGGAAGCTGCAGCTTTTCCACCAGAAATGGGCATTTCTCCAGCATGGGGTCTGGCATGGATTCACATGCTCATGAATATTCCCCGTCGTCCGGCCGGGAATCCTCGGTAAAGAAAAAAATCAGTATCAGTTTCGTTTCTGATCTGTCTTTCTTAGTAGTAACCAATCACTGATCTCTGGGTCATACTGCCCCCACCCAATGACTGCCCTCTACCTAAGCCCCTCCTCTGGCAGCCATCCTCAGATTTTTACCGCATGTTCAAGTGTTGGGAGTCCTTGTGTTTTAGCTCTTGAGCTTTTACTGCGTTTTCGCGTTTTTCAGGAGATTTTCTCATATTTTTTCAGTTAATCGAGCCTCAAGCTCCACCGTTTCTACTTCCGATAACGGGGACCTGTTTCGGATTTCTTCTACGCCCCTCAAGGGTGAAGCTTTCGTCAAGTTACGCTTCTTGGAGGATTCCAGAAGATCTGTGGCCTACCTCAACGGACATGGCCCAGGACAAGGGAAGCTCGACGCCGGGATCCAAGATGTTCAGGAGCTGCCCAGGATGCGGATTGCAAAATGTTTTCAAGGAGGACGAGCATTCAAGATGTCTCTACTACCTTCATGAGGACAAGACGCACGTGGAGAAGGACTGTGCGTTCTGCAAGAACCTCTCGGAACGGACCAAGCAAGATCGTCGTTCCCGCCTCGCCGCCTGGCTGGAGAAGAGCACAGCAGGTGAGAAGGCGAAGAAAAAGTCTGAGCGGTCTTCTAAGTCCTGTGAGGGTGCCCCGGCGACGGGGGCCCAACAGAAGGCCAAGCACCGCGAGTCTGCGGGCACCGGAGCGCCGAAAGGTCGGGCTCCTCGGCTGCCAGGCAGGGCGCGACTTGCCTGGCACGATCAACCACGAGCCAGCGCTCTGGTTCGGGGAAGAGGAAGTCCGAGAACCCGGGTAAGCTTCTAGAGAGGCCCCGGTCGATCTCGAAGGGAGCCGAGGGGGAGCGAGGCGATGACCCTCCCCCCAAAGCGAAGGCCCAGGACGCACCTAAGGTGGTGAGGGCCTTGATCCACCCGGCAAAGGCCTCTATCGAGGTTGTTGCTGCGGCCCTGGCGAAGCCGGCAGAGGCTACACCAGTGGAGGCGGCCTTGGGGCCCAGAGTTTCCCTGCCACCGCGGAGGGAATCCTCTTTCCAGACCATCGTTAAGACCCCCGTGAAGACCCCGGCGGAAAAAGAGGGGGGGTGGGGGGGTGGTGGCTATTACGGACTCGGATTCAGCCTCCGAGGAGGATCCAGTGGAAACCGTGAAAGGCCTCAATGAGAGGTTCGATCCCAAGGGAAGGTTCCCGCTGATGTGATCGAAGATAGCGACGACGAGGGCCCAGTGGAGCAGCCATCCCGTCTGTCGCAGCCATTACCCGAGCCCCAGGATAGCTCGGCGGGCATTTTTTTTGTGATCCAATCCTTATGTACTGAGATAAGGATGAGGTTACCACAGACCCCGACGGAGGATCCAGAACCAGGGGCGTTGGGAAGCCCTCCGAACAAGCGTAGGAGAGTCCACCTCGCTCCACCCTTCGTGCCCGCGAGGCCTGTGGACCCCTCATCCCCCTTGCCGGACCCTCGGGAGGATACGGAGACAGTGACTGGGACGGACGACGACGGAGGTGATGACCCAACAGACATCCCGTAATCCCCCCCCCCCCCCCCCCCTCGGGCCTCTCCGCCCGACGAAATTGGCTCTTTTCACGCCATGATAGCCAGGGCATCCGAGCTCTTCTAGCTCTGCCCTGAGGAACAGAAAAAGGAAGGTTTTCTTTACCAACGACGAGAGGCCAAGAGAAAGACGGTCCTCGCGGTGCTGTTGCTAGACGACCTCTGGGACGAGGGGCTGGCAATCCTCAAGAACCCTCCCACGACACCCGCCAAGAGGGACAGGTATGAGAAGAAGTACCGGGTCCCCGATGCCTCCCCCTTGTGCCTCAGGGCCCAGCCCACACCGGACTCTGTCGTCTCAGCAGCGGCCAAGAAGAAAGCAGCGGGTGCGGCGGCTTCAACTTCCATTTCCTCACCGGACAGCGAGGGCAAGAAGTTGGACTCCATGGGACTACGAGTCATCTCGTCGGTGGCGACGACGATTAAGGTGGCCAATGCCTTAGCGATTGTGGCCTGTTACGACAGGGAGCTTTGGTTCAAGATAGCTCCTCTGCTAGACTTCCTACCGGACGACAAGAGGGCGGAGGCCTTACAGATTCTGCAGGAAGGAGAGATGGCGTGATCCGACGCCACAACGGTGGCAACGGACATTGTCAATACCGTATTTCGCCAACTGGACAACTGAGTTTTCCTCGGACGACGAGCATGGTTCAAGGCGACGGACTTTTGCCAGGACGTCCGGACCAGAGTGTTGGACATGCAGTTGGACGGCAGCAACCTGTTTGGAAAGACGGTGGATAAGTCCCTCCAGGCCATCAAGACAGACACGGAAACAGCCTGAGCCCTAGGAGTCCTTCAGCAACGGCGGCCCTTTCGGAGCTCTGGAGGCAGACAGGGAGCCTCCAAGGGATCCAGCGGCGGCTCTTCTACTTACCGCCAGGCGGCCAGCTCCTCGTCCCAGGAGGCCTACAGAGGCCGCGACAAGGAAGAAGGGTCTCGCCGGCGGCGGCAAGGCCTCTTCCAAGCAGGACTGAACCGGCCATAGCTTCCGGCCCCCACCGAAGAACCCTGGTGGGAGGCCGGCTGACGAAGTTCGTCAGCGTGTGGGAGTCCATCTCCACCGACCGTTGCGTGTTGGACACCCTGGCCCGTGGACACTCGCTGGAATTTCAAAAGTGTCCTCGCATTCCTCCCGTGGCCAGGAAGGAGAATCACGTCCCCCAACTGCTGTTGGAGGTAAGGGCGATGCTCAAGGGTGCCATTGAGCGCGTCCCCAAGAGGCTACGGGGCTCCGGAGTATACCCAAGATACTTCCTCCTCAGAAAGAAGACAGTCGGGTGGCGCCCCATCCTGGACCTGCGTCGGTTGAACAAGTACATCAAGGCACAGAAATTCAGGATGGTCACCCTCCAACACGTGCTGGGACAGCTGGAGGCGGGCGACTTCCTATCATCACTGGACCTGGAGGATGCTTACTTCCACATCCCCATTCTAAAAGGACACAAAGTTCCTCATCTTCGTATTCCAGGGGTGTCACTACTAATCCAGAGCCCTGCCGTTCGGATTAAAGTCGGCACCCAGGGTGTTCACCAAGTGCCTCGCACCTGTGGCGGCGCGGCTGCACCTGCAAGGGATCCACGTCTATCCCTACCTGGACGACTGGCTAATCCGTGCAAGGTCAAGAGAACTCGCCGTCGAACACACAGCGAGGACCGTCCGCCTGCTCACAGAGCTGGGATTTGCCATCAACTACCCCAAATCCCATCTGGTCCCGTCGCAGGTGGCACTGTTTCTGGGAGCGAAGCTCGATACAGTGAAGCGATTGGCATCTTAGTCGGAAGAAAGGACGAAGGCCATTTTGGGCAAGGTGCAGCGCCCGTTAGCCACAGATGTGGCCAGAGTGAGGTCCATCAAGTCCCTCATCGGGATGATGTCCTCATGCATATATCTTGTGCCCCTTTGCAGACTTCGGATGTGTCCGCTACAAGAGTTCCTCGATGCCCGCTGGATTCAAGCGGCGGGCATCTTCGAAGACAGGATCCCGGTCGACGAGGAGTTCCGTCGGGCGATTCTATGCTGGGGTGCCCGTGCGCACCTCTCGGCAGGCATGGACTTTCAAGCCCCAGCGTATCAGGAGATGGTAACGACGGACGCCTCCCTGGAGGGATGGTGGGCCCACACCAGAGATCTCCACGCAAGAGGCCTCTGGCTCCCGGAGGAGAGGTCTCTTCACATCAACATCCTGGAGCTACGATCCGTGTTCTGGGCTCTCAAATCGTTCCTTCCGTCGCTCAAGGACAAAGTGGTGAGGATCTTCACCGACAACACCAACACAATGTTCTACATCCGGATGCAGGGAGGCACCAGATCCCCAGTCCTATCCAAGGAGGCCCAGGATCTGTGGCACTGGTCCGTCGCCCAGGGGAGGTTTCTGGTTCCCTTCCACCTGGCAGGAATAAAAAACACCATTGCCCACTCACTCAGCAGGGAGCTGCGCTCGTGCCACGAGTGGGAACTATGCCAGGACCAGGTGGATCGGCTCTTTCAACAGCAAACTCCAGATCGACCTGTTCGCGACGGCGACAAACTCCAAGTGCCAGAGGTCGCCAGCAGGTTCACCCAGCTGAGGAGCATGGGCGATGCTTTCTCGTTCCCTTGGGACAGCCTTTTCCTGTACGCGTTCCCTCCGTTGCTGTTCCGTCTCATCAACCAGCTCAAGATTTCCAGGTGCAGGATGATCCTCGTCGCACCGGCGTGGCCATGACAGATCTGGTTCCCGGACCTTCTGGGCTTGTCAGCATCCCCACCTATCAAGCTGGCGACGGACACGGATCTTCTCTTCAGAGAAGGAGGCGCCATTCTCCATCACGACCCGGAGTCGCTGAACTTGCAGGCTTGGCTCCTGCAGTACTAGAGTTTGGAGGATACGATATCCCGGCTGACTGCATAGAGGTTCTTGCAAAAGCCAGGGCGTCCTCAACTCTCAAATGCTATGGACATAAGTGGAAGAGGTTCTCTGTCTGGTGCCGTGCACAGAAGATTTAACCCTCTGCGGATTACGGCCCCTCAAGTATTGCCGTACCTACTGTCGCTGGCCAAAGCTGGACTGGCTCACGCCTCCATCAAGATACATCTGGCTGCCATTTCCCGTTACACCAGAGCTACAGGACAGGCGTCCTTGTGGTCTTGTCACCTGGTGAAGGAATTTATGAAGGGAGTATTCCGATCGTTCCTGCCGGTGAAGGCCCATGCCCCGGCGTGGGAGCGCAACGCGGTGCTGACCAGGCTCATGGGGGCCCCATTCGAGCCTATGCATTCGGCGCCATTGAAGTTCCTGTCATGGAAGACAACATTTCTTGTGGCCATCACCTCCGCACGACGAGTGGGAGAGATCCAGGCCCTATCTTGCAAGCCTCCATACTTGACTTTTCACGACACGAGGGTGGTGCTTAGGACGCACCCCTCCTTTGTGCCCAAGGTGCCGTCGGACTTCCACCTCAATGAGCCCTTGGTTTTGCCAGTTTTCTTCCCGTCGCCTTTGTCTCCGGCCGAGAGGTCTTTGGACTTGCTGGATGTGGCTAGAGCGCTGAAGTTCTATGTGGACCGCACGAAGAGTTTTTCGGAAGACATCACAGCAGTTTGTGAACTTTGGACCTGTGAATCAAGGGAAGGCTCTCTCGAAGGCTTCCATTTCCAGATGGCTCTCCGGCTGCATCATGCACTGTCTGCGGTTGGCAAACCGATTGCTGCCCGGCCGTCTGAGAGCCCATTCGACCAGAGCGATCGCTGCTACCATGGTGTTTCTGTCTGGTGTGCCCCTGCTGGACATCTTCAGGGCTGCTACATGGAGGTCGACGCACACCTTCACAAGATTCTACTGCGTCGCTCGGGTCTCCAGGGAGGAGTCCAGGGTCGGCCAAGCAGTGCTGCGCAACCTGTTCGCTTAAGGTGAGGAGGTAAGAGATGCTTAATGTTGAGTTGTTGCATTGCTTAATGTTGAGCCTGTTGCCACCTCCCGTGGTTGTGCATGTGTATATTGCTATGTATTCTTATATTCAGGAGCATGTGAATCCATGCCAGACCACATGCTGGGGAAGGAACAAATTACTTATCTGTAACTGTTGTACTCCAGCCATGGGTCTGGCATGGATTCACATGCGAACCCTCCCTCCTTCCCCCTCTGCGGCTCTTCACTTGGTCATACTGCCACTTTACGTGCTACCAAATCTGAGGATGGCTGCCAGGGGAGGGGCTTAGGTAGAGGGCAGTCATTGGCTGGGGGCAGTATGACCCAGAGATCAGTGATTGGTTACTACTAAGAAAGACAGATCAGAAACGAAACTGATACTGATTTTTTTCTTTACCAAGGATTCCCGGCCTGACGGGGAATATTCATGAGCATGTGAATCCATGCCAGACCCATGCTAGAGAACAAAAGTTACAGGTAAGTAACTTGTTCCTTACTTTCTGAGAGGACAGGAAGAAGGCCAAAGAAGAAGCAAAAAACCTTGTTGCACGGTCATCTTGGGGTGCTAGCTTCTTTTAGTAGCCATTTGCGGTACATGCAAAAACAGTACAAATGTATTTGCTGCCACTAGCTTGTCTGGGGCACATTGAAAAAATAACCAAAAAGCCATTCTATAAAAATGATATAAATTAATTTAAGTGCACCTCATTGTAAGGTGATGTGTGCAGTTTTTTTTTTTTGCCATATGTCTTTTATTGAAATTTCGATGAACAATGCCAAGTGTAATGTTATCAAGGAATCTACTATAGTATCATCGGAATCTCATTTTACATTTCCATGAATCTTAAAGCCCTTCCCCCAACAATCGTAAACAACCACATTCAATAAAATAAAAGGGGCACATAAACAAAACAAATAATAAACAGATTGGTTACATCAGTTGGCTTGAGCACGATTTTCAGGTTCCCAACACTATGCCGCCCTCTTTCGCCCCTACCTCAGCTGCTCTCTCTCTCCATAAGATAATCAGCACTGCAGCAAGTTTCTCGGAGTTAGTGGGCGGAAAAACCTCTGTTCCCTATCCTGCGCAAAGTCAAAGAATGGGGACCAGGTGCGGGAAAAGTGTCATATTTCCGGTTACATGTGCTGACAGTTTCTCCATTACGATTCCCAAACTTTGATCCTCCAGTACGATGACATTGGCCCCTCTTTTGTTTTCCAAAATAGTGCTCGATTGAGTTGCTTCCAGTAACGGTTGAGTTATTAGATGTGCCCTAGGGCCTGAGGCTGGGTATACCCCATCTTCTGGTACCTCCCCCAGGAACATGACTCAGGGGGAGAGGGGGGGGCAGTGGGGGAGCGGGGCACAGCTGGAGCGACGTTCTGTTAATGTCCTTTATTCTTAACTTAATTCTGGCCAATAAATTTGCATTACTGGGCACTGCCACCACATGTGAAAAAAGTTTCCCAATTGGCCACATCTGTGCCAGCAGCAGAGTAGTCTGTTGACATTGCATGCAGGCGCTGCAATGTTTTGTACCACCTAAAACAGAGTTTAACCACACACTCTTTATACCATGTGCACCTGGAGCACCTATTAGTTCGGGCCCATATACGTTGCCAAGAGTCCAACTGGATCTCTGCCCCAAAATCTTTCTCCAACTGTTTCATATATGAGAGTTTGTCCTCCAACTGAGCTTTGTCTAGTAAACATAACACCAGGCAATCCTAGAAGTGCTTTGCCCCTCAAATAGCTGGGTTTAATTCCCTTTTGAGGTTGTGCGCTCGCCCACTTTATTTTCTGATTGGAGACCCAATGTCTAATCTGACAATATCGGAAACGCTCTGATTCTGGGAGTGTGAATTTGGTTTTGCATTCTAGTAATGTGAGAGGGAGACTTTATATCGGTCTTTAAGTCTTAGAAGCCCCAAAGATTCCGAGCAGCTAAATTACTCTCTTGCCAGGTCTGGTGAGAAATCTGGGTTCAGCAGTACCGGTATTAGTGGACCTATATCTGATTTGATTCCCAACCGTGCACGTGCCCTGTCCCAGATAGTAAGAAATGTTTGTGTGGAGTCAAGCAGACCAACCCTGGCTTGTCTAGTTAAGAAGAGCAGGTAGGCTAAAGGAGTATCAATCATGCCCTGCTCTATCCCCTTCCATTTCGGCTTGTTTTAGTCAATTGCCCAGGCGAGCATTGGTGCAATCGGAGCTGCTTGATGATGCCTGTGCAGGGATGGGGACTCCCAGTCCCGTTAGCTCTTTTTGTTCTGAGGAGCGTTTGCCGAGGGATTCTCGGTAGTTTCCCTTTCCAGATGTACTGTCCTACTGCCCTTTGTAGGTCTGCCAGCTCTTTGTCAGAGATTAATCGGTAAGGCCTGAAAAGTGTACAAGAGTCTGGGCAGGATTGTCATTTTGACTGCAGTCACCCTTCCAAGCCACAATATTTCTTGAATTTCCCAGCTTTTCATGGTGGCTTTTTCTTTCCATAATTGCGGGATATTGGCCCCATGTAGGGCTCTATATGTATTTGTGATGTTTAACCCCAGATATGTAAACTCCCTTTCCACCCATTTGAACAGGAAGGCCGACTGTAATTCTAACTGTATGTCCTGTGATATTCCTATTGACATGCCTCTTGATTTTTGATGATTAATGTGAAACCCCTAGACCCCGTGAAACTTCTCTAGAAGGTCCATTAAGTGGGGGGGGGGGGGGAATCGACTGTTTGGGGTCTTGTAGGAGGCAGATGAAGACATCCCCATAAAACGCCACTTTGTGTGTTCCCTGCCCACTCCAGGCCCTGTATGAGAAGACTATTTGAGTTCTTTGTGCCAGTGGCTCCAAGGCCATTGCAAAGACCAAGAGTGACAATGGGCAACCTTGTCTTGTTGCCCTGCGCAGAGGAATCGGGGGTGAGTTGTTCCTGTTAACCCTGACCATGATGGAGAGGATTTGAAAAGTTTGATAAGATTAGCCTGATATTCGGCCTGAAACCATATAATGGTAAGTGGGCTTGTAGGAAATCGGAGGCTATGCTGTCGAATGCACAGTGTGCATCTAGGGAGATGAGTGAAATTCCCCTCAGGAGTTTCGGGACCATGGCTATCCGATCAACTATGGGACAGTGAGACAAATCTGCCTTTGGCCTACTCCTTGTGGGCGACCATGTATCAGTCTTAGACAACCTACTAGGGGGGTGTGGATCACCATGCCCCCCCCGCTCTTGTATCCCCAGGCCTTTGTGCACTGTGTTACTCCTAGATTACTCCTATCTTACTCCAATGGACACATTAACATAAGACACAAAGAAAACACATGAATCGATTCAACAATAGAAACACTTTTATTCATACATAGCAATGCATGATGTAAACACTACTATAATGCAAATCTTGAATGTGCGCCTTTTATGCTTTTGGTGCAAATCTACCATGCAATGCAATTACTATAAACCTTACAGGCTTTTAATGCAAGCATACTTCACACTCTCTCTCTAAAACAAACCCTGTCTGATTACCCCATCTATCATGTCAGCCAAAGCTCTGTGTGAGAGTCTGTTCTAATTCCCCATGCACGTCTCTTATTCAGCAATATAGTCTGTTCACTCAAACTGCCTCAATGCCTCTGCCAAGCTCTCAAACTCTGCTCTCATCAGAATGCTTCCCCAAGCTTCCGAACTGCCAAAGCCATTGGATTCTGCTGCACCAAAAATACTTCTCCCTCAATGGCAACTTCCTTTCATTCGCCGCTCGATCTCATGCCAACCAAAAACTTCTCTCTCCAAGTCATCTCCATCTACATCTAAAAACTACAATCTCCTCACCTCTGGTTATACTATTCAATGACGTACACATATCCATGGTTACACTTGTTCTCTCTAAGCTAAAATGCCTCTCTTTCTGTCTGTCAGCATTTCTAAATATGAGCAGTGCCTAAATGTCTGTGATGCATGTACTTTTCAATCACTGCGTGTTCTGTCATCGTGACATGAGTACATCATATTTATACCATATCTATGCCATGGCCGCCTTCTGTCTGTGGTACCAAACACCATCTCCTCATATTTCTCCATTCAAATCCCTCTCTCCTCCTGCGTGCAAAGCTCTCCCTCCATGACGCTGCATACCCCACCTTCTCTTTGTGTGCGAACCACCAGCCAAGCTTCTCCCTCTCGGACAAAGGTCATGTTATATCTGTCTGCCAAGCAAACTGTTTACGCATACTTGATAGACTGTAACTCATAACAATCTCTTCGCACTCCGCGGCGAGAACAGCTTCTGAATGGCTTCATGCCTTCTCTATTCTCGAATATAGTGCCTAACACATTCATTCATACCAAGCGCTATACTCAAAGCTCAATGCATATTCTAAGTGCACACTCAATGCATGTCTCTCTACATGCATACATAATACATAACATATCTCTACACGTGTCTCTACAAATATAACATGTGTCTCTAAATGGCACTTCAAATATAACAGGCCTCATTCTATAATACATTGCAAATAGCTACATAATATGTGGATAATGGATAACTAATCAGGATGCAATGATGGATAACTGGATCCCTAAATGGGTAATGATTCTCTAACAATGGGTAATGATTCTCTAACAATGGGTAATGATTCCATAATGATAACACACCAGGCTTCTCCATACTATCAGGTTTTACACAACCACCCTCCTGATATTCTGATGGGCCCCTCTATTCTTGATGAACCCCGTTTCATCTGTGTCAATTATGTGAGAGGACTTCCTGCAGTCATGCTGCTACGGTTTTACTATACAGCTTTGCGTCCGTGTTCAATAGAGCTATTGGACAGTAAGACAAGCAGCCCTGCGGGTCCTCCTCTGGCTTCAATAACAAAGTGGTTATGGAGTCGGCCATAGAATTGGTCACCTTTCCAGAGGTGGAGAAGGAGTTAAAGTGCTGTGAGTTGTGGGGTCAGCTGCCCCGCAAACGTTTTGTAAGATGTATTAGTGAGCCCATCTGTCCAGGGGCTTTCCCCCCAGGGAGAGATTGTATAGCTTGAATGACTTCTTGGGCTGATAAGGGGGTTTCTAGTGCGTCTCTCATCGCCTCTGAGATCTTATGGGGTATCCAGTTAATATGTTGAATCCATAATGTCGAATGACAAAAATGTTGAAAATATTTGGCTGCATTTTTTTTTTGCGAATGTCATTTTTTAATTTACATATTATTTTTGCTTTCGTGCGTTAAAAAAAAGGTTTAAAAAATAAAATAAAAAAGGAGGGTTTGGGGAGAACCCCCCCCCTCATTTCAAAAATTCGGCCACATTTTTTCTGCATTTTTGCATTCAACATTATGTAATTCGAAAATGTCACTATAAACCATCTTAGGGAGCTGGGCTTGTCTAATGAAATCCTCAGTACAGAAGGGGTCCCCTTTGTGTGAGGCGGAGGCGTTCTTGAAGAAATCCTCAATAACCTGTAGCTTCCCCATTTCAGTGGTAACCCTCTGCCCATCTCCGGCTCTCAGGGCCCCTATATAGTTACGAGTAGATTTCTTCTAGAGCTTTGCCAGCAGTAGTCTAATCGCCTTATTGCCCCTAGAGTAATAAAATAGCTTTGCCGTAAGTAGTGATGTGTTGCTTTCCCCATCAGGTGGGCTTCTAAGGCCTATCTGGCTATTCTATGGTCTCTTAGCGTGCGTCTGCTGCCTTTATTAATATGTACTTTTTCTTTCTTCTGCACCGTTTCTTCTAGTTCAATGCGGATCACCCGCTGAGTCCTACTCCAAGATATTGTTTGACCTGATATGACCCCCCCTAAATACTGCTTTCCCTGCGTCCCATATAGTGCGGATGTCAGTACCCTCTGTCATGTTTTCTTGGACATATAGGGTTATTGCTTCCCATATCGCCCATCTCACTACGGTGTCCCCAATGATGCATTGATTGAGTCTACAGGGTGGTTTTTGCCATGGGTCCCTAATCCCAGGTCAATTTCCAACATCACTGGGGAGTTGTCCGTTAGTGCTTTTGGCAGGTTTTCTATAGTGGTGACTAATGGCATGAGAGTAGGGGAGACCAGAAACATATCTAACCTGGAGAAGCCCCCGTGTACTGCTGAAAAGAAAGTGTATCCATTTTCCCCTTGGTGAGCGAAGCGCCACACCTCAATTAGTGTTGAATCCCTCAGTAATGTGGTCAAGGCGTAAAAATTAGATTTGACATTATTAGTCAGGGCCAGGGTTTTATCCATCGTTGGATCTACCACACAATTGGAGTCCCCTCCCAGTGTTACATCGCCCTCCATGAAGCTCCCCACAGCCCCAGTAAGCCCCTCCAGGAACTCGCCCTTTTTTTCATTCGGTACATAGATCACCCCAATTGTGACTTTTCGGTCTCCAAGTTCTCCCCTGACCAACAGGTACCTCCCCTGCGTGTCCCTCAACAAATCCTGTGTTCGTAGCGGTAGCCCCTTGCAGACCATTATAGCCACCCACTGTTTCTTATGTCCACTCGTTGCAAAATATGTATGTGTGTATCCCTTACAGATCAGGCCTTTTTCATCCTCCATTAATAAGTGGGTCTCTTGGAGGAATGCAATGTCTATCTCCATGGAGGTGAGCCGCTGAATGATAGCGTTTCGTTTTCCTGGTGAGTTTAGACCCCTTGCATTCAGGGTCAGGCATTTTATATTGGGGTTATCCATCATGTACTATGTCCTTTGTGCTAAGCATTTCCCAATGTGGTGAGGGGCAAGTGTGCCAACTAGTAGCAGTAAGTAGAGAACCTCTTGCTCAGGAATTGTACATCATGGGAAATGCTGTGAACCGTGAATCAGAAACAATAACCGTGATAAACAATAAACCAGAAGTTTATGTCCCCAACAAAACCCAAAACATTTTTGCACAGGTCCTTCCTCCTGTGCACTAAGAGACCTGTCATCTGTCAATTGAGATGTCAGTTGATTGGACACAATTCTTTCTTGACAACATTTCCTCCCCCTTTGCCCAGTAGTCCATCTTGTGGAGTATGTGCTCGCCCATTTGTCATGTGCAGGAGTAGCCTTTCATATTGAACACCTAGGATCCAACCCTGTATGCTCTGCCACGTGACAAGTTTGTATTGAGTATATGGTTCCCATCTTTCTTTGCCTATGTTGAGTGCCGCCTCTGGGAACTTCCTCCGTCTCGGCCTTCTCAGTTTTTCCGTTAATCTATTCCTGACTTTGAGGCAACTCTCCTTGAGCAGAACCCTCTTGTGCCCCGTTCATCAATGCTGCTGCCTATTCAGTTCCGTTTGCATATTTTTGGTTCTTAAATTCAAATAGTTTGCAAGGGAACCCCCATTGGTATTTGATCTTCTGTGCCTGCAGCTAGGCCGTCGCAACATGCAACTTCTACCTGTTTGCCAGGGTACGTGGCGCCAAGTCCTGGAATAACGCAATTTGCTTCCTTCGGTACTGTACCGGCTCTTTCTTCCGTGCTGCCGCCATGATCTTTTCTTTTTTCTGGAAGAAGTGGACACGCGACAGGACGTCTGGTAGAAGGTTGCAGGGCTGTTGTTGCGCAGTATAAACCCTCTGCATTCTGTCTATTTCCATCGCTGTGGATTCTGGGAGTTCTAGTAGTGTCAGGAACAGCTCCTTCACATAGCCCTGCAGATCCTGGTCTGAGACTTCCCTCGGTATTCCACGGATACTGATATTGTTTTGTCGATCGGTTCTCGAGGTCATCCTGCTTGGCCCACATTTCCAGTTGTTCCCCTAAGCCGATAACTCTATTGGCGAGTTCTGCGTGGTTGTGAGCCTGTTCACACAGTGTTTCCTATACTTCATTTACCTTTGTTTCCAGCCCGATCATATGGGAATTTAGGTTTGCCACTGTTTTCAACATTGTTTCCTTGGTGTCCTTGATCTCTTTAGTGAGGTCTTGCTTCAGCAAGGAGAGCATCTCTACCAGGTCTTCTTTTATGAAGGATGTTTGTGTCGAAATTCCAGATGGGGTGGGTGGACCTCGGCCTGTGTTTCCTTGGGATTCATCTCCTTCTCCCTTTCTTGGATCCTTAATAGTGTCTTCATGTCATCCGTCCCCGTCTTGTGCCTCGCTCCTCCCTTTGACATTTTGCTTGATGTTGAGGTGCTTGACACTCTTAGATGCTTGCTCTCTCACAGGCCAGGGTGGCTGTGCAAGCTGTGTTGCTAAGGCCGAGGGCAGCCTTCAGTGGTCTCCGCAGAGCATGCTGTATGACTCCATGAAGACAAAAGGTCTGTATGTTGAGGAATCACTGATCTAGAGGGGCTCACAGCCACCTCTTAGGGCCACTCAAGCCTCTGTTCCACACATGGGCTGCTCTTTACTGGGTTCCCCCACTCCTGGGTATCCTAGGCTCATGTGCTTTTAAAAATACTTAAAATGTTCCTGCAAGTCGTTTGTCGCCCATGTGCTGGCTTCCCGTTTACTGAGGCGTATGCAGGGTTTATGTCTTTCACCCAGACTGCCTGCTTCATCAATGAGGCAATCACTGCTACGGCCACGCAGTGTCTACCTCTGCTTCCGAGCTTGTCTCTGGCCGCCATCAGGACTAGGAGGGAGCGAGCCTGCGCTGTGCAAGCCCACTCCAGGCCGATGCCTATACTGCATTGCATGGGGCTGCAGCTGGATTCTGGTCCTCCCAAGCACTCCTGTTCTCCTTACTTGTGAGAGTCCTCCAGTTTATACAGGCGCATCAGCCGCTTCCTCTGCACTCCTTGGAGGCCCAGCTCGGGGTCCGCCAGCGCCGGTCTCCGCCGGGGCTTCCAAGCTTCACAGATTTCTATCCCGGCTGCCTCAGGCTCCGATCCTCTCATGCCTGCTGCTGCTTCTCATCCGACACTCCTACAGCCACAGTTCATTCAGCTCTGACCAGGATCACTGGCATACTCCGCCATTAATTCTCAGGGGGATAGCGGAGCAGACGGATTAGGCAGCCATTTCTCCGCGCACCCTGGCGGTCTCTCTGATGTGTGCACTTTTAACAATACAAGAAATTCAGAGAAAAAGCCTCTCAGTTTTTATGGACTAATACGTTTCCCCGTAAGAATGTGTAAGCAGGCAAGTTAAGGAGACGGCTTTACTTGGCTCCAAAGTGTCAGGACAGTGTTCAAAATAAAGTAAAAAGTAAGGTTGTCCCACAGAAGTCTGTGAGGAAAGAAAATCTTTCCTAACAGTCCCTAGAAGAGAGGGTGTGTGTGCGCCTTTTGCCTCTGGAAGCACAGAGTATGTAACTGAGGAGAGGCCAAAGAAGGGTAGGGCATTTGGTACACTTGCCAAATATGGGAAGGTATAAAAATCCTGAGAAAGGCGCACATGCCTTTTGGCCCTCACAAGAAGGGATAAGGACTGACATATAGAAATAACTCAGCAAGAGTGCTTACTGTCTGGGTGCGTTCTTTTTGCTACACATATAATCCTGGTTTTTGAGGACGATTTCCCAAGAACCTTACTTTATAGCCACCCTGATCCACATTTCATTTCATAGTCCAGCTATATTATTTCTTAAAACCCTTCAAGTGTTGTTCCCAGACTTTCTTTTAGACTGTTTTATCCATCTGATTACTTAACTGTGCTGGTGGTTTTGAACCAAATGTGTTCTACCTTCTCAAAATGTATAATTCTGTGACAATCCTTACCCAGAGGTTTCATTGCTTAGTGCCTATTTTAAAGAAAATTTTAAAAATAGCATGTTTGTATACCTACCCATCGAACTGGAATTAAGTGCTGCACGTAACTCATTGTAGCCCTAGACAACTCTCACACCCCTTCCTGAGTCAGAGCTTTTGCCGCTCTACTACCAGCCTTGAATGGGTTTGGCTAGACTTCAGGGTCTCCCTGATCACCGTAATAGGTTGTCCTCCCAAAGTTCACCACAGACTGGACTTTTGAAATCCCTCTTAACAGTAGCTTTTCCAGTTCTTTACAAAGTAGATTTTTATTTTCAAACTCTGAAAGCTTCAAAGCTTTGCAACCTTCAACCTTTACGTACCGTTTCAAAGTGCAGTGCTCCCAAAACAACCTGGCAGCGAAGGCACCTTCCTCCCATTACAATCAATGTAACTTCTCACTTTAGTGCATGCGTGGGTCATAATTTTTTTCTTTATGGATTTCTGTTGCTGACCACACAGTTTTCCATCTGTTTCAGAGTACCTTTGCTTGTGAGGATAGCCTCAAGCAGCCTAGGAGCAGAATCGACTGTAGTTCAAGGGAGGGTTCAGTGAATGCTGGACAAAGGCTGGGTGTTTTTCTGCTAGCCAGGGTTTTGCTGCATTGACACACTGTAAAAGGGTAAGAAATCTAGTCTTTGCAATTGTCCGGCTACATGTGTATTAAGACGATCTTTTCAGAGGAAGCTCTGTGAACAAATTTTGAGACACCACCCTATTGTGCAGAAGAAACTGTTGCGACTGGGCAGTAACACAGACGTAGGAAAGTGAGAGTGGTGAACGGTTCAGTTAGACACATAGAGAGCACTGTTAACACAAGTTAGGCAGAAAGTATAAAAATACTATTTATTTAGGCCTTGGACACCTCTTAGCAATTAAAAAAAACACAGGCAATTATTCCACTAAACCTACAGTAAGGGTGTTTTACCAACTGTGGTAGGAGTATAAAAGACTCACTCTGAGGAGTACAGGGCTCCAACTCTTAGGTTTGACCTGAACTTCCCAAAAGGTTTGGTAGTGATGGACGAGCAGCCAGGCTTAGTCTAGGAAGGAGAAGGGCTGTAGTTGAGTACAAAGACCCTTGAGCGCATAGTCAAGGAAACACTTAGACAGTGTAGTTATATAAAAATATGCTCATTTATCATATACTAGGCACTGTACATTCAAAACAATTCAGGTAAGTAAAAACAGTTCACACAGATGCATATCTACACTAGATATTTGTTCTAGCAAGTAGTTTCAGGTTAGCAAATCATACAAATCATACATTAACTAACATTTACTGAACTAGCAATACTGGTAGGTTAACAACTCTAGGAAAGCCTTATCTTTAGACGTCCAACCATATCTCGGGAATGAGTCTCAAAAGTCAGATGGGGGCACTGGGGGACCATTAACCCTTGGGTGGCAGAACAAAGGAAGGCAGACACTATCGAAGTTGTCAAATGCACAGTTGATGATTTTCATACAAAGTAACACATTTTGATTCAAAGGGTTCAGGAGCACTGGGTAGGCCACCTGAAGGATTTTAGCATAAAGGACTGATGTCCTAAGGCCTGGGAGAACATGGTTTGGTTGTCCATCCCAACGTGACTCTACAAGCTTAGGAGCAGTGAACAGCAATGGCCCAGGTAAGTACCAGGAGTCACACAGTACCTTCTATGTTGAAGAAAAGCGTTGTCACTGGCAGTTCCCCATGGGAAGACTGCTCCGGTTCGGGTCTCTGGCCTTGGCGGCTGGAGGAAGAACTTTTGGCGGGAGCAGACAGTCGGACTCAGTCACAGGGATGCCTAGCAGATGACCTTCCCGGCACTTGGTTGTGGAGGCTCGACACAGGCTTTGGGAATGCGATGGTTGACACCGGACAGACCTTTCTTCTCTCGGTCCGCAACTCTTCTGAAGGGATATCTACTGTCAGGATGGAGTATCTTTTAGGTTTAGGAAGATGCTCCCAAGTTTGCAGCTTGAACCGCGCTCAGCGGGATGATGCACCACAGTGGTGGCGGAGGACCCAGTGTATTCAGGTTTTGCAGGCCAGGAATGTTGCAGCACTACTTGGGATGGCTCAAACTGAGGATGATCTCGATACTGGTTAGACCCATCATTCCAAGGGAGGAAGTAGTCCGGTCTGGATCTTCCCTGTTGCACAGAGGTTAGGGCTGGAGCAGCACCGTTCACTCAGTCTGCTTTAGCGGTTGCTAGAGGTAGCTGCAGGTGTCATTTTTCTTCTTCAGAATGGACCTTCAAGTGGTCGAACCCGGCTTCAGCCTCAAGACCCTCGCCTTTTATGCAGGATCCCAGCCAATCAGCATGCATGCAACATTTAAACCTTTGGTGGTGGCTGTCTCAAGGGGACTTCCAGGCACCCAGTTAGAAGTGGATCCAAGCAGACACACTGAAGGACAAAGACCTGAGGAGTTTGTGTCCTCCCAGCTTCCTGTCCTCCTAGACACACTGGCGCCTCCAGGCTGGCTTCCCAGTGGGAGCCCCGCGAAGACAAAGGAGTGAGCAGGACTTCCCCCACCCAGGTTAGCAGAGGAAGGCTCAAGAAAGGGCAATCGTGAGTTGGCAAAAAGACTAGCACCATTTTAGGTCAATGGTGACCCATGTGTCCTTTACCACAGTGCCTGCATGTCTGTTGGTAGAAAATATCCACTGCCACCAGCCACTCAGACTTGCCACTGGAACTAGAAAGTTACAGAAGTGAGAAAAGGAATACTATGTATCCCCTCAGCCGTCCACATAAGGTGGGCTGGGCTGATCTCTTGACAGAAAAGCATAGGTAGGATAAAAGTATCCACCTATCCTGGTAACATTAACTTATTGCAAGAATATAAAAGAAAGCCAAAAAGGCTAGCTTAAGGACCTTCCAGCGATGCACCTCAGAAGTTGCTGTGTGCTACAATAGTAAAATACAGATACCATAGAAAAAGGTGGAGGAAAGCAGACTCAATCAAAGTTAACGAAAAAGGGTTCCCAGAGTCACTGAAAAAGAGTGAGGGAGGAAAAAGGTTCCCACTCACTCATGAGAGACAGAAAAATAACAATAGTCAGCAAAAAGTGCTGGGGTACTCACTAAGTGAGGGTAATTGCACACAAGATGGAAATTCTACCTTACATATACACATTCACTTTTGGGGGTGCTCTGGCTACAGAGCACCAACACTTCACTTTTGAACACGGATCAGCTTTAGAACACTATTGTAGCACAGCAAATGAATCATGAACAAGGCAATTAATAACCAAATTATAGAATTTTGTATTTATTTATTTTGCTTTGGTTAAAACAAAACCTTTCACATCACATACATTTCACAATGCATACATATACATAGATAATGCATGAAAACAATGATTTAAATTCATAATAGAAGCCCACTATTTTTAATCAATTATATTAATCTATTCATAAAAAATAAGCAGTCCATTCCTCAATGCAATAAGATCAAATTCTGTTAAAACCTTTCACGTTAGTCAATATTGCCTTCCTTCTTGCCAAATATGATTGTAATATATTTAATTGCAGCAGTTTTAAACACATTTGATTTCCATTTAGAATTCTCTTCCAAAAATTGAATTAACGATCTCCTCTCACAAACAAAGTTAATAAAATGTTCGCATGGTAGGATATTCCATATGAAAATGCTTTAAGCGCCTAATTTCCCCCTAATGATATATGATTGGTTATTTATAACATGCTTAATACCCAGAGGTTTCTAAGCGCAGACCCAGGGATCGAACCTGTGTTGCTCTGTGTCGTTTTGCTTCCAAGTCCAGCACGTTGCCCCTGAGCTATCCTCCCGGTCCACACACATAATCGAAAAAAACGAGACTCTTTGGCCATTTCCAATCTAATACCCTTAATTTCCAGCGTGGGGAATAGATATTAGCGCAGTTGCATAAATCTTTGGCCCAATTTTTGTTAGGAACGTAAGACATTTTGAGTTAAATATTCAAACATTTTTATTGTGTGTGTGTGTGTGTGTGTGTGTGTATGTATATATATATATATATATATATATTACTTTTGTACTTAGCAACAGCTTCCATAGCAATCACCCAGTCGTGCATCCACACTTCATCTAATGCAGATTTAATATCAAATTTCTTCGAAAACTCAAAAACAACCATTTATTTCAAGCTTTGCAATTGTTTCTTTCAGTCATTTCTTTTAGATCCGTCCATAATGAGTTTTTAGGAGGATCCAAGATCTTCCTGTATAAGGAAAATGCTTTCCAAGTTAGAATGGCTGTCTGTGGAATAAGTCCCAGTTCACATGGTATAACAGACATTGGGACACAATTGGGTAAACGGTTTTCTACCAAAGTTTCACCTCTGTTTTCTGCCATTCTTTTCTTGTAGTTTTATCCGCTAATTCTGGAACCTATATTAGACATGGAATAATTTTTGTTTTATATCGCTCGCTATCAGAGGTACTAAGGAGAATCTTTTGGGCTACATAAGTCTGAGCTCTCCGCCTTTGAGTCTCCAAGATATTCAAGATCTCCTTCCACTTATAACAAATTCTAAATATTACCAGTTTTTCACCACATTCAAAGGGATATTCTTTATATGCCAGTGATATGTTTTCATATTTCTTTCTGTAAAGGGTTAAAAACCATAACGTTACACGTTGAGCATTTATTTCCATACTATGTTCTGTCATAGATTTCCTAGCATATATTGCTCTTTGTAGCCCAATGAATGTCATAGCACATACCATCAGGTCGTGGGCATATACCAAGTATTTGAATCAGTGTAGTTGCTAGTCGGGTGGGAAATGTTTTACTTTATTTCAATGTACTGGCCAACTCGGATATATACAAGTAAAAAGTGCTGGTGCCACGACAAACCCCTGTCCAAGGCCTGTTAAAGTCTGTATAGGTTTAGCCATAGAGCCTTCTGTATTCACTCCGATTTGAACTTGGGTGTTGGAGTTTAAATGAATAAATATATTGATAAGGTGGGCCGGACAACCCCAAGTATGAAGTTTTGTCCAAAACGTATCCCGATTAACCTTATCAAACGGCATTGTAAGATCTGTGAAAGCGACATAATCGGTTGGCGATTAATGTCATGTTCTGAAGGAAGGTCAAGATAAGCCCATTTAAGACAACTGTACCTAGTCCTTTCCTAAATCCTGACTGATATTTGTCATTAATGCCTGATTTAATAGACCACTCCTCCAAGTGTTTAAATACAAAGCTTGAGAATATTTTACATGAGATATCTAAAAGGCTGATAGTTCTTCGGCTCTGCTCTTTCCGCCTTTTTATATATAGTAATTATGTGATGTTTTTCACGAGGGAGTAGTTTGCCTATGCATTATTTTTATAAAGGACTTTTTCAAGATAAAGGCACAATGATTGGGATCTCCTTTCAGAGTGGCATTTGATGTCCCATTGGATGCCGGTGCTCTGCAGGATTTTGGTTCATAGATTGTCTAATGGCACCTCCTCTCAGATATCTTGTTGCCAGGAAGTAACTTCTCATCTCACCTTAAATGTATTTATACTTCCCATTTTCTCATAGGTGGTCTTATAGTATTCTTTTGATACATTATCTAGGATAGAATTTATTAGTGAATACTAGTGTAAGGATTCCATATTTAGCAAATCCTAAAAGTTCTTATCTTGTGCTTAACATTGCTCCTAAATCTCGTGGAAAGATTTTAACCAATTTTTAAATGCTTGATTTAACTTGGCTTTCACTTTCTGGGACACCATCACTTTTTTGATCAGTGTACCTAAGAGGCTATGCAACACTTTTTCTTATAGATCTTCTCGTCAAAAATATGTTTCTGTGGCTCCTTAACACACATCTATTTCAACAGAAAATTGCTGTTTGCCATTGTAGTTACAATTGCACTACTGATGCAGAAAATTCTACCGGGTTAAATTCTACGTGGTGGAGTTTATCATCCATATTAGGATTACATTTAATCGCCACATCATTGGACCACTTTAATATTTTAAGACCCTTTTATTAACTTTTAAAATATTAGATATTTTTCTTAAATTGTTTTGCATTTTCCAGTCAATAGTTGGACAGGTACAGGGAAAGGGCCAAAAGTCACGGGTCCAGTACAAGGATGCTGGGCGGGGTACCCACCGCCAACACCTCAGTCATTTCACTGTTCAACTTGAGATGTTTGTTGCACATCCATTCCCCTACAACCTGCAGACAGACGCAGAACCTGGCCGCCAACTCAGGGATGGAAAGATCAAGACAGACCAGGATCGGAGTGTCATCCGCATATGAGTAAAATAGGAAACCGTGAGAGAAGATAAGTTTGGTCAGAGGTTGAGCGTAGATGTTAAAAGGGACCATGGAGATTGCAAGTGAGGACTGCTGCCTGGGAAAGAAAAGGAGGGAGGGAAAGAGTTTGGCGACGGTCCAGTAGTAAGGAAGAGAACCAAGCCTGGAATGTTCCCGAGAGGCTGGCTCCCATCAGGCGATCTAGGAGGAACCCATGATTGATGGGATCAAAGGTGGCGGAAAGGTTGAGTAGCAACAAAGCACTGATTCTGCCCAAGATTCCTCAAGGAAGGTAGTGAGTAGTGGCAAACCAAACATTCCAAAAGCTTCATAGAGAACGGGAGAAGAGAGATAGGCTGAAGGTTAGCAGGAACCAAAGGGTCCAAAGAAGTTTTTTTCAAAAAAGGAATAACTGTGGCATGCTTGAGCGGGGAAGGGTAACACTGGTACGGAAAGGAGGTGTTCACAGCTTCAGTCAGCAAATGGACAAACTGGGGCAAAATTGTTTTGATTATTGGTGGCCACCAGGGGGCGCAGAGATGCAGTAACTTCTATGTGCTGCTCCTCACCCAAAGGTCCTAATTCGGATTAGAGACCCCCCCAGAGAGCCCCTGTTTATCATTAGACCCACCCCCCCCCCCCCCCGTTGCGCCACACCATTGTGCTTCAGCTGTGAGTGATCCTGAGATCCGGAGCCCAAGTTGGGCAGAAATACTGGCCAGGACCATCGGCCTGGGGCGAGCCCTGCTTTCGAGCTGCTTGCGGGGAACCCGGCAGAGGAGTCCTGAGTCCAGGGTCTGGCGTAGGCCTGGAGAGAAGTGGCGCTGTTGCAGGTGTTTTGCTGCCTTTGAACCCCCCTGGCTGGGACCTTTGCCCTCTTCCTCACGGGTGGTTCCTTGCTGAATCTGAGAGCCTGTGGGTCGACCTACACCCATGAGTTGGTCATCCTCACTCCAAAAATATCAATGCAAAGCAAGGCCCCAACGATCACAGGAAACTACGCCCTCTACAACACCAGTCATGGAGGACACCCAATCTATGAGGAAGGACATGGCAGCACTGCTCGAGGAAATAAAGGGCGTTGGAGCGCACATTGGCAAAAGGCTTCATGGGCTTGATAAGAAAGTGAACAATATGAATGACCGATTCCAGGGGCTTGAGGCAATTCAATCGTCAATTGAAATATTAGAGACCAAAATGGATATGAGAATCTCGGAATTGGAAAGACGGGACGAGCAGTGTGCTTTGAAAATGGACGACTTTGAAAACAGAGAACGCCGTAATAACCTGAGATTTTTTTGGTTTTCCAGAAAGAGATGGAGAAACACAAAGCAAAGCAATGTAATCAAATCCATCAATGACGTCATTAGAAAGGTCTTCAATGACGATAACACCACTGAGCCCACCATCAATAGAGGGTTCATAGTGATTGTTTCAACAGTCAGTTTCAAATGACAAACGTTCCGACAAAAAAGTGTGGGAAAAAAAAAGTTTCAAACTTTTTTTTTTTATGGGGGGTCCACACCCAAACCCCTGTTTTTTAAAAAAAAAACATATTTTACTTTACAAACTTAAAATAAACACTTTGATATTAAAAAATTTACATTTTGAAACTTTTTTTTCAGAACTTTTGTCATTGGAAACTTTTGTTTCGAAACTATGACTAGACACCTCAATAGAGCACACAGAGCAGGAGGGGGATCCAATGTACCGAGGTCAGTGTTGGCTAAATTCCATTCTTATACAGAGAAAGTGAAGATCTTGGAAATTGAAAGAAAGAAGGTTCTGGTAGATTAGGGAGCTTCGCAAATCACCATATAGCAAGACCTATCAGCCTTTACTCTAACTTGACGAAATTGCTCGGCTCCGAGTGTGATATAGATGGGGGGTCCTCTTTTCACTCGCCTTCGAGTTTGAAGGATACAAATATAGCCTTATTATAGAATACCACATGAGTGGCGCAGGAAATTCTTGGAGGGGCGGCTCAGGTGCCTGCCTGTGTGGTCCTGGGGAGGGGGTGGCGCAGGGTAAGGCCCTGAAAAGTAAGGGCTCTGTGGAGCAGAGTCAGAGGTCTTCGTAAATTTAAGAAACTGAATCTGGTATCCTCCCCTCAATCTGGAGGGGACGAGACGATCATCGGCTGCACTCTTAAGGGAGCCGGTGACCATTCCAAACATTAGGAGCTGAGCAAGTATTTGACAGTCTTTGAAATGCTGTGAGGTTTCTCAAGCCTCTTGCGATAGATCTGTTCTTCCATCTGACTTCATGATACAGGCCATTCGATTGTTGCTCCTAAGTGCATAGAGAATGTGTACCGTGTTAGTTGTAGAGGAAGGTGGCTTACTGGAGGGGGCTCAGAGGTGACGGGTGAAAATAGAAAGCCAGAGGGTGGGGTAGCATTTGATGGTCTGGCCCAACGATGTCCCTGATGTCGCCAGTAGTCCAGATGGCAGGGGGGTGGGGGGCTGAGTTGGGTGTTGTGCTAGTTACAATGGGGTTTGCACGTTATATAATTCAATCAAGGCAATTCTACAGAGAGTTGGGATACTAAAGTTCAGAAAAGCTGGGTTTAAGGCATCAGTTTGCATACTAGAGCGCACAAAGGAAGAGGCAGAACAATGATTTGGACACAGACCCAAATTGCTAATATGGTTAATATTATGGCACTGGGTTCCCTGAATGTTCTAGGATTAAATTCACCGAATAAGAGATCCTTAACGATACATGAATTTAACCAATTGAAGTTGGGCCTCATGTTTCTGCAGGAGAGATACTGGCACAGAGGAAGAGAATCAGCTTTGAAAGCTAGGTCAATGGATAAGGTTGTTCATGCTTTGAGATAATCCAAAAAGAAAGGGGTGGCAGTAATAGTGGCAAGCAAACAAAATTTTGTCTTGAAGGCGGAATCGAAAGATCCTTGTTGTCGATTTGTGATGTTAAGGGAGAAGTTAAAGGTATTATGGTTACCTTGGTCTCATTGTACTGTCTGAATGATGAGCAAGAGCAATTTTGGGATGCAGTGAAGGGCAAGATTCATTCGTTTGTAGAATGTTCTCTGATTATAGGAGGTGATTTCAATATGGACCTGGACTCTGACTTGGACAGAAAAAGAGCAGACCCACATGTAGCGTCCCAAATGCAGTGCAAAAAGGCTCTCCGTTTTTAACAGACCAACTCAGAGTTGGGGGTGGTGGACTCTTACCCATGTTCATGGTCGGGGACTGTGAGGTACACCTACCAGCCAAGCAGAACTCCCCCCACATCACCAAACTGCATTTCAGCAGTTACCAGCAGAATGGCTGCGCTGGCTCTGTTGATCTCTATTGCCTTGCATCAAAACTGCGTTTTGCAGTCACCAAAATAATGGCTGGGCTGTCTTTACCAGGCAAATATGGGGCGAGATGAAACATAGAAAACACTGAGAATTGCTGCAAGTTATTTTCTTCATTTACATCAAAAAGAAGAATTCAAAAGCAGCCTAGTGCAGCGCTGCTATGCTGCCAGTTTAAAACTTCCAACTTAAGAAAAGGAAATGTCCTGGGTTTCAAAATGGCTTTGCACTGATACCATTTCCATTTTTCAACGTGACACAGTTGGTTCCAGTAAAACACATTCATGCCCATTTATCTTCAGGCTATACACCAGCAAAGGAGGGCAGTCCTCCCTGAAAGGCATTATGTGTCAAGGAAAATCTGTGAAATAGCAGAGGCCAGCAGAACAGGTTTAGCAGGCCCTGACTTCAAAGGGGCCTTGCCTCCCCGGGGAACAGAATCACCTTACCCAAGTGGACAAGCCCCCTGGAAACTATGAAAGGGGCCAAGGTGGAGAATCTAGCACCCTCGTCAGACGAAGCGGCAGTGCTCCAGCATGAGACAATGGACTGCCCTGCACAGAGTTGTGAAATCCTCTGACACTTCCCCCTCAACTAAAACTGAAGGACTTCAAAGGCGAATTCATGGCAACATTGGGCTAAACTGACCAGAGCCTGACATTTGGCTTGGGGTTGGAAGGAATGCCCATATTTGGAAAACAAAGCCAGCCCTTTTGATTTCAGAGATTGTTCAGATCATGTCGTTTATTTCAGTAATCAAAAGACATAATGTGAAATTATGACCGTTTAAATGTCACGTTAGCGCCATTATAATAAGACGACGTAGGTTTTACTAGCATGTCGGGGACGCAAATGCCAGGAAAATGTCATTTCTGGGGAAAGCATACATGGTACAGCTTTGAGAATTAATTTAAACATGCCCTGTCATAATATGTATACATATATACATTTGTAGATTTTTAGGGAAACGGTTCCCACCAAAAATTGCGAAATATTATTAGACTGACTAAACCGCATCGTACAAACTTGGGAGTTGGAAAGGCAGGTTCTGTGTAAAATATGGAATCTGCCTATGTGATTTTCAAAAGCGTAACAATTGTAAAAAAGTGCATTTTTGTATCATAACTGATTTTGGCAAAAATAACTTTCGAGGGGATTGTGTCCTCCCGACGTATTCCACATTTATGACTGTTAGGGAGAATTCTCTGTTTAGGCTGAATTTCCTAACCTAGTGTGTCCTCCACAGAAGCCTCCAAAATTGGTGCCACTCTGTCTGGGTACCACAGGGAGTGTGGGAGGGGGTTTAGGCACCCTTGACTGAGTTACCTTGGTAACTCAAGTCGCACTCTTGTGTGATTGGCCCAAGTGGTGAGCCGGCCGGCTCACCACTTAGCATGTTTGATTGACAGCTAAGCTGAGTGAAAGGGGGTGTGCTGCATAAAAGCAGGGCTTTTGGGACTGGAACTTCAGAAGTCGCCACAGGACCTGAAAATCCGACGAGGGAGAAGCTGAGCCGACCTGCTACGATGACACCACCGGTGGAGCCCTGCTGAACCGACTCACCACTTCCCAACGACAGAGGAGATCTCCCTGCTGGAGAGTCTTCTTCCCCTGACTGGTGGGCACAACCAGTTTACCTTCTTTTCTCGCGTCCCAGGACGTCCTTTGGTCGAATTGCCCGTGCCAAGCACCCCGGCAACCGGATAGCCACTTACCACTGGACCGCGAATAAAAGGACCGCTCCTTTTAAGCGAGAACTCCGCTGCTGGTTTCTTCCCTGGCAGTGCAACGGGCCCCTGCTTTCCACCCCGACGAGATCCTCTCTTCCCCCGGACGAAGCACCGACTTGCACCCGCTGCCAGGAACAACTGCCCCCGCTGGAGCGTTCTCACCATTTTAAGGTACCATGTCCGCCAGGCCTCCCTTTCTAAAGATTGGTACAAGGTAACAATAATCCCTTAACGTTCTGGACTGGGCTGGCCGCCTTGACCATCTAACTGGTCCATTTCTGTTGATCCAACTCCTTCTGAAACTATTGCGAGACTTTTGGGCACTTTTAACCGTGTGACCTTGGACACATTTCGACTGGAGCCTCTTAAAGTGGGTCCGGCCTTGTAAACTTTGACTTTACGGTTTTAACCTGCCTTCTTCTCCTACTGTGTTCTTCCAAAAGTGTTGGGATCTGTTTCTATCTTTGCTCTGCCTTTCTCTCCCTTTTAAACCGATTGATTAGAGTGCCATCTTCGTTAAGCGCTCACCGCTGTCTGAAAATAAGTGTTGCTTTACTTAAGACTTGTCTAACTAATCGTTGAAGGGAGCGTATATCTTTTAGTGACCGTGTTTTTGAACTGCTTGATATTAGTGCCAGTGTGTTTAACTAAATGTGTTTTTAAATAAATAATTATATCTCTTTTACACCAAGCTCTGGTCAGTGTTTGCTTGTTCTACTGTGTTCTTTTGACCTATTGTGAATACTCTGTATACTGCCTAACTCTTCTTGAGAGAAGTCTGACTGCTCAGCCACCGCTACCAGGTAAATCTGGGTGGTACAGACTGCTACCAATTGGGTTTACTGCCAACCACCTGTAGTCTTAAATCTTTTGCAGTGGTCCCAGAGGGAACTGCACAGGTTTCTGCCTAACAATGACAGGTAATGACCACAGCTGTGCTGCTTCGGAAAATCTTCAGCAGAGGGCGTCCTGCATCGATGATGTCGATACGTTGTTCCTCGAGGGCCTCCGGATGTTATATATAGGACGCAAGGCGCCCGTAGCCTCAGTTCTGTTTTTTCCGCAACGTGTTTGCTTCGGAATCTCGATTCTTTGTGCGAAATATGTCTTCGTCTTCTTCTGCTACGCCGAAGTCGGGCTTTAAAAAGTGTCGGGACTGCGGGCCGAATATGACCATCACGGACCCGCGCGACGTCTGCCTCTAGTGCCTGGGCGAAAGCCACGTCACAGACGACTGCGATGACTGCCAGTCGCTGACATCGAAGGCTTTGCGGGAACGGAAGAAGAAATTAAAGGTAGGTAGGGTTTCTAAGCCCCATAAGTCAAAATCCGCTGGGCTTTCGACCGACGACTCGAGGGGCGACTCTCCGCGTCGGCGTAAGTCCCGGGGGTCTCAGTCTCTGAGTGGTTCCCGCCATTCCTCTGCCTCTTCTAGGCATTCTCGAAAGCGCTGTCACCGGTCTCCTTCCCCGTCCTCGTCGGAAGACTCTGCCAGAAGACGGTGGACTTGTCCCACCAAGTCTTCGTCGCCGGCCGAATGGGACGCATTCCGCCAGCAGATGATGGCGATTTTCGGATCGCAAGGCCCTGTTCTGTCCGCGCCTTCGAGAGAAGCCGGCAAAGAACGGGCTAGGGCCACCACTCGCACGCCTTTGGGCTCGGGCGGTCGGCGCGATCATCGGGAGCCGTCGAGGCCCCAATCGGACAAGGTTGATCGCCATAGCCGTGCCAGATCCAGGGTCCCGGTCCTCGACTCCATTGAGATCTTCAGAACCTGTGAGGTCTTCCAAGAAGGCGTTGGCGCCGTGTCCGTCGAGGGATTCTCTCGAGGCTCCGGCTCCGAAGAAGTCGACGCCTTCGGCGCTGAGGCCGTCTAAGGACACACTCAGGGCTCTGTCCTTGAAGCAGTTGTCGAAGTCATCGGCACCTCGGTCGACGCTGATTCCATCAGCGCCCTCGATGCCTTTTGTGGAGGATTTGCCGGAGGTGCACCGAAGGGTTGTGGAAACTCCGAGGAAGGCTCTCAGTAAGTCTGTGAGGCCTGTTTTTGAGCCCTTCTCTGTTCCTCCACCCAGATTGGATTTGTTCCAACCTTTGAATTATATTTCAGAGGTGGAAGAAGGGTCTGATGAGATGGTTGTGCCTCCTGATGTCCCTGATGACCTGTTGTCTGGTCACAGTCAAATGGAAGACCTCAGTCAGTCCTTGCATGACGCCAGTGGTCTTGACACCTCTCAGGAGGTGGAGTTTGGCAGGCCTGAGCCTGGTACGCATGCCGAATCCTCAAATAGGCGACTCATGTCGAGGGTGACGGAATACTTGGGGTGGTCTGCTCCACCTGTTGATTTTCTTCAGGATGACCTGACAGATATATTGGACCAAGTTCCACCCACTGACCCGGTGTTACCATTTCATATGGCTTTGCAAAGAAGGGTGGCGGCGGCTTGGACTGCTCCGGAGAGTCTCCCGGCAGTCAATAAGTCGCTTCCGAAAAAATATCGTCCAGCCAGTGGTGACCCCTGCTACTTGTCGACGCACCCTACTCCGGAGAGTTTGGTGGTGCATGCGGCTACGGCCCCGCAAAGCAGGCTGCGTACCCTACCATCCCTCCTGATAGGGACGATAAGCGCTTTGATGGTTGGGCGAAGAAGGTATTTTCTTCAGTGGGGTATGGCTTTGAAGGCAGCCAACTCTGTCTGTGCCTTGGCAAGATTCACTCACGCTCTGTGGAATTGTGTATCGTTGGCGGCTGAGCATATTCCCGAAGCGGAGGAACGGGATGGTTTTCTAGCCCTCGTGCAGGACGGCAAGGATGCCATGTGTGAAGCCGTTCAGTCGGGTTTGGACACGGCAGACTGTGTCAGTCGGTCCATGGCTGCGAGCACCATGATACGCAGGTTTGCGTGGTTGTGGAAGTCTGGGCTTGCTCCTGATGTGCAATCCCGGCTTCTCAACATGCCCTTTGATGGTGACCATCTGTTTGGCAGCAAGGCTGACGAGAGCCTTGAGAGGTTGCAGACCTCCAAAGCTGCAGCAAAGTCTTTGGGCGCTGCAGTATGTCAACCTCTGCCTTTTCGTCCTAGGGGATAGCAATGGAGAGGAGGTTCCTTTCGGTACTACTCTTCCTTTGGTAGATCGAGAGGAGCTGCCAGTCAAAGGGGCCAACGTTTGAGTACCAGAGGTGGAAAACAAGGTACTCGAGGTGCCAAAGCCGCTCTGGCAGTTGCCTCTTTGCCCTCAGGCACTGCCGCAGCCGCGTCCGCTCAGTCATGTGGCCATGTCCCATGGTTCGCCGATTGGGGGCAGACTTGCACAGCATCTTGGAGAATGGAGTGCCATTACTTCATATGTATGGGTTCTGGAGATCATAACCGACGGCTATTGTCTTCCTTTTCGGCAGAGGCATCACGACAATCCACCGGGGAAGCTCTCTTTGACGCGTCCGAATCCGCTCCTTGCGCAGGAAATCCTATCCCTGCTGGAGAAAGGCGCGATAGAACTTGTGCCTGTAGCGGAAAGGAACAAGGGGGATGGTATTCCCCTTATTTTTTAATACTGAAAAAAGACAGGGGATTGAGACCCATCATGGACTTGCGTTGGCTGAACAAGCTCCTCAAGAAGGACAAGTTCAAGATGGTAACTCTTTCTCAAGTCCTCCATGCCCTTCAACTTCAGGATTGGTTGGTGTCTCTCAACCTAAAGGATGCTTACTTTCATGTGCTTTTCAACCAAAGCACAGGAAGTACCGGAGGTTTGCGGTTGGCAACTCGCATTTTCAATTTCGGGTCCTGCCGTTCGGATTGACATACACCCGAGGGTCTTCACCAAGGTGGTGGTGGCAGCGTATCTCAGGAAAGGGGGGATTCACGTCTATCCCTACCTGGACGATTGGTTGATCAGGGCACGTTCTCCCGAGCAAGCCCTGGATCATCTGTCCGTCACCTGCCATTCCCTTCACTAGCTGGGCTTCTCCCTCAATTTACAGAAGTCCCATTTGACACCTACCCAGCGGCTCCAGTACATCGGAGCAGTGCTCGACACATCCCTGGGGCTGTGTTCGCCGCCCCAGGTGAGGGCTCATTGCATTCTGCAGATGGTGGACAAGTTTCAACGTGCCCAGAGTCTCCCGGTGTTCGAGCTCTTGAGGTTGCTCGGCCTCATGGCATCCTGCATTTTCCTGGTGCCAGTGGCCAGGCTGCGGATGAGATCTCTGCAGTGGTCGCTCACGATGCAGTGGTCGCAGTTCTCCGGCAGGATGTCAGATCCCGTTCTGATTCCACCCTCGGTCGCCCAGGATCTTCTGTGGTGGGCCGTCAAAGGCAATCTTGTGAAGGGTGCACCATTTTGGCAACCGTGGCTGGAGGTGACGATCGTGACAGACTCATCCCTCAGAGGTTGGGGAGCTCATGCCAACGAGTTGACAGCCAGCGGCCGTTGGTCTTCGTCGGAGTCCAGACGCCACATCAATCTGTTAGAGCTGAGGGCCGTCAGGCTAGCCCTGAAGGCTTTTCTGCCGTCTGTGCAGGGGAAGAATGTCCGGATTATGACGGACAATACAGTGGCCATGCACTACCTCAACAAAAAAGGGGGGGCAGGGTCACTCCCGTTGTGCAGGGAGGCGGTGCAGCTCTGGTTCTGGGCCATTCAGCAGGAAATTTCGATCTCGGCAGTTCATCTTGCCGGAGACGAAAATGCACCGGCGGCAGACTCTGAGCAGGCAGAGCACGGTCTCTCACAAGTGGGAGCTTGCTCAGGAAGTTCTTTTGGAGATCTTTGCCGTTTGGGGAACCCCACGAGTGGATCTCTTCGCCACCAGTGTAAACCGGAAGTGCAAGAGATTCTGCTTGTGGGAATTTCCTCCAAGGGTAACCTTAGGGGACGCGTTCGTAGTGGAATGGTCCTTCCCACTGCTGTACGAGTTCCCTCCAGTCCCCGTCATTCCGCAAATGTTGCGGAGGTTACGGAGGTTCGGTTCCCGGATGATCCTCATTGCTCCGGCATGGGCAGGAGAGCGTGGCACCCGGACCTTCTAGACATGTCAATCTGCCCTCCACTCAGTCTTCCCTACCGAGGCGATCTGCTCTCACAGGAGTGGGGTTGGGTTGTACATCCAGAGGTCAAGTCTCTCAGCCTTCTTGCTTGGTATCTGAAAGGTTGAGGTATAAGGATTGGGACCTCCCCGAAGATGTGATGCAGGTGTTGCTTTTGGCCAGAAGGCCTGCAACGAAATCCCTGTCCTGTTGCCGTTGGAGAAAGTTCTGCGACTGGTGCAGGGTACAGAATGTGGATCCTTTCCAATGTTCCATCCCTTTTGGTTTTGTCTTTTGCTTTATTTAGCCCACAAGGGCCTGCAAGTAGGTACCATTAAGGGTTACCTGGCGGCGGTGTCCATATTTAAGCGCTCGTCTGAGTAATGTTCTTATTTTAAGATCCCTTTGATTTCTCAGTTTCTAAAAGGGCTAACTAATGGGTTTCCTACGTCGCCTTTCCAGGTGCCGGGATGGGATTTTAATTTCGTTTTAAAGTTCCTAATGGGAGCTTTGTTTGAGCCCTTACATTCTTGTCCGTTGAGAGTGTTGTCTTTTAAAACTGTGTTTTTAGTTGCGGTTACTTCCGCACGTAGAGTGAGTGAGTTGCAGGCACTCTCCGCCAAGCCACCCTTTACTGTTTTCCATAAGGACAGGGTTGTCCTGCGAGTACGGCCTTCTTTTCTTCCGAAGGTTGTGTCGGAATTTCATTTAAGCCAGAAGGTGATTCTTCTGGCGTTTTATCCTCCTCCACATCCTGGAAGGAAGAGGAGAGGCTACATAGGTTGGATCCTAGGAGAGCTTTGAGTTTCTATCTCTCACGGATGTCCCAGGTCAGAGTGGACGATCAGCTCTTTGTTGGTTATGCTGGAAGGCGCTTGAGCCAGGCAGTTTACAAACGGACCTTGTCCAGATGGATCATTTTGATGATCTCTGAGTGTTACCGCTTGGTGGGAAAGGACCCTCCAGTAGGCTTACGGGCTCACTCTACTAGGGGTGTGGCTGCCTCTACTGCTCTAGAGAAGGGTGTTCCGATTCGCAATATTTGCGAAGCAGCCACATGGGCCTCTGTCCATACTTTTGTGAGGCACTGTGCCTTGGACTCCATCCATGGGCAGGATTTGGCCTTTGGTAAGGCAGTCCTTTACTCAGCAATTTAATTGGGCATTCTAAAATTCTAAATTGTAAATTCTTTTCCCACCTCCATAAGTTGGTACTGCTTTAGGAGTCTGTCATAGTTGTGGAATACGGTATCCAGTTATTTTATCGAAAACATTTTTTCGAAATACAATTATGGCGAAAACATTTTGCCGAATAATTTTTTCTCAAATGCATTATTTTTAAGTTTATAGTTTTTTTTGTTGTTTCGTAAGTTAAAAAAAGGGTTAAAAAAATGGGGTGTTTGGCGGGAACCCCCCATTAAAAAAATAAAATAAAATAAAAAAAGACATTCGAAATATTTTTTTTTTAGGCAAAATGTTTTCGACATAATGGCATTCGAAAAAATGCCATTCGAAAAAATCATTATAAACTGTGGAATACGTCGGAGGACACAATCCCCTCGAAGAACAAGTTACTGACCCTATCTGGTAAAGTTCTTTCGATGGGATGTTCCTCCGACGTATTTCACATCACACCGTCCCAGCCTGCCCCTCTACAGAATTTCTTATGCAATTGCAGCTTCCGTTCCCGCAAGGGTTTCTGCAGTCATACTGGCAGGAGATTGGTGCCACACGTTCTAGGAAAAAACTACAACTGAGGCTAAAGACGCTGTGCGTCCTATATGTAACATCCAGTGACGTCGACCCTCGACGGAAGGCCCTCAAGGAACAACGTATCAATGCAGGACACCCTCTGCCAAAGATTTTCCAAAGCAGCACAGCTGTGGTCATTACCTGTCATAGATGTGGAATACGTCGGAGGAACATCCCATTGAAAGAACGTTACCAGATAAGGTAGGTAACTTGTTCGTTGGATGGCCAGGTACCGCATAAAACACCCACCCTAAAAATGAATCGCCTCCTTCAGTCCAATCTGCTTACAGGGAGGAGGCGACTTTCATAGGCTGACCTATCCGATTTAGAGGTATGTCTAGCTTAGTTCTGCCCACAAAGTAAAGATACTCTGTCAACAGGCCTATAAGGGTAGAGACATTCAAAGTTCAGGACAGACCTTCCGGAAAATCCGACACGGACATTCAAGAAAATCCATTATTCATAACTCTGCATCCAGATATTCCCCATTCACCCTGCAAGATTCCAGATTCCAGACCAGAGCTAACTGACTCTACCCAGGCTGAGCCTCTGATTCAGAATTAAAACCCTACTAAAATCCCAATAATTCAGGGAGAAAGGGGGAAAAGTTGTGGTACCCTTTTTGGGAATATCCTGTGACCAGTCTGGCTTTTGCCCAGCTACCTGCTTGCCCAGTTTATGCATCCTTGCTTTCTCCAGTGAACAGACTAGGCCCAGCTGTCCCTTCTAGGAGAGCCCGCCGTTGCACAGTGACCAGACCTTGCTTCGCTGTCCAGAAACCTGGTTCGCTGTCCTAGCTACCCCATTCAAGTGCTTGTTGTGAGTATTTCCCTTCCCCAGTAACAACAAACTGCATCCCTTGCTTTGTTACCTTGTATTAGTCCAATCCCATAGAGATCCTATAACTGTCCTAGCGAAATCCTTAAACTTGTCAGAATCCTCTGTGTATCCTGTCCTTTAATCTACATGTGTTGGCGCCATTCTTTCCACTCATTTCAGTCTGTTGTGTAAGTCCTTAGTACTATTTTGAATAAATGAATTCTCGCATAAAGAGGCACACTGCGTGAGGGGGTTAAAACTGCAGCTTATTCCTATTCACGGACGGCGTTCTTCTTTTCTAGCCACTAAATATAGTCTCAGTAAAACTTGTCATTTCCTTTTCAAACCGATTTTCCCTGTGCAACTGCTTTCATTTTAAAATCGATTTTTCCTTCCCCTTTAAGAATCCCATCCTGCCATTTCATTCAGAGTTACCCTTTCTCTTTCATATCCTACATGTGAGGTGTCTTTGTAGCTTAGCATAAAAACCGGCGCAGATTCAGCTGAGTCTTGTGAAGTCTTGTGAAGTCTTAGGAAGGCTTAGCGGATGCTGCTGATTACTCAGCCTCAGCCTTCATGTTTTGAAGCCCATGCTATCTAGTTCGACTCGTCACTCAACTTCACGGTTGCCTCTACAGGCTCCCTAACAAGAAAACACACAAACACCATATCGGCATCTGAAGCTCTGCCTCCTACTGGAGTACTTGCGTTGTTGGAATCATGTCAAGCTGAATGCGAACGCACGCGATTACTGTCAACAAGGAACAAAGACGTGCCAGCGCCCCTCCAGGTGAGTGAACATTTGATTGCTATAAGTGGTGCAATGTGTGTCTTTAATGAGTATGATGGGCCAACTGAATCGGTCACAACAAACAAACCGAACCTTGGATATGACGTTACTCAGCGTCCAGGTTTCTCCAAGCAGGTAACCCCCACGTGCCACCATCATTTCTTGATGGAAGAGGTGAGCGATCGAAAAACGTCTGCCCGGTTACCCTCTCAGTTAAAGAAGGAAAGCACACCTCATGAAACCTTGCGATGCGAGTTGAAAATGGAATACAATATGAACAAGAACGCGAGAGGATCGCTCAACTCTATCGCTCCTTCAACAACCTTATCACAAAAAATAGAGCAATGTTAGCAAAACTGATGTGGAACAAAAAGTCGTGAATTCCAAATGGAGACTAATCTTCCACGAACTCCCCGGAAGGATAATCCTCGACATGCCGTCTATCTTTACACATTACTGAGATTGAATTACTCATGAGTAGTCATGAAAAAAGAAATGAAGTTTTCGCCAACCCAGGCACAAAAAGTCTCAGGAAATTGCCACAACCTCTACACCAATTCATCTGATTTCACAACCATCTATACTTTCCGCTTCACCAAGAAAGATTCCAGATACTGGCTCCCATCTACCAAAAACAGAACCTGACACCCCGGACATATGGAATTCCCAAAGGGAAGCAAGAAGGGTACAAGAGGACATAATTTCTAATAGATGTCAATGTACACCTCATGAAGAACAGCAACAAGAACCAATCCCAACAGCGATGTTGGATCTACAGAACCTATTAATGGTGGCCTCACCCAAGCCCTCATGCCCTTTCTTAAATTACAACACCCAACTAAATATACAATGAAAGATCAGGCAACCTTATTGGCTTTAATTCACTCCAAACAGATTCATATAGAGGGATTTGTGAATAGAATCCAAAGTCGGCTGGACGTTGAAGCGGAGGCCACAAAACAAGCGCAGTGGCAACACAGACTATTTGACATAGCCAGAAGTGACTGTGCCGATAAGACACAAATGAATTCAGCGATGTTGGAGATGTTCGCCTCTTATCAACGTCAAACAGACGAACAAATGAATCAGAATGAAGATGTATTCTTACAAATTCTACAAAACAGACATCACACAAAATGCGCCATGATTGATGATACACTTGTAACGTTGAGTACCCATGGAACATCGCAAAAGCTGGTTCTGCTAAAATCTCAAGGAACGGAGTCCTTTGCGATTTTCAACCTTTGCGATTTTCAATCGGAAGAAACGAGATGATTCTGAGATCATAGAAAAAGAATAATAAACCACAAAAGCAGAAGCAAAATCACCCGAAGAAAATGAACACAAAGGAAAATGGCTCTCGAGTCTTTTTGAGAAATCTCACAATGCCCGTGGTGACAAAAGGGAAACAACAAAAAAGTGGAAAAAACCCTAATCTAGACACTCAAAAAAGGGACTGAGCATCGTCGGAAAAACCCTCCTTGTCTACTTTATAAGCAATCTGCCCACCAAACAATACAGGATCAGGTACAACAAGAAATATATTACTGAATTTGTTTGTATGTACGGAATCATCAAAGGACGAAAATTTGATTGCAGAAGACTTTTCACTGATTATTGTTAATGAATATGAGGAGGGTTATACTATTCATTCAACTAATCGACCTGACATGTGAAGACATTTCAGACTCAGAACTTGATGTTACACAGAGACCAGGTGACTGTGATCAATTTGACTTCTGTTATTGATGAGTCGGTCGATGAATAGTTTAAAATACTTGGAAACGCTTGTGATGTTGATTACAGACCCATATCCTGCAAATTAGGAGACATTGGACTGAAATTACCACTTTTTATCAACCCAAGATGAGAGGAACCAATGAACATCCTAAAAATCGAGAGACATGATAGACTCTATCCTAAATCGAACAAACGTACTACGCCTCTTTCATTTGATACCACAACTTCGGTTTCTTGTGTCAGAAGACATCAAATTGGTCGAGTTTATGCACGACACAATCATGGACAAAATTTGGGTTCAATTTAATTCACAGCAAAATATGGAAACATGATGGGAAACAAGCACCAACTGTTTAAACTGGGATTCTCCTGTACAAGAACCAAAGATAAAATTGCCTCTGTCACCATATTACAAACGGCCAAAACAAGAAAGAAACATCTCACCAGAAGAAAACAAACCCAACTCAGATTATTCAAACCAACGCAGAAAAGGGATGCGAGATCAGAGTCGGATTCACCATCTTAGTAACAGTACACAAAGAATGTGGAAAAATCGAATATAATGGAACATTTTATTTGGATTAACCTGGAGATGGAGTATACTTCTCAAGGGTCCCAAGGGAAGAAACATCTGTAACAACCACCTAAAAATGTTGGTGTATCCCTCACTTTGTGCTCATGGAACTTGAGAGAGTCAGCACATTTATATCAAACAGAGAATAACGACTTAGCCAAGTACCAAATCATCTGTCTGCAAGAGACTTGAATACATGAGCAACCAGTACGTGATGGGTATCTCATGCTCATGAATCCAGCAATCCAGCGTGCAAAAGGACGTCCATCTTCTGGATTCCTCACCTAATAAAAATGGAAAAAAAGGCTAAAAGTAGTCAAATCTGCAAACCTTAAGCCATGGTCCCAATTCACTATGCTTGAATATCCAGCTCTGACAGAATTTGCAGTACCAGATGACCAACGAACTGAACCAGGAAAAAAACTTGGTAGCCAGTAGCGATTAACGACGAAATGTTCATGGATATTGTTTTCAGCTCTGGATGCCGGGTGGGAAAAACCCAATCTCACTGAAATTATCATCTGTGGTGATTAAAACTTTCATATCTTTGACCACAACATTCCAAAATCCCCTTTGAGAAACTGCACACTAGAGTTATACGATGGTCTAGAGAAATGGCTAAAAGAAACATGATTCTGTTTGACGGTGCTTCTAACAATACTGAGGCACCAAAACCGACCTGGACAAGAGGCAATTCGACTTCTATCTTAGATTATTTCTACATCTCTCGAGAATTAAGACAAAATCCTTGCTTCTGATAATCTCTACACAGAACAGTGACCACCACAAAATCACTGTTACTTGGTCTTCCACCAGACCGTTTCATAATAAAATGTGAACTTCAGCGTCTTGAATTAACCACTGCGATGAACAGACTACGCATAAATGATAAACAGAATGAAGGATTAATCGAAAAATTCCAGAATAGTCCACTCTCAGGAATGGCAAAAATGGATTATGAATGGCTCCTTCTGCCCTTTAAACGACGGAAAAAAGTCGGCCAAGAAATACCAGAGGGATCCATCTGCACTGGTACAATACCCAAATTGCTGAAAAACTGGTTAAAATGATGATTAGCCAGCACGATGCTGAGAATATGCTAAAAGCGATGCAAAACAAAACTTCACGAGATCTATGGAATTTATTGAACCCACAATCTGACCAGCTGGATCATCTCATTCAAGATGTACCAGAACTAGAGTGGATTGCATATTTCTACGACCTCTACAAAAAAGAAATGAACCCCTGATTATATCTCCTATGAATAATGTTGAAATGGACCGTTCAGTAGGATCGAGAAGAAATCGCGACGCTCCTCAAAAAACCTGAATACATCACGGGCCCCTGGCCCTGACGGGCTTTGTAATGCTCTGTTAAAGCGTAGCCCAGAAATATGGGCGAATTATGCATCCAGATCTTCGCTAGTATATCGGATCTCAATTTGATTCCTTCGACATGGAAACATACTATACTTAAGCCAGTCTTTAAACATGGCAACAGAAACACGCCGGCAAACTACCGCCCCATTGCCTTGATCGACCCTCTTGGAAATGTCTTTGTCTCACTTCTGTGGCAAAGGCTAATACTGTGGGCAACAAGAAACCAAAAACAAGATCCAAGGCAAACTGGCTTTGTAAAGAATATCGGTACCAACATCAATCTATTAAACATCTTAAAACAGGAATCGATATGGAAACTACCAATTCATGCAGCATTCATCGACCTGCAATTAGCATTTGATGCAGTCAATAGAGCCAAATTATGGGATAAGCTAACCAAGTGGAAATGCCCTGCAGAGATTCTAGAGCCCATCAAAGAATTGTAAACTAACACATCAATCAAAATAAGACTGTCGCAGGATGGAGTATTATCGTTGCATATCCAGACATGGAACAGATTCAAACAGGGCTGCCCCCTTGCAGCAACCCTTTTCAATCTGTACACTTCAGATAAAGCAGAGACCCAACGCTTTTCGTCTGCCAATCCCCCTAAGGTGAATGCGACTTTACGCCCTTATGATGTACGCGACGACTTAGTGATCTTGGACAAAATGCATATAGGCCTCAAGAGAAGTTTGAGAAACTTGGAAGAGTATTTGAAAACCAACAATCTATTAGTTAACACAAAGAAATCTAAAATAATGATCCACTCTTATTAAAGCAAAGGCAAGAAATCGCCACAGCCTTTTTGTCCGGATGGCATAAAATTGGATCTGGTAAAAACAGTGAAATATCTCGGAATGTGGCTCAACCATTCAGGAGTCCAAAAGGATTGGGCAGATCATTTAAAATCCTGCACAATAATTCGGTGAATGTTCAATGAAGCCAATCATCACCTATTATAGACAGAAGACTGTCGCCATATTATATGGGAGCAAAACCATGCTAAACATCGATCGTAAGATATGGTTGCAGATTGAAGGAGTCTTTTGGCGGAAAGTTCTAGCTTAGCCGCCATCTTTTCCTATGCCACATATCCGACATGAGATGGCTATTCAATCACTGGAGTCCATAGTAACGTGGAAGCATTTGGATCTATTCAGAAAAACCGTCATAGATGATTGTATTCCTGCCATTGAGATCCTACGTTCCTCCCACATTTCCGTTGACAATGTTCTGCTAAATTAATGGAAAAATGCTGCAATGGTACTGCTGCAGAAAGCAGACATTAACATGGAGATGCTGAGACTCCGACCGTAAAATGTAAAAAAGCGTATACAACAAAATGACTGGATTAGAACGATGCACATACAATCGCAATATCAACTTGCACTTACTTGCAAGATAGTCATAAGAGTGCTGAACCAACTTCCTGACTACTTAATCATGCTTCCAGATCATATATCCGCAGTGCCTTTTTATGATTACGTCGGAATCTGCTTCCCACCGTGGACGTTTTGATTAAGTCAAAACAATTTTCACCTGCTCTGAACTATTTTCGGATTTTTTTTGGTTTTTTTTGTCAACCACAAATACCGGGAACGTATCATCTCATAATGGAATGCACAGCTCTGACCGAAAAAATAAACCTATTCAGAGACATGTTACCGCAAACAGTAATCTCCTATGAGGCCAATGACCGATGGGCAGAGATTATTTTGGGGAAGAGAAAAGCTCTAGGTATCATGATCATCCAATATTCCAAATAACATTATGGAACAGCGTAAGCATCCTCCACCAATAAAAGATGGGCAGCACCCTCATAAAGAGACATAAAAAAGATGCAATACGAAATGAACTGAATTTACTGTTGATTATTTTATGGTCCATATTTGTGTAAGTGAAGTTTATTATAAACTATTTAATTTAATAAACAAAAGAGGTACAGAGTCAGAGGTACTGCGTGGAGGGACTGGGTCGGATGCAGCTGAGGACAAAGCCCCACGACTAAACAGCTCTTTAGGGCGGCTAATGGAGGACTCAGTAAGTGAGGCGTAGTAAACATCTTTGGGGCAAATAGCCCTATAGTACAGGGTGGTGACCTGTGAAAAAGCAAGCATGGCAGCAGGAGAAAACGGAAGTCTCCGTTTGCGCTCTATCTGTCTGCGCTTCAGGTGGAGTGCCCTAATCGCATCATTGAACCATTGCTAAGATGGGTGAGAAGACGATCTAAATATCTTAAGCGGGGCAAGAGAGTCTGCAAACAAAACCAAGATGTCAGATAAAGAGCCCAAATCCAAAGGGGTGGGTCCTGAATGCTGAGCACAAATGTGCACAGCAACGTCTGTCTGTGAAACTGAGCGCCACCCACGACAAAGACAGGCCTGAATATGAGAGGGTTGCTTCAACAACCTGATGTCCCGAATAAACGGGACAACAAAATGATCAGACCTAGTAACTGAAAGAGTGCGATACACCATGATCGCAGAGCACAGTGAGAATGAGGTCCAGGGTGTAGCCCAGCACAGGAGTAGGGCCAATAACTTTCTGAAGGAACGAGACTTTATACATAGCAGAGATAAAACTTTGGATGTTAACATCACTGAGAGCATTAACCTTGAGGTTAAAATCACCTAAAATAACAAGATGCATATTCCTGAGCTGGATATCGGCAGCAACATCAAAAAAGTTTATCACAAAAGGAGGGGTCGGACCCCGGGGGCAGTAAACAACTAGAAAATTAACGCAGAAGGTAGAAGAAATGAAAAAAACGAACCAGCATAGCCTCGGGGGCGGGCGGTCAGAGTGCAGAATTTAAACATTAGGTGAAAGCTTTTGGCCTTAAATGGGGCCCGATGCCTCATCGAGCCAGGTCTCGGACACAGGTGAAATCCGGTGAGAAATCGGTAAGGTGGTCATGGCAATGAGCGGGATGGGCGGGCAGTGACCGAGCAGACATTTCAAGGAGGCTTGGGAAGGAGACAAGGGGTCACTTAAGCTCTCCTGCTCAGCACAACCTTCCGGAAGTGCTGTGGCCACAGCGGCAAGCAGGAGCAGCTGACTACAAGAACAAACAGTGTGATGGGAAAGAGGTTGGACCAGAGTAGGGAAAAGGTCCTTCGAAAAAAACATTATGGGGCAGACTCGGGGCACACTTTCTACAATATAATTGCAAAACATTAATAATCACAAAATGTAGTTAATTAAATTCAAGGTGGTAAAAGAGGGTTTATTTTCGTTGATTAGTATACATAAAAATGTTCTTCTCACATTTATAGAAAGTAAATACCAACAATAAGATACCATATATTCTGTGATAAGTGGTTCCTTACACATATATATATATATATATATATATATACATACACACAATTTGGCTCATAATTGTACTCCGTCATTATTTTGTTTTTGTAGAAAAGTATACAAAAAGTAAACATTGTAGTCTGAGACAACACAATTCGAATGATCTAAATCTTGCAGATCCAGATATCTCTATAGGGATGGGTGTTAGTTCTTTGTGAGATGAAATCTCTGACTGACATCTATCAGTTACTACGCTTTTCGGGCTGAGTTGCCCTTCTTCATGTAAGGATATCTGGGGTTGTGATTAGATTGTATAAGTAAAGGTAAAGACAGTTCGGGTTTTGTGTTTTTTAGAAATGGTGGGGAGTCAAATTACTCATACAATTTTCCTTTTTTCTATTTTTTTCAAAAACAAGTTTTAGATCCATGAGCCTCTTAGCACTGACCTTTGAACACGTGGTAATACTGGTATTAATGCCCTTCACATTTGTCCGGAAATTCTTGCGCCAGTTCTGCAGGAAGAGATTTTTGGATGTAATCATCAATATATTAAGTGGGGCAGCCAGGTCGATCTCATGTGGGAACAGTCACTAAAAAGAAGCGCTGGGTCCCACATAGGGGCTGGCTTTGATTTAATTTCATGGCGTATCATTAATTTAAATGCCAATGACTCACCTAGTTTGTTTTTAATATGAAGAAATGCAGGAATGTGATCATGAATTCTTCCTCCCAAATAAATCGAGGGCCGTTCTGCTCGCGTTGGAGAGTCTCAGTTCACAGCGTCTGTGGACAAGTAATTGCGTTGGCTATGATGGACCGTTATCGCGGTGCTCAATAATCCGCTTTAACGTTGCGTCATATGGTGATAACTCATGTATTTTATTTCCCTCTGGTATCTCAATTATACAGTTCTTTGTATCTTTCATTGAAATGCAGATGCTACGCTTGCTCTCTTCTTAGCCTAGTTGTCAGGGACGCTGTGGCGTTGTCTTTGACAGCGATATCAGATCAAGGCGTGTTGAGGGAATTCAGAGTGTTATGCGATTCCATCTGCAGGAAGCAATATTAGCTTTCTAACCATGTCTCTCGATAAACTGCGTGTCTAAACATTCTTCTGGTAAACATTTCCACCTGTTTTTAGGTTTCTGCCCTGCTTACCTTCACTTGCCGTGTTAACTGCGTCTGTGTCTGTGTTTGCGTTACCTCGCTCTGGCTCCTTGCGTCTCTACATCGCCACGTTGCTAAGCAACTCGGGTGCCTGCACGTTCATATTAAGCTCGGTTATGTTGACCTAGGAACGCAGGCAACATCTTGGACTGTGTTTTAAGGTGAAATAAATAATGTTCTGGATCTTATTAAAGACCAGATGCTTTCCAATCTGATTATAGCCAAGTTATAACGCGAAGTCCATTTTTTTCAAAGTAATGACTCTGTGTAATCTCGGCTACTTGCTGTTAACCATTATGTGCTCCCAAAGTGTGCAAGGTTGCTGCCTCAATGGGTAATTCATTCTCATGGAGTGTAAAAGGAGGATGGGAATCGTATAGTTAACTGATATCAGGGTGTTACAATTTTCTCTTGGTTGAACTGATAGAAGATTATAGATAACAATTTAGATCCCATTCCAAATTCATCCCTCGTGGATACATTGTGTCGAGTTTTTCAATCCAATATATTTTTCTTTGCTGCAAGAGTCTAATCCGGTTACCCCCTCCCCTAGGTAAAGTAACATGTTCCAAGATTATACATTTGATTTGTGCAACTGTGTGTTTTCATAGATTAAAGTGCTGTGCCACTGGTGATTTTTCTGATGAGTCAGATATTTGATTTATGTTCACACCACCTTGTTTTGGCTTTTCTGGATGGAAGTCCCTCATAGTAAAGCCATGAATCACATTCTTTGTGTCACCTGTCGATGTATGCATTGGTGGGATATGATGTCCTTTGTGTGGGTGATTGATGTTGTTTCCTTTAATCCGATTATGGCAACAGTTGCAATTGTTGCATGGAATGGTTCCATTGAAAGTTTTTTTTTTTTTCTCCAGCATGGGGTCTGGCATGGATTCACATGCTCATGAATATTCCCTGTCGTCAGGCTGGGAGTCCTCGGTAAAGGGAAAATCTGTTTCAGTTTCGTTTCTGAACTGTCTTTCTACTAATAACCAATCACTGGTCTCTGGGTTGTACTGCCCTCTACCTAAGTCCCGCCTCTGGCAGCCATCTTCAGATTTTTACTGAACGTTCAAGTGTTGGGAGTCCTCGTGCTGCGTATTGTGTTTCTTCAAAGAGTTTAGTCTTATTTTTTTCGCTCAATCGAGCCTCAAGCTCTACCGATTCTCCTTCCAATCAACAGGGAACCGTTTCAGAATTTTCTACGCCACTCAAGGGCGGATTTTCGTCGAAGTCAACTTCTTGGAGGATTCCAGAAGACCTTTGAGGCCTTCCCCGATTTGGACATGGCCCAGGACAAGGGATATTCGACGCCTACTGGATCCAAACTGTTCAGTTCTCCAGCATGGGGTCTGGCATGGATTCACATGCTCATGAATATTCCCCGTCGTCAGGCTGGGAATCCTCGGTAAAGAAAAAATCAGTATCAGTTTCGTTTCTGATCTGTCTTTCGTAGTAGTAACCAATCACTGATATCTGCGTCATACTGACCACAGCCAATGACTGCCCTCTACCTAAGCCCCGCCTCTGGCAGCCATCTTCAGATTTTTACCGCACGTTCAAGTTTTGGGATCCTCGTGCTGTTGCTCTCGAGCGTTAGTGCTATTTTTCACGTTTTTTCTCAAAAAATTTCACTTTTTTCGGTCAAAAGAGCCTCAAGCTCCACCGTTTCATCATCCGATCAACGGGGACCCGTGTCGGATTCGTCTACGCCCCTCAAGGGTGAAGATTTCGTCGAGCCACGCTTTTGGAGGACTCCAGAAGTTTCTCAGGCCCATCTCGGACATGGCCCAGGAGAAGGGAAGCTCGACGCCCGGAAAGCTGTTCAGGGTCTGACCTGGATGCCAGCTTCAGAATGTCTTTAAGGAGGACGAACACTCTCTTTGTCTTTACTGCCTACATGAGGACAAGACGCATGTGGAGAAGGACTGTGCGTTTTGCAGCAATATGTCGGAGCGGACCATGAAGGACCGCCATCAACGTCTCGCCAACTGGCTGGAAGGGAAGAGCCCGTCAGGCGAGAAGAAGAAGAAGTCCGAGCGATCTTCTAAGACCTTTGAGGAAGCCCCGGCGACGGGGGTCCAACAGAAGGCCAAGCACCGCGAGTCCGCTGGCATCGGGAGCGCCGAACGGTCGGGCTCTACGGGCGCAAGGCAGGGCGCATCCTCCCCGGCGCCATCAACCACAAGCCAATGCTCTGGCTCGGGTAAGAGGAAGGCCGAGCACCCGGCGAAGCTCCTGGAGAGACCCCGGTCGAGCTCGAAGGCCCCATCGGAGGGGGAGCGAGGCGGTGACCCTCCCCCCAAGGAGAAGGCGGTGAGTGCACCTAAGGTGGCGAAAGCCTTAATCCATCCGGCCAAGGCCTCTATCGAGAAAGTTGCGGCGGCCCTGGCTCAGCCTGTGGAGGCTACACCAGTGGTGGCGACCTCGGGGCTCAGAGTCTCCCTGCCACCGCAGAGGGAGTCCTCTTTCATGCCCATCGACAGGACCCCCGTGAAACCTCCGACGGAAAAGAAAAAGGGGGGGCAGGAGGTCGTCGTGGATTCGGCCTCAACCTCTGAGGAAGAGCTGGTCGAAGTCTTAAGCCACGGCGTTGGCGTGGAAGAAGACCAGCCCGTCGGGAGGGACCCCGATGTAGGAGACGACGAGAACTTCGAGGGTGCCGACGGGGCTCCTGACCGCCCGTCGGACTCCCCTCAACCAGTGCCGCAAGACAACTCGGCGGCCATTTTGTTGGCTATACAGTCCTTATGCTCGGAGATAAGGACGAGACTGCCGTTACCACCAGCGGAGGAACCGCTCCCGTCAGGGGACCCGGAGCCAGGCCCTTCTGGGAGCCCTCCCCCCAAGAGAAGAAGGATTCATCCTCCACCTCCTTTTCAGCCATCGCGCCCTGTTCAGCCCTCCTCCCCGTCCACGACACATGGGGATGATACGGGGACTGACACGGCCGCAACGGGTACAGACGAGGAGGTTTACGACGAGGATCTCCCGTCGTCACCTCCCACCCGGGCTTCCCCGCCCGACGAGATTGGATCGTTTCACTCCATGATCGCCAGGGCATCCGAGCTTTTCCAGCTCTGCCCGGAAGAGAAGAAGGAAGGTTTCCTTTATCAACGGCGCGAGGCCAAGAGGAAGACAGTCCTCTCTGTACCTCTACTGGACGATATTTGGGATGAGGGCCTCGCCCCCCTCAAGAACCCATCCACGACGCCGGCTAGAAGGGATCGGTACAAGAAGTAGTACCGGGTCCCGGACGCGGCCCCCTTGTGCCTTCGGGCACAGCCGACCCCGGACTCGGTCGTCTCCGCGGCGGCCCGGAAGAAAGCGGGGGGGAGGCGCGGCCTCTACGTCGACCTCCCCACCGGACGGCGAGGGAAGGAAATTAGACACGATGGGACGCAGAGTCATCTCGTCTGCAGCGACGATGATTAAGGCGGCCAAAGCCTTGGCTATCGTAGCCCGCTACGACAGGGAGTTGTGGTACAAACTGGCCCCCCTGCTGGACTTCCTACCAGACAACAAGAGGGCGGAAGCCCTAGAGATCTAGCAGGAAGGAGAGGTGGCGTTGGACCACGCCATTACGATTGCGACGGACATCGCCGACACTGGATTTCGCCAGTTGGGCAACGGCGTGTGCCTTAGGCGGTGAGGATGGCTCAAGGCTACTGACTTCCGTCAGGACGTGCAGACCAGAGTCTTGGACATGCCGTTCGACGGAAACAACCTGTTTGGGAAAACAGTGGACGATTCCCTACAAGCCATCAAGACGCACACGGAGACGGCCCGTGCTCTTGGTGTTCTCCAGCAACGACGGCCGCCCTTTCGGAGCGGCGGAGGCAAACAGGGTGCCTCCAAAGGTTCCAGGGGCGGATTTTCCACCTACCGTCAAGCGGCCCGTTCGTCGTCACAGGAAGCTTACAGGGGTCGAGGCAAGTCGGGCCCTGCCGTCGTCGCCAAGGAGGACAAGGCGGCAAAGCCTCGTCGAAGCAGGACTGAACCGGCCGTGGGGTCGGGCCCCCACCGAACCACCCCGGTGGGAGGCCGGCTGGCGAGCTTCGTCAGCGTGTGGGAGTCCATCTCCACCGACCGTTGGGTGCTGGACGCCCTTGCTCAGGGTCACGCGCTCGAGTTTCTAAAGAGGTGCACGCGCGTCCCCCCTGTGGCCAGGAAAGAACATTACGTCCCTCAACTTCTCTTGGAGGTAAAGGCGATGCTCAAGAAGGGCGCCATCGAGCTCGTCCCAAAGAGGCTTCGGGGCTCCGGAGTTTACTCAAGATACTTCCTCGTGAAGAAGAAGACGGGAGGATGGCGTCCCATTCTGGACGTACGACGAATGAACAAATTCATCAAGGCACAGAAGTTCTGGATGGTCACCCTCCAACACGTCCTGGGTCAGCTGGAGGAGGGCGATTTCCTGTCATCGTTGGATTTGGAGGATGCCTACTTCCATATTCCCATCCTAAAGGGACACCGAAAGTTTCTCAGGTTCGTGGTCCAAGGGCGTCACTACCAGTTCAGAGCCCTTCCCTTCGGATTGAGGTCGGCACCCAGGGTGTTCACCAAGTGCCCCGCACCGGTGGCGGCGCAGCTGCGCCGAGAGGGGATCCACGTCTACCCCTACCTGGACGACTGGCTCATCCGAGCGAAGACGAAGGAGCTCGCCGTGGAGCACACGGCAAGGACCGTCCAACTACTCACGGACCTGGGATTCTCCATAAACTACGCCAAGTCCCACCTGGTGCCCGCGCAAGACGCACTGTTTCTGGGAGCGAAGCTCGACACAGTGTCGCTTCTGGCCTCTCCGTCGGAGGAAAGGACGAGGGCCATCTTGGGCAAGGTGCAGCGGATGCTGGTCGCGGACGCGGCCAGGGTGAGGTCCATCAGTCCCTCCTCGGAATGATGTCTTCTTGCATTTACCTCATCCGCCTGTGCAGGCTCCGGATGTGCCCGTTGCAGGAGTTCCTGGACGCGCGCTGGATCCAGACGACGGGCAGCTTCGAGGAGAGGATCACACTCGACGAGAGTTTCCGACGAGCGATCCGGTGGTGGGGCACCCGTGCCCATCTGATGGCGGGCATGGACTTCCAGACCCTCGGCCACCAGGAGACAGTGACCACGGATGTCTCCCTGGAAGGGTGGGGAGCGCACACCGAAAATCTGCACGCGAGAGGCCTTTGGCTTCCGACGGAGAAGTCCCTCCATATCAACGTCCTGGAGCTCCGTGCAGTGTTTTGGGCCCTCAGGTCCTTTCTTCCGTCCCTCAAGGGCAAGGTGGTGAGGATCTTCACCGACAACACCACCACCATGTTCTACATCAGGAAGCAGGGCGGAACCAGGTCCCCAGCCCTGTCCAAGGAGGCGCAGGATCTGTGGCATTGGGCCGTCGCCCAAGGGATGTTTCTGGTGCCGTTTCATCTGGCAGGGATAAAAAAATACCATCCACGACTCACTCAGCAGAGAGCTGTGCTCGTGCCACGAGTGGGAACTACGACAGGATCTAGTGGACCTCCTCTTCCGACGGTGGGGCACACCCCAGATCGATCTGTTCGCGACGGCGACAAACTCCAAGTGCCGGAGGTTCACCAGCAGGTTCCCCCAGCCGAGGAGCATGGACGATGCTTTCTCGTTCCCCTGGGAGGGCCTGTTTCTATACGCATTGCCATTGCTCATCCGGCTCATCAACCAGCTCAAGAGGTCACGGTGCAGGATGATCCTCGTCGCACCTGCGTGGCCGAGGCAGATATGGTTCCCGGACCTTCTGGACTTGTCAGCGTCCCTGTCAATCAAGCTGCCAGTGGATGCGGATCTTCTCTCTAGGGAAGGAGGCGCCATCCTCCATCACGACCCGAAGTCGCTGAACTTGCAGGCCTGGCTCCTGCAGCATTAGAGTTTGGAGGATACGACATACCGGCCGACTGCAGAGAGATTCTTGCAAAGGCCAGGGCGTCCTCAACTCTTAAATGCTATGGACACAAATGGAAGAGGTTCTCTGTCTGGTGCCACGCACAGAAGATTAACCCTCTACGGATTACGGCTTCCCAGGTACTGCCGTACCTTTTGACGCTGGCCAAGGCTGGACTGGTGCACGCGTCCATCAAGATTCATCTTGCTGCGATCTCCCGATACACCAGAACCACGGGGCGGACGTCTTTGTAGTCTCATCGTCTGGTGAAAGAATTCATGAAGGGACTGTTCAGATCGTTCCCGCCGGTGAAGGCTCCGGCCCCGGCGTGGGAGCTCAACATGGTGCTGACCAAGCTCATGGGACCTCCGTTCGAGCCTCTGCACTCGACTCCGTTGAAGTTCTTGTCGTGGAAAACAGCGTTTCTTGTGGCCATCACCTCCGCACAAAGAGTGGGAGAGATCCAGGCCCTTTCCTGCAAGCCCCCTTACTTGACTTTTCACGACAAGAGGGTAGTGCTCAGGACGCACCCCTCCTTCATGCCCAAGGTGCTGTCGGAATTCCACCTCAACGAACCCTTGGTGTTGCCTGTTTTCTTCCCGTCGCCTTCGTCGCCGGCCGAAAGGACTTTGCACTCGCTGGATGTGGCTAGAGCGCTGAAGTTTTACGTGGACCGCACAAAGTGTTTTCGGAAGACGTCACAACTTTTTGTGAACTTTGGACCTGTCAATCAGGGGAAGGCTCTCTCAAAGGCTTCCATTTCCAGATGGCTCTCCGGCTGTATCATGTACTGTCATCGGTTGGCAAACCGACCGCTGCCTGGCCGTCCGAGAGCCCATTCCACCAGAGCGATCGCAGCTACCACGGCGTTTCTATCTGGTGTGCCGTTGCTGGACATCTGCAGGGCTGCTACGTGGAGGTCGACGCACACCTTCACGAAATTCTACTGCGTCGACCGGGATTCCAGGGAGGAGTCCAGGGTCGGCCAAGCAGTGCTGCGCAATCTGTTGGCCTAAGGAGAGCCTGGTGAGGAGGTAAGAATTGCTTAATGTTGAGTTTGATGTAATGGTTAATGTTGAGCCTTTGCCACCTCCCGTGGTTGTGCATGTGTGTACTGCTATGTATTCTTTATTCATGAGCATGTGAATCCATGCCAGACCCCATGCTGGAGAAGGAACAAGTTACTTACCTGTAACAGTTGTTCTCCTGCATGGGTCTGGCATGGATTCACATGCGAACCCTCCCGCCTACCCCTCTGCGGCTCTTCACTTGGCCATACTGCCACTTCACGTGCTACCAAATCTGAAGATGGCTGCCAGAGGCGGGGCTTTGGTAGAGGGCAGTCATTGGCTGGGGGCAGTATTACCCAGAGATCAGTGATTGGTTACTACTACGAAAGACAGATCAGAAACAAAACTGATACTGATTTTTTCTTTACCGAGGATTCCCAGCCTGACGACGGGGAATATTCATGAGCATGTGAATCCATGCCAGACCCATGCCGGAGAACAACAGTTACAGGTAAGTAACTTGTTCCGAACTACCCAGGATGTGGACTGCAGAAGGTCTTTAAGGAGGACGAGCACTTCCGTTGTCATGATCTCTGCTTCCAAAAGGTCAGGGTTTTCCCAACTCCCTTGGAAGCAGATCCATAACCCAGGTTTTGGACCCAGTCCTGGCGCCAGTGACACCAGGCTCATAAATATGCCCAGTCCCAGCGCTGGAAGCGCCGGGCTCATAATGCTTGGGTGGATTTACCTGCAGCAAACCATGCAGCTTACTTGCCTGCCAGTTGATTCTCTGATCCTCTTCTGTTTGGAACTACTTTTCCTGTTGGGTGGGGCAGGAGCCACTCCCTAGATTCAGAACACTGGAACTCTTCTGGAAAGCAGGAACTCTTTTTTTTACCTAGGCGTGGCTGTGGAAGGAGACACCTAAGCACTACAGGAGGCTATTTAAACCACACCCGATGGATGAATCTTGCTTTGCGTTATTCTGCATCCTCAGCAGCAGAACGTTCATCGTGTCTTCTGCATCTGATCCTGGGCCTAAGGAAAAAGGCTTACCATTCTGAATCCAGTCTTCAGCAACACCTATAAAGACAAGAAAGAACAGGTTAGCATTACGGTCTTCAGTGACAGCTCTTCAGTTACCTGGTCCATCGGCTGTCACCAACGCCTCGCGCTGCATTCCGGCATCTGAAAGACAAAGGCTTACCTACTCTTCGTGCGCTCCGGAGGTCTTCACTCTGCATTCCGGCATCTGAAAGACAAAAGCTTACCAACTCTTCACACGCTCCGGAGGCCTTCGGCGCTGCATCCCGCATCTGAAAGACAAAACAAGGTGCGTTTAAAGACATTGGGGAACTTTAATACTCACGTGCCATTACTCCTTTCCACATCTAACCCAGTGGGTATTCCGGCACCCTGCAGCCGCCCCGAACTTGTACCTGCAAAATAAAAAGACAGTTAGAGCGCATCGTGAAGCAGGCAGCAAGCGCTTACTTACGTGCTTCCAGGCGCTTCTATTCATCACACGGGCTCCATCTTCAACTCACTTCAGCCCGCCATCCGCCATCGCCGGAACCCTGCAAAACAAGAGACATCATTACTAAAGACTTTAAAGACATTAGAATTCTCGAAACTTACCGTTCGTGCAGTAAACGACGGACAGCAGTCCTCTGAAGTCAAGAGGCCTGCTCCCCTTATCCAGTGAAGAAACTGGTTACAGCACCCTGCCTCGAGGCAGATGGAGAGCACGGCGTTCACTTACCTAAGGTGAGAGCGTTAACCTTTGGGGTTCTACAGGAGAAGAGAAAGGGAAGAAGAGAGAGACATTCAATAACCCAGTTCATTAATCCCACATTTTCTATCTGCAGACATCTTACCCTTTGAGCCAGACATACAGTGCACAGAGGTCCAGCCCAAAGAGCCAGCCGTGTGTTACACATCACCTTTGAAGATACGGTATACGCCCAGTCAAGACCGGCGCCTCTACGGGAATCAGGTGAGCGTTACATCCGTTGCCTCTACTGCCTACACACCGACAAGTCGCACGTGGAGGAGGACTGTGCGTTCTGCAAGAACATGTCCACCCGGACAATGAAGGACCGTCGTAAACGACTCGCTGACTGGCTGGAGGCGAAGGGCCCAGCAGCAGGTGAGAAGAAGTTGTCCGAGCAGTCTTCTAAAACCTTTGAGGGTGCTCCGGCGACGGGGGCCCAACAAAAGGCAAAGCACTGAGAGTCCGCGGGCACTGGGAGCGCCTTTGGTGCGGGCTCCTCGGCTGCCTGGCAGGGCGAGATGTCACTGACGCCATCATCCACGAGCCAATGCTCTGGTCGGAGAACCCGGGTAAGCTTCGGGAGAGGCCCCGGTCGATCCTGATGGAGAAAACCAAGGGGGAGCGAGGCGGTGACCCTCCCCCTAAGGTGAAGGCCTTCGACACGCCCAAAAGGTGTAAAGGCCCTGATTCACCCGGCTAAGGCCTCGATTTAAGGGAGTCGTGGTGGCCCTGGCGAAGCCTACAGAGGTGACCCCAGTGGCCTAGAGTTTCCCTGCCACCCCGTAGGAAATCATCTTTCCAGCCAATCGAGAAGCCCCCTGTGAAACCCTGGGTCGAGAAAGAAGGGCGGGGGGGCACGGTGGCCCTAATACTCGGATACCTCCTCCGAGGATGGGCTGGCTGGCGTAAAAGCTATCCTGGACAAGAAGTTCGAGGAGACCAGGGCCTACGGGAAGGATCCCGATGAGGCGGACATAGAGTGATGGTGGAGCCGACAAGGAACCACGGGCCGTGGGGGATCCCACGCCCCAGTCGAAGCTCACGTCGCAACCGACGCCAACACCACAGGACAACTCAGGAGCAATCCTCATGGCTCTGCAGAACCTGTGCACAGAGCTAAGGACAAGGCTGCCCTTACCCCCAGGGGACGATCCAGCGGTGCCTGGACCGTCAGAGAGCCCGCCGAACAAGCGGAGGCGAGTCCACCCTCCCCCTCCCTTCCAGCCTTCACCGCCATCCCCTCCACCGTGGGACGAGACGGAGACGACAGGGACTGACGACGGTGGCGACAACGGAATGGATCTCCCGTCACCTTCCCTACGGGCTTCCCTACCCAACTAAATTGGCTCCTTTCACGCCATGATCGCCAGAGCCTCGGAGCTTTTACAACTGTGCCCCGAGGAACAGAAGAAGGAAGGATTTCTCTACCAACGACTGGAAGCCAAGAGAAAGACGATACTCTTGGTCCCGCTGTTGGAGGACATTTGGGACGAAGGACTGTCTCTCTTGAAGAACCCGTCCACGGCCCCTATGAGTAGAGACTGGTACGAGAAGAAGTACCGGGTCCCGGACTCTGCTCCTATGTGCCTCAGGGCGCAACCGACCCCGGATTCCGTAGTCTCCGCGGCAGCCAAGAAGAAAGCGGCAGGGGCGACGGAGTCATCCTCCACCTCCCAGCCGGACAGCGAGGGAAAGAAGTTAGACGCCATGGGACGTCGAGTCATCTTGTCGGCATTGACGACCATTAAAGCAGCCAACGCCCTTGCGATCGTGGCCCGCTATGATAGGGAGTTGTGGTTCAAGATCGCCCCTATCCTAGACTTCCTCCCGGACGACAAGAGATCGGAAGCCCTGGAAATCCTTCAAGAAGGCGAGGTGGCGTCGGATCACGCCATCACCGTAGCCACGGACATCGCTGATGCCGGATTTCGTCAAATGGGCAACGGCGTTTGCCTGCGCCATCGTGGTTGGCTCAAGGCCACAGACTTCGGTCAAGACCTGCAGACCAGGGTACTGGACATGCCCTTAGACGGAAACCACCTGTTCGGGAAAGCGGTGGACGAGAGTCTGCAGGCCATCAAAGCAGACACTGAGATGGCCCGTGCCTTGGGCTCTCTCCACCAACGGCTGCCGTCCTTTCGGACATCCGTAGGCAAATCCCAAGGTGCCTCCAAAGTATTTGCCGGTAGTGCATCGTTGTACCGACAAGCTGCCCGTTCCTCATTGCAGGAAGCATACAGAGGCCACAACAAGACCGGTGGATATCGTCGTCGTCGCCAAGGAGCCCAGGGTAGCAAGGCCTCGGCGAAGCAACGGGACTGAACTGGCCATGGCGTCGGGCCACCCAACTAAGCACCACGGTGGGAGGTCGGCTGACGAAATTCATCAGCGTGTGGGAGTCCATCTCCACTGACCATTGAGGGCTGGATGTCCTGGCCCACGGGAACACTCTGGAATTCCATAGGAAGTGTCCCCGTTTCCCACCTGTGGCCAGGAAAGAAAACCACGTTCCACAGCTGCCTCTGGAGGTACGAGCCATGCTGAGAAAGGGCACGATAGAACTTGTCCCAAAGAGGCTGCGGGGCTCCGGAGTATACTCGCGGTACTTCCTCGTCCGAAAGAAGACCGGCGGCTGGCCGCCCATCCTGGACCTTCGACGTCTCAACAAATACATCAAGGCACCGAAGTTCCGGATGGTTACCCTTCAGCATATGCTGGGGCAGCTAGAGGACGACGACTTTCTATTGTCGCTCGACTTGGAGGATGCTTACTTCCACATCCCCATACACAAGACACTGAAAGCTCCTACGGTTCGTGGTCCAAGGACGGCACTACTAGTTCAAAGCTCTGCCCTTCGGGTTGAAGTCGGCTCCAAGGGTCTTTAACAATTGCCTGGCACTGGTGGCGGCACGGCTGCGCCTGCAGGAGATCCATGTATAAACATACCTGGACGATTGGCTCATCCGAGCAAAGTCAAGAAAGCTTGCCGTACCACACAGCGGAGACAGTCCACCTGCTCACAGAACTGGGATTCTCGATCAACTTTGCCAAATCACACCTGGTACCATCGCAGGACGCCCTGTTTCTGGGAGCCAAACTCGACACGGTGGCCCGGCTGGCCTCACCGTCGGAGGAAAGGAAGAGGGCCATCCTAGGCAAGGTACAACGGCTGTTGACCATGGAGGTAGCCAAGGTGAGGGCCATCAAATCCCTGCTCGGCATGATGTCTTCTTGCATCTTCCTTGTGCGTCTGTGCACGTTGCGGATGCGGCCACTGCAGGAGTTCCTCGATACCCGTTGGATGCAAGCGACGGGAAACTTCGAAGACAAGATCCCACTCAGCGAGACTTTCCGTCAAACGATCCGGTGGTGGGTCTTCCGCGTGCATCTCGCGGCGGGCATGGACTTCCAGACCCGAGCGCACCAGTAAACTGACGATGGACGCCTCCGTGGAGGGATGGGGAGCACACACCGGAAAGCTCCACGCAAGAGGCCTTTGGCTCCCGGAGGAGAGGTCCCTGCACATCAACGTCCTGGAGCTCGTGTTCTGGGCTCTCGGGTCTTTCCTTCCATCCCTCAAGGGCAAAGTGGTACGGATCTTCACCGACAATACTACCACAATGTTCTACATACGGAAGCAGGGAGGTACCAGATCCCCCAGCCCTATCCAGGGAAGCGCAGGATCTGTGGCACTGGGCCGTCGCCCAAGGGATGTTCCTGGTACCCTTTCATCTGGCAGGAGTGAAAAACAGTCACCGATTCACTCAGCAGGGAGCTGCGCTCTTGCCACGAGTGGGAACTTCGGCAGGATCGAGTGGGTGGGGCAATCCCCAGATCGATCTGTTTGCGACGGCGGCAAACACCAAGTGCCAGAAGAGCATGGGCGATGCATTCTCCTTTCCCTGGGACGGCCTGTTCCTGTATGCGTTCCCTCCGTTGCCTCTACTTCTGCGACTCATCAGTCAACTCAGACGGTCCCGGTGCAGGATGATCCTAGTCGCACCAACGTGGCCAAGGCAGATATGGTTCCCGGACCTTCTGGACTTGTCAGCATCCCCCCCAGTCAAACTGCCGATGGAAGCGGATCTTCTCGCCAGGGAAGGAGGCACCATCCTACACCACGACCCGGGATCACTGAACCTGCAGGCCTCGCTCCTGCAGCGCTAGAGTTCGGAGGCTACGATATCCCGGTGGACTGCAAGGAGGTACTTGCAAAGGCCAGGGCGTCCTCGACTCTTAAGTGCTATGGACATAAGTGGAAGAGGTTCTCTGTCTGGTGCCGTGCACAGAAGATCAACCCTCTACGGATTACGGCCCCTCAAGTGCTGCCGTATTTGCTGTCGCTGGCCAAGGCGGGGCTGGCGCATGCCTCCATCAAGATCCACCTAGCGGCTATCTCCCGCTACACCAGAACTCTGGGGCGGTCATCGCTGTGGTCTCACCGCCTGGTGAAGGAGTTCATGAAAGGACTGTTCCGCTTGTTCCCGCCGGTGAAGGCTCCGGCCCCGGCGTGGGAGCTCAACGTGGTGCTGACCAGACTCATGGCACTGATGAAGTGCCTATCGTGGAAGACAGCGTTACTTGTGGCCATCACTTCCGCACGACGAGTGGGAGAGATCCAGGCCCTCTCCTGTAAACCTCCATACCTGACATTCCACGAGATGAGGGTAGTGCTGATGACACACCCCTCCTTCATGCCCAAGGTGCCGTCAGACTTCCATCTCAACAAGCCCTTGGTGTTACCTGTTTTCTTCCCATCGCCTTCATCGCCGGCTGAGAGGATTTTGTACTCGCTGGATGTGGCTAAAGCGCTGAAGTTCCACGTGGACCGCACAAAGAGTTTTCGGAAGACGTCACAGCTGTTTGTGAACTTTGGACATGTGAACCAAGGGAAGACCCTCCCGAAGGCTTCCATTTCCAGATGACTCTCCGGCTGCATCATGCACTGTCACTGGTTGGCAAACCGACCATTGCCCGGCCGTCCGAGAGCCCATTCAACCAGAGCGATCGCTGCTACTACGGTGTTCTTGTCTGGTGTGCCCCTGCTGGACATCTGCAGGGCTGCTACATGGAGGTCGACACACACCTTCACGAGATTCTACTGCGTCGACTGAGATTCCAGGGAGGAGTCCAGAGTCGGCCAGGCAGTGCTGCACAACCTGTTCGCTTGAAGGTGAGCCTGGTGAGGAGGTAAGAGATGCTTAATGTTGAGTTGTTGAAATGCTTAATGTTGAGCCTTGCCACCTCCCGTGGTTGTGCATGTGTTGTACTGCTATGTTCTCCAGCATGGGTCTGGCATGGATTCACATGCAAACCCTCCCTCCAACCCCTCTGCAGCTCTTCTCTTGGTCCTACTGCCACTTTACGTGCTACCAAATCTGAAGATGGCTGCCAGAGGAGGGGCTTAGGTAGAGGGCAGTCATTGCCTGGGGGCAGTATGACTCAGAGACCAGTGATTGGTTATTAGTAGAAAGACAGTTCAGAAACGAAACTGAAACTGATTTCTTTCTTTACCGAGGATTCCCAGCCTGACGAAAGGGAATATTCATGAGAATGTGAATTCATGCCAGACCCATGCGAGAGAACAGTTACAGGTAAGTAACTTGTTCCTTTCTTTGTTCTTTTATGTCTGAAATCTGATTTGATGAGATGGTCACAAAGTGACCTGCTTTTGCTGTAAGAAAAAAGTGGTGGGTTGGGGAAAAGTTTCGCTACAGTTGGGTACAGGGATAGCATGTTCCAGTTCTTTTTGATTATTTATTTTATCCGATTGCTCCGTTGAGAATGGGTATTAACATATAAAAGATAATTGTTTGTAGTTTTAATACTGGGTTTTAATGCGTCTGATGTGTTCATTACTCTAGTGGTGTGGCTTTGTACTGTTTCTCTATTGTATCCTCTGTCCAGAATTTTTTTTGTAAGTTCTGTGGACTTAGTTGCACATTCATGTTCTTCAGATATAATCCTTCTATATCTGAGAAATTGGCTGCTTTCTATGGTTCTTTTTGAGTGGACACTAGATGCCAGCAGGAGGCTGTTTTTGTCGGTTGTTGTAGTAAACACTGTTGTCTCCAGTTTGTTTGATTTGAAGTAGACTAAGACATCCAAGAATTCAATCAATGTTTTGCTCCATTTATGTGTGAATTTAATCCTGGGTACAAGCGTGTCCATGAATAGAAAATACTCTTCCACAGTACCCCTCCATATTCCAAAGAGGTCTATGAACCTCACAAAGCATTTCAAGTGTTTCTCCTATCTCGGATTATGTACTACTTGAGTTTCTTCTAAATAAGACATAGAAGTGTTGGCGTATCTTGGGGCCATCGCGGCCCCCATTGAGTTTCCAGATATCTGAACAAAATAGCGATCTTCAAACATAAAGATATTGTTCTTAAGCACAATAGTAAGAAGTTTAAGAATCCAATAGCCGATCTCCTTTAATGGGTTCTTTGGTGTTTAATAACATCCACTTCATGGCTTCCAGTCCTGCATGGTGTGTGATATTGGTGTAAAGGCTGGATACATCCATTGTGAATGTCTGCATTTTCCATAAATTCTACTGCATCCAATTTCTTCAAAATGTGATTGGTTTCTTTGTATGTGGTAGAGTCTGCGTGAGTGGCTGAATTACTTTGTCAATGTATTGAGCAAAGGGTTCGAGTAGGCTATTTGCAGCAATGATTGGACGTCCAAGGGGTTCATTCGAATTTTTATGGATTTTGGACAGGATATAATTACTGGCATCGAGGGATGTAGGTTGGTCCAGAATGCCTTGCTTTTGTGTATTAGAGATTCACCTAACTCTGCCTTGTCCAGTGTTTTCTTGATGATATTGTGCACCTGTTCGGTAGGGTCATTAAATATTTCCAAATACGTATCTTGATCACTCAGTTGTTTCTCCATTTCAGATTTCTATTTGGTGGTTTCCCAGAACACCAGTGTGCCCCCTTTGTCAGCGGGTTTGATGATTAAATCTGGATTTCGCCATAGTTTGTCTAATGCTTCTTTTTCCATGTTGGTTAGATTTGATCGTGCTCTTTTCTGAAATGATCAGACCAGGTGAGTGAAAGAGCGGGATACACCATGACCTCAGACCGCAGTGAGAATGAGGTCCAGGTTGTTGCCCAGCACATGAGTAGGGCCAATAACTTTCTGAACAAGCAGACTTCCTACGTTGCAGAGATAAAACTTTGGATGTTAACCTCACTGAGAGCATTAACCTTGAGGTTAAATCACCTAAAATAACAAGACGCACATTCCTGAGCTCGATATCGGCAGCAAAATCAAGAAATGAATCACAAAAGGAGGGTAAACAACTAGAAAATGAAAGCAGAAGGTAGAATATATGAAAAAACAAACCAGCATAGCCTCCATTTTGTTTTTCTTGTTTTTAAACCTTTATTTTATGAAAGTGTTTGGCATTACAGCAAGCAGAGTTAGATCAACAGCATACATAGCATAATATTCATAGACGGCACAGTACAGCAGTATACTTCGTGACGGAGAGGGAGTCAGCCACCCAACGGAGGGGAGGGTGAAGGGTCCCAGAACAGAGCCAACGACGGTGAGGTTCTAGCCACATCCTGTTACCGTCGGCTACCCATCAGTAATGTCATCGCTGGGGTGAGTAGAAATAAGATGGCTGTGGAATGGAGACCTTAAGCCCTTGGGGCGTGAGTTTGTCAGTTGCAATACAATACATCGCTCTTCCATGTCAGATGCCCATGCAACCGCTTTTAGCTATTGGGAGACAGTAGGGGTGACTGGCCGAAGCCATACCAAAAGCATACATCTGACAGCTAGCAACAAACAGTCTCGCCAATTTGCAGACATGGCCGTGCAAATGCTCAAACTGATGAAACAAGCAGCTCATAGTGGAGGGGCGGAGGTTGGTGTTTAGCATGTTTGACATGGTGTTACAGACTCCAGACCAAAACTCTTCTAGCCTCGGGCAACTCCACAACATATGTAGTCTGCATGACTTGCTGTGCATCTGGGCCATGTGCACGGGTGACTGTGCGAGATTCGGTGAAGCTGGGTGGGGGTGTAGTGGGAACGGTGCAAGACCTTGAACTGAATCAATTGAAATGTTGTTTTAAAGGATACCTTGCGCGTTTGTCGGCATATGGACTGCCACCTCTCATCTGTAACACTCTCTCCCAGGTCCCTGTCCCAGGCTTCTCTAAGACCGGTCAGAGGTGCGCAACCACGGCTTTTCAGCGCCCCATACAGTCTGGCAACCACCCCCCGCGAGTGGTACCCATCATTACAATATCAAATAGGCGTTCATCAGGAGGCTGTATCAGGAACGTGTCCCATGTATGCTTAATTGCCCGGCATACTGTAACCATTTCACTGACTGTCCACAGGGGAGCTCGAGCAAATCACTAAATTCAACAAAGGAATTTTCTCCATATACATCCCCCAATTTGGCGTACCGGGCGTCGGCCCATTGTTGTGCATCGGCCCATTGTTGTGCATCGGCCTTACTTATGTGAGGATGTGGTAGGGCCTGGAGTTTTTCAGCGTCTTCCACATTTTTTTCCCCACGCCAGAACCGTGACTGGGTCTATATCTGCCCGTGATTCGATGCGTGGAGGGAGTACAAGTGAGCATAAGTCACGGGTGCCAGCAGCGTATCTCTCTAATTTCAAATGGGGGTGAGTCGCGTTGTGTCTTACCATAAGGCTGCATATTGGTCCTGAGCAGCCACCCAGTACTGCTCAAATTGAGGGGCCGAAAAGCCTCCGTTCTCGTAGGGCCTGCCCAACTTGTCCCATTTGAGGCGCACTGCGCCCGAGTGCCACATGAAATCGTTTATTGCCCTCGCTAGTGTTTTGAAAAATGCTGCCCAAGGCCACAATGGTACGTTCACAAAGTAATATAGCAATTTTGTGATGATTAGCATCTTGAGCGAGATTTGGCAACAGTAATGGGGAGATTTGCCCAGGAGTGAAGTTTGGTGTGCAACTGAGGTAGGTAGTCGCCGAGGTTACTGTTACGCTCACCTGGTTCCCACGGAGGCGTCGAACGGAACTGGACAGCTGCTGTCCCCACCAACATGACTCGTAGTGCAGAGATGACCGACTGGACTGGCCCCCTTAGCTTTGTCTGCTTGACCTGTAGAAGTATTCTCCTAAAAGTGGAGATGGGGAATTAGCCACCTGTGGACTTGAGTGAACACACACTTGCTGCTTTCCCACTATTCACCTCCGATGTTCCCTTTCACGAATCTCACCTTATAGTTTTGAACGATGAGCTCTCCATCCAGCGTGGATTGCAGGGGCGCGTAGATACCCAGTTACTTCACTGGTCTGAAGGAATTGGCAGAGTTCCAGACAAATATTAGGTCAGAGGTAAATGGCGAGGAGCCGTAAGTGTATTGTTCTTAAAAATTCAAAATGTCTATTCTTCACTCTTGTCTGATTCCTTCCTTTGTGTTGCAGCTTGGTTCGAGAGAAGACTGCCTCGTAGCCGCTGATAGCGTTTTGGTAAGAGTTTGTTTTACCCTAAACTGTCCGGTAAAATGATACCAATGTTTAACCTGTTGCCTTCTCTCTCCTTACATGTGCGGCATAAGAAGACGTGGCGAGTTGAAGAATAATATCTCCGGCAGTAAACTCGGGTAAGTCTATGGTGGTAAAGAGATTGTCTTTGTTGACTCTCACGGCTCACCTTGTTGTATTCTTTGTCCCCTTAGGTGCCGGGAGTTTGGCGATGAAGTGATGGAGCTGCGCCGGATCGTAAAGATGCTGTGGAGACTGGTGAGGATAGCGCGGCGCTGCAGCTGGCGATGCAACGCGTGTAAAATAGTCTTTTCCTTGTTCGGATGCGCGATGGATCCGAAATCAGATGAAGAATAAAGGTAAGGTTCTTGTTCTAACCTTTCTTTCTTCTTTCTCTTAGTAGGAATTCCAGAGCCGAAGCGGGTGTGGCAGAAGAAGAGATGCTGGACTTGCAGGCACGGTGAGCGTTATGCTGCTGGATGCAGAATAACGTGAAGCGTGTGCTGCTCTTCGGGCGTGGTTTAAATAGCCTCCAAAGTAGTCCCAGGTAAGAAGTTCCCCAAGGCCACACCCGAGTAAAAAAAAATAGTCCCTGAAGTAAAGTAGATCCTTCCAGACCTCACGTTGGTTTGGATTCTTGGCAGCATGATCTGCATGAGGTAAGTTTAATCCTATGAGCCTGGTGCCTATGGCCTGGTGCCTATGGCCTATAGCCCCTAACCTGGGTTGCTGGGTTCTCAATAGGAGTCTGGATGCCTTCTTCCTGGACTGATGGACTTGCTCTTGATGTCCGGGGGTAGGCATCATGACAGTTACGTGAATGAAGGGTAGCTTTGTGTCGTGTTACCGTTATCCTGAGGTATTTTCAGTTGGTGCCCATGTGAAACCCATCAGATCAGTAGGGGGGAGGTGAAGTCCGTTAAGGGAAATAGTACTGATTTAGTGCAGTTGACTCGTAATCTAGACGTGACTACAAATTCATGGACGGTCTGCATTATGGGCGCCAGGTGAGTGGTGGGGTCGCGTATGAAGAGAAGCACATCGTCGGCATAAAGTGAAATGATTTCAGGTTCCATTGTGAGTCTAATCCCCCTATGTATGTGTTTACTACGTATATCATGCGCTAGTGCCTCCATCACTATGGCAAATAGTAGCGTTGACAGCGGACAGACCTGTCTGGTCACCCCGCATATTGTGATTAAAGGTGTTAAGGTACCGTTGAAGTTTACCCTTGCAACCGGCTGTGCATATAGTAGTTTGACCCATGAAATGAAGAGTGGGCCAAAATTACATTTCTCTAGCACTGCCCACACGAATTGCCAAGGCACTGAATCAAACGCTTTTTGTAGGTCTAGGGAAACAGCCACCACTTGCGCACTACTGGGTTCTAATTGCGCCAGGCTATTAAATAGCCCCCTTAAATTCAGCGCAGTGGACCTGCCAGGAACGAACCCTGATTGGTCAGGGTGAATAATATGGGTCATGTAGGGGGCCAGGCAGAGGGCCAGCACCTTAGCAAAGATGTTTGTCAGAGCTAATAAGGTAGAGGGGCCGGTAGGAGCTAGACTGTTCGGGGGGGGGGGCTTGTCAGACTTCAACAGAACTGTGATCACTGCTTCCAGGAGGGTAGGGGGAAGCATCCCAGACGTTAGGGATTCAGACCATATTTCTAATAGTACCGGGACAAGGCAGGGCTTATAGTGTTCATAAAATTCCAGTCACAAGCCGTCCGGGCCAGGGTCTTTACCAGTAGGCATCTCATCAATGGCACGGGATATCTCATCGAGGGTCATGGGGCTGTCTAGGGTAGCTCTGGTGTCCGCTGACGGGGATGAGAGTGAGAGGCTGTCACGGTAATCATTTATAGCACTAGTGGTTACTGTTTCAGTTGACGTATAGCTTTGTATAGAACACATGGAATTCCTGGCTCACCCCTTCTGAGGTATGGACCAGTGTCCCTGCAGCACTCAATATGGCAGGGATGTGCTGCCCCGGAATTGGCTAACCACTCTTGCGAGGAGCCTGCGAGGGCTCTCGCTTTCGCTGTATCTCCTTGCCTGATTAGGGCCATCCAGGAACTTCAACTCTCTGTCCGCATGTTCCGGAACATATCTAGCTCAGTTTTAATCTCCCCTCGGATGTGATTACTAGGTGTTGCCGTTAGTTTCTAAACGGGTCTCGCTACGCTGCAAGTCCCTGCGTATACATTTAAGTATACAAGCCTCAGAGGCCAGGGCCATCCCACGGATATACGCCTTGAAGGCCTCCCAAAGTGTTGGCTGCGTGTACACCGTGCCTCTGTTCAATTCAGAGTATTGGTCTGTGCTTAACTAACTCCGCTTTGAACATAGGATCTAGTAAGGATTGCGGCGGCCCCCCTCAGGTGCGGACCCCAAGCATATCCTCAGTGTTACCGCAGAGTGATCAGAAAAAGTCCTGGGTAGAATATCCGCCCTGCTTAGATTACCAATCATAGTGTCAGAGGTTTGCCACCCATCAATACGGGAGTTGGAGTCATGGACTGTGGAGTAGTATGAATAGCACAGTGTCCCTGGGTTAAGTACTCTCCATGCGTCCAGTGGCCCTGGACCCTTCCCGGAGCACCTGAGCAGCCCTGGTCGGCTGACTAGGGCAAGCACTGGATCTGTCCAGGTCATGGTCGATTATAGTGTCAGAAGGTGGGGATCAATGGGTATTGATTCAGTGTGCCTAGCAATTCAATATAAAAATCGCGGTTGTTTATATTGAGACCATGTGTGTTAAGTAGCAGCACCTCCCGCCCGCATAGTTTCCCATGCAGTTGAACATACCGTCCTGCTGGGTCGGTATGGGCTCTAATATGTATGTAATGTGTGGATTTGTATATGAGTCATGACCTCTCCCCCCACCCCCCACCTCCCTGCATTGAGTTGAGTATGTAGTGTAGAAGCGCTGTGGCCCTCAGGTCTTGGCAAAAGCTTCACAGGATCACGTCAGTGTGTGCGTCTCCTGCAAAAACAGGACGTGTTTTATGCCGTTCAAGGTAAGGTTGGAGGCGCCACATTTTGATCGGGTTGCCTAACCCCCGAACGTTCCAACTAAGTGCAATGGCTCACTCCCCATTCAGTCTGTTAGAGTAGTGAATGCAAGCTGCTGTAGCGCTATGTACCAGGTCAACCACCATCTGAGCTATACTCATAGTAATAGATAGCTAAAGTTAACTTATACATTAGATGAGCGTGATTTTCATCGTTGTGCTTGCTGTGGTCATGACCAATACCAAAACACATGTCAAACACTATTTTTTTTTTTTTAATTGATTTTTATTGACTTTTTACCAACAATAGTGCAACAGAAAAAGAAAACCAACCAACTAAATTCAACAAATAAGAACATATAGCGACCAGGAGGAACCCAAGACCCACCCCCCCTCCCACACACCCCCTCCTACAGCCCCCGCCCCTCTCCCTCAGGAATTTCAGAAGCAGATATGACGAATTCTTATCCCCTGCTTGGTAGAAAAGTTACATCTCGGAGAAATCGTGTCCTGAGAACTTGTACAAAGTCCATTAGTTTACACTTTAGTCTCTAGCCTGCTCCTGGGTCAGAGTGTTCTTGAGGGAGCAATATGCCAAGCAGTTCCATGCTTTTTTGACACCAAGCTCTACGTGATCCCTCCTTCAAAAAAAGCATCAAGAATGTCCAGTCACATATAAATTTCATATGACGTCCCTGCATGGAGTAGGAGAGCCATTCCACGGTCACAATCGACCATATTCTTGCCACCCACTCATGTTCTTGGGGGGGGGGGGGGCTCCTTCGACCTCCATCTGCGCGCCAATGCCATTACTGCCGACATCATCATTGTGACATATACAATGCGGTCCGATTTTGCGGGGATGCCCATCAGGGTTCGATTCAGGCCTAACATATAAAGACCACTGTTACCACCCAGCTTGATTCCCAGCACTCGTTCAATGGCCCGATGCATAACTCCCCAAAAAGTGACCAGCTTTGGGCATTCCCACCAGATGTGGGCCCATGAGCCCCGCTCCCCGCAGTCCCTCCAACAGAGTGGGGAAGAGTGCCCAGACATTTTACTCATTCTAACTGGGGTTAGGTGCCAGTGGTGAATTATCTTCATCCACATCTCCCGGAACTGGATAGATCTAGCGAGCTTCGGGATCTGTTTCCACAGTTCCTGCCACTCTTCCTCATCTATTTCTGTGCCCGTGGCAACCTCCCATTTCTCCATGTAAGGTCTACGTGGGGGACCCTCTCCCAATTTAATAAACTTATAGATGGATGCAATGAGGCCCCTGTCCCCCTCGTGTGTATCCAGGTACTTCTCAAACAAGGTCAAGGGGCTTGTGCCTGCCTGTTTCTGAGCCGGGTGGGAGAGCCAGTGCCTCAGTTGTATATATCCATATCTTTGGATCTCCTTCAGCCCGAACTCTGATTTACACTGCTCGAATTCCTTCACCTTAACTCCCTCAAACATGTCTCGGATCATCCGACAACCCCCTAAGTGCCAATCGTCAAATGCTGAAGTTTTATAACCCGGCGAGAATTGTGGATTATCAAAGAGGAGTGTATAAGGGGAGGGAAAGGTAGTGATGTGTGCCCTCTTGACTGCTGCGTCCCAGGCTTCCCCTACAACCGAGGTGACACGGCTCCTATACATCTGTGGGGGTCTATCCGCTTTCAGAAGCCAAAGCGCACCTTCCAGGCTTCCCGCTACCACTGCCCTATCCATTGGCCTCCACGGTTTGTCTCGATCATCTCTTTGCCATTCTCGAAGGACCCTCATCTGAGCAGCCAAATAATAGGTTCTAAAATCAGGTTCCCCAATCCCCCCCGGCCGATGAGAGTCCTCATAAGGGCTGCAGCTACCCTGGGTCGTTTATGGTTCCAAAGAAAAGGGTTAGTAAGCATATGAAGGGTTCTAAAGAAGGAACAGGGAACTGCTACTGGGAGGGCAGCAAAACAATACAGCATCCTCAGAAGCACTGCCATTTTAAGGACATTAATGCGACCCACCCATGAGATGTCTAACAACTTGGACCTCATTCTCTCCAGCAGGGGGAGGTAGTTCGCCCAATACAATTCCTCCACAGTTTTAGTAAGAGAGACCTCTAGATATCTAAGCCCCCAACTTGCCCACCTGAAGGCATAGTCTTGCTTGATAACCTGCTCCAAGGGTGTTTGCAGGTTCAGGCCCATAATCTCCGATTTATTGGAATTCACCTTCAGGCGAGCAACCCACCCAAACCGGTCCACCTCCTCATTCAGCGCTGACAGCGATGTCTCATGGTTAGTTAGCGTGAGCGGCAAGTCATCCGCAAAAGCAGCTATTTTATGGATCTGCCCACCAAATATCATACCCTTTATCCCCCCCTGTTTACTCTTATTGCCTCTAAAAAACGGTTCTAAATGGAGCGCATAAAGTAGCGGAAACATGGGGCATCCTTGTTTTGTGCCCCTCCCTATTCGCACCAGTTCTGAGACACGGCCATTGATTACCAAGCGAAGGGTTGGGCTTCGATAGATAACCATTACTCGTGCCATGAATTTGGGGCCAAAGCCCATTTTAGCCATCCTGGCGAATAGGAAGCCCCACTCCACGCGATCAAAAGCCTTCTCGGCATCGACCGCTAAAATAATGGCTGGGATCCCCTTAATCTGGGACTTCTCGATCAAATGGACTACTCTCCGCACATTATCTGCTGTCTGACGCCACTTTATAAAGCCCGCCAGATCGCGTCGTACCAGCTTGGGCATGAGGGAATTTAGTCGGGACGCCAAGAGCTTCGCATAAATCTTTGCATCAGCATTTATGAGAGCAATCGGTCGATAGGCTCCACATTCCTCAGGATCTTTGCCCTGTTTATAAATAAGGGTTACTTAAACCTCATCCATGGAACCAGGGAGGACGCCACACGCGCCGACATAATTAAAGAGCCTAGTTAGGTAAGGGGTGAGACGCTCTTTGTGATTCTTAAAGAACTCAATCATAAAGCCATCGGGGCCTGGAGCTTTATTTGGGGAGAGTGCGGAGATTGCTTTCCTGACCTCATCAGCAGTTATTTCCTCTTCTAGCAGGTCCCGCTCATCACTTGAGAGGGCCCCAAGGTCAAGCCTATCCAGGTAAGCCTTCTGCAATAAAGGATCAGGGTTACCTGAGGTGTCTAATGTGGCATAAAACTTTCAAAATTCCCTCTCTAGAGCCTAATTGCTCGTAAATCTCAGACCCTTCTCCCCCTTGATAGCTAGGATCGTCCTACGCTTTTCATCCTTACAGAGCCTTCGGGCTAGCAGTTTGTCAGATTTATTTGCCTTAATGTAGTGCATTTGACGCAGGCGCAGTAGATTGCGCTCGGCCGCTCTAGTTTGGAGAAGATTTAATTGCCCTCTTAGCATACAGACTTCTTTAGCTGCGGCCGGGGTGTGTTTGGTGGCCAATGCTGACATTGCCTCCTTGAGCTTCCTGCCCAGGCTTTCTTCCTCAAGCCTTAACTCCCTCTCCCTTCTAGCTTTAATTGCCAGGATTTTCCCCCTTATTGTAGCCTTGAGTTCGTCCCACCATATTTGTCTACCAAGCATTCTTCTCCACGTACTCCTCCAGCTCCTGGTCCACTTCCTGGATCAGAACTGGATCTTTAAACAGGGCAGAGGGATAGCGCCATTTCCACAACCAAAGGGGGTCCCCTCGGTCTACGCAGAAGTAATGTCATGGGGGCATGGTCAGATAGCGCTACGGGCCCAAGTGAGATCTCAGTAATATGTCCCAGAAGAAGGGCGGAGACCCAGATATAATCGATACGGGAATGTGTTCTGTGGGCAAATGAGTAAAACATGTACCCCCTGTACGCCCCCTGAGTTTCCCTCCACGCGTCAACTAAGGCTAAGTCCTGAATTTTCTTTCTAAGGTCCCCAGAGGGCCCACCAGACGCACCCCATAGAACCCTGCTTCTATCCCTGGAGGGGTCCCAAGCCATGTTAAAATCCCCAGTTAAAACTATACGTCCCTTGGCAAAATCCCTCAAGCGAGCGAGAGACCTCTGCAGGTAGGCATCGTGACCGCTATTGGGCGCATACAACGTGGCGACTGTGTACACCTCTTCACTGATTGTCTTTCTGTACTGTTTTGATCGACAGGTCCAACCCATCTCTCAAACGCAAGCGCCACTCCTCCCTTCTTACATGCATGTGTGGCCTGAAAGAGCCGATCATAACCCCAGATCCTAACCCTCCACACCTCTCGCGTCTGAATGTGGGTTTCTCCTTACGTATGAAGAACTCTACCCTTTTCTTTCTAACTGGAGAGTTGAGCCCATTCACATTCAAAGATAATATCTTCAGTTGGTCCATACTAAGGGAAGGTGCAACTCGTAAAGGCAAAGCCTAGCGCACTGTGTCCCCATTCCCTCATGATACCTGACTCTTTACTCAGGGCAGTTAGGCTAATCTGATCACTCTTCCCCTCTGCTTCCGAAAAACCTCTCTCCCTCCCCTCCTCCCCAAGCCCCAACCCACTTCCTGGGTGGACCCAGCTGGCAATATGCCCCCCTTATCACCAAAGGACGAGAGCTGTGCCCAAAAAGTAACCGTGTCCCCCAACGCAGGATCTTCCCATCCCATTCCAAGAAGTACTCCCCCATCCCTCCCTGCCTTGAACCATTAGAACTTAATTGCTAACTTGTACCCGAAACAAAAATTATGCAGCTGGCGCCCTCCCCGGACCTACCCAGCTGGGCCTCCATGAATTCAAAACTGCAGTTGCAACTGATGCATCAGGAGAGGCGGCCCGAGCATGCAAACGCCCCCCCCCCCCCTCCAACCCCCATCCGCCGGAGACTTGCGATCCACCATCCGGGCGGCCGTTTCCTTGACCGCTTGCGCTTGACCGTAGCCCACTCCCAAGACTTGCTCGAGCTGTCCCGGCTGGGAAGGCCCTCCCGATCCGCCGATGACTGCTCCTCAATACCCAACAATTCCAGGCCTTGGTCATAGGACGTAACCCTTCGCTGCTGCCCCTCCCACATAAAGACCAGAGCAAAAGGATGGAGCCATCTGTCCCTGATCTGCTTCTCGCGTAGAAATTTCAAAATTGGGAGCATCCGCCTCCTTTTGTTAAGCGTTATTGGGGAGAGATCCTGGTACAAAAAGATCTCAGCAACGTTACAATATATATGACCAGCTTTCCTCGCTTTCCCAAGGATCTTTTCTTTCGTCACAAAACTGTGGAAAGCAACTAGAACATCCCTTGGCCTAGTGCCAGACTCCAAACGGGGAGGACCCACCCGGTGAATCCTGTCAAGCTGTAGATCTGCGGCCATGTCCACATCGAGAAGGTCCTTAAATACGGCTGTGAGAGTCTGTGCCAAATCCTGAGCCTGTACTGATTCAGGCAGTGCTTTGAGCCGTATGTTAATTCTCCTAGAGCGATTCTCCAAGTCCTCCACCTGCAGCTCTCAATTCTTGGTGGCCTGAGCCAGCGTGTCCTGGAAATTCCTCGCCTTACTCGCATCCTCAGTCAGCTCTTGTATCGCCCGTTCATTAGTGTCCACTCGTTCTTCAACAATGCGTATATCACGCTTTATATCCTTGAGCCCCTTGGCCAAGTCCTCCCTCAGAGTGTCCACCTGTTTTTGACTTGTCGAAGTAATTTTGTCCACCATTTCTCCGAGGAGTTGCCTAAGTGCTGGATATGTAACAAGCCCGTCTTGGCGGTCAGAATCGTCATTTTGCCCATCTTCCCCCTCCTCCACTGAACGATCCTTCTGGTGATCAGTTTCTGGATCATGGTCCGTGGCCCAAAGTTTGGCCAGGGTGGTCTCTCGACCCTTCCCAGTGCCCTTGGAGGCCGAGGGGGGGGTTCCCTGACTCTGTTTCTGGACATGGCGGAGATCAGGACTCAAATTCCATCCCAGAGAACCAGCCTCGATCAGCAAGGCCAGAGAAAAAAAAAAAGGAAAACTGTGCCCTCCTTCGGTCGGCGATCTCCGCCCCGAGCCAACTGCGATCAGCGCCCCTCTACCTAACGAACGAGGGCTGCTCAATCTGTCTCCTCCAGCAAATTAGACTCATGCAAGTCCCCGCGAGAGAGTCACCCCCACCCCTTTACGCCTGAAGCTCATGGGGCTACTTCAATGCTCACAGATGCTTCTCCAGACCGTGGATCCTTCGCTATCAGACTCAGACCCACCGCCTGTTATAACGCACCAACCAGCCGGCAAAGTCCCTAGCTCCCCCAGACCAATGGGCCCTCCGGCCGTCGCCCCCAATCTTGTAAAAGCCGGTGACCAGTCACCTTGGCCCCAGGGCCACCCACCTCATGGTGTCCCTGCGTCGCAAGGGTCTCCTTCGCCGCCCGAGCGGATGCCCGGCAAGACAGCGGTGAAATCCAAAAGTTCCACCCTGAAAAGGAAGGTCCACCAATAGCGACCCAGGGGAAGAACGCCGTCCGGGGCAATCGGAAGCCTCAAAGATCCAAACCTAATGCAGACTGTTACGCTCACTTTGTTCCCACAGGGGCGTAGATCGAACCCGGACAGCTGCGGCCTCCACCAGCGTGAACCTTAGTCTTGTGAGCTTGACTCGTAGGAATTTTCTCCTGTAGATGGAGAAAGGTATTTAGCCCCGTGGGTGTGAATGCAGACCCCCTCTCTGCTCCCGTTCTCCCCACTTGCCACCTCCGATATTCCCAGTCAGTGTCCTCACCTTATGTTTTTGATTGGTGAGCTCTCCATCCTGCGTGGCATGCAGGGGCGCGTAGATACCAGTTACTTCATTGGTTTTAGGTGCTGGAGTTCTGGACGATTATTGAGTCCGGAGTTTGCCAAGTTTAAAGAGTTCAAAATGTCCAATGTTCACTCTTGCACTTCCCTGTTGATTTGCGGCGGCAAATTCTGTCTGGAGGTTGCTGGCGGCATTCAGGTAAGAGTCTGTATCACCCAAACTATCCTGTAAACGTGCGTGAGATTAACTCACTGTCTTTTCCTTTTTTTCTCAGATGCGGCGTATTGAAGGATAAAGCCTCCGGTGATAATCAGGTAAGTCTTGAAATATAAGTGATTGTCTTTTTAGTTTCTTTAGGCTCACCTTGCTATTTCTTGTCTTTCCCCCAGATGTTGAAAATCACCGAAAAAAGGTGACGGAGGCATCGCCGAGTCGGAGATGCTGTGGGCTGTGAAAATTGAGCGGCACTGCAGCTGGGATGCGACGCGTGCCGGAAGAATGTCCCTTCAGACTCGGAGTGATGCAAGATCAGAAATCAGGTGAGGAATCAGGTTAAAGTCTCTAATCTAACCTCTTCTCCTATTTTCCTTTCTCTCCTAGGGGCTCCGTGTTCGAGGCGGATGTGGCTGGATGCAGGTTTGCAGACACGGTGAGCGGCTAAATGCAGAATAACGCGAAGCGTGTGTTGTAGATCGGGCGTGGCTTAAATAGCTTTCAAAAAGTAGTCCCAGGTAAGAAGTCCCCAGAACCACACCCGAGTGAAAAGTAGTCCTTGTGGAAAAATAGTCCCTTCCAGGTCTCACGTTGGCCTGGATGCATGTGCAGCATGGTCTGCCTGAGGTAAGTGATGACTATGAGCCTGGCGCCTTAGGCGCCAGGACTGATTTCTACTATGAGCCTGGCGCCCAAGGCGCCAGGACTGAACCCAGATAGCCCCTAGCCGGGGTTTCTGAGATTTAAACAAATGTCCGGATGCCTGCTTCCGGGGCAGATGGGCTTGGTCCAGCTGCCCGGGGGTAGGCATCATGTCAGCACTCCCCCTCCCAAGGTTGTTCTTCCTCTGGGCCCTGGTTTGTCTGGGAAGTTCCGATGGAATTTCTTCACTAATCGAGGTGCATGGACGTGGTCACTGGGTTCCCATGACCTTTCCTGTGGTCCGTAACCTTTCCAATCGATTAAATAAAAAAGTTTAGATTTAACTATCTTAGAGTCCAGGATATCTTTTACCTCGAATTCAGTTTCTCCATCTATTAGGATGGGGTCAGGTGGCTTGGCTAATCTTGTTCCGGGTTGAACTGGTTTTAGAAGTGAAACATGAAAGACGGGGTGGATCCGCATGCTAGGGGGCAATTCTAATTTAACTGCTACCGGGTTGATAATTTTTTTAATGGTGTAAGGCCCCAAATATCTAGGATTAAATGTTAGAGTCCCTTTTAGGGGTATATGTCTGGTTGCCAGCCAGACTTGATCTCCAATCTGATAATGGGGAGTGTCACTCCTATGCTGATCGGCATTCTTCTTGTATTTCTCCTTTGCTTTTTTCTAATGTTCAGTTGCTTCCTTAAAGGCTTGAGTAAAAGTGGAATGCAGATGGGTCACTGCCGGCATTTCCAAGTGTTGGGGTGAATCAAGTTCTGGGGTTCGAGGATGATGACCATAAATGGTGTAGAAGGGGCTTTGTCCGGTTCCTGAATGTACTGAGTTATTGTATGCGTATTCGGCAATCCATAATATATCCTTCCAATTGCCCTCGGTCTGATGTAACATGCAACGTAGGTATTGTTCCAGAGTCTGGTTGGTCCTTTCCGTCTGACCATCGGTCTGGGGATGGTGACTAGTAGATAACCTCACGTCGATTTGCTCTAGTTGACAACATTTCTTCCAGAATTGCGAAATGAATTGACTACCTCGATCTGACACCAATACAGAAGGAAATCCATGTACACGAACAATGTTTTCAAGGAATTCCTTGGCCAAAATTGAAGCGGAAGGTAATCCCTTTAAAGGAATATAGTGAGACATCTTGGAAAAAAGGTCAACAACTACTAGAATGGTGTTAAACCCATTACAAGGAGGTAGATCTGTAATAAAGTGTATGGACAAAGTGTGGCAAGGTGTAGGCGGAATATCCAAAGGCTGTAAAAGACCGGCTGGTTTCTTCTTCTGACTTTCGTTTTGGGCGCAGATCCCACAAGACAACACAAATGACTTTGTCCTTTCGCCAGGTGGGCCACCAGAATTGTCTTTTAATTTTAGCTTCAGTCTTGGAAATACCTGGGTGTCCGTCCATCAAAGCATCATGGTAATTGGAGATTACCAGTTCTTGCAGTTCCTTGTGTGGTTAAAACAGACGCCCTTGATAGTAGGGTAACTCATTAATGACTGAATAATCTGGGCCTTTTTTTTTCCAGTTCTGCAGGGCTGTTGAATCGAAAAGTTGTTGAATCTTTAAATGAATATCTTCCAAGGTCTGTAAAGCAGTTACGCCGAGGATTCTTTGTCCTGGAATTATGGGTACTGGTTCTGGGTTCAAAAATGCTTCTCCCATTCCTATTCGGGATAAGGCATCTGCCTTACCATTCTTGCAACCAGGTCGATAAGTAATCACGAAATCGAATTCTGCGAAGAATAGCGCCCATCGGAGTTGACGGGATGATTGGGCCTTGGCTGTTTTTAAATACTGCAGGTGCCTGTGGTCAGTGATTACTGTGATGGTGTACCTAGCACCGAGAAGGTAATGTCTCCAAGTTTTGAAGGCGGATTTGATGGCTAACAATTCTTTATCGGTAACCGCATAGTTTAATTCGGGGGCCAAAAACTTTCTGGACCAAAAGGCTACAGGATGAAGTTGACCGGTTTCAGGATCCTTCTGGGACAGGACAGCCCCCATGGCTAAACTGGACGCATCTGTTTCGACTATGTATGGTAGCTCGGGACGTGGATGCTTCAAGACAGGTGCTGATGTGAATTTCAACTTCAACTCTTGGAAGGCTCTTTCAGCCTCTTCGGTCCACAAGAAGCGTTTGTTTTTTCGCAAAAGTGCTGTGATGGGGTGTACGACCTGTGAAAAGTCTGTAATAAATCTACGGTAAAAATGAGCAAATCCGAGCATGCTTTGTACTCCTTTAATTGAATTGGGTGATGGCCATTTGAGGATTGCATCCACTTTTCGACAGTCCATTCAAACTCCTTTTGGAGTCGAGATAAATCCTAGGAATTCTACTTCTGTGGCATGAAAAACGCATTTTCCAGTTTTGCAAATATCTTGTGCTGACGTAGTTTCTGAAGGACTGCTTGAACATGCTCATGATTCTGAGGAAGAGTACACTAGAATATCGTCCATGTAAACGACAACACAAACGTCAATGAGTTCACGAAGGACACCGTTCATAAAATACTGGAAGGCTGCTGGTGCATTGCACAACCCGAAGGGCATCACCTGATATTCGAAAAATCCGTATTTGGTGCGGAAGGCAGTCTTCCATTCGTCGCCCTTCTTTACACGTACCAGATGATATGCCCCTCTGAGATCTAATTTAGTGTAAATGCAAGCATCCTTTACCTGGTCTAGTAACTCGGGGATCAAAGGCAATGGGCATCGGTTCTTCAGTTATTTGATTTAATGCGCGGTAGTCTATACATGTTCTAAGGTCACCTTCCTTTTTCAGTACGAAGAACAAAGCTGAGGAAACAGGGGACTTGGATGGACGAATTAAACCATTAGCAAGGTATTGGTCTAGATATTGTTGCAGGTGCAGGTTTTCGGGTTCCGTGAGGGCGTAGATTCTGCTGCATGGGGTTTGTGCACCGGGGATGAGGTCGATTTGACAATCGTATGATCTGTGTGGCGGTAAGGTATTTGCCTGTTCTTTTTGGAAGACATCCTGGAATTCTTGGTATTCCTGCGGTAACTGCACGACTGGAGTAGTGACTGTGGCCAGGCCTTTGTTCAAGGGTTTTTCCGGGTAGCAGGTGTGTGCACAAACCAGGATGGTTATTCTCTTCTCTCGTCAATCAATACAAGGATTATGTGTTTCTAACCAAGGTATCCCCAGTATTATTTGGAACTGTGGGGCTTTAATTAAGTCAAACAATAGTCTCTCGATGCCCGTCCTGACCCAGCAATGTCATCTCTGTAGTGGAATGAGTTACAGGCCCTGAGGCAATTTCAGTTCCATCGACTGTGGTGATGACATCCGGAGCGGTCTTTTTAGAGAGAGATAGATTCATCCTAGAAGCCAATTTATGGTCCATATAGTTTCTTACAGCCCCGCTATCGATATATGCCCTTGCTCCGTGCATACGTGATGGGTTTCTTGGATCTATGAGGACTATTGATATGATTAGATGCAAGGTCTGAGTGTCCTTCAAGCTCGGCAAGCGGACCTCTACGCTTGTCGGGCGTGGTCGTTTCCTGATTCAGGTTATGTTTGATTTCTAACAGCTACTCCGGCTACTTTCTTGGACGGTTTAATAGGGCAATCCCTCAGAAAATGTCCTGAAGCCCCACAATAAAGGCACAATTGCATTTGTCGTCTTCTTTCTCTCTCTTTTTGCGTTAAGGGTCCCTTAACCCCCCCCCGATGAGCATGGGTTCTGATGTGTCAGTTCCTTTGGAGGTAACATGTGGTTTGACCAGTACTCGATTCTCGAATTTAGCTCGATCAGCCTTTCGATTCTGGAGTCGGTGGCCTAACTGGACTACTAAGTCTATATATTCTGTGCAATCCTGGGGTGGGTTCACCACTTGGGCTAAAACATCTTTGAGTTCACCCCGAAGCCCACGAGGAAATAAAGTAATTCTTTTCTCCTCAGGCCAGCCGGTTTCCACCACTAACCTGTTGAAGGTTGCAATATAGGTTAGCAGATCCTGAGTGCCTTGTCGTAGGGATAAAAGTTTGTTATCCAGGGCCTGACCCTGTGAATGTCTGGCAAATAGTTTTCCATGCTCAATTGAAAACCTTGAAAATCCCGAAGAAGCGGGTCATCCTGGTTGACCAGGGATTGACCAATCTGCTGCGCTGCCACTAATGTACGACAGTACAAAGGCCACTTTGGCTTGGTCATTTGGGAAAGCTCCTGGTCTGCATAGAAAGTGCAAGCGGCACTGGTTCATGAACACGGCGAACCTTTTTGAGTCCCCAGCAAAACGTTCGGGTGGAACCAGTGTTCCAGATAAGATTTTGAGGTGGGAGTATTTTACTCCCTGTTTTTAAACTTTTAGAGTAAATGTGATTTTAAGAGTAAAAATTACTTTTCTCCTTTGCAGGAGAGTAAAATGTATTTGACATCCAGCGACGCATGCACAAACTGTATGGAAATCCTTACTGTACGGCAGCTTTCTGCATTGTGACAGAATACACCTTTTATTATTTCTCTAAGGTCTGGCCATTTGATCTCTCCTGTATATATTTAAATGTTGAAATCACAAAAACCTAGCCGGCTTCAGAGAAATACATTCTGTTTCAGAGGTGGCTTGCAATTACATCCATGTAGATAAAAATCAAAAGAAGTCTTCTGGTTTCTGTCAAGTAACCTGACCTTTGCACTGCCCTCTGGTCTAAACCTGTGTGTAAATGTACACAGGAAAATAAAAAAGCTGTAGTATTTGCAAGATTTTCATGCGTAAAAAGGCCTGGTACGCACCTTATCTGGAGGCCTGGGTGGAGCTAAAGGAATGCTCCCTGGTAGAACCACTTGCACAGGATTGCTCGAAGGGACAGGAGTTGGATTCCCTCCGAGTCCAGGTAGTGGTGTTTGGCCTGCTTGGCTTTGCAGCAGTTGTCTAGCAAGATCATCAGTGCGTTCCTTTGACAAAATAAGTTCTCTCCTGAGGGCATTAGTCTCTTGGCGTGCAGAGTGCACCTCTGCCCTAAATTCCCCTAACAGTTGGGCTAGTTGGTCGGTTTCAGAGGTTTCCATAACGCCCAGGTGTTTTTTTTTTAGGTAGGCTTCGCGTTCTGTTACGCTCACCTGGTTCCCACAGGGGCGTAGATCGAACCCGGACAGCTGCGGCATCCACCAGCGTGAAGCATAGGGCAAAGACGACCGTCTGGACGGACCCCCTTAGTCTTGTGAGCTTGACTCGTAGGAATATTCTCCTGTAGATGGAGAAAGGTATTTAGACCCGTGGGTGTGAATGCAGACCCCCTCCCTGCTCCCGTTCTCCCCACTTACCACCTCTGATATTCCCAGTCAGTGTCCTCACCTTATGTTTTTGATTGGTGAGCTCTCCATCCTGCGTGGCATGCAGGGGCGCGTAGATACCAGTTACTTCACTGGTTTTAGGTGCTGGAGTTCTGAATGATTATTGAGTCCGGAGTTTGCCAAGTTTAAAGAGTTCAAAATGTCCAATGTCCAATGTTCACTCTTGCACTTCCCTGTTGATTTGTGGCGGCAAATTATGTCTCGAGGTTGCTGGCGGCATTCAGGTAAGAGTCTGTATCACCCAAACTATCCTGTAAAGGTGCGTGAGATTAACTCACTGTCTCTTCCTTTTTTCTCAGATGCGGCGTATTGAAGGATAAAGCCTCCGGTGATAATCAGGTAAGTCTTGAAATATAAGTGATTGTCTTTTTAGTTTCTTTAGGCTCACCTCGCTATTTCTTGTCTTTCCCCCAGATGTTGAAAATCACCGAAAAAAGGTGACGGAGGCAGCGCCGAGTCGGAGATGCTGTGGGCTGTGAAAATTGAGCGGCGCTGCAGCTGGGATGCGACGCGTGCCGGAAGAATGTCCCTTCAGGCTCGGAGTGATGCAAGATCCGAAATCAGGTGATGAATCGGGTTAAAGTCTCTAATCTAACCTCTTCTCCTATTTTCCTTTCTCTCCTAGGGGCTCCGTGTTCGAGGCGGGCGTGGCTGGATGCAGGTTTGCAGACAAGGTGAGCGTTACGCTGCTAAATGCAGAATAACGCAAAGCGTGTGTTGCAGATCGGGCGTGGCTTAAATAGCTTTCAAAAAGTAGTCCCAGGTAAGAAGTCCCTAGAACCACACCAGAGTGAAAAGTAGTCCTTGTGGAAAAATAGTTCCTTCCAGGTCTCACGTTGGCCTGGATGCATGTGCAGCATGGTCTGCCTGAGGTAAATGATGACTGAGCCTGGCACCATAGGCGCCAGGACTGAACCCAGATAACCCCTAGCCGGTGCTTCTGAGGTTTAAACAAATGTCCGGATGCCTGCTTCCCGGGCAGATGGGTTTGGTCCAGCTGCCCGGGAGTAGGCATCATGACACATACTTTATTAAATAGCAGTCCCCAGACTACTCCCAATGCCACAGCAAGCGTCTGAGCCCCCAAGTCCTCCGAAAAAGCGGCTTCTGGATGTACCGGGGCCCGAGGGTCGGAGCAGGCTCCCCATGCTGAACTCAGCGGGTCCAGGGGCCAGAGTGCCTCTGCAGACACTGTGCCAATGCGACACAATAGTCGGGATCTCCGGGGGAAAGCTGCATCCGGGGCCGGCGCTGTGCGCTGCCGAAAGCACTCCGAGTAGCGGTTCAGGTGCCCCCCCACCAAACCGCACGCCGCCAACAGTTCGGCCCCAGTAGCAGGGAGCGGGTGCACTGGGCTACACGGGGAAGGCGCTCCGCTGCACTTTCAACATCCACAGCTCCAGGGTCCGCGCCCACTTCTCCCGTTGGGCCGGCTCCCCGATGGCAGAGGCACACCTCAGTCAACCCGAGCGCAGGCAGCAGCGAACGCCTGGGGTTCCCCCACAGACAATGGCCGCACTCCACGCCACAGCAGGCAGAGCGCGGTCTCCTTCCCTCACCGCTATGCCACCATTCCAGACACCGCCACACTCTAATGCCGCACTCCGGTTCGTCTCCGCGCCGGACTCTATGATATGCTCGGGCCGGGGAGGGCTGGGCACGCTCAATCAGCCGTTTTGGGCATTTCACAGGTCGGGAGCTCCGGGGTTACGATGTTCAGCACTAGGCGGCCATCTTGGAACTCTGTCAAACACTTTTTTTTTTAGAACTTTTCCCCCACCCCCATCCCTTTCCCAATCAGAGAGATGACATCCCTCTTATAATCAACCCAACAACGTTTCTAGCCTTGCATGGGGGTGGCTGTGCACCGACTGCTTCCCGCGCAGCGTAGCTGGCTTAACTATGAATTTACTAAACAGTGGATTTCCGGTCTTATAGCAGCCTGGGAGGTAGTCCAGACACAGTAAGTGGAAGAAAAAAAAACCCAAGTGGAAGAAAAAAAAACCCAGTGTGTCACCCAGAGCTGCTGCTTTTCCAATGTGTCATTCAGGATTTGCCGGTGAGCTTCAGCAGGGCCAAGCGGCCACCATCCTCACCCAGGGTTGTGTTCATCAATAAAGCGCATGGCTTCCTCGGTTAATGTAAAAAAAAAATACTTTGCCTTCGTGTTCCATACAGAGTTTGGCAGGGGTAGAGCATAGCATATTTTATGTTGTCCCGTAGTCTTCTCTTAGCTGCAAGAAATTATTTACGCTCCTGTTGTACCGATGCAGAGAAATCTGGATATAGATGGACCCAGCAGTAGTTCGCCCTTAGCTCTTGCAGTGCAGAGCAGTGCATCCCTTTCTCGGTAATTTAACACTTGTACAATTATAGGGCGAGGGGGTGGCCCCAGGTTTAGCATATGGGGCCAGGGTAGAGTGTGCGCGCTCTATGGTGAACTGCATTGATAGCCTGGGGCTGTCCAGCAGGGTCATCAGCATTTGTTCCACAAAAGCTTCCATTGACCCCTCTATGGTGTCCTCCGGTACACCAATGATCCTTATATTGTTACGGCGTGATCTGGCCTCTAAGTCTTCATTGTTCTTGTTGGTTTATTTATTTTTAAATTTGTTTATTGGCATTTCTTATTTTACAGGCATAACATCATGTCAGGATTGAATACCATTAATAATGTTTAAACACAACATATAACCAAACAATGCAATTGAACTGCGGTTTTCTCCTGTATGTAGCTCTTGTTCAGATTGGAAGGGTATGGCGGGCATCTGGAGGGCCCGGTTGGGGTGACAGGAAGTGGATGGAGGGGGATAGGAGAGAGGGGGGAGGAGTGGGCAGACTATGTACCACGTCGCCTAGGTGGCTGCCTTGAAGAAGGGGCATTGGGGATATGCGGGGTTGTCTGTTCAAGGCGGTTTTTCGTCCGAGGGGTGAAACAGGTCGTGTGTTAGGGTTTTCCATGCATCTAGTGCCATGCTTGCATTATCTGGGGATCTGAGTACTCCTTCCTCCCAGGCCTGAGTTTCTGCCTCGAACCATCTTTTCATTTCCCTGTACCATGTTGAGTTTTGCAGGCCATTTGCCCGCTTCCAGGCCATTGTGATGGTTCTTTTTGCTAACACGCAGGCCAGCTCCATGAGTTTAGTTGCGTGTTTTATCTTGGCTAGACGAGGATACGTGCCCAACAGGCATTCTTTAGGGGACCAGTTATACCTGGTTATGCCGTCTGACCTGCATGTTTGCTCAACTCTTGCCCAGAGCTGGTGCACCCTGGGGCAGGTCCAGAACATGTGTCCTAGGTCTGCATTTTCCGAGTTACAACACGTGCATTTGTGGGGGGCCTGTTTATTGAACTGGGCTATTCTATGTGGAGTCATATATGTGCGGTGTAGCACATTAAGTTGTATTCGTCTAAACCGGGCATTCCTGGATACCTCCCCGGGGAATGCCAAAGCCCTTTCCCATTCTTTTGTGAGCTCCTGTTCCCATCTAGTTTTTAGATCTGCGCTGCTGGGCTTAGGTCTGTCAGTTAGTAGGCTATTTCATTGTTCTTGTTGATGTCCTGCACCTGCTTTGTAAAGACGTGACAACCGCTCTGAATGGGCTCATCTCATCCTCAGCAGTGCCCACCCTATTCTTGACCTCAATGATGCGGGTATCCATTTTGTCTATACGTGTTGTGCCGCTCATGTCATTGAGCTTCGAATGTAAAGTGGTGAATCCCTCTCGCATGTACTTGATTTCTTTTTTTGGAGCTCGCTAGGCTCTTGGGATTCGGGGCTGGGCCTCGGGGAGTAATCAGAGCCCTCAGTATTCGAGCCACCAGTACTGTCCGTCACCCCCACTGCATTCTATAGGCACATAAATGTAGGACAGGATGTGGTTAGCAGAGTGAGAGCTGGCCTTCAGGTGACTACAGGTCCGGATGGGCATCAACCAACGTTCATATTATTGGCATTGGCCGCGCAACATCAGCGGAAGGCTATCGCTGTAATAGCAGGTCCGTCGATTCCCCCGATAAGGAACGATGTGAGGCAGAGGTGCACCTATTGTGTCGGGTTGTCCCGCAGGCGCAGTCATCCAGTATGACAGCTGGTCAACCGTCAATGGCGGTGTAGGTGGGTCTCTGCGATAAAAGGATCCGGTGACCGCAGCGGCTACTGCAGTCTGTGCGTTTGCCTTCCAGCGTACACAGGGGCAGGTTCCTCGGCTTTGGGGTAGCGTGCAGGGACACCAGGCGGTTTCTGCTACCGCAGCACAGCAAGACAGGTCTTCAATGCCTGCAGCAGTCCCCGTTGGTGTGGTCCACCGAGATGACTCCCCGCTGCAGGGTCCCAACAGAGTCCCACGTCCACTCCCCATGCGGCAGACGAGGACAACGCAGGCCCAGACCCACCAAACGTAGCTGCAGCAGCCTAACACATCTGATTTTTCTCCAAAGTATGCCACAGCCACTCCGCTCAAACTACGGCCAATGATCAGGCACTATTGATTCCAGAATGCGTAGGAGAATGCTGAGCTAGTGCCAACTGCACCAGAGCTCTCTCGATGCAGCCATCTTGGTCGTGCCCAACAGCACCCCCCCAACCCACACGGGCGGTCAGAGTGCAGAATTTTTAAATTAGGTGGAAGCATTTGGGCTTAAATGGGACCTCATGCCTCATAGGGCCAGGTCTCTGTGACACAAGTGAAAACCGGTGAGAAATCAGTAAGATGGTCATGGCAATGAGAGGGATGGGCAGGCAGTGACCGAGCATTCAGGAGCAGACATTTCAAGGAGACTTGGGAAGGTGACAAGGGGGTCACTTAACCTCTCCTGCACAACACAACCTTCTGGAAGTGCTGTTGCCACAGGGGCAAGCAGGAGCAGCTGACTACGTGAATAAACAGTGCAATGGGAAAGAGGTTGGACCATCCAGAGATAAGAGCCTCCTGTGCCCTGGACAGGCACAGACGGGCTTGACTTTGACGCAATGTGTGAGCCTGCTGCGCCCGTCCACTGCACCTCCTCGGAGGTGTGGGCCTACATAGGCACATGATATTGTAGAGGCCAATCCCCAGGACCCCGGCCGAGCAGCCGCAAAAAGACTTCCGCCGGGTGAATGCGGATAATAGAAATCAAGGACAGCCAGCCATCGGAACAAGCCCCTGGGCTAAAGGAGACATTACTGTTAACGTTTTGTAAACCTCACATCATAAGATCTAATAAGCTATAAACTCCACTTAGCACCTTTGTAGGTGTACTGTTTTTTTTAGTTTTATTAGACGAATTCAAACTATTACATGTACAATTGCAATCTCAAGGTAACAAAATATTCCCAGTTATTTTCTTCACACCTACGCATTGCAATCTCCATAAGAGTATCTAAAAACTCAGGTTGTTGCACTATTAAAGACTTCAATATGGATTAACAATAACTACATAACCAAATTGGAGAACTATTATGTAAGAAGGAAAGGATTTTTAAACATAATGCACCGCCTTATAAAAATAAGGCACTACACTGAAGTGTTTTTCTGCTAGAAAAGATGGGGCGTAATGCCCTTAGTTATAAGTCTCAATACAACATTTTACAGGAGGCTAGGAGTCTTTAAACTAGTCTCACCAAGTGTTGGCAAAGCCAGCAGGTATCTGTAAATGTGGAAGAAAAAAAGCAGGAACATTCTTGGCAGATCTTCGCCCAATACAGCCACCTCAGGGGAATCCAAGGCGGGGATCCTTGACAAGAACTCCACTGATCATGGTAGGGCAAGGAGTTTATGCCTGTTACCCCCTATGCAGCTGGGAGGGATTAGAAAGAGGTAGGTTTATTCACCCCCCTGTACTCCAATCTCTCAGGGAAACGTTGAAAGTTCCTGAAGCTGCTGGGCCCCCGCATGTTATGTCTTGATTCCGCTGGAGATCATCTAGGTATCACTGGTGCAGAGGTCAATTTCGGCATCAGGATTTAGGTCTGGCAAATTGTTGAGGCCATGCTCTTGCAAGACAGTTCCTGGCACTGAACAGCTAGACGACCCTGGCATGAAGAAAGAAACACCACTTTGTTGAAGCCCATTCGATGCCCATATTCAAGAGTACGTGTTAGTTGGGCCCCCTACTAGTATGCTGTTGTCAATAGACACAAATAACTGTCATTTGAGTGACTTGCTTCACACAGATAATGCAAAGTCCTGCGGTTCTGTGTCAGATGCCCCAGCTTGTGTGGATCAGGTTTTTCCACATAATGCCCCAAATGATAATGTTAATACTGGCTTGCTTGCAGCTAATACGACAGGAATGGGCCTGATATTAAACAGCTTAGTTTTTTTAAAAAAAAAATATTTTTTTTAAATACACGCTAATTAGTAAAATATTCCTAGAGGTTGCTCATTGCATTCAAGATCATGATATTGGACTGGATATGGCATGCGCATAATGATAGAACCACTGGTGTAGGTGGTGGGGTGGTGGTTATTTATCGCACATCCTTGTATATTCACTGACTTGAGATTGAATCTCCATATGGTGAAGAAGTGCTATTTAAGTTACGATTCAGCCCCAAAATGTTTTATAATTTTATTTTATCCTACAAACCTCCATATATTTGAGGAACCGCTGATTTCTGTTGTCCTTTCCTTGTTAGGCCCTTTACTAAGGCCATCGTTTTGTGTGATTTTAACCTATGGTTACATGATAGTCCAGATTCTAAGGCTGCATTCATGAATCAGGAACTTTTAGATTTGGGTTTTTGACTTTCTATTTTAAATCCTACACATAATGGCGGGCATATTTTAGACTGGATAAGTTCTCATGGTATTCCTGTTGAAACTGATATTTTACCATGACCGTCACAGTATTTTTTTGGGGGGGGGTTTGTTACTACTGTGGGGCTAGCCCCTATGGGTTTTCCCACAACCGGAGCTGAGGGAAAGGCAGAACCTATGCAAAATGACTAAATAACTATGAAACCTTTTCTGGGTGCAGGTTGTGACTATACGTCTAAGAGCTCTTTTCCAGAGGTCCTAGCTTTAGGATACAATCAAATGTTATCTTTAGTCCTTGATACTATTGCACCTGTGAGGTTGTTTAAATCTACTGTAATATAAACTAGCACAAACCTGGTATACTCAGGGAACTTTGTGCACTATGAGCCCAAAAAACGTTCTTATTGATGTTTGCAAAAGGATGTCTTCTATCGATAGAGAAACGTATGCCTTTACTGCTAAGAGATACAAAAGCTTGGTTGTTTCAGCTAAACAGGAATTTTTGAAAAATCGTGTAGGCAGCCTCTAATTCTAAAGAATTATTTACGATTCTAAGAGAATTGGAGAACCCAGATTCAGACTTTAGAATTTGTTAAGAAGCATCATGACTGATGTACCAGCATTCAACAGGCACTTTTTCAGAAAGTGTGGTTGTTGAAAACGGATATTAGATGAAAGATGATGTTACCTCCCCAGATTTATTACCATCTGTCCGGGTTGCTCCACCTGTTTTTGATTTTAAGGAAGTAACTGTGGCTGAAGTAATGAATGTGGTTCTACGTTGAAACCTACGTACTGCCCAGATGCTCCATGTCCATCCACAATTATTAAGAATTGCATTATATTGGCTAATTGATTGCTAATTTAGTGAATTATTCATTTGTATCTACTGCTGTGCCTGCTTGCATTAACCATGCATGGATTTCGCCATTGCTATAATAAAACAGCTTTGGACCCCAATACGCCCATGAATTACAGACCGATTACTAGTGTACCTTTTTTATTAAAGATTCTGGATCTTGTGGCATGTTTGCATTTACAAGATCATATAGAAGAATTCAGTCTTCTTGGCATTACGCAATCTGGATTTAGAGCCTACCACAGCATGGAGTCTGTACTTCTTGATTTCAAAACAATGAGCTGAAACTATGGATGATAGAAGTTGCTGATTTTACTGGATTTATCTGCAGCCTTCGACTTGATTGATTTTAACATTCTCTACTATAGGTTATCTACTGCTCAGTTATCTGTAAAACCGGCAGACTGGGTCTCGTCATTTGTATCCGGATGATGGGCAAAGGTTTTTTTTTTATAAAACAAAGATGGCATCCCCTGTAGAGCTTACTTTTGGAGTGCCCCAGGGCTCCTGCCTGTCACCAACTCTTTATAATCTTTTTATGAAGCCACTATTTGATATTTTATATGCTGATTATTCTAATGAGACACAAGTCCTGATACAGCTTACCGGTGACTACTCCACTGAGAGAGTAAATTACTTTTTTGGCCTCTTTCAGTGCTGGAAGGCGTTTTAATTCCCTGGCGCTGAATGATGAAAAAACAGAGCTAATAGTGGGTACACAACAAAGGTTATCTAAGCTATCCGACTACTATAAAATGTTTGATTGCAGCATTCCTGTCTTAAAGGTCAAAACCGTAGGAGTTGTCCTTGATTGTACATTATCTATGCAGTATCACATTAATGCAATTATTTCATCAACGTTTTCTGAAGCTCCTAAATCACATTAAGCCATTCCTCTAATGGGAACTGTGCCACCATTGCATGTGCCATTATAGGCGAAAAGATTGGTTACTGCGGTAGCCTTTTGGTTGGCACTGCAGAGATAAATGTGAAGAGATTGCAAATGCTACAAAACAGTACAGTGCAAATTGTCTATTAAAAAAAAGAGTTCACATCATGCCAGCCCGTAGGGCACTGTACTGGCTCCCAGTAAAGGATTGCATGAATTTTAGAATCTTGGCCATCACACACACACGTTTTTTTTGGCAGAAGTCCTATCTACTTGAATCGAAGGTTTCAGGAGAGGCAATGTCCTAGATTGTTGAGATCAAGTCAAGATAAGTTGCTTCAGATTCCGTAAGTAAAACCTCTGAGTGCAGGGAGATGCTCTTTCAATTTTCTGGCCCCAGCCATTTGGAATAAACTACCTAGTAATCTGAGATTGGACTCTTCTCACTTATCCTTTAAGAAGGAGCTGAATACCTTCTTTTTTTTACTTGTATTGGTCGACCCAGATGTTTACTTAGCCTTGATGTTATGATACCTGTTTTTAACTGATGTTTTCATTGTTTTAATAGTTTTATTTTATTGGCGCTTTATCTGTTTTTACCTTGTTTACCCTTTTTTGCTGTGTTTTTGATTTATGCATTTGTACTGATCATGTGTATTTGTTTGGCATTTGTGTGTGCCAGTTTGCCTTCTGGCATAAGGCATGCTGTAAATAAACATAGAGAGCCCCCATGACACCACAATGCAGGTGGAGATCAATGATGGCCACTTTGAAGAAATGCTGGAAGTTGACTCTCGTACCTCTAAGCAAATAAGCTGGTCCTACAGGCACCTCTTTGTGCTGGAGATCTGCAACTGCAGCGTGTCGCCTCTTGTTACACAAGTCGAGGATCTGTGAAGTCCCAGATATAAACTCAGGAATGCGACTGATGCTCCGTGGAATCCCACAAAAAAGGCTCCCAAGGGTAGAATCCTCTAAGAAAGGAGTTGAGACTGGTAGTTTCTACGAGTCCAAGGGTCGAAGCACTGATGAAGGCCATCTGGAGTTCAGAAAAGGAGCGGGCCTTCGCTGGGACAGTTAAAGACCATGCTGATTGGATGCAACAATTTGTTACTGGTCTTCAGTGAAATGTTCCTCTTGGTAGGAGTCTTGGCTCCAAGGACGATCTGCTGACTGACTGCAAAAGACCACCCTTATCTAGGATTTGTGTTAGAGTCTCCCCCAAGTCCACCAATGGTAAGGATGTGCACCATTCAAACAGGCAAGGCTGTCCAATCATAGACTTCTTCTGGCCACCACATCTGCCCAGTAACAGACACACTTTGGCATGGATGTGGACAAACGCACACTTTCGGATTGCCAGAGAAAGCTGAAACCTTCCCCAGAAATGATTTACAATATATGGCAAATCCGGTCCTGAATGGGCAGGAAGGCAGCCAAATTACAATATGCCCAATGTACAGGCGTAAATCTCGTGGCAAGGCTATTTTAGAGTATATTGTACTAAAAAAACAAAGTTATGAAGCAGTAAAATGCATAATGGCACATGAGAATAACGAGAAGAATATCTGCTGCCACAAGTCTGTCTTGGACACATCATACAAGAACCACAGTTACCAAAAACAAAGTTAAAGAGACACATAGTATCCTACCCCACTGTAAAGTGATGAGTGCAGTATAAAATAAACAGAGAATTTCACAATGGAGAACGGAGTTCTACTGCACTGATAGCCATAGGGACTGATCACTGCTCCCAAAACAGATTAACTTAGCATGGCAAATGAAGTAAAAAGGCTTCACTTGTCTCCAAAGGTCAGGACATGAGCAAAATAGCAACACTTGGGGGCTCCATAGAGGTGTATGGAGAGAAAGCAGCAAAAAGAAAATCTTACCTAAACATGTGCAAATTACGATTCAGGAGATATGTTTGTGCCAATTGCATAATGTGAAAGAATCTTTTTCAAAAGCTTGTGATTTTCTCACTTAGTTTCTTGCATTCTATTATTACATTGCCTGTTATGTTCACAGTTTTATGATTTGTAAATGTTATGAAAACCTAGTCAATATATTCTTTATTGTACCATACACACTTTTCTTAACATATAGTCTTTCATTGCCTAGGGTGTCTCATGTTTGTTCAGGTATGTTTTATTTTTGCTATGATGAATTTATATTTTAAAGTTAGTAGTTGTACCAATTCTAGCCTTCTTACTTGCTAATTTGACTATGTACAACAAAGTATGTCTGTGTGCATGAACTTGAGTTGTACATATCAATACACTGTTAAAACTTTGTTTTAGACACCAGTGAAGAAACCAGGGGATGGGAGAAAAGTAACTTTTTTTGAGCCAGGCTCTGTTGAAGACGTTGCAATATGTAAGTAGTGTGTATGCTTTTTACTTTATTTGAAAAATATAAATATTTAGTATGTCATAAAAGATTAATCTTGTCTCAATTTGAAACATACACACTGGAATGAAATATAACACATTCTCTAATTGCAAATGTATGGTGAAACTAGAAATGGGAATGGTCATATGAGAACATCAATGTAGAACTGTAATCAAATTATAATCATACATTGTTCTCATGATTTGGCATTTTGCCTTTTTGTTCATCTTTATCCCCTTTTTCAGATTTTTATTCATTTCTGAAATGATATTGAGGGTCTGGTACTGCGCTTATTTTATTTTACTGTTTAAAGCGAGGATCGAGCTTGAGAGCAGCGTAGCCCTGTACAGTGTGCTGGTAGCCAAAGCTAGAGCTTGCATCTTATAACAGTAGCGCAGTGCTGCGAGTTGGGGGTCTGTACGTCCATTGGAATAAGTCATTTGTCACGTGTAAGTCGTGTAGTACTGGATGATTAAGTAATCGCAGAGACAAGTGATTGGCTGTGGGCTTTTTATTCTCATGTATAGCTGAGTATCTGTGTATTGGTGGATAGCTATATTGGGATATGAGGCGTGTTCCCAGAGATGTTCCGTGTACCATGTAACGATTAAAAGGGATCAGTGGATGGATCAAGCCTTGGGTGACTCTGTGTAAAGACCGGAGGGGGTATCTGTAATCATGCTCTCTATATGGCAGAGGAGAGGCACAGAGGACCCCAGCCAAGATTCTCTATTTGGTAAAACGTGGGCGAGCAATCAAGGCCAGCTCTCAGGAGGTGATGCAGGCTGGTTCTTAAGTACAGTGCAGTCCCCAAGCACCCACAAAGGAATGTCCCCACACAGTATTAGTGAAAACACAGCCTTTATATAATGAAGGTTCGAGGTTCTATACATAATCACAATAACTCATCTACAAGGGCAAATATATACACAGTTCTACGTGGTACCACAATTACTATCAGATTTCATTAAAGTGCATCAACTGTACTTTGGTCAAATGTCACACAAATCAATGAATAAAGGGAACCAACAATAGACATAGGAGGAAAAGCAGTTGTTTAGAACAATAGGCAGAATACTGGGCCCCTACCGACCAGACATAGTTCTGTGTGTAGAGCTGACCCCTCTGCCCCCCCTCCAACCTGGGCAACCTGTAAAATAAAGTTATACTACAAGCCCAGTCCATATATTGTCAACGGCGTCGAGGCTGCAGCTTCGGTCCTGGGGGTGCTCGTCGATATGTTGTGGACGTCCTACAAAGTCAAGTGTGGGGCACCTCGATGACAATAATTCGTTACCGCAAAGAGTCTTATGAAGAACTTGAGTCGTCTGGTGTTTCTGTGGTCTTCTGGTAGAGGGAACCCACTGGCGGATACTCCTCGGCGCGTCAGCGGCCTTGACTCTCTCCGGCGTGACAAAGTGGTTGGCGGTGCCGCAAGGGCGTCCTTGGATTCAAATGTTTTAATCAATGGAGCGTTGCGGCTCTGTTCGCAGGCGGCTTGGCGTCAAGCGGTTCCCGCATCTGGGCAACACAGCTTCGACGGGCCTCCAGCGGTTATAGCAAACCTGCAAACCCTGGTTGACAACGGTGGACGGCTGTCCGGTGCTTCTCTTCGTTCTCCTCGGCGGTCCCCATCTCCGGTCGGCAGCCTGTCGAGGGTCCTGACTTCCAGGGAGCTTCGGCGAAGGTTAGCGGTGCACAATGTTCCCTCGTAGCTCGGGAAGAGGTCGCCTCACCAGGTCCTCTCTCGGATCAGTCTCGGCGTAATAGCGGCTTTCAGATTGCAGTGAAGCTGACAGCCGTTAACCCACCTTCTTCGGGCTCGGTGGTCGAGATCAACCATTAGTTTCGACTTCAGTTTCTGAACTATTTCTAGCAGTGAGAGGCCCCCAGATATACTGTTTGGACTCTCATTCATTCTGCTGGGTCACACTCAGGCAACCAATCACTCAGAAGGGTATTCAGCAGTCAGGCAGCCAATCTGGCTTAGAGTGCATTCAGGCCATTTTCCTCCCTCTCAGACACTCACACCAAGGAATGTGTATTGGGGCAAGTACCCAGCCATTCAGCACTACACACTGCATTCATACCAGTTTCGGGCAGGGCTGTCTCATTCTTTGTGTCACATACCAGAAACTAGACACCCATAACAAGAAGTGCATATTGGTCATCCACTCCATTCACCCAGGTCCCACCCACAACATACAGTCACTGGGAAGGCTACAGCCAGTCTGGCCTGGACTTCCCCACAATACCATATATGGAACTTCCACCCAACAGCCAGTCAGGGGGAAGGGACAGAGTATGGGCTTCCCGGGACTTCGGGAAAAACAAGTTAACAGGCAATAGAAAGCAAGAGGCCACAGGGGCTTTCTTGTTGCCTATCAGGATTCAACGGATTCCAATGGCAGGGCCTGGGTATCCCCAAAATGGAGGCTACCCAGATCACCTGTCAAATTCAGCATGGAGCTGCCACCAGCTTTGAACAGTGGAGCGGGTGCGAGCAGTCGCCGGTAGCCCTCTGTGCCCAGACTTCAAGCTAAGCCCTGCCAGGACCCGTGGGCCTCCTGTGAGTTGTTTGTTTAATTTAAAAAAGAAATAATTGTATTCTTTGCGCTCCGAGCGCTTTGTACTGCCCCCTGCCCTCTCCCCCTGCAGCAACTTCCTGGTCCTCCTCTCCCTTCCCGCCCACATCCCCTTCCCTTCCTCTCCTCCTTCTGCCTTAATACTGACCCTCCTGGGCAGCCCCACTGCCCAGCAGCCCCCTCGGCTAAGGGCCCCTTAGGCAAAGGGCAGCTCCTACGGTTGCGGCTCCCGTTGTGTCTGCAGGTGTCCGCAGGGGACGCCAGGTGCCAGTTATCATCACTGTTAGCTCCACCTGCTCTCCCGGCCCACTCCTCCTACACCCGTGTCACTTAATTACACATTGTGCCAATACTTACTGTTGTTTTCCTGCACTGTGGTAAACTAGGCCTTTTCCTCCCCTCTCAGGATTCTCAAACTTAGGTGGTCTCTCCACCGGTTACCTAATATGCATTTGCTGTTCTGCACTGTGGTGACTAGGCCTTTTCCTCCCCTCTGAGGATTCCCAATCTTAGGTGGCTTCTCCCTGGTCCCATATTGAGCACTGTGAGATCTTTAACCCTGAGAGTCCGTCCCACTGCACCACTGGCTTGCTGCTCGCTATCTTGTCCGCTTGCTCTCGTCTGTCCCACCCCCCTCCACTCCCTCCTATTCTATGGTGCTCTCTATCTCGCCTATCTTCTCGAACTGCTTCTCCATTGACTATCCTGCTCTCCCCACTACATCTGGTAGGAAAAAGTTTAAAAAGGACATCCTGGTCTCCAACCCAGGCCTCCCTATTGCTGACACCTACACTAGTGCCTCCTCAAAGGAAACTCTCACCGACATCCTCTTTTTCGTGCCTTCACCTGACCTATGGACCCTTCATATGGTCTCTGTGCTCTCTCCTTTCTCCTCTTCTCCCATTAATGGTGGCACCGGTTGGCATGTCCTCTTGGCCTCCTTCCACTCCTCTAAGGCCATCATTAATGTCTTCTCTGATGGGACCGTCTTGGTCCAAGGCCCTCAGGCCAACCTTTACCTCTTTGATGGACGCTTCCCGCGCCTCATCAACTTCCTTTCCTCTCCTGCTGTCCCTCCTCCTCGGTCCTCGGCTACCTTGCCTTCCCCCACCCTCCCTGCCGCTGCTCTTGATCCTTCTTCACCTCTGCAGGGCGTACCTCTGATCTGTACCCCTCCCCGGAAGGCCTTCAAGGATGGCAACCTTCTTCACATTGCCACTCTTAAATCTCGCTCTGCTGTCAAACATTCCTCTGATATCTGTCGCCTTCTTGAGGAACTGGACCTTGATGTCCTCGGTCTCACTGAGACATGGTTCACGGCCAGCTCTGTCACCAGCTTTGACACACTCCTATCTGACGGCTACGAGATCCTCTCCGTGCCCAGGCCCAACCGTGCTGGTGGGAGGGTTGCCCTTCTCTTCCCTGAGTGGATTCCTGCCACTGTCACTCCTACGCAGACCTACTCCTCTTTTGAATGCCTTGTCTGCCGACTCTCTCTCTCTCTCCTAGCCATTCCCTTACTGTGGCTATCTATCGGCCACCCAGTCAAATTTCCTCCTTCCTCTCCGAGTGGGCGGACCTCTGCTCCTCACTCCTGTCCTCAACCACTCAACTCCTCTTTCTTGGAGACTTCAACATCCATCTGGATGCCTCCTGTCCCCCCTCTGGACACTTTCCCGACCTCTGCGACTCTCTCTCACTCTCTATTCTCCCGTCGGGGCCGACTCATTCTGCAGGGCACACTCTTGATGCTCTGATCTCTTCGGACCTTCCTCTCTCCACTCCTCTCTCCTGGAGAGATCACTTTCTCCTATCCTCCCACCTCACCCTCCCTACCCCTCAGGCAAAACCACCTTCATCACTGCCACCCTCCTTCTCGGTCATCCGACCCATGAAGCGTGTGTCAGTTGAGGCTTTCGCCGCTACCTTCTCATTCCCCCTTCGGCTGACTCCCACCCTGACACAGCCCTCTCCACTCTCCACTCTGCTATATCTGATACTCATGATATCCTTGCCCCTGTCATGAGAATCCGCCTGAAGCCCAAAGCCAATTGTAACTCCTGGTATGACTTGGATCTCGTCACCCTAAAACACAAGTGCAGGGTGGCAGAGAGGAAATGGCGTGCTTCATGTTCATCCTCTGACAAACTGGCCTGCCGCCTGCTCCAAAGGCAATACCGGCTCTCCGTTCTCACTAAGAAGAGAGCCCTTATCCAAGCCCGCATCTCTGCGGCATCTAACAATTCGGCTGAAATCTTTAAAATCTGCAAGGAACTGGCCAACCCTGTTGCAGTCTCTACGTCTCCTGTCCCCTCCCAGGCCCTCTGCATGGCACTGGCCTCTCACTTCATTTCAAAAACTCAGGACATCCTGTCCTCGCTCTCCTCCTATCACCTCCATCCCTCTATTCCCTGCTCTTCCTCTGGCCCTTCTGCAGCCACCCCTCCTCCCTCCTTCTCTGCCTTTCCCGTTTTCTCTGCTGACGAGGTTTCCAGACAAGTTCGATCTATGAAAGTCTCATCAAAACAGGTTCACTCCTGTTCCTCCAAAACTATCAAGGACCATATCGACTCCCTGGCTCCTGCCCTGGCTGACTTCTGCAACCACTCCTTCACCTCTGGAGTCTTACCATCCCCCCTTAAGCACTCCCTTGTGCACCCTCTTCTTAAGAAACCCTCTTCCGACCCCTCCTACCCGGCTAACTATCGCCCAATCTCCATCACTCCCTTCCTGGGCAAGCTCCTGGAGAAACTGGCCATCTCCCAGCTGAATCTGTTGGTTGTCTTCATGACCATCAGCCTGGCTTCAGAGCTGCCAGAAGCACAGAAACTGCTCTCCTGAACGTCTGTGAAGTCCTGCTTTCCAACCTTGACTCTAACACTCTGTGTGTTCTCATTTTGCTCGATCTCTCTTCTGCCTTTGATACTGTCAACCATGCCATCCTGCTCAACCGTCTCCGTGATAACCTTTGTATCACTGGTCAGGCTCTGGCATGGCTGACCTCTTTCCTCTCCAATCGACCCTCACAGGTCCAACTGGGGTCCTTCCTCTCTGACATCATTTTTCTACCTGTGGTGTCCCCCAGGGATCTAACCTCTCTCCCTGGCTGTTCGACCAATATCTGGCACTCCTTGCCCACCACATCGCTGCTCTCTGCCCCAACTTTCAGTGCTATGCGGATGATACCCAGCTCATTTTCAGGCTACCCTTGGCCGCCTCCTCTCCTTCCCTCATCTCCGACTGTCTGCTGTCCAGGAATGGTGTTTGCCAATGACCTCTGCCTTAATGCCAGTAAGACTGAGATTCTCCTAATCGGCACACCCACTCCCTCCTTCCCTGCAGCTGTCTGGCCGGCCTCTCTTGGCCCTCTTCCTGCTCCTACTTGCAAGGCAAAAAACCTTGGGGTCATCTTCGACTCCACACTCTCCTTCTCTCCTCACATATCTGACGTCTCTAAGAAGTCACACCACCAGCTGCACGTCCTCAGAGGTATTCTTCCTTTCTTCTCCTTCCCCCAGAAACTCACTGTCTCCAGAGCCCTGGTTCTCTCTAAGCTGGACTACTGTAACAGCCTCTATCTAAATCTGCCTGCCTCTACTCTCCGCCCTCTGCAACTCATCCAGAACAGGACTGCGAGACTTGTCCTTGGCCTCAAGCCCAGGGACCGTATCTCTCCAGGACTGAAATCTCTGCACTGGCTCCCAGTGGCTACGAGGATTAAGTTTAAAACCCTCTGCATTGTCCACAAGGCCTTCTGGGGCCTGGTGCCAAAATACCTTCAACTCTCTCTTCCTAAATATCTTCCTTCTCAAGCTCTTCGCTCATCCGCCTCCAACTCCCTCAGGGTCAGCTGCTTCTCCAAGCAACGAGTTGGGGGTAGATCTCTCTCCGCGGCAGGGGCCTCCCTCTGGAACAGCCTTCCTGCCTCCCTGAAACTTGAGGAGAACCATCTCCGGTTCCGGAAGCACCTCAAAATCTTCCTCTTTGCCTCTGCTTTCTCTCCCCCTCTCCCCTGCTAAATTCCTGACTGAAACTGCACTGAATCTGCAACTGGGCCACTCTCACCGATCTCGGTCCTTGGCCCAGCCACTCTCCCCTTGCACTGCCTTCCTGGCAACCCCTGTACTGCGGGACTGTCTCTGTATCCCTACAGCCCCACTTCCCAGCACTTGTCTGCACTTACCTTGCACTTGCCACCAGCTGGCCCTTATTATTTATCTTGTTATTCTACTACCCATGTACTGCACTTTCCCCTCTCCCTTTCCCCTTGCACTTTCCCTTCCCCTCTGCCCATGCACTTGCGTGATCTGAATGACACCTGGCCTAGTAAGATCGTTGTCTGTCTTCCCTCTGTCCCCTCTCCCTGCCTCGTTGTGCCTTGAAACACTTGTGTATAGGCGCGTTACAAATGCCATATCATATCATACCCTGCTCTGTGGGCCATACATAGGTGCCCAAAACATACACTAGGAGTACAGGGTTATACCCCCACCCATGGGTGCTGTAAGAGTATCCCAAGGGTCTGTACACCAAACCAAAAATAGGAAGAACTGCACTGCCAGGAGTCCCACATGGACTCCTGGGCACGAAACAATACAGAACACATATGAGAAAGGACTATAGGATAAGGACAGGGAGGCCCTGTCCCTCAATGCATTTCCAGCATCACACTCTACAGGAGACTGGGTGCTAGTTGGGGCCCAATGTGTTTATCTGGACTCCCTGGAGTCTGCTAGAGGTGCAAGTGGTAAACCAATTAAGGCCAATGTTAGAAAATCCCGTCCTGTTGGCGAGGAGGATTGTGATGTGGTTGTCATTAAATGAGTCACGCTGACTGACGGTTCCAAGGGTGTTTTTTCGAATAACAAACAGTTTGGCTGTTGAGCTCAGGTTGTTCGGGCCAACTGGGAACTTGTATTTTACCCTAGGGCCATCCCTTGCTCTGTTCCGTTACCCCCACCCTAACCCAGGCTTCTGTAACAGGGTTAGTTCTATTGACCAGGTGACCACTGCTGCAGAGGTTTTCCTTGAGGCGCTGGCTGTATGACTCTCTATGTGCCTTCTAGCTGTACTTTATTTAGCCCCGCTAAGTGTTCTAGGTAGGATACGGTTTGAATCGCTCTGCTCATAAGAAGTCTGCAATGTCTCATTGCATACAATCTCATATATTCATGTACTTTTTAGACCCTCGTAATGAGTAAATTCTAAGTACTAAGTTTAAAACAAGATTACTGCGTGTTCTGAACAGTTGGTGTTTCTGTTTGCATTATCATTGGGTCATTGGGGAAAAAAATCCATACAAGATTAAAACAAAATAAACCTACTACATTTATGTGAGTTTAACTTTCACAGTATGTTTGTTTGACGTGTGCAGTACTTGAGGGAATATTTAAAGGGCACAATTAGTGTATTTGTTACAAGCAGTGTTGCAGTAGGAATAATAATAATGGTGTATTTGCAATGAAGTGTAATGAAGGGTATTTTTGAAGTAGTTGGATACCTGTTGGCGTATTGAAACTGTTTTGCATTTCAAAAGCAGCATTGCAGTACTATAGATGTAGTTAGATGCCAGTTGGCGTATTGTAACTGTTGATGTGTTTTATAGTTCTGAAGGGCATTTGTTGAAGAAGTTCGATACCTGTTGGTGTATTTGAACTATTTTGCTATTCAAAAGTAGCATTGCAGTACTATGGATGCAGTTCAATACCAGTTGGCATATTCTAATTGTTGATAGCTCTACAGGTCAGTGACTAAACTTTGAAGACCCTCATAATCAGTACATTCTAAGTACTCTGTTCTGCCCAGTTGTTTGTTTGTTTAATCATTGGGTCATTGGTAAAAATAAAAACTATGCAGCATAAAAAAAGAAATACTACATTTATGTGAGTTTAACTTTCACAGTATGTTTGTTTGAAGTGTGCAGTACTTAAGTGAATGTTTAATGTGCACTAACTGTTGATAGTTTCACAGGTCAGTGACTAAGGTTTAAGAAATATTAAGTAGGCATTTGTTAGATTTGCTGGTTATCTCTGTTTTAGAGTAACAGAAATGTTGTTGCATTTAAACCAACTACATCATTTTTAAATGTATGCAGCATAGTGACCTGCAGTGGTTGTGGCACCCGTGTGGTAGATTATGCCTACTCTAGTGAAGGTTTTCTTGCCAAAAGATACTTGCCGGTGTGTGAAGCTAGTAAGCTTGCAGTTTTTGTTACCTTCTGCATTGTACCTTAAAAGCATTAGTATCCGATATTGGCTATGTGAGTTCATGTGCAAGGTCGAACGATTGTCTGAATTGCAAAAAGTGCATAATATGGCATGATTTTCATTTTGCATTAGCTGATGAAATAAATGCATTCACAATTTGATGCACACATCGTGCATTAGGGATATGCTCTTGTGAAACACGGTTGCTGAGACTGCATGTATGCTTCCATGTGTATGAAATATAGACTATTCCATTTATAGTTATGTTTTTGTTTTCCAGTACTTGAAGTAAGTAGGTTTGAAATTCTTGTTGAAAATTTTACGATTGCTGAAAAGTAGTCCAATTCTTGCCTTATTCCTGAGACACTAAGTGTTGTCAGGATTATTTGTGGCATTTCTATGAAGGACTTGCATTTGCAAACACAACTGGTCTGAGCCGTTCAAGTAAATGTTTTGAAAATTGGTCGCAATTGGAATGGAAGATTGATTGCTACATTTGCATAGCAAATTACACTGGATGTATTGGAAAATTTAAATGGACCAGAGTTCTGTCATTTGCTGGACCTCCACTTGTTTTTTAGAAGAAATATTTCTCTCTATATCTGCTGATGGATTTGCAGTTGTGTTTGCACTAGATAGTTTTGTGGTTGTACTGCTTGATGGAGTAGCAGTTGTTTTTGGTTTCTTTGGTGGTATTGTTGGGAGATCTCTTATAAGTTCTGTTTGCATTAATTTTCTTTTTTAAACTTTACCTTTCTGAAGAACAGGGTAGATTTGGTGTGTTGACTGCACGTAGACTGTTGTACGCTAGGATGCAAGGAATGTCAGCCTTGACTTTGTTTCCATCAAAATTGACTAGAAAAAGTCCTTAGAGTGTACGTAGATGTGAAAGTGCTACATAACTTTTAACTTCTTTAAAGACTGTGCTGCCAATGTCAATGAATGCCTGATCTAGGGTTAGACCTTGCGATTTGTGGATAGTGACTTCATATGCAAGAGACAGAGAATTGTTCTGCGTACATACATGTCTTTGATAATAAGTAATCCTGCTGTTGAGCGTCCTATCCTTTTAACTTGTAAGTTTGTCAAAGTGGATGTTGACAAACTGAATGTTGTCATGTGGATATGTCTGGAAGCCAACAACTGTAGCAATTGGTCCATTGATATGATATATGATATGATATGGTATTTGTAACGCGCCTATACACAAGTGTTCCATTGACTAAACCTTGCTCTGTCAAGTTTACGTTTAAGAATGACTCTGCAGTTTAAACACAACATTAACAATCTCTTATCCAGCTGTGTTGGAGATACATTTTTCTAACCTATTTAGTCTTGCTGCTGCTTGTTGACACATAGGGAGTGTCATGCCGTGCAATTACAGTTTGTCTGTGGAGCTAATATGCAATATTGGTTGCATTTTGTTTTTTTAACATTCTCATTGAATTGACAACAGCTTGCTGCGGTTGGCATTAAGGACATGCATTTTACATTTATTTGTGCTAAATGTTCTATGACATCAGCAGATGTTGCGTCCATGTAGCTCATGGATGATTCTACTATTTAAGATGGATTGTGCATCTTTGGAAAGATCAGTTCTAATGCTTTTTAAAATGTTAGCATAGGTGAGGTCTGCAGAATGACGCATGTTTTGAGTTAGTTCTCTTTATTGGAAAAGTTTCCAGAGATTTACATTTCCTATGCTGCCAAGTGTGTTGCGGCACTGTGTCCTAAGGTTTTAAAAATAGGTTCACCTTTGACTGGTGTTAACTGTAAGAGATCTCTGAAAACAATGCGTTTTCCTCTAGAGAGTTGTTCCTAGTCTGTTTTTAGGACGTCTTGCAATCTGAGGAGAATTAAAGCCAACATTAGGAAACCATGCTTACCTCGTCTATTAGGAGCATTTTCATTTGTTTCTGAATTCTGCATACTTCAGTAGCAGCTTCTGCTGATAGTTTGTAGTATTCTAATTTGTTTTGGTGTTCTACTGGAAGGATCAGTAGTTGGTGTAACATAACACCACATATGTTGTAGGCAGCTAGACATGTGGTGGCTGTTACAACAGCTAAAAGGTCACCACTTACATAGAGGAGCAGAGGTTTATAGTTTTGCCAGCTTCAAGTTTTACTTTCATGCTTGAAACCATGTTCAGTGTCTTCAATCACTTCTAGGTCCATGATAATTTGCTAATTTAGCTGTGATTTCAGCACTGACACGTTTTCTTCTGGTTGTTTATATTGATACATGGTATTGTCTACTTCAGTCATGGCTATTTCTGCTTCAAGTTGTTCTTGGCTTCCTGTAAGAGAAGGTTGACTGCCCTTCGAAGTGTCTTCATCTAGTTGTGCTTGAACTTCATCTTGTGGGCGTTCATTGTCCAACATTTTTTTGTATTGCTTAAAATTGACATTTGTTATACTGCTTTCATTTGCATTGAATGCAGCTTGAAAGGAGTCGTGGTTCACTAATAATTCTTCTTCTTCTTTTCTCCATGGTTTAAAGAGTTGCAGTAGGGCTATGTAATATATGTTGAGTTTTAAATGATCATTTTATATGATTAATTAGGCTAAGTTTGGTAAGTTTGACAAGGCTTCCTTCACAAGTTGAGACCACACAAATTTACAGTTTTTTTCATCTGGCTTGACATTGTTTTTGTAGCAGTAGTTTTGGGCGATGTGGTATAGGCACATGTTTTCCAAAGCAGTACTTCTGTTTGGGTAGTATGTCGCTAATACATTGTTTTGTAAAATATTCTGGCTGTTGGGATCATTTATGGCTATTGTTTCTATGTTTTGGTAGGATTTCAGCACTCTTTCTTGATGCAGCTGGACCAAGACTTAGCCAAACTGTGTACAGATTTGGCATGTAAGGCTGTGCCTGTTAAACGGTCTGCAGCTTCGTAGCATCTGCATTCTCTATGGGAGAGCATTTTTATGCCAAAGCTGTACAATTTTTGTGACAGTGTTTTGTCAGATGGTATGTCATCCCACAGGTCTTTTAGCTATGTTTTCTCAGCTTTGTTGAGATAGGCTGTGACATATCTTGCAACTGCAGTGGAATTATCTGCAATATATTGTATGTCTGTTTGCATTCCACAAGAGGGCAATGATTGCATTGTAATCATTGATGTATTGTATTGTTTATTGATATAGAGCCTATACACAGGAAAGTGTTTCAAAGCACTCCAGGATGGTGGGAACAAGGGGAAAAAAACAAGTCACCAAGAGCCCTTGAAATTCGGAGACGATAATAGTTTGCACAGGCAGAGTAAGTGCGTAACATTTAACAATTGAGAATAGCAAATAGGCCTGATGGCGATTCTGTATTTTTACTAGTGCGATTAAGGTGAGAAGACGGGGAAGAACAGACAGACGATCTTCAAGCATGTCGCATTTAGATTGTGCAAGTGCATAGACTGTAACCGGGACGGGTTGTTGTAGGGCCCTGACCGAGAGGACTGGCGGGGTGCCGGGACCTGTGAGACTCTGAGGTACACTAGGCGGCCATTTAGCAAGCTGTAAGGAAGAGGAGGGAGGGATGTAGGTTAGAAGGGCAGAGTCAGAGCGAAGGAAGAGGAGAAGAGGAAGCTCTTGAGGAGTTTCCGGAACTTAAGAATGTCAGGCTCAAGATGGAGAGTGGCAGGGAGGCTATTCCAGAGGGAGGCACCTACTGAGGATGGGGGATCTCCCTCCAAATCTTTGTACTTTGAAGCTTTGTTTCTTTTAATGTTGTATGTGTTTTTAGGCAATTTGCCTTTCACACTGTGTCTAACAGAAGACATCAAGCTGTTTACTTGTCCTTTTGCTGAAACTGGTCTAGGGAAACGATAGCGGCATTTGGTGTAGTATCTACCTTTTTGTTTTTATATCAGTGTCTGCAGTATTTGCCACACTTATGTTTTTGGAAGCGTAAAATGTGCGTATGTAGCGGAGTATGTGTGGTTTCTGAAGGGATGTCGCAGGGTATGTATTTGTGAATGAACTGCAAAACAGTGGCATCACCGTCATGACCAAATTTAGGAGCATCTTATATCCACAAAAGCATGTGAATGTTTGTTGCTCATCTGGATTGATATTCTTTTCTCCAAAAGAAGTGTCCCACTTCTCCGAGGGAAGGGGTACTTTTATTGCAGATGAAGTGCAGCATGGCAATAAAGCGGTGGTGAAAGTATCTTGATACGTTTACAGGGTCAAGAGAACAGAGTCCTCCTGGTGTTTTTATATCTATTCCTTCTTTATTTTGATTTGTTATGCGTAAGAAGTCGTGCAAGTCATCCCATGCATATTCTGCACAACTTAAAGTAACAAACCATGTGGGTGGGCCGAGGTTTCTTAGTATACAACGTACATCAGTGTGATGTCGAACCATTATTTTTTTGTACCACGCATGTTGGCAAAGAGATTTGTGATACTTGACTGCAAAACTTCATCGTTGTCTTATCTTTTGAAGCAGTTGGGTAGCAGACCCGTTTAAAAAAAAGAAATGTGAGCCTGTTTTTAATGTTTGTGCAACTCCGTTACATAGAGTTGCTAGTTCACTTTCCAACAGGAGGTGGAAAATGTATTCTACATTTTGTCTGAGTCTGGGGTCTTCAGAGTACATTTGTAAAGAGAGATATTCTGATGCTGTTTATTGCATGGATTTTTCATCATATCGTCCTCCTTTTCCTGTAGGAAAGAGTAGAGGAAAGGAACGTGCTTCTACACTTTTCTCCCATGCTGATTGGAGAAACTTTGGCTTTACGCATTTGATATGTTTCTAATGCATTGTCTATGGTGTCTTTGGAGTGGCTTCCCTCTGGAACAGCCTTCCTGCCTCTTTGAAAAATAAGGAGAACCATCTCCGGTTCCGGAAGCACCTCAAGACCTTCCTCTTTGCTTCTGCTTTCTCTCCTCCTCTCCCCTGCTGAACTGGCTGAAACTTCACTGGTCACCTGGCTACCCTTTGTTCTTGGGCCCAGGTCCCCTCCCCGCCAGTTGCACACCTGCACTGCCCCCTGGCAACCTATGCACGCTGCGGCTGTTTCTGTATCCCTACAGCCCCCTACCAGCACTTGACACCTGATGTCTGCAATTACCCCTTCCACTAGCTGGCCGCACTTTTTATTTATTGTTCTTATTACTGTTTTATTTATTCTTCTTATTGTTTTTATTTTCTGTTATCCTATGTACTGCACTTCCCCTCCCCTCGCACTCCCCCCACCTCCGCTGCACTTGCGTGATCTCAATGTTACCTGGCCTAGTAAGATCGCTGTCCCTCTGTTCCCCTACCTTGCCTTGTCACTCCTTGAAACACTTGTGTATAGACGCGTTATAAATGCCATATATCATACTGGTGCAAAATATTGGCTGCAGCAATAGGATCTACACAGTCAAATTGGCCAGTTGGTGATGAATCCTGAATTATTTGGGGGGTTTCTCTTAAGTTCTCATCTATGTTTATATCTGTGTAGTATTCATTGTTTTCTTTTAGATATTGTAGGGCTTTTCCAACTTTGTGTAAGTCTACTAGTTGTTGCCAAATTCTTTTGTTGGTACACCATTAACTAGGATAATCAAAGATTGATCTATTGGTCGTTGCACTCCTAACGTTTCTACATTTTTGTTCAGATCTTATGGCAAATGTACTACTTTGCAACAAATGCCTTTTAACAATCCAGAAGGAGGCAATTTGGCTGTTTTGGGTTGAAGGCATATTATAGCTTGAAATGGGTTTGCTGTTTGGATTATAATGCTCTCATACAAATTAAGCTGTTGCAGAGCTTTTGGAAGTGAGTTATTAGCGACCTAACGTGATGGCATTTGGTTATTATCAAGCTTTGTATTGCAGTATGTGCAAAGTATTCAAGGGTCACTTATTTTGTATTTATTTTCTGTTATAAGATATAAAGCTAATTGGAAGCATTGGGATTCCTCACTGTCCTCTATTTTGTAAGTCATATATACAATTTTTGTGCTCTGCTTATAAAAAGTTCAGCGACAACACACACATACTTGGTTTGGTACTTCAGCAGATGTACTTTTCAACTTTGCTATTTCTTTATTGTATGTGTTTGTTGGTGTTTGTAAGGTTTTCGCTAATGTTTTCTAAAGTTATTGAATTTTCTAAGTCATCTTCACTTCCAAAATGTTTACTTTGGATGTGTTCTATTTGTTGGAGTTCTTTGGCTGTGCCATGTAGGAGAATGTTATTAAAATGGTGCAGTTGTAAAGCGGGACTTTTTGCATAGTACAGTCTTTGCAAAAGATTTCATATAGTTGAATGGTGTGTTCCTAAAATTTTGATGTTTCTGGAATGTGCTTTTGCAAGCAGTTCCCGAAATGCAGGCTTATTAATGTCCTCGCAGTCCAGTGTGTTTGGTGACTGGACAGGAGTCTACGGTTTGTAAAGTTTTTATTCTAATTTTGTCTTTTACTTTCATGTGGTGATTGAGGTATTGTCGCAAAGATTGGAAGGATTGTTGGCGTATGTTACACATTCAGCTGCATGGCCAGTTTTAGACTGGACGGATTGGTTGGGTGAAAGGAACAGTTGGTTGAAAGGTTGTTAGGGATGTGTTTTCGATAAAGCTTTCTTATGCCATAATGGTATTTTCTACTATTTCATACCCTCGGCCATTACTATGTATGGTAATTGGGTTTTTCCATTCTTGTTTATAAGCCTCTTCATTGAAATATGGTTCTGTGCTGCTTGTGTGAATCCATTCACCTTCACAGAAGTTTGAAAAAATATCTGACATTGCACATGTTTAGAAGTACTTTTTGTAGTTTACTGATTCATTTTGTTAGTGGTTCATTCTGTTTGAAATTAATATAAATAGTTTTCTTTACAGCATAATCGCGCTGTCAATTAGAGCTTCCAGGATTAGTCTTCTGCTGTAATTTGTAAGGGTAGAGCGTGACTTCTCCGCTGTTTTCATAAGATTGTGAAGTACTCTACGGTTGAAAACTTTTTGTAACATTCATATTTTTTAATCCTTAACTGTGGCTACGTTAACGTGATTAGATATAGTGGTAGGGTAATTAGCAGTTCTTCTTTAAACATTTTGTTTTTAATACATTTTTTCAAAGAGGGGCCCTAGTTTTTTTTATTGGTCGCTGGTTTAGTTTTGTTGACTAATTGTATTAGCAGTTTTGTTTGAATATTGACTTTAAATTCTGCTAGAGGTGGATGAGTATTTGGCATGCTTTCATTTTTATCGGCTCTATTCTTTCTTTGTTTTCTGCGAAGTTGCTTTTGAGTAGGCATTCTGTTCTGTCTGTTGAAAAAAAAGGCAAGTGTGGGTTTGAAAGTTGTGGAATATATATGCTTGTATTGTGAATGAGTGTTAATATGATGGCAGACATAAATAGAGGGCTGTCTGATTGTGTAATGGGTTGATGTGTTTGGGAAGGTTGTAAGAGTAGCTGTGTGTGTACATGTGTGAAGGGCTTGGGGTAGTGCATAAGAGTGGTAGTGTAAATGAATTAGTGAGGACATTACAATGTTTTTAGGATAACAGTGGGTGTTATAATAATGGTGTTTAGGTGAGAATAGAAAGAGTGTACATGTTGAGGTGTAATGTGCCAGAGCGAAATAAAAAGTTGTTGATTCCAAAGGAATTTTGTAGGCTATTATGCATCTAAAATATACGGTACGAGTAACAAAATACTACTAGAGGAATGCACTTTGTAGGATGTGAAGAGTAGTTTTCTTTTCTTTTCACTGCCATTGTGAAAGAAGAACATTAGTGTGTATATATGGTAATGGTGAAGTCATTTTAGTACAAGACATTATTCATGAATGTAGGAGGAGTTGTTGGAAAGAAGAATGAATAACATTGGGCCTCATTACGAGTATGGTGGTAACCCTGTCAGTGGGTTGCCGCCAGATTCCTAATAATTTTTTGGCGCCTAGCTTCCCGCTGCCACCAGGACATTACAAGTCCTGTTGGACTGGAAAGTCAGGTGCCAGAAGATGTTGCTCTCTATTCCTGTGGAGTGCCATAGGACTCTACAGGAATGGGGACACGGGAGCACTGGCTCCGTTGCTAATGGGGCCGTTAGTCCCATGATAAATATGCCTAACGGGGCTGCAGCAAGAACATGTGACATTTCTATGCAATGCAAAATGCTGAGTGTTTAAAAAGCTGTTGTTTTTGGGAGGCTTTAAATGACAGTAAAAACATGGTTTTGTGGATTTATAGCAGCACTTTGTGTAACTTGTTAATAAAAAAAGAAGTGGAGATGGAACATATTTGAAGAACACTTTTAAGTGGCACTTGTGTGACAGTTTACTATGTTGTTAGTACATTCATACTTGCCAATGCATTCCAATATGTAGTTGCTTATTAAATGATGGGTTTTTTGTTTGTATCATTGGAGTTGTGGCTGCACTTTTTGCATTAGAAAAGGAGCACTACAAGTCCCAGAATGCAGACAAATATGTAGGAGCCAATAAGCACTTACATATTAGAAAGGGGAATTTTAGCAAGTATGCATGTGCGTCAAAGTTAATAAATTGCACACAGAGTATTTCTAAATTTTGCACAGTTTCCATTTTTTCATTTTTTTTTAAAATTACACACAGTACTGTTTTAACTGTATACATGCATTTATCACTTGTATTTGGAATGGTGCTGAAATAAATATTTTTAAACTCATTCCATTTTGCCATTTTTCATTCCATGTAGATGCCATGCTTTAGTAACATACATGCAGTTTTCGTTTTGCCTTTGGATTGTAAGAGTTTTAGTGTAACTTTGTTGGTGGTAGAAGTGGTATTAAGTGAGAGAATGAAAGAAAAAAATAACACTTGGTAGATTATAATGGGTTATATTGGCTAATATGCATGTACTGTTAATATAGCTTTCACACAGGATCCGTCATTTAAACATGCTGTAGAAATGTTTTAAATGTGGTTTTCTTTTCTTTCACAAAAAAGATAGACTGTGCTGCTAGAATTGCAAATATGTATTTTTAAACAGTTAGGAAAATGCTAAAAGAATCTTTGTAACCAGACAGCTTTATAAGTAACTGCCACTTCTCAGGAGATGAGACAAAAGAGTATGATTGAGTAGGTTAATGCCAGGTAAGTGGCATGGACCCTATTTATATGCATTTGTAAAGGAGTTGGAAATATAATTTTAAAAATATAAGTATACTTGTACTTAGTCTTGATAGATGCAGATGTGGTTGAATCTACAAATGGATATCTTGGAGATGTTTATAGTAGTTTTTGATGTAGGTGCTTGTGGGTGACTAACAGGAGACATGTACTCTGAGTGTTCAACAGTACTTTTGAAGTGTTGAACTGAGATGACGGAGTTGGATGTAGAGTGTTTGGATGCAATTGGTGGATGGGTGTGTGACTGCTTGAAAGTAGCCAATGAAGGAGTGCTACAAAGATTAATGTGGAAAGGGAAGAAGGGCTGCTTTGTGTTACGCTGTCCGCAGACAGCATGGTAGTCTGCAGACAGGGTGGGCCTTATCTGGGTCTTTTGAGGATGGCTGGCATGGAAAGCGGACTGTGGGAATTAGCCAATGAAGTTCTCCAGCATTGGATCTTTCATGGATTCACATGCTTAGAATATTCCCCGTCGTCAGGCTGGGAATCCCCGGTACATTATATATAGACCCTTTCCCGTAGGAAAACTTTTTCGACGCTTATGCGTCCTATCCACCTTGTTTTGTATCATGCGTGCCCGCACCGTCAGGACGTCATGATATAAATACAGGACCCGCCCCCGCGCTCCCTCAGATTTCAACCGTCTTTCAAAGTAGTGGGATCCTCGTGATTACTGCTAGTGGAAACTAGGTTGTTTTTTCTGTTTCGCTTCGGCGACGTTCAAATATGTCTGGAAAAGCGTTATTTCGCCCTTGTGCGACATGTGGCCTCAAAGTTTATGAAGGAGATGCCCACATGGATTGTATCTACTGTCTCCACCCGCACCACACGGCGGATACATGTGAGATATGCCAGGGTTTCTCCCAAAAACCCTTAAGGACCGTAAAAGAAGGCTGGTCGACTGGCTTAATGACGGGGCGGGTGCCTAACCGGCTTCGGAGGTTGGCCCCACGGCCTCCAGGAGCAAGTCGGAACCTCCATCGAAAAAGGTACGGCCAGCAGAAAACCGCGATGAGGACAAGCATAAGGGGAAGCATGCTGGGTCCTCCTCATCACATAAAAAGCCCTCCTCCTCCTCATCTAAGACGGAGAGGCGAGCGCTGTCAAAATCCTCCTCAGGGGACCGTCCCAGGTCTTCCGTGAGTCGAGATGTTTCAGCCGGGAAGTCGGCATCGAAATCGGCGACGAAGTCTAAGGGCTCGACGACGACAACTTGCTCGTCGACCTCGGTGTCATTGACGATGCCTATTACCGTTCAGGCAGCAGCGGTTGGGATTCCTTCGTCGACGGAGACTCAGTCTATGGCTTGGCTGCCAGAGGTCTATGACCCGATCCCCCCTGAGGTCTTACTTGTAAGAGGATTCAATTCAACACTACAGCTAAGTCAACGCCTAGTCTAGAATACTGAATGAAAACCCTTATTGATATACCTTTACGTCCAGTTCATGCGTTCTGGATGACTACCCCTATATAACACCCCTCTCTTGGAATCCTCCTGACCCCACTGAGCCAAGAAGTAGTTCTGTTTTGCAAGTTTAAAGGTTTATTTGATAACTTAAACAATATATAGATATCACGCTTTATAATAAATTAATAATTGAATAGCACACTTAATCTGATATGATAAAGATTAACAACGGAGAATCTGGCACTAGCACACTTCTTGATAATCACTAAGGAGTTGACATGAAATGGATAAGATAGCACACTGGTAAATAGGAACAAAAGAATAATGTGGAAGAGAATGTTTTATAGGGTTCAAGGAAATGCAAGGTTGAATGAATGAAATGCAGTATAGAAAATACTCAATATGATTTCAACAAAACAATGTAATCACTTTTCTCTGGCAATTCACCCCCCCTTTTATGCAATGCAAGGAAATGGAAGGAAGCACACAGTTCTCAGAAATGCAATTCAAATGTAATTCAGTTCACCCAGCAACTTAGACTACAGACGTTGAAAACACAGGCAAAATGCTTTTAATTGTGCTGGAAATGAAGAAAAAAAATATGCTAAAATGCTTTTAATTCCCTTTAGAGGTTCAGGTTGAGTGGTATCTAGTTAATATTAGTCCAGGCTGACTCTTGCAATGATTCAGGAATGATTAGCAGGTTAAACGAATTTCTGGCAAATGGAAGGCAAGAAGCTTCTGTTTTCACACGTGGAGAAATTTGCAAATCGCGGCAAAATTCGCGAGTTTATGCATAAAGCTCCAGGAGGTTATCAGGTCGGTGCAACCCATGGATTATCTGTGGTCACTAGACCTTCAAGACGCCTATTTTCACATCCCAATACGCCCACGACACAGGAGATATTTAAGGTTCGTCGTCGGGCGAAAGCATTCTCAGTTCAAGGTCCTCCTGTTCGGTCTCAAGTCCTCCCCCAGGACGTTCACCAAGTGCTTGGCCCCCATAGCGGCCCATTTAAGGAAGGACGGTCACCATGTCTATCCCTATCTAGACGACTGGCTGGTCAGAGGCTCATCCATGGAACAAACACGAAAAAGTCTGGGGGCCACGATGTCCCTCTTACAGGAACTGGGCTTCGCGATAAACTTCAGCAAGTCCTCCGTAGAGCCTTCGAGGACCTTGGTCTTTCTAGGAGCGGAGTTTCATACGCACACAAGTCTGGTAAGACCATCCAGCGAAAGAATACAGAAACTACAAAGCAAGGCGTCGGAATGGAGATGTGGTACCAGGGTGTCGGTGCGCAAATACATGTCTCTGCTAGGGACCATGTCATCCTGCATTCCGTTGATAAACAACTGCCGTCTGTTAATGAGGCCTTGCCAGGAATTTCTAGCGAACCGTTGGGCGCAGAGCCAAGGTCGCTGGTCCGACAGACTGATCATCGACGATCAACTGGTACAAGCACTCTGTTGGTGGAGAGTTTCTACTCATCTAACGAAAGGAATGCCTCTGGTGGAACCGGAGTTCCAGAAGACGGTGGTGACGGATGCATCTCTGAGCGGATGGGGAGCTCATCTGGATACGTTACAGGTACAAGGCCAGTGGTCGTTGCAGGAGTCCTCCCTGCATATCAACCTGCTAGAACTGAGAGCAGTGAGATGGGCTCTGAAATCTTTTCTTCCTCAACTGAGGGACTCGGTGGTGCGTGTCATGACGGACAACACCACTACGATGTTCTACTTGAGGAAACAAGGAGGGACACGTTCCAGGTCCCTATCGACGGAGGCACAGAAAATCTGGCATTAGGCCCTACAACACAACATGCAAATCTTGGCGTTCCACCTACCAGGCGTGAGAAATGTGGAAGCCGATGCCCTCAGCAGAGAAATGAACGAAGTTCACGAATGGGTGCTGAACGACCAACAACTACAGCAAGTATTCAAGAAATGGGGACATCCTTCCATAGATTTGTTCGCGACGAAGAACAACAGGAAATGCCATCAGTACGCAAGCAGATGGCCTCAGCAGGGCTCACTGGGGGATGCGTTCTCCTTCCCATGGTCGAACAAATTCCTGTACGCATTCCCTCCATTTCCCCTTGTCCGGAGGACGTTGCAATGGATCCACAGGTACCCATGTCGAGTAATTCTGGTGGCCCCGTACTGGGCCAGACAAGTGTGGTTTTCAGACCTGCTACACTTAGCTGTGGCGGAACCGATGAGATTCCAGAAGACCCCCGACCTTCTGTCTCGACAGGAGGGTGTAGTTTGGCATCACGACCCGGACAGCCTCAAGTTGACGGCCTGGCTCCTGACTTCACCAAATTCGGTCGGCTAACGATTCTGGAGGACTGTCGGCGTATCCTACAAGCGGCAAGAGCGCCTTCTACAAACGCCTCATACACGTACAAATGGAGAAGTTTCTGTCAGTGGTGTGAGGATCAACCAGGGTTGCCCCCCCAATCGATTAAGCCGGAACAGCTCCTGCCATACTTGCTGTTCTTAGCTCAAAAGGGCCTATCGGTATCGTCAATAAAAGTACACCTGGCCGCCATTTCCAGGTTTACTCGTCGACGGCATTCGACACCATTGTTCAGCGACCGCCTGATTAAGCACTTCCTTAAAGGCCTCTTTCGGAGTTTCCCTCCAGAGAAGACATTTCCACCGGAGTGGAGCCTCAATCTGGTCTTAACGTCTCTTATGAAGCCTCCTTTTGAGCCAATGTCATCATCGTCTCTAAAGTTTTTGTCGTGGAAATTGGCCTTCCTGGTGGCCATCACTTCAGCCCGACGTATTTCAGAAGTTCAGGCTCTAATGGTAGACCCACCAAACTTACGATTTTTCAAGAACAAGGTAGCCCTTGCCACTAACCCACAGTTCATACCGAAAGCTCCTTCGGTGTTCCATAAACACTCCTCTATCGTGTTGCCTACGTTCTTTCCGGAGCCATGCTCGGTAGCGGAGCGCACGTTACACACATTGGATGTAAAAAGGGCTCTCAAGTTTTATCTTCATCGTACGCAACCATTCAGAGAAACAAGACAACTGTTCGTGGCCTATGGTTTGGGTTCTAGAGGAAAAGCCATTTCTAAGCAAGGACTGTCAAGATGGGTGTCATCTACCATTTCGTACTGCCACTCCAGGGCAGGGAAGCCTCTTCTACGACTGCCAAGAGCTCATTCAACTAGAGCAGCGGCATCGTCGACGGCACTGTGGGCCGGAGTCCCTCTGGGGGACATCTGCATGGCAGCTACCTGGGCGGCTACACACACCTTTACCCGCCATTACTGCCTGTCGCAGCAACATGCCGAAGATACCAGGATGGGACAGGCGGTGCTCCGACACCTATTCCAATAAGGTAAGCTCCGACTGAGGGGTTGCATCCTGTGGAATTTGTGACTGTATGTGGTTCGTTTTCCTATGTTAACGATTACTAATGTATACATGATCATAGGGAACGGGCTTTGCGAAGAAAGTATATGGGTTTGCATGCACGCCTCCTCTCTTGGGGGTGTACTGCTATGTAATCTATTCTAAGCATGTGAATCCATGAAAGATCCAATGCTGGAGAAGGGAATAGTTTCTTACCTGTAACTCCATTTCTCCAGCATTGGTATCTTTCATGGATTCACATGCGCCCACCTGCCTCCCCCTGAACATGCAAACCGGTTCCCCCACTACTTTGGGGGCCGAAATCTGAGGGAGCGCGGGGGCGGGTCCTGTATTTATATCATGACGTCCTGACGGTGCGGGCACGCATGATACAAAACAAGGTGGATAGGACGCATAAGTGTCGAAAAAGTTTTCCTACGGGAAAGGGTCTATATATAATGTACCGGGGATTCCCAGCCTGACGACGGGGAATATTCTAAGCATGTGAATCCATGAAAGATACCAATGCTGGAGAAATGGAGTTACAGGTAAGAAACTATTCCCTTCTGGTTTATAGGAAGAGAGGGTAGCAGTTCTTTTCATTGCTGTGTGTAGGGATGGTGGTTGTGGTTGTTGCTATGAGAAGGCTTTCTTTGTGGATGGTGGGAGATTCTCGGATGCTTAACCTGAAAAGGTATACAGAAATGTGTGGCATTTCTGGTAACATTGGATTGGAGGGAGTGGTGGTTTCTTGGTATGGTGTGCCTGGCCAAAACTGAGCGAGTTTATTTGCATATTGCAAAAGCATGTCTCATTGTCAATGTCCAGATTTGATTGTGGTAAATTGTGCAGGACCTAGTTTGGGCTGCATTAGTGCAATATTTTTGCAGATTGAATTGGAGGATATGCTGCAAGCATTAATGGAACTATTTCCATGTGGAAAGATCATCTTTTCACACATACATCCTAAGGCAGTATGGAGATGCACCAATGTATTTTGTCCCCATAAAGAAGCAGGAAGGCCCCATGTAAACAATGGGGTATGAACATTTTTGAATGGTGTTGGGATCACATAGTTTGCAAATGAGAACCTTGTGCTGGATGGTGCACACACTTTTTAGAGTGATGGCATGACTTTCACTGATGTTTCACTGATGTGAGAATCAATTCTCCAAAACATTCAAAATGCACTCAAAGAACCTGTAAAAATGATGTAGCGTGCATGGGAAAAGATTTCTAAGTAGTTGTAGTAAAAAAATCCTAAAAAGCCACCCAAAAAAATCAAAACTGGGAAAAAAAAGATTCTTTGGAGAGCCACCATTGTACACTAAATTGTTTAAAGTAAGTGTAAACCTCATGACCCCCTTGAATTGGGTGTTCTGTCTGTGGTCCACGGACAGCACATGCTACATCCAGGTCTTTTGAGGATGCAGGAATGGAAATGGGACTGTGCAGCCCAGGGGATTAGTCAATCAGGTTTCCTGGGTGTGGTATACAAGGAGAGGGTCTGGCACAAGCTTTGTTTGCCGAGAGGACTGCAGGTGGCTATGGCTAGGTTTTTCAGGAGACAGAGTGTATGGATTTTCGGGGACTCGTCGATCCGTTGGCTGAAGGTGTATGCTGAGCACTGTGGAGTGGCTGAACATTTTGCATGCAATGATTTTCATGTAGAATGGTATGGAGTGCGCAGCATGAAGTGGGTGGACTTGCTCCCATTTTGTGTAAATATGGTCACACTGAAACATCCGGATATTATCATTGTTCATTGTAGAGGGAGCAGTTTAGGGTATGTGACTGGAATTTCATTGCAGTTTGCAATGAAGAAGATACTCGGAAAATTGAAGGAAATGTTCCCCAATTCAAGACTGTTTTTTTTTTTTCTTGCATTGCGCAGATAGAGTTCATTTGGGCCACAAATGGAGAAAGCAAGGCGCAATGTCAACAAGGCTGTGTGCGCATTTTTGGGAGATGTTGGCATGACATCTTTCCATAATGAAAATATTATATTTGACATTGCCAACATTTTCCGCAGAGATGTAGTACATCTTACTGATGCAGGTAATCAGATTTGTTTGCAAAACATTCAGAATGCTGTGAAGCAGTTTTTGTAAATATACAAAGCATTTTTCATAGGTGCAAAAAAATACATGGAAACACCAGGAAAATGAAATGCCTACTTTTTTGCAAGTTTAAAGAAATAGTTCAGTTTAGTAGAATGTTCTTTAGTTTACTTTAAAAAAATTTAAAAAATATTTAAAAACTAAAAATACCAAAAAAAGGTTCTTTTCAGAGCCACCACAATGTTTTTTATGCCACCACCACGCAAATTTCTCTGATGTCCGCGGACTACCATGCTGTCTGCGAACTACACAGGCTGCGTAGGGGCCTGTAACTTTTTTGTTCTATTTTTCACCTGTGAAAGGTGGCCCCTAAAGAAACCTTTTTTGTGTTTTTTGTTTTATATTATTTTTTGGCTTTTTTGCAGCAGAGGCAAGGGAGGGCAGGGTAGGGGCACCAACCACAACGACGTAAGGGCAGGTGGAGAGAGGAAGATGTTGGGTGGGCCTATTAGGTAGGGGACAGTGTTTCTCGTGCTCCTTGACCCCGGCCTCGAAAGCACTCAAACTGCTCCCCCTACAGATTGGTGTGTCGCAGTACATACACAGTACTGTGACCCTCGAAAGGTAAGGATTGACAGTATTCTGTATGGCCTGCAAGGCTTCAGCTGGGATCCTCTGCCCCACAGGAGTGCCCCTTGTGGTGGCAGGAGAAGATGAGGAGGATGAGGTAGAGGGCGTCAGCTTCTCATACCTTCGAAAGGTACCACCTTTCGATCTTCTCCCTTGTGGTTCGACTTGAGGTGGTCCCATAGGAGTACAGACCTGGGTTTCTGTGACAACTGTGCACTCAGTGCATCGCACCATGTCTGTCCGAGCCTTTGGTACACCCCCTACGGTGGTAAACAGCTGCCACACCCAGAACACACGACGGGAGCTGGAGAGAGGGACTTGCAGTACCTTATCTTCATCTTCCTCTTGATCCTCCTCTATCACCACGCCTGTTTCCCTCTGCAGGCCCTCCAGATGGTGGTGGTTGTTGTGGAGCTGCAGTGGCCAAAGCAGATGACATTCTGGATCCCAAAAATGTTCTCCAAGGAAAACCAACAGGTGCTCTCTCCTGGACAGCCAGATTGAGAATGAGGAACAGTAATGGGTGGGACCTTTCAGAGGGGCTGTCCGTGCGACTGTCTAGCCACAAATGGGGCTTAAACGGTTATTAAAAAAATGACAGATCAACTAAGACATGGTCTAGGACCTCTGCAAGGGTAAAATTACAGCTTGAAACACCCTAGATTGGCGAAAAATGCAGTTTTAAGCTGTCCGGGCGTACGGACACCATCAGCAAACACTTTGTGGCGCTGGTGCGGTCACATGATGACGTCCCACGACGATTGTCCTGCGGACACCTGTTGGGCGGCAGACGATGTACGCATGCGTGCCAGTGTCCGGAGAACAGGGTCGTAGTCCTCGAACTAATTAAGTGTGCCACATGAGAATGAACATGTCCGGACAGGCGCAGTATCCAAATGGCAGCAGGATTTTACTCACACATTTATTGAAAAAAACATACATTCAATTAGCAAAGAGATGGGGAATGGGAAACATAAATGGTAGAATGGGGATTTTGTATACAATGTTCATGCAGGGAGTTAGGGATTGAGTTTTCATCTTAGCGTCTTTCATTCCGGGAATTTGATGGGCATAATTGGTTGGGACAAGGTGAACGGGTACAGGTACAAGTTGTGCAGTGATATTGAACATTTTCTTTGACTTGATTTTTCACAGATGTCATCAATTGCATGAAATTGTTTAGTTCATCCATTTTTGATAACTCCTTACTTGGGTATGACAATGAAAAACTTACCACAATCTGATTATTATATAGACATCATAGAAAAGAAGATAACAAAAAAATGGAACATTATGAGAGCTTTTCTATCCGAGAAAGGAGGATACTCCCTAGAAAGTTTATTAGAAATATATAAATTATGTATTATACCCAGTGCCATGTATGCACTAGAGACTTAGCAGCTAAATACATGATGAACATAGATAAAATGGAGGCTAAACTCTGGAGACCAGCATTAATATTGGCCAATTCTACCCCAATTGAAGCCATAACGTGAGAATTGGGACTGATATCATGGTCTACACTCTGGAAGATACGGTGGTGTAAGCTGTTTGTAAAAATGACCTTAAATATCAACTATCCTGATAGTTTGTTGAGTATTCTGGGGAATGAAATGATAAAGGATGGCCAGAATAATGAGGTTTTAAAAGACTTAACTAATATCATGTCTAGCTTTTTGAAAGAGATCAACTTGAAATTACCCATGGGAAATGACAATCGGAGGTTTTGGTATAGAAAACTTAGTACAAAAGCTATAGAATGGGATTCAATTAAGAACTTGGATAGCCTGGGAGCAAAGAGTAGATTTATCACTTATAGCCTACAAGGGATGATTGTCAAGAAGCCTTGCAAATATTTGTTAAAAGTGAGTGATAGGGATTTCAGTAGATTCATCATGCTTTTAAGGTTCAATATGCTACCTTGCCTTGAGTATGTAGGCTCTTGGAAGAGAATACCCAGAGAAAAAAGACTTTGTAGACTATGTAAAGTGGAGGTGGAAACCATGAGGCATCTGCTCACGGCCTGTGATAAATTGCGTAGTTGGTATGAAGTAGGGTATAAAGATTTAGTATGGGACAAAAGAATGATTGAATCAGACCAGTTTTGGTCTTGCATATTCATGGCAGATCCATTGGTGTATATAGGTGCCGCTTTCTATATATGGAAGCGAATCATAAGAGTGGGAAAAATTGGAAGTAAACTGATGAGGAAATGAATTGTTTATAATGATTATATATGGCCTGTTAGCTCTGTCCTTTTAGACATATAAATGTACCTTATTTTATGTCTATTAAGATTTTATGAAGATATATGAATCTTAAAATAACAGATTGCACTAAAAAGAATCTATTTTAAATCTTAAATTTAGAAAATGATTATATAAAAGTTTTATATGCTTTATTGGAACTATTGTATGATGTATCTTGTTGTACTATGTATATATGTCTTTTTAAGTGTATAAGTTTTTTTTTAACCAAATTACACTATAAATAAAAAAAATAACTTAATCAGTTCCTTATGTACATTTGGGGTTAGGGGCTGTCTGTGCACATCTTTAGGTTCACTCAAATCTAATTGGATCATGGTTTCCTCATCACCACTATTTACTGTTAAAAAGTAAAGCATGTTATAGTGATATTTGAACAAACTACTTCACTTTTTTGTTTTAAAAAATGTATTATGTACCATTAAAGCTGTTTTCTTCAGTCATTTTGTCTTTGGGGAAATATTCCTCCAACCATTCCAGTATGCTTGACATTTCTGTTAAAAGAAATCATTGGTGCTATTTCTTGTAAGTTATGTATACATAACAAATGGTAATAATATAGAGCGAAATACAGTGTACGTATGATTTTCTAAGAGCTTCTTCTGAAATAAGTGCTAGGTGCTTGTCAGTCTGTAAGCAAGGTTGCACTGAGCTGATACTGTGAGGTGTACATTTGAGCTTTGTGCTTGGTGCATTCCATTATATTGTGAACTACATGAAAACATACTTGTGGTTTTTGGAGTAGAGATTTCCTATAAATATTTATTTCGAAGGAATTGGGTCCTCCGACGTATTCCACATCTTTGACAGTAATCAGCTATGCTGCTTCGTAAAATCTTTCCTGCGTTGATGACATCGATACGCTGTCCTCGAGGACCTCCGTCGAGCTGACGTCACCGGATGTTATAAGTAGGACGCACGACGCCCGTAGCCTCAGTTCCGTTTTTTCCGCGAACATGTTCGCTTCGGAGATCTCGGCGCGCCTCGGTTCTTCTGAGTTATTCTCTCGGTTCTTTGAACTTGTTTGTTTGTGAAGTTTCCTGCGATGTCTTCTTCTACCCCGCGGTCGGGTTTCAAGAAGTGTCGGGACTGTGGTTCCAAGATGTCACTGACGGATCCGCACAACGCCTGCCTCTGGTGCCTCGGTGAGGACCACGCCACGGATGATTGTGACGAGTGCCAGGCGTTGACATAGAAAGCCTTGCGGGAGCGAAAGAAGAAGCTTTCTGTCGGTAGTGTGTCCATGCCCCGAAAGTCGAAATCCGCTGGGCTTTCGACCGACTATTCAAGAGGCGACTCCCCGCATCGTCGGCGTAAGTCCGGGGGGGTCTCGGTCCCGGAGTGGGTCCCGCCATTCCTCTGCCTCTTGGAGGCACTCGCGGAAGCGCAGTCACTGGTCGCCTTCCCCGTCCTCGTCCGAGGACTCCGCCCGTTGGCGGGTTGCTTGTCCCAACAAGCATTCCTCTCCTGCGGAATGGGATACGTTTCTTAGGGAGATGATGGCGATTTTTGAATCGCAGAGCTCCGTTCCGTCCGCGCCCTCGAAAGAGGCCGACATGGAACGTGCTAGGGCCACCGCTCGCACGCCTTCGGGCTCGAGTGGTCGGCACGATCACCGTGAGCCTTCGAGGTCCCGGTCGGACAAGGTGGATCGCTCTAGACATGCCTGCTCCAGCTCCAGGTCCAGGTCCCGGTCCTCGACGCCCACGAGACGGGTAGAGCCTGTGAGGTCTTCGAAGAAGAAGTCGGCGCCTCCAGCGCCATGTCCATCGATGGACTCTCTTGAGGCTCCGCCTCTGAGGAAGTCATCGGCGCCGAGGCCGTCGAAGGACACGCTCGGGGCACAGCCCTCGAGGCCTGTGTCGAAGCCATCGGCGCCACGCTCGACGTCGATGCCGATTCTGTCAATGCCCTCAACGCCTTTTGTGGAGGCTTTACCGGAGGTACCCCGTGCATCGGTGGAAACTCTGAGGAAGGCCCTGAAGAAGTCTGTTAGGCCTGTTTTTGAGCCCTTTTCTGTGCCATCTTCCAGGGATTTATTCTAGCCTCTGGATTACATCTCTGAGGTGGATGAAGGGTCTGATGAAGGTCTGGTTCCTGGTGAGGTTCCTGAAGAACTCGTCTGATCATAGCCAGTTAGAAGACCTGCGTCAGTCTTTTCACAACGCCAGTGGTCTGGACACCTCTCCGGAGGTTGAGTTCGGTAGGCCTGAGCCTGGCACGCACGCCGAGTCTTCATACCGGCGCCTCATGTTGAGGGTGACGGAATACTTGGGGTGGTCTGCGCCACCAGTGGATTTTCTGCAGGATGACCTGACAGATATCCTGGACCACGGTCCACCAACTGACCCAGTACTGCCATTCCATATGGCCTTGCAAAGAAGGGTGGCAGCGGCTTGGACTGCTCCGGAGAGTCTCCTGGCAGTGAGCAGGTCTTTGCCGAAAAAATACCGTCAAGCCAGTAGCGACCCCGGCTACTTGACTACGCACCCCACTCCGGAGTGTTTGGTGGTGCAGGCGGCTACGGCCCCAGCAAAGCAGGCGTCATACCCTACCATCCCTCCTGATAGGGATGACAAATGTTTTGACGGCTGGGCGAAGAAAGTGTTTTCTTCAGGGGTTATGGCTTTACAGGCAGCCAACTCCGTGTGTGCCTTAGCACGTTTCACTCACACTCTGTGGAATTGTGTGTCTTTGGCAGCTGAACATATTCCCGAAGGGGAGGAACGGGATGGTTTTCTTGCCCTCGTTCAGGATGGCAAGGTTGCCATGTGTGAATCCGTTCAGTCGGGTCTGGACATGGCAGATTGTGTCAGCCGATCCATGGCGGTGAGCACCGTAATGCGCAGATTTGCGTGGTTGCGGAAGTTGGGGTTTGCCCGGCTTCTCAACATGCCCTTTGATGGTGTACATCTTTTTGGCAGCAAGGCTGACGAGAGCCGTGAGAGGTTGCAGACCTCTAAAGCTGCAGTGAAGTCGTTGAGCGCTGCAGTTCACCAACCTCCGCCTTTTTGTCCTAGGGGACAGCAATGGAGGGGAGGTTCCTTTCGATACTACTCTTCCTTTGATAGATCGAGGGGAGCTGGCAATCAAAGGGGCCAGCGTAAGAGTACCAGAGATGGAAAACAAGGTACTCGAGATGCCAAGGCCGCTCGGGCAGTTGCCTCTTTGCCCTCCGGCAACGCCGCAGCTGCTCCAGCTCAGTCATGAGGCCATGTCCCATGGTTCACCGGTTGGGGGAAGGCTGGTGCAGCATCTTGCAGAATGGCGTGCCATTACTTCAGATGTGTGGGTTCTGGAGATCATAGCCCACAGCTACTGTCTTCCTTTCCGGCAGAGGCCTCACGACAATCCACCAGGGAATGTCTCTTTGAAGAGTCCAGATCCGCTCCTTGCGCAGGAAATCAGATCCCTGCTGGAGAAAGGCGCCATAGAACTGGTGCCTGTAGCGGAGAGGAACAAGGGATGGTATTCCCCATATTTTTTGATCCCAAAAAAAGGACGGGGGATTGAGACCCATCATGGACTTGCGTGGTTTGAACAAGCTCCTCAGGAAGGACAAGTTCAAGATGGTTACTCCTTCTCAAGTCCTCCAGCCCCTTCAACTTCAGGACTGGTTGGTGTCTCTAGACCTCAAGGACGCTCATTTTCATGTGCCGATTCATCCCAAAAACAAGAAGTACCTGAGGTTCGTGGTTGGCGACTTGCATTTTCAGTTTCGGGTCCTGCCGTTCGGATTGACCTCAACCCTGAGGGTCTTCACCAAGCTCATGGTGGTGGTGGCAGTACATCTCAGGAAAAGGGGGATTCACGTGTACCCCAACCTTGTCGATTGGTTGATCAGGACGCGCTCTCCCGAGCTAGTCCTGGATCATCTGTCAGTCACCTGCCATTCCCTTCACAGGCTGGGCTTCTCCCTCAAGTTAAAGAAGTCCCACTTGACGCCAACCCAGCAGCTCCAGTACATCGGAGCAGTGCTCGACACATCCCTGAGGCAGTGTTTCCCTCCCCAGGTGAGGGCTCATCACATTCTGCAGATGGTGCACAAGTTTCAACATGCCCAGAGTCTCCCGGCGTTCAAGTTCTTGAGGTTGCTCGGCCTCATGGCATCCTGCATTCTTCTGGTGCCAGAGGCCATGTTGCGAATGAGATCTCTGCATGGGCTCTCAAGCTCCAGTGGTCGCAGTCCTCCGGCAGGATGTCGGACCCTGTTCAGGTGCCGCCCTCGGTTGCCCAGGATCTTCTGTGGTGGGCCGTCGAAGGCAATCTGATGAGGGGGGCTCCATTTTGGCTACCCTGGCCGGAGGTAACGATCATGACGGACACGTCCCTCACGGGATCGGGAGCTCATGCCAATAAGTTGACAGTCAGCGGTCGTTGGTCTCCGTCGGAGTCCAGACTCCATTTCAATCTGTTGAAGCTGAGGGCCATCAGGCTAGCCCTGAAGACTTTTCTGCCAACTGTGCGAGGGAAGAATGTCCTGATTCTGACAGACAACACAGTGGCCATGCACTACCTCAACAAAAAGGGGGGGGGCAGCTTCACTTCCTCTGTGCAGAGAGGCGATGCAGCTCTGGTTCTGGGCCATCCAGCAGGAAATTTCGATCTCAGCAGTTTATCTGGCTGTAGACGAAAATGAGGCGGCGGATGCTCTGAGCAGGCAGAGCACGGTCTCTCACAAGTGGTAGCTGGCTCGGGAGATTCTCCTGGAGATCTTCGCCCTTTGGGGGACCCCTCAAGTGGATCTCTTCGCCAGTAGTGTCAACCGGAAGTGCGAAAGATTCTGCTCGCGGGAATTTCCTCCAAGAGGAGCCTTAGGGGACGCGTTCGTAGTGGAGTGGTCCTTCCCACTGCTGTACGCGTTTCCTCCAGTCCCCGTCATTCCGCAAGTGCTGCAGAGGTTAGAGGTTCGGTTCCTGAATGATACTCATTGCTGCGGCTTGGGCCAGGAGAACGTGGTACCCGGACCTTCTCGACTTGTCCATCTGCCCTCCACGCCGTCTTCCCTACCGAGACGATCTGCTCTCACGGGAGGGGGGGGGTCAGGTTCTCCATCCAGAGGTCAAGTCCCTCAACCTTCATGCTTGGCTTCTGAAAGGTTGAGGTATAAGGATTGGAACCTCCCTGAAGACGTGATGGAGGTGTTGCTTTCGGCCAGCAGGCCAGAAACTATGTCCTTGTACTGTTGCCGTTGGAGAAAGTTTTGCGACTGGTGCAGGGTCAAAAATGTTGATTCTTTTTCATGTGCCATTCCTGTGGTTCTGTCTTTTTTTTGCTTTCGTTAGCCCACAAGGGCCTGCAAGTGGGTACCATTAAAGGTTGCCAGGCGGCGCTGTCCATCTTTAAGCGCTCGTCTGAGGAGTGTTCTTATTTTAAGATTCCTTTGATTTCTCAGTTTCTCAAAGGGCTCACTACTGTGTTCCCACCGTCACCTTTCCAGGTGCCCGGTTGGGATTTGAACCTGGTTCTAAAATTCCTAATGGGAGCTCCGTTTGAGCCTTTACATTCTTGTCCTTTGAGACTGCTAACCTTAAACTGTATTTTTAGTTGCGGTCACTTCCGCTCGCAGAGTGAGTGAGTTGCAGGCACTTTCTGTTAAGCCACCCTTCACTGTGTTTCATAAGGACAGGGTTTTCCTTAGGGTTCGTCCTTCTTTTCTTCCGAAAGTTGTGTCGGAATTTCATTTAAGCCAGAAGGTTGTTCTTCCAGCGTTCTATCCTCCTGCGCATCCTGGGAAGGAAGAGGAGAGCCTCCATAGGTTAGATCCTAGGAGAGCTTTAAGTTTCTACATCTCACGCATGTCCCGGGTCAGAGTGGATGATCAGCTCTTTTCAGGATATGCTGGAAGGCGTTTGGGACAAGCTGTTACTAAACAAACTTTGTCTAGATGGATTATCTTGACAATTTCTGAATGTTACCGCTTGGCGGGTAAGGACCCTCCGGTGGGCCTACGGGCTCATTCCACTAGAGGTGTGGCTGCCTCCACTGCTCTGCAGAGGGGTGTTCCATTTGTAACATTTTTGAAGCAGCCTCATGGGCCTCTGTCCATACTTTTGTAAAACACTACTCCCTGGATTCTATCCATGGGCAAGATTTGGCCTTTGGCAAGGCAGTCCTCTATTCTGCAATTTAATTGGGCATTCTAAAATTCTAAATTATTTTCCCACCTCCATACGTTGGTACTGCTTTGGGAGTCTGTTCTAGATGTGGAATACGTCGGAGGACCCAATCCCTTCGAAGAACAAGTTACTTTCTTACCTGGAAACGTTCTTTCGATGGGATGGTCCGACGACGTATTCCACTTCGCTCCCTCCCTACCTGCCCCTCTGCAGAATTTCTTATGCGATTGCAGCTTCCGTTTCTGCAAAGCTTTCTGTAGTCATTCTGGCAGAAAATTGGTGCCACACGTTCTGGGAAAAAACTACAACTGAGGCTACGGGCATCGTGCGTCCTACTTAGAACATCTGGTGACGTCAGTCCGACGGAGGCCCTCGAGGACAGCGTATCGATGTCATTGTCGCAGGACGCAGACGCAGAAAAGATTTTCCGAAGCAGCACAGCTGTGGCGATTACTGTCATAGATGTGGAATAAGTCGTCGGACCATCCCATCGAAAGAACGTTACCAGGTAAGAAAGTAACTTGTTCTTTTGGATGTAGTACATTTATCTATTGCTTCATGTATATATCTTTCTCCTTTGCAGGATACAACATTTTAAGGTAACCCCTGTGCTTTTGGGCATTGTGAATGCTGCCCGAAGTCCGCAGACATGCGTGCGGTCCGCAGACTCTGCGGCTATCTCGTTGTTTTGGATGTGAGGAACATGTAGAAAAACTAAGGGTAGCCTGGTAAAAACACAAGAAATTCAGGGAAAAAACATTGTTAAAGGGACGTTATGGTTAAGTTGCACTAATAAAAGCCCATGAAATTCAGTGGAAAAACTTTCTTAAAGGGACATTATGGTTACAGGTTAAATAGAAAACCCCCAGAAATTTGACGGTTATGGTAAGGTAGCCACCATAAATCGCTCCACCACCGTGCACTGCGAAGACTAACACCCAGGACATCAAAGTTGACATCGCAATTTTTTATTGATGTCATCACTGACATCACAAATCTGGGCCAATTGGTTTTGTTCACTGACCTATCTAAGCCGGAAGGTTTTGTTCACTGACCTATCTAAGCCGGACGGTTTTGTTCACTGACAGAATGTTTTAATGGAAAATGTGCTATTTATCGAGATGTTAACCTTCTTGTATATTATAGAAGTACTTTCCTAAAGTTTTGGTGTCAGCTCATGGTGCACAGATATGGGGCAATAAGCAGGCCTTAAACACAGAATTCATTTGTGTAATGATGTAATGTTATTGACATTTTCTATTGACTTTGTCTGTCTTCCTTACGTTAGTTTCCCCGTATGGGCCTCTAATTTGTATGCATTGTGGGTCTTTATATGTATTGTTTGTACTAACACAAGTAGTATGTAGTAAGTCTTGATTTATTAGCTATGTATTCCATGCTTAACATTACTCAAAACTCTCCAAGGATAGCATTCATTATTTTAGAAGCCAAAATTAACAGAATACAAATATTGTACTTCTATAGTGTATGCTGCAGCCAATTCTTGTGTATGTAAGATTGGGTTCCTGTATTAACAACAACACTTGAATATAATGTTTTGTTTACATAAGTCGGTAAGATAGCTCAGCGGTATGATCACTTGCTGCTGCGAGCTGAGTGTGATCTGCAGGTCGCAGGTTCGAATTCCGGCGAGGCCAACTCAGCCTTTCATCCTTCTGAGGTCCATAAATGAGTACCAATTTCGGTTGGGTGATATTGTATGTAAATATGTGCTCTGTAAAGCGCTTTGGATTAAGGCGCTGTATAAATAAACACATCATTATCATAAGTACATTCTTTAATACATTAAGTAGTTTGTGATAGGTCTTCCAATCACCCCTGACATCTTGTTACCAACATTATAAACGCAACTCCTTGTAAGGACTTTTCATCAAAGTTAATTTCATAGGCAATTTCATCCGTGATGTGATCAATGAAAACTGTGATGTCATCTTTGATGTCCTGGGTGTTACTCTGAGCATGCACGGTGGTGGTGCGAGTTATGGTTGCGTACCTTACCATAACTGGTGAATTGCTGGGGGTCTTTGATTTTACTTGTAACCATAACGTCCCTTTTAACAAAGTTTTTTCACTGAATTTGATAGGTTTTTATTATTGTAACTTAACCATAAAGTCCTTTTTGCACAACGTTTTTTTAACTGAAAAAATATATATATATGTGTGTGTGTGTGTGTGTGTGTGTATATGTATATATATATATATAACAGAGGATGGTCCTCAGGAGCTTGAATTTCTAGTTGCTAGGCGTCCAGAGAAACGGTGGGAAGGGTGCAACTGCTCAATTTAGTCCTACATCTAGCCAAATCAAAAGACCCCCACGCGGTCGTCTTCACTGTCTTTTTTTATGCCCAGACAGTGAATGTTACAAACACCTGAAGATCAACTTGCTCCATTGGCCAATTTTCCTCGAGACAAACATTGAATCCTTTTATGAATTTACACCAGTTGCTATTGGATCATGTTTGATTGCCTGATGTTAAACACATGCTGTGACCAACAAAAAGCTAGTAAACATCTGTAAAAATGATTTCCAATGGGGACAACTGTGAGAAACCTGAGGGTATTCTCCCTGGCCAGCCCAGCACATCCCTTTATTCAGGTGCCTTGGGAAGGGCCAATGCTCTCAGGCCCCAACCCCAGGGCTGGACGGAAGAGAGAATATTACCTGGAAAGGGGTACCTGAGGTTGTGCTACGGGGAAAACCCCAGCTGAGGCGCAGAATGATACTGATGAAGAGGGAGAGGAAGAAAAGACCTCTAAAGCCTTTATAGGGTATGTGACATATACCTCCCTCCGCGTGAATCCCTCCAGCCGGGATCCAACGATCCCTACGTATATAGCCAAGCCCCTAGGATTCCAAACCTCAAGCACCCCGACTCCGAGAATTCTCCTTTCTCCGTTATTCTCCACTCTAATGATCCCTTCATATCCAGCAATTCCCCCAGGAACCCAAGCCCCACTGCACCCAGAAACCATCTCTCCCAGAATCCCTGTTACCCTGCCCAAATATTCCCAATCGTTCTTCTCCACATCCCTCTGGTTCTTTCCTGAATACCCAGTCTACACAGATGAAACACTACTCTTCCCACAATCCTCCTTGTTTATTTTCTGATATTAACTCCGGTCTCTTCGGCTTGCTGTCCAAACCCTATCATTCTCACCCTTCTAACTTTACCAACAACCCTCATGAGAAACCCTTGTTTCCCGACACAAACACTTGCTCGCCCAGTAACCGAAAAAGGGCTAATATTAAAACCGTTTGCCTGACCCTTGTGTCGGGACATGTCAGGTAAAGTTAGGCAATTCACTAAAATCACCCACAACTGACGGCCCTTTCCCTTCCTCACAGGGATAAAAGGTGGAGCAAGAGAGCACAGTACGAGCAAGGCAGACCACAAGACGAGACAGCTATCCAGACCCGGCAGTTCAAGAGGAGGAGAAAGGCGGCACACATAGAGAGGCTGATGATGAGAGACACGTCCTTGCCCTTTCAGCAAAACCCTGCAAAACCTCAGCAGAAGGAACCGTAAGACCGAGGACAATAGCCCAAGTGTGTTGCAACAGATGTCAATGGTACACGCAGCGTATGAAAGCTTATAAGCCGGTGCAAGGGAGACTCCTGCTACCGTCATTGACTCCAGCTACAAGGAAAGCCAAGTGGTCCATCACAGCCTGTGAGTTGAAGTGGGAACCGATGAGAACCGGGCTGTGGTGAAAAAGTCGCAAAGTGAGAAAAATGTAAAGAATTGAAATTTTAAAGGGGAAACCAGCTGCAGAAGGGTACCGGTGCCACATGGGTGCTGCTCCGAGAAAGTCTGGTCGATCCCCGCCTGAGAGAAACTACAGATACCAGAAGGCCATAGGAGAGCCGCCAAGATAGGTCAGTGGTCATAGAAGAGGTCAAGCAAAATCCCTGTACAGTCGAAAGCCTTTGACCTAAGAACTATAAAAGAAAGGAGTGGAAGTAAATCCTGCTACATGAGAAAGCAAGGGAAGTGAAGTTGGCAAGGGTTAACCTGGAAGAGGGATGTGATGAAAAGGGGGAAAAGTCTAAAGTCCCAAGAAACTGTGTGTTAAAGGTGAACCCAGCAGAGGGGTGTCCACTGGAAAGGACAATGGAAAGTAATGGAAAGTAAAGGAAAGGAAAATAAAGACAAAGCCATAGTGAACATGGTGGAGGGAGGCTGAGAATAGAGAAGAGTCTGCACCCGGAGGAGGGGGACCCAAGGGTGAGACCATCACCCTAAGAAGCCATAGTGAACCTGGTGGAGGGAGGCTGAGAGTCAAAGGGTCTCTGCCCAAAAGAGGGGCACCCAGGGGTGGAGAACTATCACCCGAAAAGGAGAAGAACCTTTTGATTGAACTACTTTTATTTGATACTTCAGAACCTGACGGGCCTCGACAGAGAGAGAACATAGCTATCTGAGATCCTGATATCCGTACAGAATATTCTAGGGATTTGCGCCCAGAAGAGGGGCATCCCGGGGTGAAAGTAATTACCCATAAACCACTGAAAGGGGACTGTTTATTCGAATTGTGGATTAAGATTGGTGAAGGGTCAGCACCCGGAAGAGGGGCACCTAGGGGTGAATCTATCACCCAAAGAATACCTGAAAATGAACTTTGTGTTTGTTTTGTTAGCGAATGCGTTAGGCCCTCGAAGGCAAGAGACTTTCAAGAGAAACAAGACTTTGCCATCGAAGTTCCTGATAGCTGTAAGTGGAACTGTCGACTCGTGCTGGGAAAGCTGGAGTGTGTGCTGTGCTCCAAAATCCCATCTTATCCCGTGCTCAAAACATGGGGAAGGAAGACTTAGGCTATCGCACCCTGACATATTATTTGTGAACGCTTATTTCTTTTCTTGAAAACCATCCCACACCCTTTTTGTATTAGTTGTAAGGTTTTGCAATAGATTTCTTTGTATAGGCCTCTTTTATTTGACACAACGCCACTGGGACTGCCTTATTTTCATTTGATGGTTGACTCTTGCTCCCATCTTAGATTTAAGTTTAGAGTAGGCGTTTTTCCAACCTGCATACAATTTAATAAACACCCTTGAACTGTGATCACTTGTCTGTCTTTACTGTCGCCACCATGAGTTCCTTACTCAAGCCTGTGTATGACAGAGGCTGGCCTGAATGGACTTGATGACTTCTGCATGGCTCAGCTTGATGGTATTGCAGTTTTCAGACCCACTCGAGAAGAGCATGCAAGACACCACCAGATAATTTTGCAAGCCCTTAAGTAGGCCGACTTGACCATAAAGGCAACCACATTCTAGAGTGGACATGGATCAGTGACCTACCTTGGGCATGGGTTGGTGAGTGCAAGATATAGCCTCTGCCCAGTAAAGCACAGGTGGTACAAGACAGGGAGACCCTTACAACCCAAGCCCATGTGAGTCTACCGGGCCTCACTGGGTATTACTGGGATTTCATGGCTGTGGAACCTTAGCTTCCCCTTTTGACGGCTCTCAATATCTCAAAGAAACCTAAAATGATCTTGTCTGAGAGTGAGAAGGCCTTTTAGAGGGCGTAAAGGCTACTTTGTGCCAGGTACCTGACTGAGTTCCTTTATAGTACAGACTGATGCCTCTGAAACTGGAATAGCAGCAGTCGTCTCACAGCTACATTACAAAGGCAGGGAACACCCTATATGCCCCATCCGTCGCCAGCTTAACAGTGCATTTATGTGGGCCACTGTGAAAAAATGTTTTGCCATCATGTGGGTCCTTGGGAAACTGAGACCCTACCTCTTTTGGACTCTCGTCACCATTCATACTTTAAAGTGGCTGATGAACATGAAGGGTGAGAATTGTTCAAGTGGTTCATAATCCTTCAAAGCTCTGGCTTCACTATTGAGCATAGGCCAGGTCCCCAACATAGCAATGCTGATGGTCTGTCCAGGTTGCATAACCAACTAAAGCAATAAATCAATCCACGGGTGGATTAGTACCCTCTGCCCCTATTCTGGGGCAGAATGTGGCAAGTGTTGGAAACTATATTATTTTTGCTGCTTTACCTCCATAGACATCCATGGAACTCCCAACCTAACGCTGTTGTGTACCTGTCCTGACTTTTTGGAGGCAAGTGAATCATTTAATCCTCACTTGCATTGCTAAGCTCATCTGTTTTGAATCCCTGTGGCTGAGCGCAGAAGAGCTCTGTTCTACATTTTGAAATGTTCTGTTTTTTACACTGCATTTTTCAGTGAGGTGCGGTAGGGATTCTTTGTGTCCCTATAACGTTGTGGTTACTTGCCTGATATGTCCATGACTGGCTGTTGGCAGCTAATATTTTTCTACATGTTTCTTTTCATTGTCTCATGCACTTTTGCATTTTACTGCTTAGTGCCTTTTAGAGTACCATATACTCTATAATGGCTGTGCCATGAGATACTCCTACATCCTGTTCCCTTTTCTCCATCTTTTTGGGCGTCCCCCAACATGGGGATGGTACCGGAACCTTTGGCAGTGAAAAATTGAGCTTCCCCTTTAAATTTAGTGTAGACCGGGGCTTCGGTTAATATTCCAGGATTTTTGCGGTACCAAAGAACAACCAGGCTGGCCTGAGGGTAGTTCTGGACCTGTTATTTCTAAATCTGTCTTTACCGCTGGAACACTTCAAGATGATTAGTCCTGCGCACATAACCGAGTCTGTGTGCAGGGCACTGGATGTGTTACCTGGACCTCAAGGATGGTAATCTCCATGTACCCATCTATCAACGGCATCGGAAGTTTCTGCGGTTCACAATTCTCAAACCACTTACAGTACAAGGTGCTGCCCTTTGGCCTGAACTCGCCCGCTTGTTGCTGCACAAAGTTGATGAACGCAGTGGTGGGCCTTCTCCACTTGGAGTCCCATCGTCTATACCCTTAATTGGATGACTGGCTGGTGATGGTGGGGTAACCCTAAAGGGGTTGTGAGCTTCCTGCCTGAGATTGGCGGATATCCTTCATCAGCTGGGGTTTTCCCTCAACCAGAGGAAATCAGTTACTACCGTAGCAGAAACTGGTCTTCCTAGGGGTGCATTGGAACACTACTGTGCAGCGCATGTTCCCCCACGTCCGAGAGGCTTACCTCCCTCTGCAAGGCGGTGAAATACTTTCTGGCCAACACATCCACCTCAGCATGGTGGTTCCAGCACATTCTGGGCCTGATGGCCTCCTGCGTGCTATGAGAAACCCGACGGTATTCGCACTTCTTTTTCACCTGGGTCCTCTGCTCAGGTGGCCAGGGCACAGCCATCGCCTTTGGATCCAGACCCTGGGGGTGGACCAGTGCGGGAGGAGCACCTGGGTTGAGGGACCTTGGGAATTGGGAGTGGGATTCCCACGGGAGAGACTCAGTATTCCCCTTTCCCTAATTATCAAACATCCTATTCTTTCCAGACCCAAGCGGGATATTGTGAATCTTACCCTGTCTTCCCCCACCCCAATTTCAAAAACCACTGGGACGAAGAAGAGTATGGGCAGTCTCCATCTTGTCCGATTAACGAGGACAGGCAGAGTCAGGCCTCCCTTTTCAACCACCCACACCTGAAACTGGTTAAACCTCCCTACCAGTATAAAAGCCAGAGCACAGGAACACAATCTGAGCGAGCTGGGGATGCTGGAGAGTGCAGATAAGCCAGAGGGAGACCAATCAAGCGGAAGAACGTGGAAGGTATGGAAGGGGAGGAACTGCGCAGACACTGGACCTGTGAGTGCAGTGAGAGCTGTGCCTCCAGGGAGCCACACCAGGGGCAGCGGCGGTTGTCTGGCGGCACACACATCAGAGCTCCTCCCCTGGGTGAAACTGAAGTCCATGCCTTTTGAGTGGCAGATGGTAGGACCCTGAACTCAGTGAAACACCCCCTTGTGCTCCTGTTGCTCCCAGACTGCAAGAGTACAGTTTCGGGGAGCTGGTGAAGTGGGAGCAAAATACAAGGAACTGCATTCTGGGACTGGAAGTCAAACCATTTCTTTTTGAAAACTGAGAGGGGTCCGAGCCTGGCTGAGGGAGACCCTTGTGTGTGTGAACATTAAGGAGGGGTCCAAGAATCCAAAGAGATTTTGGGAAGAAGTCGAGAGCACGGCGGGAACCCGGAAAGCCAGAGTGCAGAAAGAAGCCTCGCAATACCGAAGGGGAACGTGGAGCCGAGACGCTGCCTCAGTGCTGGCGAGAGGCTGTGGCTTGGCTAGCGAGACGTATCTCTAGGAAATTAGGAGAAGTCAGGCTGCAAGCTGCTGATGATGCCCTGAATGAAGGCGAAATGCAGGAGTACTGTGAACACAGCAACCAGTGAGTTTCCGAGAATGAAAGAAACCTGGTGCATGGAAGTGTCAAAGGAATGAATGTGAAATACATCAAAGTGGTCATGCAGAGGTTAAGCAAAGGCCTTGCACAGTCGAAAGTCTTCAATTATCGAAGGAAGAAGGAATTGTGAGCAACGGGTCCGAGCCCTGCTGAAGGAGATCTGTAAACCTGTGTGTTAGGCAGAAACCTGTGCAGTTCCCTTGGGGACCACTGCAAGAAGATTAAGACTACAGGAGTAAACAGTAAACCCAATTGGTAGCAGCCTGCACCGCCCAGATTTACTTGGTAGCTGTGGCTGAGCAGTCAGAACTCTCTCAAGATGAGTAGGGCAGTATGTAGAGTATACACAATAGGACTAAAAACACAGTAGAGCAAACAAACACTGACCAGAGCTTTGTATCAAAAGTATATAATTATTTATTTAAAACACACTTTATGAAATACACTAACACTCTAAATCAAAAGCAATTTAAAACAGTCACGCAAAGTATATACACCTCCCTTAATGAGTATTACACAAGTCTAAGTTAGCACACCACTTTTTGTCACAACAGAGGTGAGCGCATAACATAGATGGCACTCCAATAATTCGTTACTTGGAGAGAAAAAGGCAGGTCATAAAAATAAAACAGTTCCCAATACTTTTCTAAGAACACAGCAAGTTAAGAAAGGCAGAGTATACTGTAGAGCCAAAGTTCATAGGGCAGGGCCACTTTAAATGGAGCAAGGTGGAATGTGCCCAAGATCACACAGTTTAAATGCACTAAAAGTCTTTGCAGAAATGCTCAAAAAAGGAGGTTGGTTCAACAAGAAAGATGAAGTTAGAAGGTCTGGGGGCCAACCCAGGTGAAAAGCCAAGGATGTAAGGGTCACCTTTAGCGATTCGAAGAAAGGGAGGCCAGGCGGAACACAGTACCCTAAAGAGTGAGGAAGCTCCAGCAGTGGCAGTTCCTGGCAGTGGTGGCGGTTCGTGGATTCGACCAGGGGAAGAGATGATCTCGTCGAGGAAGAAAACGTGGAGTCGTTGCACTGCCCAGACATGAAACCAGTCGCAGAGTTCGTCGGTTAAAAGGTGCGTTCCTTTTATTCACGGTCAAAGTGGTGAAGCTTGGCTATCCGGCCGCCGGGTTGCTTGGCACGGGCGATTCGACCAAGGGACGTCCTTGAAGGCGAAAGTCAAACTGGTTGATTCTACCAGCTCAGAGGAAGAAGACTCGTTCAGCAGAAGATCTTCTCTTGTCGTTGGGAAAGTGGTGAGTTTGTTGCAGCAGGGCTCCACCGGTGGTGTCGTTGTTGCGGATGGCTCAGCTTCTTCCCTCTTTGGATTTCTTAGGTCCCGTGGCGACGTCTGATGTTCCAGTCCCAAAAGCCCTGCTTTTATGCAGAAAAACCCCCTAGCTGTCACTCATACATGCAAAGTGGGCCAACTGGGCCAATCAGAACAGAGTGCGACTTGAGTTGCTAAGGCAACTCAGTCCAGGGTGCCAAAACCCCCACCCACACATCCTGTGGAACCCAGACAGAGTGGCACCATTTGGAGGGCTTCTGTGGAGAAGCCTGCCAAAAAGTGGAACAAAGGGCCCGACCTTAGTTAGAGTTACAGAGACGGACACGAACGCCATTTTAGAATTGTGTTCTGGCGAAAAGACCCAACAGGTGATTTTATATTAATTAAATAAACCGGCGGTATCTTAACATTGCACCAAAAAGTGGTGCGTTTAAAATCAATGGGAAAATGCCATAGGAAAATATTCCGGTGGAATATTTCGCATGGTAACCATTGCCACCAGCCAGAAACTCGACAAGGGGGGACTGGACAGTGCCCCCTTGAAAACAGACCTAGGGGCAATTGAATTACCCCTTCCAGTACTTCCACAATATGATGGTTTGTACTGGTTCTGTTCACAATTTTGAACTAGTAAAGCCAATGGTGACTTTACATGCCCTGGGAGACAGTAGTCAGTCCCATGGTATGGAGTCTATGTTTGGGGGTCACTATGACACCCCTGTGTTACTGCACTGAGGGTGCTGTGTAACACCTATACAAAACAGATGATACCCTATGGAGAAAAATACCCCATTGCCCATAAGCACACAAAAGTCAAAGCCATATAATCATGCCTAAGAGTGGGAGGAAAAGAGTCTCACTCTTAGCAGGAGAAAAAAACAAACCCGAAAAATTCATCAAAGCTGCTGGGGGACTCACTAGGTTTGCGAAATTAGCCATTTAAGAGAATTCTCCCTAACATTGTGAATAAGGACTCTGAGCCCAAACAAGGGAGACCAATTGTGAACATTGTGCTAATGGGGTCTGAGCCCGAATGAGGGAGATCAGTGGTCCGAGCCCAATCGAGGGAGACCAATTGTGAATGATGGGTCCGATCCTGGCTGAGAGAGGCCCGGGGTCCGATCTCAGCTGATGGAGACCCACTAGAAACCGTGAACCCTTAAACTTGTGAACTTTGAAAAAACCTGAAGAAGAGAAGGACATTTGTTTTGTTTGTGTCCAGGCATCCTTCAAACAAGAGACTTTATTTTGGGGAAAAGACTTGTCACAGAAAGCCCTGACTTATGCCATGAACTGCATCTTCGAGCCACAGAAGCCAGAGTGTGTTCGAAGCTCAAGCGTGCCACCTTCTCCCCTGCTGAAAACGTGGGGAAGGTAACACATTTACTCAGCCATTCCAACCTATTATTTTCTGAACACACTCTTTTGCATACATCATTTTCTCACACAATTTGTATTGAGAATTAAGGATTGGCAATTGGTTTATTAGTATAGGCCCTTTTTATTTTGACAAGACTCCACTAGGACTGCCTTTATTTTTACTTTGATGGTTGTAGCTTGCTCCCATCCTTAGATTAGGGTTATATAGGCGTTCATCCAACCCTTTGAAGTTCAATAAACACCCTTGAACTGTGATCACGTGTCTGCCTTCACTGTTTGATACCATGCCTTCTTCGCAGTTCTCACTGTGCCGCGCGCTCTCCTCAAGATGGTGCGCTGTCGGCTCCATCTGGTGGCCATTTGGGATCAGGAGACAGGGTTTCATTCGTACAGGATACCAATATCACCGCTTCTGCTGCCCGATCTTCGCTGGTGGCTAATGTAGGGCAATGTAGCATGGTCCAGGACAGAAGCCCTCTTGCATATCAACCTGCTTGAGCTCAGGGCAGTGGGCCTGGCCCTCGAGGCGTTCATGCTACTCATCAGGGACTGGTCTGTTCTGGTCAGAACGGACATTTCAACTACAATGTTATACCTGAACAAGCAGGGTGGCGCCTGTTCCGCCCCATCAACCCCCCCAAGGCCCTTACCTCTACATGGAGGCGGTTTCAACCTGGGAATGTGCCCTTTTGTACGGGATTTCGGCAGTCCACCTCCCGGGAGACAGCAATGCAGAAGCAGACCAGTTGAGCTGTCTGGGGTTAAACACCTATGAGTGGGAGTTGCACGACGACTCCTTATTGCCCCTGTTCGAGCATTGGGAGTTCGCGGACCTGGATTTGTTTGCATCCCTTCGGAATGCCAGTGCCCCCTGTTTGCATCATGGGCAGGTCGGGGGTCACTGGGAGACCTTCCAGATCTGTTGGTACAGCCGCAGGATTTATGCGTTCCTGTCCACCTTCTGCTCCAACGGACCCTCTGCAAGTTCTGGGTCTCTGTGTGTTGCAGCCTCATACTGGTGGCCCCCCACTGGCCTTTTGAGACCCTGTTTTTCGGATCTGCTGCAGTTGTTCTCCCAGGGTCCCATCCATCTTCCGATTCCCCAGCGCGGTGTCATGACTACCAACGGAACTACACTGCAGGTACACACCCTCTTGCCAATTCCAGGGGTAGTTTGCTTCATCCGCAGTCCTGTAGTACACTCAGGCACAAAAAGACTAATATGAGGGAAAATGCAAGGTGGACCGTCCTGGCACGCCTGGCACTTGTTGCAGCCAAAAACATTACAGGGGCTAAGTTGCATTAGACATCAGACTTCCTGGTACACCTAAGATGGCTGTTCTATAAGCCATCGGATTCCCGTGGGGTGTTTTCTAGTTGCTGGGAGTGGCTGGCTATATAAGCCCCGGCCAGACTTTCAGCCCTGCTTCGCGTTAAACTGCTAACGCAGCATAACATTTACCAGCGAGTCTCCGTCCTGCAATACAAGAAGAAACCGCATTTGAGAACAAAGCTTTCATTGGTAAAGAGGACATAATATCTCAGAACTCACCCTGACGTTGCATCCTGGGTCATCTCTGGTGGAATTTCCAGCTTTTCACCCCTCAGCAGACGTGTGTCCCTCGATCCCGAAGTCTTCAGACCACTAAACCCAAACTCCTGAAAAGAAAGACAGACAATGTTAACAGGCAAGATAAGCAGGCAGCGCGCACAGTTCTAAATAAGCATACTTCAACAGTGCTTTTTATTACTTGGAACTTACCCTCTTAATGAGTAGCTGACTACAAGCTGCTCCGTCGGTCGAACTTTCCTTTCACTGCAAGCAGCTATCTGCAAGAGTGAAACGCGCGCTTGACATACCGCAAGCATTAATCTACACCTTTTGAACATCAGAGCCCAGGTCCTCGTGGAACAACGCGGACTGCTGGGAACACATAAAGGCAGCGCAGAATGGCACGGACAGTACTTGAAGCCTGATACAAGGCCCCTGAGCATTACTGGCAATACTACACTTCTCAAACCTTCAGAAGATAGAAGCAGCACCCTCGAGCCACAGCAGGCCTGGGTTTGAGTACCAGTGAGGAAACTGGTAGAGTGCATTGGCGCCCTTGCGATTGATAGCAGGATGGCGAGCCCACCTTCTTCTACTCTCAGGTGAGCTGAGCACCTAGGGACATTAAACCCATAGGGACAATAAGGGAACTAGGTAAAGTCTGGGGAAGTGAAGGCAAACACTGAGGCTCATGAGAATACTTGTTCCCTCATATTAGGTGCAGTCCCGATCGCCCCAACCCGACGCTCAGCAATACCAACCACCTTGAGACTCCAGGCGCTCCTACAGAGACCAGGTATGCGTAACACGCGGGCTTCCTGATGCAGCAGGGCGGGGCAGTGGAAAATCTGGACCCGGACAAACTGGCCCTGGCGGCCTGGTTCCTGATCAGCTGAGGCGTCGGCACGCTCAATTTTCAGATGACAACTGGGACATCATTCAGCAGGCCAGAAGCCCTCTACTTAGTCCCATTATAAGACCAAATGGACTAGGTTCTGCCATTGGGCTCATGACATGGGGCTGGACCCCTGTCACCTGTCCTCTTAGATGACGTACTGGCTTTACTCCTACATCCCTTCCCCTTTCCTCCATACTGAAGGGGCGTCCCTCGCTAGGGACAAGAGACTGAACCTTTTTCACCAGAAAAACCCTTCCCCCATGAAATTTAGAGGAGCACGGGGGTACGGCCCTGGGAGCATGAGCTGCCCTGGCTCCGCCCACCAGCGCTACTCCCCAGTCCGTTTTCCGCATCGACAGTAATGGGCTGATTTCACCAGCGCTCCTGGGTTTGACTTTGGCCTTGTAATACCACGCTCTCTTCCCCAGATACTTTCTGCTGTCTTTTTGTCTTTTTATTAATCAGGTACTTGGTCCTCTGGCGCCACACTCCTCCCCGCCGCATGTCGACATCAGCAGGCTTCAGCTGGTGTCCAGCCTTCGAAGGGCTCTTCCCTACGTCTGATCCCCATGCTCTTTGCCTCCGCTGCCTTGGCCCCGACCATGGCTGGGAGGGGTGTATTGTGTGCAACGCGCTTACAACGCATGCTCTGAAGAACAGGTTAGCTCGGTGGAGGGAGCTCTTCAAGAAGGCGCCTCCAGAGGACTTGAAGGACTTCTTCAGACATAAGTCAAGGCCCAAGGTGGGGCCGCTTTTTTCCATCGCACCCCGCAAGGGCGACTCCTTCCCAAAGAAATGGCCGAGCTGGAGGAACCTTTCAGATTGGTACTGACGCTATTTCAGCTACCGGCCGCTAAGCTGAGGGGTCTAGATCCTTCCGGAGACGGTGTTAAGGGACTGCAAGGTTCTTTTACCGGGTGTACACCCGAGGGGCTATGTCCTAGTACTGGTCAGATGTCTGAGGGGGCGCCTGCACCTACCACTACCGGCAATATTGCTAAGGGCAACACGCTACCAGGCCCTGTCCTGAGGTGCAGGGTAGGTCTCATGCTCCACCGCCAAGAGTCCTGGAGGAGGCCGGACCCAGTGAGCCAAGCACTGCGACTGTGGCGCTCAGATCGACAATATGGCTGCCACACCGGACAAAACGGCAGGTCGTCCAATACCACCCTTTGGAACAGAACAGGTGGGAGAGCGAGTTACAAGGTGGGACTGGTGTCAACCAGGTACGTGGCCTACAGCTTATCCATCAGCATTGCAGGGCAGGCTTACCCTGCAACCGGAAAGACAGTCTGCACTGGTCCCAGCAGCCGCCCGCTACCCCGTCAACATCACCTGCCACCCCACCGGCCTGTGAGGACAGGTTCTTTGAAAAGTTCCTCACCCTCATGAGATCTCCTGAGATGGGGGCCATCCTTCGGGATGTGATCAGGGACATGCTCCCTCCACCTGCACCTATAGTCATTCCTCCTATGGCTCCAGCGCTGCAGGCCCCGGTGCAGCCCCTGCTGCCCTCGCCGGCTCCTTATATTCCGGCTCCCCTGCCTACCACAGTTGTCGGTTCCACACCTGCCTCCGCTGCAGCCTCCAGCTCCGGTCCCCACACAGCAGCCCTCGGCGCCCAGCACTCCTCACCTGCTCCGGACCAGTTGGACACCCTGGTGGACACTGACGAGGAAGAGGACCCCAACACACCGTCATCAGCCATGGCCTTCCACGAACGGCTTGCAGGTTTGGCAGAGTACTTGAGGCTTCCTCAACCCAAGGTTGAACAACCGGAGGCGGGGTTCCTGGCCGAGGTCCTCACTCTACGGCCTGTGGCTAGAACGGGGATCCGGATGCAGAAGGACTTTGTCGCCTTGGCCAAAAAGGGGTGGCGTAAGCCCCACTCGGCCCAGCCCGTCAATCAGCGCCTCAACGCCAAGTATAGGCAAAAGGAAGGGGATTCACTCTTGCTGTCGGCACATCCTCGACTGCACTCTTCTGTGATTGCTGCAGCCTTACTCTACTCAAAGCCTCAATCGTCCTCGGCCACCTTGTCCTCTGCGCTGTTAGGCAAGGAGGAGAAGTTCTTGGAGGCTTACGGAAAGAAGCTTTATTCCAACGCCTCACTGCACCTTCGTCAATCCAACGCGGATGCCATGCTGACAGCCATTAACCAGAGGCTTTTCCGGGAAATAGCCGACTTCTTTCCAGAACCTCCGGTGCAGAGCCAGGCACGTTTCAAGGCGGGACTGGCAGAGGCTACATTGGTGGCAGAAGACATCATGGAGTCCACCGTGGCCCACATTGATACCTCTGGCCGGGTCATATGCATCGCACGGACATAAGGACGGCCTGGCTTCGGTCTACTAAATTCAACCCAGACGTCCAGGAATGCACATTGGACCTTCCATTCGAGGGGGGTGACCTCTTTCACTACACCACCGACGAGTAACTAGATAAATAGACACAGTTCCCAAACTGCAAAGTCTTTATCCTTACGAAGGCCACGCCCAAGGCGTACACCCAGTCGCATCAACGCTCCGATGAGGGGCAGGAGTTTGGCGGGTTCTGGGGCTTCCAAGAACAGATGTCTAGGCGGCCTGACCGTTCTCCGAGTCAGCACTGGCGTAAACAACAAAAGGGGCTTTGTTCAGTCCCCCTTCTCTGCAACAGCCTCGGAGGAAAAGAAGGCAGGACGCGCCCCTTCGGGTCCACGTGTCTCTGGTGGGGGGGCAGGCTTACCATTCACTCAGTTTTGGCGTCAGAAGTTCGCGGAGCCCTGGATCCTATCGGTGGTGTCTATGGGGTACCATCTACCGATTCCTCCCTCCTCCCCTCCACTCCCACAGATTGAGATAGCAACTCTCTTGGCGGAAGTTCGATCGAGAGCCAGGCAGTGGAAGAAGTCCCAGCAAGGCTTGGGCATCTACTCCAAGAGTTGTCACCATACAAAAGTACCACCATGCTGGCCTGACAGTTTTTGGACCTCTCCACCCTCAACCTCTCCCTCTCTTCAGAAATTCAAGAAGGTTACGCCAGCACTCATAGTGTAAACACTGTGCAGGGGAAACTGGATGTGCTCCCTGGATCTGAAGGACTCTTATCTACACGTACCTATTTGGCAGCCTCATCGATCCTTTGTGCAGTTCAGGATCACAGGCTGCCATTTCCAATACAAGGATCTACCCTTCGGCCTCAACTCAGCCTCCAGGGTGTTTACCACACCAATGAACGCAGTGGCGGCCCTCCTCTGGGCCACCATGTCTACCCATACCTGGACGACTGGCTCGTCAGGGTGAGATCTCCGGAGGCGGTGCATCACACTTCCTTCGCTCTTATGACCGCTCTCCACGAGCTGGGATTTTCTATCAACCTCAATTCTCAGCTGCAGCCTAGGCGGAGCCGGGCCTTTCTGGGCCTCATATGGGACACAAACTCCGAGAGTTTTCCCATCGGAGGACAAGATCATGGCCATCAAGAGTAAGTCACTTCCTTAGATGAGAGGTGACCTTGGCCTGGTGGTACCAGCATTTACTGGGGATCATGGCAGCGGTCCTACTGGCCATCCCCCACACGAGACTCAAGATGAGATTACAGCCGCACTTCCGTTTCATGAATCAGGAGCGGGGCTCCCAAGTGGAGCTTGTCAGCATTCCTTCTTCTCTCCACCCGGACCTCACTTGGTGGTCCAGGGACTGCAACCTGCGCACTGGCAGGCCCTTCTGGCAGGCACCCCCCTCAGGTCACCATCACCACGGATTCCTCCCTGGAAGGCTGAGGGGGCTATGCTGGACGTGTCCATTGAGTCTGGTCCCTGCAGGAGCAGGAATCTCGTATCAACTGGCTGGAGCTGAAGGCTGTCTGGCTAGCTCTGAAGGCTTTCCTTCTGCTCATTGGGGGCAAGGCCGTCCTCATCCACGTGACAACTCCACCAGCATGTATTATGTCAACAAGCAGGGTGGCACCAGGTCCCCTCCACTGTGCATCCTAGCAGTCAGCATGTGGGACTGGGCCCTGGAGAACATCTACCTGACTGCAATCCACCTCCCGCCCGAGGGAGTCAAGCCTGTAAGCGGACCGGCTCAGCAGACTGAGAGCGGACAATTACAAATGGCAATTGAACAATTCGGTTCTGATGGGGTCTTCAGCAGATGGGGGGATCCCCAGGTGGACCTCTTTGCCTCCTGGTCCAACAGGAAGTGCCAGCAGTTGGCGTTCTGGCAGGGGTAAGTTCCCGGCTCCCTGGGTGACTCATTCCAGATACAGTGGAATGGCATGACAGCATATGCATTCCCTCCCACACCCCTGATCCACAGGATGATCTGCAAGATAAGAGAAAAGTGTTGCCTCTGCATCATGCTGATAGCTCCATGGTGGCCGGCAAGACCATGGTTCTCAGAGCTCCTCAGTCTCTCGGACAGGCCACTCATTCACCTGCCGCTGGGCCCAGCTCACCTCCTCTCGCAGCAGGGGGACAGGGTCATCCACCCTGCTCCACAGAAATTAGCCCTTGCAGCGTGTTTCCTGAACAGGTCACACTGAAGCAAGCATCTGAGCCTGTCTCAGGCTAACCTGGACATCATTCAGGGCTCTAGGAGCAGGGTAACTAGGAGCCAGTACAAGAATAAATGGACCAGGTATTGTCACTGGGTGGACTCTAAGGATATCGACCCTCTTAATTGCACATTGGAAGATGTGCTCTCATTCTCGGCACACCTCGCTCACTCAGGGTTGCTAATAGACACCTGCTGCACCCACTTGGTAACCGTAGGGGCCTACAGGGATTCTGAGGCATAGGTCTCACCAGGCTCTACCCACCCATCAAGAAGCCACACCCCGTGTGGTATCTCAATGTAGTGTTGGGCGCCCTGGCGCACAAACCTTTCAAACCAATGGCGTCCATGGACATCAGATTGGTCACAATTAAAATAGCTCTGTTGGTGGTTCTCACCTCTGCTTGCAGGGTCAGCGAGATCCAGGCTCTGTTGACATCAGAACCCTATACTACTTTTCACAAAGATAAGGTGTGAATGCACCCCGTGTTCCTACCTAAGGTAGGCTTCGCTTTCCATCTAAACAAGGAGATAGTTTTACCTAAGTTTTTTGCCGATCCTAAAGACTATGCTCAGAGGGTCTTAAACTGTCTGGCTGTCAGACGCGCTCTGAAATTCTATCTGGACAGGACCAAGAGCTTCCAAAAGTCAGACACTCTGTCATCTTCGGGTGGGTCAAGGCCAAGTTATCAGGCTTCCAAGGCCTCTACAGCAGGGTGGATGGTTTTGGCCATCAAGGAGGCCTATGAGGGGCAGCACAAACTACTTCCAGCTAACATGCACGCCCACACTGTCAGAGTCAAGGCCACGGTCGTCGCATTTCAGCGGCAGGTCCCGTGGCAGGTCATCAGCAGGGCGGCCACCTGGGCCACCCCTTCGGCTTTCTATAAGCACTACTGTTTGGACGCCGGCTCTAAATCAGATGCGGGTTTCGGACAGGCGGTTCTAAGAAACTTGTTCGGTTAAGGAGCGTCTCCTCTCCACCCTGGGGCTACATTCAGTTGTAATCGCCCATGCAGTATGGAGGAAAGGGGACGGGACATAGTAGTAATTAATAGTTACTCACAGTAGGGACTAACGTACTCCTCGTCCATAGTTCCCTTTCCTCCATACGTCTCACCATCTTCCCCACTAACAATACTGGAGTCATTAGGCAATGTTAATATTGTTGATGCGTCAATGGGGACTGAGTGGCACCAGTGGGCGGAGTCATGGGAGTGCATGCTCCCAGGGCAGCGTGCCTCTAAATTTAAAGGGGAAGAAGGTTTTTTCTGGTGAAAAAGTTGTCTCCCATCCCATAGCGAGGGCCACCCATGCAGTATGGAGGAAATGGGACTATGGACTAGGAGTACGTTAGTCACTACGGTGAGTAGCTATTAATTTTCGGCACACCTGGCTTGTTCTGGAGTCAAGGTGGATGCTTGCTGCATGTATTTGGTGGCCATCGGGGCTTACAAGAATTCCCTTGAACATGTGTTTTCTGCAGCCAACTCGGTTACGGCCCGCCTTGTCTAGGATTTTTCCTCCGGTGCATAGACCTCATCCGGTCTGGGACCTCAGTGTGGTTCTTTGCGGCTTTGCAACGCAAGCCTTTCGAGCCGATGCCCTTCACCACGTTTCAAATATGGCCATGGGCAAACCTGTTCCTGAGGGGATTCATGCTCATGTGGTCAGAGCCAATGCCATGGCCGTCGCGTTTCAGAGACGCACGTCTTGGGATGTCATCAGCAAAGCGGCTACTTGGGGTCACTCAGTCAGCCTTCTGTAAACACTACTCTCTGGACACCAGCTGCAGAGTTTGGTCAGGTGGTTCTGATGAACCTTTTTGTTTCATCCTAGTAATGAGGCAGGTTATCACCGCTCCACCCTATGGTTCTTGCTGGGTAGAATCACCCACAAGGATGGAGGAAATGGGATGGTACGTATGAGTAAATAATGTTACTCACCCTAGGGATTAGAGTACTCAGTCTCCTTTCCTCCATACCTCCCACCCACCTTCCCCCGCTAGTATACCATGGGCTAATAAGTATAAATGTAGTCAGGTATCTAAGCGTCGAATGTGTTCAAAGGGGACTGAGCTGAGGCGCCGGAAGGTGGGTTTTGGTGGGGCGTTCACACGGGCAAAGCCAAGGCCCCTGCACGGTATACTGAATTTAAAGGGGAAGCTCAATTCTTTGCTGCCAAAGCTTCTGGTACCGTCCCCATGTTGGCGGATACTCACAAGGATGAAGGAAAGGGGACTTTGGACTATGAGTACATTAGTCACTATGGTGAGTAACTTTAATTGTTCGCCTGTCCTTTGGCCATTTTGTATTTTAGTCCATCTTCCTGCCCTCTTGAAGCTGGATTTGCCATATGTGGTAAGGCCTTTCCCTGGGAAAATACCAACATTCTTGGGCAAAGCAGCAGTGTGTGTTTGTGGCTTTATGTGGGGGCTGGGACCATCTGGTCCCACTCCACATCCATGCCAAAGTACCAGTTGCTGGGCAGATGTTGCTGGAGGCTATCCATGATTGGATAGCCAATACCAATTTGATTGGGGCAGATCCTTACCATTTGTGGACCTGGGCGCGCTTCCAGTCCATATCTTGGATTAAGTAGACTCCTGCAGCCATTCCTGCCATCACTGTTAGAGCCAAATGCTCTATGAAGAAGAGCAACCAGTGATGACTCAAGGACGACCCTCCCTGCAGCTGAAAAACACCAACTCCAGTGAAGTCTTGGTGACACCCTGCTCGGGGATCTTTGCCTTCTGAGCCTTTGAAAGTGTCGAAGGATCAACTGATGGACTGGCCAGGTCTCTCCTGGGCTATTCCACTACAGCAGTCGCGGTTTCTGAGTGCAGCCTTGGAACTTGGAGGATCTTCAACTTGTTCCTGTGTTTTCAGCCTTCTTGCATCTACAGAAGCTGTGAATGACCTGCTCCTTTGTTCGTCCCTGGAAGATTGCATGTCGCCAACTGACTGGTGACTCTTGTTGTAATCCATTTTGTTTGCTTCCTGCAAAAGTCTTCTCCTTTTCTTCGCCTGGGTGTTCACCTGGAAGGTGTCTCTAACCGACTCCTAAGCACTGTGACTGCACAAGTCTAAATCCTGCATCCAAATGTGACTTTTGCACCCTGGACCTTCCTTGATCAGATTAGCACAGAGGACTGTACCCAACACGTTCTGGAATCTCAGCCATGGTCATACATTGTCCTTAACTACTCTTTCCTGGCTTTGGTTGGTGGAGGCCTGGTCAAGAATCACTTTCTTGATCTGTCCTGTTGACTGGGATTGAGTTAGTTTGCTTAACTGAACTTTACTTACATCTTTGGATTTTTGATCATAACCACTGGCATCGTCTAAATCTCTTAACCTACCAAAATGAAATGTTGTGGGCACCAGTCCAAAACCATTTTAAGGTTGGGCTCAATTAGGTATTCTGTGGTAATTCGAAGTGTCTATTAATTTTATAAATACAAATACTTACCAGTGTTTCACTTGTTGTTGTAGGGTATGCAACCTTTCTTCTGTATAGATCTTGTTTTATAGTAAGTGTGTGACAATATTTGACTAGAGGTTTTTGTGGGTTAGTGTGCAGTTTCAAGGCCTAATAAATCCATGTATTTTTGTGTACTTAACTTTATAACTTGAATTATTGATGGTGTTCTCTGTTGACCCATTGTAGCCCTACACCATTTACAGCCCTCCTGAGAACTCTGCCTTGTCTCCCTTCTACCTTGCATATGTTGGGGCTGGCTAGTGGTGAGATGTAGTTCTAGAATCTGGCCTGGTGGGCTGACTTTAGGAGGTCTCCCTAGTTATGATGAACAAGTAGCTCAAAGAGGTTAGCCCAATCCCAATAGAGGTAGGTGGATGAGCCGTCCAGGCTTAGTCTCAGGTGAGTTTGGGTGGGGACAGGGGCCTGCAATAAGGCCACACAGTATAGCACACGATAATTCAATTTAGACAGTCTTTATAACAATACAGTACTTATTTTAGGTCTTATGCTCACATTGTGAATATACATTATTAGCACACAATACTGTATCATACAAATATATACAGTCACCATAGGTTCACTTAATAAACATCAGATAACCTAATCAAGCAAAGCAGGCAAGTAAGTTAGACGCATTAAATGATGGGAACCAAATCACAAGAGCAGTACCCTAACTTGAGAAGTCCAAAACGTGTGATGAATGGGTCCTTGTGCCACAAAGTCACAGGGTTCAATACAGTGTTTCTTGGCAGTACAAGTTCTCTTTAGAAAGGATGCAATTGGCTTGTGGTGATAGTTTGAAAATATTTCAGTTATTCAACAATTTGCCAAAGGAAAGGTAAGTAGTCTCCCTTCTTCCACACCCAAGGCCAACCCAGGGACAGGACATTTGGCCCAGGTTCGACGACCTGAGCTGAGTGGAATTGGAGGTAGGAGACAAAATGACTTGTTTCCAATGGTATCCTAAGGAGGATTGGGGCAGGCACACTGATGCTTACTTACCCCTCTGACTCTGATTTTCTCAGATGTCTTTGTGAATCGTCTAGGGGTCTCTGGGGGCTCCATCTTCCTCTAATGGTTCCAGTGAGAGGCGCATAGGAATTGCGGGTTTGAGGATTCTTGTGGTCAGCTGGTAATGCAAGATGCAACCCCTGTCAGTGCTGGAATGCAGAATCCAACGATGCAGGCCTCCTTGGGACATGTCACTGGATAGAGGGAGACCAGTTTCAGCCACAATCATGGTTTATCTGTGACAGGCGTCCTTCCAGTCACGGTCACAGTGGCTACTCAGGGGCAGGTTTCAGTGAGGGTGGGAAGCTGAAACCTTGGGAGAAGTTGACTTGTGGCACAAGCTGGTGACTGCCAATGTTCCTGACTTCAATTTTGAACAGCAATGGTTTTGGCAAGGTAGCCCACGGGAGAGCTGGCCAATCCACTGGGCAGTCCAGGGACACTTCCGAAGACACTGAAGGACTGGATCCTCAAATGCGTTGAGACTACTTGGTCCCACTAGTCAAGGGTCAAAGCACAGCTCAAGGTCTTTGGAGATCATGCAAAGCTACAGGTCTTCCCTGGGCTGGACACAGGAAGGCATGCTGGGCCACTTTAGGAATCTACTTCGGATCTTAGGTAGGCTGCTCTTCTTCGAGGGATTGTGGGCTCCAGCGTAGATCTGAATGGCTCGAGAGGTCCTCCTTTTATCCAACATTCAAGCTAGAAGCAAGTCGTAGCCCCCCAATGGTAGAGATCTACACCATCCAAACTGCCAGTCGCTGTCCAATCGGGGTCAACTTGGTTCACATCCTCACCTGTAGCAGAGACTCTGGCACCAAGGATGTGGACTGGGACGAAACAGTACGAGCCCCCTTCTTTGAACATACACACTCAAATGCTCAGTAGGCCGCGAAAGCCGCAGCTTTCCCAGGCAGGTGCTGGACTTTATGAGGACTTTACTGACCTGAGATGGCAGGAAAGCTAAACTATAATATGAGCAAAGAACAAGCGGAAATCTTGTGACACGGCCACTAGCCACGTTTAGCAGCCATACGCAGTAAACACCAATGTGCACTCTAAAAATAATGCGAAAATTGTACAAATGTAACTGCTGCCACCAGCTTGTATTTAGGCATGTATAAAAGTAACCACAAATCCTGTGTGTAAAGGCTAGGGTGATAAACAAGTATCCCCCTTGCACTGCATTGTAAGATGCTGTGTGCAAGGTTACAAATGCAAGAATTCAAAAGGGCAAACAGTTTCCCAGTACTGATAGTATGAAGGACTGATCAGTTTTGCCATAACAAATAGGGGGGAAGTGAATCTGAAGTCTTTACTTCTCTTCTAAAAGACAGGACAGTATCAAAAACGGAGCAAAAAGAATGTGATTCCATAGGAAATTATGGCAGGAATGTTGCAAAAAGAAGAATCTTTCCCAAAAGCTAGTCCTCAGTTTACATAATAGGATGGTCTCCCAAAATCCACCCTGGGTTGATTTTGGAAATACATTTTTACATCACACTGTCACACACCCATGTCTGTACGTCACGTCTGGTAGGCACATCAATAATGTTTAAGTGGTGAAGGAGACTCCAGCTGCAGTTTGCACTGTTTTCAGCATTGCTCTTGCTGATTGTCCTGCTGTCATCTCCTTGTTGGTTGGCATTTGCAAGTGAGCTGAACGTAGACAGATGGACACCGAAGAATTCCACAAACGCATGAAAGTGAGATAAACAGAGGACTGAATGCCTGAATTCAAAACAGTCATTTTGACGTCTCGGGCAATGCATGAGTCTGCAACCAATCTAGAAACCTATTCAAAAAATGAAAGGAACCAATGACAGTGCAGAAATGAAAAGGAAAGCATAGCCTGTACTATAAAAGTGATAAAAAAAGAGTCAAGAGAAAAGCAGGTTAGCTGAATAATGATACAGCCTTAATAATTCACTGACTCGCCATGAAATTCCATGGGTTTTTATTGAAGTATGGCCAGAGGTATTTCGACAATTGAAGGAATGTACTTCCAAATATAGATAGGCAAATGGTTCAACCCAAGGCACCGACTGTAGAAGGGGTTTGGGAAGTGGTACTGGGGCCGTTCCTGTCCTTACCATCTCCCAAGAGGTCTTCTCCTTGACCCAGGCCTCCATACGCTCATGTTAGTGCTACTGATTGGTAAACCCTACTGTGTAGTAGCTGACTGAGCCTAACTTGCCCTGCTCTCACCAAGGTTAGTGTTCTAATAGCCATTGCGGCATGCCTTGCAATTGCTCTGTAGGATTCGGCTGTTTTCACTCATGCCCACCATCACTCTACCCTTCTACTCTACCCACATCTTTTCCCCTGACTCCTCTCCACCAACCTTCTGTCCCTTCAAACACCCTCGGCCCCCCTCCTTCCACTCCCTCGGCCCCCCTCCTTCCACTCCTGACCCCTTCCTCTTCCCTGACTGACCAGCTTTCCCTAGCCAATCATGTTCTATCTTTCCCTCCTGGGAGTTATATGTGCAAGGGGGAAGTGTTAACAAGGGAGCAAAGCCCCACCCTGAATATTTTATATTGAAAAAAGTCATTCAATAGGGTCTAAGCCCCCCCCCACCCACTTTTTCCATGTGGGTTTGCCATGTAACAAAGGTAATGGCGGCCAGTATGGGCAATATTCAAATTTATTATGAGGCCTTCAGTAGCTGCAGAGTTACCCTGGTTTGATGAGGGTTTGAATCCCTCTAAAGAGTAACTGGTGGTATAGTGTAGCTGCCGGGCTGCAGAGGCTCACTGCTGCTCCCCTGCAGCACTTAATGTCTTTACTACACGTCTTCTTTGGCCTCTCCCAGCAGATCTTGTAGTGGTGCTCCATCTCTGCCGGTAATGTAATTCAGGAAATGGATAGCCTTCTGTTGGATTTTCGGGTTGCAGTTTCTCGGCTGCTGGTAGACTGCTTCATATTGGGTCTCATGGATTGCTGTTCCATTGTGTTATCATTCCACATACTATTCTCTTCAACAAAGAGGAAAAGACTGGGCAGCATCTTAAGGTAGAAGCATGGTGTGAGACAAATATGCACTGCCAACATATAAACTGGCACAAGGGACAGGGTAGGGCTTGTGCCCCCCCCCCCACCCCAGTTGCCTTCCCACTCTGGGCAAAGATTAGCTCTGGACTGCTTTGTGGTGAGATTCCTTCTCTGGCCTTGCCACAAGGAGTACAGAAGCTAAAGACCAAAAAGCCAATCCATGCTGACAGTTTGAGGAAGTCGGGAGAGGAGTGGCAAAAGCCAGTGCTAGCTAAGAGTACTAGATTGGGTTGAGACCTAGAGTTGGCCTTCTGTGAAGAACCTTGAATCGCCTAGGACTGCAAGCTTGGCATTTTTGGATTACTCTGGGGAGAGACCAAAGGATCTGGTACCTTATGCCTCACTGCGCATGCCTCTTGTGAATGGCACTGTTATACTCTATGAAAAGTATTATAACCCTTAGAGAGGATCAGGACAATGTACAGATTAGAAAGGGCACTATATCCCCTAGTTATGTCAATTAGTGTGAAGGGCACTTCATCCCTTACCAAGAGGAAAGAATGTGCGCTGGCCAGTCATGTAAAATAGGTCTGAGCGACAATGGGAAAATACCCTGAACCTCAGTGACCTGGGGAAAATAGTGGGCAGAGCTCTATATGCCTGTGAAGGGCACCTGTCGTTAAGAAGCGGCATCAGGCTTGTCTCTGGTATTCTGTTGTACGTTAAAATTCCCTTGTGGAGGCCAGTATCCCCTAGATAAGGACACGACCATCACCATACTGTGCATCTCATCCTGATGCTCCCATATTTATTTATAGGTTAACCGCTAACCCTTATAGATGTTTATCCCAAGCTTTTCCCATTTTTAAACCTCCATTTCATTTGTGTGTTCTGTCAATTAGCCACTTGCGCCAGGTCAGTGCATCCTCCTTTAGGGGTTTTGTTCGGTATTCCCCATCACCACACAATTTTACCAGGAGACAGGCCTTCTCTTCTACTCCCCAGACTCTGCAACCTCCTCCCCGTCAACACCAGACTCTTCCCCTCGCCTTCTACAATTCAGGAAGGCCCTCCTCAAGGACTGGCTCATCCCAAACACGTAGGTCCACACCTAACCTCAGAGTGGGTGATCTACTCACCCAAACCCCCTGTTTAGTTCCTTGATGCCTTGTACATGCCTTGCTGCAAAATTGTCCACCCAGCCCTGTTGCTAGCTCCCCCACTCCCTTGTATCTCCGATTTCCCCTCCGTGCCTGTCCCTCTATGACTTAAAAGTTTTTTGTTTTTGTTTTACTCCAACTTTTAAAGTTGTCTGTCGCATTCCGAAGCTAGGTCCATGCTCAATAAATACAAAACAATAATAATTTAATTAAATTATGGAGTACAAAAAACAAGATTTCCTTTAATCTCGCTTTTCTTTTGGATTTCATGGGTGCCTGTTGGAGAGTTTGGTGACCATCTTGCTGCCAGAACAACCACTTAGCTCTACCATTATTTGCAAGTACTTTGTTGGTTTGGAAAAAGTTGCCATGTACTGTATTAAACTATAGCCACTTTGTTTTATATTTGAAATGTTACTGAAAAATGTGTACCGACGCACCATTTTCTTTTTTTCAAGGTAATAAAGACGATGAGTTTAGGATGCCTTATCACAGCCATCAGCAACTTCCTGCTGGTATTCTTCCCATGGTACCTGAAGTCGCACAAGCAGTCGGAGCCAATCAAGGACATCACACCAAAGAGTTCAATAGAGTAGCCCCAAATCCAGCCAAGGCAACAGTAACTGCAATGATTGCAAGAGAATTATTATATGGGGGCATGTCTCCAACTGCAGAGACCATATTGAAGAATAACTCTTTGGGCTATGTTCCCCATAGCCCTCTGGCTAGACCTTCTGAACAGTTGGACTATCTTTCAAATGTGCAAGGAATACAGGTAATCGTTTTTCAGTTAAAATTAGGAATACGTTAATGGTATTTGTAATGGTGGGTGCGTGCAACCAATGAGGCTGCTTTACCATCTGGCATAATCCTGCATTCTGAGCAAGGCGATGGATCTCTCGGCCTCTGCAAGCATCATGACCTTAGATTCCCCATGCTCCTGTTAGAAGTATCTCTCTTTTGGCAACTTTCTGTCCATGTTTCTATGGACCCCAAAATGGTATGCTTTTGTTTTTGAACCTGCCATGACTTTTTACAGGGAAGTGAAGCCTTCAGCTTAACGCCCAGGCATTATGCAAATGTTGTATGGGGAAACTGATCAGTCTTTCAGACCACCAGTACTGGGAAACCCAGTATCCCTTTTTGTCTTTTTACTATTCTTTTTTTTTCTTCAACATTGCACACATCATTTTATAATGCAGTGGGGATACATTTGTAGCTCCCTAGCCCTTTACACTTGAGATTTTTGGTTCCTTTTATATTTGCCTAAAGACAAGCTGGTGGCAGCAAACCTATTTGTGCATTCTTTTTAGTGTTTACCACATATGGATACTAAACGTAGCTAGCACCCTAAAATGTCTGTGCCATTAGATTTTCCTTGTTCTTTGGCCATATTGTTGTTTGGCCTTCTTGGGTCAGGAAATCCCATATAAGGTCATACACTAGCCCGCAAAATCTTCTGCTTTCCAGGGCTAGTGATGCCTTGTTGTGTGTGCTTGACCCATGAACGGGGTGGGCAATCTGGTCCCACTCCACATCCATGGTGCCTGAAAGTCTAGGTGTGTGGCATGTGTGAAACCCACATTGGACCCTACTTAGACCACTGCTGGCTGTTTGAATGGTGCAGATTCTTACCATTGGTGGGCTTAGACTTGCTTCCAGACAGGATTTTAGATCAGAGGACTCCTGTAGCCAATTCTTCAGATCTGCGTTGGAGCCATGTATCCTGTGTAGACAAGCAGCCGACTGAAGATCTGTGGATGACTTCTGAGGAGGCCCAGCATCCCTTCATGCTTTTGGCCCAGAGAAGCCCTGCTGGAATACCTGATCTGCGAAGGCCCAGAGTGGTGCTTCAAACGTTGGGACTGGTGGGACCAACCAGTGGCAGCTTGTTCATGAGGATCCAGCTGCCCTGAGCCTTCGGAAGTGTCCCTGGACCACCCAGTGGACCACCTTGCTAGAACAGTCACCGTTCCGCATTTTCCACCGGAACTTCGGTAGTCGCCCGCTTGTGGTGTAAGTCATATTTCTGCCGAGTTTGTCTCCCAGCTTTAAGGGATCTTGCTCCGGATCGTCTTTTTTTTTCTTTTTAAAAGAAAACAGATTTTATTGGGGTTATCCCATTCTGAACAGAGTCCGGCTAACTACCGGATTGACAAACCATGACATCCGCAAAATTACAGGAATGTCTGTTTTCGCCCCTCCCTTCAGGGCGACCAAAAAGCCATAAAGGGTAACTGCGTTTCTAAGGTTAGAAGTGAGTTTAGTCATTCGCAATGTAGTCCATGCTTGGTCTAACCACAAGTGCGTTGAGGGAGGCTCTGCTTGCCTCCACGGCTGGAGAAAGGCCAATTTGGCAGCTAATCGAAGATGGGCCAGAAGTTTTTTTTTTTTTTAAGAGGAGGTGAGCGATGAGTCCAAAACATCATTAAATCCCAGGATACACTGTAAGGGGTCATGTGGTATCTCCACCTTGTGTGTCCTTTAGCACCTTCAGCCAAAAATCCTGTATCAACGGGCATCCCCACAAAACATGTAGCAATTATCCCTCTGTTACATCCCCTCCAGCACATTTTGGAATTGCTTGGGTAAGCATGATGAAGCCAGGTGATTTTTTAAATGTATGTATTCATTTTATTTATAAGGCGCCAGAAGCCTGCATGCATTTCTGTTCCATCTAGTTCAGTATCTTGGGTTGGGTCCCGGCTAAGTGGGGGCATACCATAGGTGCCACCCCCCTGTACATCTTTTCCCATTCGTCTGAAGTTAGTGAGAGGCCAAGTTCACGCTCCCACCTGTCACAGTAGGATCTGTGTTCGGGAGTGACTAGAGAGTTAATTGATTTACCAAGGCTGGAGATGAACCCTTTAGAGTATGCGTTAGGGGTGTTTTCCTAAAGTCCACTTTAGGAAAGACTTCTTAAAATGATCCCTTGGCATACAGGTCCCCAACTCTTTTTATAAGTCTGTGCTACCCAAAGAATCTTGGTAGAATGGCAGAGCAGCCAGTCCTATCGTATGAGGAAGATGTGAGCTGTGGGTAAGTACACTGAATCCAGTAGATGCAATAGTCCAAAGAAACTCTTGCACAGTAAATGTTATATTTAAAATATGCATTTATACTTATTTACACAGGGAAGGTAGATACATACTTATTTCACTAACCAGCAAACACTGGAATTCTTTTCAGGGGGGAATTACTTTAGTAGTAGGGACTTTATTTGTAGAGTATGACACTGACAGTTTTACTGTGTTATCGGTACTACTGCACACTCTCGTTACTTTACAGACAAACTGTAATTTTTATTTAGTTAGCAAAACTACATCCGATAGTCCTTTTGGAAGGAAAAAAGTTGGTTATACACACAGCAGCAGTACTTAATATGATAGGTTATTTATAACGCGCTTAATACCCAGAGGCTTCTAAGCGCGGACCCGTGGATCGAACCTGTTTTGCTCCGTGTCGTCTTGCTTCCAAGGCGAGCATGTTGCCCCTGAGCTATCCTCCCAATCTAGAAAACACTTTTCCTAGCTTCTAACGCTTTCAAAGTCCATTCCGTAACTTTACGAAAAAGTCAGTGTAGGAGTGGAGCCAAAGTCTTACAAAGTAGCAGAATAAGCAAAGTTCCTCAGGATACTTTCAGTGTCTAGGATAAGATACTTAGCAATATAACACGAATTAGGGGGCCCTGAAAAAGGACTCCCTGAAGTTCCACAAGCTGGCAAGCTTAGGTCAGAGTTAGGGTGGACACCCATGACACCTCTTCACGCACTCCAATCACACTGGAGCAACTCTCCCGTTGAAGGTAAGTTATACCTTTCACCCCACTGTATCTTAGGTTAGAAGAAGTAAACTTAGCTGGATTCTTCCCTGTGCAGCAGCGACGGACTTGGTCTCCTGATTCCTCCGTCTGGTGACGAAAGGAAGGACTCTGAATGGGATGTCTCAGCGGCAGTCTTGAGGAAGGACCCTTGGCACGGATTTCTTCGGTCTCCTTTGTTGGTCTACGGTTTTGGCGTCTTTTTATCAGCACAAAACCAAGGACAGTATTTGCCCGGTCGATCATCTTTGATTCTAAAGTCCTGCACTCTGGTGAGGGGACGTGGATGAGTGGGATCGTGCCTCTGGAGGTACAACTGGAATTCAGCAAAGTTCTGCACGGATTCGCCTTGCAAAGAAGTACTGCAAATGGGTCGGAAACTCCGGGTATTCGCGGTCTGTAGCTCTGGAAAGGCACAGCACCTCACAGGATGGCCCGATTTGTTGTTCGCCTCAGGACTGGTTGGTCCCACCAGCCAAAGGGAAGGAGGAGTCCTCTTCAGACATCCAGTTGACAAGAAACTGGGGTCAGGACAGCAGTGGTCGCTTCATGGTTACTGGAAGGGTCTGCAGGTGTCTCTCGTCTTCTGATCCAGTGGTTGACTTGCCTTTCCCCTCAGGAACATCACCCTTTATTCGGTATGCCCACACACCGCCCTGCAATCTCTCTGCATTTTAAAGAAAGTGGCGGGTGGCTGTTCAATCTGGACAGCCAGCCCCCTAGTGGGAACTGGTTCCATTCACGCACTCAGGCAGACAAAGGGCAGGGGAGTGAATAACTCTTCCCCCACTTCCTGCCTGGCCAGACACACCATAGCCTAGGTGGGGACACCCAAGGTATCCCGCCAAAGGCAAAACATACACACACCTCCCCCTGCCAGAATGGTCGAAGGGCGAACAAAAGACAATCATATGAGAAATGTCAAAAAAGAAAGGAACTACCCTATTAGAATATAGGTGCCCCTATTGTGCACAACTGGGACTCTGAATACAGTCTGCACTAAAAAATAGCACAATAGTTTGTAGAACATATCTACTGCCACCAGCCATAACTGTAGGGTTGTCACTGTGACTAGAAAGTTACATGACCATAGAGAAGGGGGATACAAGGTTATCCCCTTAGCACTCCACATAAGGGTGGTGTGTGCTAATCTCTCATAGTATAACATTTTAGGAAGGATACAGGGTATCCCTCTATCCTTAAGAACAGTAGTTAAGGATAGTGAAAGAATCTCAAAGGAGAACCCAAAGTGTTCCTAGCAACTCTGCACATTAAGATGCTGTGTGTTGCAAACGTTAAACACAGATGCCTTTAAAGGGACATGAGGAAAGCAAACTCCATAGTAAAGATAAAACACAGAGAACAGAGTTCCAAAAGTCAGAGCAAATAAGAATGAATGAGGGGGGGGAAAAAGGCTCCCCTCATTTGGATGAAAAAAAAGGTCCAGAAGTCCAGCAAAAGGTGATGAGGGGGGCTCTCACTAGGAGAGGGGATGAAGCATACAAATGATAAATCTCCCTAACAGTACCAATTCCAGCAGAGATAGCAGTCTGGTTGCTGGTTTCAAATTGGATGATGTAAAACCTAGTGTCTGGCCTGCAAATATCTAAATCAGTCCGCTTCCTCCAGGACCAGAAACTCCTTACAATGAATGACCGGATCTTGCCATCCAGAAATAAGTCTCCCATCTTTCTCGTCCCCCCCCTATCCAGCCATCCATTGTACAAACACTTTGTCTACCAAGGTTTGGTCCATAAAGGAATTCCCGGTACAGATTGCTCCATAGTGGCCCATGACTTATGTAATTCCCTTTGAGCCCAGTCACTTGTTGGTCTAATCTCTGAGGCCCTATAGTAGTTCAATAGTCTGGGGAATATACAGTTGTGGAAATGGTTGGCATCCCCTTGTGAATGCAAGAAGCCCTGGATAGAGAAAATACCAGACAACTGCAAGGGTGCAAGAATGGGAATCCCTGACAGGAAAATGCACCAGACAAGTATGTAAGAATAAGACTTGGCAGAAGAGTATACCAGGCAAGTTGCAAGTTTGTAAGAAACAGAGGTCCTGGCAAGAAAGGTATACCAGGCAATGACAAGTGAGTTAAGAACTTCTAACTACAGAAATATCAGAACTGTGTTAAGCATACAAAGAAAAGCCTATTCCTGTCAATAAGAATTACAAAGCTAGGAAGCTTTGTCTGTGACTGTGCTATCGTGGGCCAAACAAGAGACACCAAACTATTGTATTCAAGGAAGAGAAACCCGGGTGTAACAAACATTTTGTGTTGAAACTTCGAGGGAAAGAAATTCAGGGGAATGGAACCCCCTTGTGGAACGTGGACTCTTCCGATATTGAGAACTTTTTGTGTTGAAACAACTTTTTATTTTTATAACAATTTTTATTGATTTTAACAAACAAAACAGTCAACAAAAAACAAACCAAACGGTGAACAGCATTCTGAGTTGAAGCATCATCTGCAGCATCATGATTTGTCCACCACCTCCCCTTTGCCCTCCCCCCCCTACCTCAAGCCTACTCTACTTCAACCTCTGCCATTGTTTCATCTGGGGGTACCGTCTCCTCTGCACTTCTAGAGGAATCATCATCTTCTAGGCAGGCCTGGGTGGACCCAGACAGTGTAGCCACTAGATGCCTCCAGGCCATCAATGTTTCCGCTACTTCATCCCCACCTATACTGACCGCCTCGCTCCATACTACCGTTTCTGCTTCTGCCCATTTCTGAACGTCGTGCCACCAAACATCTATCCTTGGTCTACCTTTAGCTTTCCAACCCATGTCAATTCTGCATCTGCCAAGAATATAGGCCAAGTCCTCAAGTTGACTCACATGTTTTAACTTGCGCGGCCTGGAAGCCCCCACCCCCTTCCATGCATGCCCATACAGATTCCACTTCTAGTTTAATCCCTTTATCATTTAAAAAGTGAGCTACCTCGCCCCAAATCTTCTAATTACCGGGCATGCCCAGAACATATGTATCAACCCTGCGTTCACCTTCCCGCATTTGGGACATGTCTGTGCTCCTGCTTTCTTAAATCGAGCAATCCTCTGGGGGGTCATGTACGCCCTGTGGGTAATATATAACTGGATTTGTTGCAGCCTTGTGTTCCTGGACCCTTTCTTGTGGTATCTCTCAACCCTCACCCACAACCCATCATTCATAGTTTCCCCGGCTTCCTTGTGAACATTGTGTGGAACATGCCACAAGAGGTGCATGGACCCCTTTGTTTCCTTCCTCTTCCTCATCAGATGAGCTTGAAATAGCCTCAACAGAAACCACACTTCCAGATTCTACTTCATGCTCGACCTCAGAAGCAGATTCCATTTCAGATTCTGCTTCTGGTTCTGTGCCTTGCTCTGAGTCGGACTGCAACAGTAATTTTAGAACCCCCCTCACCAGACATCTGACGTGAAGCCCTGACAAATGTGCTGATCTAAAAGTTTAGTTTCCTAAGAGCAGATGAAGACTGAAACACCAAGTAACTTTGCTTTTCAAAGTAAGGAAACTAGTGTAGTAATTGGTCTTTAGTGAAGTAGACCAAGACAACACAATTACGCCAAATTGTCCCAAATCTACTTACATAATGTAGCAGGCCTCTAAAATATCTTCTCTGAACACACCAAATCAAAGGAGTACTAATTTTCTGGCACTCGTGTGAAATACAAAAGTATAACTCACTGCTTACAAAAGTGGTTAGATTGCAACAACACACAACAAACAAAATCTAAGCATGAGGTCATCTTTACCTATGCATATGACAAATACAAGTGTGGAGAAGAGGATGGAAAACACACTGACAATCCAAAGACGCCCACCATGAAGTAAACCTTCCACTCCCCCATGGGGTGCAGGTGGGTGGCAAATGCAGGTGAGAAACAACATTGTAATGTATTTCTAATTGGGTGAGGTCAAAACGGTCTGGAGGCAGAAAGTAAAGATGAGGAAACTACATGCCAGGCCCCTTCAGGAACATTGCTGGCACCCTTTCGATAAAACCACATTCTCCTTGACAGAGAGTAGAGGGTGAAGGGGGAAGATCACAAGCACCGAACGGCTACAAGGGCCAGGAAGAGAAAATAAGCATCATAATGTGGTGAGGCTTTAGTAAGAAATAGTCAGCACTGATATATTGAATACATTGAGATTCCACCAAAACAAAATACAATACAGTCCCTAACAAGTCAGTCTCACTGTCAACAGATCTAGTCGTCTATTATCATGCCACATGACCCATTTAGTGCATCAATCATTGGGAATCACCCCTGCCCCCCAATGTAATGTCTGGTTAAACTTCATTATGTCCTCAATGAAAATTGACATGCCTCCTAGATAGGCGCATTCCGTCTCTGTGAAACATCAATTTACCTTTGATAAAACCATGATGAATTGTCCTAATTTTGTCATTTGCCTTGGTCAATTTTGCCAGCTCGCTGTTAAGCTTCCTCACTGAAGAGTTGATGTCCTTTTCCTTCCCAGGAGTTCTCCAATCCCTCCTTGGAATCATTTGAGACGGAGGCACCACAATGTTTGGGAACCTAAGCAAAATCCACTCCAGATCAGCCATACGTAGCTCCAATACCAGTCTCTGTCCCAAAGGGACCATGTCATTCCCTCCCAGATGCACAACAAGAACGGAGGTGGAACTTCACTTTTTGCATGGGCATCGCAGATCACTACTCTGAGCTGGTGAAGGCGCATACCCCAACGCCAAACCAGTATAACGGCACACCATCCCTCTGAGACTCGGGCGTGTTTGGGTCTGTGAAATTTGCTGCTGCCCTTCGGATGAAAGAGTGCCCGACTATCCATACAACCCTCATCCTCTCTAGGAAATGCAAAAAGAAAAACTTAACATGAATCTGGCCAAAAACAAAGCCCATCCATTGGCACAGAAAGTGCATGCACAGAAAGTGCATGCACACAGGTTTCTTGCAACAGAGCTCGTGCAAGATAGTTAATGCCAGAATGCAGCTCTGTCTTGTTACAGCCCAATTCCTCCCCTGTGCATGGGGGAGGTATTTCAGTAGGGTGGCCCACAATTGTAGGTCAGCCCATGAAATATCCCCCATACTGGCAAAACATTGCCGCTCCGCTAGCGGGGGGGGGGGGTTTGAGGGCAATTTTGGGGGATTTTCCACCATTTTGGAACTCTCTCAGGAGCCGCAATGACCACTAGGAGGCACTGGCATATAAGCATCAGTCTCCTCTAGACCCAAAAGCGATGGGGCATGCAATTTTTTCCTCCCTGGGGGCAAATCGACAGGTTGCTGCTGCTTTGCCCCTAGGAAGGGTAGCATTTTGTGTTTTTAATTATTTTGTATTTATATTTTAAATTTTTTTTTTTACTTGGTGAATGGCCACTGCTGGAAATTGACACATTTTACAAGGGAAACACTCACACCCGGTCACGCCCCACCTTCCCCAGACAAGCCAAGTGTGCCACATCAATCCCGCGGAGTGCGGGGAGGCAGATGGACAGGCCGTCCTGTCCTCCGCATGGAAGTCAGCTGAGGTTCTCTTGTCGGCCAGGCAATGCCCGGGAAACGAAAAGTTGACTTCTCTGAAGAGCACCCCCAGCAGGCCATGCGCTGCTGGGTCATTGCGTGGGGCACTTGCCTCACCCCCTGCACCACTGACAATCCACCACTCCCCTCGTGCAAAGGGGCGGCGGGGGTGAGAGTTTCCCCCAGTGCATTTTGTCTACTTCCAGCACTGCCCATGCTCCAACAATCCAAAAAAACTTACAAAATGTACCCTCCCTGGGAGCAGATTGGCAGGTTTACACAAGAGGAAAAGAGGTCCAACCCCCCCAAAGTTAAGGACGCGTTCTGTCCCCGACTACTGTGAGTCTCCTGAACGCTGTAACTAAAACATGCACATTCGTCCACTTGGGGGGTGGGGGAGTGGGAGGGGCAGCGAGGGGAGGTTATGGCGCACTGTTGCATATCTCTGCTCAGCTACACACAGAGACAAAGGCACAGTGTCTCTATACATACAGCTGAGTCGCAATATGCAAAGACATCACAGACTGCATCTGAAAGTGGTGCTTTTCTCAACTGCCCAAGCTCAAACAATCAAACTGTTGAAAGCTGTATGTTTGTCTCATGCTTTTCACACGTTACTGTTAGGGTGACCATTCTGGCAAAGGGAAAGAGCTCCATACCAAGTGTGCATTGCATGCTCGGAAGAAATTAATGTTTAGATTAGCAGCACAGACATGTTTGTAGAAGTGTAGCCTGCACACACCCTCCCCTTGCGGACAGACAAACATGGGGAGAGCCCAGTAGCATACAGGGACGCACTCCCTACAGCTTCTACTGGGTACCTGTCACTCAAACGACAGGAGACGAGAAGCCCCTAACAAGGGATCGTCGGGCACAGGGATCCAATTTGAGCTGGTGCACAGTCCTGGGATCCTCCGACTCTCAACTGCCCCTGCAACTGAGGTGATCTCTCCACGCACAGTCCTGTGCATCCCGTGGAACTTCAAGGAGTCGCATCAGCGGACCCAATACCACAACATATGAATGAAGCGCATGGGGCGGAGGGGCGCGATGATGTTCAATAACTGATTGGAAGGGCAACAAGGTAAACACTGCCCCACATAGGTGCAAAACCCACACCCCCAAACTGGAGGAGTGGGCAGTGGAACAGGACAGCGGTAGTCATCTTACAAAGTGCATGTACCTGCCTGCATACAGTAAATAGGAGCCTGCGATGACCTCACATGGTATCAATGAGTGCAAACCCTAAGGAAGTGTAAGGGGTCCCAAACTCCACGCGGACAAAAGAGCATACTGAAATGAATCACTGGAGATAACTGGAGGGTTGGGCCCCCGGCAACGGGGCGTGTGCCCTCCTCCACATACAACCGTTCTTGCTGCACCGGCAGGAGACAGCTGTTGTTGAACGCCACAACCTGCTTACAAAACCAGCTCCAGGGGAATGCCTGCTCTTCTTCACCCACTAGGGAGACCTTGCATTTGATCCCCCAAGCTCTCGACATGCCACCCGCACATACAGGTGATACACCTCCCGCTGGGGAAATTCTGTCTTTGCTGGAAGACTGTGCATTGGATGACCACGACACGACTAGTGCAGTACCGAACCTGAAGAACCAGAACACGTTTTTCCGCCACGTTCTACGTGATAAACACATGGACATACGCCAGAAGTTGGCGCCATATCGGTTCAATCCACACCACCGCGACCCAGAGCTAGATCAGGAAGCGGAGATGGCGGCATCAGGGGCGGAGGCGGCAGCGACTAAGGCTGATGTCACAGTCTTGCTCAGTGAAATTAAAAGCATGAGGGCGGACATTGGCAGGAAGGTCGACAAGATAACACTGAGAATCAACAAAATTGAAGAGCGATTAGAAGAGGTTGAAAATAATCAGACCTCCCTCTGCACCCTGGAGTCCCAAATGGATCAGAGGATCACATAGATAGAGAGTAGAGAGGAGGATTTCCATCTGAAACTGGACGATTTGGAAAATCGCGAACGGCGAAACAACCTGCGGCTCTTTGGGATTCCGAATCGTGAAGCGGAGTCCGAACAGGACCTGAAAAGAACATTACATGCGAAGTCCTATTTGAAGACGACTCAGTCCATTAACCAAAAATAGATCGCATACACAGAGCTGGGAGAGCCACAGGTGGGGCGGGGACAGTCCTGGCTCGCTTTCACAACTACGCCGACAAAGCCAGAATTCTTGAGATAGCCAAACAAAACCCTCAAATCCTATTGGACACGGCAAGGGTGATGATTTTTCAGGATCTATCATCAATGACTCTTGCCATGAGGAGGATGGGTATGCCTCTCACTAAATGGCTAAAAGAAAAGGGTGTCCGCTATCGATGGGGGCTACCCATTCTCCCTCACATTTGAATGGGAGGGGAATACAGTTTGCTGAGTACAGAGAAGGATATACACGCTTGCATATCAGACTTATTGGGCAACCAGGACGCTGACCCGAATCAGGGACAAAGAAGGGAGGATGACAGACAATGGCGCATTCTGGGTCCGAGACGGATCCCAGGATCCAGGAAATATAGAAGGATGAACGCCTCACCAAGTGCAGAATCTTGAGGAACGCAGAGGTGAAGAGAACGCAGAGTGGGTGTCTCCTCAACAACGTGGCCTAGTGATAAAACAAAAGAAGACCGTCAAGCCCATCCTTGGGTGCTATGTGCTACATTATTGGACCAGGTCTACAAGATTTGATGTGGAGCCGGTGTCCCCTAGAGGGAAGACATAAGTGGACCTGGCAGACCACCCAATGACAGATGGTAGACCTTGGACCGGCAGCTGGTCCTCGCAGCAACTTGAAATGCTACCCTGAGGACACACGCCTGAGGGGAGAGGGGGCCCGTCCCCGCATCTTATCAAGACAACCATGGTGAGATATCCCTGGGCGGGACACGCCCTCTCTGAAACAATGGAGTGATGCAGTAACTCTTGTGACTGGGGGGGGGGGGGAAGAGGAGTTGGGGGCTCAATGTTTATTTGATCATTCTGAGACGGGACTGCAAGATGCACTGGTGGTCCGGGACTGACTTGGTGAGGTCAAACCAGCTGGATTGGATGCCGTCAAAGGTGGTAGGGTGGATTAAGGGGAGGGAGATGGACAGGAATGTGTTTCTCAAAAGGTATGTTTTATGTACTAAAGGCGATTAGAAGAGATAGACACATGGGCTTGCGACGTGTGGGAAGTGTGCAGAAGGACAGTATGGCGGTTGATTTTGAACCTTCTTGAGGTGTCCTTCTCAGGGTGGGTACGCCTAATGTAAAAGGGCTCAACTCGCCCTCGGAATGTTCACTAGTGTGTAGGGAATTTAAAAGAGCGCGGCTTGATGTGCTCTTTCTCCAAGAGACTAAGTACCTGTGTGGAGAAGAACGCAGGGTCTTGAACCCCAGGGTGGGGACTGAGCATTGGGGCTCCGGCCCATTACAGAAGGCGTGGGAAGGGAGTGGGTATACTTGTGAGAAGGGGGCTCAATCTAGTGATTACCAAGGTGTGAGCAGACACGGAAGGGAGGGCCATCATGGTGGTGGGCGTAGCGCACAATATTACTCACGCTAGAAACGCTTTACTCCCCCAATGTTGGGCAATCTCGATTCTTCCAACGAATAATCCCGAAGATAATGTCCGAAGTATCGGGGCATATCATTTTAGGAGGAGACCTCAACTTCTGGGCAGATCCCAAGTTCGATAGACAGGCCGGTAAACCAGATACATGCGAACCAGTAGATGGCGGCCGTGCAGAGGTAATGGAAATGATGGGCATATACAGGGTACAAGATATGGCGAAAGTTTCACCCGAACGAGCCAGGATATACATTTTACTCGGTGCCCCACTCCACTTTCACTACAATTGATTATCTGTATCTCTCAGAGGGAATAAGTGAGGTTGCTGTTGCATTGGTGATCGCGTGGTCAGATCATGATATCGTCACTGTTGAGTTGAACTTGGTAACCTTGCCAAGTAAGGGCGCAAAGTGGCGATGTAACGAAACCCTGTGGAAGGACCCTGTCTAAGAGAATGGTCTGGGAAGCGGGGAAGGCGACGTGGCGGGGAATCCTGAAAAGGCCAGGGGGGCTAAGAAAAGGAGAGCAAGGACCTTGATGGAGGGTAGATTGAGAAAGGAGATCATGCAATTAGATATCGCAGCACGGAATTCCACTGAGAGGAGAGCTTGAGAGGGTTGCAGAAGCCATACAGAAAAGGACGGAGCTTCGGCTACTGGAGGAGGGGCAAGTCATCTGCAAACTTCAATACCTCAGGCAAAAACATTATGACAAGGGGGATAAAACAGACACACTGCTCGCTGCCAGGTTGCGGGGGTCAGCGGGCAGAGAGGTGGGTTGTCGCTATTGATCAAGGAGGTGATACGCAGATGATGGAAATGACAGAGATCCCCGAGGCGTTTGCAAAGTTTTATGAGAAACTACATAAATCTGAAATGGTGCAGGGGAGAACGGAAAAAGATCAATACCTGTGGGGGGTAGAAATGCCAAGAATCTCTCGCGATGTAATGGAGACGATGGGTGCCCTGATTACAGCCGATGAGATTGAGAGAGTGATAAAGAGGCTCCCAACAGGGAAGGCACTGGGTAACAACGGATATACGGCAGGTTTTTACCAGACCTTTATCTCGTCCCTCCTGCCCTTTATGACTGATTTATTCAACAACATCCTGCAGACAGGTGTGGCTCCCGACTGCTTCACGCAGGCGCTGATTTATTTGATCCCCAAAGAAGGCAAGGATCCTAAACAATGCAGATCTTATTGTCCACTCTCATTGCTCAATATAGATGCAAAGATTTATACATGAGTGTTGGCAGCTAGACTTGAGACCCACATGTCCCAATTAATACACTCTGACCAGGTCGGATTTATCCTGGGGAGATAGGGTGCTGACACAATGCGCAAGACATTCCACTTAATCCATGAGTCAAAAGAAATGTCAGGTGACCCTGCCCTCCTGTCGATTGATGCAGAGAAGGCGTTTGACAGAGTAGAGTGGGTCTTCCAAGAGGCAGTACTCGACAAAGTCGGGCTGGGCCCCATCTTCAGAAAGGGAGTTAAGGCGGTCTATACGTCTCCCAAGGCATCAGTTGTGGTTAACTCTGAGTATTCCAGATGGTTTGATTTGGAAAGGGGCACGAGACAAGGCTGTCTTCTCTTGGCGATACTGTTTGCTCTCTCTTGAGCCTCTTGCTCAGACACTCAGAGCGGATCATCAAGTTGAGGGACTCCAGGTAAATGGGAAAGAACATAAGGTAGCACTTTATGCTGACGACATTCTGCTACATGTAAAGAACCCTTTGACATCGATTCCAAGAGCCATATATTTGATGCAAGGTTATGGGGCTCTCTCAGGCTTCAAAATTAATAGGTCCGAGTATATACTGTTCCTGCTACAGGAACCCACTCCAGAGGCCACCACTAGATTCTCTACACTCGGTCTTGTGGTGGGAGGTGCAACCTTGTGTTATCTAGTGATCAATCTGACACGAGAACTCGAGAACCTATATGAGGCCTAACTTCCCCCACCTCCTAGATTGCTTCCATGCTGATCTGGCTAAGTGGCAGAAGCTGTCAATCTCTTGGATCGGGAGACTGAATGCGGTTAAAATGGTGTGCCTTCCAAGATTTCTATATCCATTTCAAATGCTCCTGCTGAAACTTCCAGAGGTGTTCTTTGGGGAAGTGAAAAGGGCAATTTTAAGATTCCTGTGGCAGGGGAAGAAGGCAAGGATAGCGTATGAAGTCCTCATCTTTCCCAAAGAAAAAGGAGGGGTGGGTCTCCCCGATCTAAAAGTATACTACCAAGCCGCACAGCTAAGAATATTAGTCCCCCACCTGAGAGGGCAGAAAGATTTGCAGTGGATACATCTTGATAACTATAATCTGGCCCCGGCCACCGTTTCTGATTGCCTGTGGGTCCCCAGAGACAAATTACTGTGAACTCCAAAGTCATCCCATACTGGGCACGATGTGGGAAGTTTGGAGGGAGGGGGCAGGCATGAAGGGAGTTACCACGTGGCCCTCTCCTATAAGCCATATATGGTCTCCGGGAATACGCAAGGAGATCCCTAACCATGAGCGGTTCCTATCTTGGTTCGAGGCGGGCCTTCAGAGGGTGGGTCAACTATGGAAAGGAGGTGTCTTCCTTACGATTACTGAATTGGGAGAAGCACTTGAGATACACCCACTACCGGTCTTTCCCTTTTTACAACTCAAGGGCACTCTCATGAGAAACGAATGGAAGGAGGTGGTGCAGAGAGACCTCACCCCGTTTGAGAAACTGCTTGACACAACAACAGAAACCAAGGGTTTGATCTCCACTGTGTATAGAACACTCCTGGATACCGGGAAGGGATCAACTGCCAGTTTGAGACACAAGTAGGAATGAGATTTAAACATAGAAGTGGACACAGGACTAGAGGCGAAAATATGTAAAGGGGCCTCACAAGTGTCCGTAGCATCCCAATATAAATGGCACGCCATCAATCTACTAAATAGGTGGTAATATGACCCTCACAGGTTATCAATGATGTTCCAATCGGCGAGCCCTTTGTGCTGGCGCCAATGTGGGGAGAGGGCCCAATTACTAGGCCATGTGGTGGGGGTGCTCCAGGGTTCAGGTGTTCTGGAATGAGGTCCTTGGCTGGGCCAAGCAGGCTGATGGGATTTTCCGGTAGGCTGCACCCCTTCTAATACTGTTTGGCTTGGAGGAATGTGAAGGTAAGGTGAGAAGAATGACTGGGATAGCGGCTCACCTTCTGCTTGCTTCACGGGCCTGTTTGGTGATCAAGTGTAAGGCGAATTTGGTCCCGAGCAAGAGAGAGTGGGTTAGCGTGGCGATAAACATTTGCACAATGGAAAGAATTACTGCAGCTCTCCACGGAAGAGCGGCACAATACGAGTTAATGTGGTATGATTTTGTAAATGTGTATATGCCCTGCCCCTCACGGGAGTCAACACAAAGGGAATGATGATGAGCCATGAACCTGTACCAAATGCATAAGTGTATGTGCCACAATGGACCTTGTTATGAGGGATGCGTACCTGAAGAGCTCTAGAGTGGGCTACCTTCTGCACAACACTTAAATACTCTGGATTATGGAATGTTAATGTAAAAAGGCACGAGCCACTTACGATGGGCTGAGAACACGGAATATAGGTGAATAAATGTGAAGGAACACTGTTCTGAGGGTCAGGGGGGAAAAGGAATTCGGTTGACTGTTTAAAATTAAAGTATTTCTGGAGGAGGAATGGGGGGGAAAGTTTATAGTTGTTAAGTTTCAAACTGATACTTGTATGTTAACTGTGTTCTATAAAACCCAATAAAGTCAAATAAAAAAAAAATACCTGCAGTGAAAAAATGTAGCTGAAAAATAGACATAAAATGCAGTTCTGCTAGGGTTTAGTTGGCTTGTGAATGCCTGGTTTACCGAGAAAGTAGGGGGTTATAGTAAGGCTATGGTTAAAACAATAATGGTTTTGGGTTTGTGTTAAAGAAATGGATAGGGCGGTTGGAGAGGGCTAGTGATGTTGGCGTAGGATAGGTGTTAGGATAAACCTCGTTAGTGCAGCACAGGGTAAGCATTAGCCTTATAATTACTTATCATTGATATAGTGCTTCTATCCAAAGTGCTGTACATATTCTTTTTTAATAAGATTATTTTCTAGTCAAAATTGGTACTCATATTGACCTTGGGCATATGAAAGACTGTCATCCTTGCCAGATTGGAATGTGACCTACAGATCACACACATCGCAGCAGCGACTGCTTTACCCGCTGAGATTTCTTACTGGCTAAGGGTAACTTTTAGCTTTGTGGTTAGCGCAAGGCAAAGGTTTGGATTAGAGCAAGGGATTTGGGTTGGGGAATGGACAACAGAATTATTAACAAGCGGTTTATGTGGTTGGAGTTGGGTTCACTGTTCATTTTCTATGTATTTGGTGTTTTGTATTGAGTGACCGGCAAGTAAAATATTTAATGGTTGGTGTTAGTTAAGGTTTTAGGGTAGAATAAGGGTTTAAGTAGAGTTTGGGTAAGGTTTAGGAATGGATTTAGGATGATGATGGAGCTTTTATTAGCGATTAGGTCATTGTTAGGGTGGCAGACTTGTACTTTTCTATATTTAAAAATAGCTTTTCGGCGACCTTATCACTGGCAACATTTTCACACTTCACATTGCTTGTATTGAATGACTATAAATGTAAGAACTGATCAGGGCGAGTCCGGATATGTGATGACCCACTATTTTATTATTTAATCTGGATTTTAAAAAACCCTTCTCCAGCATGGGGTCAGGCATGGATTCACAACTTCTGGAAGGCCGACTTAGGCCTACTTTGCGCCCCCCAACCATGACGGAGGAGAAAAAGGAGGGAAGAACACTTTTCAGGCTCTACACCCAATGCAGGTCTTCGTGGAGGAAGTGTCTGTACTGCCTGCACCCGGACCACAATGAAGATGGGTCCGAGATATGCCTGGGCTTCTTGAAGGACGAAGAAAGACAGGTATTGCAGGCTGGCGGCATGGCTCAAGTCGATCTAGGCCTCTGACCCGAGCTCCGTGTAGGGTCATGCCTCACCTAGGACCGGTCTCCCTCCGAGAGGAGGTCGAAGTCCTTTGAGGATGCCCCATCCATGGGGGTCCAAGCTAAGGCCAAGAACCACAAGGACCATTCGCCCAGGTTTGGCACTGATGCCGGTCCCAGGTCGGATAGACAGCGATCAGTCGCTGTCCGCCTCATTAGCCAGCTTGCCATAAAGTTCCTCCTCAAAAAGTAAGTAGTCCACCCTGGCCAAGTTACGGGACGAAACGGAGGCCGGAAAGAAGAGAAGCCCTCACAGCAGGCTCATCAGGCGCAGCCGAAGGCTGTCAACCACTTCGTCGACCTCCTCAGGAGCAACCGCTACGGCGGGTGGTACCAACCCGACGAGGGTGGTCCCTACAGCGCAGAGATTATCACTGCCTCATAGGCACGACACAGCCGCCGAGGCAGCGGTGAAGGCTGCAGGCACCCCTGGAAAGGGCAGGGGGGGCACCGGCTTGGGTCACGGTACACAGCCCTCAGGAAGGAAGGGGAGGTTAGGTGGGGGGGCGGAAGAGGTCCCAAAACAGCCCTCCAAGGCTTACGTTCAGCCTATAGATATATCATCCACGGACGACGACCAAGCGTCCGTCCATACAGTCCACGAGGATGATGGCGGCACAGGGCCTTGCACTCCATCATTCTCTCCTCAGCCGAGGGACATATCCTGTCGACGTTCCACACCCTATTGATGGTCATTCAGCAGAGGTTGCCCCCAGCACTGGCACTTGTGGTATCGTAGGCCCCTGACCAGAAGAGGAAGTGTCATCCGATGCCACCGCATCAGCCTCCTCGACCGCATCAGGACCCGACTCCACCAGCGGACCCGGATACACACACGGATACTGGTACAGAGACGGCCACACAAACTGACGAAGATGAGGATTTCGTCCCCGCAGATGATGAATCACTGCACCTTGGACACCCCCTCATGGAGGCTCTCCACCAAACGTAGTGGGATCATTCCACTTGATGATTTCCAGGGCCTCCGAGCAGTTCCAGCTGGGGCCCAAGAAAACCAAGGAGGGCTTCCTATATCAGCGACGACAGTCCAAGAGGAAGACTATCATGGCGGTACCCTTTTTGGGCAACATTTTGGAGGAGGGCATAGCCCTCATGAAAAACCCATGCACAGCCACAACCAAACGAGACAGGTTGGAGAAGAAATACAGGGTGCTGGACTCTGCACCCAAGTGCTTCATGTCACAACCGTCACCGGACTCTGTATTGTCTACCACAGGAAGGAAATGTGCGGCCAACCCGGCCTCCACATCATCAGTCCCCCCGGACAACGAGGGCAAGAAGGGGCATCCCATGGGGAAGAGAGTCATCTACACAGCGGCATCCACGCTCTAGGCAGCCAATGCTCTTGCTATCTTTTCCCAATATGACAGAGCGCTTTGGTACAAGCTGGGCCCTAGTCTGGAATTCCTCCCCAATGAGAAGAAAACTGAGGCTCTCGCCCTCTTTCAGGTGGGGGAGGTGGCGTCGGACCCTGCCATTGCAGTGGGCATCACAGACACAGGCTTCCGACAGGTGGGGAAACAGAGTTTGCCTTCGTTAGCAGGGTTTTTGAAAGCCACAAATGTTCGCCAGGATGTTGGTGCTGGGCATGCCTTTCGACGATGAGAATCTGTTTCAGGAAGGCGGTCGACGAATGCCATAAAGACAAATCCAGAGACGGCACGTTCCCTTGGCACTCTGCAGCAACATAGCTTGTTGTCTTTTCGCTCCTTTAGGGGAAAATTGAGCAGATCATCCAAGGGATACTCCACGTCATACAGGCAACCTATCCGATCCTCCAAGCAGGAAGCCTACAGGGGTTGCTCCGAAGCCAGCCTGAACTGGCCACGACGTCAGGCCCCCCACTCATGCAACCCGGTGGGAGGCCAGCTAACGAGGTTAGTCAGCGAATGGAAGATGATCACCACCAACAGATGGGTGCTGGATGCTCTCGCCCTGGGACACACTTTGGAGTTCCACTGCATGTGCCCTCGTATTCAACTGGTTCCTTGTCGGGAGCAGCACATCCCTCAGCTCCTGGAAGAAATGCGAGCCATGTTACGGAAAGTGCAGGATCGTCATGTTGCAGCACGTGCTCGGCCAACTGGAGGAAGGGAGTTCTTGATGTTGGACCTTGGGATGCGTACTTGAATGTCCCCCTCCACAGGAAACATTGGAAGTTTCTACAGTTTGTAGTACAAGTCCAGCACTACAAGTTCAAGGCCCTACCTTTCGGCTTAGTCGCCCTGAGGGCGTCTGCAGGGAGTGCACGTATACCCGTACCTGGAGGATTGGCTGTTTCGAGCCTGCTCCCGGGAACTGCCCAACGAGCACACAAAGGAGACCGTTCAGCTACTAACGTGGCTGTGGTTCTCCATGAACTATTCAAAGTCCTGCTTCAAGCTATCGCAGAGCGCACTGTTCCTCAGCGCCAGACTTAACACAGTGCTTGCCTGGCTTCCCCATCGGAGGAGAGGCTAGCGCCCATTCAAGGGAAAGTACAACGGCTGTCGTCGGCAAAGACGGCCACGGTTTGGTCCATCAAGTCTTTACTGGAAATGATGCTGTCCTGCATCTACCTCGTCCGTCCCTGCAGGTGGCAGATGCAGCCCCTACAGGAATTCTTGGATGCACGTTTGATACGAGTGTCTGGGAATTTTTACGTACAAGATCCACCTCAACGAGGAGTTCCGGTGGGCGATGGTGGGGGGGTGGGAGGAGCATGCTCCCTCATCTTCCAGATGATGGAATTTCAAACCCTGCCATACCAGGAGGCGGTTACCCCGGACGCCTCCCTAGAAAGTTGGGGAGCTCACACCGGATTTCTACATGCCAGAGGTCTGTGGCTTCCGGAGGGGAAGGATCTGCACATCAACATCCTGGAGTTAGGGGCAGTGTTCTGGGCCCTCAGGTCTTTCCTATCTCTGAGAGGCAAGGTGGTGAGGACCTTCACGGACAACACCACCACCATGTTCTACATCAGGAAGCAGGGGGGCACCTGATCCCCAGCACTCTCCAAGGAAGCTTAGGATTTGTGGCATTGGGCCATCGGACAGGGGATGTTCCTAGTCCCACTCCACCTGGCAGGCCTTCAAGAACACCATTGCCAACTTCCTCAGCCGGGAGCGGAGCGGCGCTCCTGCCACGAGTGGGAACTTTGTCAGATCAGGTGGACCGTCTGTTCGTCAAATGGGGCAGACCTCCGATCGATCTTTTTGCCACGGCGGCGAACTCAAAATGCCAGAAGTTTTCCAGCAGATTCCATCAACCCAGTAGCATGGGGGACGCGTCGTTGTTCGCGTGGCAAGGTCTGTTTCTGGATGCCTTTCCCCTGTTTCCTCTTGCTACGTGTGATCAACACACTCCTTGTCGGTGCAAGATATTGATACTCATCGCCCCGACATGGTCGAGGCAGATTTAGTATCCGGACCTACTCAGCCTGTCAGTTTGGCCTGCAGTCAAGTTGCTGGTACTTCTGAATCTACTCACCAGAGAGAGAGGTACAATCCTTCCTCCCGACCCAGGATCACTGAACCCGAAGGCATGGCTCCTGCAGCCTTAGAATTTGGAGGTTATGAGCTGCCAGCAGACTGCAGGGAGGTCCTCGCTAGAGCATCGTCGACTCTAAAGTGCTACGGCCATACGTGGATGTGTTTTTCTACGTGGTGCTGGTCGCAGAAGATTACCCCTCTGAGGGTCACTGTCCCACAGATAGTTCCATACTTGCTTTCCTTGGCAAAAGCAGGGCTGGCTCGTGCATCCATCAAGGTACACCTGGCAGCCATCTCGCGCTACTCCAAACCCTCGGGAAGCTCCTCTGTGGTCCCACAGACTAGTCAATAACCTATATCACCATCTTACTATTGCAATTAGTGTGTATCTTGAGAATCCAGTGGATCTTACCGTAGTCAAATGAATGTTTGGTCTCAATGAATTGACAAACAACACACTTTCCACATTTGTAGTCTCCCTGAATAGGTGGAGAAACACTGGATTCTCAAGACTCTCACTAATTGCAATAGTAAGATGGTGATATGTTATTGAGTGCCCATGTAAATTAATCTACATTGGTAAGACCATAAGACCAGTCAAACTGCGCATCTCTAAACATCGCTCATGCATCCGACACAAGGTCGTGGACAAGCCCCTAGTGGACCACTACAACTTGAAAAGGCACACCAACCCAGGATTTAAAGTGGTTTGTTCTTCAGATGCTTACCCCCAACAGGAGAGGTGGAGACGTAGCCAAACAGTTGGGGAAACTGGAACAAAAGTGGATATACAGCTTGAAAAGCGCCCAGGGGATGGCTCAATGTGGCGGTCGAATGGAACAACATCATAAGTCAATAGCGCTAGCAATACAGTAGGATACAGATCCAGTGTAAGAACATTCTGATCACTCAATATATTCACCAGCATATGGCTCTCCTCTGGGTGTCCGCTTGAATATTCCAGTTGTTAAAAGGATCCCCTCAAGATTTCTGGCATGTATAGAACCTGTATCATTCTGTAAAGAACAGCCATGTCACTTCAGCATGACCCTTGTAAAGAGTGCTCCAACTTTGAATGTATCCTTGAATTGATTGATTACTGCATCAATAATCTGTCCCTATGTACAGAACAGCAGTGTAGCCTTAAATTGATATGTACAGAACAGTTATGTTGTGCCACTATGATCTATTCCAGTTTTGAAGGGAAATGTGTCCCTATGCACAGAACAGCATTGTTGTTAGTACGAGTTTTACAAGAACACTGAACATGAGGGACATCACTTACACATTGATTGTATAGAACAGCTATGTTGTGCTACTGTGATCCATGCACGAACATTCTAGTGTTTTAGGTACCTAGGGATAGTGCTGTTGCCGCACTAGAATTATTCGGTCCATCTGTAAAGAATAGTTATGTTTTTGTTACTTTGAACAATTCAAGACCGTTTAGGGGATTAATCATTATTGTAATCACCTTTGTGCCTAGAGTCAAACCTGTTTATGCCTTGTAATTCCAAACACACGAGATAGGAACCTCGCAGATGCTCATTCAAGCATGGGAATAGGTTTATTATCATGCGTAGCGAACATCCACCGGCAGATTGCATGCTGCCTTTTTGGACGCCCGCGCGGCTTCCGACTCATTCACTTACCTGCATTTGTCTCACTCAATACAACTAACATCTTTTCCCTAGTCTTCAGAGTAGATATTGCGTGGGCCCTGTGCCCAAGCCATAGCAATTCCACTGACCCATTACACTGGCATTGATACTACAAGATGACCTCCATGGTCCCGGCTCCTGGGTTACCATGGTGAACGTATAAGCAAGCTGCCAGGCCGCGCACCTGGTTTGACAATTGACAGTTCACATACCGAGGGACAATCGCCACCCGGGTAAGAATTATCATTCCCGGTACCCATCACTGGTCGTCACACATGGGCAGCACCGCTGGCCTAGTCCTGTGCCACATGCCGCACCATTACCATCGGCCGCAGGGCTGCACACCGGGCTTTGTTAATGATGCTGTTCATGTACCAAGGGAAACCATCGCCCCTAGTAAAGTTTTTTACTCTGTAGGCACTTATTTCACGTGGACAGCACCATGTGGCTGAGTCGTGTAATACATGCCATATTACTAACGCATCGGTCCAACGGTCCGTTTAGCATATGCGGTTTACCGTCACGGTTGCCATCACTGGACACCCGGTGTGGTTAGTTTAGTACACCTAGAAGACACTGGGGGAATAGGCCCTCCTTTTTAATTTTTCAGCGAGCAGGTTCACATGCACTGCTGGCCATGCCAAGCCCAACAGAAGTGGAAACCTCGACACACGGGTCACATTGATAAGGTATTTGACCCGCATCGGTCCTTTTCGAGAGCGCATAAACTCTCGTGTGCCTCTCCTTACCAGATAATATCGAATTCCAAGTGTGTCAGATATTTCCAACACACTGATGCGAATTCGCATCATACGTGCAATATTTCCCATGCACAGTAAGTTCCCTTTTGGGACCATCAGAAGTAATGACCGAGCATAGACACTCCTTTTCTTTTTCTCTGGATACAGACTGCCTTTTAGTGTATGGTCTTTGTTTTTCTAGATCACAGGATACCTCATGTCCGAGTATGCCTCACAATTCCCCATTATGATGAAGGCCGATGTTGTTACAGCACTTTACTCCTGCTGCAAGGCCGAAACACAGATGTGTCGACAATTCATTACCATACAGTGCTCATTATGCAACACTGTTGATCACGCCGATTAATTTGGCATTTTCAAAAATACTGCATTCTAGACAAGGCTAAGGGGCTTTTTTTAGCCAGGATTAAATTCTTTATGAATACATTAGTTTGTTTTAGTATTGCTGGTTGTTTTTCTATGTAGGAAATGTATGCTTTCCATTTACCTGAATCACTTTTTTTGATTTAATGTTTCATTATTTGTTGGTCAAGATGATGATGATGATTATAATAAAATACTGGGTCATCATGACTCACCATGATCAGTTCTTTGATTTATAGATGTATGTTTCCGCCTGGAGAGATCTGGGAATAGCCAAGTGCCACTTATAGATTTAGTTGTATTGAATGACTCCATTTCTAAAAATGACTTTTTTGCTGACTAGCTTTTCACATGACTACATTTACCTGGGGATATTTTCACATAGGACCAGTAACTACTGATTAGACACACTGCTACCAATGTTGATTTACATTTTTTGAATATTGTGATAAAAAATACACCTGTTACTCAACCATTACAAAAAATGCATGTAACAGTTTACAAAAGATGAATTAATGTGTATAAAGACAATGTACAAAATGAAATCTTTAAAAACCACCAAACGCAAACCCCTGTGGCCTCAACACATACCGCATGCATGCATGCATACATACTCGCACACTTACCATAAGCATATCACATGGAATAAGTGACGATGTGCAAAAAAATATGATTTTATAAATACATGAAAAATAAACAGGCCACCGAATAGTGTGGCCAAGGCACCTGAATATCCTAATGCATGTGCCTTCATTAATTGTTGCTTTACATGTTCTGCAATAAAATTACGACCATTGGGGTGTACAGTGGTAAATGAGAGCCAAAATACTGAAACATTTCTCAAAAGGAAAGCTTTGTCGAGGTTCGGCTATCAGAGTATGATTTTACCTACCCAGCCTTCCTCAGGGCAAATCCAGATCCACCAAAATGGGGAAAATGCGAGTCTACAGAAAAAATGAAACCACATTAAATGCCTAGCCTGTCTTTTATGCTGAAATCTACAATCTAGACACAATAAAATATGTTTGATGACCTGAACAATTGGAATACAAATCAGATGCAGAGCTACATTCCCAAATCTCTTGGTCAAAGGTGCTCAATGCTGAAACGCTGCCTCCTGCGGCAACCACAAGAAAAAAGCTATAGCACCCATCAAGGGGTTGACCAAATTCCCATTAAGTATGGTTGACCCGTAATCTGTTCCCAAAATATTAACCAAGGCAACATACCTGAAAAATTACATGGACAACCACCTATAACATGGTAACGGACATCTCAGGGCGACATCTAAAATGGTCTCAAGGTGACATCTGAAAGATACAATAAAGTCGCTAGTTCATTTTAGACACAAGAATAAGTTCACGACAATCGCAACAATCTGGCAATTCACGCATTGCGTCCGGAACTGATGCAGTAACTTAATGGTGCAGAGCCCCAACCCGGAACTAGCAACAATCTTGCTAGTCACAAGTTGTATTCCTAACAAGTGCAATCACTCCATAATTCAAAAGGCCAGTGACCACAATTTTCCTGAACTAACCTTGTATGAAAGGAAAAACAGGACATAGGCCTGCCTTATCAAGCATTTCTTTAACATCAAGCCTCTGTTGTTTCCTGCCCAATGCTAAAGAGGCTCTAGCGTAAAGCTACTTTGGAAGCCATATCTGCGTGCGTATATACACATTGCAACAAAACAACTAGACCGTTAAGCCGTGCCTCAGCACAAGTCCTCTGTAGTGCCCGAGCAGATGAACAAACTGGGTGTGGTGGAAAGCTACTGGAGGAGCCATATTTGTATGTTATACTCATGGCATAAAGTATCAGAAGCGTTGAAGAAGCACTAGCTCACATTTGGGCCTCATATTGGATGCCCATGGGAAATTATTAGTGGATACCGACAGATCCAAAGATCTCATTTTCAGACGCCATGAAATTATTTGTGCAGGAAGAAAAACAAACACCTAACGATGTAACTGAATGATAAGAATCAAATAAAGGGACAACCGTCACTGGCATATTTGTAACCAATCCAGTGATACCATTCTCACAGACACCATACATTTTGGTATATGCAAGGAGCGAAAAGGCATGTGGACAGTTTAGTTGTGGGGTTGGGAGGAACTAAACCAAGATATATTACTGAATGTGCTGTGCCCATGTTGTTGGGATTAATTCAGTATAGCGGACCATTATACGTCCTCATTGAGACCTAATTGGTGGGTGCACAGTCTGCAAATCCAGTTTTGCTCCAGTCTAAACAGCCTGTTTGCCATAGAACAATCTGTCTGATCTGACGTGAGCTTCTCTATCACCATCCAACATAAATCCCTGTCATTGTAGCTCTGGGCAATATAATATTGAACAAGGGGAGCTGATATTGTCTTATTCCGGATTCTACTCTGATGTTCATTGATCCGGATAGGAACGTTTGTTGTAGTCATACATCATTAAGTGCCCATGTTCACTGTTATATATCAGTATATTACGTTTCTAGTGTTACAATTCGAGAATTGGTTAATGTTCCACTGAAAATCACCATGGATGAATGTGGTGTCTTGAATGGTGAACTTGCATGCGCTGCAAGTGCCACATGGGTGATGTCCCCTCTATAGTCAAACTCCAATCAGCTTCTAAAGTGTTTTGTTCCAAATGGTTATTGACTCTGAAAGTGGAGAATGGACCAACTTGTCCTTTTATGTTCTTACTTCTCCGAACAGCAAACAAGGAATACTCTGAAGTGTAGCCTGTACTGGTAACCAAATTGCAGCACTTTTTTTTGTTTGCATTACATTTGTATTTATTTTAAGGGAAGAAAGCATACACAAATTAAAAGCATCTTGCACCATTCAAAATAATAGAATGAGTTATACACAACACTAAAGGTTGCAGTGATATAATCGAACCATATAAAGGACCATATATATTGGATCAAACCACCACTTCTAGTGAGGAGGGCAAAGGCCAAACCCCGTCTCCCCTGACCTACCCCAAAAAAACACAGGGAAATATCTTGACAACATGAACAAGTGCGTTTCCAAAGAGGTATCGGTTGTTGCGCTCACAGATGTTAAGGCGCAGGGGTTACAGATTGACAAAAGATTTACCATCAAAAAGAATTGTTCTATATCCATAATTATACAAATGGGCCATAAACAATTAAACCATCGCGAAGGCCACCATGCTCTGGGGCCAGTTGTGAACCATGAGGAAGTCATTATGTTGCACAATGTCAAAGAATGGGCGCCAGGTCTCCAGGTAAATGGACATTTCCCTCTTATTAGCATCAATTTTGTCAATCGCTATAGAAAATGGTTCCCTACTCTACCATTCACAGGTATCCGGGGATGTGTTTCCATTCCAGTTATGTGCATGTATTATCCTGGCTGCCACTAAGAGATGTGAGATGAGCACTTCTACCAGAGAGCTTAAATACCCCTTCCTGGAACACATTACCCAACAGGATAGTTAAGGGATCCATAGGCAGATCCACTACTGTGATGCTTTTAATGTGGGGCAATATTTCCTTCTAGTATTGCTGGATTAGGTGACAAGACCACCAAACATGATTGAAGGAGCCCACCATCTGCCCACATCGCCAGCAGGTGGGTGGGATGGTGAGGTGAATGTGATGGAAGATTGTCAGGTGAGTTACCACAGAGATGGACGTTTGTAACTATGTTCCCTCAAGTGAACACAGCTGGATGACTCTAGTCCACACATTATACCATGTTAAATAATCTATTTCCCTATCAACAGTGTATTGGGGGCATATTATTGTGAAACAAAAGTGAGTGTTTTAACCAGATGAATCCCCAAATATTTCAGCAAATCCAGACTCCATTGAAAGTGAAATAGTAATCTCAAATACTTGCCCACTCTCTCCGGCTCTGTTATATCCAATATGTGTGATTTAGAATAATGTATTTTAAGTCCAGAGACCTGGCAAAACAATTCTAAGGTAGAGACTAGCTGTTGTAGCCATATGGCTGAATTATGCATAAAATATAAAAGGTAATCTGCATAAAGGGCTTTTTTGTGGTGGACCGGACATATCTTTATACCTTCTATAAGATTATTGGTTCTAACCCATAATGCTATTGGCTCCATGACCATAGTGAAGACAAGTGGGTGGTAAGAGGCATCCTTGATGGGTGCCCCTGGTTAAGGGAACGTATCAGATAAGTGACCATTCATTTTTATCCTTGTCGTAGGGTGTACATAGTTCGCCTAAACCCATTTCAACAAATCTGGCCCAAAGCTATTGAACACCTTCCTAGCGGTCAAAGGCTTTCTCAGCATCCACCGAAAATACAGCCAGGGAGGTATCACGCATCCGTGCCCAGTCTGATATTGAATATAATCATGCGTCCATTGACTAAAACCCGATTGATCGACATGGATTAATGATGGCAAGATGGAAGACAGTCCATCCGCTAAAACCTTAGAGTAAATCCTGGCATCATAGTTAATCACCACAATGGGCCTGTACGAGATGCATAAAGATGCATCTTTCCCTGGTTTCAATAGTACGGATATGGTGGATTCACCCATGGATGGAGTAACTGCACCCACCTCCAGGAAGCTGTTACATAAAGTGCCTAGATGCGCAACCAATAAAGCAGCAAAGTGCTTCCCAAAGCGGCAAAGAAGCCATCCGGGCCTGTCGCTTTATTCACAGCCAAGCCCCTAATCACCCGCAAAACGTCCTCAGTAGGGATCGGGGTATCCAGCTTCTCACAGTCTCTCAGAGATTTGAGGGAGTGCAGCTTCTTGTAAAAAGGTATGTTGGACATACGAATCGAGACTCTCCACCTGCAATAAATCTCCATAAAATTGGGAAAGAATCTGGAGCTTGCCTGCCACTGAGGTATCGGCTATGCAGCATTCCTGAATGAGTGAATTGTATTACTTGTTTGGTGGGCTTTCAATTTATAGACTGAGACGTGAGCCCTTATTAGAAGTACTACAATACTGTTTAGTTTGGACCAGTTGATATGAAATTTTCAAAGCCAAAGCTCGTTCAATTCTGCTCTTGCTGCCTGTAGCTGTCTAAATACCCCTCTAGAACCACGTTGTTTATATAAAGTTTCCAAAATACAAATTCTTCCCTCAATATCTGTTTAATGAGCAAGGATAGCCTTCTTTTTGTGTGTAGCCTGGTTAATTAATTCACCCCTAATGGTGGGCTTAAAGACCTCAGGACTGTTGTAAAAGACATCCCTACCGTACAGTTCTCTTCGAAGAATTTGGATATCCAGGTCGAGATGGCAGCATGGAAGTTTGGATCTCGAAAAAGGGAGTCATTGGTCTGCCACTTACATGGTTTGTGCGGCTGTTCGGGATCCCAGGAGATCCACATACTGACTGGAGAATGGTCCGAGACTGATGCTAAATCAGTCGTTGACTTCAGGACTTGTGTCAAGAGGAAATGTGAGAGTAAAAAATAATCTAGTATGGAATATGAACGGTATACATGTGAGAAAAAGGAGTAATCCCTCCATGTAGAGTGATGGTGTCGCCACAGATCTTTTAAGTGCAGGTCCTCCATTGTGTTAGTTGGAGGGGGAGCTGCCCAGTCCAACCGCTGAACTACCCTGGAATCTATCCAGGTCCTCATCGAGTCGCATTCCAGTTGAAGGTCTTCCCAGCTTTTTCCAAAATAATACCAATATAGCCACCTTTAGGGTCACGAAGTACCCTTAACTTGTAAAAGGCCACTGGCCTGGCTATCAAAATTGCCACCCCTGCTTTCTTGTCTGCCATCAAGGCAAATAATTGGTGGGGGAACCAGGCGGATATCAACCTCTGCCAGTCTTGTCTACGGTGTGTCTCTTGGAGTAAAGCGATATTTGCTCCGGGTTCCTGTCAGTTTGGTCAATAGACTGCGTCTTTTCATGGGGGAGTTTGAGTCTCTCAGCATTCAGGGAGATGAATTTAAGCACCATCGTGGCAAAAAATGGTTTCTTCCCAGGACTCTGGTTTAATGGACACCACTACCATAAAACTGGCAAGAGAATGATAGGTAAATCATGGCGGGCTCCATCAGATCTCTTGTAGAGCCACTGAGGAGACCTGTTTAACCCACTCAACTCTCGAAACCTCAACCAATAATGAAATTGCTCACCCCTTGATTGTCCGGCCAAAAATGAGCCCTTAAATAACAATATACAAAAAACATATAACAAGATATCGTAGTCCCAAAAAATGGGACCATCAGGTACCACAACCTGTAAAGGAGTGCATGCACCTAGTGCATCCGCAGCCTAACCAGCTAAAAATTAAAAATAACATTCAATAAACGGTTAACCTGCCTAAACCGTATCTGCAGAATCCAGTGGACCAGAAAACTTTGAAACACCAGAAGTGAAAACAAAAGTTCCCAAAGGAACCCACAATTATCAAATGGTCAAAGCATCTTTTGCTTCATGTGTGTTCCGCAGAGTCCATGCTCCTGTCGCAGTGGTAAAGTGAAGGCCCCCGTAAATGCCGTTGTCTGTTGCGTCTGCATTGAACCACCATCCAGTCCTGTAGCTGATCCGGTTCCTCCACCTCTTCCGGGAGCCGAATCCGAGTCTGGGATTTTCCGAGTGGTCACTGCTTCCCTAAGTGTGGAAAATTGATGTTTCGTACCGTCGATGGACAAAATAATCATGGAAGGGGAACCCCCATTGTTCTGCAACCAGCCAGTCAAAGATGTGACTTGCCGACACTTAAAGATGGTTGAGGGGGACAGATCTTGAAATAATTGAATTGCGGAACACCTGAATCTGAAGTGTTGCTGGGCCCTACCTTTCTGTAAAATGAGCTCTTTTGATTTTAAGAAGTGGAGCCTAGTTGGGACATCTGGAACCAGCCCCTTACACTGCTAGAAATTAGAAAATACTCTGGTGTGGTTCTGGGAGGCTCAGATGTGGCTATGACGCTGGACAGAACACACAAAAATGGAGCCCTCGCATAATCATCAAGCTCTAGGTCGGTCACCGTAGTGGGTATCCCTCGAATTCTCACATTGGTCCGCCATGATCTGTTTTCTGTGTCCTCCAACTTGTCTTCCAGCAAGTGGAATTTAGTTTCCATAACCTGGAACTTTTGCTCCAGGTCCCCCCTGACTGGGACTGCTCATAAATATAGCACTCTAGCTCCGATATGCCTTGGTTATTAGCCTGAGAGGCATGACTCTGTTCCGTGATGGACTTCATTTCTTGCATGGAAGACAGCATATCTTGCTGAAGGGAAAGCAGTAAAGGTTAGATGCCCCTTTTTGGTAGCAGGGTAGTCATCATCATGTCCCAGTCTAGGCTCGGGCTGAGGCAGTTAGCCGACCGGTGTCCCTTTCGAGGACTGAAGCATAGTCTTAATTGAGGAGGATCATGTAATATTTTTAACTTTGGCTGGACTCCTCATCGATCGCTGTGCAGGATGCACCAAGAGGGGGCGGTTCGGAATACCACTTGGGGGACAGGTGAGGTGACAGACGATCACAAAATGGCTGGCTCCAAACAAGGCAATGCAGGAAACTGATAACCTCCAACCTCTCAAGGATGTGCTCACGCTGAGCGCACTACTTGCAGCGCATAGCGGAAGTTAGAAGGAAGTGGTCCCAGTCTGCCCCTAAAGACAATGGAAGAGAAGGAAAGCAGCAGGGCCCCCCTCATTGAAGAACTTGCACATGGTGACCGCCTGAAGAAGATGGGTAAATCCTTGGCCTGACGTGGGGTCCGGCAGTCTGCACGCTGCTGTAGATGGAGCTGAGCTCGCATGTTCTAAACGGATGAATGAGGCGGGAGGGAGGGCTCATGAGGTCAGAGGAACCAACTTCAGGATCTCGCTATATGGGCCTGCTGCCCCAGATGGTACATGTAGGCAGACATGAAGCTGGGAGGCAGAAGCGCCAGCAACCCAAAAACAATCTGGTTCAGCTAAGGCCCCTACTTGGCTGCCTCCAATGCCAACTCCACGGCTCTCTGTGGCAAATAGATGCCGGCGGTCGGAATGCAAGCGAGGACCCCCAGGGCTGCATAGGAAACAAACGGAAGGATGGAGTGTGCACCACAGATTTGGCAGAGATGCGTAGCCCTCACGATCACAGCAGAGCGAGCCTCAGCAGCTGGCGTGGTGGCTATCTTTGAATCGGGCTCCCTTACAGGCGAAGAGATAACTGAACCGTAAAAGTTCACTGCAACAGCAGTTCCATAGTAAACTAGTGCGGCAGGATGCTCACAGGTGATTCAGGAAACTCTGGTGGGCTCATTCTTCAAATAGCGAAGACAGGAATTACTTCATTTTGCCACTGTGCTGTGGAACACTGGAGATTCGTGTCTCAATCTGGCTCGAGTCAGGCCACGCCCTCCACATTCCAGTACTTTTTAATACATTTTTTGACATAAGGAGTTTGCTTGGAAAAGGTTATCACAAAGACCAATTTGTTGTCCAAACAAGCTGCCTGCCTGGGTGAGAGCAGTGTGTCCCGATGAGATATCCGAGCCATTTTGGCTGCAAGTTTCTGTGGGTAGCCCCTTTGGGAGAGCCGGTCCACCAACTCTTGGGCCTTGTGTTTGAAATTCTAGACAAAGATACAGTTGAGTCTGATGCGTAAAAACTGACTAAAGGGAAAGTTGTCCCGTAGGGCCTTCGGATGATGACTAGAGTACTGCAACAAGGTGATTTGTCCGTTTCCTTCCTATATAAAGTGGTATTAGTTTGCCCTTGTCGGTGTCTGATAGAAAGATCCAGAAAGTTGTCTCAGTGCCTTCCCAGATGAAGAAAATATTGATGTATCTCTTCCAAGAAGAGAGACACTCGAGCTATGGATTATTGGCATATACAAAGTTGTCCACAAATTTGGACATGTAAATATTTGCCAGGCTCGGGAGGAAAGCTGCCCCCATCGCAGTGACTTTTTTCTGTAAATCCAGGTCAGAGCCAAAGGCAAATAAATAATTGCATAATGTTCTCTGGAACAGATTCACTTTAAAATCAGTGGGACCATTGTGAGGAGCAGGCCTAGTGTCCTGTTTGTTTCTGACAATTCCATCACCTCCAACTGAGTAATGTTGGTATATAAAGCCGAGTTGTCCTGAGTGACCAATTATTTTCAGGTTTAAAAGTAATGCACTCGAGTTTGTTAATAGCTGCCATGGTGTCTTTCAGAAAAAACTCTAGTTTCAGAAGCTAGAGGCTGGAGGAAGGCATCACTATTTTGCCCACTTGGTTAAATTAACTGACCCCACTGGGGGCGCTAGAGAGTCCCGCCAAGATGGACACGAGCCTGTGAGCACCTTGGCATTATCCTGTTATTATCCTAATGTTCCCAGACTAGCCCGATCCCCGAGACCTGTTGCTGCGTTAGACAACACCATTGTCCATATTTGTGCAAAATCCAGTGCCTGGCGGGGCCCGAGACTGGAAGATGCAGACTACATTGCCTGAGATCCCTAGGTGCAGCGGCCTTGGCGCAGCAGAGGATACCGCCTGCAGTCCATCTCGGAACGAGCAGGACGCCGCAGAGGTGCACAGCATGGCAGTCCAGCGGCGAGTGCACCTGGGCAGCAGTGAATCCTATTGGGCCAGTGAGTGCAAATTCGTCCCCAGGACAGGGCCGCCTGGAGGCGTCCCGGCTTGGATGGGCGATTGGAGGTGCCTGGGCGAACACTGCCCCGTTCTCTAGGCAGAACTACCTGGAGGCATTTCGACCGTGACTAGTGGTCGGCGGTAGCCCAGTTGGACGACACACAGGCTGTCTGGTAGCTCCTGGCCCGGCACTGTACGGTGCCGAGGGGGCGCAGGGACCACCAACTCCACGTGGAAAGGAGAAGACAGAGCGGCAGAGTGCCAGGGCGGGGGCAGGATTGAGGCCCCGACTGCCGAGCGAGAAGGAGGCCCCAACCCGGCGGAGGATACACTGGATACGGACCCGGCAGGAACTGAAAAATGGTCCAGGAAGGCTGGGGTAGAGTCCCGATGTAGACTGCAGATCTGGACTATGTCAACACTGCACATGAGTGACTGGCACAAAGAACACGCAAACAAACAAATCTGATCCCCCGCGGACGGGTGAAGCAGAGAATCTTACCCACGCAGGAGATTTAGAGCACTGGGAAACTACCTGGAGAGGGAAAGTGAACCATGGCTGCTTCATCATAGATGAGGGTCCAGATGAGGTGAACGCGGGGAGGAAAGGGCTCATCAAGGAGGCGCAGGGCGCAAGAGGCTAGACGGGCCTAATTACAGAAGGACACTATTGCACAATAAAGTGCCCTGAGAGCGCCACCACAGAGGAAGAAGCCATAGGGGGCTGCCACTCCCATCTTCCCTCCCTGAGAAGGAGGCAATAACCGTAGTTTATTATTATTTGTTTATTATTTGTAATGCGCCGGAATACCCTAGGGTAACAGGGTGCAGCAGATACAGGAATATGCGAAGCTTAGTTACAGAAAATAAAATATATAAAAGGCATAAGCACAATAATGATGAAGGTAAGCAGGAATATATACATATATACAGTTGAACAGTTGTGTGTCAAGTATGTCCAAGTGACAAGAGGGAGAGGCGGAACCTGGCTCAGTATGTTTATACCACGGCTGTCTTCAGCCAAGACGTCATCTTGGAACGGAAGTTTTGGTAGGGTAGGTCCATTCTGAGAGTGGGTGGTAGGGAGTTCCACAGTTTAGCCGCTTTCACTGGGAAGCTGTTACCTCCTATGGCGGAGCGTTTGTAGATAGGGACGGAGAGGCAGTCTCTATATGCTGTCCTTGTTGGTCTCAAGGATGTCAGTCTGTGAAATGTGTTGATCAGGTAGATGGGGGCCGCGTTATTGAGGGACTTGTGGGTGAGTGAGGCAGTTTTTGGGGAGATTTTGTCTATGATTGGGGTCCAGTTGTTCTGCTGGCTGTGTGCTGTGATGTGCTCTCTTCTTGAGATGCCCAGGGCCGCTCTGAGTGCATTGTTCTGGAGGGTTTGGAACTTGCTAGTAGTGGCCTTAGAGAACCCAAGATAGAGGGCATTACAGTAGTCTAAGCGGGATAGTATGAGGGCTCTGGCCAGGGTAAGGCAGCTGGTGTCGGATAGAAAAGGTTTGGCTGTACGGATCAATTTACATGTGTAAGCCGTGGAGGAGGCTAGTGAGTTCACCTGTCTGTTAAAGGTGAAGTTGGAGTCCCGGTAGAAGCCCAATGTTTTGACCTTGTGTCCCACTCTGATCGTATTGCCATCAATTATGAAGAATGAGTAATCTGGGCTTAGTTTCTTTAGGCTGGCAGTGGTACCTAGGGTGATGAGTTCAGTTTTATCATCATTCAGGCATAGACCGTGGGTAGCCATCCATGCCTGGATGATGATGTAGACCCTATTCACCAAGTCCAAATCCTTTCCATAATCTCCAGAAAGCGGAAGGAGGATCTGGGTGTATCATCTGCATAGTTAGTGTAGGTGATACCGAGATGATCCAGATCATCGAAAAGGGGCTTCGTAAATATGTTATACAGTTAGGGGAGACACAGGAGCCCTGGGGTACGCCACAGGTGATGGGTATGGGGTCTGCAGCATAGTTGCTAGTGCTGAGATGTTAGTAATGTTAGCTAGGCAGTTGTAGTCGGCCACCCAGTCAAGTATTCTGCCCTTGTCATGGGTGGGTTTAAGGGTTCTTTGAGTAAATCCTAATTCGGTGAGGGTGTTGAGCGTAGTGATGGCAGCTTGGTCTTCGGGGTCGTTGAAACCCATGTTGAAGTCTCCAAGGGTGAGCAACTGTGTGGCGTTTTTTAGGTTAGTGGATAGGATAGTGTTAAGATCCTCATCGAATGGGCCTGGAGGGCGATAAATCACATGGATGTTAAGGGTTTGGGTATTGGTAATGGGAGTTTTGGCTGAGAGTAGTTCGCAAGAAAGGACACTGAAGGTGGTAGCTGCTCTTATTGGAAGGCTACATTTATGAATGATGGCAACACCGCCGCCTCTAGAGTTAGGTCGGTCTTGTCTCAGGATGGTGTAATTATCAGGGACAGCTAACATGAGCATGGGGCCTGCTGCCGGATGGAGCCAGGTCTCTGTGATAGCAAGGAGGTCCAGGTCTTCATTGGTGATTAGGTCAGCAATTTCAGTTGCGTGAGCTACTAATGATCTAGCGTTGATTAGAGCTCCCTTGATTTGGGGGCTCACTATGGGTGTAGTGGTGGTAGAGGCCGACAATTTCTGTGTGGGTTTAGTGCTTCTCTGGTTGGTGGGATGAGGTGGATATTTGGTATGGTGGTTCAGAGATAGTTTAGGTGTGTGGTTGTTGGGGCTGGTGGGAGTGGAGCTGGGTCTCTTAGTGGTGGGCATGGAGCGGGCGAGTGGCTCGTAGATTTTGGCTAATCTAGCTCTGCGTCTTGTGTTCCTGTCTATAGTGGGGCAAGGGATGCTAGTCGGTAGCGCTGGAGGTGCCATTATCATTAGCGGTGAGCTGTTGGAGGAAATGGAGCTCACCCAAGGGGGGACCGTGGGGCAACTGTCGAATGTGAGAGGGTGGAAGAGCCTAGGTGCGCGAAGACTGCCCCAGGCACACGTGGGTACCGAGGTGGCGCACGGCCTGCGACTGGAGACCCTGTGGCCAGGCAGGCCCCACGACAGACTCATCTGATTTCGCCAGACCACATTGGTTGCGGATGGGGAGGGGAGGGGAGATGAGGGAGTTGGTGTTGCAGGGAGTTATAAGGCAGGCTGTACACTCTGGTCAACTATTACGGCCGAACCAAGACAAAGTAGAGATGCTAGACTGGATTGAGCAGCAGCTCGGGAAACTCCTGCTTGGGCAGATCATCTGGGCTGGGGACTTCAAGGCGGTCATGGATCCGGACTGGTATCGCACAGGGAATACTCACTGCTCGGTACCCAAAGGGACTGGTAAACTACAGGGCATGTGCCTAACATTGGACATTGGGGATGTCCCTTGGCTCGAGATTCGAGGAACACGACATGCACACACCACTCTTCGGCCCATGAGGCAGCGTCCCGGTTAGATTTCTTTCTGATCTTGCATACACTGATGGAGCGGGTCACGGGGATAACAGTCCTTGCCCGCACGTCGTCAAACCATGCTCCGGTGCTGATGACCGCTGAGTTACTGGGTCGGGAGAAGGGGATGCCGCCCTAGATTTTTAAGAGTGAGGGTCTCGCTGACACATTGTTCCGGGAGGGCCTGACTGAGGCAATACACGTTTTTCGAAATTAATGTCGGATCAGTGAGTTCTGCTGTGACCTTTATGGTAGTTTCAAATGTGTAATAAGGGGAGAGTGTATATCAAGGGAATCCGGGGTGTTATGCCAAATTGGAAGGGAATTGACCATTAACGAAAACTGTATACAGGCGCTAAAATCTATGACACCCACACCATCACACTCCGAACAAGCAGATATTTTGAGATACTTATGCGAATTTGATGAGTTAGCGCAAAAGGAGGCCAAATTCATATGGGGGAGGATAGCGATACGGCAATATGGGGAGAGGCAGGACATTGGCGAGAGCAGCCAAACTCGATAACCTCAAAGGTCGAGTTTTGCCCATAGCAGATGACTATGGGGTCGATAAATTCACAGATACAGAGCTAGTTCATGAGTTTTACTGATCCTACAGTCAGTTATATTCGTTCCAAGCCCAACCTTCCCAACAGGAGTTAGTCTTCTGGAACATGTAGCCTTAAACTGGCACACAGATGGGGAGAGAGTGTGGCTGGGTCATCAGCTGACTCTGGAGGTGTTAAACACTATTAAATCCCTCCCGTCAGGGAAATCCCCGGGACCAGGTGGGTTCACGGTAGTTTTATAAACGCTACACTGCCAAGCTTAGTCCCTACCTATTACACATGTACCAACAGAGCCTGAGGGATGGTCAACTGCCCGAGTCCTTGAGGGAGGCACTGGTGGTGGTGATATTACTTAAACCGGACAAACCCCAAAACGTTTGTTCCTCCTATCGGCCAATCTCCCACATTAACCTAGACAACAACATTTTAGCCAAAATACTGGCCTCCCTACTAGCACCCCTTATGCAAACAACGGTGAGAGCAGATCAATCCGGTTTTATGCCAGGGCGCTCCACCTCGTATGGGTCAAGGAGACTGTTCGGGTTGATCTCGGCGGTGCGGCATGAGGGCCCAATAGTGGCTGCCCTGCCAGACGCCACTAAGGCGTTTGACTCTGTGGAGTGGCCATTTCGGTTCACAATACTACGCCAGATGGGACTGGGGGAACAATTCATAGCTATGGTCTTGCTACTATACACACAACCTGCTGCTAAGGTGATCATGAATGGTCAACTTTCACCAGGTATACCATTGGGGAGGGGCACTCGGCAGTGGTGTCCTTTCACCTCTGATATTCGCCCTGGCAATAGAGCCACTGGCAGAGAAAAAAATGGAATCTCATCTGCCCCCTGGGGTTTAATTGTACAACCACCGGGTGGTGATCTCCTTATATGCAGAAGATATGGTGCTATTCATCAATGACCCTAGAAGCAATCTCGACCCGATCATGCAGGATGTCCAGCGGTTCTGGGACCTCTCGGGCCTGAAAGTGAACACCACGAAATCAGTCCTGTTCCCTCTAACGAACAAGGTGGTACAATACCTGGATGGGTGGGGGTTTCAATGGCACATGGTTCAGACTAGTTACCTTGGGATCAACAGAGCAAGGGACAAAGATGTTGTATACAAAAATAATTATCAGAGGACACTGAAGCAGGCCAGGCTAATAATGGATAGATGGAGGAACCTGCCTTTCAAACACTATGGTAGAATCTCAGTGGTTAAAATGGCACTGCTTCCCAGGTTTCTATGTTTTTCCTAATGCCCCAATAGCGGTACCCGGAGAATACTTTTGCGAACTGAAATCGGTGATAGTACAAATTATATGGGCAGGTAAACAGGCCAGAATCTACTGATATAAGCTGGTGGCGCCCATACCCAAGGGGGGTCTCGCACAAGCAGGGTTTCTCCTCTACTGATTCAGGTAGTAAGGGGATAGAAGGCACGCAGAGGTGGAAAGAGCAATTGCTGCACTGTCACTTTTGCAATCTATTATCACAGCAACTAGTAGACCATCTCACGCATACAACATGGTAGATGTTACGTGCAGGGCATTGACCCGTATAGAAAATAAGTCCAAAGGGATTTTTTATATTCCCCTAAACTGCGAGCTTTGTTACTATGATGAGACGACTGAGGGTGACTTGTTACGGTGACCTCTTCCCGAATGGGTCATTTGTAACACCTGAAGGAATTGAAAGATAAAGGCGAACTCCCATCTCTGGAAGTATTTCAATATTACAGACTGAGGGTGGCCTTACGACGGCTGTTCCCTACATTCCCCAGGCAGCCACAGGCTACACCAATACTAGATAAAATACTTCAGGGTGACCACGGAAACCGTGATCTCAACAATGTATGCCATGAGCCTTACTCTAAAGGAGGAGACCAAAGCCTACCCCCGGAAGAAATAGGAACTGTCTTTGGAACAGGAGATCACAGAGGAGGTATGGAGGTATTGCTGCGAGGGGACGAGGAAGGGGGCTATTAATGCAAGATTCAAACTGATCAATTTCAAATACCTACATCAATTTTATTACACACCGTTCCAACTCAAGGGTTTCCTGCCAGGCGCTTCAGGCAGATGCGAAAAATGTGACAACACATCAGCTGAATTCTTACATATCGCATGGGACGGTCATCCCACACAGTTGTTTTGGGAACGAGTATTTGAGATAATCAGTGGCATAATGGAGGGGACATAGAACCAGACCCATTGATGGCGTTGCTAGGGTGTTCCAAAATGATTCCCAAGGGCACGAGGAACTGATAAAACTGATCCTTTCCAAACGACTGGTTGCAATGATGTGGGGAAGGAGGCATAGTCCCAAGGTGGAGTAATGGAGAGCTGACATTCTATATTGCAATGGCATGGAAAACTGGTATGGCTCCCTAACCCGCACTTAACCTGGTAATAAAGGAATGTGGGACCCATATATACAACTCATTTTTGGTGTTGAAGGGATGTTTGGGTGCCCGGCAGAAACCTGGTCCTGGTGTGAGAATACATTTTGGGGAAAAGTTCTTTCATTGCCGAGGGGTACTCCGATAGCTTGTATTCGATATGAGCTTGGCCTGATCTCAATTAACGCGAAGGTGATGTGGAACATGTTATCATTATATGGCAAAGTATTGGGAGCTGATGAATTGCCTCAATATAGGATTCTCCAAGATGATAATGGAACCACTAAAGTTTCTATATTGCAAATGTGGAAACACTTTTGCAAGAATACTCTTAACCAGCTTCAAACTGATCATGATACACTCCTTCAGAACCCGAATGCTGTAAAAAAAAAAAAAAACTGTGGGAACAAGATTGGTGTGAAAACCAAGATCAAAGAGCATCACATAGATGTATGAAGGAAAATGTGTCAGAGGAAAGGGCTTATAATACCTTGCCAAAATATCTTCAAACATTTCCCTCCTTTAAAAAAAGAGCATTCTACTTCAAATTTCGTTTAAATATGTATAAAACTAAAGCTATAAAGGATATACACCAACGGTAAAGATTTCTGTGAGGAGTGTAGATTTTGTAAAAAAAAAAGAAAGAAACGCTGAAACATCTAGTGCTCTTTTGTGTAAATCTAAGAACGGCTTACTTGGGTCAGGAAATCAGTAAAAGACCCAATTTAGATGGAGAAGACTGGTGGAACTTGTTTAGTGAGGGTACAGACTTTAAATTAATATTCGCGTTAACATTCTTTCTTGAGAAACTTGAATTACAACTGTTACAGGCTGCGATAACTGTGTGAAGGGTATTCTCTCCATTTTATCCTTTTAGATAGATCTATGTCTTATGTGTGGTTTTTGAGATATGAGGGTTTTGTTTTGATGTTTTGGTGTCTAAATTATGTTGCCATTAGTAACTGATGTTCAACGACAGAGCTAGAAATGTATTCTTTCTTTCCTTGTTTTAATTCTTTTTTCTTGTTTTTTTTTTTAAAGTTTGTAATGAACTATATAAAAAAAATTAAAAAAAAAAAATATATATATAATACTTCATTGAGCGCACACAAGACGCAGGTGGGGATCAGACATAACCCTTGCAAGACTGAAGGTACAAAGGTAAAATGAAACACTGTGTGTTTCCAGTAAGAGCGGAGCAGATCGGACTCTGAGGGAAGAGAGGCAAAAACTGGCAGCAGGATGCACGTGATACTCAAAATCTGTGATTAGGAATGTAATTTCAATGAACGAGCTGTAATGTACCTAGGGGTGGGAAATATTGGTTTTGGTTGCTGTTGGCAGGGAAACAATGGGTCCCCCTGGGGGAGTTACTAAGGTTCTTATGGATTTTGGGTAGGGCATATATAACTGGACAGTGACGGTCCCTTGTAGTCAAAAACATTGCCTCATTTGTTGTGAAGAACCCTGCATCAATGCCATTGGTGCATAATTCCTGGATATTTTCCATCAGTATATCATTGGTGTCCGAGTTGATCTCGACGGTGTTCCATATTATCAACTCCTGTTTTGAAGGACAATGCCCCCACCCTTATCAGCCAGTTTAATCACAAGACGCTTGTTGTGGGATCTTTCTTTTAGGGCAAGATGTTACGGACCACTCATGTTTTGGAGCATACCTGCATTTTTCTGTTGCTAAAAATAGATCGAACATGGTTTTGAGATCTTTACCAACGATTTGGGAGTGGGGGGGTGAGGGGTCTCGTTATCTGCCGGAGTGAAGCTCGATTGCGATCTGAAACTGGTAATGTGTCTGGAGGCAAACCCCTCCACAACAAAGAGGCTAGAGGGTAATTTTTAGAGCAGACGCAAATGATCAACCCCTCTTTAGGTTACTAACCTTTACAATCAACAGCAATGCCCTTGGATCTGAGTCGTTTCAAAGGAGAACGGGTCACTTATTCTAGTGAATTCTGTTTCATTAGATCCTAAACCAATATTGGACGAACTCTAATACTTCAACTAGTCTTCTAATCCGTTTAAAAACCATATTTTATTGGTTTTTGATTTTGTTAAAAACAGTAAAACTCATAAGGGACAGCCACAATACTTAAGCACGTCTATAATTGATAGTGTTTCGTGCTGTACGATATACTACAAAACATTGCACATGCTAATCATCCACTAAAAGGACTCATTGTCACCCATTCATACTACACAAACAAACCCAACATGTTTCATTCCTTCATGTCTAGTTATACTTTTGGGAAATTATGGGAATTTCATCAGGGGCTAACTGTCTCCTTTTTCAATTAGCAGCACTTTCTGGATTTTTCACTTCTTTTATTCATGAAACGGCCCAAAACCCTGCCACTGAAGAAAGCCTCAAGTCCAACCGTTCTAATAAACGTCCTCTGCTCCAATTCTGTGGTATTCAAAGATGTTTTGTTTAGGCACAAGCTGAGGCTCTTTGCCTGAACGCTCATCTGAGCCATTGACGCCGATTAAAAATCGGCAGTTCCACCATGGGTAATTCCTCCTCTGGTGCTCAATTGACCTTAATTCTCGTCGCCCGAACCTGATGATGGTTGTTGTCCGTACGGTCGTCCCGGCCTAAAAAAGTACGGTTGTTAAGAGTCCCGTCCACTAGCCTGGTCATTGGAAGAGCTACTAGTGTTGGAAAAGGTAACCCATTTTTTTTATACTGTTTGTTTGAATTACCATAAAACGTAGGTGGCCTGTTATCTGGTAATAGAAATGGATAAACTTGTTTTTTTTTAAATTGCTAATGTCCTTTTTGAGTTTGTTGATTTTCTTTTGTAAATTAAAGTTTCTTTTAATTTATCAACTTCCTTATTTAATGCATCTAATTTGGCTCTGGAATCCATAACCAAAGTGTTTGTCAAAAAACTTAGTTCATATGTATCCAGCTACTGCTTAATCTTTTCTGACAGTCTGGATGCTGTATTGATGCTGTGTGACATTCAGTCCCTGCTACACTTGGTAGCAATCTGACTGAACCCCAGCTTGTCTTAAGCCACATATGAAAGTAACCAAAAATCCTATTTGTATAGAGCTAGGGTGATATAAAAGTAGGTGCCCAGGAGTTGCAATTTTAAGGATTCTTCCAGTTGGGTGCAGCTGCAAGATGCAACCTCTTTTGATGAAAAAATGCAAGACACATCGATGCAGACCTTCTCAGGACACTTCACGGGTTGGAGAACGGAGCTTTCCAGCAACGGTCTCCGCACACAGGTGACGACAGGCGTCCTTTCAGTCACAGAAGCTGCTCCAGGACAGGATCCCTTGATGCTGGGATGCTGACATTCGGGGACAGGGAGACTTGTGGCACAAGTTGGCGACCACCGAAGTTCTGGCTGGAACGACGGCACTTCTGCCATGCTAACCCACATGAGTCGCTCAGTCTAGGGGCACTTCTGAAGGGCAGGAGCCTCACGAATGCATCAAGACTAGTTGGTCCCACTAGTCCAAGGGCTGAAGCAGAGATCGGCAGTCAAACAGGGCTTCACAGTGCTGGAAAACAGGAAAGGATGCTGAGCCTTTTCAGGAGCCGTCTTTCGGATCTTCAGCATGCTGTTCTTCTTTGTGGGATTCTTTGCTCCAAGGATGATCTGAAGAAATGGCTGCAGAGATCCAGTTCTTATCCAAAATCCGAGCTGTACGCAAGTACAAGCCCACCAATGGTAAGGACCTGCACCATTCAAACAGCCAGTGGTCCAATCAGGCACAGTTATTGGTTTTACATTTGCCCCACACCTGACTTTTTGGCACCACAGATGTGGAGCGGGACTAGACGGTCATGCCACCTTCCTGGGCCAAACACACACAAAGGCATCACCAGCCAGCAAAAGCAGCAGCTTTTCTGGGCAAGTGCATGAACGTGTAAGGGATTTCCTGGCAAGTCAGGGAGAAGGCCAATCAACAATTAGGCAAAGAAGCAACTGAAAACTTCATGGCACGGCCATTTTAGGGCATTAGCTACATTTAGTAGCCATACGCGGTAAATTCGAATGTGCACACTAAAAATAATGCAACAATTGTAAAATGTATCTGCTGCCACCAGCTAGTCTTTAGGCATACATACAAGTAACCAAAAATCACATGTACAAAAAGCTATGGTGATACAAAAGTATCACCATTGCACTGCAAGGTGCTGTGTGCACGGTTAAAAAGTACAAGAATCCAAAAGGGAAATAGTTTCCCAGTACTGATAGTCTGAAGGACTGATCAGTTTCCCCATAACAATGAGCAAAAGGCAAGGGAAGTAAAGCTGAAGGCTTTACTTCCCTTCAGAAAGTCAGAACAGGTTTTAAAATTGAGCAAAAAGAACGGGGGCTCATAGGAACTATGGAGGGAAAGTTGCAAAAAGAGAAATCTTTCATAACAATTGCACACTACCTATGAGAAAAATTGTAAATTAACTACTGAATGTATAGCTCTGTGCCCGATTCTATGGAAACATCGAATTATATATCAGTGTAAGAGCCCAGATCCTCTGTCTTTTGTAGTTTGGCTAAGAGATGTAATAGGTTGGCCCAATGCGTAGAGCGGACTTCACAGGCAGAGAAGTTTTAGATGTGGCTGTGACTAATTTTTCTCCATTTGGAATTATTTCCTGTTATCTTTCAATTATCCCTCCGATGTAATGCCAACTTAATGACTGTAAATAATAATTTTGATCTGTTACTTTACTTGTATTATGGGAAAATATCTGGATCAAATAAGTTTCTGGGGTTTCTGTAACAGCACCAAAGTTATTACAGAGTAAGGGGTAGTTGAAGTTAAGTTGCTGATTAGTTATTCTTTTTTTATGCATACAATGTATTAATTGCAAAATTATTTAGGGTAATTTAAAATCGGTACTTGCACGGTAACGCACACATTACTTTTCCGTGTAGATTACTTTACATGTACATTACTTTACACTGCATGCTTCGTATTTACATGTTACTTTATTTAAAAGTGCTTATGAAATTGTTTTCCCATTTACATTTCAAATTGCCATATCTATTTTACTGCGATAGCATGAAGACATAAGTAACCCCCAAATACATGTAGGGGCAGGTTAAACCTACCTAACATTGTGTTACGTTTTCTAAGCCCTCACCACAAGATACTTGAAAACTATGCCTAACAGTTATAAAACTAAACGGGCCAATGTATTGTGGAGATCCGTATCACTCATACTATTTCCTTGTATCAAGAAAGCCTTACATTGTTGAAATAAACTTTGTAATCTTTCCCAAATTCTAAGAGGGCAGAGAGTTGTCCATTTTTGGAGGGCTATGAACATTCCTTTGGTGGATTAGAACACTTTTTGAGAACAAGCTCACCCAATATTTCCAATTTATAGTTTAATAGGGCATGGGACTGTGCCTTCAAATGTTTGTACTTTGCCAACAAAGTACGTTGTGCTCAAGCAATTATATGTTACTTTTGAAACACACACATTTAAATTTCCATCTGCTAATCAACTTTCTGCCAAGTGAGGAACTGAGACCATAGTGCTAGCACATTATAAATTCATTGCTTGCATTGATTTGTTTGGGTTATAATTTATTGTATAATCAGAATAACATGCATGTGCTTTTGTTTAAGCTGATTTGTTCTTTTTCTTCAGGTTGAATACAAAGACTTTCCCAAAAACAACAAAAATGAATTTGTTTCTCTTATAAACTGTTCATCTCAGCCACCACTGATAAGCCACGGGATTGGGAAGGATGTGGAATCATGCCATGATATGGTAAAACGTAGTTAAAGTCTTGTCTTGCATTGAGGTAGAATAACTGCCTGTTTGATCACCTTGTCATTCATACCAATAGAAAGCACATGAAAAACATCCAGTTTTCAAACATTCGATTTGCAAGAAAGCTTTTAGCATACTAGACCATCCTCTGTTCTGGTATTGGTTTGCTAACTAAGCTGTATCTCAAGCAAACTGAAGATGTTGGTAAAGTTTCTATTTTCAATGTTTATAGATGTTTCTCTTTTAACCTCATCTCTTTTTTTTGTCACTGTCTACTTCTATAATCTTGCTAAAATTGCATGTTTTGCAGAGCATATATATTGTTCATTCTGATAAACTGCATATGATGAATTGTGTGACACTTCCTTTGGTCATTGATGTGCTATAAGGTCTAGACAGTTAAGGCCTTAATCCATGCTCTGTACTCTAGCAAAATAATGCACAGCCCCTTTATGTTTTTGATACTGTCAGTCTGAAAGACAGGGACACCCTTTTTAAGGATCAAGAATGTAATACCTGTTACTGTTATTTCTATGTAAGAAATGGATCAGTCCTATAAGGGTTTGTGATCGAACCAGAATTAAGGACGCAATTATTTGTTTTGACAGTTCTATCCTCTCACTGCCTTGACTGAACCTGATGGGATTTTCCTACATTGATCAGTTCTTGAAACTCAATAACATGTTTCATTAGAAGAGTCTGGTATTTTGGTATTTCAGTTCTAGGGAGATGGTTTTGATTATCTCATGGATGTGGTTTTAAACTGCAATTTTATTGGACTATATGATTTTGTACCTTGATACAATTGATCATAGAGAATAAATACGAATTGTATTAATTACCGGTAACAATATCCCTTTTGGAAAAATACAATATTTATTAATATAAACTATTGAAGGGTATATCACAGACACCTGCCTTGTAGGTCAACAAAATGTGTTTGCAAAGCTATATGGTTTGTTAGTAATGATCTGTAGCTAGCGCACTACAAAATGTTGAACTGTTTTAATTATTGACGTTTGTAAAAAATTAACTGGTGTACATACCAACCATTATTTTGCAATATGGTGGTTTGATTAAATTGAATACACCACATTCCCCTTTTGCCTGTACTGTTGCTGGTGAGAAGCAATCATAGTATGGTAGATCATGGTCTCTTCGGAATGATTGCTGTGTCAGAATCAAGGCCTTTTGATTTGTAAAGCGAGACAAGGACAGACCCGGTAGCAAACAATATTTCAATGGATTGCTTTTCTCCTGCTGATTCCTCATCAGATAGATATCCCTTCCAGCGTCAGCTGCTCGGAAAACTTTTCGACAGGGGGCGAAGTGCACCTCAACTCAGCCGTGGATCCATCTTGACTCGATGCAGCGGTCATCGTACTTATACTACATCACTACAGCCCCATACCTCAGATCCTTTTTCCTGCGCGCTCCACACACTGCTTACTTGAACAACTCTTGTTGGAGAACCTTTTTGGCCATAAAGAATTTCGGCAATTCTAATGAGATTTCACAGAAATGTCCGCTTCCAAGATTTCGGACTTCAAACGTGCAAGGACTGTAACTCGAAGATGTATATTATGGACCCACACAGTGTCAGCATGTGGTGCCACAGTGTCGGTCAGGTCACGGAGGATTGCGTTTCTTGCTTCAAGATGAACCCGAAATCACTTTGGGACAGGGCTGCAAAACACAGTCGGTCGGCACCCTTCTATGTTCACGGCTCGCTCGTCGGAGCTTAATACAGAAGGGCACACCCCTGAAAAGGATAACCGGCACTGGAAGAAAATTAAGAAAACATCACATTCCCAGAGCCATTCTTTGTTGTTCTACCACAAAAAGAAACGCTGTCATCGTCACAAGTACAACTTTTTCCAAAGGCCACGGTAAGTGGTCATCGGGCCCAACATCTAAGACAGAGTGGGAGGCCTTTAAAGAGCAGATGCTTGATGTTAAAGGCAGCTGCAGGTACGGCTCATGCCTCAATGCAGCAGGCCTCAGCATCTTCAGCGGCGTCTGGTGATTCTGCCCCCAATCAGTCGGCGTTGCCACCTGTTGGCAAAACGGTCACCTCATCGAAGCAGTTATCGGCACCGTCAGGCATGGGTCCATCGCCACCGGTCCCGATCAGCATTTTTAGACAAAGAAAAATAAACATTTTCGATGATGACAGTACCATTCTGTCTCATCAGCAGATGGAGGCTTTGGGAGTACGGATTTGACCAGGCCGATTTACTCGCTTTGGCAGGCTAGGCTAGCTTTGGGATGCAAGTGGGTTGGACACTTCTCCCGACTTAGAAATTCAACAATCCAATCTCTATGGACATGCAAATGCCCAGTGCCGCTTCACAGTGGACAGGGTGGTAGATGCCATGGTTTTGGGCACTCCAGCCAACCCCCTTTCAGGCTGTGCACTCAATGACATTCTTGACCAAGGACCCCCAACAGAGAGGGACCTTCCCTTCAACATAGCCGTTGCTGACCCTGTTGTGGCCTTGTGGCAAAAACCTTGTTCAACCCCCTCCTGGGAATTCAGAATTCACAAAGAAATGTATGCTGGCAAGGGGGGGATGCAGCTTTCCTCTCATCCCATCTGACTCTGGAGGGCCTGGCTGTCCAAGCTGCCATGGTTAATACTAGACCGTCCACATCCAATCTCTCTACTGATGGGGAGGGTAAAAAGTCTGACACCCTTGCGAAGAACGTTTTCGCATCGGGCAGTATGGCCTGGACGGCTGTAAATGCTTCCTGCCCCTTTGCAAAATATACTTCGAGGGGATTGGGTCCTCCGACGTATTCCATATCTATGACAGTAATCACCACAGCTGTGCTGCTTTGGAAAATCTTTCTGCGTCGATGGCGTCGATACGCCATCCTCGAGGACCTCCTCCGACGGCACCAGATGTTATAAGTAGGACGCACGATGCCCGTAGCCTCAGTTCCATTTTTTCTGCGAACGTGTTCGCTTCGGAGATCTCGGTGCACCTCGACTCTTTGGAGTTTCTGTTCTTTCGGTTCTTCGAACCTGTTAGTTTTGTGAAATTGTTATCGAAATGTCTTCCTCTTCTTCCACCCCGCGTCCGGGCTTCAAGAAGTGTGGGGACTGCGGGCCCAAGATGTCGGTGACGGACTTGCACGACGCCTGCCTCTGGTGCCTCGGGGAGGCCCACGACATGGATGATTGTGTCGACTACCTGTCGCTTACGTCCAAGGCCTTGCGGGAACGTAAGAAGAAGCTGTCGGTCGGTGAGGTGTCCAAGCCCCAGAAGGCGAGGTCCACTGGGCTTTCGACGGACGATTCGAGGGGCGACTCTCCACATCGTAGTCGTAAGTCTAGGGGGTCTCGGTCCCGGAGTGGGTCCCGCCCCTCCTCTGCCTCTTCGAGGCACTCCCAGAAGCACCGTCATCGGTCGCCTTCCCCGTCCTCATCCGAGGAATCCGCCCATCGGCGGGTCGCTTATCCCACCAAGCATGCGACGTCAGAGGAATGGGCTTCCTTCGGTAAGAAAATGCTAGTGATTCTTGAATCGCAGGGCACTGGTCCATCCGCGCCTCCGAGTGGGGTCGGTCGTGATCGGTCGAGAGACACCGCTCGTACACCTTTGGGCTCGGGTGGTCGGCACGATTCGCGGGAAAGGTCCCGCTCGGACAAGGGGAATCATTCTCGTCATGCTCGTTCCAGGTGCCGGTGCTCGACGCGCTTGAGACCCCGTGCACCTGAGAAGTCTTTGAAGAAGACATCGACGCCTGTGGCGCCAAGGTCGTCGATGGACTCTCTCGAGGCTCCGCCTCCGAGGAGGTCGTCGACATCATCGGCGCCCAGGCTGTCGAAGGACACGCTTGGGGCTCCGCCCTCGAGGCCTGTGTCGATGCTGTCGGCACCGCGCTCGACGTCAACGCGCTCGACGCCTTTCGAGGCTGTCTTGTCGGAGGTACCCCGTGGCACGGTGGAACCCCCTAGAAAGGCTCTGGCCAAGGTCAAGCATGGCTTTGTTCCCCATTCTGTGCCCTTTTACCGCCATCTTGAGTACATTTCGGAGGTGGATGAGGGCTCTGATGATGGCATGGTTCCTGATACGGTGCCTGATGAGATTCTCTCGGGGCATAGCCAGATTGAGACTCTGCGTCAGTCCCTGCACGACGCCAGTGGTCTGGACACCTCTCCGGAGGTGAAGTTTTCTAGGCCGTAGCCTGGCACTCATGCCGACTCCTCGTACCGGCACCTTATGTCTAGGATCACCGAGTACTTGGGGTGGTCTGCTCCCCCAGGGGATTTTCTTCAGGATGACCTTACGGATATCCTCGATCTAGGTCCACCAACTGACCCGGTACTGCCGTTCCATATGGCTCTACAGAGGAAGGTGGCAGCGGCTTGGACTGCTCCGGAGAGTCTCCCGGCAATGGGCAAGTCTTTGCCGCGAAAATACCGCCCAGGCAGTAGCTACCCCTGCTACTTGACCAAGCACCCCACTCCGGAGAGTTTGGTGGTACAGACGGCTACGGCCCCAGCAAAGCAGGCGTCGTATCCTACCATCCCTCCTGATAGGGACGACAAGCGTTTTGATGGTTGGGCGAAGAAAGTGTTTTCTTCAGGGGGTATGGCGCTTCAGGCGGCCAACTCCGTATGTGCCTTGTCTCGTTTCACGCACACTCTATGGAACTGTTTCCTTAGCGGCTGAACATATTCCCGAAGGGGACGAATGGGATGGTTTCCTCGCTATGGTCCAGGATGGCAAGGATGCCATGTGTGAGGCCGTTCAGTCGGGTTTGGACATGGCAGATTGCGTCAGCCGGTCCATGGCGGCGAGCACCGTAATACGCAGGTTTGCGTGGTTGCGGAAGTCGGGATTTGCTCCTGATGTGCAAGCCCGGCTCCTCAACGTGCCCTTTGATGGTGAACATCTTTTTGGCAGCAAGGTTGACAAGAGCCTTGAGAGGTTGCAGACCTCAAAAGCTGCAGCGAAGTCGTTGAGCGCTGCAGTTCGCCAACCTCCGCCTTTTTGTCCTAGGGGACAGCAAGGGAGGGGAGGTTCCTTTCGTTATTACTCCTCCTTTGGTAAAGCGAAGGGAGCTGCAAGTCAAAGGGGCAAACGTAGGAGGTGGAAAACAAGATACTGCCGCAGCCGCTTCAGCTCAGTCCAGAGGCCCATGCTTCTCTGGTTGGGGGAAGGCTGGTGCAGCATCTTGTAGAGTGGCATGCCATTACTTCAGATGTGTGGCTCCTGGTGATCATAGCCCACGGTTACTGTCTTCCTTTCCGGCAGAGGCCTCACGACAATCCACCAGGGACTTTCTCTTTGAAGAGTCCGGATCCGCTCCTTGCGCAGGAAATTCAATCCGTGCTGGAGAAAGGTGCCATAGAACTGGTGCCTGTAGCAGAGAGGAACAAGGGATGGTATTCCCCTTATTTTTTGATTTCGAAGAAAGACTGGGGATTGAGACCCATCACGAAGTTGCGCGGTTTGAACAAACTCCTCAGGAAGGACAAGTTCAAGATGGTTACTCTCTCTCAAGTCCTCCAGGCCCTTCAACTTCAGGACTGGTTGGTGTCTCTCGACCTCAAGGATGCTTATTTTCATGTACCGATCCATCCCAAGCACAAGAAGTACCTGAGGTTCGGGTCCTGCTGTTCGGATTGACCTCCGCCCCGAGGGTTTTCACCAAGCTCATGGTGGTGGTGGCATTGTATCTCAGGAATGGGCGGATTCACGTCTACCCCTACCTGGACGATTGGTTGATAAGGGTGCGCTCTCCTGAGCAAGTCCTGGATCATCTGTCCGTCACCTGCCGCTCCCTTCACAGGCTGGGCTTCTCCCTCAATTTAAAGAAGTCCCACTTGACGCCAACTCAGCAGCTCCAGTACATCGGAGCAGTGCTCGACACTTCCCTGGGGCAGTGTTTACCTCCCCAGGTGAGGGCTCACCACATTCAGCAGATGGTGCACAAGTTTCAACATGCTCAGAGTCTCCCAGCGTTGGAGTTCTTGAGGTTGCTCGGCCTCATGGCATCCTGCATTCTTCTGGTGCCCGAGGCCAGGTTGCGGATGAGATCTCTGCAATGGGCTCTCAAGCTCCAGTGGTCGCAGTCCTCTGGCAAGATGTCGGACCCCGTTCAGGTGCCGCCCTCGGTCACCCAGGACCTTCTGTGGTGGTCGTTGAAGGCAATCTGATGAGGGGTGCTCTGTTTTGGCTACCCTGGCCGGAGTTGACGATCGTGACGGACGCATCCCTCACGGGATGGGGGGCTCATGCCAACGAGCTGACAGTCAGCGGACGTTGGTCTCCGTCGGAGTCCAGACTCCACATCAATCTGTTAGAGCTGAGAGCCATCAGGCTGGCCCTGAAGGCTTTTCTGCTGACTGTACGAGGGAAGAATGTCCTGATTCTGACGGAAAACACAGTGGCCATGCACTACCTCAACAAAAAGGGGGGGGCAGGGTCACTTCCTCTGTGCAGGGAGGCGATGCAGCTCTGGTTCTGGTCCATCCAGCAGGAAATTTTCGATCTCGGCAGTTTATCTGGCCGGAGACGAAAACGAGACGGCGGACGCTCTGAGCAGGCAGAGCGCGATCTCTCACGAGTGGGAGTTGGCTCAGGAGATTCTCCTGGAGATCTTCGCTCTTTGGGGGACCCCTCAAGTGGATCTCTTCGCCTCCAGTGTCAACCGGAAGTGCGAAAGGTTTTGCTCATGGGAATTTCCTCCAAGAGGAGCCTTAGGAGACTTGTTCGTGGTGGAGTGGTCCTTCCCACTGCTGTATGCGTTTCCTCCAGTCCCCGTCATCCCGCAGGTGCTGAAGAGGTTACGGAGGTTCGGTTCCCGGATGATCCTCATTGCTCTGGCATGGGCACAGAGGACATGGTACCCGGGTCTTCTCGACTTGTCCATCTGTCCTCCACGTCGTCTTCCCTACCGAGACGATCTGCTCTCACGGGAGGGGGGTCGGGCTCTCCATCCAGAGGTCAGATCCCTCAACCTTCACGCTTGGCTTCTGAAAGTTTGAGGTATAAGGATTGGGACCTCCCTAAAGACGTGATGGAGGTGTTGCTTTCGGCCAGAAGGCCCGCAACAAAGTCCCTGTACCGTTGCCGTTGGAGAAAGTTCTGCGACTGGTGCAGGTTTTTGAATGTGGATCCTTTTTCATGTGACATTCCTGTGGTTCTGTCTTTTTTGCTTTCTTTAGCCCACAGGGGCTTGCAAGTGGGTACCATTAAAGGTTACCTGGCGGCACTGTCCATCTTTACGCGCTTGTCTAAGGAGTGTTCTTATTTTAAAATTCCTTTGATTTCTCAGTTTCTGAAAGGGCTCACTAATGTGTTCCCTCTGTCACCTTTCCTGGTGCCTGGTTGGGATTTGAACCTTGTTCTTAAGTTTCTAATGGGTGCTCCATTTGAGCCTTTACATTCTTGTCCTTTGAGACTGTTAACCCTTAAAACTGTATTTTTAGTTGCGGTCACTTCCGCTCGCAGAGTGAGTGAGTTACAGGCACTTTCAGTTAAGCCACCCTTCACTGTGTTTCATAAGGACAGGGTTGTCCTTAGAGTTCGTCCTTCCTTTCTTCCGAAGGTGGTGTCGGAATTTCATTTAAGCCAGAAGGTTATTCTTCCGGCATTTTATCCTCCTCCACATCCTAGTAAGGAAGAGGAGAGGCTCCATAGGCGGGATCCTAGGAGAGCTTTAAGCTTCTACATTTCTGGCATGTCCCGGTTCAGAGTGGACAATCGGCTCTTTATTGGTTACGCTGGAAGGCGTTTGGGACAAGCTGTTACTAAGCAGACTTTGTCTAGATGGATCATCTTGGCAATCTCTGAATGTTACCGCTTGGCGGGTAAGGACCCTCCGGTAGGCCTGCAGGCCCATTCCACTAGGGGTATGGCTGCCTCTACTGCCCTGCAGAGGGGTGTTCCTATTCGTAACATCTGTGATGCAGCCACTTGGGCTTCGGTCCATACTTTTGTACGTCACTACGCCCTTGATTCTATCCATGGGCAGGATCTGGCCTTTGGCAAGGCGGTCCTTTACTCTGCAATTTGATTGGGCATTCTAAATTTGTATATTCTAAATTCTGTTCCCACCTCCTTACGTTGGTACTGCTTTGGGAGTCTGTCATAGATATGGAATACGTCGGAGGACCCAATCCCCTCGAAGAACAAGTTACTCTCTTACCTGGTAACGTTCTTTCGATGGGATGGTCCGACGACGTATTCCATATCGATCCCTCCCTGCCTACCCTGCTACAGAATTTCTTATGCGATTACAGCTTACGTTTCCGCAAGGCTTTCTGTGGTCATACTGGCAGAAGATTGGTGCCACATGTTCTGGGGAAAAAACTACAACTGAGGCTATGGGCGTCGTGCGTCCTACTTTTAACATCTGGTGCCGTCGGAGGAGGTCCTCGAGGACGGCGTATCAACGTCATTGACGCAGGATGCAGACGCCGAAAGATTTTCCGAAGCAGCACAGCTGTGGTGATTACTGTCATAGATATGGAATACGTCGTCGGACCATCCCATCGAAAGAACGTTACCAGGTAAGAGAGTAACTTGTTCTTTTGGTCTTTGGAAGACAATCAAGGAAGTTTCAGAGCATATTCCCGAAGTAGAAATGCGGACGGATTCTTGTGGATTGTGGGTGATGGAAAGGAGGTGGCACGCCAGTCTTTGCAAGCAGGCCTGGATGTAGCCTACTGCGTCGGAAGAGCAATGGTATCGGCTACATTTCTGAGGAGGCAGGCGCACCTGCACAATTCAGGTATCTCGCATAAAATGTCCAGACAAAGCTTTTGGAGATTCCCTTTGATGTTTGATGGCGAGAACCTGTTTGGCCCTAGGACTGATGAGACCCTGGAAACTTGTAAAGACTTGGAGCTAGCTGCAAAGTCACTGGGCCTAGCTGTGCAACAGCTGGCTAAAGTTTTCTTCAGCTTTGCATCCAGAGGGCAGAGGTACAGAAGGTACTTCCGGTTTGGAAGTAAGGCACAGCACCAGCAACACAGGCAAGGGCCGAGGCGTTTCCTGTGCTCTGGCAGGAGCAGAGTGGCCTCTAGGGGCTAGCAGGCTACGGCGTCAGTGGCTGGGGCAGCTCTGCCCTCAAAGCCGCTTTGAGTTCTCCCCCATGTTAACCCGATTGGAGGAAGGGATCTGCATCTGTGAATCCGCTGCCTCCGTAGGGAGTATTCCACAATTGACTTGGCAAGCTCCATGTGGAAGGTACACTTAACCTCCCCTGCACATTGGTGGGGATTATGATGACACTTGTAGTTTTGGAGGCTTCTAAGTACTACGCGCCCTTTAACAAACACGCTTCCCTTCATTTTTTCATTATTTAGCTGATTGACAGAAGTGCCTGAACCTGAATGGTGGCTTTTGATCCCTGGACTTACTGCCCTCTCTGGCACCGTTTGATAACTGTAGAGTCAATCCTTGGGTGAAAGGTATTTCTCAACTTCCCTAACACTTTTGGTTTGGTGAAAGATGTTTTCCATGATGCATATCCTGATTAAGCTTTCTCTTTATTCCATAGGCGTTACCGGGCGGTACCCTTTCGTGCTGTACAACATTTTACTCCTTTTCAAAAAGTGTGCCCTGTGGTGTATAGACACACTGGCAAGGTTGAGAAACTTTTTGTTTACTTTCGATCTAGTTATAATTACTGCAAATTGAAAACCTTTATGACGTGTTTTAGCTAGCTGCTAATATTTTCTTTTTCTTGTGGTTTTCAGATATTTAGAGGGTGTTTCCCTGATTATGGGGGCATTTAGGCCCCGAAACGTGTAGGATCTTAAAACACCCTTGTCATTTTCTATTGCCACATAAATGATTTGATTTTGACAAACAGTATTGTCTTTGATTTTATTGAATTACTTATTTTTTTTAAAAATGAAAAGCGATGGTGTCTACATGGCTCTTAAATGTGAAACATTGTGTTCTTTTTTTTTTTTTTTTACAACTTTTTTTTTCTTTTTCGGTTGCCATTGTGGAGTGAACAGACAAGTGTGACATACCCGACGAAAGTCATTCACTTAGCGATGCAGTACATAGAAAACCCCACAGCATGCAGCCTCTCCACCACAACCTCCCCAGGTCTGACGGGAAGTGACTGGCGAGCCCCATCGTCACTAGCAATTCTGTAGGAACAGTCTTGGTAGTAGCGGCTTGTGCGTTTGTGTCTCGATCATACTCCAAAACTGGGGCCCAAACTTGTGTAAACTGGTATAGTAGGCCCTCCTTGGCAGCCATGACTTTCTCAGCCACCATAATGTCCCAGATTTTGACCCACCATAGGGATAGTGATGGAGTTTTCCAGGTTCGGGCTATCGTGATTCTCCCTGCCAGGAGTAGCCGAGTGATAAGTTAGACCGTCGCCCCCAGACCTTGGGTAGACCCCCTGAACTGGTGTAACCAGCAGGATCACCTCTGGCCTTTTTGGGAGTTTAATCTGGGTGATGGCCTCACTTGGAGATTACCTCTTCCCAAAAGGTTTGAGCCCGGAGGCAGTCCCACCACATGTGCAAGTAGGTACCTAGCGCCCACATTTACCCCAACACTGAGGGTCCAACGAGTTTTGGATGCATTGGAGCCACACCCGGGTAGTACCAGCGAAGAAGCAATTTAAGAGAAGATTCCTTATTCGTTGCACAGCTCGAAGAGGAGTAGCTTCTCGTCGAAATGTCCACCCAAGTTTGATCCTCGATCGGGTGGCCGAGGTCAGTTTCCCAATGAGTCGTATATGTAGGACTGAGGGGGTCAGCATGTCGTCTTGTAGAAGACTATGTAACTTGGAAGTGTTCCCCCAGTCAGGCCCTCTTGCAAGGTAAGCTCAATGGGACCGAGGTTACGTGTGGCCCTTTGCAGAATCAATGGGTGCATATGGAAATATGTCTGTCTTGGCCAGATGAAATATCCCCTTGCAGCTCTCAAATGTACGTGGCTGACTGTCTTCAAACAGCTATGACAGAGTTTGCAACCCTCCCTGAGACCAGTTTCTGAAGTTTGCAGGGTGGGTGCAGCCCTGGGGTGTAGGCCGGATTATGGAAAATTGGGGTGTTTGGACCTTTCCCACTAGGGTTTCCCTTCGATTTCACCTCCCAGTCCCATATTGACACAGTAGATTTTGTGAAGGAGAGTATGCCAGGCTAGTGGTGTTGTGCAGTTTGGGGGATATGCAGTAGGGAACGAAGGTGGAGTGGCAACCTTGACTCCACAGGGGAGAGCCAAGCGTGAAAACACACCATTTGTGCTGGCAAGTAATATTTGCGCAAGTTTGGAACGCCCAACCCATCTAGACGAGCATTGCCCATTACTCGCTTGAAGCGGGACGCAGAGTGCAGTCTCCTGCAGTCTTTCCATTATTTTGCTTCTTGAGAGGAGGAGCTGAACCACAGTGATTGCACCCAAATACTGAGGCACAATGCGAAGTGCAGACCACAGTGAAGTCTCCTGCAGTCTGCTTGCGGGCTCTGTGCAGTTGTGTCCGGTGGACGCACAGAACACATCAATATGCAGAAAATGCGCAGGCAGATTCGCTTGCTCAACCTGACGTCCGCAAATAACAAGGTGAGCAGGGATAACACCGGGGAAGACTAGGTTGAAAAATTAACTTGCCCATAAATGTTACTGGAAGAGGTGGCGGGGCTGGGAGGTGGCCCAGTGCTGAATTACCTTGCAAAAAACAAGGCTTTCAAAAGGAAACATAGCATCAGACAAACTATCCAAACATGCTAGGAAATCACAAGCTCGAACACCTCCCCCTAATTCCACCCCATCGTCGGCTATCTTCTCCTGTGGTCAGATCTGACATCATAAGGTGCTCACCGACGGTGGTGCCTGCCCCACCACTACATGTCTGTGAGCCCCAAATAGAATAAGGTAACATGGGCGTTGCAGGTAAGAGCCAGGAGTCCCCACCCCCCCCCCCCAAATACATAGAGCTGACTAAAGCCTCATCAACAGGCACGAGTGTGAGTGGTTGCAATCATTCGTAGGAGCAGCTCACCAGCATTGTGCATACCAGTCAAAGAAGATGGCTTAAAGTTGAACACTCGAACCAAAGTGTATGAAGAATACGTCAAACACGCCAAACACGTTGGGCAACGGCTGTGTATGGACAGATCATACGCTGAAAAGCATCTGTGTTCACATGATTTGAGCACACAGCAAACACTGACTGAACCATGCGTGTCAATGGCTGAAACATCCCAAAAAGGCAATTTTAAGTGTCCATCGGACATATTCTTCAACTAGCCCTCTGATTGGGTGTTATTGGATGAGGAAACACTGCTAGCAGTAGCAAACACTTACCACAAAAACACAATACACTCAAAGGGTCCTGAGGCTGAATCAGAAGCAGAATTTGGAAACGATCAGACAAGAACCGTGGAAGGTCAAATTAACATCAGTAAGGGCCGAGAACTAAAAATGCCCAAAGGGGGACGGGCCATCTTGCGTCCACTAACACCATTGATATCATCGAACGAACAAACCGGAATTACATAGCAGAAAAGATGTGTGCTTGTACATTCGAGACCTATCCAGAGCAACACTTATAGAAGATCGTCGTCTGGTTCAATCTTCAGATGCAGTAAGCTTGGAGTTGGACTTGGAAAACACAAAATTACTACCGGATATTGTCTCACCTGGAGAACAGTCAACAAAGAGGAAGGTTTGCGAAATGCATTGAGTCAACAGCTGGGCCTAATGTTGCCATGAACAACGGGGACACTTCAGGCAAGTTAAACAGGTCGAATGGCCCTGGCAATACCGACCATAGCCATTCACAAAAGAGGAGCCTTGCTCGCAGCAGTCAGATTCTGATTCAGACTCCTACTCCCAATCTAAACAGCACCATGGTCCCAAGTGTCAGGTACCCGAAAATAACAGCAGACACAGGCGAGGAGGCAGAATCTCGACTGCTGTCGATCAATCTGCATTCCAACTACAATGTACTATAATGTCGGCACTCCATCACTCTTGCCCCTTTTATGAAATTATACGAGGCAATAATTGATTCATACAAAGATCAAGCTACTTTATTAGCAATGGCTCACACAAAGCTGATCTATATTGTGTTGTTGCCGCTCTAGGAAAACGTCTAGACAGAGAAGGCACCTCTGAATCTTTGCTGCAAAACTGTTGTGTGAGCATATGGCCGAAATAGGAGCGAACAGAAAATTGCAGCAGGAAGTTGCTAGAGAAATTCTGAAATGGGGCAAAGAGCCCCTCAAAAATCTATCCCGAGCACCAGCCGAATACAAAGACGTACAAAACAGAAAGAGTACAATATCTAGTCTGGAAAGTCAATGGCTCCCTGAAGAAATCAAAGGGACTGTACCAGTGCCACTTGAGACGGAACTAGGAAAACTAGTTGAAATTGTGCTTAGTCCAGCTGCTACTCGCAACGTGTTGACAGAGCCCAAGGACGATGGTGAACTACACGAGGACAAATCATCGAACAGGGAACCACGTACAACTGGACATCATTAAAACAATTGACTACACTTCTAATGAGGATGAGATCTTAAACGGGCAAAATTATGAAATCTTCTTCTCCAAAAAGAGGAGAAAGAATGGCCAAGAATAAAGTTTCTGATATTCAAAATAATAAAGGCAGAAAATCGAAAAATCTACCATTAAAGAAAGCCCTTAAATCCAATAACACGCGTGGATTTATCTGAAACCTCCAAGGAGCGGGAGATATCATCGAAGGTTGTTGAACAACGCCGGCAAAAGCAAATAAAGGAAACCAACATCTGCTAAAAAAGAAATCCACAACGTGAAACGTTTCCACTTGAAATATCAAGTGCGCAAAATGCATCTATTGAAAATGTCACAGAGCAGGACGTGACGGAGAACTTGTTCCAGATCTACTAGAACCTTCTGTATATAGTTTTGGAGATCATGACTTAATTCCCACAGAGGAAAATCGGACAGAAAAGGAAAATGCAACAGAGACAAATTTGAATGATACTCACTTAAGAAACAAAATGGCGCAGAGTATTAACGGTAAACCAAAAACAATCAGGTGGGAACCACCTGGTAGACTCTGGTGCTCACATGTTGCTCTTTTGGGAGCTAAATTCCTTATTCACTTCAGATAGGTCTTCGTTATTCTTTTTAGAGGTTGAATAGATTTCAATTTTTTTCAACGATTATTGTAATTCTCCACAAGTGCTTGTTGAAAATAAATTTACAATCCTAGTATTCTAAATTAATATAAAATGTGTTTTATTCAAATGATTTGTTGAGGCGTAAAGAAGACTCAATGGTCTGTTATGAACATGATATTGCCAATGCATTTCGGTGTCTAGCACCATCTTCAGGGCTTAGCGTACATATTCTGATTGAACATGTGTCCTATCTCCTTGACGGGGATGTCAGAGGTCTGCCTGAATGCCGTGAACCTCCGTTCACAAAGTATTAATGGTGTCACAACGAAGGAAACAGAGGCCTTTCTAACATTAGAAGAGAAACTAAACCTACTAATTAATAGAATGGCTATTCAAAGCCAGTCTAATGTAATGCTAGAAACATCAAATCTTAAACATGCGACAGAAAAGGAAACGGGTCAGACCTTAAACTCTACTGAAGTAGACTGAAATGGGGACATATGGTTCCAAGGAGGTTCAGAATGGCTCAATGAAAAATCTCATAAATCCGTCCACAAGGATGTGTAATATCTCGAAAAAACAAGCACTCAAACAACTCAAATGAACCGAGTATAAATTCCAAGCCAAATAGGTTTACCAGCCCTGAAGATTCTGATGGCAGGTACGCCAAGTTATATCTGGAAAGAATATTTCAAGCAAATGATGACCTAAAAATGGATCGCACAAACATCCTCAATTTGCTCCACCACATTCCTGCCTTAGGATCAATTGAATCTAGTGACATCCAGGCGGTTTACTTTCCTATACCATCTAAATATGAATCTGTATGCATGCAGATTGCCTCAAAGTTAATTTCTCAACTACTACTAAGTTCTGCAAACCAACTATGGCCACTGGGCTTTGATATAAGCGGCTGTCTACAGCAACCTCAGAAATTGGAATCATGTGATCAAAAGAAGTCACAAGGGCAACATTTGCAGAAAAGTAGTAAGCAAACAAGTATTGATGAGGCACTTCCATCAATGCCAATATGTCAACCCGATCCAACAAGCAAAATTCTTGATGAAACTGAAGGTGTTGCCAAAAACGTTATGCAAGTAACATTGTAGACACAACAAGCAGCAGTCCGAACCATCCTTATACAAAATAACATCAGAAAATCAACTTTCGAGAGGTCAAACTGGGACTGGGTGGCCGGAAATTTAAACACAACACAGAAGAGATAGAATGAGGTTCCCCTCGAGAAAGAGTGTCATAATTGGCTCCTGGAACATGAGGGGATTCAGTCACCTCTTCAATACTAATCGTTGCCAACTCCACTAATATGATCTACTCTGTTTTCAGGAAACTTGGTTGACAGAAGCTCCAATAGCTGAAGGCTACAACCTATTTGTAAATCCAGCCCGTAAAAGCCAAAAATTACAACAGTCTTCCAGCCTCCTAACCCTGGTTAACTAAATTCTGGGTTTTTGTTACGCTCACCTGGTCTCTGCGGAGGCATTGGGGCACAGTTGCAGCCCTGCCCGGGATGAGGTTGCTCTGGTCCGACTTCGCCCTCTGCGCTTATGTGGTGACTGATGGTAATAGGTGTTGCTGCTCGGGACTGCTCCTCCGTGGAGAATAGGGGCGTGAGTATGCCAGCTTGTGCGCCTGATCCCCTTCCAGACACCTTCTCCCAAACTGTGGTACCCGTGGGATGCGCTGTCCTTGAAAAGCTCACCTGTTGATTAGTTTTGGCAAGCACTCCGTCCTGCTGCTTCTGGCCGGGGCACTTGTATGATCTGGACCGAGTTCCTACACTGGTCCCTGGTAGTCCAGTCCTGCTGCGACTAAGCCACTATACTTCAGGTAAGTGTTCCTGTTTGCCTTTCCTCGTCTGTTTGTTGTATTGTAAAGTTTATCGTCTTGTATTGCTGTCCGTTCCACTTTTGATGTTTGCTCTTTTGTTTTCTTCCCTTGCAGGTGATGTTGCCGGCCCGGCAGAAGCTGCAGAGCTCGAGGCGGCAGCCGGAGGGAATGAGGAACGAAGCTGCAGCTGTACAGTAGCTGGTAAGTTGTTAACTAGGGGGCGTGCAGGGTTCAAATGCGGCGTGGCCCTAGGACGGATGTTCTAACCTTGTCTGTCTTCTTCTTCACAGGGTCCGAGTTTGTGGATGCGGTGCTGCGGCATCGGGATCAAGATCACTGGATGTCTGGAGATGAGTCTGCAGATGAAGCGATGAAGCACCGGTTTCCTGGAGGTGAGTAGGCAGGAGAACGCCTGGTTTCAAAGGTAAGTGAACTGGTCCAAGCGGCGGTGAGCGTCATGTTGCATGCGAGTGCACAGTAACGCTAAGCACCGGCCTTAAGGATGGAGCAGCTTATATAGCTGAGCTTCTGAAGACACACCCACCAGGTTCAGCCTGCCTGCCACACCCGATGAGTCAACCCATGAAGACCAGGCTTAGGGAGCCACACCCGATGAGTCAGCACATGAGGATATTCTCTGGAATATAGGCTTTCAGCTCCTGGAAAGTTCTTGTAAAAGAAAATCACTCCTGCACTGAAATAAAGTAAAAGCACTCCTTCACTGCAATAAAGTGTTCCTGCTCACATCTCTATAGGAGCCTGGCGCCAGGACTGAGTTCAGCCAGGGCCCCTGTATTTATGGGTCCAAAATGGACATAAGTGAGTCAAGTGACCCATTGCCCCCATCAGTAGATGGTGTGGTTTCTGTGTGTTCTGGGGCCTGTGGCCATGACAGTTTGACAATATCACCTGCACTTAATCCCAATCTGAATATTCACATTTTGACTCTTAAATCCACATGTCAGACATTGGGAAGCAAAGAAGTGACAATCCTATTCAACACTTATTGGAATCCTGTGGACTGGAAAAAAGTATGCTTCGTCACCATGATGATGAGGGAAATAGATGAATGTTTCATTAAAAATAATAAACCCATGATAATATTCTGTGGTGACTTCAATGTCAAATGCACAAGTTATGAAAAAACATGCAATGCACAGAGCAAGATAACCCCATGCAATGCACAGAGCAAGATAACCCGACAGTCAGCTGAGAAGAAATCAAGGGTGCAATCTTGTATGAAGGAAATTAAAGAACGCAACATTCATATGCTTAATGGCAATACTACCAGAGACACTCCAGCAGCTCCTACTTGGAGCAACGGTCAGTCAAGTTCCACAATTGACTACTTTGTTATTACCAATTGACTAATTTTCCTGCTTAGCCATGGCTGAAGCCCTGCTGGAGCCTCTTTGCGCTAAAAGTCAGACACTGGGCAGAAGCTGTTATGGCAGTGCCTACGTATGGCTTTGCCTGGACCTGGCCGGATTCTCCAGTAGAGCGTAGTGCCGACACGCGTCTCACCCTGCAAATGGATTGTGTCGTCCCACGTATTCCTCATCTTTGATCATTATCTTTCCAGCTTCAGCTGCTTCAGAAAATATTTTTCTCGACCGAGGGCGCTGTGCGGTAGCGTCAATGGCTCGATGTCCCTCGAGGGCCTCCGTCCGATTGTCGGGGTCATCTGCAGCATATGTAGCACGCGCATCGCCCGTTGGCTTCAGTTCCATTTTTCTGATGTAGCTTTTGCTTCGAGAGAAATTACGGCGCGCTTCGGTTCTTTAAAGAAAAAACCTAGTCATCACCATCGACATCGACGCCCAAGACAGGTTTTAAGAAATGCCAGGATTGTGGGTAGAAGATGTCAATCACCGACCCCCACCGTGTTTGCCTGTGGTGCCTCGGCAGGGAGCATCGTACGAGGGAGTGTAAATCTTGTCAGGTGATAACTGACAAGGCTCTGAGAGCGTAGTGGTAAATTGGCGGTGGGTATAATTCCTAAGTCCCATTCTGTTCTAAAGAAACATCTGATGAGTCGAGAGATTCTCCTCGTCAACAAAACATCAAGGAAATCTCGATTGAGAAGTCGTTCATGTAACTCTTCATCTTCCTCCAAGAAGTAGAAGAAAAGACGCATAGGTCTCCTTACTCCTCACCCGAGAGAATCTCATGTCCAACGAAATCCGACTACCCAGCAAAATGTGAAGAGTTTTGGAGGGAAATGATGAAATCAAGGGAGAAGCCCCTACCCCCTTGAAAGAACGGAAGAAAGACCATGTCTTGGTTGCTCTGCAAAAAGACAAACTGGAGTCTAAGGGAAAACCCTGTGCACCCTCGATTCCGGGACGCAAGCCTGATGAGGCCTTGAAAGAATGAAAGTGTCGAGGACCTAGACAAGTCGAGAGTCAAGCCCTTCGAGGGCTTTATCAAAGACAACTTTGACGAAAACAAGATCGCTTCCATCGAGGCCCTCGACGTTGGAACCTTCGACACCCATATCGAAGCCATCAACGCTTAAAACGAAAACTTTTTTCTGAGCCATTGAAGGCAACACAAGAGAAATCTTATTAACCTGCCACACAAATATTTCTTCACATCTATTTCTTCAATTTATGAAGAACCTGAACCATTTAGCGATGATCAAACACCTTTTGGCATTCAATATGGCACTCCAAATGTGCCAGATTAATTTATTTCAGAGGAATCTAGGCTTAAAGATCTGTATGAAAAACTACAATCAGCCAGTGGGCTAGATGCATCTGAGCTGGAATTTGGGAAGTCAGATCCTGCAGATCATTAATTGTCTGTATGAGTGAAGTAGTGGAATATTTGGGATGCAGTAGACCTGCTCCTCCTTTTCAACAAGATGACTTAATGGACATATTAGACAAAGGTCCACAGAGGGATCACATTTTGCCCTTCCGTATTGCTTTACAAAAAAGGGTTACAACAAATTGGGAAACCCCAGATTCTATTTCTGCGGTTAATAAGAGCTTTCCCAACAGAAATGTAGGCCATCCAGCAGTGACCCAGACTACTTTATCAAGCACCCGACTCCGGAACGTTTGTTGATCCAGGCAGTCACGCCCACAAAACAATTTGCTTACCCTACCGTTCCTACAGACTGGGATGATAAAGGGGTGGACTCTTGGGCACGGAAAGTATTTACTGCCAGTAGCATGGCTTTGAAATCCGCAAATGCCACTTGTGCCTTGTCTACATTTTTGTTCATCCTGACCACATCCCCGAAGGAGGAAGAGGGAGATGGCTTCCTGGCTATCAAGGATGGTAAGGAGGCATGTGTGAGCGACTCCAGTCAGGTCTGGATACTGCAGATAGTATTAGCAGATCCATGGCAACTAGTACCGTGCTACAGAGATTTGCGTGGTTGAGGAAGTCTGGATTTGCACCGGATGTGCAATCTAAATTACTCAATATGCCTTTTGACGGCTCAAGACTGTTCAGTAGCAATGCTGATGAAAAAGTCTGGAAAGGCTACAGACCCCAAGAGCGGCTGCTGAATCTTAGTGCCATTATTAGACAGCCTCAACATTCCTACTCTGGTACATCATGTTGAAGGGGTAAATCAACATTCTACTCCCCAATTGGAGAGCGAGAGGACAAGCTAGTCATGGAGGACAAAGAAGATTCCCTCGTGGTGGACGAGGGAGAGGTGCTAAATCAGCTCAAGCAGCGGCAGCTTTGCCCTCGCCCGCTGCTTCAGCCACCTCAAAACCTCTTGGAGGCCTTAATCCACAAGACCCCAGGGGGATGCAGGTGCTCAAGCATCTGAAAGAGTGGCGAGCCATTTACTTCAGATGCTTGAGCACTGGAAACGGTAGCCCAGGATTACTGCCTTCCTTTTTCTAAAAAGAAAAAAGGCCTCCGGATCATCCACCAGGGAACAGCTCATTTTAAATTCCAGATCCGCCCCTTATGCAGGACATTTTGATCCTGCTAGAGAAAGGTGCGATAGAACCAGTACTTGCAGCAGAGAGGAACAAGGGTTAGTACTCCCCGTATTTTCTAATCCTTAAAAAGGACAGAGGATCGAGATCCATCTTGGACTTGAACAAGTTCAAGATGGTTACCCTTTCTCAGATCCTTCAGGCCCTCCAACTCCAAGACTGGATGGTGTCATTAGACCTTCAGAATGCTTACTTTCATGTGCCTATTCGTCATTAGCACAGTTGGCAGTTTTCATTATCAATCTAGAGTTCTGCCATTTGGGCTAACCTCTGCTGCAAGGGTTGTCGCCAAGTTGATGCCGGTGGTGGCAGAGAGTCTCAGGAGAGGTGGGATTCACGTCTACCCCTATCTGGACAATTAGCTGATCAGGGCTTGTTCTCCCCAACAGACCCTGGATCATCTCAGCATGACTTGCCACTTTCTCCACTAACTGGGCTTCTCCCTCAATTACAAGAAGTCGAACATGCCATCTCAAAGTCTCCAATGTATTGGAGCAGTCCTGGATGCCTCCTGGAAAAGCCTTGCCCCAGAGGTGAGGGCTCCTCACATTCTGCAGATGGTCACCAAATGTCAGAGTGACCAGAGTCTTCCGGCCTTTGATTTTTTTTTTTTTTTTTTTTAAAGTTGTTCGGCCTCATGACATCGTGCATTTTCCTGGTCCCAGAGGTTCATCTGAGAATGAGATCCCTGCAATGGGCTCCCAGGACTCAATGGTCCCAATTCTCAGGCAAAATGTCAGACCTACTTCAGGTTCCAAACAGGGTCTTCTTTGGTGGGACTGCGAGGAACTGTCATGATGCCTGCCTCCAAGGAGCCAAACCAGGCCCGGCACCCTCAGAGACAGACACCATGCATTCAAGAGAAGTCCCAGCAGCCCCAGATGGGGGCCCTTTGGACTCAGTCCTGGTGCCGTTGGTGTCAGGCTCATAGGGGACATCAGTCCTGGCACCATCGGCGCCAGGCTCATACAGAAGTAGGTTGGGAGTAGTGCTTGGTGTAAACTTACCTGTGCAGACCATGCTGCAACTTCCAAGACTGGAAGGAACTATTTTTCTAGGGACTACTTGATCTCTAGGGTGTGACCGGTGGAGGAATACATATTTCTGGGGGAAGAATGCATACCTGGAACTACTTGAAAGGCTATTTAAGCCACACCCAGGCAGCAGACCACGCTTTGCGTTGTTCTGCACTTAGCAGCTGGACGCTCACCGTGCCTGCTCCTGCCTTGGTCCTCCATCACGCCTGCCAGCATCCTGGAAACACCTAAAGAAGAAAAGGGAAGAGAACAGGTGAAAACAAGAACCTTACCTGATACATCTGCACTCCAGTTCTGCACGCCGACGATCCTGCAAAGAAGGCAAACATTTTAAACGCGCATTGCGTCGTGCTCAGCACGCTGCATTTCACTCACCTGCACGTGGCGTTTTCGAGTCCTGCGACGTCCATCCGGAGCTTCCACCGCCATCCAGCACCTATTGGAAGGAAGGAGAAAGAGAGGTGAGAAGGGAAACACGAATCTAAGTAGAACTTACCTGTGGTTCAATTCCCTCTCCGCCTTCGGGTTTGTGCCATACTGTCGGCATCTCAGCACCCCGGCCCCTAAGGGGAAAAGAAACAGACATTGTATTAGTGAGAGCATGTGAGAACATTAGCAGTACGCTCACTCAAGACTTACCCATTTGCAAGAGAGACACAGCAGCTCTTTTCGGGTCGGCGCCTTACCTCCGGCATTGCCGTACCCCGGCCCCTATGGGGAAAAAGACATTGGACATTAAAGGAGATACTTAAAACTGCCAAGGAATCTCTCATCGGAATTCTTAGCAGAATTTGGCTTCATCCAAATCGCCTGCAGCCCGGAATCTTCTCCAGTACCTGCGAAAGAAAAGAACAGATGAGTGAATATAAACCCAAACTTGCCATAAACATTTGCGGTACGACGGGAATGGACAAACTAGTTTAAACTCATCAATCCAGTGAAGTAACTGGAATCACAACGCGCCCCTGCATCAGAAGCAGGATGGAGAGCTTGTCATTTTGGTCCCTAAGGTGAGTCTTCGCAGGGAATCCCAAAAGGGTTTCACGGAGGGAGAGCAGGGAAGTGGGAGGTCGGAACATCACCCGCAGACTATTAACCCTTCCTTTTCACACACAGTGGGATATTCCTCTGAGCCAGAAAAGCCAGGTCGGGGAATCCAGTCCAGTCCGTCTTCCGGGTCTTACGCATCTCTGCAGAAGAGGTCACAGCAGTCCCAGCCATGCCCGCGCCTCCGTGGGAGCCAGGTGAGCGTTACAGAACGCGAAGCCTACCCATAATTTCCCACCCAGGCGCCATGGAGACTTCCGAGACAGACCAACTGGCCCAATTATTGGGGGAATTACGGGCAGAAGTGCATGCCGCCCGCCAGGAAACTAACGCCCTTAGAAGGGAACTAATCTTATCCAAAGAACAAACTGATGATTTGGCTAAACAGCTTTTGCAGAGTTAGGCAGGACAAACGCCTTTGCCCGGCTCCGGGATGAATTCCACTCCAATGGTTTCAACCAACCCGGTGCAAATTAACCTGCAAGGAAATATGCCTCTGGACCCCCCTGAGCGTTTTATTGGGGATCCCAAGAAATACGCCGTTTTCATGAATCAATGTCGTTTACATTTCATATGCAGACCTGGGGCCTTCCCTAATGACCAAACCAAGGTGGCTTTTGTGCTATCTTATCTCAGCGGCAGTGCTGCCGATTGGTCGATTCCGTTGGTAAATCAAGACGACCCAATCCTTCAGGACTTTCAAGGCTTCCAGGCAAGCATGGAAAGATTATTCGCTCGACACGCTCAGGGTGAGGCCTTGGATAACGAACTTCTGTCCTTGCGGCAAGGAAACCAAGATCTCCTATCTTATATAGCCACATTTAACAGATTGGTCGTAGAGACTGGGTGGCCTGAGAATAAAAGAATTACATTATTCCACCGAGGTCTGCGTGGAGAACTAAAAGACGTTCTTGCTCAAATAGTGAACCCGCCTCAACTCTGCGCAGAATACATTGACTTAGTGGTCCAACTTGATCATAGACTCCAGAATAGAAAAGCGGATCGGTCCAGATTTGAAACCCGAGTTCTGATCAAAACCCACACAAGCCCGAAGGGTACCGACGCTTCAGAGCCAATGCAAATTGGGGGAGTTAAAGGACCACTAACTCAGAACGAGAAAGAAGAAGGCAAAAACAATTATGTCTTTACTGTGGAGCTTCTGGACACTTCCTGCGGGATTGCCCGGTAAAACCACCTAAGAAGGTGGTTGGAGCAACAGACAGTAATCTTCGAGAACCTGATTTGGGAAACGACCAAGCCCGACAAGCGTAGAGGTCCGCTTGCCGAGCGTGAAGACAGACTCTTTGACCTCGCATTTCATCATGCCTATGGTCCTCATAGATCCAAAACAGCCTCAACGGTTGCACGGAATAAAAGCCTACCTCGACAGTGGGGCTGTTGGAAATTATGTTGACCTTGAATTGGCTTCCAGGATTGGTCTCCCTCTCCGTCCAAAAACCACCAAGGATGTCATTACCACGGTTGATGGAACCGAAATTGCCTCCGGGCCGGTAACACACTCTACCACGGAAATGACACTGGTTGGCCAAGATGGCCATCGGGAAACCATAGTGTTTGACGTAATCAAGGCTCCACAATTTCAGGTAATCTTAGGGATCCCTTGGTTAGAAACGCATAATCCTCGAATTGACTGGCGAGCAAAGAGCATAACCTTCCCTGATTGTGCACAAAAGTGTTATCCAGGAAATCCACAGATGGGTCTAGCCTCAGTAACCTCCACAACAGTACCATTAGCTTTTGAGTATCAAGACTTTCAAGGCGTCTTCCAAAAGGAACAGGCCAACACCTTACCTCCTCACCGGCCATATGATTGTCAGATCGACCTGGGACCCAATGCTCAACTGCCTTGTAATAGAATCTATGCCCTTACTGAACCAGAGAACCTTCATTTGCGACAGTATTTGGATCAGTACCTTGCCAATGGTTTTATTCGCCCGTCAAAGTCACCTGCTTCCTCAGCTCTATTCTTCGTACCGAAAAAAGAAGGCAACCTTAGAACTTGCATTGACTACCGTGCCTTAAATCAGATAACGGTCCAGAATCGTTATCCTCTGCCCTCGATCCCTGAGCTCCTTGACCAGGTAAAAGATGCTTGTATCTATACTAAGTTAGATTTAAGGGGAGCTTACCACCTGGTGCGCGTCAGAGAAGGCGACGAATTGAAAACTGCCTTCCGCACCAAATATGGACTCTTTGAGTACCAGGTAATGCCTTTCGGGTTGTGCAACGCACCTGCTGCATTTCAATATTTTATGAATGCCGTTTTTCGAGAACTCATCAATGTTTGTGTCATTGTATATATTGACGACATCATGGTGTACTCCTCCTCGGAATCCGATCACCGAAAACATGTTAGAACTGTCTTGGAGAAACTGCGCCAGCACAAACTGTTTGCAAAACTTGAAAAATGCCTTTTTCATGTTACGGAAGTTGAGTTTCTCGGATTCGTCCTAACACCTAAAGGAGTCCGAATGGACTCACGGAAAGTGGATGCGATCCTCAAATGGCTGTCTCCTAGTTCTGTGAAAGGAGTTCAAAGTATGGTAGGTTTTGCCAATTTTTACAGAAGGTTTATCCCGGAATTTTCTCGAGTGGTTCAACCCATCGCTACGAAAAAACAGACGCTTCGAGTGGTCTAAGGAGGCAGAACAAGCCTTTCAGGAACTAAAAACCAAATTCACCTCCGCACCTGTGTTAAAACATCCTCGCCCGGACCTCCCCTACGTTGTGGAAACCGACTCTTCTAGTTTAGCCATGGGGGCTGTCCTTTCTCAAAGGGATCCAGTTTCAAATCAACCCGTAGCCTTTTGGTCCAGGAAATTCTCGGCTCCTGAAGTGAACTACGGAATCACAGACAAGGAACTGTTGGCTATTAAGTCAGCTTTCAAAGCTTGGCGTCACTACCTGCTCGGCGCAAGACACACCATTACAGTGATTACAGATCACAGGAACTTGCAATACTTGAAAACGGCCAAAGCTCAATCTTCTCGTCAACTACGTTGGGCTCTGTTCATTGCAGAATTTGACTTTATAATCACATATCGCCCGGGTTGCAAGAATGGCAAGGCAGACGCTCTATCTCGAATTGGAATAGGTGACATTGCCTCAAGTCTAGAGCCAGTTCCGATTATTCCCGAACAGAGGATTTTGGGTGTAATCTCTTCTCAAACTATTGAGGATGTTCAAGGTAGAGTTAAATTGCTTTTCGACGCTACAGCTTTACAAGAATGGAGCCAGAAAGGCTCAAACTATTCCATTAATAATGATTTACCCTATTTCCAAGGGTGGTTATTTCTGCCTCACAAGGAATTGCAAGAACTCGTTATAGCACATTATCATGATACACTAATGGAGGACACCCGGGCATCGCTAAAACAGAGGAAAAGATCAAACGGCATTTCTGGTGGCCATCCTGGCGAAAGGATATTAAATCCTTTGTGATGACCTGCGGAGTGTGCACCCAAAATAAAAGTCAGAAGCAAAAACCAGCCGGTCCTTTACGGCCCCTGGACATCCCTCCGGCACCGTGGCACACCTTATCGATGGACTTTATAACTGACCTGCCTTCTAGTCATGGGTATAATACTATCCTGGTGATTGTAGACCTCTTCTCCAAGATGGCTCATTTTATCCCATTGAAGGGGTTGCCTTCAGCCCCCACCTTAGCAAAGGAATTTCTTGAAAATGTTGTTCGTTTACATGGCTTCCCATCCACATTGGTTTCTGATCGGGGAAGTCAATTTATTTCTCATTTCTGGAAAAGGTATTGCCAAATGGCCCAAGTTGATGTGCGATTATCCACCAGCCACCATCCTCAAACCGATGGTCAAACCGAAAGAACAAACCAGACCCTGGAACAGTATCTGCGGTGTATGTTACCTCAATCTGAGGGTAATTGGAAGGACATTCTATGGATTGCCGAGTACGCGTACAACAATTCTGTGCATTCTGGAACGGGTCAGACTCCTTTCTATACCCTATTCGGCCATCATCCCAGGACTTCTGACCTTGAATCCCCTCAAAGCCTTGAAATGCCCGCTGTGGATCATTTTCATGCCACAATAACCCAAGCCTTCAAGGAAGCAAAGACTCATTTACAACAAGCCAAAGAAAGGTACAAGGAAAATGCTGATTTACATCGAAGTAAAGTACCTCCTTACAAAGTAGGAGACCAAGTGTGGCTTGCAACTAGACATTTACCGCTTTAAAGGTCCACGCACTTTTAACCCAAGATATATAGGGCCTTATCCAATCAAAGCTATCATTAACCCGGTAGCCTTCAAACTCGATCTGCCACCTAATATGCGAATCCATCCCGTTTTTCACGTATCACTGTTGAAACCAGTACCACCCGGAACCAGGTTATGCAAACCACCAGAACCAATTCCAATAGATGGGGAATTGGAATTCGAAGTTAAGGACATATTGGATTCTAAGATGTCCAAGTCAAAACTCTTTTATCTGATTGATTGGAAAGGATATGGACCTCAGGAAAGATCTTGGGAACCAAGTGAGAATGTACATGCACCTCGACTAATATGGAATTTTCACCGGAAGTTCCCAAATAAACCGAGGCCTCCAGGTTGGACACCCTTGGGAGGGGCCTTGGGGGGGAGGTACTGTCATGATGCCTGCCTCCAAGGAGCCAAACCAGGCCCGGTACCCTCAGAGACAGACACCATGCATTCAAGGGAAGTCCCAGCAGCCCCAGATGGGGGCCCTTTGGACTCAGTCCTGGCGCCGTTGGCGTCAGGCTCATAGGGGATGGCGCCAGGCTCATACAGAAGTAGGTTGGGAGTAGTGCTTGGTGTAAACTTACCTGTGCAGACCATGCTGCAACTTCCAAGACTGGAAGGAACTATTTTTCTAGGGACTACTTGATCTCTAGGGTGTGACCGGTGGAGGAATACATATTTCTGGGGGAAGAATACATACCTGGAACTACTTGAAAGGCTATTTAAGCCACACCCAAGCAGCAGACCACGCTTCGCGTTGTTCTGCACTTAGCAGCTGGACGCTCACCGTGCCTGCTCCTGCCTTGGTCCTCCATCACGCCTGCCAGCATCCTGGAAACACCTAAAGAAGAAAAGGGAAGAGAACAGGTGAAAACAAGAACCTTACCTGATACATCTGCACTCCGGTTTCTGCACGCCGACGAACCTGCAAAGAAGGCAAACATTTTAAACGTGCATCGCGTCGCGCGCAGCACGCTGCATTTCACTCACCTGCACGTGGCGTTTTCGAGTCCTGCGACGTCCATCCGGAGCTTCCACCGCCATCCACCACCTATTGGAAGGAAGGAGAAAGAGAGGTGAGAAGGGAAACACGAATCTAAGTAGAACTTACCTGTGGTTCAATTCCCTCTCCGCCTTCGGGTTTGTGCCATACCTTCAGCATCTCAGCACCCCGGCCCCGAAGGGGAAAAGAAACAGACATTGTATTAGTGAGAGCATGTGAGAACATTAGCAATACGCTCACTCAAGACTTACCCATTTGCAAGAGAGACACAGCAGCTCTTTTCGGGTCGGCGCCTTACATCCGGCATTGCCGTACCCCAGCCCCTATGGGGAAAAAGACATTGGACATTAAAGGAGATACTTAAAACTGCAAAGGAATCTCTCATCGGAATTCTTACCAGAATTTGGCTTCATCCAAATCGCCTGCAGCCCGGAATCTTCTCCAGCACCTGCGAAAGAAAAGAACAGATGAGTGAATATAAACCCAAACTTGCCATAAACATTTGCGGTACGACGGGAATGGACAAACTAGTTTAAACTCATCAATCCAGTGAAGTAACTGGAATCACAACGCGCCCCTGCATCAGAAGCAGGATGGAGAGCTTGTCATTTTGGTCCCTAAGGTGAGTCTTCGCAGGGAATCCCAAAAGGGTTTCACGGAGGGAGAGAAGGGAAGTGGGAGGTCGGAACATCACCCGCAGACTATTAACCCTTCCTTTTCACACACAGTGGGATATTCCTCCGAGCCAGAAAAGCCAGGTTGGGGAATCCAGTCCAGTCCATCTTCCGGGTCTTACGCATCTCTGCAGAAGAGGTCACAGCAGTCCCAGCCACGCCCGCGCCTCCGTGGGAGCCAGGTGAGCGTTACAGGAACACATTCTGAAGGAAGTACATTTTTGGCAACCATGGCCGGCGATAACGGTAGTGACGGACGCCTCACTCACGGCGTGAGGAGCACATGCCAACGATCTAACAATCGGCTGTCGTTGCTGTCCATCGGAGTCCAAACTACACATCAGTCTTTAGGAGCTGAGAGCAATCAGACTTGCGCTGAAGGCTTTTCTGCCCTCTGTATGGGAAAAGAATGTCCTGATGACGGACAGCACAGTGGCCATGTACTACCTTGCCAAGAGCGGAGGCGTAGGGTCACTACCACTGTGCAGAGAGGCAATGCAGATCTGGTTCTGGCCAATTCAAGAAGGAATCTTCCTCTCAGCAGGTCACCAAGCCGGAGAGGAGAACACAGTGACCGCTCTGAGCAGGCAGAGCAGAGTCTCCCATGAATTGGAACTAGCTCAGGAAGTCCTTCAGGCGATCCTCAGCCTTTGGGGAACCCCTCAAGTGGATCTGTTCACGACCAGTGTCAACCGGAAGTGCGAGCTATTGTGCTCCAGGAAATTTCCCCCAGGAGGAGCTCTAGGAGTGTTACGCTCACCTTACCTCTGTGGGGGCATTGAGGCATGATTGCAGCCCTCCCTGGATTTGGATCACCCTTATCAGGCCTCCCCTTCTGAAGATATGCTGCTGTCTTCCAGTGATCGGTGGAACTGCTCCTGCGTGTGTATGAGAGAACGTGAGCCTGTCCTCGAACCCTTCTTCCCACAGTGTGATTTCCATGCACGTCCCATAGGCTCACCTGCTATTAATGGATGATGAGCCCTCCGTCCTGGTTCTTCCAGCAGGGGCACGTTGTATATGGGGCCGAGTTACTTCACTGGCCTCTGAAGTGGTAGTCCAGTCCAGCTGTGACAATGCCACTTGGTAATGGCGAGTGTCTTTTCGATTTTTTAAAGTCATTTCTCGCTTTAAAATATTGTAGTTTTGTCCATATCTGCGAGTTTTAACAATGTCTCCTCTCTGCTTTCTCTCCACAGGCGAAAGTGCAGGCCAGCAGTGATTTTGGGGCTTGATATGCGGCCAGAATGAAGAAAGAATGATCTGCGATGTTCCGACCACAGGTCAGAGCTGGTTTAAGGGTAAGCGCAAGGTTTGCAATGAGCGCTCCTATAAATTGAAGGTTTTTCGGTAAAGTCTAACCTTTGTCTGTTTCTCCTTGCAGGTGCCGTCCACGGATGAGCTAAGCAGCGAGCTGCAGTGTCGCGGCCAGGATTTGCTATCCGGGGGGTCCGGAGATGGAAGGTGAATGCCAGGCACTGCAGAGGTGTTTACAGGCGAGAACTGATCCCAAGGTGAGTTGAGGAGCTGCCGGTGAAACAGGTTCTCAGGTAAGTAGCGAGGTTGCAGAAGCGAACAGATTCAAGGTAAGTGGAATCACTGGAGCTAGATTCCAAGGTGAATCTGTACCCAAGTAGCGGTGAGCGTTACGCTGCCTTCAAGCAGAATAACGCGAAGCGATTGCATGAAGGCTGGACTGGCTTATATACCCTAGCCCCGGCCACGCCCCCTTAGCATTGGCTTTCCAGCCACACCCTGCCACTCCAAATGATGCTGCACGTGCTTCTTAGTTCTTCAGCAGCCACGCCCGGACTGAATGCATGTGAATAGTTCCTGTGAGTGTAATAAAGTACTTTACATCAAAATAATGTCTCTGCTCATATTTGTTCATGAGCCTGGCGCCAAAGGCGCCAGGACTGAGTCCAGCTGAGTCCCCTGTGCTTGATTGTCCCAAAGGGACAATTAAGTATGGCATTTCTCCTTGCCTCCGTCACCTGGGGGTGCAGGGTTTGTGTGTTTGGGCCAGTGATCATGACAAGGAGACATGTTCGTGGTGGACTGGGAGTTTCCACCTATGTACGTGTCTCCTCCAGTCCCTGTCATTACTCACGTTATCAGGAGGTTGAGAAAGTTCAGGAAATCCAAGATCCCAATTGCCCTGGATTGGGCCAGGAGGACATGTTACCCGGACCTTCTGGACATGTCCATCTGCCTCTGATAGAGAGGCCCTTCTCTCGCGAGAGGAGGGTCGGGTTCTCCATCCAGAGGTCAAAACACTCAGCCTTCATGCATGGTTTCTGAGTGGCTGAGGTACAAGGATTGGGACCTCCTGGATGATTTAATGGAGACTTTGTTTTCGGCCAGAAGGCCAGCAACAAAATCCTTATACTGCTGTCGTTGGAACAAGTTCAGCAGCTGGTGTAGGGATATGAATGTGGAACAATTTCAGTGCAATACACCTACAGTGTTATCTTTTCTTTTTCACTTATATCTGGCGCTCCAGATCACAACAATAAAGGGTTATCTGGCAGCGCTTTCGATTTTCAAGCGCTCATCAGAGGAAACTTCATACTTTAAAATCCCTTTTAATCATTCAGTTTCTTAAAGGACTCGCTAATGTGTTTCCTCCTACTCCCTTTCAGGTCCCTGTTTGGGATTTAAATTTTGTATTACATTTCTTAACATGCATCCCTTTTGAACCCATGCATTCATGTCCATTAAGACTATTAAGACTATTAACACTAAAAACTGTTTTGCTAGTCGCAATCCTATCAGCCTGCATGGTGAGCTATCTTGTAAACCTCCATAGACAGTCTTCCATAAGGATAAGGTGATTCTTAAAGTACCTTCTTTTCTGCCAAAAATAGTCTGACTTCCATTTGTCCCGAAAGATAGTTTTACCAACTTTCAAGCCTCCTCCTCATCCTAGAAAGGAGGAGGAGAGGTTACATAGACTGGACCCTAGGAGGGCTCTCGGTTTTTATATCTCGCAAATTTAAAATATTAGCCAGGATGACCAATTATTTATCGGATATTCAGGTCCTAAATTAGGTTTAGCAATAACAAAACGGACTCTATCCAGATGGATTATTCTGCCTATCCAAGAATGCTATAGGTTGGCTTGTAAAGATCCCCCAGAAGGTCTAAGAGCTCACTCAACAAGGGTCATGGCTACTTTTACTTCGGCTTTTCAGAGAGGAATACCAATTAAAGACATTTGTGCGTCAGCCACTTGGTCCACTATACCCACCTTTTGTAGAACATTACTCCTTGGAAAATTCTACTCAAGAGGGAGCTTTTGGGAAAGCTGTCTTGCACTCTGTCCATTTTAACTGCTAAGGACAAATCTAAATTCTTTTCCCACCTCCAAGACTATTACTGCTTTGGGAGGCTATCAAAGATGAGGAATATGTGGGAGGACACAATCCATTCGAAGAACAAGTTACTTACCCCTGGTAACGTTCTTTCGATTGGATGTTCCTCCCACGTATTCCTCATCGCCCCTCCCAACCTTCCCCACTGCGGAATTTGTGTTTTACACTCTACGCTCTCTGAAAGTCTTCTAAGGTCTAAAGAGGTAGTAGTAATTCCTCTAAACATGGAAAAACGTATCTGAAGCCCACGGACGCTGCTTGTTCTACATATACTGCAGATGCCGACACAGATCGGACGGAGGCCCTTGAGGGACATCGAGTCATCGACGCTAGCGCACAGCACCCTCTGTCGAGAAATCTTTTTTCTAAAGCAGCTGAAGCTGGAAAGATAATTATCAAAGATGAGTAATACGTGGGAGAAACATTGAATCGAAATAGCGTTACCAAGGGTAAGTAACTTGTTCTTCTGGTGCAGCCGGCACCCTGGACTGTTCCTGCTCCTCTCCCAGGGCCCCCGTCGATCAGCCTTCACTCATGGGTGCTCCCTGAGGGCTCTCATCAGCTTGCCTTCACTTTCCACTATACAGGGGACTCCCGGTAACTAGCGTGACAGTTTGCCCAATAATGCGCCTCACCTGCTCATCAATAGTCAGCCCAACCCCGGCAGCGTTACTGGCGAGTTTCCCATACACGGGCTGTTTATCCTTGCTGGGCGGCAGTCCTCGGGCATCAAGAGGGGCAGAGGGGGCAGCCCACCACCTTTCCCACTGGTCGAAGGCCGCCGTGAATTGCAGCCGCTGTGCACCCCACACCTGGGTTGCTGAGAGCGCTGGTAATTTCCTGCTGGGGCCCTCCCCCGAGCAGCCAAGGACATTGGAGCCCCTCACTCACGTTCTACTTTGTAAGCCTCTTCCTCAACCCTGTTGACCAAGAGCAGGAACAACTGGCCCGGGGGGGTGGTCGGGAGCCAGACCAAGCATCTTCCCTGCGGATGGCCGCCATTTTGCTCAAGCTCCGCGGGTGCGACGGAGCAGTAGCTCCAATTATTTCAGCCCCCGGGTCGTGCTCTGTTTTGTAGCTTGATCAGGGAGCTCATCAGACAGTGCCGTTCATCACTGGAGATCAGGGCTCTCTGACGGGGTGTCAGAACTGGAAAATATTGAATTTCATACGGGCTTCACCCAGAGGGCCATCAGAGCAGCGTCCGCATCATCAGCGCCGCTAGCCACGTGTTCTTTAAATCTGGTTTGTGCATCTGGTCACAGGATCTTTTGGTCCTGTAGGTAACCTTTTTTGTATTTCTTATTCAAGTAAGATTATTTTTGACTAAACTATTCAGCCAGATATTGTGGTTTCAACTTCTTCTGGGTCTATATGGTGTTCTTATAATATGAGTTAATACATTGGAACATTTTGATCCAAATTTGGGAAGAGTGTAGGATAAACTCTGAGCAGATTCAGCTCAGACATATGATGTTGCAAATGTTTGGTCCCACCCCACCTTTTAGTGCCTAAAAGTCTGGGTGTGGGATGGGAGTGAAACCCACAGTGGTCCCTGATTGGACCTCTTCTGGCTGTTTGTATGGTGCAGATCCTTACCATTGGTCGGCATGGGCTTGCGTCCAGGCTGGGTTTTGGATAAGAAGAGAACTCCTGCAGCCATTTCTTCAGATCAGTGTTTGAGCAAGACTTCTGTGTAGCAGAACAGCCGACTGAAGATCCGAGGAAGACTCCTGAAGAGGCCCAGCATCCCTTCCTGCATCTGAAGCCCTTTTGGACTTCCTGATCTGCGAAGGCCATGAGTGGTGCTTCGTTTTCTTGAGAATTCAGCCATCCTGCTCATTCGTAAGTGTGGTTTGACCCCACGGTGGACTGACGAGCTCTCCAGTGGGCTACCTCGCTAGAACCGTGGCCATTCCACGTTTGCAGCCGGAACTTGGGTGGTTGCCAGCTTGTGTTGTAAGTTGACTTCCTGCCAAATTTCAGCCTCACAGAATTCTGCTCTGGAAGGTCTAATTCAACCGTAACTGGAAAGACGTCTGCCATAGTCTGTGAGGTGGCCATCACTGGAACTCTTCTTTTACCATCCCGTGAAGTGTCCTCAAGAGGTCTGCATCGGTGCTTTCTGCGTTTCTCCATCGCCAAGGGTTGCACTCTGCTCTTGGACCATAATAATCATTGCATCTGCAGCTCCTGGGGACCTCTCACAGGATCCAACTGCGGGAAAGCCAACCTCCAACGACTCACACTCAATCCATTTAGTCCTCTGGGTAAATTGGAATCCCGGGGGGTAGGGGGTGTAAGTAAATGCAGAGCATTCGTCTCCCCCTGTCCTCGTAGGATAATGTTGAGAAGAAGTCTAAGTATCCTTCCATTCCACTGCTTTTTGGTCATCGCACCTGGGCAGTGAAACCTGAAGGATAAGAACACATTTGTACTTACCAGTAACTTTGTTGCAGCTTTTCACTTGAACAATTACCAACACAAATACTTTACCTGCATCAGATACATTCTGGGGTGAAGCATTGTGACTTTTGGGCCTCACTGTTCATAGGGATTGGACCTATGAAGCTAGGGCATATTTCTTGTGACTGGATTCCATTTTACTGCATCACTTAACTTATTTTATTAATTGAAGTCATTGAATGGATTTTAAGGGCGTATGGTGACTGTTTTTCTGATGCCTGTGCATCTGCTTAGAATCTCATGCTGTGCAAATAGTCCGATATCTAGTGGTAATCACAGAGTATTGCATCTTTTTTTCAAAGATCGAAAAGGGATGTGGACGTGTAGTGTACCCAAGATCCCTCACGCATCGAGGTCCCTCAAATTGTTTTTATCCACCATACTGGTCTGTAGCTTTCATGCCCAGCTTGTGTTAATAAGATTTATTGCAAAATATGATCATGTTGTCGCATCCTTTAGATGATTTCATCGTCTTTTCCCTGTTCATGGTACCAAGTCTTCTGCTTCCCAGGGTGCCTCCCCTAAGGTTTTGGTGCCTTTTTCCGACAAGTTGAAACACATTTCTTTAAGCCAAACTCGCCCTAAATGAAGTGTGAAGCACACTAAGGCCCTGCGAATCTGGATTCAATTCTCCATAGCTGACGACCTTCACTGTCAGACTTTAGTCGTTAGAGTAGGGAGAGTGGGGACCCATATTCTCGACATTTCTCTTTAGAGAATGCCTTTTCTTCCTTCCCTTCAACATCTTTGCCTTGCCTGGCTGCTCTTTTTCCACTTCACGATGGAGAGGACTCCATTAAAATGTTGCCTTTAGTTTAATAGGAGGTTACTTTGGAAGGACACTCATAAGGAGCGTAGTAACTGCTTACCTTGTGACCACGATGAGCCACGTTGCAAGGCCTGTCGATTCATTAAGCCTAAGATGCTTAAAGAAAGGCACACAAAGTGTTTGGGCGGCCTACGCCCTGCGGGCTGAGTCCATTCTCCTGCCGGCGCTGCCGCCTCGGACGAGGATTCCTCCAGCAGCCACCTCTCTAGTTTGGAGGCCATAGACATTGTGGAGTCGACCGACTCCCACATGCCCGTCCCAAGCCCGACTAGGCATGCCTAACGCACTGCTATGGGAAGACCACCCACTGGTGACGGGGATACACATTCTCACATCACCAAGGCTAAACACACAACCTCTCGGCGTCTTCCACGATACTGTTGAAGAAGTCTCCAGCACCCGCAGGCCAGTCGTACATTTCGGCGGGGCCTGGTGAAACCTGATTGTTCTTGGCCTGCTGCCCCTCTGCCGTCGCGTGGCTCTTGGTACCAAATCTTCTGCTTCCCAGGGAGCCTCCGCTAAGGTCTCAGTGCCAGGGACGTCATTTCACCAAAATGCCAGGGGTAGCGGAAGTGACATCACATGACCTTTGACCCCTGATGACATCACATGAAGTGATGCCATTTGATCCCACCCCGAAGTGATATCGTGGGAAGCGATGAAACATGACCTTTCACCCGTTGACAAAACAGCAGGTGGCATCACACAGCATTGTACACTACAAAAAATATGGTTACGATATCACTGTATGTTGTACATTTCATACAAGAATGGATCACCATATGTATATTTAAGATCAGTGTGTATAGGCCGATATTACCAAATTACTGTGAAAGCAAGCAGACGTCTATGACCAAATGATAAGGATGTGTTATTATATAGCACTTATGCTTAAGCGCTTTATATAGAAAAAATATACACGCCATTTCACTGTGTTGGTACTCATTTATTGACCTCAGAAGGATGAAAGGCTGAGTTGAGGCATTCAAGAACAGACTAAATCAGTGACTCACCCCGTGAAGTGTGACTGAAATAAACCTTTAATGAGTCTAGCAATTATTGTATAGAATTCCAGAAAGACACAACATTTGGTATTCCTATTCTTTGTTATTTAGGGTCAGTGCTGAAAGTGTTAGACTTGTGGCACTCCAGTTTTTTTTTTTTTTTAAGGGGCCTGAACAAGAAAGCCAGCCACTCCAGAACTAAAGAGCCACATGGTGCTGGCCACAGCCCAGGAGCTTGCATTAAAAAAAAAAAAAGATTTTTTTTTTTGCTTTTTTATTTTAGAGGTCTCAGGGGAGACCACAGAGGTCGCAGTGGGTGCTCAAGACTGTAGGTGAAGGTTATTGCCTTGAGTTTCTTCAAACACCTCAATATCACCTGCCAAAGAACAGACTGTCTCCAGACCATCTCGACATCCTTCAGGAAGAAGTGGAGGCCCTGCTGCACCCTGGTACTCTACGAAAGGAGCATCCAGCACTTATCAAGCCCCTCCACAGCAGGGTGTTGGCGTGTCAAAGGAAGAAGTAGGAATGCAGCCGCTAGAGGCTCCCCTGCCAGCAAATGACTCAGTTCACTTCCGTTCCCATGCCTCTCCAGTAGGAGGTTGGATAACATGCTTCACCCACGCATGGGAGAAGACCACTTCAGACAAGTGGGTGCTCAAGACTGTAGGTGAAGGTTATTGCCTTGAGTTTCTTCAAACACCTCAATATCACCTGCCAAAGAACAGACTGTCTCCAGGCCATCTCGACATCCTTCAGGAAGAAGTGGAGGCCCTGCTGCAAAAGGGAGCGATGGAACTCATCCCATATCATCTGGTAAACAAGGGTATCTATTCAATATACTTCCTTGTACCCGAAAAGGATCTGACCATACGCCCTGTATTAGTCCTGCGTCCTGCAAAGAAGTATGTCAAGCCCCAGATGTTTAGGAGGACATTCCACTGCTGAAGAACAGGGATTATTTGGCCACCTTGGATATGAAAAATGCATACTTTCATGTTTCAATGTTGCCAGCGCATAGGAAGTACCTAAGGTTCAAGATTGAGGACACTCACTATAAATTCAAAGTAAGTTGTTGCTCGCCCTGATTATGGTTTATATATGTGGATGATTTATTCAGCTGACTGTTTATCTAGGTTTTCCCCACATGTCACCAGATAACGGCTGTACTACCTCTTTGCTAAGTTGTTGCTCACCCTGTTCATTGTTTATATATGCAGTTGCTTTATTCAGCTGACCCCTCGCCCCTCTATATTGTATCTAACCATGGCAGTGCTGCATGAGTCATTGCTCCTGGCTTAGCCGGATTTGCACCACATTGGGACTACTCTTCTTGAGCAGTGTTTTTTATACATGACCCTGAGCCTAAGAGGCAGACTACATAGAAAGTAGAAGCTACCAGATCTCCCCCTTTCCAACAGGACTACAGCATTGCGCTACCCTCCCTCTTACATATATGGCAACCCTACTTAAAGTAACCTTAAGCATAGCTTCTCTCCTACCTTTATTCAACACCATTGCGCCCACTAGGTTCCTGCCCCCTTTCAAGCCTAACCTACCGTTGTCCAGCTTTAACGCTGCAACTGCCAACAGTGCTGTCTGCCCCATCACTCCAGCTCAATAGTTCCATCTTTACGCATCACCACCCACGCCTAATCTACCTTGCACACTAAGCATCAGGAATGCTCGACTAGGAACTCCCTCAATTGCATAAAGATGTTCAACCTATCCCGCACAAAGTGTAAACCTACCCTCACTACCGCCACCAGACCCTGTGCCGAGCCAAACCAAACTAACAGAAACTCAACTCCATTCCACTGCCAACTAGAACTTCAACTACTGCAGCACCCAAAGCTGACGTACCTACCATCAAAGGAGCACTCATTAACACAAGATCTCTTATTGCTCACACTCGACATATCGGATCTCCTATCAGCCAACCATCTTAACTTTCTGGTGATAACCAAAACTTGGCTACATCCAGCTGCAGGGCCATCTGTCTTTAGCGCTCCCAGACAACTACACCATTATCAGAGCAGATAGAGATACTGGCAGAGGCGGTGGAGTGGCTATCCTAGCTAAAACACAATTGGGCCTTGGAGAACTCACCAAAGAATGCTTCCTGTCTGGCAAACTTCTCTGTCAAACTCCCTTTGACAGCCTCTCATACTCTCCTGCTACATCTCCTATACTGACCACCGGGTCCAACATCCACCTTTGAGAAATACATCACTTTTCTCCTTACTCGCAACACTAAACTGAGTTCCCAAATTGTACTGTTGGGAGACTTCAACTTAGGCCTACACAATGTGAATGATATCAACTCAACAGCCGTAGAGAATACTATCTCACAGCTTGGCTTTGAACACTGTGTCAGCAGCCCTAAACAGAAGGGAAGAACCTTGGATTGGCTAGCAGACTTAATTTGTACTACCACGATACTTGCCAGTTCACCTTGCGAATGGTCAGACCACCATTGCATCTCCTTTACCATACAGGACAGCCTGTGCCCCGTCTCAAATGCCATCTTAGCCCCACAGATCTTGTCTAGAAACAATCGCAACATCACGGCGGATAACCTACTGCCTCTACTTCAGTCTATTACCATTTCCTCTAATAGCTTTGATAAGGACCCATCACTACTTGTGGACCTGTATAACCATACTTTACTTCAAGCATTAAACAAAATTGTCCCTTTCAAAATAAGAAAAGCTAAACGAATAGCCCATCTAAATAAGTGGTTCTCGGAAGACTTAAAAGCCTGGCGTAGCTCTAAAAGATACACCGAAGCCATCTGGAAAAAAATCACTGTCTCTAACAAGGAAAACTTCATAATTGCTGCTACCACCTACAAAGCAGCCATATTCAACTCCAAAAGAGAAACCTATAATGCCAGAATACAAAAAGCCAAATCGGGCTCAAAAGAGCTTTTCACCAGTCTCAGGGAATTGGAGACTCCAGGTTCCACCCGCAGAATCTTGCATCAAAGATGCTTCTTGGTGTACCAAGATCCAAAAAGCCCTACTGGACGAAATCGCTTTGCTGCAATCTAAAATATAGGCAAAAAAGCGAAGTCTGACGCTAAGTTCTAATCTCAACAAGCCTCATGACATACAGCCTATACTGAGTCAACCTTTCCAATTGTCACCAGTCACTACTAAGGAGGTAGAAGACATCATAGCCAGCCTAAAACCCTCCAGATGTCAGGGGGATATCTACCCAGCTATGGCCATTAAGGAAGGAGCAAAGGATCTCGTGCCATTCATCACATCTCCGATCAATGCATCCTTTGAAACCTGTACAGTCCCAAATAATCTTAGAGGCCTGGGTGATGCCTCTTCTCAAAAAAACAAACTTGGATCCAAATACCCCTACCAACTACAGACCCATAACCACAGTACCGTTCCTCCTGAAAATCCTCGACAAGAGCGGCTTGCATCCAAATACAAAAGCACCTAGAAGACAATCTTTTAGGCCTGCAACAATCTGGATTCACTCCTAGACATGGCACTGGAACGGCCCTCCTTGATCTAAAAATCCAAATGGATGAACTAAAGGATCAAGGAAACATCGCCATCCTCCTGCTACTGGACCCATCAGCAGCTTTTGATCTGGTGGACCACCAAATCCTTACCAAACATCTGACTACAGCAGCCTATTTATCCCTTAATGCTGCCACCTGGATTCAATCCTTCTTAGCAAACAGGACCATGAGGGTCTTTGCACCTACGGCATCTGCCGATCTGGTACCAATCTCTTGCCTAGTCCCTCAGGGCCCCTGTGTCTCTCCCACTTTATACAATATCTTTACAAAGCTACTGTTTGGCCACCTCGACGGCTTGGGTGTCACCTACACTAACTGCAGATAACACCCAAGTCCTCATCTATCTTCACATACAGGCATGGATGGCCGCCCATGGCCTGTGTCTAAACGATGATAAGACAGATTTACTTATCATAGGTTCTCAATCTCGACTAAATAAGCTAAATACTCTAAAAATCCTTCAACATTGATGGGAACATCAATGGCAAGTCAACGCAACTGGCTCAGCAACAGCATACATTATCAAGCTGATTAATGCCTGCAAACCTTATCTTTCCACTAATAGTTGCATTACTCTAGCAAGAGCTCTGATTTTTTCAAGCTTGATTATTGTAACACTATTTAGACACAAATGAATGTAACCTGAACAAACTTCAAGTGCTTCAGAATAACGCACTCAGATCAGCCTTAAATATACCACGAACCAACCACGTATCGGCAATCGGGAGGGACACACACTGGCTTCCAGTGTGAGACAGAATCTCACTGTGAACACTAGTATTCACTCATAAATGCCTGTCCAACACAGCTCTAAAATATCTGTTCGATAAATTCATCATAAACCAATCTACCAGACCTATCAGATCAAACTACTTGCATTGCTTCAACATTCCCAAATACAAATTACATAAATCTGGTGGGTATAGCTTCCCAGTGTTGGCAGCCAAGCTTTGGAACTCCCTGCCCACAGCACTTGGAGCTGAACCATCCTTTTGGTCCTTCAGAAACAAAGTAAAAGTTTGGCTTTTCGCCTAGCTAAACTAAACTTTACAACTCACTCCATTTCTGCTTATCTGTGTACCGATTGACTATTGCCTCTCTTGTATGCCCAACTTGTATACGTAACTTTGTATGCCATCGCTCTCGCACCTTGTATATGTGGCCATTGTCTGGCATGTTTGTTTGACTTTACCGGTATACTCAATTCACATTGTAGATGTGCCTTCTATCTATCCGGTTTGATGACTTGATATGTAATACAAGTCATCGGCCATTTGTTTTGTTCGTGTAACACTTGCTCAAGTACAAGTGCCCAGACACCTGAGGGTTAGGTGGGCTCTATAAACAAACCAAACCTCAGCCCCAAGTGTTTTTACCAAGGTTCTGGCAGTGGCAGCATCTCACCTGTGCAAACGCTCTCTCTGTTCCAGTGTACCCTTATCTAGAAGACAGGCTCATAACTGGAGACACACATCAAGTGTGTTTGGAGAACACCTATAAGACTATAGACCTACTTTTTTCAATTGGGGTTCTCCATCAATGAGAAGAAATCAAGACTTGTTCCCAGCCAAGTGAAACAATTTCTGGGGGCCCTAATTGGAGTAGAGGACGGGCTGGTCTTCCCCTCGAACGAGTGTCCAGAATACATTGTTCCAGATCCTTCACTATGTAGCTGGTCGTTGGATAACTCTACGGAAAGCCATGCGGCTATTGGGAATTATGGCATCCTCCATTTTTCTGGTGCCACATGCCCGTCTGTACGTGCGTCCTATGCAGGCGTGGCTCTTGAACTAATGTTTTTCAGGCAAGGGGTCAATGGGAAGATCTAGTGGTTGTCTCAAAAGCTCTCATTCTGTCCCTGCTGTGGTAGACAAAGGACATCCTTCTGAAGGGAAAATCATTCCCCACCCCTGCAGTAGAGTCCACTCTCACGGCAGACACATCCCTGTCAGGGTGGCAAGCTCAACTTTTACACCAGTCGCACACGGCACATGGTCACAATCGGTAGCGAACAAACACATCAACCTGTTAAAGCTACCAGCAGTATTTAAAGCCCTGAAAGCCTTTCAGACACAACTGCAAGGGAAGACCTTTCTAATCCTTACAGACAGTACCACGGCCATGTCTGTCTTAAACAGGGAGGTACTGACTCTCCAGGGCTGTCCAAACTGTCAGAGCATTTGGAAATGGGCACTCAAACACATGTTCCTCCTGTCACAGCACGTTCCAGGGGAGCACAATCTTCTTACAGACATGCTCAGCAGAGACGTTGAGCTACCTGTAGATCACGAGTGGCGCTTGCACAAACACATTTTGCAGAAATGTCTTTGTAGAATGGGGACATCCAGACATCAACCTCTGTGCAACACTGTAGAATGCACAATGCCCAGACTACACTGCCAGGTATCCCCAAAAAAGGTCAAAGGGGAACATTTCTGGATCAAATGGTCAGGGAAATTTGCTTACACATTCCAACCCCTCGCCCCCCACCCCCAACTCTCTCCTCAACAGGATAATTCACAAGATGCAACAGGAACATGTTACACTAATCCTCATAGCACCAATGTGTGCTTGTCAGCTGTGGTTCTCTTGAGAATGTCGCTTTACCCTCTGGTGAAGCTGCCTTGCCCATACAACATGCTGTCCCTTTCCCCTCAAACTCTCACCTTAGCAGCATGGCTCCTGAGGTCATAGTTCTGGCATCTCCAACTGCCTCAAAGGTGTATGGACATTCTTGGAGAGGCACGAAAACCAAATACCAGGCACTGTTATTCCAGTAAGTGGAAACACTTTTTCATTTGGCGTGGTACTCTTAACATCAACTCAATTGGCTGTTCACCCAACCGCACATAGTTCTTTATCCAACTCACCTTTCTCAGGTGCAGCACTCGTTTTTAACTCGTTGAAGGTCCACCTTGCTTCCTTCTCTGCTTCCACCACCTCTCAAGGCAAGATTTTCTGGTGGAAGGTCCCAGTAAAAGCTTTCATGCAAGGTGTGAAAAGACTTCACCCACCTATTTCTAATGCAACTGGCCCTCCCTTTGAGCCAATGCATAAATCTAGTATTAAGGCGCTCACCTATAAAACTGCTTTTCTGGGGGCTATTATTTCCATTAGGAGAGTGATTGAGCTACAATCTCTCTCAGTTCAAGACCCATTTGTACTCCTACGTCCCGTCCCCTTCCTCCATACTGTATGGGCATCCCTCACTAGGGACGGGAAACCAAACTTTTTTCACCCGAAAACTTTTTTTCCTCATTACATTTAGATGCGCGTGCGGGCGCGGCTCTGCGAGCATGCGCTCCTGTGACTCCGCCCACCGGCGCCACTGCTCTTTTCTGCGTCGACGGGGTTAGGCCTCTGGCCTTGTAATTCCACACGCTCTTCCCCACGATATTTAATTTTTCCCTTTTCTACACAGCAATTATCAGAGTAGTCTTCTGTCCTCTGGTGCCATGCTCCTCCATGGCGTATTTCAGCAGGTGTCCATCCTCCCAGGGTTGCTTCCCCACGTCTGATCCTCACGCGCTCTGCCTCAGGTGCCTTGGCCCCGACCATGGCTAGGACGGCTGTTCGTCATGCGACACACTGACCCTGCACTCATTGAAGAACCGTTTAGCCAGGTGGAGGGAGCTGTTCGAAAAATCACCACCAGAAGACATCAAGGCATATATGAGGAGGAAGTCCAGGCCTAAGGTAGGTGCCCTGTTCACCTCTGCACCCCGTAAGGGCGGCTCCTTCACTGGGAAGTGTCCAGCGGGAGGGGCCTTCCAGGTCCTAAGACTAGCAAGGGGACCAAGGCTCTGAGAGCTACCGGCCAACAGGCCAAGGGGTCCCAGGATCCTCCGGTTCCCACCGCTGAGGAGCTGCAAGGCTCTAGTACCGCAGATCTCCCTGAGGAGCTCTGCTCTGACACTAGGCTCGCTCACGAGGGGGCACCTATACGTAGCATCAGGTGGAAACTGGGTCCAGCTCATCAGGCACCACGCAGCAGGCACATGGCGCTGGGCATGACAAAATGGCCACCCTGCCAGCCAAGATTTGCGGTGCATCCAGGGCCCTCCCCACACCGGCGCGCAGCCATGGGAATGCATGTCGAGATGGGACTGGACAACGCCAGTTACCTGGTCCACATCATACCCAACCACATCCACACAGGGGTGGTACACAGACCCCGGCTTAGGGTGACAAGGGGCGGCAAGAACACAGCAGGCACAAGAGTCCAGTTCCCATGCAGCCAAGCCCTTCACCAGCATTTGAGGATAGGTTTTTTTTAAAAGTTCCTCACCCTCATAAATTTTCCTCAGATGGGCACGATCCTCAGGGGGGGTCATCAATGACATGCTCCCCCCGGGACCACCTCAAGCCCTGACAATGGTCTAGACCCCGGTTCCGGTTCAGGCTGAGCTTCCTGCGCTTCCACTGCTGCAGCTAGTCACGGCGGCTCGGCCCCCGGCACAACCGCCTCTGAAGCCTCTGTAGACCTGTAGGACACAGCAGGTGACACGACGAAGAGGAGGATCAGGATACTCCCTCCTTAGCTAAGGCTTCCACAAGACACTGGCGTGTGTGGCAGAGTACCTGGGGATCCCGCAGCCCAAATTGAACAAACTGAGGCGGGGGTCTTGGCAGAGGTGTTGACCATTCACCCGAACACAAGAACTGCCATGCCTCTGCAAAACGATGTAGAATCCTTGGCCAAAAAGGGCTGGGTAAAGCTGCATTCCACGCAGCCTACGAATAAGCACCTTGATGCCAAGTATAGGCAGGCGGAAGGGGACTCGCTCATACTATCTGTGCACCTTTAACCTCATTCCTCTGTTATAGCTGCGCCCTCCATTTACTCTAAACCGCAGGCTTCTTAATCGGCCCATATGTCAGCCCTCCTAGAGGAGGAGGAGGAAAAGATGCTCGAGTCCTACGGCAAAAAGATATACTCTAATGCTACGCTCCACCTGCGCCAGGTCAACACGGACATCCTGTTGGCAGTGGTCAACTAAAGCTTTGGCAGGTGATTGCGGACTTCCTCTCGGAGCTCCCCACGCATAGTCAGGCGAGATTCAGGGCAGGGTTAACTGAGGCGAAGATAGTGGCCCAGGATATCATGGAGTCCACAGTGGCACACATTGACACTGCAGGCAGAGCTATCTGTATCGCCACCGACATGAGGCGGGCAACTTGGCTCAAGGCGACCAAGTTTAACCCTGATGTGCAGGAAGGCATTCTCAACCTACCATTTGAGAGGGGGGACTTATTTCACTCGACTACAGACGAGAATCTTGATAAAAAGAAAGAGCTCCCAAACAGCGAAGTCCTTGTCAATCTTGACTAAATAAGCGCCAAAGGCCTATAGTCAAAGTCGCACAAGTCGCGCCTAGAAACACTTGTACACAGGTGCATTATGAATGCTGTATCATATATCACCAATGCTCTGACGGAGGTCGTACCTTTCGTGGCTTTCAGGAGCGCAGCTCTAGACAGTCCGAGGGTCACCCAGCCAGCATAGACACAAGCAGTACAAATCGTCACACAAGGGTTTTTTCTAGTCCCCCTTCCAGGCACCAGCCTCAGAAGGAAAAGGACGGTGATTGTGCCACCCAGGTCCATAGGTCCCCTTCACATCCATTCCTGGCGGGCAAGGTTCGTGGACCCATGGATTCTCTCATTAGTTTCCACAAGCTTCCATCTGCCAATACCTCAATTTCCTTGTTCCTCCCCTCCACTCCCACAGATTGGGATGGTAACTCTTCTGGCAGAAATCTGCTCGCTCATCGAGTCTCTGGCGGTGGAGGAGGTTCCAGCTTCACGAGGCATGGGCTTCTATTCCCGTATATTCGCCATACAGAAAAAGAACCAGGCTGACCTGAGAGTTGTTCTAGACCCCTCTTGCTTAAATCTTTCCCTACCCCTTCAAAAGTTGAAGATGGTTACTCACACTGTGTGGGGGGGACTGGATGTGCTCCCTGGATCTGAAGGATGCTTACCTGCATGTCCCGATTTGGGATCCCCGTCGTCCTGTCCTACAGTTCAGGATCATGGGCTTTCATTTCCAATACAAGGTCTTCTCATTTGTCCTGAACTGGGCTGAGGGTCTTTACAAGGTTAATGAATGCGGTAGCAGCTCTGCTCCAGTGGAGGGCCTCACCACATTTATCCATTCCTCGACAACTGGCTCGTCCGAGCAGGGTCGCCCAAGGGCGTACACTGCACGGCTTCAGCACTTATGCACATGCTGTACGATCTGGGGTTCTCCATTAACCTCAGGAAGCCGCAGTTACTTCCCACTCAGTCCTTAACTTTCCTGGGGCTAATTTGGGATACAAGGGTTGAGAGGATGTTCCCCTCAGAAGACAAAATCACAGCAATCAGGAAGGCCACAAGGCATTTTCTCAGCAGACCAGTAACCTCAGCATGGAGGTACCAGCACCTGCTTGGAATATTGACAACTTGTCTCCTGGCTGTGCCACACAAAAGACTCAAAATGAGTAGGCTGCAGCTACATGTTTCAGCCTCCTGGAATCAGGAGACAGGCTCCCATGCAGCTCTAGTCAGCATACCACAGCACCTTCACCAGGACCTGGTTTGGTGGAGTGCAGCGACCAACTTGTTAGCAGGCAGGCCGTTGAGGCAGCCTTTACCAGAGATCACCATTACCACAGACTTGTCCCTAGAGGGATTGGGGGGGGGCTACACTGGACAACCACTGTGTCCATGGAGTATCTTCACGGCAGGAACAGCTGGAACACATCACCTGGCTAGAGATGAGGGCCATCTGACTTGTTCTCAAAACGTTCCTCAACATTGTCAGCAGCAAGTCGGTCTGCATCCTGACAGCTTCACTTGCATGTATTACACCAACAAGCAGGGAGGTACCAGGTCCCCTCCCCTTTGCAGGCTGTGCATCGACATATGGGAGTGGGCACTGTCAAACAACATTTACTCATCAGCAGTCCACCTTTCCGGGGGAAATCCAACTTGGAAGCGGACCGACTCTTCAGACTGGTGGTCGACAACTGTGGCAGTTGAACAAAGCGGTCCTGAAGCGAATCGTCAACATGTGGGGCCACCCTCAGGTAGACCTATTCGCCAACACGAGATGCCACCAGTATGCATCCTGGATGGGATGAGGCAGGGGTTCTCTGGGGGATGCGTTATAGATTCCGGTGAAAGACATGAATGCATACGCTTTTCCCCCCACTCTATTGAGTCTCAGGGTCATCGGCAAGGTCAGGGAGTCAGAGCCTTCGGCTCCTCTTGATAGCGCCATGGTGGCTAGCCAGACCTTGGTTCTTGGAGCTCCTCAGACTGTCTGATCAGCCTCTAGTGCACCTGCCTTTGGGTCCAACCCCCCCACTCTCCCAGCAGGGGGGCACAGTGGTTCACCCCACTCTGCAGAAGTTAGCCCTGGCAGCTTGGTTCTTGAACAGGTCTACCTGAAACTTCTACACTTGTCACAGGACAACCTAGCTATCATTCATGGGGCAGGAAGCGACTACACCAGGAGTCAGCACAGGAGCAAGTGGACGTAGTTCTGTTACTGGGCCAAGGCAAACAAGATGGATCCGCGGACATGCTCACTGGACGATGTGTTATCATTCTCTGTGTATCTGGCTCGCTCCGGTGTGCAGGTAGACGCCTGCCGTACGTATCTAGCGGCCATAGGGTCCTACAAAAATTCCAGAGATGACATCTCCTCCTCCAATCTGGTGGTTAAAAGGCAATTGGTGGGCCTGACCAGATTATATCCGCTGGTCATGCATCCACATTCGGTTTGGGACCTGTGCTGGGTACCCTAGCCCACAAACCCTTCAAACCCATGGCGTCAGCAGACATCAGGCTGGTTACTATAAAGACTGCCCTACTGGTTGGCCTTACCTCAGAACGCTGGATCCAGGCCCTGGTGGCTTCAGAGCCCTATACCACATTTCAAAGGGGCATGGTGGTGCTTAGGACGACCCTGCATTTCTCCCTAAGGTCATGTCATCTTTTCACCTTAACAAGGAGATAGTACGTCCAACATTCTTTGCAGATCCATAGGAGGATGCTCAGAAGGTATTGCACTGTCTGGATGTCGGGCATGCTCTAAGATTTGATCTGGACAGGACAAAGAGCTTCCGTAAATAGGATGCTTTGTTCATCACTTTTGGCGTGCCAAAACCAGGCTGTCAAATAGCAAGGTGGATGGTGATGGCCATCAAAGAGGCGTATGAGGGGCAGCACAGGTCTTTGCCAGCAAACATGCACACCCACGCCACCGGAGCCAAGGCCACGGCTGTGGCTTTCCAAAGACACGTTCCATGGCAGACGATCAGCAAGCTTGGGCTTCCACATCAGCCTTTTGCAAACGCTACTACTTGGATGCCAGTGCCAGATCTGATGCAGCATTTGGCCAGGCAGTTCTCAATAACTTATTTTCTTAGAGGGGCAACTCTCTTCCCCAGGGCTGCATTCAGTATGGAGTTAAGAGGATGGGACGTAGAAGTAATTATAGATTCTCCAGCATGGGGTCTGGCATGAATTCACATGCTCATTAATATTCCCTGTCATCAGGCTGGGTATCCTCGGTAAAGAACAAATCGGTTTCAGTTTCACTTCTGAACTGTCTTTCTCTTAACAACCAATCAGTGGTCTCTGGGTCATAATGCTCCCAGCCAATAACTGCCCTCTAAGCCCCTCCTCTGGCAGCCATCTTCAGATTTTTACCGCACGTTCAAATGTTGGGAGTCCTCGTGCTATAGCTCTCGAGCTTTTACTGCGTTTTGCGATTTTTCTAAGAGTTTTGCTCTATTTTTTCAGTGCATCGATCCACCTTCTGATTAGTGTGGACCCGTTTTCGGATTCTTCAGCGCCCTTCAAGGGTGAATTTCGTCAAGTTTCTTCTTAGAGGATTCCAGAAGCTTCTTGAAGGCCTACGCTGCGTGGACATAGTGGATGAGCGGGAGGACTCGGCACCTCTCCAAGGTTTGCCCCGGCTGCAACCTACAGAATGACTTTTCGGTCGACAGGCGTTCCCTGTGCGTTTACTGCCTGCACTCGGGCCCGACGCATGTGGAGGACTGTGCGTCTTGTCAGGAAATGGTACCCCGCACGCTGTCCGACCGGCGCAGGCGTCTCAACGAGTGGCTGCCAGCCATGGCCCCTGCTCTGGGTGAGTCCCAGCAGCATGCCTCCCCTGCCCAGAAGAAGAAAGTTGAGTGGTCTTCTAAGACCTTTGAGGGCACTCCTCCCACGGGGGACCAACATAAGGCTAAGGACTGCGAGTCCGCTGCCACCGGGAGCGCCGTTGCGACGGTCTCTGCAGCGGCTAGGGCAAGCACAGAGTCTCCAGCGTCTTCGACCACGAGCCAACTCTCAAGTTCTTCCAAGAAGAGGAAGTCGGACCATCCGGGCAAGCTCTTGGAGAAGGCCAGGTGGGAGCGGGGCTCAGACCCTCCCCGTAAGGTGAAGGCCTTGGGCTTGACCAAGGTCGTGAAGGCCCAGGTTCATCTGGCGAAGGCCCCTTCCATCAAAGGAGTGGTGGCGTCCCTCGCGAAGGCGGCCAAGGCGGATCCGCGGGGCACGGCCCCTAAGGCAAGAGTATCCCTGCCTGCCAGGAGGGAGTCCTCTTTTCAATCCATAGAAAAGAGACCAGAGAAGGTGATGCCTATCATTTCCCCAAAACAGTCTCTCTTGTCGCAGAGAAGGGGGGAGGGGGCACGGTAGTCCTTCAGGGCTCAGATATCTTCTCTGAAGAGGAGCTTACCAACCTCCGGAACCTCCAGGAGGAACGGTGCATTGAGAACAGGCCCTACGGGAAGGATCCCGACGAGGGTGACTACGAGGATGACGAGCAACAGGGTGTTAAGAGCGTGGAGGGCCAGCCTAAGCCGCGAATGCCCTTGCCACCTAAACAACCACCTCAGCAACCACCTGGTGATATCTCAATGGATATTCTCACTGCTGTGCATACCCTATGCTCGGAGATCCGGACGAGAATGCCTCTTGCGCCGGCCGCCCCACCCGCAGCACCGAAACCATCGGAGGAACCACCACCCAAGAAGATGAGTTCAACCGCCGCCTCTGTTCGACCCTTCGCCTCCCTCTCCCGCCCATGAGGGATGTGACGGATCCGAACACGGCGACGACTGGCACGGATGACTACGGCGGATTGGGGGATCCCCCATCTCTGCCGCCCAGAGCTTCGCCAGGGCCTCGGAGCTGTTCCAGCTTGTCCCTGAGGAGAAGAGGGATTTCCTTTACCAGTGCCTCGAGGCAAAGAGGAAGACTGTACTTTTGGTCCCACTCTTGGATGATATTTGGGACGAGGGGTTGTTCCTCATGAAGAACCCTTCCTCGGCAAAGAGGGACCGGTATGAGAAGAAATACAGGATGCCTGACTCTGCGCCCAAGAGTTTACGGTCCCAGCCTTCTCCGGACTCTGTGGTTTCGGCGGCGGCCAAGAAGAAATCTTCGGGCGCCTCCTCGGCGGCCTCCTCCTCCCCCCGGACAGTGAGGGGGAATAAGTTGGATGCCATGGGGTGAAGAGTTATCACGTCGGCAGCAACGACCATCAAGGCTGCAAACGCCCTCACCATCGTGGCGCGCTACAACAGGGAGCTTTGGTTCAAGATCGCTCCCCTCCTGGACTTCCTTCCCGACGACAAGAGGGCGGAAGCTTTGGAGATCCTACAGGAAGGAGAGCTGGCTTCGGACCATGCCATTACAGTGGTGACGGACATCGCCGACACAGGGTTCTGCCAAATGGGCAACAGTGTTTGCCTTCGTCGGCGGGGCTGGCCTAGGGCCACTCATTTCTGCCAGGATGTTCAGTCTAAGGTGTTGGGGACAATTTGTTCGGGAAGACTGGGCGAGTCTCTTCAGGCCATCAAGGCGGACACTGAGACGGCTCGTGCCTTGGGCACGCTTCAGCAACGACGGCCGTCCTTACGGACTTCCAGAGGAAAATCCCAAAGTTCTTCCAAAGGATTTGGGGGAGGTGCTTCGTCCTACCATAAACTCCCCCTTGCTCGTCGCCCCAGGAGACCTACAGTGGCCGTGCCAAATCTGGAGGAGGACGTCGTCGCCAAGGCTCCCAAGGCGGCGCTTCGATGTCAAAACAGAATTGAACCCGGCCGTGGTGTTGGGGCCCCCACCCGAGCACCCCGATGGGAGGCTGGCTGGCGAGCTTCGTCTGCGTGTGGAAGACCATCTTCAACCGTTGGGTGCTGGACGCTCTAGCCCACGGACACACCCTAGAGTTCCAACAGAAGTGTCCCCATATACCACCAGTAGCCCGGCAGGAAAACCACGTCCCTCAGCTTCTGCTGGAGGTGTGGGCCATGCTAAAAAAGGGTGCGATATAGCTCGTCCCAAAGAGGCTCCAGAGTGTACTCTCGTTACTTCCTCGTCAAAAAGGAGACCAGCGGTTGGAGGCCCATCCTGGACCCCCGCCATCTGAACAAGTACATAAAGTCTCAAAAGTTTGGGATGGTGACTCTGCAGCACGTGCTAGGAGAGCTGGAAGAGGGGGCTTTTCTATCGTTGCTGGACTTGGAAGATGCTTATTTTCATATCCCCATACACAAGGGCCAGCGCAAGTTCCTGTGCTTCGTGGTTCATGGGCAACATTACCAGTTCAAGGCCCTTCCCTTTGGATTGAAGTCGGCGCCAAGAGTCTTCACCAAGTGCCTTCCGCCGGTGGTGGCGCAGCTGCGCCTACGAGGGATCCACGTGTACCCTTACCTGGACGGCTGGCTCATCCGGGCAAGCTCAAAGGGTATTGCCGTCAAACACACGGCAAGGACCGTCCAACTCCTGTTGGATCTGGGGTTCTCGGTGAACTATGCAAAGTCCTGCTTGATTGCATCGTAGGACGTGCGGTTTCTGGGGTCCCGACTCAACAGTGTCGTGCCTGGCATCTCTGTCGGAGGAGAGGATAGCAGCCATCTTGGGCAAGAAACAACGGCTGTTGGCGCTGAAGATCGCAAGGGTGAGGTCCATCAAGACCCTGCACTTCATGATGTCATGCTTATACCTCATTCGGCTGTGCAGGCTTCGGATGCATTCCCTACTGGAGTTCCTTTCGACGCCTATTGGCTTCAAGTATCGGGAAGCTTCGAGGACAAGATCACACTCGACAGTTTCCGTCGTGCGATACGGTGGTGGGGAGTACGCGCACATCTGTCTGCAGGTGCAGATTTCCAGACCCCACCTCATCAGGAGACGGTCACGACGGACGCCTCCCTGGAAGGATGGGGAGCACACACTGGAAGTTTTCATGCAAGAGGTCTGTGGCTACCGGAGGAGACAACATTGCACATACACGCGTTGGAGCTGTGGGCAGTGTTTTGGGCCCTCAGGTCCTTCCTTCCGCCCCTCAAGGGCAAGGTGGTACGGGTCTTCACGGACAACACCAGCACGATGTTCTACATCAGGAAGCAGGGGGGGAACCAGATCCGTGGGGCTCTCCAAAGAGGCGCAGGACCTTTGGCACTGGGCCATAGCCATGGGGATGTTCCCCATCCCGTTTCATCTGGCAGGGGTGAAGAACACTGTCGCCAACTCTCTCAGCAGGGAGCTGCGCTTTTGCCACAAGTGGTAACTTCGACAGGACCAAGTGGGTCTGTATGCGTTTCCTCCGTTGCTGTTTCTTCTTCTGTTAGTCAATCAACTCAGACGGTCCCGGTGCAGGATGGTACTCGTCGCACCTGCGTGGCCGAGACAGATATGTTTCCCGGACATTCTGGACATGTCAGCGGCCCCTCCAGTCAAACTTCTGGTGGTCGCAGATCTTCTCGTCAGGGAAGGAGGAGCAATAATGCACCACGATGTAGGTTCGCTCAACCTGCAGGCCTGGCTCCTGCAACGTTGGCATTTGGGGGCTATGATCTCCCAGCGGACTGCAAGGAAGTGCTTGCCAGGTGTTAGGCAGAAACCTGTGCAGTTCCCTTCGGGACCACTGCAAAAGATTTAGGACTACAGGTGGTTGGCAGTAAACCCAATTGGTAGCAGTCTGTACCACCCAGATTTACCTGGTAGCTGTGGCTGAGCAGTCAGACTTCCCTCAAGAAGAGTTAGGCAGTATATAGAGTATACACAGTAGGTACAGAGATATACAATAGCACAAGCAAACACTGACCAGAGCTTTGGTGTAAAAGTATATAATTAATTATTTAAAGACACACTTGTAGATTACACTAGCACAAAGAGAGGTAAATAAATTCAACACACAGTCACTATTATATATATATACAACCCAATTACTTATTAGACAAGTCTTAATGAGAAACACCACTTATTTTCAGACAGAAGTGAGCGCTTAACATAAGATGGCACTCTAATAAGTTATTAAAAAGGGAGGGAAAAAGGCAGAGTTATGAAAGCACACAAATTTCAATATTTTTCAAAGAACCACAGTGAGGCAGGTTAGGCAAAGTCTACTGGAGATCAAGGAAGTTCAAATGCCAGGCCCACTCTTAGAGAGAGCAAGCGAAATGTGTCCAGGATCAACAAGTCTTTGTAAATAGTTCACAAAAAGATTGAGATCAAGTCAAGAAAAGTTAGTTAACAGGTCCCAGGCTAACCCAGGTTAGAAAGTCGAGGGTTTACTGTCACCCCGAACGATCTGTCGCAAGGGAAGCCAGGCAGGACACAGTACCTGAAAGTGGGAAGAACGCTCCAGCGGGGGTATTTGTTCCTGGCAGCGGGTGCAAGTCGGTGTTTCGTCCAGAGGAAGAGGAGGTCTCGACGTGGAGGAAAGCTGAAGGTCGTTGCGCTGCCAGGGAAGAAACCAGCCGCAGAGTTTCCCGGTTACAAGGTACCACCCTTTTCTTTGCGGTAGTGGTAAACCGTGGTATTCCGGTTGCCGGGGTGCTTGGCACGGGCAAGGCGGCCACGAGATGGTCCAGGAAGGCGAAAAGACGGGCAAACTGGTTATCCCCACCAGTCAAAGGAAGAAGACTCTCCGTACTGGAGATCTTGACTGTCATCGTGGGATAAAGTGGTGAGACGCTTCAGCAGGGCTCCACCGGTCGTGTTGTTGTTGCAGGTCGGTTCGGCTTCTCCCTCCTCGGATTCTTTAGGTCCTGTGGCGACTTCTGAAGTTCCAGTCCCCAAAGCCCTGCTTTTATGCAGAAAACCCCCATTCATTCAGCCTAGCTGTCACTCAAACATGCTAAGTGGTGAGCCGGGCTCACCACTTGGGCCAATCACACAAGAGTGCAACTTGAGTTGCCGAGGCCACTCAGTCCAGGGTGCCTAAAACCCTCCCACACCCCCTGTGGTACCCAGAAGCCCGCCAAAAAGTGGAACAAAGGGCTCGACTTGGGTTGGAGTCGCAGAAACAAACACAAACGCCATTTTGGAACCAAGTTTCGGCAAAAAATACCAACCGGTGAATTTATATTAATGTAATAAACCGGACGTATGTTCGAGGCTATTTTAAAAAGTGGTAGCCTCGAACAATGGGAAAATCCCATAGGGATATATTTGCGGTCGAATATAAAAAGTAGTATCCACTGCCACCAGCCAAAACTCGGTCGGGGGGGGGCTGGACAGTGCCCCTTCGAACCACAGACCCCGGGGCAATCGAATTGCCCCGACCAGTACGTCCACAATAGGATGGTTTGTACTGGTTCTGTTCACAATTTGAGACTAGTAAAGCCAATGGTGACTTTACATGCCCTGGGAGACAGTAGTCAGTCCCAGGGTATGGCGTCTATGTTTGGGGGTCGCTATGACACCCCTGGGTTACGGCACGGAGGGTGCTGTGTAACCATATACCAAAAACACATGAAGCCCTATGGGGTAAAGGACCCCATAGCCCATAAAACACATACAAAGTCAAAGGAACACCTCAAATCATGTCTAAGAGTGGGAGGAAAAGAGTCTCACTCTTAGCAGGAGAAAAAAATAAACCCCAAAAATCCAGCAAAGCTGCTGGGGGACTCACTAGGTTTGGGAAATTAGCCTTTACAGAGAATTCTCCCTAACACCAGGCCAGAGCATCGTTTACTCTTAAATGCTACGGACATAAATGGAAAAGGTTTGCCGTTTGGTGCCGTGCACAGAAGATCGAGCCTCTACGAGTCACAACTCCACAGGTACTACCGTATTTGCTGTCGTTGGCTAAGGCTGGACTGGCCCATGCGTCCATCAAAGTTCATCTGGCGGCTATCTCCCGCTACAACAGATCTCCAGGACGGACGTAGTTGTGGACACTGGCTGGTCAAGGAGTTTGTCAAAGGACTGTTTTGTTCGTTCCTGGTAGTGAAGGCTCCGGCCCCGGCATGGGAACTCAATGTGGTGCCGACTAGGATCATGGGTCCTCCCTTCGAGCCTAGGCATTTGGCGTCACTGACATTTTTGTCGTGGAAAACCGCTTTTCTTGTGGCCATCACCTCTGCACAACGAGTGGGAGATATCCAGGCCCCCTCATGTAAACCATCTTACTTGACATTCCACGAGACGAGGGTGGTGCTACGGACGCAACCCTCCTTCATGCCCAAGGTGCCGGCCGACTTTAATCTAAACGAGCCCTTGGTGTTACCTGTATTCTTCCCGATGCCTTTGTTGCCGGCTGAGAGGTCTTTGCACTTGCTGGATGAGGCTAGAACGCTGAAGTTCTATGTGGACTGCACAGAAAGGAAGACTTTGCATCTTTTTGTGAACTTTGGCCCTGTAAACCATGGGAAGGCCCTCTCGAAGGCTTCCATTTCCAGGTGGCTCTCCGGCTGCATCACCCATTGTCACCGGTTGGCTAACCGACCGTTGCCTGGCCGTCCGAAAGCCCTTTCGACCAGAGCAATCGCTGCAACTACGGTGTTCCTGTCTGGTGTGCCCCTGCTTGACATCTGCAGGGCTGCTACATGGAAGTCGACGCACACCTTCACAAAGTTCTACCGCGTCGACAGGGATTCAAGGGAGGAGTCCAGAGTCGGCCAGGCAGTGCTGCGCAACCTGTTCGCTTGAAGGTGTTCTTGGTGACAAGGTAAGAGATGCTTAATGTTGAGATGCTTAATGTTGAGCCTTGCCACCTCCCATGGTTGTGCATGTGTGTACTGCTATGTATTCTTTATTCATGAGCATGTGAATCCATGCCAGACCCCATGCTGGAGAAGGAACAAGTTACTTAACTGTAACTGTTGTTCTCCAGCATGGGTCTGGCATGGATTCACATGCGACCCCTCCCGCCTACCCCTCTTCTCTTGGTCCTACTGCCACTTTACGTTCTACCAAATCTGAAGATGGCTGCCAGAGGAGGGGCTTAGGTAGAGGGCAGTCATTTGCTGGGGGCAGTATGACCCAGAGACCAGTGATTGGTTGGTAGGAGACACAGTTCAGAAGTGAAACTGAAACTGATTTTTTTCTTTACCGAGGATTCCCAGCCCGACGACTGGGAATATTCATGAGCATGTGAATCCATGCCAGACCCATGCTGGAGAACAACAGTTATGTGAAGGATTCTAACCGGGCATCACACACTGGATCAGGACTCTTGCCCTTAGCCTCGGATGTAGCGCTTAATTAGAATACTTTTTCTTTATTTTTCAACTAATTCGAATTGAGCCGATACCCGACCCGTCTCACACCCTCTTTTACAAATACCCCGGGTCACAATGGACCATGAACCAGGCCGGTTGGTGGAAATCCAATATTTATTTTAATCTCAAAGGAAATCACACAATCGTTATATGGCGCAGCAATCACACAATCTTTATATGGAGCAGCAATCACCAATGGGGTGATAATTACAATGAATACCACTGAAATACATTTGGGTAACCTTATACAAGAACATATCCAAAGCACAAATGAATAGGAGCATTTTTTGAATTAGGATAGATAGCACCCAAGTTAATGGTCCCTCAACCCACAATTACTCGAATTCGGAGTGGATAGAAAGAAGCAGCAGGTAGTCGGGGATATGAGGCAGCAAACAGAATCAAAATGCGACCTTCCCGCACAAATTAAGAGGCAAAAACCCTTTGCAATGGTCTAAAATGACACTCCGATTTTAACAAATAATGATATGTGTAATTAAATAATGATGTACAGATGTTTGATGACAGTATTGGGGATATTATATATCACTAGCAACTATAAGGGAAGGTATCACAAAAGGCATACAGTTCACAAAGAAGGTTGAAATTGAAAACACAGCGCAGTCGAATCCCACATGGAAAAGTTGCGTTTTTCTCTTTTTCAGCTTTAAATGTCAAATGGTTTTTTTAATTTTATTTATTTATTTTTACGGTTGAAAAACACAGATCGGAATGCGGTTTTTAGGCTGGATGATAGATGCCCATCACAGGGACAATATAGAAGTGAAAGAGTGACTATAGCTGAAGAATTGAATGAGATTTTCAAGGTGGAATGAGGTTCGATTTTAGGAAAATAGAGCAGTTAAAAAGAGAAAATCGGTTTTGAAAGAAGAGGACAAGTTTTAATTACACTAGATTTAGTGGCTAGAAAAGAGGAACACCACCCATGAATATAAAAGTTACGCTGCAGTTGTAACCCTTCACTCAGTGTACCCCTTTTCTTTAGGGAAAATGTATTTATTTAATCAAAATATTGCTAAGGAGTTAGGATCTATGCAAGACAGAAATGAAGAGAAAAGTGGTGCTAACGCTTGTAGATCAAGGGCAAGATGCACAGAGGATTCGAACAGTCTTAAACAAGTTACCAAGGCAAGGATAGGATTACTTAGAAAGTAGAACAAAGACAAAGTATCAAAATGGGGTAGACTATGTGTTGCTGTGGGATGGGGAAATACTCACAATCTGCACTGATTTGGGCAGCCAACCGGATTTTGGACTCAAAAGATTCTGGTCACAGGAAGGCGGCTCTCCTACCGCAAACAGCTGGGCAAGACTGGTCACTGGATGATGGCAAGGATATAGCGGACATGCAGGTAGTGGGCAAAAAGCGGGTCTGGTCCCAGGATGCTTGCCAAAATTACCACAGCTTTTCCCCTTGGTTATTGGGATTTTAGTGGGGTTTTCTGGATCATTGGCCTTGCTGGGATAGGATCAGCTGTGCTTTGGCCTTGCAGTAGAGTCTGGAATCTTGCAAAGGTGTACCTGGAATGTCAGGATACAGGGGCGCTGCAAATTCAGGAGTCTGTCCCTGTGAGCTCCCACCACTTATATAAAGCGGGTAACATCATCGGGTTTATGGTTGGGCAGAACTGAGCTAGACCTACCCCCAAGAACCGGATAGGTCAGCCAATGTTGGTTGCCTCCTCTAGGAGGGGATTCCGTTTATGGGGTTGTGTTTTTAAGAGGTGCAAAGCCTTCCCACAGCCCTTTTTGCCAAAATCAATCTGAACATAAATTACACATTTGTACAGTTGTGGCACGTTCGCAAATTACATAAGCAGATTACATATTTTATACAGAGCATGCTGTTCCCACTCCCAGGTCTGTACGCCATTGTTTCGCCCTTCTAATAGTTTTTTGCGATTTTAGTGAGAACCGCTTCACCCAAAATACCACAATTTTAGGTGTGAGTGCATATCACCATAGGGCATATTTCTATACATTTTTAATGTTCCACCATATATACTTTTCCCATGATTTACATTCTCCTGGTGTTTGTGTCCCATACATGCTATGGACGGCCGCGATATCTTTTTTAGAAGCCACAAAAATCACATTTAAACTGTACAACCTTTACATTTCTGCGCTGTCCGGTTACAAAATTAATTCTTAAAAGTTTATTCATCAAATAATATTTTGAGACAGATGGTCAGCCTTTGTCCTTTTACTGGACCGTTTCTTTTTTTCTTTAGCTACCACCAACTGTCAGTTCAGCCCAGGGTGATCATGGGGGTTTCCCAGTTTGATTGTTTATATCCACTTATATACTTCACACGTAGGTTTCCCAGAATCTATTGTCTCAGCCTGGAGAACACACAAAGGTCTGACGAGCGTGTGATATTTCTTTGTCTTGGTCCATTCAAAGTTTTCAAAGGTAGCATTTAACATGCATATGTCCCAGAAGTTTTTATAGTGGCTTCTTTTGGGGGAAGGCCTCAATTTTTAGCCAGCAGAAAACCCTGTTCTGGAGCTTCCTCAGTCAAACCAATGCATTTAATTCTTTATTTTATTTTCTTCGGTATCAGAAGCAAGCCTATTGAAATAAAACATCCCATATGTTTCCCATCAAAAACCCCTTTACATTGCTAGGCCAGGACAGGGCCTTATCCAAAATACACTTTTAAAACAGGTATTTCTCTTATTTTGCAAAAGCACATTTAAGCATGTGGTGAAGTCTGCTGGATGTCCCTGTCAAATTCGGTTTTCTCTCCCATCTTGATTCCAAACACTGTTTTTAGCCCTAGTCAGGTTCCAATATACTGCAATCTGTTTAAGACACAGGTCCACTGAAATTGACATATGCCTTTAGAACTAGGGTTTCCTTTGAGGCAATGATTTTTGCCATTTTGTAGCCCAAAAGTCAAGCGTTTTTCCTTGCAGCTGAAAGTAAAGCTTCTGTTGATTCCCAGATCAGGCCTGACACAACCTGTCATTCAAAGATAATGCTTTCTCCTGCTGGGGCACAATCTGAATATGGATGGGCATGGCAGGTCCTCACTGATGAAAGCAGAGTAATGTAGAACAGCTGAAAAGAGCATCAGAGCGGCATCATTTTACATGTAAAATATTTCAATATTTCTGTTTTTCACTGAGAAACTTTGTGCTAGCAGCAAAGCAGCGCAGCCTTTCACTTTGCTTATTTAGTACACACCAGAACACCCTGGCAGCCTTTCTCATGGTGCTCCCTGTTCCAACTTGCCCAATGGTGTTTGGTAAGACAGTGCAGCCATCTTTGTGTAGCTGCAAAACGCAGTTTTGATGCGAGGCAGTGGTGCTCAAAGGAGCCAGCGCAGCCATTTTGCTGGTTCTGCTGAAGTGCAGCTTGGTTATGGATGGGAATTCTGCTGAGTGGGTCAATGTATCCCACAGTTACAGGTAAGTAACTTGTTCCTTACTCACAGTGGTGACTATACTAGTCATAGTCCTCTTTCCTCCATATGTCCCACCATCCTCCCCCGTAACAACTCTGTGTCATTATGCAATTGTAATATTGTCAATGCGTCAACGGGGACTGAGGAGCGGCGCTGTTGGGTGGAGGCATGGGAGCACATTCTCCCAGGGCTGCGCCCCCATCTAAATTTAAAAGGGAAGACACATTTTTCTGGTGAAAAAAGGTTGTTTCCTGTCCCTAGCGACGGATACCCATACAGAATGGAGGAAAGGGGACTATGGACTATGAGTAAGTTAGTCACTACATTGAGTAACTTATAATTTACTATTCATAAGGACAAACTGGTTTTGCGCACATACCCACATTTTGCACCTAAATTAATTTCCAAGTTCCATGTGAACTAGTCCATTAAACTTCCAATTTTCTTTCAGCATTCCACTCACTTAGCTAAAAGAAGTCTCCATAAACTAGATGTTAGGAGAGCAGTGATGTATTGCCTTAATAAGACATAACCACTACGAAAGACCGATACAGGGTCCCCTTCTCTACCAGCAGCAACAGAGACAAATAATTGATCTAAGTCAGCAATCTCTAAATGGATTGTTAAATGTATCCAAATGTGTTACTCTCTGGCTAAGAGAGATTTACACTTTAGGCCTAGAGAGCATTCTACTCGAGGCACAGAAGCTACTGTAGCATTCATTGCAAATGTTCCTCTTGATTCTACTTGCAAAGCAGCTACCTGGAGTTCTGCTCACACCTTCACCCAACATTACTGCTTAGATACACATTCTAAGATTGATTCTCAGTTGGGTCAGGCAGTGTTAAGACATCTTTGCTGCTCTTCTTTCTCGCATCCCACCACCATCTTCTGGTACTGCTCACTGGTCTATGCACAGCATGTGATTCTAAGCAGATTCACAAGCATCAGAAGACATACATTACTCGCTGTAATCGTATTTCTGGGGCTTATATCTGCTTAGACTCACATGCGCCCCCCCTTGCCCCCCTCTTGGAGTTGACAGAACATAGACATTGTACACCTTGTTTTCTTCTGCACTCACTCATGCATTCTTTTTAGGCTCCCTCGTGGCAGAGTAAAATCAACCAGGGGAACCTCGACGCGTGAGGGATCTTGGGTACACTAGATGTCACGAAAGGGATAGTGTAAAGACACGTCCAAGTCGACGTCACTTTTTGATCTTCGAAAATAAGATGCAATACCCTGTGATTACCACTAGATTCCAGACTACAACATGTGAATCTAAGCAGATACAAGCACAAGAAATACAATTATGGTGAATGCTGGTTTCATTTTATAGTGTGTTTTGGGCCTAGAATAAATATGGTATTTTTGTACATTCCTGTCTAAATTGAAATGTGTGCTTGTAGTAGTGACGGGGAGTGGGTGAATAGGAGAAGGTGAAGGGTCAGGTACGATTGTGAATGAGAGATGAGTTGTGACACTGGGTGAAATAAGGGCCCATCCCAAACAACTCCCCGGGAGCACTAAGCGTGTTAGGTGTGTGAAAGAGAGAAGGCCCCTATGGAGTAAGTCAGCCATCTTTTTATGGAAACAAGTAGTACAAGGAAGCGAGAGACAGATAGGCTTTCCTTTTCGGTTGTACTTGCATCCTGCCAAGGATGGCTAGGTTAGGTAAGGGGAAAAACCGTCCGGAAGTAGAGAGCAAAGGGCGACCCTAGCGCCAAGTTAACAAAAGATCCCAGTAGCCTGAGATATATTCACTCAAACCCTTCAGCTAATCTGTCTGCATTTCCAAATAAACACACTTCTACCTGAGTCAGCATGGTTATTTGTGCTGGCGCCCTGCCACAATGAGGAGAGTGCTCTTCTTCACCTAATACAATGTGCTAACCAGCCCCTCCCAGAACATTTTGGTAGTATGAGAATACTTTGAGAAAAGGGTAGGCTGGCGCTGAAACAAAGGGCCGATAGTTGTATGGTGTGCATCTTTGGGTAGTATTCCTATTTGGGGATTTTGTAACTGATCAATATCAGTGAACTCCCGAGCTGGCTTTAGAGGCAGTCACAACGCAACCAGTAATGTCTCAGGAAATGTTATCGTTGAGAGTAGTGAAATTAAATTAAAATCAATTGAGGTTAGTAATATTGTAAGATTTAATATTTGAAACGGGTGCTTGTTAGACTGTAGGGCTGGGCAGAATCAGTTACATTTTGGGTGTGCCTCATTAAATTCTATCCATGTGAGGTGATGGGCACTATTGAGTTGGTTAATGTACACTGGGATAATGTCATAAAAAGCATGCAACTCTGAAAGGGCAGCATAGTTGGGAAAGAGTCAATCACATCTGGTGTGCCAGGCTCAACCTTCCAATCTTATTGAAAATAAAGTGTTCAGTTGAAATTGATGGTTAAAATAGGCAGAATTCATAACATACTAATATGCTAATGAAATGAGCACTGTCTTCTACATGTCATGTTTGCCAGGTTCAGGCGTTCAGCATTTGCAGGGTGATTGACAACCACAACATTTACAGCATGTAAACTATGTAAATCTCATGACTGAGTAGTACCTTTGAAAGGCCATTTTGACAGTGGCCGAGTCGGGCACATGCCAGGTATGCCTGACTCTGCCTTTCATCTTTCCGAATGCTATAAAATGATTGCCATTCATATAAGAAATGCCAGCTCTCTGATCCTTACAACACACTGAGGACAATGCCTCTTAATGAGAGCAAGGGATTGAAGCTAGCAGAAAGTGGGCATTGATTGCACAGATGTGCAGGAATAGTGTGGGGAGGAGCCACGTTGACCTCAATATGAATACATGTATCTTGGGGTACCTGAATATGCACGTCAATCTACATTAGGTGATGGTACCACACTGGTAACACCAAGACCGGGTGCCCTCTCGGGGTCCTTGTGTTTTCATCAGATTTCATGGGCTTTCCTTTTGGCACCCGTCTGACACCTCAGATAATCAGAGCACAGCACTGCTCAGCTGTAGCTGGGATGACTATATAATGCATCCAGATAGGCACAGCTAACTAACATAGCCAATCTGAGACCACATCGCCACCACACAGTCGACTGAAGTCTGCTGAATAATTATACTGTTATGCATGCAATGTTATGTTAATGGTCGCTAGCAAATTATAACTGAGCCAGATGGTTACCATTTGGCGACTGTCTTATTCCATGCCATTTGTTGTTGTGGACGCAGTTACACTGAAGACATGAGTTGCTGCAGGCCATGGCATCACCTCATCCAAACCAATTCAAACTACCAACTGTTTCCGCCTCACAACCTAACAGACTGCACATCCCTTCAGAACATTGAAAACCGTGCATTCTAAGCACCCTTTACCGCAGCCTCAAAGCGCATGACAAACTATCTGGGCCACTGCACAAGCTCAAACTTGATGCCATATATAGCCACGCTAGGATATACCCAGGCTCGGTCTCACTGGACATTGCACATCAAACAGCTTGAAGCTTACTCAAATACATACTTCAATCTGCACCCACCAACACTGCAGTAACAGCCAACTGCCAACACCCCTCTCGAGCACAACTGTTGCGGGGCCTGCAGCACCTAGAGGCTGTGAAAAATTATATTGTGTATAGTGCCAAAAAAGGATATTTCAGGACAGTGTTTCCTCTAAAAGGACTCTAGGGCTTTGACAGTCTCCCATGTCTAATGTCTCTGAGCACCTTTCATTCATTGGATGTCAATTAATGGAGTGAAATTGGTTTGGGTAATACTAAATGGGGCAGACATGCTGATATCTGCGAATGTCCAGTTGGACTGGGACATATTCAGTGACGTTGGATATGCCTGACCCCTCTTCACTTAATTTTTTCCATGCAATACACTGAGAATTGTTGAAAGAAAGGATATTGAAATGTGGTGACCTTGTAACATGCAATACGTCTAAAAGATTCCATTGGTCTTGGGAGTGAGTGTCATGTGTCAGGGATGCCTTTGTCAGGTTTGCATCCTTTTGAGGGTTATAACGTGAGCACAATTTGGGTGCGTAATGTTAAATGAGAGAATTGATGTTGCATGTTTGCATTGCTGAGACTGTTGGTGAACCCCAGCGGAATCATTCACAGATCTATTGTACTTGTCAGTTGATCATTTTCAGTATGTTTTTGGCAGGTTGGTGACAGTATTAGTGTTTTTTATTATTGATTGTTGCACTAATGTGTACCTTTTTTGTTGTCTGGTTTCCCTTTTTGGCGTGTGTGGTGGCCAAAATCAGTATCTTTGGTTCAAGCCCCGTCTTTCTGAACCACTGTCCTTGTTGGCTGCCTCCTGCCTTTTGGCAGCAGAGATGCTCATACATGGTCAGGACCCTTTGTGGGCTTTGGCCAAATCCTGGGGAGAACGGCTGTTTGCTTAGAATGTATTTGGACTAGTTGGGGGCACCAGACACCCTAATCCATATTATTTGCTGCTTATCCAGGATTGGACAACGTTTCAGACTTTGAATGCTGCATATCTTCTTATAAGTGGGCTGGGATAGCTCCCAGCCCTGCATCCTGGATATCTGGGCAGGTTTTACAGGCATTTGATAATTGACCACTGGAACCTGAGTCTAAATCACTCGGAGAACCAAAGAGGAACCTTGGACTGCTGCTGAAAATGCACCTCTGTAATGTGACCTGCACATCTGCTCTAGCCCGAAGGATTGCAAGTTCTAAATGAGTTTTGGCTCATGTGTCTGGACGCAGGGCACACATCATTGCTGTTCCCTCTGGCTGCAACATTGTTGTACATGTTGGCTCGTCGCTCTGCTGCAACTCCTAGCCACCAGGCACAGTTAGCCTGCCGGAGCTGAATCCCTTTCTTCTCTGTTGCTTCCTACAGACCCTTTCTTCGTCATCTCGAGGCTGCTTACCACCAGTTGCATCTTCAGCCCTTCACCATTGTGGCACTGCAATGATAGGCTGTTCTTCATCAAAATCCAGAGGCTATCATCCAGAACCATGAGTCGTTAAGCAGAGAGTGGAACGGAAGCCAGCAGGACCCAATCCTAATGCCCAAACTCACTTCTGCCCCTGTGACCTCAGGGCCATCTTCACTGCAACCTTGGGCATAAGTAGTTTCCACCAAGTCTTGACTTACCTTGAGTTGCTGGTAATCCTCCTGGTGGCTTCTGTAGCTTGCTGGCCGACCCCTTTTGCATGTCTCCTCTGACTGCAGCATCATTTAAGGGACATAGTCATCTGCAGACATCATGGGTATTGGAATCTCATCATGGGACTCTCGGGCTCCCTAACTAGGTGGCTGCCATTTGTGTCACTGCAACCACCTGTTACCTGCAAGCTTTTGTTCTGTTATCCTTTGGGAGTTGTTTTTAGGCCACACTTAAACATTCAACTAATTGAAAAAAATTACATTATTTTTAGCACTTGGTCTACTACTAGAGTTGGACTTTTTAAGCTTGTAGTAAGATATTCGCTTGTGTGCCTTCTACAGGGCTCTCAATTAAGATTGGATAAGCAGCCGAGATACCCTTCTGCAGGTGGCCAGAGTGAAGGGTCCTACAACAGCGCCAAAGTCTCGTGCTTCCCCGACTATACCAGGAATGTTCAAAGTGCCTGCCTCTCCTTTGAGGCGATCAGCGTTTCTCAAAATACACCACAATGGGATGATCCAGACCTTTGCAGATCCTCAAGCCTCGTGGACATGGGCGTAGACTCACCTGGGAAGAGATCCTGGGGGATGCGGGCGAGTGGGTACCTTGGAGATGCCAGACTGACCACGATATTCTGATGCATCACAAGCTCTGTCCCCTGTGGCGCCTCTGCCGCAGTGGATGCTTCACAATTGTGGAGTGCAGACTGAAACCACCTGAACCAAATGGAATCTGCTGCCCTGGAAATGGGTGAACAGGTAGGTCATGGGTGTTGCCCGCTGACATGGAGGCAAACTGGTCTCATTGGCAGTGACAGAGAAGATGGACCCTTCTTGCGTCTTCCCTTTTCTCTTTTCTTCTTTGCCCCTTGCTTTTATTCTTTCTTTGGACCTGGCTCAAGGCGCTCTTAACACTGCATTCTCTCTCCAATTGTTAGGTTAGTGACCTTTTAGTCACATGTTTGTGCGACAGGTACTTCCACTTGGGATGAAGTGGGGGGTGGTAGGGAAGTTTGGGTCCAACATTCTTTTATGCAGCACACAATGTTAATGTAAACATACAATGGTTGGGGGTAGTATCCAGGATTTCTGATGCTTGTTAATCTGCTTAGAATCACATGCTGTGCATATAGTCTGACATCTAGTGGCGTCCCGTCCCCTTTCCACCATACTGCATGGGAGTCCCTTGCTAGGGACGGGAGACAGAACCCTTTTCACCAGAAGAAAACCTACTTCCCCTTTAAATTTAGAGGTGCGCAGGGGCGCCACTCCTCAGTCCCCTTTTCTGCATCGACGGGAACGGTCCGATTTCACCAGCGCTCATGGGTTTGGCTTCGGCCATTTAATACCACGCGCTCTTCCCCGGATACTACTTCCATCTTTTTGTCTTCTTTTTGTCAATCAGGTACTTGGTGCTCCGGCGCCATGCTCCTCCCCGGCGCATGTCTACTTCAGCGGGCTTCAGCAGGTGTCCAGCCTGCGAGGGGCTCTTTCCTACGTCCGACCCCCACGCTCTTTGCCTCTGCTGCCTTGGCCCCGACCACAGCTAGGAAGGTTGTACCGCATGCGACGCACTCACTCCACTCGCACTGAAGAACAGGCTAGCTAGGTGGAGGGAGCTCTTCGAAAGGTCGCCTCCAGAGGACTTAAAGGACTTCGTCAGACAGAGATTGAGGCCCAGGGGAGGGCCGCTGTTTTTCATCGCACCCCGTAAGGGCGAATCATTCCCAAGGAAGCGCCCGAGCGGGAGGAACCTCTCTGATTCTCGCACCAGTACACGTACCAAGGCTAGTCCAGTTACCAAACTCACGGCCGAGGTGGTCAGTAGATCCTCCTGGACGCAGTGGTGAGGGACCGCAAGGTTTTTTTACCGTGTGTACATACGAGGGGCAACGCCCTAGTACCTGCCTTATGTCCGAGGGGGTGCCTCCACGCAGCACCACCGGCGACGCTGCTTGTTAGGGAGAATTCTCTTCAAAGGCTAATTTCCCTTACCTATAGAGTCCCCCAGCAGCTTTGCTGGATTTCAGGGGTTTCTTTTTTTACTCCTACTAAGAGTGAGACTCTCTTTCCCACTCTTAGTTGTATTTTGATATGTGTTTCTGCCTATTTTTGTGCTTATGGGCTATGGAGATTTTCTCACTCCATAGGTGGTACAGCACCCTCAGTGCAGTAACACAGGGGTGTCACAGTGACCCCCAAACATAGACTCCATACCCTGGGACTGACTACTGTCTCCCAGGGCATGTTAAGTCCCCATTGACTTTACTAGTCAATAGTTATGAACAAAACCAGTACACCCCATCTTACTGTGGAGGTACTGGGAAGGGTTAATAGTTTTTCCCTGGTGTTCATTTTCGAGAGGGTACTGTCCAGTCCCTCTCTCCAAAGTTTCTGGCTGGTGGCAGTGGTTACTACCTTTAATATTCAACCGTGAATATTTTCATATGTGATTTTCCCATTGTTCGAGGCTACTACTTTTTATGATAGCCTTTAACATACCACCGCGTAATATTAATACCAACTTTACTCCGGTGGAGTTTTATTGCCAGAGCTTTAATAATATTTCTTTCTCGTGTCTTTCTCTGTAATCCTAACCCAGGTCAGGGCTCCTTTGTTCGTCCTTTTGCCGGGCTTCTGCACAGAAGCCCTCCTCTCGGCGCCAGTAAGTCTGGGGTAGACAGGATGTGTGGGAGGGGAATAGGCACCCTGGACAGGGTTGCCTAAGCAACCCAAGTCGCACTCTGCCCTGATAGGCTGGGGGTTATCCTGCCAGGATAACCACCCCGCTGTTTGAGTGACAACTAGGCTGTATGAATGGGGGTTTTTCTGCATAAAAGCAGGGATCTGAGGACTGGAAGAGCAAGACGTCTCCACTGGAACTAAGAAACCCGAAGAGGATAGAAGCTGAAGACATCTGCAAAGACTGAACCACCAGGGAAGCCCTGCTGCAGATCCTCACCACTTTTCTCCAACGACAAGGGAAGATCTTCACCTGCAAGAGCCTTCTTCCCTTGAGCTGGTGGGACCAACCAGTTTGCCAATCGCCTTCCAGGACCTGCCTTGGTCGAATCGCCAGTGCCAAGCACTCGAAGACCAGATAGCCAGGCACCCGTCCACCACGACGCGATTTAAAGGAGCGTACCTTTTATTCGTTTCGGCATCACCGCGGCTGGCTTCTTCCCTGGGCAGTGCAGTGACTCGAACCTTCCTCCACGACGAGAGCCTCTCTTCCTCTGCTGGATCTCCAGACCTGCAGGAACTGCCAGGAACTACCGCCACCGCAGGAGCCGCTTCCACTTTCCAGGTACATTGTTCCACCAGGCTTCCCGTTTCGCGGGGTACTGCTAAAGGTGTTTGAAATCCTTTAGTTACCTCTTGGGCTGGCCGCCCCTATCGTCTAACATTATCTTTTACCTTCTGCACCCTCCTTTTTCATCGTTAAACAAAGACTTGACTGCAGCTACTAGAACAGTTTGATCCTCGGCACTTTTGCCTTGTACCACTAACTCTGGCACAGGCCTATTTGACTTTGGCTAAATCTGTTGCAACTGCCTTCTCTAGACTGTTTTTCATCACGAAATTTGTTGGTGCACCTAAAACTTATTTGGTGCGCACCTCGCGGCGGGCACGGACCTTCGGACCCCAGCACATCAGGAGACGGTGACGACTGACGCCTCCCTGGAGGGATGGGGTGCGCACACCGGAGATCTCCACGCAAGAGGTCTTTGGGTCCCGGAGGAGAGATCTCTCCACATCAACATCCTGGAGCGCCGAAGCATATTCTGGGCACTCAAGTCGTTCTCCCATCCCACAAGGGCAAGGTGGTGAGGGTCTTCACCGACAACACCACCACGATGTTCTACAAATTGGCAGCGAATGATGTACTGCAACGGGTGGTGGCCCTCAGCCCTCCTCCACCCCAAATGGAGGGCCCCACCTCATGCAACCCTCCCTGGCGGAAGATAGGGGGGCCCACCTCTTGCATCCCTCCCTGGGGTCAGATGCCCCTTCCTAGGAGCAGATATCAGCCCCCAGGGAGGGTTGCATGAGGTGGGGCCCTCCATTTGGGGTGGGGGGGATGAGGGCCAACCCCTGTTGCAGTACTTCATTCGCTGCCAATTTAGGGTGCCCCTCAGCCCCCCCCTAAAAAGCAGCCTATGAATTTGTATTATTTTTTTTGTTTACCCAACTTCGCTTGGTGCAGATGGCCACATTAGTGTGGCAATCTGCCCCCAGGGTGCCCAAACCCTACTGCCCCATCTATTGGGGGTCCTGCCCCACCTTTTGTGGTGGCCCTCTCCCCCCCCCCCACCCCAAATGGAGGTGGAGTGTACCTCATGCAGCTGTTTGTAGGAGGCCCGGGGAGGCCTGCATGAGGTGCCCCCGCCAGCCATTTGGGGTGAGGGGGGAGAGGGCCCCCAAAAATGAGGGTACCTCGCATGTGTGGGTGCACCTACCGGGGGCGCAAAAGGAAAAGGGTAACCCGCTGGTAACCCCAAGCCTTTCGCCACTGCCCATTTTGTTCATGTGGGCAACCTACAGATTTGGGCCTAGGGTGTCGAAGCCATCAAGGAAAACAGGGAACCCCATGCATTTCCCAAAAGAGGACACCCGTGGGAATGCACAGAGGTCTGACTTGCGCGAAGCGGCCCAGAATTTATTACCCAGAACCCCAGACAAAGTGAACTTTGTGTTTTTTCCCCACCAAATATCACATTTTGTCGGGGATTGTGGCTAATAAAAACTGGGGCAATTTGCGCAAGGCAGACCTCTGTGGATTCCCACGGGTGTCTTCTTTTGGGAAATGCATGGGGTTCCCCGTTTCCCTTGCTGGCTTCGACACCCTAGGCCCAAATCTGTAGGTTGCCCACATGAACAAAATGGGCAGTGGCGAATGGCTTGGGGTTCCCAATCGGTTACCCTTTTCCTTTTGCACCCCCGGTAGGTGCACCCACACATGTGAGGTACCGTTTTCATCGGGACACCTGTGGTAACGCGTGACGGTAGGCCATGTGTTGTTGGGGGCGTGTTTCGATGGGTGCGCCAAGCGAAATGTCTGGAAAATGCGTTTTTTTCCCCACATTTCGGACTTTGCGGGGGTGTCTGGGTAATAAATTCTGGGGCGATGTGCGCAAATCATACCTCTGCGGATTCCCACGGGTGTCCTCTTTTCGGAAATGCATGGGGTTCCCTGTTTTCCTTGGTGGCTTGGACACCCGAGGTCCATATCTGTATGTTGTGCTGGTCGGCAGAATGGCTGAGATTCCCCTCTGCAAACAGAGTGGGGGTTGCTTGCGTTTTCGGCTTGCCCCTTGCCACCAGGTAGGTGCACCCACGCATGTGAGGTACCGTTTTCATCGGGACACCTGTGGGAACGCGGGACGGTAGGCCATGTGTTGTGTTTGTGTGGTTTTCATAACGTTTTGACCCATTTGCTGGTGCCCTTTGTCTCACAACCCTTTCTTTTCCCAAATGTGACGTACATTTAGTCGCTGCTTTATCCACCATACACTTTTGTAACCTGCACAAGTCACCTACCCTTGAAAAGGTCGGCCTGTGCTCTTTCATAAAATGTATGGCTGCCGTTCCTCACCACATTGGTTTTCACAATTTACACATGGTAAGTGCGTCTGGTCAGGCCGTGAGCGTAAAACTCCTGTGTACCATGGCTCAGTGTTTGGCTTGTGGTATTGCTTGTTTTGTAAAAACACTACAAAAATGGTATGCTCTCCTAACTGCAAGAGTCGGGGGATGTAGCGGAGCATTGCTTTTCTCAAAATTCATAGAAGCCATTGCCGTACCAAGCCAACCATGCCCAACACATACCTTTTTTTCAGTCATTTTCTCGCTTTTCCCCCATTCGATGGCAGTATCCCCTACCTAGTTGTTGCCTGACCTATGCAAATCACCCCTTCCTAAACTTGGAATTTTGTCTACTTTTCAGAAATATATGCCTTTCTGTCCTCCAATTTGGCTTTCCTGCCCTTTTCTTCCATTCCGTCCATGCATGTCCAATTGGCAAAAATGGCAAAAATCGCCTACCTCTCACAAAACGGTTGATAACCACATCAAAATAATTTTTTTCCATTTCCACTCAACCTGTTCCTGAAAGCCACGACATTGGGGAACTCAGCACAGCAAACCATTTGTTCCTAGCTCTTACAAGGAAAAAACCACAGGCTTCTTTGTACATCATTTTATTGGCATTTTTTGAAAAAACCCAAAATTTTCGCACTTTTTGCTTATTTTCTCTCACCCCCCTACAGCAACCTGGGATTCCTGGGTGGCGTTACGACCGCCTACATGTGGGAAAAAAAGGAGCCAAATTTGGCCAGGATATCTCATGTAACAAAAAAGTTACAAGCCATTGAATGGCCACATACCAAAATCACCAAAAAAAGCCCTGGCACTGGGGAGAAAAACCCATGGCACTTAAAGGGTTAAACGCCAAAAATAGCCTAGAACACAAATGGCAATCTGCATAAGAGTGGGAATAAGAGTCTCACTCTTAGCAGGAGAAAAAAATAAACCCTTCAAATCCAGCAAAGTTGCTGGGGGACTGTATAGGTAAGAGAAATTAGCCATAGAATGCAAATTCTCCCTAACAGTGGGGGGTTGTCCCCTTCCCCACTGCAACTTTCTTGTGTGCTTCCGGCAGCGGAAAGCTTTCACCATATCCAGATCACCCACGCGGTATGTGCCACTGACCTGCATGCCGTCCCACCCTGCTCCCCTCTGGAGGCTAACATTGTGGCTCAGCCAATAGATTGAAAGGCTACCTCGATCATGTACCAATGCATATCCTCCTTCTCACGGGCATTGACCGAACTACAGTTCAAATGGGAGATAGAGGTGGCTGGTTATAGACCCTGAAGACTGGGTAGAGGCCTTGATGTTCTTGAGGTCGCGATTTCCTCCTGGTTTTCTTTGGTACAGCTCAAAATTCTACATAGAACATATTTGCGTACGCTGTTCTTTAGATGCGGTCGGGTGGCCCATGGGCGATGACGGAGATGTGACCGAGCAGATGGTACCTTTTATCCATACTATATGGGAATGCCTGCAATTACGCTGCTTCTGGGACTGAGTTCTGGATAGGCTGGTAGGGGACCCCGTCCCTGTTAAGCCTAAACTGTTGCTGTTGGGAATGTGGGGTTTTTGCACATAAGTTCTTTTTTGTGCCATCGGAGCCCATGTGCTTCTATCTTCATTTCGTACTTCGTTTATTTGTATAGCACGCCTGGCCCAATGGCATCTGGGCGCATCATCAGTCGGCAACGGGGATCCGTTGTCTGTAAAGTTGCATGCCCCTCAAAGGCGATTGTTCATCGAAGTTTCTGGAAGGCTGTGTTGGGCCTACTTCGCGACCATGACGCACCCAGTGCGGGTTATGGAACGTCTTTGTGGAAGGCAAGCCTCTAAAATGTCTATACTGCCTGCACCCGGACCACGAGTATGGGTGCGAGATATGCCTGGGCTTCTTGAAGAAGACAAAGAAAGACTGGTATAGCAGGCTGGAGGCATGGGTTAAGTCGAGCAAGGCCACTGACCCATGCTCCGAGCAGGGTCATGCCTCATCCCAGACCGGCCGGCCAAAGAGTAGGAGGTCAAAATCCTTTCACGACTCCCCGTCAGTGGGGCGGGGGGTCCAAGATGAGGCCAAGAACCGCAAGTCCAATACCACCGGGTTCGCTTTTGATACGGGTTCCAGGTTGGATAGGCCGCGATCGCCGTCCGTCTCCATAGCCAGCCTGCCATCAAGCTCCTCCTCAAAGACGAAGTCGTCCATCCGAGCCAAGTTACAAGACAAATTAGAAAAGCCAAGGCCAGAAGAAAAGGACATGCAGGCTCAACGGGCGCAGCCGAAGACCCTGTGCACCACTTCGTCGACATCTTCTGTGACAACCGCTGCGGAAGGAGTTGCGGACCCGACGAGGGTGGTTCCTATGGTGCGACACGGCAACCGAGGCAGCAGCAAAGGCTGCAGGCACCTTTGGGGTGGGGGAAAGGCACTGGTCCACATCCCGGTTCAAAACCCTCTGGAAGGTAATTGGGTGAGTGGGGAGTCCCCAAAGCAGTACTCCAAGGTTTACGTTCAACCAATGGACATCTCATCCACGGATGACGACCACCAAGCGTCCATCCATACAGTTCACGAGGAAGACTGCAGTGCAGGGCCTAGCATTACAGCAGAGGGACATATCCATGGACATCCTGTCAACTCTCCACACTCTAGTGACTGAGATTCAGCAGAGGTTGCCTCTGGCATCTTTTGTACTGCAGGCCTGTGACCAGCCTCCGAGTAAGAAGAGGAAGCTGCATCCGACATCGCTGAATCAGCCAACCTCCACTTGGTCGGGACCGGACACCACTAGCGGTCCCGGAGACACACACCGACACTGGGACGGAGACGGCCACGGAAACCGACAAAGATGAGGATTTTGTCGCAACAGACAACAATTTACTGCACCTGGACGTCCCTCATAAAGGGTCTCCACCAGACCAGGTGGGATCATTCCACTCGATCTCCAGGGCCTCGGAGCTGTTCGAGCTGGTGCCTATGGAAACCAAGAAGGAGGGCTTCTTATCAATGACGGGAGTCCAAGTGGAAGACGATCATGGAGGTACCCTTCTTGGGTAACATTTGGGAGCAAGGCCTAGCCCTCATGATAAACCCATGCACGGCCCCAACCAAACGAGACGGGTTGGAAAAGAAATACAGGTTACTAGACTCCGCACCCAAATGCTTGAGGTCACAACTGTCACCGCATTCGGTAGTGTCGGCCACCGCAAGGAAACGTTAGGCCAATCCGGCCTCTGTATCATCAGTCCCCCCCAGACAACGAGGGGAAGAAGATGGATGCCATGGGGAAGAGAGTCATATACACGGCAGCATCCACGATCAAGGCGGCTAATGCTCTGACTATCTTGTCCCGATACGACTGGGAGCTTTGGTACAATATGGCCCCTATCCTGGAATTCCTCCCCGATGACAAGAAAACAGAGGCTCTCGCCCTCTTTCAGGAAGGGGAGGTGGCGTTGGACAATGCCACTACATTGGCAGTGGGCTTCGCCGACACAGTTTTCCGTCAGATGGGAAACCGAGTTTGCCTTCGTCGGCAGGGATGGTTGGAGGCCTCAAACCTTTGCCAGGACGTTCATGCAAAGGTGCTGGACATGCCTTTCGACAGCAAAAATCTGTTCGGGAAGGCGGTTGACGAATCCCTTCAAGCCATAAAGACGGACACCGAGGCGGCACGTTCCCTTGGCACTCTACAGCAGCATCACTCGTCTTTTCGCTCCTTTAGAGGATAATCGAGCAGATCCAAGGGATACTCCACATCACTCAGGCAACCTCCACGCAGGAGGCCTACAGGGGTCGCTCCCAGGCCTACGGTAGCAGAGGTCAGCGCCGCCGTCACCCACAGGGCAGGGTGCCGGTGCCCAAGCAAGCCTGAACCGGCCAATATGTCGAGCCCCCACTTGTGCACCCAGGTGGGAAGCCGGCTGACGATGTTCATCAGCGAGTGAAAGATCACCGACAGATGGGTGCTGGATGCTCTCGCTCAGGGACACACCTTTGAGTTCCAATGCAGGTGCTCTCGTGTTCCCCGTCAGGAGCAGCACATCCCTCAGCTCCTGGAAGAAGTGTGAGCCATGTTACGGAAATGGGCGATGGAGCTCGTTCCCCAACGGCTCCGGGGCTCTGAAGACTATTCAAGATACTTTCTGGTCAGAAAGAAGACAGGGGGTTTGAGACCCATCCCAGAAAGAAGACAGGGGGTTTGAGACCCCTCCTGGACCTGCACCGTCTAAACAAGTACTTGAAATCCCAAAAATCCACGATGGTTACGTTGCAAAACTTATTCGGCCAACTGGAGGAAGGGTATTTCTTGCCGTTGTTGGACCTAGAGGATGCGTACGTCCATGTCCCCATCCATAGGAAGCATCAGAATTTACTACGGTTTGTGGTACAAGGCCAACACTACAAGGCCTTACCTTTCGACTTAAAGTCGGCCCCAAGGGTGTTCACAAAATGCCTGGCCCCAGTGGCGACCCACTGTGTCTGTATGGCATGCACGTATACCCGTACTTGGATGATTCGCTGATACGAGCCCCCTCCTGGGAATTCGCTGACAAGCACACGAAGGCGACCGTCCGACTATTGACGGAGCTGGCGTTCTCTGTGATCTATCCGAAGTCTTGGTTAACACCTTTGCAGAACGCGCTGATCCTTGGCACCAGACTCAACGCAGTGGCTTGCCTGGCGTCCCCATCGGAGGAGAGGCTAGCGGCCATTCAAGGAAAGATGCAGTGGCTTTCGTCTGCGAAGAGGGCCACTGTTCGGGCAATCAAGTCTTTGCTGGGCATGATGTCCTGCATCTACCAAGTCAGTCTCTGCAGGTTGCAGAGGCGGCCTCTACAGGAATTCTTGGATGCATGTTGGATAAGTGTCCAGTAATTTTACAGACCAGATCCCCCTCAACAAGGAGTTCCGGCAAGCGCTAGTGGTGGTGGTGGGGGGGGGGGGGGAGAGAAGACGCTCCCACATAGCCCAGGGGATGGGATTTCAAACCCCACCATAGCAGGAGACAGTCACCACGGATGACTCTAGAATGTTGGGGAGCTCACACCGGAGGTCTACACGCCGGAGGTCTGTGGCTTCCGGAGGGGAAGGATCTGCACATCAACATCCTGGAGTCACGGGCAGTATTCTGGGACCTCAAGTCTTTTGTACCGTCTGAGAGACCAGGTGGTGAGGATCTTCACGGACAGCACCAACACCCTGTTCTACATCAGGAAGCAGGGGGGCACTTGCTCCCCAGCACTCCCCAAGGAAGCTCATGTCTTGTGGCATTGGGCCATCAGACAGGGTATGTTCCTTGTCCCGTTTCACCTGGCAGGCGTCAAGAACACCATCGCCGACTCCCTCAGCAGGGAGTTGCGCTCCTGCCTCGAGTGGGAACTTCGTCAGGATCAGGTGGACCGTCTGTTCGTCAAATAGGGCAGACCTTCGATCAATCTTTTTGCCATGGTGGCAAACACGAAATGCCAGAAGTTTGCCAACAGCTTCCACCAACCGAGGATCATAGGGGGATGCGTTTTCCTTCCTGTGGGAAGGTCTGTTTCTGTACGCCTTTCCCCTTTTTCCTCTCCTTCTACGTGTGATCAACACACTCGGACAGTGTCGGTGCAAGATGATACTCGTTGCCCTGGCGTGACCGAGTCAGATTTGGTATCCGGGCCTTCTGTCACTGTGTCCTCCAGTCAAGTTGCTGGTACTTCCGGTTCTGCTCACCATAGAGGGAGACGCAATCCATCACAACCCAGGATTTCTGAACCTGAAGGCATGGCTCCTGCAGCCTTAGAGTTTGGAGGTATGAGCTGCCAGTGCAGTGCATGGTGATCCACGTCAAATCCAGGGCGTCGTCGACTCTGAAGTGCTACAGCCTTAAGTGAAAGCGTTTTGCTACGTAGTGCTGGTCACAGAAGATTATCCCTCTGAGGGTCACAGCTCAACAGATTCTTCCATACTTGCTTTCCTTGACAAAAGCTGGGGTGGCTCACGCATCCAACAAGGTACACCTGGCGGCCATCTCGCGCTACACCAGGTCTCCGGAAAGATCCTTTGTGGTCCCACAGACTCGTCAGGGAGTTTCTCAAGGGGCTTTTTTTTACCTTTCCCTCTGGTGAAGGCACCTGCCCCGGCATGGGAACTCAATGCGGTCCTGACAAGACTCATGGGAGCACCTTTCGAACCTATGCATCAGGCTCCACTCAAGGTTCTCTCATGGAAGACAGCATTCCTGGTGGCCATCACTTCAGCCAGACGTGTGGGTGAGATCCAGGCCCTATGTTGCAAGCAGCCGTATCTGACTTTCCACAAATCAAGGTTGGTACTGCGTACGCTCAACTCACTTCTCCAGCATGGGGTCTGGCATGGATTCACATGCTCATGAATATTCCCTGTCGTCAGGCTGGGAATCCTCGGTAAAGAAAAATCAGTATCAGTTTCGTTTCTGATCTGTCTTTCGTAGTAGTAACCAATCACTGATCTCTGCGTCATACTGACCACAGCCAATGACTGCCATCTCCCTATGCCCCGCCTCTGACAGCCATCTTCAGATTTTTACCGCACGTTCAAGTGTTGGGAGTCCTCGTGCTTAGCTCTCAAGCTTTTGCTGCGTGTTTCGTGCTTTTTCAGGTGAATTTTCAAATTTTTTCGGTTAATCGAGCCTCAAGCTCCACAGTTTCTACTCCCGTTAACGGGTACCCGTTGCAGGATTTTCCTACGCCCCTCAAGGTTGAAGATTTCATCGAATCAACCTCTTGGAGGATTCCAGAAGATTCGTGGCCTATTTCGAGATGGCCCAGGACGCGCGTTCGTCACCCGGACCCAAGCTGTTTCGCAGCTGCCCTGGATGCGGGCTGCAGAATGTGTTTAAGGAGGACGAACATTCGCAATGCCTCTACTGTCTTCATGGGGACAAGACTCATGTAGAGGAAGACTGCCAGTTCTGCAAGAACTTGTCGGAGCGGACCATGAGGGACCGTCGATCCCGTCTCGCCAGCTGGTTGGAGAAGGGTTCAACGGGTGAGAAGAAGAAGAAGAAAGGGTCTGAGCAGGCTTCTAAGTCCTATGCGGGCGCCCCGGCGACGGGGACCCAACACCAGGCCAAGCGCCGCGAGTCCGCTGGCTCCGGGAGCGCAGAAAGGTCGGGCTCTTCGGTCGCCAGGCAGGGCGCACCTTCCCCGGCACCGTCAACCACAAGCCAGCGCTCCGGTTCGGGGAAGAGGAAGTCCGAGACCCCGGGTAAGCTTCGGGAGAAGCCCCATCCGATCCCGGGAGAGGGGGAGTGAGGTGTTGCCCCTCCCCCTAAGGAGAAGGCCAAGGACGCACCTAAGGTGGTGAAGGCCCCTACCCAGCAGGTAAAGGCCTCTATCGAGGCGATCGCGGCGACTCTGGCCAAGCCGGCAGAGACCCCGTCAGCGGAGACTGCCTCCGGGACTAGAGTTTCCCTGCCGCCAAGGAGGGAATCCTCTTTTCAGCCCATCGTCATGGCCCCCGTGATGGAAAGGGGGGGGGGGGCACGGTAGCCTCCTCGAGCTCGGAGTCGGCCTCGGAGGGGGAACTGACCGAGGTCGCGAGGAATCTCGAAGTCCAATTCGAGAAGGTTCGGTCCCGCAAGGAAGATCCTCGGGAGATAACCGAAGAAGACGACGATGGCGAGGAAGAGCAGCCTTCCCTTCCGGCGCAGCCGGAACCTAGGCCTCAGCATAGCTCGGCGGCCATTTTGTTTGCGATCCAGTCCTTATGCTCTGAGATAAGGACGAGATTACCACGGCCCAGGCCGGAGGACCCGCAACCTGGCCCGTCGGGAAGTCCTCAGAACAAACGACGGAGGACCCAACCCTCTCCTCCGCACGCCCCCGTAAGGCCTGCAGTTCCCTCCTCATCCTCCCACGAGTCGGGAGATGACGGTGCGGTGGGCTCGATGACGGGTTCTGAGGGCGACGGCGACGGAACGGGTCTCCCGTCTCCCGTCGCACGGGCATCTCCGCCCGACGAGATTGGCTCATTCCACGCCATGATCGCCAGGGCCTCCGAATTGTTCCTGCTCTGCCCGGAGGAGCAGAAAAAAGGAAGGTTTCCTCTATCAGCGCCTGGAGGCCAAGAGGAAGACTGTCATCGCGGTGCCTCTAATCGATGACATCTGGGAGGAGGGCCTGTCGGTACTCAAGAACCCCTCCACGGCACCAGCCAAACGGGACCGGTACAAGAAGTAGTACCGGGTCCCCGAGACCGCTCCCCTGTGCCTCAGGGCCCAGCCAACGCCAGACTTGGTCGTCTCGGCGGCAGCGAAGAAGAAAGCGGCAGGGTCAGGAGCCTCAACGTCAAATTCCCCTCCGGACAGCGAGGGAAAGAAGTTGGACGCCATGGGGCGACGGGTCATTTCGTCGGCGGCGATGACGATCAAAGCGGCCAATGCCCTGGCGATCGTGGCCCGTTACGACAGGGAGCTCTGGTTTAAGCTGGCCCCCATATTGGACTTCCTACCGGACGACAAGAGGTCCGAGGCCCTGGAAATACTTCAAGAAGGTGAGGTGGCGTCCGACCACGCCAAAACTGTGGCATCCGATATTGCCGATACCGGGTTCCGCCAGCTGGGCAACGGAGTTTGCCTACGACGACGGGGTTGGCTCCGGGCGACTGACTTCCGTCAGGACGTCCAGACCAGGGTGTTGGACATGCCGTTCAACGGCAGCAACTTGTTCGGGAAGACGGTGGACGAATCCCTCCAAGCCATAAAGACGCCACGGAGACGGCCCGCGCCCTAGGAGCCCTTCAGCAACGACGGCCCTTTCGGAGCTCTGGAGCAAGACAAGGGGCCTCCAAGGGATCCAGCGGTGGCTCGTCGTCCTACCGCCAGGCGGCACGCTCCTCGTCTCAGGAGGCCTACAGGGGTCGCGGCAAGCAGGGAGTGCCTCGCCTCCGTCGGCAAGGTGGCCAGGGCGGCAAGGCCACCACCTCCAAGCAGGACTGAACCGGCCGTGGCCTCGGGCCCCCACCGAAGCACCCCGGTGGGAGGCCAGCTGACGAAGTTCGTCGGCGTGTGGAAGTCCATCTCCACCGATCGTTGGGTGCTGGATAACCTGGCAAGAGGACACTCTATCGAATTCCTGAAGAAGTGCCCTCACGTTCCACCTGTGGCCAGGAAGGAAAATCACGTCCCGCAACTGCTGTTGGAAGTACGGGCGATGCTCAGGAAAGGCGCCATCGAGCCCGTCCCGAAGAGGCTCCGGGGTGTACTCAAGGTACTTCCTCGTCAGGAACAAGACAGGCGGCTGGCGCCCCATCCTGGACCTTTGTCGTTTGAACAAATACATCAGGTCACAAAAGTTCAGGATGGTCACCCTCCAGCACGTGCTGGGACAGCTGGAGGAAGGCGACTTTCTATCGTCGCTGGACCTGGAGGATGCATACTTCCACGTTCCCATCCTCAAAAGTCACGAAAGTTCCTCAGGTTCGTCGTCCAGGGACGCCACTACCAATTCAGAGCACTGCCGTTCGGATTGAAGTCGGCCCCCAGGGTCTTTACCAAGTGCCTAGCACCTGTGGCAGCGCGGCTGCGCCTGCAGGGGATTCACATCTACCCCTACCTGGACGACTGGCTCATCCGCTCAAGGACGATGAACACGCCGTCGAACACACTGCGAGGACCGTCCAGCTACTCACAGACCTGGGATTCGCCATAAATTACCCAAAGTCTCACCTGGTGCCGTCGCAGGTGGCCCTGTTTCTGGGAGCGAAGCTCGATACAGTGAGGCGCCTGGCGGCACCGTCGGAAGAACGAAAAAAGACCATTCTGGGCAAAGTGCAGCGCCTGCTAGCCACGGACGTGGCCAGGGTGAGGTCCATCAAGTCCCTCCTGGGGATGATGTCCTCTTGCATCTACCTGGTGCGCCTATGCAGACTACGGATGCACCCTCTTCAAGAATTTCTCGACGCCCGTTGGATGCAGGCGACGGGCACCTTCGAAGACAGGGTCCCCCTCAATGAGGTGTTCCGGCGGGCGATTCAGTGGTGGGGCGTTCGAGCGCACCTCACGGCGGGCAAGGACTATCAGAGGCCGGCGTACCAGGAGACGGTGACGACGGACGCTTCCCTGGAAGGTTGGGGCGCCCACACCGGAGATCTCCAAGCAAGAGGCCTCTGGCTCCCGGAGGAGAAGCTCCTGCACATCAACATCCTGGAACTCCGAGCCGTGTTCTGGGCTCTCAAATCATTCCTCCCGTCGCTCAAGGGCAAGGTGGTGCGGATCTTCACGGACAACACCACGACAATGTTTTACATACGGAAGCAGGGAGGCACCAGATCCCCAGCCCTATCCAAGGAGGCACAGGATCTGTGGCACTGGGCGGTCGCCCAGAGGATGTTCCTGATTCCCTTCCACCTGGCAGGAGAAAGAAACACCATCGCCGACTCGCTCAGCAGGGAGCTTCGCGCGTGTCACGAGTGGGAGCTGCGCCAGGATCAGGTGGATCAACTCTTCCGACGATGGGGCAAACCCCAAATCGACCTGTTCGCAACAGCGACGAACTCGAAGTGCCAGAGGTTCGCCAGCAGGTTTCCCCAGCCGAGAAGCATGGGCGATGCGTTCTCGTTCCCCTGGGACGGCCTATATCTGTATGCGTTCCCTCCGTTGCCGTTGCTGCTTCGACTCATCAACCAGCTCAAGAGGTCCCGGTGCAGGATGATCCTCGTCGCACCGGCGTGGCCGAGGCAGATCTGATTCCCAGACCTTCTGGACTTGTCAACGTCCCCATCCATCAAGCTGTCGGCGGACGCGGATCTTCTCTCCAGAGAAGGAGGCGCCATCTTCCACCACGACCCGGCGTCGCTGAACCTGCAGGCTTGGCTCCTGCAGCGCTAGAGTTTGGAGGGTACGATATACCGGCCGACTGCAGAGAGGTTCTTGCAAAGGCCAGGGCGTCCTCGACTCTCAAATGCTACAGTCACAAGTGGAAGAGGTTCTCTATCTGGTGCCGAGCACAGAAGATCAACCCCCTACGGATTACGGCCCCTCAAGTGCTGCCGTACCTGCTATCGCTGGCGAAGGCTGGGCTAGCCCATGCCTCCATTAAGATTCATCTGGCGGCGATCTCCAGATATACCAGAACCACAGGACTTACGTCCTTGTGGTCCCATCGACTGGTAAGAGTTTATGAAAGGACTGTTCTGGTCGTCCCCGCCGGTGAAGGCCCCGGGCCCAGTGTGGGAACTTAACGTGGTGCTGACCAGGCTCATGGGGCCCCCATTCGAGCCGATGCACTCCGCGCCGATGAAGTTTGTGTCGTGGAAGAGTGCATTCCTGGTGGCCATTACCTCGCACGACAAGTGGGAGAGATCCAGGCCCTATCCTGCAAAGCACCGTACTTGACTTTCCATGCCTCGAGGGTGGTGCTTAGGACACACCCCTCCTTTATGCCCAAGGTGCCGTCGGACTTCCATCTTAACGAGCCCCTGGTGTTACCTGTTTTCTTCCCGTCTCCTTCGTCGCCGGCCGAGAGGACTTTGCACTCGCTGGATGTGGCTAGAGCGCTGAAGTTCTACGTGGACCGCACAAAGAGTTTTCGGAGGACATCACAGCTGTTTGTGAACTTTGGACCTGTGAATCAAGGGAAGGCTCTCTCGAAGTCTTCTATTTCCAGATGGCTCTCCGGCTGCATCATGTACTGCCACCAGTTGGCTAACCGACCGCTGCCAGGCCATCCGAGACCCCATTCGACCAGAGCGATCGCTGCTACTACGGCGTTCCTATCTGGTGTGCCCCTGCTGGACATCTGCAGGGCTGCTACGTGGAGGTTGACGCACACCTTCACGAGATTCTACTGCGTCGATCGGGATTCCAGAGAGGAGTCCAGGGTCGGCCAAGCAGTGCTGCGCAACCTGTTCGCTTAAGGTGAGCCTGGTGAGGAGGTAAGAGATGCTTAATGTTGAGTCGTTGTATTGCTTAATGTTGAGCCTTTTGCCACCTCCCGTGGTTGTGCATGTGTGTACTGCTATGTATTCTTATATTCATGAGCATGTGAATCCATGCCAGACCCCATGCTGGAGAAGGAACAAGTTACTTACCTGTAACTGTTGTTCTCCAGCATGGGTCTGGCATGGATTCACATGCAAACCCTCCCGCCTACCCCTCTGCGGCTCTTCACTTGGCCATACTGCCACTTCACGTGCTACCAAATCTGAAGATGGCTGCCAGAGGCGGGGCTTAGGGAGATGGCAGTCATTGGCTGTGGTCAGTATGACGCAGAGATCAGTGATTGGTTACTACTACGAAAGACAGATCAGAAACGAAACTGATACTGATTTTTCTTTACTGAGGATTCCCAGCCTGACGACGGGGAATATTCATGAGCATGTGAATCCATGCCAGACCCATGCTGGAGAACAACAGTTACAGGTAAGTAACTTGTTCCTTTCATGCCAAAGGATTTGTCGGAATTCCACCTCAACAAGCCTTTGGTGTTGCCCGTTTTCTCCCCAACCCTTAGTCACCAATGGAGAGGGCCTTGCATTCGCTGGACGTTGCTCGTGCCTTGACGTTCTACGTGGCACGCACAAAGAGATTTCGTAAGACTTCTAAATTGTTTGTGAACTTTGGTCCTGTTAATCATGGGAAAGCCTTGTCCAAGACTTCCATCTCAAGCTCTCCTGCTGCATCATGCACCGTTATCGGCTGGCGAACCGGCCTCTGCGGGGCCGTCTGAGAGCCCACTCCACCAGAGCGATCGCCGTGATGACTGTATTACTTTCTGGTGTGCCCCTGCTCGACATCTGCAGGGCTGCAATGTGGAGTTCCATGCATACCTTCACAAAGTTCTACTGCGTCGACAGGGATTCCAGGGAGGAGTCCAGAGTCAGCCAGGCAGCGCTACGCAACCTATTAGCTTGAGGTGAGTCTGTTCCAGGGGTAAGTGTTAATTGCTACTGTTAAGCCTTGCCACCTCCTGTGGTTGTGTAATGTGAAACTGCTGTGTATTTGTTATTCATGACCATGTGAATCCATGCCAGACCCCATGCTGGAGAAGGTCTAAGTTACTTACCTGTAACCTATTGTTCTCCAGCATGGTTTGGCCCCTCTGCGGCTCTTCTTGATCATACTGCCACTTGACGTGCTTACCAAATCTGAAGATGGCTGCCAGAGGCAGGACTTAGGAAGAGGACTGTCATTGGATGAGAGCAGTATGACCCAGAGGACAGTGATTGGTTTAGAGAAGAAATACAGTTTAAAAGTGAAACTGTTTTTCTTTTACTGAGGATTTCCAGCCTGACGGGGAATATTCATGAACATGGGAATCCATGCCAGACCCATGCTGGAGAACAATAGTTACAAGTAGGCAACGTAAGCCTTCCTCCCATATCCGTCGTCGCCGGCAGAGAAGGCCTTGCATTTGCTTTGCTATCCTCCCTCATATAGCCACCCTCAGGGTCTGGATTGCTAGCAGCTGCCGTCCCATGGCCACATGAGAGGAGGTTACCGCTGGGCGATCCTTGATGACTACATTGGCTTAATCACAGAGCCCCTCGCCTCATGTGGGACCTGAATGTTTATCTGCATTGTTGCCTGGATCATTTCAACCAATATCAACAACTGGCATTGAAGTCATTGCTTAGAAGGCTGCCTTTTTAGTCCCAGTTACGTCTGCTAGGCACATGTGCAAACTTCAGGCAATCTTGACATCAGAGCCATACACTGTATATAGCCCTACAGATAAGGTGTAGCATTTGTTGTGCTTAACTTTTACCTGGTCATGACCTAGGAGTTGGAAGCCCTCCATTTACCAGAGACTAGCATTCTGTTTCAGATTTGTGAGAGCTGCAGGATAAGGCTCCCCACACTCATGCTGTCGGAGCGAAGACCATGTCATGCCCCCTGGGAATTGATTATCAAAGTGGCCACCTGGGCTTCTCCAGCTGTTCTTTGCTAACATTGTTTGGGCACTAGTACTAGGTCAAATGCCAGGTTTTGTAAGGCAGTCCTCCAGCACCTCGTTGCTAAGAGCGCTTCCTCCAGTCAGAGGCAGGCAGGTTTTTTGTTCTCCCATAATTATGGAGGAACGGAGACTGGAAATGGGAGTAAGGAATGTATTCAACAGTGACAGCTGTTCTCCTAGTCCATAAGCTGTGAGGGACAGAGAGGCAGTCATGGCAGCATTGTCTTGGAACCCAGTCTATTTGTTGTGCCTGTTCCTGGAGGCGCAGCACTGCTCAAAAACCCCTTGAGGCCACAGAGCGGGACCGAGATGCAGTGGGGGTGTCTGGGCGAGTCTGGCGAGAGCTTCCCTAGCTACACGATCTTCAGCTGCGACAAGCATACAACCTCCCTACACAGTCAACTCTGAAGTCTGAAGCTCTTTGCATGCCCTAACTTACATGGTAATTCTACCAGTGAACTGCTTAGTCTCCATTGTGAGCATTGATAACTGAAAGCTACGATTCTTAACTTTAACCATGCAGGAAAGTCAATAACTTAGCATCCCCACAGGAGTCTGCACGGGAGTGTGGATATACAATCCATAGCCTGCCACAGCCTGTGGATTAAAACCCGGATTGCGACTTGAACTCTTCACGGCACACTGTATGACCTTTGTTTTATCATACCGCAGCTCTGCTAACTACAAACTGTGGGAAAAGTTGTTTCATTCTTCAGCGGTGGAAACGTGTAACTTAACTGTTCAGATGAGGAACGTGTACAATGTGGACAAGCCGTTTTTCATCTAAGGCCACACAAAGTTTTCTCAAAAGATCATGGGCAGCATGGTAGCTCCACTTCCAGTGTGGTAGGAGTGTGGCCACCTTGAGTTACTGTCTGCCAACCCAGGCCTACGCACTCGTATTTTACACATTGAGCTGCAGTGTGTGCTCTGCTGAAATTTTAAAACACAAATGTAATCTTGTTTTGTTTTGCAGTGGTCAAACACTGATTTTGATCGCACTGCTTTGTTAATTTCTTTGAATTTCTTGAACTCCATTGCACTGTTGATTGAATGTTTTTAGTGAGCATAATGCATTTAAAATAACAAGGAGAGCTTTATTTGAAGAATTTCCTACTGCTAATATAGGTTTTAGTGGCAGTAATCCAAGTCATCTTCAGAGAGTCTGCACTGTACACTGCCCTCCTGTGGAATTGGCTGGATCAACGAGCTTCCCATACAGGTTATGGTGACTGCAGGACTTAGATCCTTTGAGCCCAACCTGGGGGTGCAGCCATACTAAATTCAACATCACATTTGCGGATTGGTCTCATATGTTGTGAACAGACATTACTTTGGGGGGGGGAGGTAATTGTGCCTTTGAAGACTCCATCCGAAATTTCAAACCTAAAGATCTTGTCACTTTCTAACCGAATGGGGGTCAACTCTACATCTGCCTTCTGTATTGAGACTCTGGTGCCATACTACTCATTGATACAACGCTGCTGAGCGCATCTCTCCGAAAATGTGACCAAATGAGAGCCAATAAGGGGACTCTGCAACTCTCTGCAGTGATACAAGGGCTTGTCCCAAACAAGCTTGTAGCCCCTTAACCAGCAAAACCTCCTAAGAGTTTCTCCCTGTAATATAAAAAAAGCAACAAGAGTTGAATCATCCAAGGTGGACTTAACACAATCTAAAATAAAGTCCTTCTTTGGATCAGTAGCAGTACCTCCATCTACCCAGGTCAGATGTGCTGCTATGGACAAAATATTGGATAACAAGGAGGAAGAGCTCACCGATTAGAACATCTCGTTGGTTAACAGCTCTCTGATAAAATTGTGCAAGGGCATACAAAGGATTTCAAGGGCTCCTCTTTACTTTGTCCAAGACCATGTGTTGCCTAACAACCTTTCCGGCACCCCAGGCTTGGATCAATTCATAACAACTACGGAATGTTCCTCGGCTGAAAGTGAAGACGAAGAGGACACAGCTACCCCGAATGGTCCAAGCCAGGCTGACCCACACATGCAAAATGTACATGTGAAACCTTTGTCAGAAGTCCTGGAAGCTAAGGTGGAGGCGCTAAATCAACTGTGCGCCAGGATGGCTGAGAAACAATTACTCTTAAGAGGGCCAGCTAAGGTTCTTCGAGACACTGACCACATTGACGACCTCTGGCTACCACAGGAACCTTGAAGTACTCTCAAAAAGAGGCTCCCCTACGATCCATCAAACCAACCCCTCACAAGCCAGACAGCAGCCTCTATTCCACGCACCTTTGTGCTAAATCCTTCCACTACAAGGACTATGATATGATATGGCATTTATAACGCGCCTATACACAAGTGTTTCAAGGCACGACGAGGCAAGGGAGGGGGAACAAAGGGAAGACAGACATCGATCCTACTAGGCCATGTCTCATTCAGATCGCGCAAGTGCATGGGAAGGGGGAAGGGAAAAGTGCGTGGGGGAAGGGAGAGGGGCAAGTGCCGTACATGGGATAGTAGAATAAATAAGATAATGAAAACGGCCAGATGGTGGCAAGTGCAAGGTAAGTGCAGACATAAGTGCTGGTAGGGGGACTGTAGGCATACAGAAAACAGTCTCCAGGTGCAGGGCTTGCCAGGGTGGCAGGGCAGGTGTACAACTGGCAGGGCCTGGGCCCAAGATCAGAAAGGGTGGCCAGGTAACCAGTGTAGTTTCAGCCAGGAATTCAGCAAGGGAGAGGGGGAGAGAAAGCAGAAGAAAGAAAGAGGAAGGTTTTGAGGTGCTTCCGGAACCGGAGATGGTTCTCCTCAAGTTTCAGGGAGGTAGGAAGGCTGTTCCAGAGGGAGGCCGCTACCGAAGACAGAGATCTACCACCAACTCGTTGCATGGAGAAGCGACTGACCCTGAGGGAGTTGGAGGCGAATGAGCGAACAGCTTAAGAAGGAAGATATTTAGGAAGAGAGAGTTGAAGGTATTACAGCCCCAGGCCCCAGAAGGCCTTGTGGACAATGCAAAGGGTTTTTAACTTTATCTTCGCAGCCAATGGGAGCCAGTGCAGAGATTTCAATCCTGGAGAGATACGATCCCTGGGCTTGAGGCCAAGGACAAGTCTTGCAGTCCTGTTCTGGATAAGTTGCAGAGGGCGGAGAGTAGAAGCAGGCAGATGTTACAATATTCCAGCCTAGAGAGAACCAGGGCTCTGGAGACAGTGAGCTTCTGGGGGAAGGAGAGGAAAGGAAAAATGCCTCTGAGGACGTGCAGTTGGTATTGTGACTTCTTAGAGACGTCAGAGATGTGAGGAGAGAAGGAGTGTGTGGAGTCGAAGATGACCCCAAGGTTTTTAGCGTTGCAGGTGGGAGCAGGAAGAGGGCCAAGAGAGGCCGGCCAGAGAGCTGCAGGGAAGGAGGGAGTGGGTGTGCCGATGAGTAGTATCTCAGTCTTACTGGCGTTAAGGCAGAGGTCATTGGCGGCACACCACTCCTGGATAGCAGACAGTCAGGGATGAGAGAAGGGGAGGAGGAGGCCGAGGGTAGCCTGAAAATGAGCTAGGTATCATCTGCATAGCACTAAAAGTTGGGGCAGAGAGCGGCGATGCGGTGGGCAAGGAGTCCCAGGTATTGGTTGAACAGCCAGGGAGAGAGGTTAGATCCCTGGGGGACACCACAGGTAGAGAAAAAGATATTGGAGAGGAAGGACCCAAGTTGGACCTGGGAGGGTCGGTCAGAGAGGAAAGAAGTCAGCCACGCCAGAGCCTGACCAGTGATACCCAGGTTATCACGGAGACAGTTGAGCAGGATGGCATGTTTGACAGTGTCAAAGGCAGAAGAGAGATCAAGCAAGATGAGGACGCACAGGGTGTTAGAGTCAAGGTTGGAGAACAGGTCTTCACGGATGTTCAGGAGAGCAGTTTCCGTGCTTCTGGCAGCTCTGAAACCAGACTGATGGTCATGAAGACAACTAACAGATTCGGTGTGAAGATTAAGCTGGGAGATGGCCTCCAGGAGCTTGCCCAGGAAGGGAGTGATGGAGATTGGGCGATAGCCGGGCAGGAGGGGTCGGCAGAGGGTTTCTTAAGAAGAGGATGCACAAGGGAGTGCCTCAGGGGGGATGGGAAGACTCCAGTGGCGAAGGAGTGATTGCAAAAATCAGCCAGGGCAGGAGCCAGGGAGTCGATGTGGTCCTTGATAGTTTTGGAGGAGCAGGGGAAAACCTGTTTCGATGAGACTTTCATAGATCGGACTTGTCTAGAAACCTCGTCTGCAGAGAAAAGGGGAAAGGCAGAGAAGGAGGGGGGGCGGCTGCAGAAGGGCCAGAGGAAGAGCAGGCAATAGAGCGAGGGAGGCGATAGGAGGAGAGTGAGGACAGGATGTCCTGAGTTTTTTTAAATGAAGTGTGAAGCCAGTGCCATGCAGAGGGCCTGGGCAGGGACAGGAGAGGTAGAGACTGCGGCAGGATTGGCCAGTTCCTTGCAGATTTAAAGAGTTCAGCCGAGTTGTTAGATGCCGCAGAGATGCGGGCTTGGATATGAGCTCTCTTCTTGGTGAGGACGCAGAGCCGGTATTGCCTTTGCAGCAGGCGGCAGGCCAGTTTGTCAGAGGATGAACATGAAGCGCGTCATTTCCTCTCGGCCACCCTGCACTTGCGTTTTAGGGTGACGAGGTCTGAGTCATACCAGGAGTTACACTTGGCTTTAGGCTTCATGCGGATTCTCATGACCGGGGCAAGGATATCAAGAGTATCGGATATAGAAGAGTGGAGCGTGGAGAGGGCAGTGTCAGGGTGACAGTCAGCCAAAGGGGGATGAGGGGGTGAGATGGTTGTGGCGAAAGCCTCAATTGACACACGCTTCATGGGTCGGATGACCGAGGAGGTGGGTGGCAGTGAAGGAGGTGGCTAGGCCTGGGGGGTAGGGAGGGTGAGGTGGGAGGATAGGAGAAAGTGATCACTCCAGGAGAGAGGAGTGGAGAGAGGGACAGAGAGGGGTCTTAGGAGATCAGAACATCGAGAGTGTGCCCTGCAGAGTGAGTGGGGCCAGAGGGGAGAATAGTGAGTGAGAGAGAGTCGGAAAGGTCGCAAAAGGGTCCAGTGGGGGGACGGGAGGCATCCAGGTGGATGTTGAAGTCTCCAAGAAGGAGGAGTTGAGTGGTTTAGGCCAGGAGTGAGGAGGATAGGTCCGCCCATTCAGAAAGGAAGGAAGAAATCTGACCAGGTGGCCGATATAGTAGCCACAGTAAGGGAATGGCTGGGGGAGAGAGAGAGCCTGCAGACGCGGCATTCAAAAGAGGTGTAGGTCTGCGTAGGAGTGACCAAGGCAGGAATCCACTCAGGGTAGATAAGGACTACACCCCCACCAGAGCGTTTGGGCCTGGGCGCGCAGAGGATCTTGTAGCCGTCAGGTAGGAGCGTGTGAAAGCTGGTGATAGAGCTGGCCGTGAACCATGTCTTAGTGAGCCCGAGGACATCGAGGTCAAGTTCTTCAATAAGGCAGCGGATATCAGAGGAATGTTTGACAGCAGAGCAGAGCGAGAGTTAAGAGTGGCAATGTGGAGAAGGTTTCCATCCTTGAAGGACTTCCGGGGAGGGGTACAGATTAGAGGTACGCCCTGTGGAGGTGCAGAAGGAGCCCGAGACGGGGCAGAGAGGGAGGGGGAAGGCAAGGTAGCCGAGGGGAGGTGGGACAGCCGGAGAAGAAAGGAAGTTGATGAGGCGTGGGAAGCGTCTATCAAAGAGGTGAAGGTTGGCCTGAGGGCCTTGGACCAGGACGGTCCCATTAGAGTAAACATTAATGATGACCTTGGAGGAATGGAAGGAGGCCAGGAGGGCATCCTAACGGGTGCCACCATTAATGGGAGAAGAGGAGAAAGGAGAGAGCACAGAGACCATAGGAAGGGTCCATAGGTCAGATGAAGGCATAACAAAGAGGATGTCTGTGAGTTTCCTTGGAGGAGGCACTGGTGTAGGTGTCAGCGATAGGGAGGCCTGGGTTGGAGACCAGGATGTCATTTTTAAACTTCTTCCAACCAGATTTAGTGGGGAGTGCAGGATAGTCAATAGAGAAACAGTTTGAGAAGATAGGAGAGACAGAGAGCACCATAGAGTAGGTGGGAGAGGGGGGGTGGAAGGAGAGCGGGAGACACTGGCGAGAGTAGGCAGACAAGATAGCGAGTGGCAATCAAGTTGCGCAATAGGACAGACTTGCAGGGTTAAAGAGCTCACAAATGCTCAAATTTAGAACTGGTGAGAAGCCACGTAAGTTTGAGAATCCTGTGTCCTCACCATAAAGGGATGAGTCCCCCCATGATACAGGGTATGTGGTAGCGGACTCAGAGAATGGGTCTCTCAAGGCAATATGTGCAGAACTTTCTATGCTCAATCACTCCCCAATTTCCTCTCCCCCCCCCTCCCAAGCTTCAATGTAAACAAGGTAAGAAGAGGCCTTTGCAACAGCAATCTGCACAATTCAATTCTTGCAAGAATAAATCGCTCCTTCGGAAAAAGCTCAGTCACTTAGACGACAAGGGAGGGGCAGTACTGTCCTAAAGCATATGGTTAATGGATAACTGACGACCGCAACAATACATGGTCCCATGGATCGATGGCTGTCCCTCCACTCACATGGGGTGGGGTACTAACTCAAAGCCAGAGTCGCTGGGGCGAGTACTTTCATCTATAAAAACGGTCCCTTCTTGTTTTCCCCAACAAACTAGGGTGCTTTTTTCTGATGCTTCTCCATCTCAAGCTTTCAAGCTACCTGCGGTTCTGCTCTTTTCTCCCTCTTCTCTTCCCCTTCCATTGCCCCGGACTCCAGCCAGCTGCCTGCACAGTGGCATTATAACGCAGTGTGCCTGTAACAGAGTTCCTAGGGTAAACTTGGAAAACCAGGTCGGTTTTCCACCTGGAACTCCTTTTGATGCGACAAGAACTCAAGTCAAGGATCCTTCCTCACCCCTTCAAACTTCTAAACAGGTTTCCTGGCTCGATAGAGTGGCCATGCTTAGACCTAAAACTATCCCTAAGAAAGCGAGCATGTCGGATGCGGCTGCGTTTAAAGATCTTGTTCACATCAAGTTTGTGGGGGTGAACTATCAGCTGCCCTGATTGATGTAATAGCTGACACTTTCCGTGATTGGTGCGCTCAATACTCCAGGGGTTCAATCATATTGACCGGGGACTTCAACTCTGACTATTGGAAGTATTCACCTGTGGATGAGAAGAGGGGAACTGAAGCTTTGGGTGTGGGACCTTTGGAGGGACGCTTTAGCTGAGTTTGAGTACTGCTAAGGCCCAAACACAATACACGTGGACTAATGGCCTGTACACTAGCTACCTAGATTTTATTTTCACCAACCCCATCCTTGCTCCCTGAGCCCCTTCACTCTTATTGAAACCTTCTCCGGTGAGTGATCACGTGATGCTCTTTATGATTTGTGATGCCTGGCCTGACCCCCTTTGATCAGATTAACATGCAACCCCTAAGTGAATATTCAGGCAAACAGGCTGCGGTGGACAGTGGGCAGCATTGAGAGACTTAATGAGGCTTTAGCGCACTCCGGTCTTGACAATGCTGAAATTGTCAATTTGTAAGGGCAACCTAGGGGAACTACGCTCCTGCTGATTCTAGACACACCCTTAATTGTAACTGGGGTAGACCAGATAGGGGACATTTCGCAACAGAAAAGTGAGCTAAATGGGATAGTACGCAGGACAAATAGAAATGTCCATCTAAAAGGGAGTGTGAAAATCCAAATAATTTCCGCCGCAAGAACCAATTACAAACATTGGCTCAATGGGCATAGAGTATCCAAGGCTAATGCAGGCTGATAATTCATTAATCGCCTGATAAAGACCCATGACTCTAAAATGTTTTGGTATGGTAATGTTTATTTGTAAAACGCCTATACACAAGGCATTCTTTCAAAGCGCTGAAGGAGGGAGGGAACAAGGGGAAAATATAACAGTCATTTAGAGCCCTTGAATTTCTAAACGATACAAGTCTGCACAGGCAGAGAAAGTGCATATATTACAATTAAACAGTGTAGATCTTTTCCGGGGCCATGGTGCGGGTGTGGGTGCCAGGGAACTGGTGGGGCTCCCTGAGAACCAGTGGGCCCTGCACAAAAAAATGTTATATGGTGGGGTTGGAATATCTGCAGTGGTTGGGACTGGGGAACCAAAGGCAGACTTCCTGGTAAGTAGGCCTATCAGGGGAGGCAGACTTACTTTCCCTTATTATGAAGTCCACGGTTTCCAGTGCCACAGGCCCTGATGGGCTCTGTAATCTGATATTAAAGGGAGACCATGAAGGGTGGGCGCAGTTTCTGTCTACCCTATATAGCCAGATATGTTATTCTGGGCTCACTCCTCTCCCCTTCACCCACACACACGGAAGTCTTCCATCCTTGTCCCAGTCCAAAAAAGGGCCCTTGTAACAATCCTTACTGGCAATTCTAAACTGTCGTTCCAAACTATTTGCCAGTCTAATATTGGAGCTCCTCACCTCTTGGGTTAGGGAAAAGGGTCTGTTGAGTTGTCAACAGACAGGTTTTAGGAAGGGTGGCGGGATTTCTAACTCTGTATGGTCCCTCCTTACCCTCATCTCAGACACTCGTTATCCTAGAGTGGTTCTATACCCATGCTTCATTGACTACTCTGCAGCTTTCAATAGGGTACTTGGAGCACAACTCTGGGGAAAGCTGTCAGCATAGGGCATAGACCCTTCAATTCTTTATTTTATTCCCTCTACAGTGGCATGAATGTTAAGATCAGACTATCTCAGAAGGGGGACTTGTCAAGCTCCATTACTACTACACAGGGTTTGAAACAGGGGTCCCTGTTGCCCCCCTTATTATGCAATCTATACACATCAGAATTTCCCGCAATCCTGAGCAGAACAGAGAATCATCCCCTGCGATATGGAAAGATCAACCTCCCTTGTTTGCTATATGCAGGCGACACAGTAATCCTGGACCCCAACCCGCTAGGATTGCAACAATCCCTTAATGCCCTACATATGTTTGCCTCAGAACATGGCCTACTGCCCATTGAGGGTAAAACTAAAATAATGACCTGTGGGAAGGGAGGTTACGTTGCACCCTTGTTTGTATGGATGCAGGCTGAGGGGAGTAAAGCTGGAACAAGTTATCTGGGAATATCTATCAGACCATGCCTGTCTCCACAGGAACTTGGTACTGGTATGGGCCAAATGGCTGTCCCTCAGAAGAATCATGGACTCTGAGGGAGGGGGTTCATTGGAGGCCAAGATCATGGCCTACAGGGCTTCAGTCATTCCGAGTATTCTCTACGCTCTCGAGGTGTTACCGTTAAGGGCAGTGGGCTGGCTTCCTAGATTGGAAGCATACATTCTCTGCTCACTACTTGGAGTTTCGGGGAGCTTTCCGGTGGAGGCCATTCGGTTGGAGTTGGGTCTCTCTTACTTATTAATGCTTTGGAAGTTAGCAGCTATTACATTTTGGCCCAAGATGTAAAAGGATAACCTGGAGGGCCCCTCTTTACTAGGACAGGAGTTGGCACATGCAGAGAGGTTCTCAAAGAGCACTTGGTATAGTATATGGAGATGGGTACAGGCAGGGTTCCTGTGATGTGGTTGGACTTTTACCTGTGTAGGATTAAGCGGAAACTCACCTATATGGACGCAGGCCTAGCTTTAGACCATCTTGCTGGCCTTCGTAAGATTTAAGTCTTCTCCAATCAGGCCTTCACACTTTGTATCCCAAAATCTTACCTGACAAACTTGCGTCTTCCAAAACTAGTGAGATTCATCATGGCAATTCGCCTCCAAACCCTGCCCGTTTTTGGAAACACTGGGGCTTTGGTTGGGGTTCCCAGAGTCGAAAGATTATGTAGATTGTGTGGCGAGCAACTAGAGACCACTTGCCACATTCTGATCCAGTGTGGGGTCTTGAGCTTAGAGTACCACAAGGCTTAAAGCGAAATTCACACCCCCACCTCTGACCAATTCTGGGCTACAATTTTTGGCGCTGAGGCTTTTACATCAGTAGCATCAGCCATGTTTGGCAGAGGGTGGTGAAAAAACTAGATCGTGGCTCCACAGGCTGCTGTGGTTGACCTCGCTCTTTTAAAGTGAGATGTTTAACTCAAATTACAACAGTTCCAGGTGAAGGTCTAAAGCTTTATCTTATATTTCACTCTAAGATAACCATGTTCACTTCCTATTATCCATGCAATGTAATTTATGATGAATGTATGATGAATTAACATTGTTTTTAGATGGTATTTATTATTTTATGTAATTTGCTATCTATGTAAGAGGGTAAAATGGTTTTAAATGTAACCAGAGGCACTTAATAAATAAAACTTAAAAAAAAACCTTTCCTCCATACATCTGCAGTTCAGCCCTCTGATAATCTATATTTCAATCCGCTTGCTTGGTGGTGTAGGATAAAGGAACTAGCAGCCTTCGGCAGAGCCAGTGACTGCTCTGTGCACATTATGCTGGCTCTCAACTTAAATTTCAAGATTTTTTTAAAACACTAACTTTGGCGTGTAATGCTGTGTGTTGTGAGACACCATCCCACTTGCAGGAACTTGTGTAATGGCACAAGCCATGAAAGAGTATGTGATCAAGTAGTACATTGCTGCTATGGGCAGCATGAATTGTGTTTATACTCGTTGGGACATTCTTTGCCTTTTGAAGTGATGAAAATTTGCTATGCACTCCCCCTGGTTCTTTGGCATTTAGATCAGTTAAGCATTTTTAAGAAAGGACTGACGGTTCTCTTTTGTAATGTTGGTTAGTTAGCAGTGGGTATTTCCTTTCGATGGATGACACTATATTACCCGTTTGGGTTGCATTTGAGCTTTACAAATAAGGATGATGCATTCATTCCTACATTCTGCTTTGTCATTAGTTGAGTCTATAGTAGACCGTTTACTATTTGTAATGTGTTTTTCTAAAGAACTTATTTAAACTGTGGATGCATTGCACCAAAAAAATGATTTTCATTATGTTGTGTGTGTGGAAGAAGTCTAACTGTGCCTTTACAGTAGCCTTCGTCCCCTCCTAAGAGTGAAGCCAGACTACTCTGGAATATGACTATTGAGAGAAATGGTACAAACATTGTGTAAACCCAGTGCACTCACAATAGGTTTGGTCTTGAACCACTCATTAGAGGGATTTGAATAATTTCCCTAACACTGCCAAATGTTTTAAAGGTGCATTGGTTGTGATTTGAGGTTTGGGCTCAAACTCGGCCCAATGAATGTGTGCATCGGTGCAAACCAGGAGGCTGTTTAACAACAGAGAATTACTACTGTGTAGTGAGAGGAAGACACAGCTGATCTATGCTGGAAGTTCTGTTACTGGACTGCCAATGTTCCTATGGGTGAAGCTCTACCCGCTGCATGATGACAGAATCCTCCAAGGTGATCATTCGCCTTGATCTGACGAGTAGTCTGATCTTTCTCCTCTGCTACAACTTCTGCTGATTGTGAAACTCAGGGCAGCGTTTTCAATTTCTTAGATATGGCAGCACTGTTTGATTGCTTAAAATGGAGCAGTGGTGTTAAGTGTTTGCTCAATTGCTGGATTCTGCTGCTCTCCTTCCTCTGCTGGAGCTTCAACTGCCTTGTCCTACTAATGGTCCTCTAAAAGAAACTAATAATCTTCTACTACATCCCGGAGAGAGATCCTAGTCCCAGCACACTGAAGGGAGACCTTCCCAGTCCTTTGAAGAAGGCTCTTGAACAGCATTTTGCCGAAACGTCCAGGGGCCACCCCGACTGCCTTCATCGAGGTTACCCCTCACATCATCTGAACCATTGACCTAAACCCAGACGTTGACCTTTGATTAGGCCACCCTTTCTGTGCCTGGCTTCTGCAACTATGCACTGAAATAGATTGCTTAAATGTGACTTATAAACACTGTAACTACTGTACACCACAAGTCACTGGAGGTGAAGGATTTGCTCACTATTAGCACTTTATACCATTGCATTTCTGCTGTTTATACCACCTACAATACTTTGTTTCGCTGTCCAGTCATTTGGTCGAAAGACATTTGGTCGACGGAATTTGGTCGAAAGCCAAATGGTCTAATTTTTTAATTTATTTATATATATATTTTTTAGGTTTTCGTTTAGGGGAAAAAAGGGTTTTTTAGAAAAAAAAGGGGGTTGGGCCCCCCCCCCTCCTCCCCTCCAAAAAAAGACCCTTTTTTTTTTCGACCAAATGACTGGTAACCCTTTGTTTCTAACCTATAAACCGTGCAAGACAACTAATAAAGACTAGTCAAACTGTTTTGTAAAACTTGTGTGTGCTTATGCTTGTTAAACCAACAATTAATGTACATGATACTCTAACTGCTCTCTAGTGTATCCCGCATGACAAAAACGGAAATATGTATTACCAAATTGTTAGTAATACAGTGAAATACCCAGGGAAGGACACCCCCATGTATCCATGTTTTTCTGTGGACAAACTGTAAAAGTATTGTAAACCGCTCTAATATATCTATACTTTTTTCTTGTGACTTGTGTGGGTGGGGGGTCACCTTACTATTTTGAATACTATTTTTATAAAATGAGTACTTAACATCACTCAGATATTTCTTTTACAACAACCTTTTAATAAAGCATATGTTTTCACTATTCTGTGTGGCCATTATTTTGTGTGTTTCTGCACCCTAACTGTGCCTTACAACCAAACCGCCACTCTCCTGAGTGAAGCTTTGACTGCTGCAGCCTGATAGCCACCACTATGAGACCACTAAAAAGTTAATCTCCCCAAGTCCTCACCAGAGGACTTTTGAAAGTGTACATAGCAGTTTGTTTGACCTGTAGTGTTCGATTCTAGTTAATTTGTTTCTGAATATTTAAAATTTCTGTCTGATAAAGCAACATTTGGAGACTAAATGTTTCTTAGAGAACCCAGTTAGGCCCTGTGAGAAGTGCTTGATATAGGGCATATTTCTACATGTAGGATACCCTAACACATATTTCATTAGCTCTTGTAGTTGTGCTTTTAGATTGGGACAAGCATATTGCAATGGAAAAATCAGGACTGGGTGGCTCCTCTGGGCTGACATTGGACAATTTAAGAGCTCTGCTTGTACAGTTTTTAGCTAAAAGTCTAGCCAGAACTGCTGCATCTGAAAAAAGCATAATTATCTCAAAAGGACTGCAACAACAAAGGTAATTTGGCTATGCTAGGTGGGTACGTTCACTACTCTTGCGTCCCGTCCCCTTTCCTCTATACTGTGAGGGCGTCCCTTCCAAGGGACGGGAGACAGAACATTTTTCACCAGAAAAAAACCTTATTCCCCTTTAAATTTAGAGGCGCACAGGGGTGCGGCCCAGGGCGCATGCACTGCCCTGACTCCGCCCTCCGGCGCCATACCTCAGTCCCCTTTTCTGCATCAATGTGAATGGGTTGAATTCACCAGTGCTCCTGGGTTTGGCTTCGGCCATGTAATTCCACGCCGGAATACTTCTCTTGTTTTTTTTGTTGTCTTATCTATCATCCAGGTACTCGGTCCTCGGGCGTCACGCTCCTCCTGATGCATGTCGACTTCTACAGGGTTCAGCAGGTGTCCATCCTGCAACGGGCTCTTCCCAACTTCCGACCCCTCCGCCCTCTGCCTATGTTGCCTTGACCCAGACCGCGGTTGACAATCATGTTCGGCGTGTGACTCGCTGTCCTCGAAGGCGCTGAAGAACAGACTAGCCAGGTGGAGGGAGCCCTTCCAGAGGTCGCCTCCAGAGGATCTCAAGAACTTCGTGAAGCATCGAACCAGGCCCAATGTAGGGCGGATATTTTCCAGTGCACCCCGCAAGGGAGACTCCTTCCCAGGAATTCTTCCGCGCGGGAGGGACCGGCCAGGTCTTTCTACCGGCACGTGCACCGAGGCTGTTACAGCTACCGGCCTTCGGGTCGAGGGATCCTCAGATCCTCCTGGGCGCAGTGTCGAGGGACCGGAAGGTTCTTGTACCGGGTCTACACCCTTTTACCAGCACAATGGCCGAGGGGCTACGCCCTAACACTGGCAATGCGTCCGAGGGGCTACACCCTAATACCGGCAATACGTCCGAGGGGGCACCTAAACGCAGCTCTACCGACCCCGGGGTCGAGGGTGTTACACCTGCCGAGGCTCGAGGAGCAGGGTAGGCCTCATGATCCACACGCAAGAGTCTTGGATGGGGCCGGGCCCAGCGGGCGGAGCAACACATCTCGGGCACGTGGCAGGCAGCTACACAAAATAGCCACCGCGCCAGAAAGGGGCAACCGTCTGACGCCATTCCCCGAATTCGGCAAAGAATGCGTGTCAAGGTGGGACTGGCCTCAACCAGGTAAGTGGCCTACAGTCTACCCTTCATTTGCGCAGGGAAACTTTCCTTTGCGTCCATATGGACAGGGTACGCAGCGGCTCCAACAGCCCCCCGCTACCCCGTCGGCACCCCCTGCCATCTCTTTGGCCAGTGAGGAGGTGCTCTTCGAGAAGTTCCTCGGCCTCATGAGGTCTCCTCAGATGGGGGCTATCATCAAAGACGCAGTCAGGGAAGTCCTCCCCACCATGCTAGAGGCACCAAAGACAACTTCATCGGGCTCCCAGGCCCCGGTGCAGCCGCCTCCTCCTGCTCCACAGCTAACTCTGCAGCCTCTGGCTGCGGTCCCTGTACCCCAGCCGCCAGCACCATCTACCCCTCCTCCTCCAAAAGATCCTCCAAATCCGCAGGATACGGACTAGGAGGAGGATCCGGACACACCATCCTCAGCCAGGGTCTTCCATGAATGTCTTGCTGGCCTGGAGGAGTACCTGGGCCTCCCCCAACCTGGGGTCGTACAGGCGGCAGAGGGGGTTCTGGCTGAAGTCCTCACAACACGCCCCTCTGCCAACACGGGATTCCACTGCAAACTGATGTAGTCTCCCTGGCCAAGAAGGGTTGGCTCAAGCCCCACTCGGTCCAGCCGGTCAATACACGCTTGGACGCCAAGTACAGGCAGATGGAAGGGGATACTCTTCCTCTCGACCCATCCTCAGCCACACACTCCTCAGTGATTGCTGCGGCATCACTATACTCCAAGCCTCAGTCGCCCTCAGCCGCCTCCTCTGCGGCGCTGCTAGGCAAGGAGGAGATGATCTTGGAGGTGTACGGCAAGAAGATCTACTCCAACGCCTCCTTGCACCTACGCAGATCCAATGCTGGCTGCCGCCAACCAACGGTTATGGCCGGAAATTGCAGACTTCCTCCCAGAACTCCCCACCCAATGCCAATCACGCTTTAAGGCGTGGCTAGCGGAAGCCAAGCTCGTGGTGCATGACCACATGGAATCATATCGATACCTCAGGCCGTGCCATCTGCATTGCGGACATGAGAACAGCCTGGCTCCAGGGAACGAAATTCAACCCTGATGTCCAGGAGCGCATTCTAGATCTACCATTCGAGGGCGGGGGGCTCTTCCACTCCTCCACGGACGAAGAGCTGGACAAGAAGAACCGCTCACAAACGGCGAAGTCTTCATCCATTCTTGCAAAGACCACGCCCAAGTCGTACACCCAATCTCAGCAGCGCTCGGAAAAGGGTTGTGCATATGGAGGTTTCCGCGGCTTCCAGGAACACAGATCCAGGCAGACGGAACGCTCGCCACCTCAGAACCGGCGCAAACAACAAAAAAGGGGGGTAAGGACTTTTTTCAGTCCCCCCTCCTCAGCATTTGCCTTTGAGGGAAAGAAGGCATGACACGCCCCTTCGAGTCCACATGTCTCCTGTGTGGGGCAGGCTTGCTCTCCACGCACAATAATGGCGCCAGAATTTCGCAGACCCCTGGATCCTCTCCGTAGTATCCGTGGGGTATTGCCTTTCCATCCCAGCCTCTCCTCCCTTCCCGCCTCCACTCACACAGGTTGGGACAACAACTCTTTTGGCAGAGATCCGGTCGCTCGTAGAGAGCCAGGCAGTGCAAGAAGTCCCAGCCTCCCAGCAAAGCTTTGGCTTCTACTCCAGGATTCTCGTCATTCAGAAGAAGAACCAGGAGGGCCTGAGAGTTGTGCTGGACCTTTCCACCCTCAACTTCTCCCTAGCCCTGCAAAAATTCAAGATGGTTACGCCAGTTTATGTAGCGGAGACATTGGACAAGGGAGACTGGATGTGCTCCCTGGACCTGAAGGACGCGTACCTACACGTCCCGATTTGGCAGCCCCATCGTTCTTTCCTACGGTTCAGGATCATGGGCTACCATTTCCAATACAAAGTCCTTCCATTTGGCCTCAACTCAGCCCCCAGGCTCTTTACCAGACGAATGATGCAGTGGTGGCCCTCCTCAGAGTGCAGGGCCTCCACATCTACCCATACCTCGACGACTGGTTCGTCAGGGCTACATCTCCAGAGGCTGTTCGCCACTCTTCCCATGCCCTTATGAACATACGGCACGACAAGCGCTTCTCGTTCAACCTCAAGAAGTCACAGCTGCACCCTTCGCAGACTGACATTCCTGGGACTCATTTGGGGCACGTGCTCTGAGAGGGTTTTCCCATCGGAAGACAAAATATCGGCCATCAAGAGGGCCACCACCCACTTCCTCAGCAGAAAGGGGACCTCGGCATGGTGGTACCAACAGCTCATGGGTCTAATGGCGGGCGATCCTGTTAGCCGTGCCGCACACAAGACTAAGGATCAGAAGGATTCAGCTGCACTTCGCGGCCTCATGGAATCGGGAGTGGGGCTTGCAATCAGCGATGATCAATGTTCCTCCGTCTCTGCACTCGGACCTAACTTGGTGGTCCATGGCCTGCAACCTACGGACAGGCAAGCCCTTTCGGCCGCCCTCTCCGGAGGCCACCATCACCACAGACTCCTCGCTCAAAGGCTGGGGAGCCACCCTGGATGACCTCTCGGTCCACAGCACCTGGAATCGGAAGGAGCAGGAATACCACATGAATTGGTTGGAGCTGCTAGCCATCTGGCTAGCGCTCAGAGCATTCCTACCACTTCTCAAGGGAAAGGTTGTCCTCATCCAGACAGACAACTCGACCAGCATGTACTACGTCAACAAGCAGGGAGGCACCAGATCCTCTCCTCTGTGCAGGCTGGCGATCAGCATGTAGGAATGGGCCCTGGAAAATGACATCTACCTCTCAGCAGTCCACCTCCCGGGGGAATCCAACCTGGAGGCAGACAGGCTCAGCAGGCTGGTAGCAGACAATTACGAGTGGCAGCTAAACGACCTCGTTATTCAGGAGATCTTCAACAGGTGGGGTCATTAAGTGGATCTGTCACCTGGCACAACAAGAAGTGTCCCCAGTTCGCATCCTGGCAGGGTCAGGGCCCCGGCTCCCTGGGCGACGCATTTTACCTCCAGTGGACCGGCATGAAGGCCTACGCCTTTCCACCTACTCCCCTGATCCACAGGGTAATTTGCAAGATCAAGGAGTCTCACCGACTCCTCATCATTCTGATAGCTCCATGGTGGCCGGCCAGGCCATGGTTTTCGGAGCTATTCAGCCTCTCGGAGGTGCCCCCGATACACCTTCCGACGGGCCGAGTGCATCTTCTGGCACAGCAGGGGGGCAGAATCATCCACCCCGTGCCAGGGAAACTAGCCCTCACAGCGTGGTACCTGAGCAGGTAATGCTTCGACATATTGGCCTCTCACAGGCCAATCTGGAGATCATTCAGGGCGCCAGGAGCAAAGCCACCAGGGCCCAGTACAAAAGCAAATGGACCAGATTCTGCCACTGGGCAGACTCCAAGGGTATTGGCCCTTGGCCTGCAGTCCACTTGGCCTGCAGTTTGGACGACGTGCTCTCCTTTTCGGCACACCTCACTCATTTGGGCGTACAGGTGGACACCTGCCGTACATACCTGGCAGCCATTGGGACTTATAGGAACTCAGAGGAAGGCATTTTTTCCTCCTCCAACCCTATCGTCAAGAAACATCTGACTGGTCTCGCTAGGCTCTACCTGCCCGTTAAGAGACAGCATCCTGTGTGGGACCTTAACATAGTCTTGGGCGCCCTGGCGCACAAACCATTCGAGCCAATGGCGTCCGTGGACATTAGGCTGGTCACCATCAAGACGGCCTTACTAGTCGGTCTTACCTCGGCTCGCAAAGTCAGCGAGCTCCAGGCGCTTGTCGCCTCTAAACCATATACCACCTTCCACAAGGACAAGTTAGTCATGCGGACGCACCCAGCATTTCTGCCCAAGGTTCCATCCGCATTTCACTGGAACGAAGAAATAGTCCTTCCTACATTCTTTGCCGATCCCTAGGATGCTGCACTGCCTGGATGTCAGGCCTGCCCTAAAATTCTACTTGGACAGGACCAAGGGCTTCAGCAAGTCGGGCGCTCTTGTTTGTCACTTTCGGAGGCTCAAGGCCAGGCTATCAGGCTTCTAAGGCCTCCATATCCCGCTGGATGGTCTCTGCCATCAAGGAAGCGTACGAGGGCCAGCACAAGCCGCTCCCGGCCAACATGCACGCCCACGCAGTCAGGGCCAAGGCAATGGCCATCGCATTCCAACGCCATGTCATTTGGCAAGTCATAAGCAGGGCAGCCACTTGGGCCTCTCCCTCGGCTTTCTGAAAGCATTACTGTTTGGATGCCGGCTCTAGATCTGATGCAGCTTTCGGACAGGCGGTTCTCAGGAACCTATTTGCTTAAGGAAGGTCTCCTCTCCACCCTGGGGCTGCAATCAGTTGTAATCACCCATACAGTATGGAGGAAACGGGACGGGACGTAAGAGTAATTATAAGTTACTCACCGTAGTGACTAACATACTCTTAGTCCATAGTCCCCTTTCCTCCATACGTCCCACCAACTTTCCCCCTAATAATACTGGTGTCATTAGGCAATGTTAAATCTATTGTCAATGGGGACTGAGGTGTGGCGCCGGAAGGCGGAGTCAGGGCAGCGCATGCTCCCAGGGCCGCACCCCCGCGCACCTCTAAATTTAAAGGGGACGCTTTTTTCTGGTGAAAAAGGTTCCATCTCCCATCCCTTGGAAGGGACGCCCTTACAGTATGGAGGAAAGGGGACTATGGACTAAGAGTACTTTAGTCACTGCGGTGAGTAATTTATAATTTTTTTGTTAGTTAAGTATATTTCTTTTTTCATGTGTTGATTTATTTCATTGTTTTGTCTGACAAATGTCCCTCCATTAAGGCATTTATGGTATAGTGAGAAGATAGGAAGTGGGGGCCAGTTGTCCTCAGTGGCTGGTTTCCTCCCCCCGCCTCAATTTGTAACCTTTCCAAACTGGCATTTATGTCCAAACCCAAGCTTCTATGTGCTTCAGTGCCAAACATCACTGTAAGAAAGGTACTCCGAATGGGGTAGGATGCAGTCTTGTATGTGTAATCTCGTTGGGTTCCTTGCATTAGCACGGCAGAAGGCATTCTGGGGACTGTTGTCTTATGGGGTCCTTATTCTTAAGTGAGGTATGTGCTATTTTGGTATATGTAGTCTTCTGGGGCCACTGCAGTAAGTTATGCAGAGTTCACTTTGGACATGTATTTCTAGGGAGGGTAACTTTACTGAGTGATGCAGAATGCATTCTTGGAAATATAGTTGGTCATAGCATCTTATTTATTAGCATTGTAACAATAAAACAGTTCCAGAGGGCAAGTGCCAGGGAAAGCAGGGGGGAGGGTCACAAGCTAAGTGGGTGAAGGGAAGGACTGGGAGGGGCGGGGCCTGGTGCCCTGTGGAACTCGGAGGGAACCCGGCAGCCAATCGCTGCGGCTGAAATAAGGTGTTGGCAGGGGAGGGGGAGAGTGAAGGAAGAGGAGAAAAGGAGGGTCTTGAGAAGCTTCAGGAACTTAAGGAGATCCGGCTCAAGCCTGAGAGGGGCAGCGAGACCATTCCAGAGGGAGTCTCCTGCGGAGGAGAGTGATCTACCCCCACTCTCTGCTTAGAGAAACGTCTGATCTGCAGAGAGTTGGAGCTGGCAGGCTGAAGGGCTCTAGCAGGGAGGTATTCAGGGAGAGCGAGTTGGATGTAGCAGGCTCCCAGCCACCATAAAGCCTTATGGATGACGCAGAGGGTATTGAATTTGATCCTAGCAGCAACCGGGAGCCAGTGGAGAGAAATTAGCGCTGGAGAGATTGCAGTCCCTGGGCTTGAGGCCAACGATAAATCTTTCAGTCCTATTCCGGATTAGTTGAAGGGAGCGAAGAGAGGAAAAAGGAAGATTGAGGAAGAGGCTGTTGCAGTAGTCCAGCCTAGAGAGGACCAGAACTCTGGAGACATTGAGTTTCTGGGGGAAGGTGAGGAAAGGAGAATGCCTCTAAGGAGAATTCCTCTAAGGAGGTGCAGTTGAAAGTGGGTCTTCTTGGCAACATCTGCGATAGGAGAGAGAGGGGAATCAAAGATGACACCAGGGCGTTTTGCCCCACAAGAGAGTGAGGGGAGAGGACCCATAGAGAGCGGCCGGCGGGAGGGAGGGAAGGTGGGAGCAGGGGTCCCAATGAGAATGATCTCAGTCTTGCTGGCATTAAGGCAGAGGTCATTGGCAGCGCACCATGAGTGAATAGCAGTCAGTTGGGGATGAAAGAGGAGGCAGTAGAGGCAAGAGAGAGCTTTGTGTTGTCTGCATAACACTGGTAGTGAGGAGATAAGGAGATCAAGTGGGCCAAAGGGGCAAGGTAGATGTTGCAAAGCCACAGCGAGAGGATGGAGGCTTGAGGGACGCCGCAGGTGGAGAGTGTGATGGGGAGAGATAAGGGCCCAGTTGAACCTGGGAAGGTCGGTCAGAGGAAGGAGGTCAACCAGTGCAGTGCCAGGCCCATGATGCCAAGGGTCTCACGAAGCTGATTTGTTAGGGTGGCATGATTTTCCGTGTCGGAGGCAGAGGAAGGATCCAAGAGGATAAGAACGGATGGAGAGTTGGAGTCGAGATTGGAGAGCAAGTCTTCACGCAGGTTTAGAATCTTCCATCACCCCTTCTTTTACCTCTCACCCCTTCAGACTTTACAGCCTTTTGCCATTGTTCAGCAGGCCCACTATAACAATTCTGCAACACCAGATGGCAGTAACTCATCTGAAGATATTCTGATTGCCAAGTAGGAAAATTTGAGTGATTGAATGCAGATCCACCCGAGTATCAGAAGAAGCCATATTCTTCAAAGGTCTGAATAATGGGGGCAGAAGAGAGGAAAGTGAATAGGAATCTCTAAGTACAGTTAATCACGTGGGCAATGTAGAGAAGGCAGCTACCTAGGTGGATTTACCAAGCAGCTTGGAGTGGACCTTTGGCTGAGTAGCCCAATCCAAGCTGGCGATACAGCATTCGCATTTTTGGTAGAAGCATCCTTTCTAAGTAGATTTAACACAGCTAGTTGGTTCTGGACTCTTGCTGCTGGAATACCTCAGATGTGCTTGTCAGTCTAAGCAATTTCCTTGTTGCCAGTAGGCCCTTTTCATGAGTTTCAGAAGTAGTCTTTCAATTAAAATCAGAATGCCACATACATACCAGATCAACAGCCCTAAACTGGCTTTAGATGTGACCAACCCGGGTGGAAACCCCAGGTGCCATCCAATAACCTGATTTCCTGTATATGTCTAAAGAAAAACCCGGCATGCAGGTGAGGTCACAACCAAAGCTAAAATAAACGCTTAAGAGCTGATAGATCATTAATCCTGGGCAGGCCTAACACTGAGGTGAACAGTGCCAGCTCTGAGGCCCCCTGTTCCTGTCCCCCTTCCCTGTGTAAGAATGCTAGTATGCAGACCCTTTTTGGCTACCATGCCTCTTAAGTCAGTTGCTCGCCAGTATTTCTCTTCTTGTTCCAGATACCCTTAGTCGAGAGACCTATATCAAAGACCCGAAGGAACACCAGGGAATGCATTCCCTACCTTTGTGAGACTCCCATGCTGCCAAGCAAATGCAGCATCGAGGGGATTCTGCATGGTGTCACTCAAACGGCTGCAGAGCTACTGGGTGGAGCTTAAGCCCCTTTTGAGAGCTGCAACACGCCCATACCCTTCATGCTACAGTGGAATCCATTTAAATCGATAAGGACAGAACACAAATTCAGAATCTGGGAGGGAGATTTAAGGGTAGACAGGAAACAGGTAGGTATGGGTATACTGGATGAGGTCTGAGGCAGCGGTGGAAGGCTACCAAGAGGAGGTGGAGGTGGAGGAGGATGAGGAAGAGGCATTTAACCAAACTTGCTCTGTCCTTGACCGATGTCCTGTTTGCTTTGCGACATCCTTTTTTACCACTGAGGTTGCCCCATCTAGGTGCTGGAGGCTGCCACTAGTAGGGTGGTTGTTGGGACTCCAACAACCCTCCTTATCTGCTCTTCAGTACCATTCTACATCCCCTCCACCATCTTCATCATGGGAAAATCTTCAGTGACTGTGCATCCTCTGCTTGTCCTTCCGAGCTGCCGAATCTTACTTGCCGTGCTTTGCTGCAATCGCAGTCGTCTTCGTCTTTTGGTTCTGGCTTGATGGGCTCGTACATGGGAATACTTCTTATTTGTCTTTTCTATCATTGGGGTTATCTTTGGCCCAGAGTTACTGCCTGTGTCATGGGTACTAACAATGCCAAACCCAACTGCACTGTATGTTGAGATGGATTTCTAGAATCTGTCTTGGTGGACAGATGTTAGGAGACAACCCTGTATATACATTCCCCATAGGTTCTTAAAATGCATGCAAATAAATTAATCAACACAGGCGGTAAGTAAATTAATGCAGTAAAGATGGAACCAAGTGACAAGTGCATTCCCCCTAACGTCAGCAGCCCAATCCCTAAGAAGAATGGGGCCTTGTGCCCAAATGTCACAGGAGCCTGTAGTCTCTGTAAGTAAGTTCTAATTTTACTTGTGTCGGTGATTGTTCATTGAAGATATTCAACAAGTTTGCTAGGTAAGTAAATTCTGTTCTTAGGTTTCAGATAATACTACCCAGGTTCGATGAGCAAAAGGCAGTGGATTGGAAGATTGGGGTACAAAGGGACTTGTTCTCAATGTTATCTTATGGAGGAGAGGAGGGGAAAAAGCTTTTACTTCTCCCCATGAATCTGATTTTCCCAAGTCACTTGATGGTTTGACGGGGGGTTGCTGGAGGTTGGATTTCATGCTGTTGGTTTCAGTGAGAGGTGCCCGGCAGCTGCTTGTGCAAGGATTCTTCCAATCAAGTTCAGATGCAAGATGCAACCCCTGGCGATGAAGAAATGTGAGATTCAACGATGCAGGCCCCTTTAGAACACTGGAAAATCGAGTTCAAGCCATGGCACACAGATGACGTTGGGCACCCTTCCAATCATGGTTGATGCAGCTTCTCTAGGACAGTATCCCTTGCTGCTGGGACGCTGACATGCCATGGGAAGGCAACTTGCGCCACAGGCTGACGACCAGCAAAGTTCTGGGGATAACTGCGGAACAGCATTGCTGTAGGTGAGGTAGCCCACGAGAGAGCTGGTCAGTCCACTGGTTGGTCCAGGGACACATCTGAAGGGTCAGGATGTCTGGATCCTCAAAGGCAATGAGACTAGTTGGTCTGACTAGTCCAAGCGCTGAAGCACTGGTCAGGGTTTTCTGAGATCAGGTAGTCCAGCAGGGCTTCATTGGGCCAGGCGCAGGAAGGGATGCCAGGTCTCTTTGGGAGTCTTCTTCGGGAGTCTTCTTCGGATCTTCAGTCAGCTGTTCATCTAGGAGGGATTCTGCCTCCAGCACTGAGCTCAAGAAATGGCTGCAGTAGTCCTCTTCTTTTCCCAAATCCAGCCTGGAAGCAATTCCAAGCCCAGCAATGGTAAGTATCAGCACCATTCAAACAGTGAGTAGTTGTCCAATCAAGGACAACTATTGGTTTCACCCATGCCCCACACCTAGACACTCTGGCTCCATGGATGTGGAATGGGGTGTGGATAGCAGCAACTTTCCTGGGCAAGAGCATGACCTTATAGCAGGATTTCCTGAGCTGGCAAGGCAGGAAGAAGGCCAAACAACAAGCAAAAGTCTTGTGACATGACCATTTTAGGCCACTAGTCACGTTTAGTAGCCATGTGCGGTAAAAGCGAATGTGCACACTACAAATAACGCAAACATGGAACAAATATGCTGCCACCAGCTTATCTTTAGGCACATATAAAAGTAACCAGAATTCCCAAGTGTAAAAAGCTAAGGTGGTACAAAAATATCCCCATTGCACTGTATGGTAAGACATGTGCCATATTAAAAAGTTTTAAAAAAATATAAAAAGATAAAAGGGTAACCTAGTTTTCCAGTAATGAGTTGAAGGGACTGATCAGTTTCCCCATAACAAATCAACAAAAGGGAAGTGAAGGTGAAAGCTTTGCTTCCCTTCAAAAAGTCACAACAGAATCAAAAACAGAGCAAACAGAAAGGGGGTTTATAGAAACATGGACTGAAAGTTGCCAAAAAGGAAATCCTTTCCTAACAGTGTACCATCCCCTTATCGCTGAAATTATTGCAGACGGCAGACTTTGGAATGATCGACTAACCCATCAGAACATTACCATAATGTAAGCAACGTGTTCTTTCTAATTAAATTACTGTTTTTCAAGATCTCTAATGGTTTCTTCCAGGTTTAGCACATCGTAAGCCCTTTCTACTACCTTTTGTGTCCATAGCCAGTCAGAAATGCACCAAACCCAAAAGGTTACCAAAAAATGTTTGGAAGTGCTTGTCATGGGACAAAGCTACTTGTACAGTTTTGCACGTTTTTGGTGAACCCTGTTTTGTTTACAATGCATTTATTTGTTTATAGTTATTTCTAGAAGAGAATGCAATTTGCTAGGAGGATTAAACTGTATTTGTTCACTGCTGGGTCATAATATGATACTCTATGTACAAATAATACTTTTACACATCTTTAATTTTCCCCTCTAGGCTGCATTAAACATTTTAAAGTTACTATCTGAGCTGGACCAACAAAATACTGAGATGCCAAGAACAGGAAATGGACCAATGTCTGTGTGAGTCCTCCCAATTTAAGGCAACCTTACTTGCATTAACAAAATCAGTGTTTTGTGATGTTGTAAAATGTGCAAAGGAAAATATTAATGTAATTCTTTCGTGAAAGTATTACCACCGTCAGATGTATTTTTTTGTTGCTTTTATATAGAAAACTCCTTTAACATGTAGTTTTTTTGCATTCACAATTATTCATCCCCCTTCACCACTGTGTCTACACGTGCTCTCACTGACTGCACAAGTGCAACATGTTTCTTTGTGTTTAATTGGCTTTAGTACACTGTGGCCTCATCTTTGTATTCTAATCAAATATATTTACTCTAGATTTCGACCATCCATTAGAGATCTACAAATTATGCCAGGTGTCAACGCAGGAGTCCAGAAATCGGTAATGGATCCTTCTCGAACTATCGATCCGTGCATAAACCACTTAGAAAGGTGAGGCTAATCAATTAGTCTTTGTTGTAGTTTGGTTCCCTCTGCACAGTCCAAGATTTGTTTAGTAACTGGTCATGGAAATTTGTATCTGAATTCACTTAAAGCTGTGCATTGTTTTTGACTTGATTTGTAACTTTAGTATACCTGGAGTTTGGGCTGGGGCCAGCTTCCTTCTTTGTCCCAGATGGAATTAAAAAAGAAAAATCTACAGCTTGTTTATGTCATTGCTTCCCAGGTTACGGAAATCATGGGTAAATGATTATAATGCAAAAAATGAACTTAAGTAGTTCTTTTGTGGGCATGGCTTGGCTTTTAGCCTGCTTTCACTTTTTATAAGATATGTAAAGAGAAAATTTGAATGAATTCTTTCCTCCCATGGATTCCTCATCTACGATATTCCTATTCCAGTGCAACTGTTCTCTAGAAACCTTTCCGCCGTCTGGGGGTGCAACACAATGCGACAACAGTTCCTTTTTTTCCAAGCACTCTGTTCACTAATCAGGAAAACACTAATTGAGCTTACTTTTTCTCTACTCCATTTAAGGGCACAGTCTTCAAGTTGTGTGCCGAATGCGGCCCTCAGATGTCGATCTCAGAACCGCACCGAGTGGTTTGTATTGTTTGGGTGAGGACTAAGACACCCAGGATTGTGGTTTGTGCCAGTCCATGCACCTGTAGGCCCTCTGGGGAAAGGGCAGCAAAACTCCTCATGTTCATCCACAAGGCAAAGGGTGAGGCTCTGCGGTCTCGTTTGTGGTCGCATGGGGCGGATTGATGCTCCGAAGAAGGGGCAGCTCAGCGCAAGGAAAATGAGAAGCAGCATCGAAGGAGGTCCTGCTCGCTGAATAAATCCTCACACAAGCATTCCTCTTTGAAGAAGAGCCACCGCTCCAATGGTTCTCCTGAGCAGCCGGCGCATGTACCTTTTCCCACCGGGAGAACTTCCATCTGAAGATGTTGGACATCTTCAAAAGGCATTGTTAACTCAAGCCTCTGCACCTGTGGAGCAGGGAAACGGCGCCATCTGCTTTGGCTCAAGCGCCAACGGTTCACACCGCGTCTGTTGTGACCAGTAGGGTACCTGATGGTGACCACTCCCTCACGCAGCACAATCTCGGCACTGGACCAAAAAAAATACCAGGTCCCTTGGGGTCGCTAGGCCCCACCTTCAGCTGCCGGGATCTCTATGCCGGTCCCGACTTCGTTGCCGACGTTGACACTGCAGCTCTGTGGGAATATGCCCCCTCCCTATGGGCACCTCCATTGTGGAGATGTATGACATCTGTGATGAGGAGGGATACCAGGTGCCCTTTGGTCTAGAGCCTCTGAGTTCTAGGGAGGTAAGGAATTTTCCAGAGGATTTCTTTGGGGGAAGGTGAGGATGTGCTGGGACTGGCAGATGAACTCCATGTCGCCAGTGGCCTCGACTCCTCCCTGGAGATGGACATTTTGCCAGCTCCCACCCCAGGAAAGCCTCAATCCGCCTTCCAGTGCTTGATAGCTAAGGTGGCCAGTACTCTGGGGTTGTCAGCCCCATCCAGGTCGACAGTTCAGTACGAACTATGCAATATTATTGCTGCTGCTCCCAAGGAGGAGACGCTGCTGCCCCTTCATGTGGGTAGTGAAGGCCTCTATACTGGAGATGTGGGAGAAGCCTGCCCCTGTTCCGGCAGTGTAAAAGGAACTGGTAAAGAAACGCTGTCCTCCTTTTCGGATCCGCCCTTTCCCTGGAGAGTTTGGTGGGTCAGGCCGTGACAGGTAACTTGAAGACTTCTACTTTGCCATCCCTGCCACCGGACGGGAAAGTATGAGATTTGATGCATGGTTTAAAACAGTTTTTGCGTCAGGCAGTTTTTCACTGCATGCTATCAATGCCTCTTGCACAATGGCAAAATTTGCCTTGGAACGGCTGTAGCAAATGTGGCTAAATGTCCCGGAAGGAGAAATGAGGGACGGTTTCCTGTCCTTGGTCAATGACGGCAAGGAAGCAGCATGCCAGATGTTACAATCGGGACTGGACACTGCGGACTGTGTCTGCAGATCCATGGCCACAAGCTATATGGCCAGGCGCCACTATTGTCTGAGGATGTTGAGTTTTGCAGCCGATGTTCAGGCTAAGCCGTTGGATATGCCTTTCAATGGCAAATACCTTTTTGGAGCGAAGGCTGACTCCCCCCTCCAGAAGGTCCAGTTCACTGTTCAGGATGCAGTTGTCAAAGACCACATCTGACGCTTGAACCGTAAAGATCATTGAACAAGAGTATTGCCTCCCCTTCCTCCAGCACTCCCAGGTTAGCCTCTCATCTCCGGACCACCTTCTTTTGGAGTAGGCCTATCCGCTTTAGTCAAAAAACGCAGTGGAACTAGTGTCTTGATCAGAACGAGGCAGGCGGTGATACTCCACTTATTTTCTGGTTCCAAAGGAGACTGGGGCTTGTGTCCCATTATGGATCTACCTCCTTTTGGGGAACACATGTGGACTTCTTCCCTTCCAGTGTGAACAGGCAGTGAGCTGTTCTGCTCCATGGACTTTACTCATTGGGGATCTCTAGGGGAGGGGGGGCGCATTGACGGTCGAGTGGATATTCTACCTCCTTTATCCATTCCTGATGATCCCTCTCATTCCAATGGTTTTCAGCAGATTGTGCCTGTTCGGAACCACATTTCATCCTAATCGCTCCGGACTGGGCCCAGAGAACATGTTTTCCATAGTTGCTGGACATGTCCTTCTCCCCATCTTTTGTTCCTTCCAAGGAGAGTAGACTTGCACTCCCTTTCTGATTGGCGGGTTCTCCTCTGAACCTCAGCAGCGTGAACCTTCAAGCTTTGCTATTGAGAGGGTGAGCTACAAGGAGTGGAACTTGTCAAATGACTTCCTTGATGTGCTCCTTTCAGCTCGGAGAACTGCCACAAAGTAGATTGCTGATGCTATGTTACTCTGCTTAGAATCACATGCTGTAGTCCGACATCTAGTGGTATCTGCGGAGTATTGCATCTTGTCTTTCGAGGATCGAAAGGGGACGTCGACATGGGCGTGCCTGTAACACTATCCCTAACGTGACGTGTAGTGTACCCAAAACCCATCACGCGCCAATGTGCTTCAGATAGTTTTTTTCCACCCAGCTAGCTGGTCGCCTTATGCGTAGCTCTTACTAAAATTGCAAAAATTGTTATATTTCCCGACCTCCGGTCATATTTATCTATCGTCCCCTCGATGACGATTGCTTCCTGAACCTCCGCCGAAGTCAGCGAAAGAACTTTCTTCGATGGCTGGGGCTCCGGTCAACTCTGTCGACCGCGTGGCCGGGCCTTCTGGCCAGCCTATACAGTAGAGAGAGTGGGGTCTGGGGGGTTTCTATTCTTTTCAAGAATCTTTCCTTCTCCCCTCTTTGTCCCTTTAGATTTTGTCGCTTTTCAATCTCTGAGCTATGGACAGGACACCATTTAAATGTTGCCCTTAAAAAATTCCCATGGAAAGCCAAGCACCAGCAGTGCAATAAGTGTCTTCCCCTTAATTATGATGAGGTGTTCTGTAAGCTCCTACGTCCTAAGATTATTAAGGATCGTCGAGTAAAGCAGTGGGCAGCCTACGCCACGTCGCAGGCCGAGGGTAGCTCCCCCGCGAAGTGTGATGAGGAGATGAGCGACGACCATGGCTCCACTTCGGAAGCCATAGGCCTTACATCGAAGTGTTCTCGCTCCACGACGTCCGGCCCCGCTAGGAACGACGCAAGTCCTGCTATGGGGAATGTACATCCCGGTGACAGGGACTCACCCGATACTCTGGGCACTAAGTACACAACCCACCGGTACGGCCTCGACTGTTCAGTCGAAGCGATCCAAGGTGCCATCGGGTACGTCCGATATTTCGACCGTACTCGCCGATTCTCATGATCACAACTGCGGCAGCGGCATGGCCGGGCATTCGAAAACTAAGGGTGCCAGCACCAAAAGCCACGCTGCCGTCAAGATGCCTCAGAAGAGCGCGCAATGCCGCTTAAGGCCCTGGTTGTGTCGAAACCCACAGCGCAATCGCCTAAACAGTCCAAACACCTCCCAGTAACGCCAAACATCTCGCTAAGATCGTTTCGGCAGCTAAACTAAAGACGCGTTGAAAGATACGTCGGAACACCCAGAAGGGCGGAAAGATTACTCTGAGAGCCCCTTTTCTTTATCTAAGACTCTGGTTGAGAAATCTTGATGTTCTAGGGAGCAGGATCATCAGGAATAGCCCTTTCCTCCTCTGGCTACTCATCATGGCCAGGGAGAAGTTTGAAGGTTGCATGAACAGTCTGGAAAAGTTTGTAGATTTTTCTGAAAGGTTTGCTCCTAAGAGGCCTCGTGAAGAAAGCCCTTATACACCAATGGCTAAGTTCCAGAGGACTCTGGCTTACTTCATGAAGAGGTCTTTGACCTTACTGATCAAGAAGTTCCTGTTGATCCATACTTTCAGGATGATGATCCCTTTGATGATCCTGCTGATGATCCCACCGATTAGCCCGAGGGATGGGATGACGACCAGCTGGTAGATAGCCAACCTTGGCTATCCCATACCCCGGGCCCCGACACCATATGTATGGACTCGCCCTCCTCCCCACCATTGCGTCAGGCATCACCTGTTGATGACCAGATGGTGTTTAATGCCATCCTAAAGAAGGCAGCAGAACAATTCCAAATTGCCACACAGGAGGCAGTGACAGATTCAGATTTTGTAGAAGACATTTTAAAGGAGAAGCCTCCTGCCAGCCAGGCTATCCCATTAATAAATTCCATTAAGAGGCGCATTGCCCCTTCATACTCTTACGTCCCGTCCCCTTTCCTCAATACTGCACAAGCGTCCCTTCCAAGGGACGAAAGACGGAAACCTTTTCACCAGAAAAACCCTTCTTACCCTTCAAATTTAGAGGTGAAAGGGTACGGCCCTGGGAGCATGCGCTGCCCTGACTCCGCCCTCCGGCGTCACACCTCAGTCCCCTTTTCCGCATCGACGGGAACAGGTCGAATTCACCAGCGCCCCTGGGTTTGGCTTCGGCCATGTATTTATTTAAAAGTATTTTTATTATGATTTTCAAACGAAAATTACATACTGAATAGTCATATTGTAAATAGCATTTGTCAGTGGAAAGAGGGGATGGGGGAAGAGAGGGGAAACTTATAACAAGTAACATAACTTAAACAAACAACAAAGGTCGTCACAGTCTCATGTTTGCTTCCAGAACTAGTCTCGCGCAGAGCGGCGCGGGTGCACAGTCCACTTAGGAGAGGTGTTGGGCTTCCTGGGCAGGGCAAATCGGATTGTCTTGAGGTTTAGTGCCAAACCTGTGTCCAGGGTTTGTAGGTAGATTGGCTTTCTTTCACAGGGGCTTGTCATCAGACGGATGAAACATGTCCCATATCAAAACTTTCCAGGCTTCATAGGTTATGACTGGGCCTTCCCCAGTCTTAATTATTCCTTCCCCCCATAGTATGGTTTCCGCTTCTGACAAGTGTTCTAGGTCCTTAAGCCATTTGGTGTAGCGGGGGCCGGACAGAGTTTTCCAAGTCATAGCGATTGCTCTTTTGGCCAGTATACAGGCCATGTCCATGAATTTGACGATGTGCCTGAACTTGCTTATCCTCGGGTAGGATCCCAGCAAACATTCCTTCAGTTTCCACTCGTAGCGGGTCAAGCCTCCTCGTCTGCACGCTTGTTCGATTCTGGCCCAAAAGTGATGTATCTTTGGGCAGCTCCCGGACATATGTGCCATTCCTGCATCCTCTGAGTTGCATCGGGTGCAAAGCGGGAGCGGGGGGTCTGCTGAATTTGGCGATTCTGCTGGGGGTCATGTATGTTCTGTGGAGAACGTTTAGTTGAATTAATCTGAATCTCGCGTTTCTTGATACTTCTCTGGGAAACTGCAGGATTCTCCCCATTCCTGTTCTGTAAGGCTTATCCCCAAGTCTGTTTCCCATGAGTTCTTTAGGGTGTCGCTCTTGGTATTAGGTCTGTCTGTGAGCTGGGCGTATATCCTGGAGGTGGGCTTCCAGCTATCTCCAAGGTTGTGCAATAGGGTCAGGGTCAGGGTCAGGTTCGCTTCCGGTTCCTCCGGCCATTCGCTCCATTTGTCAGGATGCCTGCCCCCGGAAAGCCAGACCAGGCCCAGCAACCCCGGAAGCAGGCATCATGCCACTTGAAGCATGCCCAAAAACCCCAGTTAGGGGCTGTTTAGCTACAGTCCTGCCGCCTGTGGCGCCAGGCTCATAAGAATAAAGTCAGTCCTGGCGCCATGGGCGCCAGGCTCATTACAGAAAACTTACCTGATGCAGACCATGCTGCATACCTACCTGATGCAGACCTTGCTGCACGAAGCCACAAGCCAAATGAGGCTTAGAGGGACTATTTTACCTCAGGGACTCCTTTCCTCTCGGATGGGGCTGTGGAAGAATACTTACCTGGGACTTCTTCCAAGGCTATTTAAGCCACACCCGGACAGCCACACGTGCTTTGCGTTATTCTGCTTGCTGCAGCGTAACTCTCACCGTGTCTTCAGCAGCTCCAGTCTTCAGCCACGCCCGCTTCAGCCCTGGAACACCTGGAACAAGAAAAGGAGGAGAAGAGGTCAGAACAAAACCCTTACCTGAATCCTTGATCCAGCACATCGTCGATCTGGAAGAGAGAAGCCTTCACAGGTGCATTGCCATGCACCTCGCAGCGCCGCGCTGAACTCACCATCCGGGGCTGCATTCCTTTACTCCATCGCGAACCCAGCATCTCCAGGCCATTCTTCAACACCTGGGGGAGACAAGAACAAATAGGTGAAAGGGCAATACAAACCACCCCCAAAGACTTACCTGATTTACCACGGGGGGGTACTCACCTCATTTCGGGTCGGTGCAGTTAATTCTGCATCATCGCTGTACCCCAGCCCCAAAGGGGAGAACCACAATAGACTTACCAGGATCTTACCAATTGCCACTTAAAATTCTTCTGGTGGTTTAAATCTGCAACCTGCAAGGAATCTGGCAGAGTGAAGATCAGACTTTTGAACTCTTACGAACAATTGGACTTTAGAGTCAATACTGGAACTCACCAATTCCTCCACGCCAGTGAAGTAACTGGTCGTCTACGCGCCCCTGCGCTCGACGCAGGATGGAGAGCTCATCTTTCCAAATCTTCAGGTGAGATTAAGAGGGGACTTCAGGAGTGTTCTGTGGGCAGACAAGGGGAGTGGGAAGGCGGGTTAATGCTCAGATTACGGGAGGTTAATTCCCTTTCTCCATTGCAGAAAGATATTCGTACGAGCCCAACAAACGAAGCTAAGTGGGTCTGTCCAGTCTGTCATCTCGGCTCTACGTGTTACTCTGGTGGAAGCAACAGCGGGCCAGTCCAGATCGACGCCCCCCGTGGGAATCTGGTGAGCGTAACACCATTTTTGTTTTGCCACTTCTCTGATTTTCCGGTAACGGAGGTATTGGCCTTTGGGGAGTCCTTTGTTGATTTCTAGGGAGTCAAACTCTCGGAAGGTGTTTTCGTCGTACATATCTTCCCAGGTGTAGATGCCGTGCCTTTCCCATAGCCTTGTCAGCGCTAGTTCATCTTTGTTGGAGCAAACGTCAGTGGTCATTGGTGTTTCTGGGGAGTATGGATTCTCTGTCCCATATTTTACGGCCCAGCTGAACAAGCAGGGGAGCTTTCGCTGAATGCTTCCATCGGACCCAAAGGATCTCTTTCAGTCGGACCGGAGCTATTAGCTGGGTTAGGAGGTCAGTCTCTGAGGTGGAATCATCTGCTAGCCATTTGGCCACGAAAGTAAGTTGTGCAGCCAAGAAGTATCTTTCCAAATCCAGGAGCTGAACACCACCTACTTTGTATGGTAACATTAATGTATCTAGGGCGAGTTTGTGTCTGGAGCTTCCCCACACCAGATCTTTCAGCAGTGAACCCAGCAGCCGGAAAAAGGCGTCCGGGATGTACTGGTGAATGTTTTGGAAGAAGTACAGGAAGCGTGGTAGCACTATCATTTTAGAGATGGCCACTTCGCCCATCATTGACAGTGGGAGCTTGGTCCAGAACTTCGTGGATTTTCTGAGCCTTTGTACTGCCACCAGGGTGTTACCCCTGTGTGTCTGTTCGGGGGTGTGCCAGATGTTGATGCCCAAGTATCGAAATGTGTGCTGATTTTATGGACCTGACCAGTCCTGCCAGGGGGAATATGCAAGACTTCTCCGGATTGAATGATATCCCTGATACTCTTGCGAAGTTTCTTAGTACCTCCAGGATTGTAGGTATGTTGTGTTGCGGGTCCCTTAGGTAGAGTAAGACGTCATCCGTGTATATTGAGATCACGTGGTATAGGCCTCCAATTTTTATACGTGCATCGAAAAAATGCTTCCTGATGTATATTGCCAGTGGTTCCAGCCCAAGGATGTATAACATCGGAGAAAGGGGATATCCCTGCCTGGTGCCCCTCTGTATGTCCCATGGTGCCGACACCATCCTCCCGGTTTTTACCCTGGCCACCAGAGCCTTGTAGAGGATCTCAACCCACCGGATGAAGTATTCGCCCAGGCCGAATTGTTTCAGGGTAGCCAGGAGACACTCCCAGTAAATGGAGTCGAACGCCTTAATGGCGTCTAGGGAGACTACTGCGTAGGGTTCCTGCGAGCCTGTAGTTTGTGCTATAACATGCTGCAGTCTGCGTAAGTTTGCTGTTGTACTGCGGCCCGGGACAAACCCATTGTGATCGCTGTGTACTAAGGTCCCAATAACTCTTGATAAACTGTTAGCAAGTATGGTCGTAAGAATTTTCATATCATAATTAAGGATGGCTATTGGCCTGTAGGAACCACACTCTGATTTTGGTTTCCCAGGTTTGGGTATGGGGATCACTAGGGTCTCATTCATGCTGCCTGGTAATTTCCCAGTCTCTAAGGCTTCCTTGTGTAGAGTTGCAGTTAGCTCGGCTGTGAATGATTTGTAGAACTCTGGGGGTAGCCCGTCGCTCCCAGGGATTTTACAGGTGGACAGAGCTTTGATCGCCTCCTGAATGTCCTCGATTGTTAGCTCTTGGTTTAATGTGTCTCGCTGGGCTTCTTCTATTGTGGGGAGGCCTATTTGCTCTAGCGTATCATAGATATCGTCCTGGGGTATGATGGAGTCATTGCTGTATAGATGGGAGTAAAAGCTTCTGAATGACTCATTAATCCCTGTTTGCGTAGTGGGTACGGTGCACGTCTGGTCTTTGATTTCGAGGATCGGGAGTTTTCGGTTCTCTTTTTTTTACACAGCCATGAAAGTAGCCTGCCTGGCTTATCCCCCTCCGAGTGAGCCCTGGTGGTTTTTGCAATATAGTCAAATTTCGCCAATCTGGCCCAGGCTTCCTGGCAGTCTTTCCTTGTTGTGGACATTTCCGTTTCAAGTTCCTTAGACTTGGTGGTCATGGCCTCCAGTCGTTTGATCTTCTCCTCACCGCCCTCCAGTTCTTTCTTGAGTGTTTTCCGGATCCCGCCGGCCCTGGCTATGACCTCTTCTCTTACTACTACCTTCAGGGCTTTCCAAATGGTGCTCCATCTGTCCACACTTCCCACGTTGTTGTCCATGTATTCTGTTATTTTGTCACGGAGGAGCCCCTCCGTGAATGCTGCGTCGGTCTTGGCTTCGGCCATGTGTTAGGGAGAATTCTCTGTTTAGGCTGAATTTCCCAGCCTAGTGAGTCCCCCAGCAGCTTTGCTGGATTTTTGGAGTTTGTTTTTTTCTCTCCTGCCAAGAGTGAGACTTTTTTTCCCACTCTTGGACATGATTTATGGTGTTCCTTTGACTGTTAATGTGTTTTCTGGGCTATGGGGTCCTTTACTCCATAGGATCTCATGTGTTTTTACTATGTGTGTTACACAGCACCCTCCGTGCAGTGACACAGGGGTGTCATAGTAACACCCCACCATAGACTCCATACCCTGGGACTGACTACTCTCCCCCAGGGCATGTAAAGTCACCATTGGCTTTACTAGTCCCAAATTATGAACAGAAACCAGTACAAACCATCATATTGTGGACGTACTGGTCGGGGCAATTCGATTGCCCCGGGTCTGTTAGTCGAGGGGGCACGTCTCCGTCCCCCCTAATCAAGTTTTGGCTGGTGGCAGTGGATACTACTTTTTATATTCGACCGCGAATATATCCCTATGGGATTTTCCCATTGTTCGAGGCTACCAACTTTAATTATTTAATTCTCATAGCCTCGAACATACCGCCGGTTTATTTATTTAATATTAATTCGCCGGTTGGTATTTTTTGCCAGGACTCGATTCTAAAATGGCATTTGTGTTCTCTTCTGTGACTCCAACCCAAGTCGAGCCCTTTGTTCCACTTTTGGCGGGCTTCTCCACAGAAGCCTCCAAAAGTGGTGCCACTCTGTATGGGTACCACAGGGGGTGTGAGAGGGGGTTTAGGCACCCTGGACTGAGTTACCTTGGTTCTCAAGTCGCACTCTTGTGTGATTGGCCCAAGTGGTGAGCCGGCCAGCTCACCACTTAGCATGTTTGATTGACAGCTAGGCTGAGTGAATGGGGGTGTGCTGCATAACAGCAGGGCTTTTGGGACTGGAACTTCAGAAGTCGCCACAGGACCTGAGAATCCGACGAGGGAGAAGCTGAGCCGACCTGCTACAACGACACCACCGGTGGAGCCCTGCGGAACCGACTCGCCACTTCCCAACGACAGAGAAGATCTCCCTGCTGGAGAGTCTTCTTCCCCCGACTGGTGGGCACAACCAGTTTACCTTCTTTTCCTCGCATCCCAGGACGTCTTGTGGTCGAATTGCCCATGCCAAGCACCCCGGCAACCGGATAGCCACTTAACACTGGACCGCGAACAAAAGGACCGCTCCTTTTAACTGAGAACTCTGCGGCTGGTTTCTTCCCTGGCAGTGCAACGGACTCCTGTCTTCCTCCCCGACGAGATCCTCTCTTCCCCCGGACGAAGCACCGACTTACATCCGCTGCCAGGAACAACTGCCCCCGCTGGAGTATTCTCGCCACTTTAAGGTACTGTGTCTGCCAGGCCTCCCTTTCTAAAGATTGCTACAAGGTAATAATAATCCCTTAACCTTCTGTACTGGGCTGGCCGCCTTGACCATCTAACTGGTCCCTTTCTTTTGGTCCAACTCTTTCTGAACCTTTTCGAGACTTTTGTGCACTTTTCAACCGTGTGACCTTGGACACATTTCGTTCTGATCCTCTTAAAGTGGATCCGGCTTTCTGAACTCTAACTTCACGGTTTGACTCTACCTTCCTCTCTTGCTGTGTTCTCTTGAAAGTGTTGGGATCTGTTTCAATTTATGCTCTGCCTTTCTCTCCCTTTTTAACTGGATTATTAGAGTGCCATCTGTGTTAAGCGCTCACTGCTGTCTGAAAATAAGTGGGGCTTTACTTAAGACTTGTTTAATATTCTTTTAATGGAGTGTATATCTTTTAGTGACCATGTTTTTGAACTGCTTACAATTAGTGCCTGTGTGTTTTACTAGATATGATTTTAAATAAATAATTATATCTCTTTTACACCAAACTCTGGTCAGTGTTTGCTTGTTCTACTGTGTTCTTTTGACCTATTGTGAATACTCTGTATACTGCCCAACTCTTCTTGAGGGAAGTCTGACTGCTCAGCCACAGATTCCAAGTGAATATGTGTGGTACATACTGCTACCAAGTGGGTTTACTGCCAAACACCTGTAGTCTTAAATCTTTTGCAGTGGTCCCAGAGGGAACTGCACAGGTTTCTGCCTAACACCATGTAATTCCACGCGCGGATACTTCTTCTGTTTTTTTTGTCTTTAATATCATTCAGGTACTCTGTCCTCAGGCATCACTCTCCTCCCCGGCGCATGTCGACTTCCACAGGGTTCAGCAGGTGTCCATCCTGCGATAGGCTCTTCCCAACTTCAGACCCCCACACCTTCCTACATCCAGACCACGGTTGGCAAGCTTGTACAGCATCCGACGCCCTGTCATCGAGGTCGCTGAAGAACAGACTAGCCAGGTGGAGGGAGCTCTTGCAGAAGTCGCCTCCAGAGGACCTCAAGAACCTTGTGAAACCTCGATCCAGGCCCAAAGTAGGGACTCTATTTTCCATTGCACCCTACAAGGGAGACTCCTTCCCAAGGACTCGCCCGTGCGGGAGGGGCCGCTCAGGTCCTTGTACCAGCATGTGCACCAAGGCTGCTCCAGCTACCGGCCTACAGGCTGAGGGATCATCGGATCCTCCCAGTGACAGTGTTGAGGCACCGGAAGGATCTTTTACCGGGTCTTCACCCGAGGGGCTCCGCCCTTGTACCAGCATCTTGTCCAAGGGGACACGCCCTAGTACCGGCAATAAGTCAGAGGGGGCGCCTAAACGCAGCTCTTCCGACCCCCGGACCAAGGGTGTGACACCTTCCGGGTCTAGGCCAGAGGAGCAGGGAAGGCCTCGTGATCCACACTCAAGAGTCTTGGAGGAGGCTGGGCCCAGCGAGCCAAGCAACACAACGCAGCAGGCAGTTCCACAAAATGGCTGCCGCGCCAGACATCAGCACCCGTCCAGCGCCATTCCAGGATTTCGGCGAGGCACGTGTTTCAAGGTGGGACTGGGCTCAAACAGGTACGTGACCTACAGCCTATCGGTCATTTGTGCAGAGCAGTATCCCGCTGCGTCCGTATGGGCACGGTATGCAGCGGCTCCAACCCTTCTGTATCCCCTTCCATGCCTCCGGTCTGTGAAGACAGGTTCTTTGAGCGGTTCCTCAGGCTCATGAAGTCCCCTCGGATGGGGGTTATCCTCAGGGATGCCATCAGGGACGTGCTCCTTCCAATGCTTTTGGCACCACAGGCTCCTCCGCCGGCGCTCCCGGCCCCGGCGCAGCGTCTGCAACCAGCCCCCCAGCTGATTCCTCAGGCTGTTGCGTACCAGCCTCCTCCTCAGCCTCCGGCTCCGGTCCCCATACCCGAGCCTCCGGCTCCCGCTACTCCCCCACCTACGCAGGATCCTCCTAACCCACAGGATACGGATGAGGAGGAGGACCCTAAAACTTCCTCGTCAGCCAAAGCCTTCCACAAACGTCTTCCGGGGCTTGCAAAGTAAATTTCGTGGAACCCTGGATAGTATCCACTGGGTACCGCCTTCCCATCCCAGCCTCTCCTCCTTCCTCCACTCCACTCCACTCCCTCAAGTTGGGACAGCAACTCTTCTGGCGGAGATCAGGTCGCTCGTAAAGAGCCAGGCCGTGGAGGAAGTCCCAGCAAGGCTTGGGCTTTTACTTCAGGATTTTTGCCATTCAAAAAAGTACCAGGTGGGCCTGAGGATTGTGCTGGACCTTTCCACCCTCAACCTTTCCTTACCTCAACAAAAATTCAAGATGGTTACACCAGCTTTTATAGTGGAGACATTGTGCAGAGGAGACTGGATGTGCTCCCTGGATCTGAAGGACGCGTACCTACACACCCTGATTTCGCAGCCCCATCGTTCTTTCCTACAGTTCAGGATCATGAGCTACCATTTCCAATACAAGGTCCTTCCTTTCGGCCTCAACTCGACCCCCAGAGTCTTTACCAGACTCATGAATACTGTGACTGCCCTCCTCAGAGCGCAGGGCCTCCACATCTACCCATACCTCGACGACTGGCTCGTCAGGGCTTCATCTCTGGAAGCGGTTCACCACTCTTCCCACGCCCTTATGAACACAATGCACAATCTTGGCTTTTCACTCAATCTCAAGAAATCACGGCTACAGCCCACTCAGACTGATATTCTTGGGCATCATCTGGGACACGTGCTCCGAGAAGGTGTTTCAGTCGGAGGACAAGATCTCGGCCATCAAGAGGGCCACCGCCCACTTCCTCAGCAGAGAGGTGACCTCGACATGGTGGTACCAGCATCTCCTGGGTCTCTTGGCGGCGGTCCTACTAGCCGTCTCAGACACAAGACTGAGGATGAGGAGGATACAGATGATCAACGTTCCTCCATCTCTCCACCAAGACCTCACATGGTGGTCCATGGACTGCAACCCACGGATGGGCAAACCCTTCCGGCCTCCCACCCCGCAGGTCACTATCACCACAGACTCCTCGCTCGGGGCTGGGGAGCCACCCTGGACGATCTCTCGGTCCACGGCACCTGCACTCGACAGTCAATTGGTTGGAGCTGAACGCCATCTGGCTAGCGCTCAGGGCATTCCTGCCACTTCTCAGGGGCAAGGTTGTCCTCATCCAGACAGACAACTCTACCAGCATGTACTATGTCAACAAGCAGGGAGGCACCAGATCTCCTCCTCTGTGCAGACTGGCAATCGGAATGTGGGAGTGGGCCCTGGAAAACATCGACCTCACGGCTGTCCACCTTCCGGGGGAATCCAACCTGGAGGCGGACAGGCTCAGCAGGTTGGGAGCGGATAATTACGAGTGGCAGCTAAACTACCTTGTTATTCAGGAGATCTTCAACATATGGGGTCTCCCTCAGGTTGGTCTTTGCCACCTGGCACAACAAGAAATGCCCTCAGTTCGCCTCCTGGCAGGGACATGGCTGCGACTCCCTGGGCGGCGCATTTTGGATTCATTGGAACAGCATGACAGCGTACGCCTTCCCGCCCACTCCGCTAATTCCCAGTGATTTGCAAGATCATGGAGTCTTGCCGGCTCAACATCATTCTAATAGCTCCCTGGTGACCAGCCAGGCCATGGTTCTCGGAGCTGCTCAGCCTCTCAGAGATGCCACCCATTCACCTTCCGACGGGCCCTGCACATCTTCTGGTGCAACAGGGGGGCGGGGTCATCCACCCTGTGCCACAGAAACTGGCCCTCACAGCGTGGTTCCTGAGCAGGTAACGCTAAGGCACCTCAGCCTCTCCAGGCTAATCTGGAAATCAAGAAGGGCTCAAGGAGCAAGGCTACCAGGGCCCAGTATAAAATAAATGAACCAGGTTCTGCCACTGGGCAGACTCCAAGAAAATCGACCCCGTGGCATGTACTTTGGACGACGTGCTCTCCTTCTCGGCATATCTCGCCCACTCTGGCGTGCAGGTGGACACCTGCCGCACTTACCTCGCAGCCATCGGGCTTACAGGAATTCGGAGGAGGGGTGGTCTTCTCCTCCTCCACTCTTATTGTCAAGAAACATTTGGCATTGCTCGCAAGGCTCTACCCGCCCATCAGGAGGCCACACCCTGTGTGGGACCTGAACATAGTCTTGGGCGCCCTGGCGCACAAACTGTTTGAACCAATGACGTCTGCGGACATCAGGCTGGTCACCATTAAGACGGCCTGACTAGTCGGCCTCACTTCGGCTCACAGAGTCAGCGAAATCCAGGCGCTGGTCGCCTCAGAACCATATACTACCTGTCACAGGGACAATGTAGTCCTGCAGACACACCCAGCCTTTCTGCCTAAGGTACCATCTGCTTTCCATTTGAATCAGGAAATGGTCCTTCCTACGTTTTTTGCTGATCCTAAGGACGAGACACAGAGGGTCCTGTACTGCCTGGATGTCAGGCGGGCCCTGAAATTCTACCTTGACGGGACCAAGGGCTTCCACAAATCAGACGCCCGGTTTGTCACTTTCGGAGGTGCAAGACCAGGCTATCAGGCCTCCAAGGTCTCCATATCCCGTTGGATGGTCTTGGCCATCAAAAAAGCATGCGAGGGCCAGCACAAGCCGCTTCCGGCGAACATGTACGCCCACGCAGTCAGGGTCAATGCAGCGGCCATTGCATTCCAGCGCCACGTCCCTTGGCAAGTCATAAGCAGGGCGGCCACTTGGGCCACTCCTTCGGCTTTCTGCAAGCATTACTGTTTGAATGCCGGCTCTAGATCAGATGCGGCTTTCGGACCAGTAGTTCTCAGGAACGTATTTGCTTAAGGAGGGTCTCATCTCCACCCTGGGGCTATATTCAGTTGTAATCGCCCATGCAGTATGGAGGAAAGGGGACAGGACGAGTTACTAACCATAGTGACTAACGTACTCTTAGTCCATAGTCCCCTTTCCTCCATACGTCCCACCATCCTGCTCCCCCCCCCTTAAAAATACTGGTGTCATTAGGCAATGTTAAATCTATTGTCGACGCATCAATGGGGACTGAGGTGTGGCGCCGGAGGGCGAAGTCAGGGCAGCGCATGCTCTCAGGGCCGCACCCCCGCGCGCGCCTCCAAATTTAAAGGGGAAGAAGGTTCTTTCTGGTGAAAAAGGTTCCGCCTCCCGTCCCTTGGAAAGGATGCCCATGCAGTATGGAGTAAAGGGGACTATGGACTAAGAGTACATTAGTCACTACAGTGAGTAACTTATAATGTATTAACGTCCTCACAAACCAGGGCTGTTAACCCACGGGTGGAAAAAAATGTCCGCCCTTCCCCCTACTGACCCCCTTTATATTAAAGGACATACCACACGGGATTCTCTGGTGGTCACGATGACAAGGAAGAGGGCAGGTGTCCCCTTGTCCACAGGCGAGGCACTGCCTGACAAAGAATGTAAGAAATTGTACACTCTGGGAAAGAGAATAACTACTGCAGCAGTATGCTCCACCCACATAGCCAACAACACCCCGCTTTTCGCCAGCGATTCAGATGTTCAATGGAACCTGCTGCAGGAGGGCCTACAGGAGGTCCCTGAACCGGTGCGTACTTGCCTGCTTACAATTGTATCTGAAGGTAAGCAGGTGAATCATAACATTCTCAAGAATACTTTAAACGCTGCAGAGACAGCGTGAAGGAATTTAGCCCAGGATACCCTGCCAAAGCGTCACTCCTGGTTGAAAAACTCTGGTCTCAAACCAGAGACTCAGGCGGCATTAATCAACAAGCCGGTGGAGGACACCATCCTGTTCGGCAAAACCTTTGATGAGGCGCTGGAAACGGCAAAGAAGGAGCACAAGACTTTGAAGACTTTGAACCAAATTACTCAAAGACCCTTTCAACAGAAAGGGGGAGGTTCTCGGCGCTCCTTTCATGGCCAGTCCTACTCTCGCTCCCCTCACAACCAATATGGTTCCAGGAACAATTGGTCCTCAGGACAGGGGTCTACCTCCTCTACCCCGTATCCACCTAGGGGACAACGCTGTGGGAAAGGTAGGGGTCGTAATTCCGCCCCCAGAGGCTCCCCGGCATTCAGACATGACTCAGATCCGGGCCCTCCCATGTCTCCCCGGTCGGGGGACGTATAGCATCATTCTTGCACGCATGGAAGGGGATTACAACAGGCCAGTGGGTGCTCAAGACAGTCGCCCATGGTTACTGCATCGAGTTCAACTGACCACCTCAATTCAGACCTCCGAGATCAAGATGCCTAACACCAGAACACCTGCGGATCCTGCTGCAAGAGGTCGAGATCCTGCAGGAAAAGGGCACTATCGAAGTCGTCCCTCTTCTACAGGTAAACAAGGGTATTTCTTCAGTGTACTTCCTTGTACCCGAAAAGGATCTCACCAGGCGCCCTATGCTAGACTTGCGCCCAGCGAACAAATTTGTCAAAGCTCAAAAGTTTTGTATGGTAACTCCTCTGCTGACGCAGGGGGATTACATGGCAACATTGGACATGAAAGATGCATACTTTCATATTTCAGTGTTGCCAGCACACAGGAAATATCTAAGGTTCATGATAGAGGACAAGCACTACCAATTCAAGGTCCTCCCCTTCGGCATTGCCTCAGCCCCAAGGGTGTTTACAAAGGTGCTGGCAGTGGCAGCAGCACACCTGCGCAGACAATCCATCCCAGTTTATTCTTACCTCGACAACTGGCTCATAACAGGGGATTCCTACGGAACATGCCTGTCAAATACCCAAAAGATGATAGACCTTTTATTCTGTCTAGGATTCTCTATAAACGAGAAGCAATCCAGCCTAGACCCCAGCCAAGTCAAGCAGTTTCTGGTGACCTAATTCAGACAGAGATGCTGTTTCAGATCCCTCAGTATGTAGCCAGTCGAGAGGTGACAGTACGCAAGGCCATGAGACTTTTACGAATAATGGCATCCTGCATTTGCTTGGTTCCTCACGCACGTTTGCGCATGAGTCTCATGGAGGAGTGGCTCAACAGCCAGTGGTATCAGGCCAGCAGACAATGCTACGATCTAGTAGTTGTCTCGGCAGCCCTCGTTCTCTCTCTGCAGTGGTGGTTGAGGGAAAACCTCTTTAAGGGGAAAAACTTCACCTCCCCCGCAGTAGAAGCCACTCTCACGACAGATGCATCTCTCACAGGTTGGGGGGTGGGTGGGCTCACCTCCTTCAGCAGAAGGTGCATGGCGTTTGGTCCCCAGCAGTAGCGTCCAACCACATAAACCTGTTGGAGCTGTTGGCAGGGTTCAAAGCACTGAAGGTGTTCAGACACAGTTGTAGGGGAAAACGGTCCTGATCCTCACAGACAGCACCACGGCCATGTACTACCTAAACAAGCAAGGGGGCACTCTCCAGGGCTATCCAAACTGTCCCAGAACATTTGGCAGTGGGCTCTCAAACACAAGATGTTCCTGTTGTCTCAACACGTTCCAGGGGAACTCAATCTTCTAGTGGATGTGCTCTGCAGAGACTTCCCACTGCCCTTGGAGTATATATGGCGACTACACGAGGACATCATCTCCGTCTTCGCAGAATGGGGGTTCCCAGAGATCGACTTGTTTGCAACTCTAGAGAACGCACAATGCCTAGATTACGCCTCCAGGTACCCTCCACCGATCCAAAGGGAACGGTCTCTGTATAACATAGTCAGGGAAATGTTTTGCACTCCACCCCACCTGACCCCACCCCCCCACTCCTCTACTCAACAAGATTGTGCATAAGATGCACCAGAAACCAGTCACAATGATATTGGTGGCCCCGATGTGGGCCCGCCAACCCTGGTTCTCCCACCTGATGGAGATGTCTCTCCTCCGATGAAACTGCCTAGCCCATACAACATGTTATCTCAGGACAAGGGGGAAACACTTCATCCATGCCCGCAAACTCTGAATTTAGCGGCCTGGCTCCTGAAGTCATAGAGTTCGGGCACCTCCAACTTCCTAAGAGATGCATGGACATAATTAGAAAAGCAAGAAAGCCTAACACCAGACTTTACTACCCCAATAAATGGAAATGCTTCGTCATCTGGTGCAATTCCAAGTGCATCAATCCAATTGACTGCTCCCCTACTCATATTGTGTTATACCTGAATCATCTACTTGACTCAGGTCTGGTTGTCAGTTCCCTGAAGGGTCACTTAGCTGTACTCTCCTCCTACACTATGTCCCAACAGAAGGTGTCATGGTGAAAGATAAAGCTTTCATGGAAGGGTTTAAGAGAATTCATCCCCCCATTTCTAACCCAGCTCCCGGATGGGACCTAAATGTGGTATTAACCAGATTTATGGGGTCTCCTTTTGAGCCTATGCATAAGTCTCAAAGCTCTTACTTAAAAGGCCGCCTTCCTAGTGGCAGTCACTTCTATAAGAGTCAGTGAACTATAGGCCCTTTCAATTCTAGACCCTTTGTTAAAATTCAGAGATAAGGTGGTTCTGCGCACTCACCCTCTGGTTGCGCCCAAATGTATTACCTCGTTCCATGTGAACCAGTCTAGAGAACTGCCATCTTTCTTTCAGAACCCCACTAACATGACGGAAAGAAACCTACACACAGTGTGCGCAGGGCAGTCATGTACTACCTGGAAAGAACTAAACCACTAAGAAAAACGAACCAGTTTTTCGTTTCAGTGGCAGCTGGTAGAGAAGGTGATCCTGTCTCTAAATCGACTATCTCAAAGTGGATTGTCAATTGCATCACACTCTGCTACACTCTTGCCAAGAGAGATCTGCCCTTTAAGCCTAGAGCGCACTCAACTCGTGGCACTGGGGCTTCCATAGCATTCATTGCAAATGTTCCTCTTGAGTCCATTTGCAAAGCGGCAAACTGGAGTTCTGCGCACACCTTTACAAAACACTATTGCCTAGATACTCACTCTAGGTCTGATTCTCAGGTGGGACAATCAGTACTAAAAAACCTTTTCACTACTGTTCCTTCTCACACCCTACCTCCAACTCTGGGTACTGCTCGCTAGTCTAAGCACAGCATGTGATTCTAAGCAGATTAACAAGCATCAGAAGACATGCATTACTTACGGTAACATTTCTGATCCTCCCCACTCGGATGCAAGGAACATAGATGTCCTTCTACTCTTCTCTCTTTTCTGTACTCTCACGATGGTCATAAGGCATATAATCGGAGGGACCTCAATGCGTGAGGGATTTTGGGTACACTACACGTCACGTTGGGGATAGTGTTACAGGCATGCCCATGTCGACGTCCCCTTTCGATCCTCGAAATACAAGATGCAATACTCTGCGGTTACCAATAGATGTCGGACTATATGCACAGCATGTGAATCTAAGCAGATACAATTATCAGAAATGCTATTACGGTAAGTAATGCATGTCTTATTCCTGCAGATGGTATACATTGTTATCTTGGGGCCAGGAGAGAGATATGGACCCTTCATTCTGTTAGTTAATCCAGGTTGCAGATTTCTTGCATGTCCTTGGCCCAAGCGTGCCTGCAGATTGGCACTGTTGAGGGATACCTCACTGCTAGTTGTGTTGGTTTTTTTTATACGTTTTTTTTGCTTTTTTAACAAGTTACATGAACACATATCCCCCACGCCCCCCGTTCCCTGGCCAATGCCCCCCCCCCTCACATCCCTCTCTCGCCTGATCCAAGAGCACACCTTGCTTGTGTTCGTGGTTTGTAGTCCGGGCGCAACTGCTATAACTGGTCGTTGGCCTACTCCCCTGGGCCAGCCGCCCAGTTGGACCCGCTGTGCCAGCCCTTCACAAATCAGACTCATCTTGCGGCTGGATTATTCCAAGAAGTTCCATGGCCTTGGGGCACCAGGCCCGGCGAGCACCAGCTTTTAGGTAAGACAGTAATTTGGACCAGTCGGAAATTAACCTCGTGTTCGCCTTGGATTGAGTAAGTGAGCCATTCCATGGCTACTAGTGACCAGATTATAGCTATCCATTCATGTTCGTGTGGAGGTTTTTTCGATTTCCATTTTCGAGCCAGGACCAATGCTGCCAACATCATCATCATCACGTATAGCTTACGGGCTGCCTTAGTTGCGATGCCTTCCCGGACCCCGTTTAGACCTAACAAATACAGCCCTCTGTTCGCCCACCCAGGACTTTGGTAACCGCCCGCTGTACTTGTTTCTAGAACTGGTCAGTTTTTGGGCATTCCCACCAGATATGAGCCCAGGAGCCCACTCCTCTGCACTCCCTCCAGCATAGCCGCGAAGTATTGGGGAATATTTTGTTTAGCCTAATCGGGGTTAGGTGCCACTGGAGCATCAATTTAAGCCACATCCCTCTAATTTGGATCGATCTTGTTAGTTTGGGGATCTGTACCCACAAATTTTCCCATTCTGGTTCCCCTATCTCCCGCCTCGTATCCTCTGTTAGGCAGAATCCTGTGCAGTTCCCTTACGGAGCACTACAGAAGATTAAGACTACAGGTGAGAGCAATAAATCCCGTTGTGTATCAGTCTGTACCACAAAGATTTATTTGGTAGCTGTGGCTGAGAAGTCAGACCTATCTCAAGAGGGATATGAAAAGTATTCAGGGTTTACACAATAGGACCACAATACTATGGCACAAGGAAACACTAACCAAAGCTTAGTTTTTTAAAAGAATATATATTTATTTTACACACTTCTAGATAAATACATATCTCACAGTTCTTAAGCAAGTTAAATTCAGTCAAGAAAAAGTATACACAACTCCTTAGTGAAATTGTAGACCAGTTGAACCAAAGTGAAAACTGAGCAAAACGGCACAGTGAAAACTAACCACAAATGGTATTTTAGCAATTTCTCCCAAGGGAGGGAAAGCACAAGTTATATAGAAATATCTTCTTACACACCCTAGCAATACTTCACAGAAGTATGTGAACAAGTTTAGGCAAGGCAGTACTTTAGCATAAAGAATACTTAAATGAAAACCGAGCAAAATGGCACTTCACAAGTTTAAAAAATGGGAAGGAAAAGGTGGTTATAAGAAGTAGGTGCACCAACACAGTTCTAGTTGAGAAGCAATCTAGAGAGGGCAGTTTTAACAAATGTAGCCAGTCAATAGGCCTGTGCCAGAGTCAGTGGTATAGGGCAAAGGACCCAGGAGCAAAATGTTCTTGTAGCTGCAGTCAAGTCTTTGATTAACGATTCGAAAAGGTGGATGCAGCAGGTGAAAGACCATGTTAAAAGAGAGGGGCGGCCAACCCAATAGGTAGGTAAAGGATTTAAAACCCCTTTAGCCTTACCACGCGAAAGGGCGGCCTGGCGGAACAATGTACCTTTAAAATGAAGACGTGGCTCCTGCAGTGTCGGTTGTTCCTGGTAGTTCCTGCAGTTCGGGGATCCAGCAGAGGAAGAGAGGCTCTCGTCATGGAGCAAGGTTCGAGTTACTGCACTACCCAGGGATGAAACCAGCTACGGTGCTGCCCGACAAATTAAAGGTACGCTCCTTTAAATCGCGGTCCGGGTGGACGGGTGCCTTGCTATCCGGTCTCCAAGTACAGGGTACTGGCGATTCGACCAGGGCAGGTCCAGGAAGGCGATTGGCAAACTGGTTGGCCCCACCAGCTCAAGGGAAGAAGGCTCTTGCAGATGAAGATCTCCTCTCATCGTGTGGAGAAAAGTGGTGAGACGCTGCAGCAGGGCTTCACCAGTGGTTCAGTCGTTGCAGATGTCTTTGGCTTCTCTCCTCTTCGGCTTCTTAGTTCCAGTGGCAACGTCTTGCTCTTCCAGTCCTCAGGATCCTGCTTTTATTCAAAAAGACCCCCATTCATACAGCCTAGCTGTCACTCACACAGTGGAGTGGTCATCCTTGGCGGGAGACCCTCCAGCCTATCAGGGCAGAGTGCGACATGGGTTGCTGAGGCAACCCTGTCCAGGGGTCCTACTCCCCTTCCCACACAATGGATCCACCCCAGACTCAGTGGCGCCGAAAGGAGGGCTTCTTGGCAGAAGCTTGCCAAAAGGACGAACAAAGGATCCCCCACCTGGGTTAGGAGTTCAGAGAAAGACACGAGAAATAATTTATATTAAAGTTCTGGCAAATAAAACCTACCGGAGTAAAGTTAATTTTAAAATAAAGCAGCGGTATGTTAGAGGCTGTCAGAAAATGTGGTAGCCTCGAACAATCGGAAAATCCCATAGAGAAATATTTGCGGTCGAATATTAACGGTAGTAACCACTGCCACCAGCCAGAAACCTTTGAGAGAGGGACTGTACGGTACCCTCTCGAAAATGAACATAGGGGAAAAACTATGAACCCCTTCCAGTACCTCCATAGTAAGATGGGTTGTACTGGTTTTGTTCAGATAGATTGACTAGTAAAGTCAATGGGGACTTTACATACCCTGGGAGACAGTAGTCAGTCCCAGGGTATGGAGTCTATGTTTGGGGGTCGCTACGACACCCCTGTGTCACTGCACAGAGGGTGCTGTGTAACACATGTGAATAAAGATGGTTCCTATGGAGGTGAGAAAAACCCCATAGACATTAAACACAAAAATAGCCTAGAACACACATAGCAAAAATGTCTAAGAGTGGGGAAAAAGGGTCTCACTCTTAGCAGGAGAAATAAAAACCCCTTCAAATCCAGCAAAGCTGCTGGGGGACTCTATTGGTAAGGGAAATTAGCCATAGAATGATAATTCTCCCTAACATCCTCTTCCCATTTCTTCATATAGTTCCTGCTCGGTAGGGCCTCTCCCTGCTTAATATTTTTATAAATGGACGCTAGTACCCCCTGTCACCCGAGTCTTTGTCTAGGTACTTTTCGAAAGGGGTGAGAGGCCGGGGCCCTGCCTGCTTTACTGATGGATGAGAAAGCCAGTGCCTCATCTGGACATAGGAAAACCGCTACCTCTCCCGTATATCAAAGTCCTTTTTACACTGCTCAAATTGTTTGACCTTATCTCTGTCAAACATGTCTCGTATCATCCGGCATCCCCCTTGGGGCCAGAGATCAAAAGCCAATGCTTGACTGTGTCCTGGGGTGAACTGCGGGTTGCCAAGCAGGGGTATGTATGGGGAGGAGTAAGATGTGATGTGTGCCCATTTTACTGCTTGGTCCCATGCGTCTCCTGTTGTCGAGGTTATTTCGCTGCAGTACATTTGGTAAGTTCTGTCCGACCTCAGTATCCACAGCATCCCCTCTAGGTTCCCTCCCACCACTGCTCTGTCCATCGCCCTCCAGATCTTCCCCCCTTTCGTTCCTTTGCCAATCCCTGATGACCCGGATTTGTGCCGCCAGATAATATGCCCTGAAATCCGGCTATCTCATGCCTCCTCGGACTGTCAGAGCTCTCATTAGCTTTGCCGCTACTCTCGGGTGCTTCTGGTTCCAGACAAAACGGTTGGTTATTTTCTGGATGCCTCTGAAGAAGAACGCTGGGATGGGTGTGGGGAGAGCCGTAAAGTAGTATAGCAGTTGAGGTAAGATCGCCATCTTTAAGGCATTGATGTGTCCCAGCCATGATATAGATAGGGGCCCCCAGTCAATCATTTTGGTTTTGAGCTTCTCTAAGAGAGGTGGATAGTTTGCCTCGTATAGGTCCCCCACCGTTTTGGTCAGGTGTATTCCCAGGTACTTTAAAGATTTGTCGACCCATCTATATTTGTAAGCCCTTTTAAGATCTTGCTCTGGACTCTCTGACAGAGAGAGGGAGAGGACTTTGGATTTGTGCGTGTTAATTTTTAGCCCTGCCACCTGGCCAAACCGGTCTAGTTCCCTGCCCACTGCTCGCAGAGAGGTGACGGGCTGAGTCAATGACAGAATCATGTCGTCCGCAAAGGCGCCCACCTTGTGGACGAGGCCTCCGAACGGTATTCCCTTTATATCCTTGGCTTCCCTTATAGCTGCCAGAAATGGCTCCAGGTGTTGAGCATAGAGAAGAGGGGACATTGGGCAGCCCTGTTTTGTGCCCCTTCCTACCGGAATTGGGCCTGACATTCGGCTGTTAATTGCTAGTCGGATGAGTGGGTTTTGGTAATTGGCCCTAACCCGATCCATGTAGTTGGGTCCAAAGCCCATCTTGACCATGGTGGCGAAAAGAAATCCCCAATCCACCCTATCAAATGCCTTCTCTGCATCTATTGTTTGCAAGAGGGCCAGTATTTTTCTTTTCTGGGTCTTTTCAGTAAGATGAGCTAATCTTCTTACGTTATCTGATGTTTGTCTGCCTCTAATAATTCCAGACTGGTCTGGGTGTATTAATTTGGGAAGAATCGTGTCGAGCCGATTAGCTAGTACTTTGGTATGTATTTTGGTGTCGACATTTATTAAGTCTATAGGACGATAGGACCCACAATCAGTTGGGTCTTTGCCCTTCTTATGTATTAGAATCACTTTTGCTTTGTCCATTGTTTTGGGAAGGACCTTGGTGATACCAATATGGTTAAATAGTTTAGTAAGGTAGGGAATTAAGACTTCTTTGTGTTCTTTGTAAAATTCGGTTACAAACCCGTCTGGGCCCGGGGATTTATTGGTAGGTAAGTAGTTGATTACCCTTCTAACTTTGTCTGATGTTATCTCGCCTTCCAGGAACTCCCTATCCTCCAACGAGATCTGTTGGATGTCGGTCATGTCTAGATAGGCCACCTGGTCAGGGAGAGCCGGATTGTTGGAGCTGTATAGTGCAGTGTAAAATTTATGAAATGCCCTTTCTATGTCTGTATTGTTGGTGCACATATGACCTCCCTCTCCCTTGATTTTTAGGATGGTTTTGTCCCCTACCTCCTTCCTCAGCATTCTGGCCAGAAGGCGGTCGGATTTATTGGCTTTAATATAGTATCTTTGGCGCAGACGGAGGAGGTTACGCTCCGCAGCTCTTGCTTGTATGAGATTCGACTGCCCTCTCACTGCCCTATATTCTCTTTTAATGGCTGCTGACTGTTTGGAGCCCATCTGAGCCATTATTCCTTTGAGTTTGGCTTTCAGTTGTTGCTCCTCCAGTCTCATCACTCGTTCTCTTCTGGCCTTGATAGCTATGATTCTCCCGCTAATCGTAGCTTTGAGGCCGTCCCACCAAATTTGCAGTGCCGTGTAGACCCAGTTGTTCTGCTTAGCGAACTCTGTTACCTCTCCCTCTATCTCCCTGACGAGGGTGGGGTCTTTGAACAGCGAGACCGGATATCTCCACTGCCAAAAGCCTGGGGAACCCTGTGGTCTGGTTAGTGACAGGGTTTGTGGAGCGTGATCAGCTAGGGTGATTGCCCCTATTGCCATGTCCGTTGCTATCCCTACCAGGGGTTTTGACAGCCATATGTAGTCGATACGTGAGTGTGTCCTGTGTGCATGCGAGTAAAAGGTGTAGCCCTCTCTATTTCCTTGGAGTTCCCGCCACGCGCCGACTAAGGCCAAATCTTGGATTTTCTTTAAGAGGTCTCCTGAGGGTCTCCCCTGCCTCCCCATGAGGTCGAGCTCCTGTCTTTCAGGGGTTCCCAGGCCAAGTTAAAGTCTCCCGTTAGCAGAATATGTGCCCTAGCAAATTTCCCCAGTCGCGTGAGGGTATTTTGAATGAACGGGTCCTGAGCCTGGTTTGGTGCATAGAGGGTGGATACTGTGTAGGTCGCCGCCCTTCCCTCAAGGGTCACCGCTAAATACCTCCCCTGGTTGACTTTCTGCATCCCTGTGATTGCCAAGTCCAGACCATCTTTCCGGGCAATCAAAACGCCCCCTTTTTTGCTTGCTTGTGTGGCCTGGATAATTCTGGAGTATCCCCAGAATTTTATCCTCTGCGTATCCCTAGTATGTATGTGGGTCTCCTGTAAAGTTGCTATATGAGGTTGTTCCCTCCTCAGAAACCACTCTACCTTCTTCCTTTTAACCTGCGAATTGAGCCCGTTTACGTTTAATGATAGTAACTTCAATGTGTCCATGCTAGTCATGTTTGGTGCCTGTAGTTTTACTTTTAGGCCCGATGGGAGCTGATCCCCCTTCCCTCCCTGGGTGGTCGCCCCTTGTACCCTACTGGATGTCCATCCGGCATAGGCCTCTTGGATCTTCCCTTTTCCCTTCCCCCGCCTAAGCCCTTCCCCTCTGTTCCCCCCCTTACACCTCCAGGCGAGCCTGGCTGGCCCAAGGCCCCCCTCGTAGTGCTATAACTAGCCCAGAACAGCCCCACGCAGGATCTCCCGATCCCATTCCAAGCCCCCCCCCTCCCTACTTCCACATAACAGGATCTCACTTTCAACCTGAAACATAACGCTAATCTTTGTTGGCGAGCACCCTCCCCAGGCTCGGTATAAGGACTCAGAAGCTCCTCACTGCTTCAGGATCTGTTGGGGGACCCCCTCCCGGTGTCCTGGGGCTCAGCCTCCCCTTTGTTGGGGTCTTTCCTGGGTGTGAAGCCCAGTTCCCCCTTCATTGCTCGCTTAGGCCTAACCGTAGACCATTCCCACGGTTTGCGCGTAGTGGGATGTGACTCATCGCCAACGGCAGCGTTTGTGGGCTGCTCTTCCAGGCCCAGCAGGGCCAGCCCTTGGTCGCATGTTGTAATCTTATGGTGGGTGCCCAGCCTGGTAAAGGTCAGGCCTAACGGGTGGGACCATCTATAGCGAATTTGCTGAGATCTCAAATAAGACAGTACGGGCCCCATTCGCCTCCTTTTGATCAGAGTTATCTGCGCCAGGTCTTGGTATAAGAAAATGTTGTGGCCATTGTAGGTGATGTGTGCGGCCTTCCTGGCCTTTTCCAAGACTTTTTCTTTTATCGCAAAGTTGTGGAAGGCCACCAAGACATCCCTCGGCCTCGATCCTGGTTCTGCTCTGCATGGGCCCACCCTGTGGATTCTGTCGAATTGCATCTCAGGCTCAGACTCGAGGAGGCCGGCAAATACTGATTTGAGTGCTTGTGTTAGCTCTTTGTCAGGTATGTCCTCATGTAGGGATTTGACTCTAATATTTGCTCTCCTTGATCTATTTTCTAAGACTTCGACCTGTAACTCTAGAGTTTGTGTAGCCATGGCCAGTGTTTCCAGAAGATTGTCGACTTTCCTTGCATCCTCTGTCAGCTCCTGGATGGCCCGCTAATTAGTGTCAACTCTCTCTTCAATTTTGTTGATATCCCTTTTTATTTCTCTTATTCCTTCTGCCAGATCCTCTCGCTGTGTGTCCATCTGCTTCTGCCCCGCAGCTGTAATCATATCTACCAATTCACTCATGAATTTTGTGAGCATGGCCTGGGACACTGGTCTGTCCTGACCCTCCTGACAGGGGGCTGCGGCTTGTTCGTAGGACCAGTCTCCCATCGCTTGACCCTCTGTTGCCTCAGGGTCTTTTGCCCAGATCTTTGTGAGAGGGCCTTCCAACCCCTTTTTAGAGCTTTTCATGGAGGCCGGCAATGTCCTTCCCTCTATTCCTCGAAGTTTCCGGCTGTCGCTGCTAGCTGTCTCTTTTGGGGGCGACTTGGCTGCCGGTGAGATTGTAGGTGAGGCGTGAGGAGTGTCCCACCATAGCGAGGTTCTACCCGGGGCCGGGAGACGTTGGGGCCCTGATTATCGCCCTTCTAGGGTGTGCTCCTGCAGCAGGGGCCTGCACCGCCTATGGTTCTCGAGTCTAAGGTGGGTGGAACGGTTTGCTGTCCCTCCATGTGGCCCCCCAATCTGAACCCGCTGTGCTTCCCGCCCCTCCGGGGGCTGCCGTGCCCGGGAGGCTATGATAACTTGTGAGCCTCGAGGTGAAGTGAGGCCTGTCCAGGAATTCCCCTGAGCATTGTGACCAGTAATTCTATTAGGCCCCGGAGGGCTGCTGCCCGTACCCGTGCTAGGGTGGTGGGCCACCTGGTGCTGCCTGGTACTTGGCTGCCAGATCTTTCTGATAGTCCTGCTGCTTTAAGGGATATCCCTTGGGACCCCCTGTGGGGATGGGAGCTGGGCTGGGCCCTGTCAGCTCACTCAAGCCCGAATGGCTTATTTCCTCACCTGGGGGGCCCTTTCCACATGGGGGCGGGACCAGCGAACTCCACTGCCCGTCGGGCTCCTTGCGCGCTTTGCTGCTCCGCGCTCCCCTCTTCCTTGGTGGCTCACTGCGCGCCCTGCCGTTGCCCCCGGGTCAGAGGTGCCAGGTCCACCGGGATCGGGGGTCCCCCACCACAGTAGGGCAGCCTCCAAGTGCTGGTGGGGCCAGACCAAGCCGACGTGCGGGCGCCTCCCTCAGCCCACCCACGATGTCCTCCTCCATACCTCTGCCCCTCTGGAACATGCTGGTAGCTGCTGGATGGCCGATCCACTGCAAGAGCCTGGTGGAGCGGACCCTGCTGGCCCCTCCTCACCTACGTGACAGGGTCCGCTTCCACTGTCCCCTGCGGGGCTCCGACCTCCGCCGTCAGGCCTCGTCCCAGTCGACCCGAGCTCTGGTCTCAGGACTTCGCCTGATGCGGAGTAGATCCTGCGTCAGCCTCAGTGCCTTCTCCAACCGCTCGCCCCAGGGACTGTGTGCCGAGGGCCGCATCGTGCCGTGCCTGTGCTGCGTTGCTGGTCTCTGCAGTACCCTTTAGGGATGCCTTAACGGCAGGCCTGGGTGTCCCGCTCTGCTCCAGTGCCTTTCTGTGCAAGCTGCGGGAGCCGGGGAGGGCTTGTACCGCTTATGAAGGTGTTCCAGGTGCTATGCAGGTCGGGAGCTCGGGAGTCTCAGTCCTCACTGAGACGCGGCCATCTTGGAATCGCTAGTTGTGTTTTTAAGACTTCACTGGAACAGCTCATTCTTCACAATCCCCACTGTCATGCAGTTCTTGTGGGGTTTGGGTAACCAGTTCCTTTAGTGCCAGTTTGTTTCCCGGCATGGGATTTATCAGCAGTTCACCTAGCCGGAGAAGAGAACACTGCCACGGATGCTCTGAGCAGGCAGAGCAGTCTCCCACGAGTGGGAACTAGCTCAGGCAGTTCTTCAAGATATTTTCACCCTTTGGGGAACCCCTCAAGTGGATCAGTTCGCAACCAATGTCAACTGGAAGTGCAAACTGTACTGCCCCAGGGAATTTCCTCCCAAAGGAGCTATGGGGGACACGTTAGTAGTGGACTGGGAGTTTCCACTCTTGTACGAGTTTCCTTCAGTCCCAGTCAATCCTCACGTGATCAGGATGTTGAGAAAGTTTGGGAAACACATGATCCTAATTGCCTCGGATTGGGCCAGGAGGATGTGGTGCCTGGATCTTCTGGACATGGCCATCTGCCCTCCAATATGTCTTCCACTAAGAGAGGACCTTCTCTCGCGAGAGGAGGGTCAGGTTCTACATCCTTAGGTCAAGACACTCAGCCTTCACGCATGGTTTATGAAAGGCTGAGATACAAGCATTGGGACATCCCAGATGACATAATGGAGATTTTGCTTTCGGCCAGAAGGCCAGCAACAAAGTCCTTGTACCTTTGCCGTTCAAACAAATTCTGCAGCTGGTGCAAAGACAAGAATGTAGACCCTTTTCTATGCTAAACACCGGAAGTGTTACCTTTTCTATTAGCCTTAGCCAATCTGGGACTCCTGGTTGGAGCTATTAAGTGCTATTTGACGGCGCTATCCATCTTTAAGCGCTCGTCAGAAGAATATTCATATTTCAAAATCCCACTGGTGACACAATTTTAAAGGGACTCGACAATGTTTTCACCCCTTCTCCTTTCCAGGTTCCAGCTTGGGACCTTAATCTTGTACTAAAATATGTGCTCCCTTTGAACCTTTACATTCATGTCTGTTAAGGTTAACATTTAAAACCATTCTGTTGGTAGCATTAACCTCAGCCCGTAGAGTGAGTGAATTTCAGGCACTTTAATCCAAGCCACCCTTTACTATCTTCCACAAGGATAGGGTTGTTCTAAGGGTTAAGCCTTCATTTTTACCCAAAAGCATTTCTGATTTTCATGTAGGGCAGTAAATTGTATTGCCCACCTTTTATCCTCCACCTCATCCGGGCAAAGATGAGGAGAAATTACATAGGTTGGATCCAAGCAGAACTCTGAGCTGTTACGTAGAAAGGCTATCCAAACTTTGTATTGACAATCAGCTTTTTATAGGCTATACTGCTCACAAATTGGGTCAGGCTGTGACAAAACAGACCTTATCCAGATGGATCAACCTGGCAATTTCGGAATGCTACAGACTAATGGGCGAGGTTCTTCCGGAAGGATTTAGGGCCCATTCCACCAGGGGCATGGCTACCTCTACAGCCCTGCAAAGGGGTGTACCGATCAAAAATATTTGTGAGGCAGCTACATGGTCTACTATTCACATGCTCACAAAGTATTACTGCCTTGAGTCTTCCCTTGGTCAGGATGGAAGCTTTGGAAAAACTGTTCTCCATTCAGTTCATGAAAACCTTTAAAAATTAAATTCTTACTCCCTCCAACAAATCAAACACTGCTTTGGGTATCAAAGATGAGGAATACGTGGGAGGACACAATTCATTCGAAGAACAAGTTACTTACCCCGGGTAACGTTCTTTCGACCTGGATGTTCCTCCCACGTATTCCTCATCGCCCGCCCAGCCTACCCCACAGTAGAATTTCCCATGTTATTCTAGCTTTCGCTCATTCCAAGTTTAGTACAATCAAACCCGTGGTTATGCGGGTAGTTTCTACTGTAAGAAATAACAGAACTGAAGCCAACGAGCGCTCTGCTTGCTATATATGCCTTCGATGACATCATCCACGAGATGGAGGCCCTCGAGGGACATTGAGTCGACTGCACCGACACAAAGCTGAACAAACAATTCTGAAGCAGCTGAAGCTGGATATCGAATATCAAAGATGAGGAATATGTGGGAGGAACATCCAGTCGAAATATAGGTACCCGGGGGTAAGTAACTTGTTTATCTAGGACATTTGACTCTGGCACTAGGTCTACTACTTTAGAAAGCAATGACTTTTGAAGTGGTAGGGGTCATATTTTAAAGGACAGGATATTTGATTGTATTGCTTTTTCAGTTTTTGACTCCCTTTAGGGTCTACTGCCTACTTTTGCATTGATAAACTGCTTTTACTTTTTTTAGGTTAAAATGTAGGTGATCTCTAGTGTGCGTGTTTTTTAAGTATATATTTATATTACCAACCCTTTTCCATTGAAAAAGCACTTTTGGAGCAGTTTATAACTTTTCAAATCTGGAATTTTTTTTCCAGTAAAATAAAGACTCAACAATCAATTTGGAAAGTATGGTGCGGTTTTGTCAATGGAGGGGTGGGGGCGCAAATGATTGGAACATTGTTGCTTCCACCTAGAGCACAAAACCCTGGACGGATATTAATCAAATGTGTGTGAGGAGCGGTGGCCTGATCCCGAAAGTGTGCTTTTGCAAACTTGGTGTTAATCTGTCAAGTCTGTCTTTTATTTCCGACGTTTGTGGACATCTCAGATGTTTGGGGTCTTTGCTGTAATGCTCGTCAACTTGACAAATGCTTGCGGACCGTGAAGCATGTGCAGACTTGTATGTGAAGTCAATACCTTAATTAGGCCAGCAGTCATTTAATTTGTGAACTTTCGTGGTCTTCACCACTTTCTCGAGTAGCCTTTTAAAAAGCATTAAACGCAGAATGCAAAACTAGAAATCGGGTACACAGATACATAAATGAAGAAAAAACGAATCCCTGGAGGGGCTATTGAAGCTGAAATGCTTTAATGTTTTTAAAAGGTTTCATTTTATGAAGTAGTGGCGGAGACCACTTAAGCATGCGACTAAGCAGATAAATGCCTTGGTTACCCTAATGTAGTTATCAATTCATTGTTCCCTGTAGGAAGAATACTTTTTGGGTGGCTTATAACTTTGATCTGTTCGAACAATTTTCAAGAAACATTACCATTTTTTTTTTTTACATTTTTTTTTTTTAGACCCAACTGAATCTTTTTGGAAAGTTTGTAGTTTTGTTGAAGGGGTGTGTGGGGGAAAATGTATAGGTGGGGTCCCAACATTTTAAAAATCTGTATTGACTTAAATGGGAAAAATATTTGTCGCACCTACAGCCCAACCCGCTGGACAGATTTTCACCAAACTGGCCTGAGGAGTGTCGCATTACTTTGGTGCCTGAGGCATGGCAACTTGCCGTATTGTACAAAGGCCTTGGACCGGACAACTTGACCTCTGACCATGTCCACCAGGGACTGGCTATGGGTTAAAGTGGCCACTGGGCCTTGCCGCCAGTCAGGTCAAATGTCTACTCTGAGCTGCTTAGAGGGGCCTGCAACATCGCTGAATCCCAAGCCGCAAGCCATGGACAGTGGCCCATGGTCCCACAGTAGGGGTATAATTGCCTTTGGGGCAGTCCACAGGCGAGGCCCACTGTCTACTTTGGGTTGCTTTGCAAGGCTGATAGCATTTCAAAAGCCCATGTGCCAAGTTTTGCAGCCATGGCCACAAGCCATGAATAGTGGCCCTCGGTTCCACTTTGGTATTGTGGGCACTACACCAGACTACAGGCCAGGTCCAGTGGTTCGAGGGGGATTGGGTCCTCCGACGTATTCCATATCTATTACAGTAATCACCACAGCTGTGCTGCTTCGGAAAATCTTTCTGCGTCGATGATGTCGATACGCCGTCCTCGAGGGCCTCCGTCGAGCCGACGTCACCGGATGTTATAAGTAGGACGCCCGTAGCCTCAGTTCTGTTTTTTCCGCGAAAGTGTTCGCTTTGGATATCTCGGCGTGCCTCGACTCTTCTGAGTTTCTGTTCTCTCGGTTCTTCGAACCTGTTCGTTTGTTAAAAGTTACTGGGATGTCTTCCTCTTCTTCTACCCCGCGTCCGGGCTTCAAGGAGTGTGGGAAATGCGGGTCCAAGATGTCGGTGACGGACTCGCATGATGCCTGCCTCTGGTGCCTCGGGGAGGCCCACGACACGGATGATTGTGTCGACTGCCAGTCGCTTACGTCCAAGGCCTTGCGGGAACGTAAGAAGAAGCTGTCGGTCGGCAAGGTGTCCAAGCCCCGGAAGTCGAGGTCCACTGGGCTTTCGACAGACGATTCGAGGGGTGACTCTCCGCATCGTCGTCGCAGGTCCAAGGGATCTCGGTCCCGGAGTGGGTCCCGCCACTCCTCTGCTTCTTCGAGGCACTCCCGGAAGCGCCGTCATCGGTTGCCTTCCCGGTCCTCATCCGAGGACTCCGCCCGTCGGTGGGTTGCTTATCCCACCAAGCATGAGTCTCTAGAGGAATAAGCTTCCTTCGGTAAGAAAATGCTGGCGATTATTGAATCGCAGGGCACCGGTCTGTCCGTGCCTCCGAGTGGGGTCGGGCGTGACTGTACCAGAGACACCGCTCGTACGCCTTCGGGCTCGGGTGGTCGGCACGATTCGCGGGAGAGGTCCCGCTCAGACAAGGGGAATCGTTCTAGTCATGTCCGTTCCAGGTCCCGGTCCTCGACGCGCTCAAGACCGCGTACACCTGTGGCGCCGAGGTCGTCGACGGACTCTCTCGAGGCTCCACCTCCGAGAAAGTCGTTGACGCCATCGGCGCCCAGGCTGTCGAAGGACACGCTTGGGGCTCCGCCCTCGAGGCCTGTGTCGAAGCCATCGATGCTGTCCGCGCCACGCTCGACGTCGACATGCTTCACTCAACGCCCTCGACGCCTTTCGAGGCTATCTTGTCGGTGGTACCCAGTGGCACGGTGGAACCCCCCTAGAAAGGCTCTGGCCAAGGCAAAACATGGTTTTGTCCCCTGTTCTGTGCCCACTTTCCACCATTTGGATTATATTTCAGAGGTGGAGGAGGGCTCTGAAGAAGGGTTGGTTCCTGATTGGGTACAAGACGAGATTATCCCTGGTCATAGCCAGATTGAGGACCTGCGTCAGTCGCTGCACGACGCCAGTGGTCTGGACACCTCTCCGGAGGTGGGGGTTTGTAGGCCTGAGCCTGGCACCCAGGCCGAGTCCTCGTACCGGCGCCTTATGTTGAGGGTTACCGAGTACTTGGGGTGGTCTGCTCCACAAGTGGATTTCCTGCAGGATGACCTAACGGATATCCTCGACCAAGGTCCACCAACTGACCCGGCACTGCCATTCCATATGGCTCTGCAAAGAAGGGTGGCAGCGGCTTGGACTGCTCCGGAGAGTCTCCCGGTAGTGGGCAAGTCTTTGCCGCGAAAATACCGCCCAGCCAGTAGTGACCCCTACTACTTGACCACACACCCCACTCCGGAGAGTTTGGTGGTGCAGGCGGCTATGGCCCCAGCAAAGCAGGCGTCATATCCTACCATCCCTCCTGAAAGGGACGACAAGCGTTTTGATGGCTGGGTGAAGAAAGTGTTTTCTTCAGGGGGTATGGCTCTTCAGGCAGCCAACTCTGTATGTGCCTTGTCACGTTTCACGCACACTGTGTGGAACTGTATTTCCTTAGCAGCTGAACATATTCCCGAAGGGGACGAACGGGATGGTTTTCTTGCTATGGTACCAGATGGCATGGATGGCATGGATGCCATGTGTGAGGCCGTTCAGTCGGGTCTGGACATGGCAGATTGCGTCAGCCAGTCCATGGCGGCGAGCACCGTAATACGCAGGTTTGCGTGGTTGCGGAAGTCGGTTTTTGCTCCTGATGTGCAAGCCTGGCTCCGCAACATGCCCTTTGATGGTGAACACCTTTTTGGCAGCAAGGCTGACGAGAGCCTTGAGAAGTTGCAGACCTCAAAAGCTGCAACGAAGTCGTTCAGCGCTGCAGTTCGCCAACCTCCGCCTTTTCGTCCTAGGGGACAACAATGGAGGGGAGGTTCCTTTCGTTATTACTCATCCTTTAGTAAAGCGAGAGGAGCTGAAAGCAAAGGGGCAACCGTAGGAGTGCCAGAGGTGGAAAACAAGGTACTCGAGGTGCCAAGGCCGCTCGAGCAGTTGCCTCTTTGCCATCAGGCACTGCCGCAGCCGCTTCAGCTCAGTCCTGAGGCCCATGCTTCTCTGGTTGGGGGAAGGCTGGCGCAGCATCTTGTAGAGTGGGGTGCCATTACTTCAGATGTGTGGGTTCTGGAGATCATAGCCCACGGCTACTGTCCTTTCCGGCAGAGGCCTCACGACAATCCACCAGGGAATCTCTTTTTGAAGAGTCCGGATCCGCTCCTTGGGGCGGAAATTCAATCCATGCTGGAGAAAGGCGCCATAGTACTGGTGCCTGTAGCGGAGAGGAACAAGGGATGGTATTCCCCTTATTTTTTATTTCGAAGAAAGACGGGGGATTGAGACCCATCATGGACTTGCGCGGTTTGAACAAGCTCCTCAGGAAGGACAAGTTCAAGATGCTTACTCTTTCTCAAGTCCTCCAGGCCCTTCAACTTCAGGACTGGTTGGTGTCTCTAGACCTCAAGGACACTTATTTTCATGTGCCGATCCATCCCAAGCACAAGAAGTACCTGAGGTTCGTGGTTGGCGACTCGCACTTTCAGTTTCGGGTCCTGCCGTTCGGATTGACCTCCGCCGGAGGGTCTTCGCCAAGCTCAAGTTGGTGGTGGCAGGGTATCGCAGGAAAGGGGGGATTCACGTCTACCCCTACCTAGACGATTGGTTGATCAGGGCACGCTCTCCCGAGCAAGTCCTGGATCATCTGTCCGTCACCTGCCACTCCCTTCACAAGCTGGGCTTCTCCCTCAACTTAAAGAAGTCCCACTTGACGACAACTCAGCGACTCCAGTGCATCGGAGCAGTGCTCAACACGTCCCTGGGGCAGTGTTATCCTGCCCAGGTGAGGGCTCATCACATTCAGCAGATGGTGCACAAGTTTCAACATGCCCAGAGTCTCCCAGCGTTCGAGTTCTTGAGATTGCTCGCCCTCATGGCATCCTGCATTCTTCCGGTGCCCGAGGCCAGGTTGCGGATGAGATCTCTGCAATGGGTGCTCAAGCTCCAGTGGTCGCAGTCCTCCGGCAGGATGTCGGACCCCGTTCAGGTGCCGCCCTCGGTCGCCCAGGACCTTCTGTGGTGGGCCATCGAAGGCAATCTGATGAAGAGGGCTCCGTTTTGGCTACCCTGGCCGGAGGTGACGATCGTGACGGACGCATCCCTCACGGGATGGGGAGCTCATGCCAATGAGCTGACAGTCAGCGGACGTTGGTCTCTGTCAGAATCCAGACTCCACATCAATCTGTTAGAGCTGAGAGCCATCAGGCTGGCCCTGATGGCTTTTCTGCCGACTGTGCGAGGGAAGAATGTCCTGATTCTGACGGACAACACAGTGGCCATGCACTACCTCAACAAAAAGGGGGGGGGGGGTCAGGGTCACTTCCTCTGTGCAGAGAAGCGATGCAGCTCTGGTTCTGGGCCATCCAGCAGGAGATTTCGATCTCGGCAGTTGATCTGGCCGGAGATGAAAACGAGACGGCGGACGCTCTGAGCAGGCAGAGCACAATCTCTCACGAGTGGGAGTTGGCTCAGGAGATTCTCCTGGAGATCTTCGGCCTTTGGGGGACCCCTCAAGTGGATCGCTTCGCCTCCAATGTCAACCGGAAGTGCGAAAGGTTTTGCTCGTGAGAATTTCCTCCAAGGCGAGCCTAAGGAGACGCGTTTGTGGTGGAGTGCTCCTTCCCACTGCTGTACGCGTTTCCTCCAGTCCCCGTCATCCCGCAGGTGCTGCAGAGGTTACGGAGGTTCGGTTCCCGGATGATCCTCATTGCTCCGGCATGGGCCCGGAGGAAGTGGTACCCGGACCTTCTCGACTTGTCCATCTGCCCTCCACGTCGTCTTCCCTACCGAGACGATCTGCTCTCATGGGAGGGGGGTCAGGTTCTCCATCCAGAGGTCAGAACCCTCAACCTTCACACTTAGCTTCTGAAAGGTTGAGGTATAAGGATTGGGACCTCCCTGAAGACGTGATGGAGGTGTTGCTTTCGGCCAGAAGGCCCGCAACCAAGTCCCTGTACCGTTGCCGTTGGAGAAAGTTCTGCGACTGGTGCAGGGTTGAGAATGTGGATCCTTTTTCATGTGACATTCCTGTGGTTCTGTCTTTTTTGCTTTCTTTAGCCCACAGAGGCTTACAAGTGGGTACCATTAAAGCTTACCTGGCGGCGCTGTCCATCTTTAAGCGCTCGTCTGAGGAGTGTTCTTATTTTAAAATTCCTTTAATTTCTCAGTTTCTGAAAGGGCTCACTAATGTGTTGCCTCCGTCAGCTTTCCAGGTGCCCGGTTGGGATTTGAACCTCGTTCTCAAGTTTCTAATGGGTGCTCCATTTGAGCCTTTACATTCTTGTCATTTTGAGACTGTTAAAACTGTATATTTAGTTGCGGTCACTTCCGCTCGCAGAGTGAATGAGTTAGAGGCACTTTCAGTTAAGCCACCCTTCACTGTGTTTCATAAGGACAGGGTTGTCCTTAGTTTGTCCTTCCTTTCTTCCGAAGGTGGTATCGGAATTTAATTTAAGCCAGAAGGTTATTCTTCCGGCATTTTATCCTCCTCCACATCCAGGTAAGGAATAGGAGAGGCTCCATAGGCTGGATCCTAGGAGAGCTTTAAGCTTCTATATTTCTCGCATGTCCGGGGTCAGAGTGGATGATCAGCTCTTTATTGGTTACACTGGAAGGCGTTTGGGACAAGCTGTTACTAAGCAGACTCTGTCTAGATGGATCATCTTGGCAATCCCTGAATGTTACCGCTTGGCTGGTAAGGACCCTCCGGTAGGCCTGCGGGCCCATTCCACTAGGGGTATGGCTGCCTCTACTGCCCTGCAGAGGGGTGTTCCTATTCGTAACATCTGTGATGCAGCTACTTGGGCTTCGTTCCATACTTTTGTATGTCAGTACGCCCTTGATTCTATCCATGGGCAGGATCTGGCCTTTGGAAAGGCGGTCCTTTACTCTGCAATTTGATTGGGCATTCTAAATTTGTATATTCTAAATTCTTTTCCCACCTCCTTACGTTGGTACTGCTTTGGGAGTCTGTCATAGATATGGAATATGTCGGAGGATCCAATCCCCTCGAAGAACAAGTTACTTGCCTACCTGGTAACGTTCTTTTGATGGGATGGTCCGACGACGTATTCCATATCGCTCCCTCCCTGCCTACCCTGCCACAGAATTTCTTATGCGATTGCAGCTTCCCTTTCCGCAAGGCTTTCTGTGGTCATACTGGCAGTAGATTGGTGCCACATGTTCTGGGGGAAAAAACTACAACTGAGGCTATGGGCGTTGTGCGTCCTACTTATAACATCCGGTGACATCAGCTCGACGGAGGCCCTCGAGGACGGCGTATCGACGTCATCGACGCAGGACGCAGACGCCGAAAGATTTCCAAAGCAGCACTGCTGTGGGGATTACTGTCATAGATATGCAATACATCGTCGGACCATCCCATCGAAAGAACGTTACCAGGTAAGAGAGTAACTTCTTCTTCTCCAGCATGGGGTCTGGCATGGATTCATATGCTCATGAATATTCCCCGTCGTCAGACTGGGAATCCTCGGTAAAGAAAAAATCTGTTTGTTGTTTTCTGAACTGTCTTTCAACTAGTAACCAATCACTGGTCTCTGGGTCATACTGCCCCCAGCCAATGACTGCCCTCTACATAAGCCCCTCCTCAGGCAGCCATCTTCAGATTTTTACCGCACGTTCAAGTGTTGGGAGTCCTCGTGCTATTGCTCTCGAGCTTTTACTGCGTTTTGCGCTTTTTCAAATAGTTTAAACTCATTTTTTCGGTCAATCGAGCCCCAAGCTCCACCGATTCTACTTCCGATTAACTGGGACCCGTTTCGGAATTTTCTACGCCCCTCAAGGGCAAAGTTTTCATCGAGTTTAACTTCTCGGAGGATTCCGGAAGATCTTCGAGGCCTACCCCGCGTGGACATGGCCCAGGAAAAAGGAAACAGGACGCCCGGAACCAAGCTCTTCAGGAGCTGCCCTGGATGTGGACTACAAAATGTCTTCAAGGAGGATGAGCATTCCCGATGCCTCTACTGCCTTCACGAAGACAAAACGCACGTGGAGAAGGACTGTGCGTTTTGCATTTGCAAGAACATGTCCGAGCGGACGATGAGGGATCGCCGTACCCGCCTCACCAACTGGCTGGAAGGAAAGAGCCTAGCACCGGGTGAGAAAAAGAAGTCTGAGCGGTCTTCTAAGACCTTTGAGGGCGCTCCGGCGACGGGGGCCCAACAAAAGGCAAAGCATCGCGAGTCTGCGGGCACTGGGAGCGCCGATCGGTCGGGCTCCTCGGTTGTCGGGCAGGGCGCATTATCACCGACGCCATCAACCATGAACCAACGCTCTGGCTCGGGGAAAAGAAAGTCGGAGAGCCCGGGTAAGCTTCGGGAGAAGCCCCGGTCGATCCCGATGGAGAAAACCAAAGGGGAGCGAGGCGGCGACCCTCCCCCCAAGATGAAGGCCTCAAGCACGCCCAAGGTCGCAAAGGCCCCCGATTCATCCGGTTAAGGCCTCTATCGAGGGTGTCGTGGCGGCCCTGGCGGAGCCTACGGAGGCTACCCCAGTGGAGGCGACCTCGGGGCCTAGAGTTTCCCTGCCACCGCGGAGGGAAACCTCTTTTCAGCCCATCGATAAGACCCCTGTGAAACCCCCGGCGGAAAAAGAGGGGGGGCCTGGTGGCCATTACGGACACAGATTCCGCCTCCGAAGAGGAACTGGCTGGCGTTGCAAAGATCCTGGACAAGAAGTTCGAGCAGGTCCGTTCCTACGGGAGAGATCCCGATGAGGCGGACGAAGAAAGCGACAGCGGTGCCGACGGCGAACCGTGCACCGTGGAGGGGACGGATCCTACTCCCCAACCGTCGCTCCCGTCGTAACCGGTGCCGACGCCACAAGACCACTCCGGGTCTATCTTGATGGCCATTCAGGCCTTGTGTACAGAGATAATGACAAGGTTGCCCTTACCCCCAACGGAGGATCCATCGGAGCGTGGACCGTCAGAGAGTCCACCAAACAAGGTGAGGAGAATACATCCCCCCCCCCCCCCTCCTTACCAGCCTGCATGGCCCTTACAGCCCTCATCTCCTTTCCCTGTTCCGAGGGATGATATGGGAACGGAGACGGCGACAACGGAGACGGACGACGACGGGGGTGACGACGGAATGGACCTTTCATCACCGCCCGCTCAGGCTTCCCTTCCCGACGAAATTGGCTCCTTCCACGCCATGATCGCCAGGGCATCAGAGCTCTTCCAACTGTGCCCCGAAGAACAGAAGAAGGAAGGTTTCCTCTACCAACAGCGTGAGGCCAAGAGGAAGACGGTCCTGTCAATTCCACTGCTGGACGACATCTGGGACGAGGGGCTCACGCTCCTGAAGAACCCGTCCACGGCTCCTGCTAAGAGGGACTGGTACGAGAAGAAGTACTGGGTCCCGGATTCCGCCCCCATGTGCCTTAGGGCGCAGCCATCCCCGGATTCGGTCGTCTCGGTGGCGGCCAAGAAGAAAGCGGCGGGGACGACGGCTTCAACCTCGACGTACCCACCGGACGGCGAGGGAAAGAAACTGGACGTTATGGGGCGACACATCATCTTGTCGGCTGCGACGACGGTTAAGGTGGCCAACGCCCTCGCGATTGTGGCACGCTACGACAGGGAGCTCTGGTTTAAGATGGCTCTCATGCTGGACTTCCTCCCGGACGACAAGAGGGCTGAGGCCCTAGAGATCCTACAGGAGGGCGAGGTGGCATCGAGCAACTCCATCACGGTGGCCAGGGACATCGCTGACACCGGTTTTCGCCAGATGGGCAACAGCATTTGCCTTAGTCGGCGTGGCTGGCTCAAGGCAACCGATTTCCATCAGGACGTTCAGACCAGGGTTCTGGACATGCCCTTCGATGGGAACAACCTGTTCGGCAAGGCAGTGGACGAGTCACTGCAGGCCATCAAGGCGGACACGGAGACGGCTCGAGCCTTGGGGGTTCTTCAACAACGACGGCCGCCCTTTCGGAACGCCGGAGGCAAGCAAGGTGCCTCCAAAGGATTCAGCAGAGGCTCCTCGTCGTACAGCCAGGCCGCTCATTCCTCGTCGCAGGAGGCCTACAGAGGATGCGGCAAGACGGGGGGACCTCGTCGTCATCAAGGAAGCCAAGGCCGCAAGGCCGCAGCCAAGCAGGACTGAACAGGCCGTAGCGTCGGTCCCCCACCGAAGCACCCCGGTGGGTGGCCGGCTGGCAAACTTCGTCAGCGTGTGGGAGTCCATCTGCACCGACCGTTGGGTGCTGGATGCCCTGGCCCGCGGGCACACACTGGAATTTATAAGGAAGTGTCCCCGTATTCCACCTGTGGCCAGGAAGGAAAACCACGTCCCGCAACTGCTACTGGAGGTACGAGCGATGCTAAAAAAAAATTTAAAAAAATAAATAAAAAAAAAAGGGAGCCATCGCACTCGTCCCAAAGAGGCTCCGGAGTATACTCGCGGTACTTCCTCATAAGGAAAAAGACCGGCGGTTGGTGACCCATCCTGGACCTTCGTCGTCTAAACAAGTACATCAGGTCCCAGAAGTTCCGGATGGTCACCCTCCAGCACGTGCTGGGACAGCTGGAGGAAGGCGACTTCCTATCGTCGCTGGACTTGGAGGATGCCTACTTTCACATCCCCATCCTGAAAGGACATCGAAAGTTCCTGCGATTCGTGGTCCAAGGGCGGCACTATCAGTTCAAGGCCCTTCCCTTCGGACTGAAGTCGGCACCCAGGGTGTTCACCAAGTGCCTAGCACCAGTGGCGGCGCGGCTGCGCCTGCAGGGGGATCCACGTCTACCCATACCTGTACGACTGGCTCATCCGGGCAGAGTCAAGAGAACTCGCTGTCGATCACACAGAGAAGACCACCCAACTGCTCACAGAGCTGGGATTCTCGATCAACTTCGCAAAATCCCACCTGTTACCGTCACAAGTCGCCCTGTTCCTGGGAGCCAAGCTCGACAAAGTGGCGGGATTGGCCTCTACGTCGGAGGAAAGGACGAAGGCCATCCTAGGCAAGGTGCAACGGCTGTGGCCAAGGTGAGGTCAGTCAAGTCCCTGCTTGGCATGATGTCCTCCTGCATCTACCTTGTGCGCCTGTGCAGACTGCGGATGCGACCACTGCAGGAGTTCCTCGACATCCGTTGGATGCAAGCGACGGGCAACTTCGAAGACAGGATCCCACTCATTGAGATCTTCCACCAAGCGATCCGGTGGTGGGGCACTCGCGCGCATCTAGCGGCAGGTATGGATTTCCAGATCCCGGCCTACCAGGAAACGGTGACGACGGACGCCTCCCTGGAGGGATGGGGAGCTCACTCCAGAGATCTCCACACAAGAGGCCTTTAGATCCCGGAGTAGAGGTCACTACACATCAATGTCCTGGAGCTCCGAGCCGTGTTCTGGGCCCTCGGGTCGTTCCTTCTGTCCCTCAAAGGCCAGGGCGTCTTCGACCCTCAAGTGCTATGGACACAAATGGAAGAGGTTCTCTCTCTGGTGCCGTGCACAGAAGTTTAACCCTCTGCGGATTACGGCCCCTCAAGTGCTGCCGTACCTACTGTCGCTGGCCAAGGCGGGGCTGGCTCATGCCTCCATCAAGATCCATCTGGCGGTGATTTCCCGCTACACCAGGACTCCGGGGTGATCATTGCTGTGGTCCCATCGCCTGGTGAAGGAGTTTATGAAGGGACTGTTCCTGTCATTCCTGCCGGTGAAGGTTCTGGCCCCGCCGTGGGAGCTCAACGTGGTGCTGTCCAGGCTCATGGGGCTGCCATTCGAGCCTCTGCATTCGGCACTGTTGAAGTTCCTGTCGTGGAAGACAGCTTTTCTTGTGGCCATCACCTCCATCGCCTCCGCACGACGAGTGGGAGAGATGCAGGCCCTCTCCTGTAAACCTCCATACCTGACGTTCCACGAAACGAGGGTGGTGCTGAGGACGCACCCCTCATTCATGCCCAAGGTGCCGTCGGCCTTCCACCTCAACGAGCCCTTGGTGTTACCTGTTTTCTTGCCGTCGCCTTCGTCGACCGACTGAGAGGACTTTGCACTCGCTGGATGTGGCTAGAGCGCTGAAGTTCTACGTGGACCGCACAAACAGTTTTCGGAAGACATCGCAGCTGTTTGTAAACTTTGGACCTGTGAACCAAGGGAAGGCCCACTCAAAGGCTTCCATTTCCAGATGGCCCTCCAGCTGCATCATGCACTGTCACCGGTTGGCAAACCGACCGTTGCCCGGCCGTCCGAGAGCCCATTCAACCAGAGCGATCGCTGCTACCACGGCTTTCTTGTCTGGTGTGCCCCTGCTTGACATCTGCAGGGCTGCTACATGGAGGTCAACGCACACCTTCACGTGATTTTACTGCATCAACCGGGATTCCAGGGAGGAGTCCAGAGTTGACCAGGCAGTGCTGCGCAACCTGTTCGCTTAAGGTGAGCCTGGTGAGGAGGTAAGAGATGCTTAATGTTGAGTTGTTATAATGCTTAATGTTGCGCCTTGCCACCTCCCGTGGTTGTGCATGTGTGTACTGCTTTGTATTCTTACATTCCTGAGCATGTGAATCCAGGCCAGATGTTAGGCAGAATCCTCTGCAGTTCCCTTGATCACACAGATTAAGTTGCACTAAAAGTCTTTGCAGAGTGTTCAAAAGAGGTTGGGGTGGTTCAAGAGGTATAGTTAGAATGTCTGGAGCCAACCCAGTTAGAGAGCCAAGGATTTAAGGGTCACCTTTAGCAATCTGTAGAAAGGGAGGCCAGGCAGGACACAGTACCGTACAGAGAGAGGACTCTCCAGCGGTGGCAGTTGTTTTTGGCAGTGGTTGAAGTTTGTAGTCCCGACCAGGGGAAGAGAAGATCTCGTCGAGGAGGGGACGTGGAGTCGATGCACTGCACAGGGATGAAACCAGCCGCAGAGACCTCTGATTAAAAGGTGCGGTCCTTTTATTTGCGGTAAAAGTAGTGAAGCTTGGCTATCTGGCTGCCAGGGGGCTTGGCACGGGCGATTCGACCAAGAGACGTCTTTGGAAGCGAAAAAGGGTGAACTGGTTGATCCTACCAGCTCAAAGGAAGAAGACTCTCCTAGCAGAAGATCTCTTGTCGTTGGGAAAGTGGTGAGTTCGTTGCAGCAGGGCTTCACCGGTGGTGTTGTCGTTGCAGATGGCTCAGCTTCTTCCCTCTTCGGATTCTTAGGTCCTGTGGCGACTTCTGAAGTTCCAGTCCCAAAGGCCCTGCTTTTATGCAGAAAACCACCATTCAAACAGCCTAGCTGTCACTCACACATGCTAAGTGGTGAGCCGGGCGGCTCACCACTGGGCCAATCGGAGTGGAATGCGACTTGGGTTGCTAAGGCAACGCAGTCCAGGGCGCCAATTCCCCCCTCCACCCCTCCTGTGGAACCCAGACAGAGTGGCACCATTTGGAAGGCTAATGTGGAGAAGCCCGCCAAAATAGTGGAACAAAGGGCTCTACCTTGGTCAGCGTTACAGAGACGGACGCAAACGCCATTTTGGAACCGAGTTCTGGCAAAAAGACCTAAACGTGGATTTAATATTAAATAAATAAATCGGCGGTATCTTTAACATAGCACCAAAAAGTGGTGCGTTTAAAATCAATGGGAAAATCCCATAGAGAATATTCGGAGGGAATATTTCACGTGGTAACCACTGCCACCAGCCAGAAACTCCACATTTTGATGGTTTGTACTGGTTCTGTTCACAATTTAAGACTAGTAAAGTCAATGGTGACTTTACATGCCCTGGGAGACCGTAGTCAGTCCCAGTGTATGGAGTCTATGTTTGGGGGTCACTATAACACCCCTGTGTTACTGCACTGAGGGTGCTGTGTAACACACACTGAAAAACAGATGATACCCTATGGAGCAAAAGACCCCATAGCCCAAAAGCACACAAAAAGTCAGACATACCTCAAATCATGCCTAAGAATGGGAGGAAAAGAGTCTTTCTTTCAAATATTTTAAAGATGCATTTTTGATAACTTGCATACAGTGCTGAAACAAAATAGAACATGTACAACTATTAAAAAATAAAAGCTATGAAATTCACACTGGTTATGTTGCCCTGTCCGATTTCTACTGTAGATTGCTTGACATCGCCTGCCACTTGGCTGAAGTCCATACCCCAGGGATTTTGGCCACAAGCCATGGACAGTGGCCCCCAGTCCCATTATGGGGGTAAAGTAGACGCTGGACAAGGCCCCAGGATTGGTCCAGTGGATAGTATTTTATTTATTGGGCATTTATAATGCACCTATAGAGCAAAAGGTGTTTCTAGGCGCAACAAGACAAATGTGGGGGGGGGGGGGGACAGGGAAGAAGAAAACAAAAAACCGTCCTACTAGGTCTTGTCCTCCCCATCAGTAACCTCTATGACCTCTCCGAATTTTCCATCGAACAGATTGATGTCAGTAGAGGATCCATCTGTTTCAAGACTGAAAACTTTATGGGAATCCCCTGTCACGGTGCCCGACGATCTCCAAGAGTCTAATGGGAGCGAATTGAGAATAACGGAACCGGTGGCGAATGCTGCCCCGGCGTATACTGGGGTAGAAGAAATGCTGGCCAAAATGTATTATGGCATTGCGCTTGTAAAGGGGGCTAATGCTTCCTTAAATACCTTGACCTCGAACCCTGTGGGATCTATAGTACACCTCAAACAGTTGAAATCGATGAAATCAGTAAAAAAAGATTGTTAATAGTGCAACAAAAAAAAGACTATGGGGAGTGGTAAAAATAAACTCCAAAGACAACGGCCAACAAGTAAATCCAGGAAAAGTCCTCAGGGAAACTCCGATGTGGGTGATGCATCGTTGAAAGAGACTGATCCTCAGAATGTGAAGCGAGAAAGGAGGAGCCCAGACTTACAGCAGCCCCCTAAAAGAACTTAAAGGAAAATTAAACCCAAAGGGCCACTCCTTTTCAAAAGCTTGATTAAATTATTTTTTGAAACAGAAGGCAAATGTTGAAGAGCCTTGTAAAGTTTCAGTGCATGAACTTTCAGACGCAGAGCTTCTTGAGGGGGCGGATGAAGATCAAGATAGTGTACCCTCTTCCTTGCCTACGGCCCTGGCGCCAGAACTGAACTCAACAGTAACAGAGAGCTCGGGTTATGGATTACTTGGGCAGTCGGGCGGACCGCCTGAACGATTGCGTGATTGTGAGCCCAATCTACCAAACTTGGGGGTTACCAGTGCACAGCGGCCAGGAGAGGGCCCCGAGCAGGATCAAATTGCCAAAGGTGTGGGTAGGGGGCCTACCAATGGTTCCTTTGTAGGAGGTAAGATTTTCCTCCCCGCCAGCAAATATCAGGGAACCCAGTATTGATATTGGGAAGCCCGCTGGAATTGAGACACTAGGCCTATAATTAGCAAGCCGCAAGCCCTGGTAATTACTACATCGGTCCCCAAGAACTCTTCCCAGAGAGAGGCAAGCTCCTTGAGATCACCATCTATAGAAAAGGAGTTGATAAAGGAAACCGGTCAAGTGATACTTGAAGACATTTCATCAGCAGGTAGCCTTTTGCAGAGGGATGTGAAACGACTAGATCCCGAAACTCCTAACCACTCCATCAGAGATCCAGGCCACCGCCATAGAATGAGGATAAGTTCGGAGGTGCATGGCGCCCATATGTTCCCTCCACGACTTAGACAGAAGATCTGGTGATATATTGGAGAATAAAACAAATGATAACTCCAAAAATCAAGATTTACTATCAATTATGTCCACAGTGACCATAGCCTTGGCACCCTTTTCAAAATTATATGAAGTGATGACCGGAGCAATGAAAGACAACCCAACTCTAATCTCCATGATGCACACTAAACTGATTTTTCACGAGGGCTATATTATAGCCATGGATAAGTCACAACATTTAGTGAGACCACAACATCAAGTGGAAAGGGGCTGCCAGACAATGGAGGTCGATCCTCTTCTCCCGAAACCACAGTCTGAGGAGAGTGGAACCTCTTGTAGTGATCACATCCACCTCACCATAGATCCCACTAAGACCCTTAGACGAGTCCCTTCGAAAGAAAAACAAACCCTTCAAAATTTGGATCATCAACGCAAAGGGTCGGAAGGGGCAGCATCATCTCCAAACATTATATCATCCTACATTTCTAACTAAACTACAGAATTGAATGAGCAGGCTTGCCCAAACTCCATAAGAGAAGAACAGGCTCTTAACAAATCTAAAGAGTCAAAATCTATGAATTTGAACACTAAGTGTGGAAACAAAGAATACTTGATCTTTACCAAAAACAGTGGGAGAAGGGGATCTGAGGATTCCACCCAAAAAATTGGCCAAAATGTGGAGCAAGTGCTTGTAAGCTCAAGGTTGACCATAGAACAGCAAGATCCCAAGAACGCAAGTTCAGTAACACAAAGTAGGCCTTGCAAAGATAGAATAGTCCTACAAGTATCATCTGTGGACTCACTGGAGCTTAGAGATTCTGTAAAATGTACAACACAGAACCCGGACAACCAGACTGAATAATCTACTGACTTGATAGAATTATCACAATACTCAATAGAAAACTCAGTCGGATCTCCCTCCATTGAAAGAGAACGGTCAAGGTAACCTGAGCCTAGCTCTGGGGTAAAACGAGAAAGGACCTAAGTGAGAGCAGCCCACTTTTTATGACCTTGTCAGATAAAAGGAGAAGAATCATAGAAACTGCTGCTGATAGCACCACAATATTTCTGTCTACATGAGCATCTAATGAGTATAGAAGAGTTTTAATTACACCGAGAATAGTGAGTGAAAAAAATAAGTATAAGGAACAAGGAATCGCTAGTGAAAGATTTGGAAATCGAACTACAGGGGGTTACATTGGTGAGGAAGAAGAGGAACTCTAGTATACAACGAGTTGTAAACGACCGTATAGGAAAAAAAAGGGAAGTTCAAATTCGCCTCAGAGGAGGAAACATTCAACGAACTCTGATCATATAAACCTGCAAAGTTCAAAACACGAAAGTAAACTAACATTTAAGTTTGCTAGGTAAAGGAAAAAAATTGATTCTTAATAGAAAGACGGTAATGCAAATTCTTCACTGTATGCCGTCTCTACGTCAAGTGTCTACAGACGACCTGAAGATTGTAGAATTCGGAATTAAACATTGCCTAGACACGGTTTTTCTACATATTCCATCCTCAATTGTGAAGGGAATGATGATTGATTCCGTAGAGAATTTGAGTATTCTCGGCTTTGACCTAACATTGGTAGAGCGTCCAAAAATCAACTTTAAAAAAAAATGTAATGTTCTGTTTTGAAAGGTGAATCTACGAACGACTTACCATCGCTAAGGAGGACGCCTGGAAAAAACGGCGTCGGTGAAATATGCTGATCCATTAGACGCAGGGAGGGTCCCCAATGGCCCGCGAACAACCTTTCAGTTTAAATTTGATGTGCCCATTCTACAAGGTGTCTCCACAATAGCCCGGGCGGAACAAGCTACCTGTACATCGAGGGCCAAAGAGGAAGACTGGTCCTGGATTGCGGAAGCATTATCAGGGAACCAAGAATAGCAATTCATGATTGGGAACCAACATCTCAAGGACCTGTGGGGAGAAACTCCCTGACCACCGACACTCCACAATACAAGACTTTAAACTGGTATCATGGAATACCAGGGGCTTTAAGCACTTAACAAAAGCAAGTGATGTAAACTTGGGTGACTATGATGCATTATGCTTTCAAGAATCTTGGCTGCTGGGTTCGCCCTATTTGGACCGTTACAAAGTAATCGTTGACCCAGCTGCAAAAGGAGCTAAAGGTCGTCCGTTCTCAGGCTTATTGATAGCCTTAAAAGCAGGTTCTGGAATGATTTTACAGAAGATTCTCATCGCCGATCTGTACGGTCTTGCAATTGTGGTGAGTTGGGACAGGCCGATTGATAGTACCAACACAAGAAATTTGGGAAACATGGTAATTATAACCTGCTATTGGAACCCCCATACTACAACAAATAAGTTTCCCTGAGTTAATCACTAAGACAATAGAAAAATTATACGTTACTCACCGTAGTGACTAACGTACTATTAGTCCTTAGTACCCTTTCCTCCCTACTGCATTGGCTTCCCTTCCAAGGGATGGGAGACAGAACCTTTTTCACCAGAAAACACCTCATCCCTTTAAATTTAGAGGCGTGCCGGGGTGCGGCCCTGGGAGCATGCGCTGCCCTGACTCCGCCTTCCGGCGCCACACCTCTGTCCCCATTGACAATAGATTTAACATTGTCTAATGACACCAGTATTATTAGGGGGGAGGATGGTGGGATGTATGGAGGAAAGGGGACTAAGGACTATAGTCACTACGGTGAGTAACTTATAATTACTCTTAAGTCCTGTTCCCTTTCCTCCATACTGCATGGGCAATTACAACTGAATGTAGCCGAGGGTGGAGAGGAGACCCTCCTTAAGCAAATAGGTTTCTGAGAACCGCCTGTCCGAAAACCGCATCAGATCTAGAGCTGGCATCCAAACAGTAATGCTTGCAGAAAGCCGAGGGAGTGGCCCAAGTGGCCGCCCTGCTTATGACTTGCCAAGGGACATGGCGCTGGAAAGCTATGGCCGTTGCCTTAGCCCTGACAGCGTGGTCATGCATCTTGGCCGAAAGTGGCCTGTGCTGTCCCTCGTATTCTTCTTTGATGGCCACGACTATCCAGCGGGATATGGGGGCCTTAGAAGCCTGATAGCCTGGTCTTGAGCCTCCAAAAGTGACAAACAGGGTGTCCGATTTGCGGAAGCCCTTGGTCCTGTCCAAGTAGAATTTCAGGGTACGCCTGACATCCAGGCAGTGCAGCACTCTTTGTGCTTTTTCCTTAGGATCGGGAAAGAACGTAGGAAGGACTATTTCCTCGTTCAAGTGGAAAGCAGATGGCACCTTGGGCAGAAATCCTGGGTGTGTCCGCAGGACTACCTTGTCCCTGTGAAAGGTTGTATATGGTTCTGAGGCGACCAGCGCCTGTATTTCGCCAACTCTACGAGCCGAGGTGAGGCCGACTAGTAAGGCTGTCTTGATGGTGACCATCCTGATGTCCGTGGACGCCATTGGCTCAAACGGTTTGTGCGTGAGTGCGTCCAAGACTATATTAAGGTCCCACATGGGGTGCAGCCTCTTGATGGGTGGGTAGATCCTTGCGAGCCCCGTCGAATGTTTCTTGGCGATAGGATTGGAGGAGAAAATCCCTTCCTCAGAGTTCCTGTACGCCCCGATGGCTGCGAGGTATGTACGACATGTGTCCAGCTGCACACCCGAGTGGGCGAGGTGCACCGAGAAGGAGAGCATATCATCCAAAGTACATGCCAGGCGGTCGATTTGGAGTCCGCCCAGTGGCAGAACCTGGTACATTTACTTTTATACTGGGCCCTGGTAGCCTTGCTCTTTGCTCCCTGTATGATTTCCAGATTAGCCTGGGAGAGGCTGAGGTGCTGCAGCATTACCTGCTCAAGCACCACACTGTGAGGGCTAGTTTCTGAGGTGTGGGGTGGATGACCCTGCCCCCCTGCTGCACCAGAAGATGTGCTGGGCACGTCGGGTGGTGAATTGGGGGCATCTCCGAGAGGCTGAGCAGCTCCGAAAACCATGGCCTGGCCGGCCACCATGGAGCTATTAGAATGATGTTGAGTTGGCGAGACTCCTCGATCTTGCGAATCACTCTGTGAATCAGCGGAGTGGGTGGGAAGGCATAAGCCTTCATGCTGTTCCACTGAAGCTGAAATGCGTTGCCCAGGGAGCCAGGACCCTGTCCCTGCCAGGAGGTGAACTGAGGGCACTTCTTGTTGTGCCATTTGGCAAAGAGATTCACCTGGGGATGACCCCACCTGTTGAAGATCTCCTGAATAACGAGGTAGTTTAGCTGCCACTCGTAATTGTCCGCTCCCAACCTGCTGAGCCTTTCCGCCTCCAGGTTGGATTCCCCTGGGAGGTGGACTGCCGTGAGGTAGATGTCGTTTTCCAGGGCCCACTGCCACATGCTGATTGCCAGTCTGCACAGAGGAGGGGATCTGGTGCCTTCCTGCTTGTTGACGTAGTACATGCTGGTCGAGTTGTCTGTCTGGATGAGGACAACCTTGCCCCTGAGAAGTGGTAGGAATGTTCTGAGCGCTGGTCAGATGGCGTTCAGCTCTAACCAATTGATGTGGTATTCCTGCTCCTGTCGAGTCCAGGTGCCGTGGACCGAGAGATCGTCCAGGGTGGCTCCCCAGCCCTCGAGCGAGGAATCCGTGGTGATGGTGGCCTGGGGAATGGGCTGCCGAAAGGGCTTGCCAGTCCGTAGGTTGCAGTCCCTGAACCACCATGTTCGGTCCGGGTGGAGAGTTGGAGGAACGTTGATCATCTCGGATTGGGAGCCCCACTCCTGGTTCCATGAGGCCGCAAAGTGCAGCTGAATCCTCCTCCTCAATCTTGTGTGTGGAACGGCTAATAGGACTGCCGCCAAGAGACCCAGGAGATCCTGGTACCACCATTCCGAGGTCACCTCTGCTGAGGAAGTGCGTGGTGGCCCTCTTGATGGCCGAGATCTTGTCCTCTGACGGAAATACATTCTCGGAGCACGTGTCCCAGATGAGGAAGTGCGTGGTGGCCCTCTTGATGGCTGAGATCTTGTCCTCTGACGGAAATACCTTCTCCAAGCATGTGTCCCACATGAGGCCCAAGAAGGCCAGAGTCTGCGTGGGCTGCAGCTGCGACTTCTTGAGATTGAGCGAGAAGCCCAGATCGTGCAGTGTTCATAAGGGCGTGGGAAGAATGGTGAACTGCTTCCGGAGATGTAGCCCTGACGAGCCAGTCATCGAGGTATGTATAGAAGGAGAGACCCTGCGCTCTTAGGGGGGGGAGCCACCGTATTGATAGCCTGGTAAAGACCCTGGGGGCCTAGTTGAGGCCAAAAGGAAGGACCTTCTATTGAAAATGGTAGCCCATGATCCTGACCGTAGAAAAGAACGATGGGGCTGCCAAATCGGGACGTGTAGGTACGCGTCCTTCAGATCCAGGGAGCACATCCAGTCTCCCTTGCACAATGTCTATAAAAGCTGGCGTAACCATCTTGAATTTTTGTAATGGTAAGGAGAGGTTGAGGGTGGAAAGGTCCAGTACAACTCTTAAGCCCTCCTGGTTCATCTTCTGAATGGTGAAAATCCTGGAGTAAAAGCCCAAACCTCTCTGGGAGGCTGGGACTTCCTCCACGGCCTGGCTCTCTACGAGCAAATGGATCTCTGCCAGAAGGGTTGCTGTCCCAACTTGAGGAAGTGGAGGGGAGTAGGGAGGAGAGGCTGGGATGGGTAGGCGGTACCCCGTGAATACTACAGAGAGGATCTAGGGGTCTGCGAAATTCTGCTGCCAGAAATGTGCATGGAGAGCAAGCCTGCCCCCCACTGGAGACACGTGGACCCGAAGGGGCGTGTCATGCCTTCTTTCCTTCGGAGGCTGTCACGGAGGAGGGGGACTGGAAAAAGCCCTTACTCCTCCCCACTCCCCCGTTTTTGTTGCTTGCACCCGGTCTGAGACAACGAGTGGTCAGGCTGCCTGGATCTCCGTTACTGGAAGTTGCGGAACCCTCCATACGTACTCCCCCTGTCGGAGTGCTGCTGTGACTGGATGTACGACTTGGACGTGGTCTTTGTCAAGATGGATAAAGACTTGGCCGTTTGTTTTTCTTCTTGTCCAGGGTGGAGTGGAAGAGGTCGCCCCCCTCACCCCTTCGAACGGTATATCTAATATGCGTTCCTGGACGGTCCGGGTTGAATTTCGTTGCCCGGAGCCAGGCTGTCCTTCATGTCTGTGGCGATACAGATGGCACGGCCAGAGGTGTCAATATGGGCCACAGTGGATTCCATGAGGTCCTGCGCCACCAGCTTGGCCTCAGCCAGTCCCGCCTTAAAATGTGATTGGCTCTGCGTAGGGCGTTCCGGGAGGCAGTCTGCAATTTCCCACCATAACCTTGTGGTTAGCAGCGGCCAGCATGACATCGGCGTTGGTCTGACGAAGATGCAAGGACGCATTGGAATACAGCTTCTTCCCATACGCCTCCAAGATATTCTCCTTCTTGCCTAGTAGCATCGCTGCTGTGAAGGTTGATGACGACTGAGGCTTGGAGTATAGTGATGCCGCAGCGATCACCTGAGGGTTTGCTGATAGCAAGAGTGTATCCCCCTCCATCTGCCTGTACTTTGGCGTCCAGGCGTTGATTGACCGGCTGGACTGAGTGTGGTTGAGCCAACCCTTCTTGGCCAGGGAGACTAAATCTGTTTGCAGTGGAATCCCCGTTTTGGCAGAGGGGCGTCAAGTGAGGACTTCAGCCGGAACCCCCTCTGCCAGCTGCTCAGCTTCGGCTTTGGGTATGCCCAGGTACTCTGCCAGCCCTGCAGGACATTCGTGGAAGGCCCTGGCTGAGGATGGCGTTTCCAGATCCTCCTCCTCATCCGTATCCTGTGGAAAAGGAGGATCCTGAGGAGGTGGAGGAGTAGCTGGAGCCCGAGGCTGGGGTACAGGGACCGCGGCCGAAGGCTGAGGAGGAGGCGCAGGCTGGTACGGAACCGCCTGAGGAATCAGCTGGGGGGACAGAGGCGCAGCGGCTGCACCGGGGCCAGGAGCGCCGGCAGAGGAGCTTGTGGTGCCGGTAGCATCGTAGGGAGGACCTCCCTGATGGTGTCCTTGAGGATAACCCCCAATCCAAGGTGACTTCATGAGCCCGAGGAACCTCTCGAAGAACCCCTCTTCACTGGCCAGAGAGGTGGTAGGGGGTACTGACCGGGTAGCCGGGAGCTGCTGGAGCCGCTGCATACCCTGCCCGTATGGACGCAGTGGGAAACTGCCCTGTGCATAAGAAGGATAAGGCTGGAGGCCACGTACCTGGTTGAGGCCAGTCCCACCTTGACACTCGTTCTTCGCCGAACCCCTGGAATGACATCGGACAGGTGCCTCTGTCTGGCACGACGGCCATCTTGTCGAGCTGCCTGCCACGTGCCTGTGACGTGTTGCTCATCTTGCTGGGCCCAGCCTCGTCCAAGACTCTTGCGTGTGGATCACAAAGCCTACCCTGTTCCTCGGGCCTAGACCCGGTAGGTGGGACACCCTTGACCTGGGGGTCGGTAGAGCTGCGTTTTGGTGCCCCGTCAGCCGTATTGCCGGTACTAGGGCATAGCCCCTCGGCCATAATGCCGGTACAAGGGTGAAGTCCCTCGGATGACAATCCGGTACAAGAACCTTCCGGTCCCACAACACTGACACCGGGAGGATCCAAGGATCCCTTGGCCCTAAGGCCGGTAGCTGCAGCAACCTCGGTGCACGTGCTGGTACAAGGACCTGAGCGGCACCTCCCGCGCGGACGAGTCCTTGGGAAGGAGTCTCCCTTGCGGGGTGCAATGGAAAATATCGGCCCTACCTTGGGCCTGGCTGGGTGCTTCACAAAGTTCTTGAGGTCCCCTGGAGGCGACATCTGGCTAGTCTGTTCTTCAGCGATTTCGATGACAGCGTGCCTGACGCTGTACAATCTTGCCAACTGTGTTCTGGGTCAAGGCAACGTAGGCAGAGGGCGTGGGGGTCTGAAGTTTGGATGAGCCCGTTGCAGGATGGACACCTGCTGGACCCTGTGACGCCTGAGGACCGAGTACCTGAATGATAAGAAAGACAAAAAAAGACAAAGAGAAGTATCTGCGCATGGAATTACATGGCCAAAGCCAAACCCAGGAGCGCTGGTGAATTCGGCCCGTTCCAGTCGACGCGGAAAAGTAGACCGAGGTGTGGCGCCGGAGGGCAGAGTCAGGGCAGTGCATGCTCCCAGGGCTACACCCCCATGCGCCTCTAAATTTAAAGGGAAGGTTTTTTCTGGTGAATAAGGTTCCGTCTCCCGTCCCTTGGAAGGGACGCCCATGCAGTATGGAGGAAAGGGGACGGGACGTAAGAGTACACTTGGGCATATTATAACATCACCCATACGGTGCTCTGGTGAGACCTGAATGCAATATGACACTCCTCACTCAAGATGGAGAGTGTTATATCAGCAAACACCTTAGCAATTGAATGAGGATGGCTTTTGTCGAAAGCCATTCGCTCATGGGATATGCACCAGTTGGAAGTGAAAGTTAAGTGTTGTCAGCAAAATTCCAACTTGGGAAAGCGGTCTCCAGACGGCAGACCTGGATCACATCTTTATTTCACGTGAACTGCTATTAACTCTAAAAAGATAGTCTCTAGAACATCGAATAGTGATCACAACCTACTCACTATGACACTAGTTCTACCCTCGAAACCAGTGGCCAAAGGTATTTTGACAGAAGTAAGTGTAAACAACGGCAGATATCGTTTGAGTCAAAAACCTAAAGATATTTCAACTCGAACACAGAATTACATAAGTGGCCCTGAAGAGGGGAATCCAACAACACTTTTAAAGATCACAGACCACTTTTGGATCCGTTTAGTACAAAGTGCTGCACTAATAAGTTAGTAAGATCAAGGTCTCATTCATACGATCAGGAACTGGTGAAGAAGCAGAGGGATATGAGATGCTTAAAATGAGCTGCCACAGTTTCAGACCAACAAGAGATCAAAAAAGAAGCAGATAAAGCATGTAAGGCCTACAAAGCATGGACCACCGCTCGAAGACATATGTTGCTGCAACAAGATGCAGAAGAAATGTTGAGAACTCTTAAGTGGGGAAAAAAATCAAGACTTCTGGGCCCTAATAAAAGAAACGCCAAACACCTATGAAGACGTGCAACAAAACCCAATAAGTGAAGCAACTTGGAAAGACCACTTCATAAAACTTTACAAAGTAGAAACCCAGACGGCCCAACAGGTTTACAAGTGTGCAAAGGGAAGATGTGGTTATATGTATATGACGAGGAAGAGATTGTGGCACAAATCATGAAAGTAAACCCGTCCAGAGCTCCGGGCCCAGATGGGCTCACAAACCTAATGCTGAAAGAATTCCCAAAAGAATGGGCCCACTTTATCCATGCAGTATTAATGAATGTTTCCATATATAGGGCAATCCCTGATGCGTGGAAAATGGCAACAATAGTGCCAATTTTCAAGGAGGGAGACCAGGAAGACCCAAGAAGTTACAGACAGATCGCATTACTGGATGTGATCGGAAAATGTTGTGGGTCTTTTCTTCTGGAGAAGTTTAATGACTGGACTAGGGAGTCCAACTCAATTGACCCTTTTCAAACTGGGTTTGTGAAATCTATTGGAACATCAGCAAATATTATTTTACTGAACCTCCTCAAAAACAAATTCGACCAAGGCAAAGGAAAGATCTTTATTGCATTTGTAGATCTTATGCAAGCCTTTAACCGAGTGGACCAAAATCTGCTATGGGCAAAATTGGAGGAGATGAGTTGTCCGGACGAAGTGATGAAGCCGCTAATCACTCTGCACACTGATACAAAGATAAAAGTCTGCTTAAACCGTGCAGGTTTACTATCCTCCGCATTTCCAACTTCTCAAGGAGTAAAACAGGGGTGTCCTTTGGCCCCTTCAATTAACAACTTCTTCATTTCGGACATACAGCACTTTGAACCAGAGCTGAGAGCCTTCCCCCTCCCCCAACCACGGGGGAAGAGAAAGTGCCCAGATTGTTTTATGCTGCTGATCTGGTTTTGATCGACCAGACCAAAATAGGACTGAAGCAGCAGCTGGACAGCTTACAGAGATATGTGAACCAGAACAAGCTGGAGATAAACCAAGCAAAAACCAAAATGTCATTCCAACAGGGCAACTCAAAAAAAGAACCTTTTACATGGACCTTGGGTCCCAATAAAATTGAAAAAGTAGAGACATTCAAATACCTAGGGGTCACCATTAACAGCTTGGTGGAAACCCCTCAACAGGAAGTCCTGACTGCGAAAGCAAAAACTATAGCAATCCAGGCAAAACTGCTAGACAAAAAATATGTTTGCTTTTCTCTGATGGCGGCAATCACGTTCTACAAAGAAAAGATTGTGCCCACACTCATGGTGCTGAGGCAAACACGGAAATGCCACAAAAATGTTGGTCTAGACTAGAATCCATTGTCTGGAAAAAAATCTTGAACTTGCCAAGTTCAACTCCAATCTCCGTAATTCGTAGAGAACTAGGTCTCTCCTCATTGCAAGCGGCAGTGGAATGGAAAGAATTGCCATTGTTTAGGATAATATCACTTCCAGCAACTGCAAAGATACTGAAACTTGTGAATCGGGAAACACTAAAAGAATCTTGCCCAATGTGGACAAAATGGGCCAATCGCAATAAGAGAAAACTGAGGGACCTTGCCTGCACAGAAGAAGACCTTAAGGTAAACCCGATGAGAGTGAAAAGGAAACTCTTTGAAATGGATCCTCACAGAAGAGAAGGCGGGGGCTCGCAAACTTGTTGGGGATTTATCACCCAACATTAGAAAACTTAATCGGCCCCGGGGATACCTCGTAAAATATCCGAATAGAACATATGGGGAAACTTTTATGAGGATACGGCTAAATCAGATTTTGACAAATGAGATTAAAGCAATCCACGGAGTCAGCCCTACAGCCGACTGTAGATTCTGTCAAACCCCAGGACAGGTGGAATCTATAAGACATGTGATGACGTCTTGTCTGGGGTTGAGAGTGGAGTACCACCTCTTTTTCACACCATTGTTGCGAAATCTCACCACACTTGATATAAAGAGCAGATGGTCGGCTATGATCAGTGGTGACAGTACATGTTGGGTAATTGCTGTGGTCTCATTCATAAAAAAAAGTTATTTCCATCTGAAGGTTGAACAAGGCATGGGTATGAAGTTTTTTTCCGCCACCTTAGACGGACGCTTATAGCGGAGTTCCTCTTTCCGCTTATAGCCATTTACTCTTATCTTATTACCGATAGTTTCTTCTTACTATCCTTTATATCACCAACTATCGAAACACCAGATGCCGGTGAAGGAAAAAACGACTGTCGAAAGACTCCTGCGACCATCCGTTTCGGCCTTGGAAGGCCGCTACGGGCCCACAAAGTAGGGAGAGAGGGGGGGAGGTCATTTTAGAATGTATATGCCCCTTTTCTTACACTACATTTGCCTAGCTGCCGTGTCGTTCTGTTATGGACAATACCCCCTATAAATTTTGCCCCAAGTGCAATAGGAAATTTCCATGGGTCGATAAACACCTTGTGTGTAACCTGTCTCCCGCGAGACCACGTCGAGGGTTCTTGTCGAGCGTGCAAACTCTTCAAGCCCAAGACTTTGAAGGACCGATCTACTAAACGCTGGGCCCTCTACGGCAGGCAACTCGAGGCCATGGAAGTAGATGGTGCCTTTAGCAACGCCGCAGTATCCGAAGGTGACAGGGTAACACCGGTTACCCAAGCGCAGGCCCCCTACCCCAGAGGACAGGCCAGCAGCGTTATGGGGACAACATCTGTTAGGTAAGATTTCCACAGGGCTGGTAAATCTTCCTTGCCTGGTTCAACTCCAGAACTTTTTGCTTTCCTAGTGAGATATTTTCCATTAATACCTCAGTGAGTGGGAACCTTTTTCCACACTCACCTGTCTTTAACTCTTTTTATGGGTGTCATTTTTAAGACTCTCCATAGTGTCTTTTTAAAGTTATCATGTCTAACAACTTATTGGCAGTAAGTGCCTGTTGTTGCTGGGTTGCCCTAGGGGCTCCCCATTTAACTTTCTTGTGCTAACCTTGAGTGAACTACAGTTCCCAAGGGTAGAAAGGATCTTTGGATCCCTTTTACATTTACTTCTGTGAAACCAGCACACCCCACCTTATGTGGAGTGCTGGGGAGATACACTGTATCCCCTTTCACATTTAAACTGTAACAATTCTGTTACAGTGACAAGCTTACCTTTAATGGCTGGTGGCAGTGATACCTTTTACTAATTTGGTGCACCTTTACCGCGTGCTGTAATCACAGCTGCACTAAAGGCACCTAAGGGTGCTCATTTTTACCAAAATGGCCCCTGTCTTCTTTTTCTGCCATTTTAGTGTTTCTTGTCGTTTCTTGTTCCTTCCCCTGACATCCAGGGCGGGAAAATCCTTTGTTTGAGTTTTGTCTTCGGCGGGAGTCCCCTGGACACCCCGCCCAGGCTCCAGTCAGTCTGTAAGCACAGGAAGTGGGGGAGGGGTCCCGAACTTCCCCCTCCTTTGTCTTAGGTCTTCCTTCAACTGGGCCAAATCCCAGTGGGGGGTTGGCTGTCCTGATTGGACAGCCAAACGCCCCTTTCTTGTAAAATGCGGGGAGAGAATGCAGAGGTTGTGTTGCAGTTCCTGATAAATACTGGAAACCTGGAAGCTGAAGTCATGTCGACCACTGGAACTGAAAACCGAAGAGGATGACGAAGGAAAAGCGGCGGGAATGATTTCCAGTGGCCGGAGAGCCTGCTTTGTAACCGGAGCCTGCTGCAGCCCTTCCTTCCGATCGACCTGGGGTCTCCGAAAACGACGACCCGAACCCAGAGCCTGGTGAGACCCACTAGACTCAAGACGACCTGCATTTTGAGCCATCCCACGGGTTCCTGCGACCTTGCGTTCTTGCAATACCCCAATACCCTGGGACCTCCTGCCACTGTGCGGTGCATGGTCTTCCGAATTCCGAATCTCGCTGAAACTTCGTGGGCATCTTGGTCTATCTCCAGAGACACGAATCGAGTCCAAAAAGTCCCCTCACAAGAGTGCTGGACCTTTTAAACGACGAGAATTCAACCGCGATTTTCTGTCTTCATCTGTGCTCCTTGAAAAGGCGCCAAACCCGCAGAACCGCATTCAGCCGTGAGAGAAATCTTGCCTAGAGCCTTCTTCATCGATCCCTGCTGCAAAGTCCCTTCTGAGGTCTTGTGTTCAGTCTCCAGGACAAGGAATCCAGTGACCGGGTATTTGGCTGCAGTCCCTGAAGTTCTCCTGCTGCAATCTCTTCTCCATTGCTGAGGTACTGTGTTGGCTTGGGTATATACTTACCTTAAGCCTGTTGGGATTTCTGTGTAGTCCTGGGGTGTTTTCTGTGATTGGGAGGTCCCTCGTCCAGTACACCCAGTCCCACTGCTAGAATCCTGCTGGGGTGTCTTCTGCGAAGCCCCTGGACCCTCTTCTAACCCTAGAAGTAAAGTCCTCACTTGGTTGCCAGTTTTCCTAAGGAAACTCTGACTTTTGCTACTAAAGAACTTATTCTAACACTGCCTGTTGGTCACTAGTCCTAGTGACCCCCCTTCTGCCACTGAGAACACTCATGCTCTAAGGGAAAAGACTTTGAAGGGATTGGGACTTCTGCCTAGAAAAGAAATCAAGTGTTTTTACTTACTTGTAAAGAGTTGGTTGGTTGGTAACTGTAATTCTAAGAGTGAACAGTTACAAAAGTTCTTACTGATCTTGAATGTGTGATGCACTGTTCTTAAAAGTATGGTTAACATCTTTTCTTCCTTAGCCACTGTTTTGACAGTCTAAAAGAAAGTAGATGTAAAGGTATTTTACTCTCCTGTGATTAGGTTGTGCCTCTTTACAAAAGTAATGTGTTGGTTTCACCAGATTATTCCTGAAGGGTAATTGTATGAGTGTCCTCCAACTGTTGGTATCACCAGGTTAGTCCTGTTAGGATAACTGTATGAGTGTCCCCCAACTGGGTCTTGCTTCCCCTGACTTGCTGCTAGCCTGTCTTTAATAAGTCTACAATAGGTTGTTGCCTACCTAGAATATCTATTCTGTAAAGTGTGACATTGGGTTTTACTTTCCCCTTCATTGTGAAGTTAAAGTAAGTGGGTTCTACTTACCTTGTGATAGCTGTGTGCCATCCAAAACAAGTGACAAGAGTTATTGCTTATCTCAATCTGGGGTTCCCTGATTTCCAAAGCATCTGTAATTGTATATTACATCCATTAGGTTTTGCTCACCTGGTATAACTGTGTGTTATGACAAAAGTAGTGATAGGTTTTTACTGCACCTAGAATAAGTGTTTCACTATTCATCAAAAGTATATTGTCCAGTTGACTGTTTATGTGATTTGTTACAAGAGTCACTGTACAACTGGAAGGGCCTACTGTCCTTGTATTACCAAAAGTAATCTAAAAATAACCATTGGTCTTTTACTCCCAAGGAATAGGCTTGGCCTATACTAAATGTGTATAACAAGGTTTTGACTTCCCTAGAACTACTGTTAGGTGTTCCAAATAAGGTCTATACTTGGGTCTGTGTTCTTTCAAGTATAGTGTTGTGTTTTATATTGTGATCTCATATAATGTTTCAGTATTTACTTAACCCCTAGATTTATCTGGGCCTACTTGTATTTAAATAAATCCTTTATTTTTATAATACATAGTGTTTCAGTGTTTCTTTGGATCATTTGTATTACAATTTTCACTTGTACTGTAGCTACTGCCCTCTCTCCCTCCTAAGATAAGCCTGGCTGCTCTGCCTACGCTACCATGTACTCAGGTGGTACAGTCTTATACTAAGAGTGGAGTCTTGTACTGCCTCAGTTGAATGGTTTTACTAGGCCCTTAACTGGACTTCAGAAAAACTGTCCTAACACTGTTGGCATGCGCTGGGATCAAGGTGGATTGCATTACATTGATTATTGATATACTTTGTGTCCAAAGGAAACCATCCAGTAGGTTTGGTTTAGCCAAGGTAAAGTGTACTTATTGTATTTAACACAAGAACCAACACCATGGCCTGCTTTAGGCCTGAGGACTCCTCTTATGCTGCAATAGAACATTTGGTCATAATGTGTATAGAGAAGGGCCTCAATTGTGAAGGAAGTAAGCTTGAATTATTACAAAGGTTAGGGGACCATATGCATGGTTCCAGTGAACCTGTGTCCACTTCTTACAATATTGCTGGGAGTGAGGATGATGAGGGTTCAGACAGCTGTCCAAACTCCTCAGAGGAGGAATATGAGGGTTCTGATGAGGAGGATGTTAGTTCACCCCCCTCTCCTTCTCTTGCCTCTACCTTACTGCCTACCATGTGCTCTGAGATATCTAAGGAACTGAATATAAGAAAATTCCTGTGGGAAAACAATATGAAGATGTGGGACTATGAGAAAAAGTATAACAGGTCTGTAGAAGACCATTTTCTGCACCCCTCTTCTTTTTCCAGGTCTTCTGTGTCTGCAGCTTCCAGGTTTCCAGAATTGGTGAGTCAGTATGATCTGAAGTGTGACATTGTTGTATGGCTGAAAACTTTTGACCTCACTTGTAAAAGGTTTGGTCTGTGTGAGAGTGATAGAATACCCTGGGTTCTTTTTAGACTTCCCAAGATGGACTACCATGTGCTCTTGGATTTACCTGAAGTAGAAATAGGTAACTGGGATAGGGTAAAAACAGCTCTCATAGATAGATATAAGAAAACAACTTCTACCTATCTACACTCCTTAAGGGACTCTAAGGATAGAGGTAGGTCAACAAGTGCTGTCTCCTCATCCCTTAAGAAATCTGTCAATACTGAGTATAGCAGAAAAGCTGTGGTCTTAGACTCAGCTGAGCCCCCTTGTAAAAAGGCTGAGGCTCTTAACCTTGAAGTAAGAGAGGTCCCCTTAGGAGACCCCTCTTTGGAGATAAAAGGCATTAACTGCCACTCTGAAGGGCACTTGGGTGTAGCACCCATAACTTCAAATAGGGACAAAGCCCCTAGGCCCACAAAGCTAGAGGTCACTCCTGTGACCCCACCTTTAGCTGCTGCTAAGGTGATAGAGCCTCTTGAAAAACCACATGTAGTGGAAGTGGTTCAACTAGTTCCCAGAAACCTAAAAACTTCTGTCCTAGTACCCATATGGTGTAATACCATTAACCAGGTCACTGCTGTGACCCCACCTTCAGTTAACACTGAGTTTATAGAACCTCTTGAAAACCCACCTAGAGTGGAAGTGGTTCAACCTGTGGATAGAAACTTATGTATTCCTGTCCAATCTATAACACTGTGTAAAAACTTTGTTGAACCTGACAAGAACCTTAGTGTTCATGTCACACACCCTGTGTGGTGTATGTCCTTTAGAATAAAGGCCCCTTCAGTTAAACCTGTAGTGGCTGAAACATTTGAAAACCCACTTACAGTGCAAATGCTTCCTAAAACTCTAAACATGGATATGCCTGAAAACCCACTTACAGTGGAGGTGATCCAGATGGATGTACAAAGCTTAGGTGTTTTTAACAACCCTAAGAGGGCAAGGAGTTTCCTTGACCCCAAGGTAGGAATTGAGTTTTCTCCTTCAGTTCAGAGTGCCCAGAATGTAACTTCTAGGCCTGAAAAACTGAACACCAAAAAGAGTTATAAGAAACCTAAGAGTAGCTTTCTTACTAGGCCTTCTAATAAAAAGCCTGTGACTCCAACTACTCCTACAGGAGAGATGGATAGGTGTTCTGACAAGGCTAGGGTCTCTGTTTCCAGAGACCACTCTAAACCTGTAGGATCCTCTATAGCGAATCCTACTGTAAGTCCTAATGTTAGCAGGGCAACCTCTAACAAAGGCAAATCAAAATCTAGACTATTAGGGAAATGGGAGCACAAACCCTGCTCTACCATTTCAGTTCCAATTCTAAAGTCTTTGACCCACACTACTTCTGAGGAAGGGGTGGATAGACAAGATGGAAACCTAACTAGGCCTTTGAGGACTGGTAAACCTCAAAGCTGGTGGAAATCCAGAAAAGATATGTCTAAGGCTAAACCCCTTGACATTGTGGGCTCTTCTGCTGAAGACCCCCTTGTAAATCCTAGTGTTAGAAGGGAAAACCCTAACCAAGGTAAAAACAGATCTAAGAGGAAGTGGAAGGATGTACAATGCTTTGCCACAACCCCTCCAACTAGGATACCTGAGACCCAACCTGCTCATGTGAGAGAGGTGGTGAGGAATCATGGAGACCCCTCTAGGTCTAAGGGAATTCTTTATAAGAACCCCTTTAAAAAGCCTATTGTAGGTTCAGAGGTTGTCACAACTTCTGAGGGACTGTTTAAACAGATCCCCTATACCTTAGACAAGAGTAAAGTGCCCAACACTACTTGTAGGTCATATAGTTTGCAAATGATAACTAATATAAGAAAAAGTATCACAGCAAGGGTTACAAAAAGATTGCTAGTTGACTCAGCAAACAGTTTAACCGACTAGAAACAAGAGATCTATCCAGGTGAGGATTAGCTTCCCCTGTTCCTTAGTCTGGGGGGGACGAGTGTTAGGTAAGATTTCCACAGGGCTGGTAAATCTTCCTTGCCTGGTTCAACTCCAGAACTTTTTGCTTTCCTAGTGAGATATTTTCCATTAATACCTCAGTGAGTGGGAACCTTTTTCCACACTCACCTGTCTTTAACTCTTTTTATGGGTGTCATTTTTAAGACTCTCCATAGTGTCTTTTTAAAGTTATCATGTCTAACAACTTATTGGCAGTAAGTGCCTGTTGTTGCTGGGTTGCCCTAGGGGCTCCCCATTTAACTTTCTTGTGCTAACCTTGAGTGAACTACAGTTCCCAAGGGTAGAAAGGATCTTTGGATCCCTTTTACATTTACTTCTGTGAAACCAGCACACCCCACCTTATGTGGAGTGCTGGGGAGATACACTGTATCCCCTTTCACATTTAAACTGTAACAATTCTGTTACAGTGACAAGCTTACCTTTAATGGCTGGTGGCAGTGATACCTTTTACTAATTTGGTGCACCTTTACCGCGTGCTGTAATCACAGCTGCACTAAAGGCACCTAAGGGTGCTCATTTTTACCAAAATGGCCCCTGTCTTCTTTTTCTGCCATTTTAGTGTTTCTTGTCGTTTCTTGTTCCTTCCCCTGACATCCAGGGCGGGAAAATCCTTTGTTTGAGTTTTGTCTTCGGCGGGAGTCCCCTGGACACCCCGCCCAGGCTCCAGTCAGTCTGTAAGCACAGGAAGTGGGGGAGGGGTCCCGAACTTCCCCCTCCTTTGTCTTAGGTCTTCCTTCAACTGGGCCAAATCCCAGTGGGGGGTTGGCTGTCCTGATTGGACAGCCAAACGCCCCTTTCTTGTAAAATGCGGGGAGAGAATGCAGAGGTTGTGTTGCAGTTCCTGATAAATACTGGAAACCTGGAAGCTGAAGTCATGTCGACCACTGGAACTGAAAACCGAAGAGGATGACGAAGGAAAAGCGGCGGGAATGATTTCCAGCGGCCGGAGAGCCTGCTTTGTAACCGGAGCCTGCTGCAGCCCTTCCTTCCGATCGACCTGGGGTCTCCGAAAACGACGACCCGAACCCAGAGCCTGGTGAGACCCACTAGACTCAAGACGACCTGCATTTTGAGCCATCCCACGGGTTCCTGCGACCTTGCGTTCTTGCAATACCCCAATACCCTGGGACCTCCTGCCACTGTGCGGTGCATGGTCTTCCGAATTCCGAATCTCGCTGAAACTTCGTGGGCATCTTGGTCTATCTCCAGAGACACGAATCGAGTCCAAAAAGTCCCCTCACAAGAGTGCTGGACCTTTTAAACGACGAGAATTCAACCGCGATTTTCTGTCTTCATCTGTGCTCCTTGAAAAGGCGCCAAACCCGCAGAACCGCATTCAGCCGTGAGAGAAATCTTGCCTAGAGCCTTCTTCATCGATCCCTGCTGCAAAGTCCCTTCTGAGGTCTTGTGTTCAGTCTCCAGGACAAGGAATCCAGTGACCGGGTATTTGGCTGCAGTCCCTGAAGTTCTCCTGCTGCAATCTCTTCTCCATTGCTGAGGTACTGTGTTGGCTTGGGTATATACTTACCTTAAGCCTGTTGGGATTTCTGTGTAGTCCTGGGGTGTTTTCTGTGATTGGGAGGTCCCTCGTCCAGTACACCCAGTCCCACTGCTAGAATCCTGCTGGGGTGTCTTCTGCGAAGCCCCTGGACCCTCTTCTAACCCTAGAAGTAAAGTCCTCACTTGGTTGCCAGTTTTCCTAAGGAAACTCTGACTTTTGCTACTAAAGAACTTATTCTAACACTGCCTGTTGGTCACTAGTCCTAGTGACCCCCCTTCTGCCACTGAGAACACTCATGCTCTAAGGGAAAAGACTTTGAAGGGATTGGGACTTCTGCCTAGAAAAGAAATCAAGTGTTTTTACTTACTTGTAAAGAGTTGGTTGGTTGGTAACTGTAATTCTAAGAGTGAACAGTTACAAAAGTTCTTACTGATCTTGAATGTGTGATGCACTGTTCTTAAAAGTATGGTTAACATCTTTTCTTCCTTAGCCACTGTTTTGACAGTCTAAAAGAAAGTAGATGTAAAGGTATTTTACTCTCCTGTGATTAGGTTGTGCCTCTTTACAAAAGTAATGTGTTGGTTTCACCAGATTATTCCTGAAGGGTAATTGTATGAGTGTCCTCCAACTGTTGGTATCACCAGGTTAGTCCTGTTAGGATAACTGTATGAGTGTCCCCCAACTGGGTCTTGCTTCCCCTGACTTGCTGCTAGCCTGTCTTTAATAAGTCTACAATAGGTTGTTGCCTACCTAGAATATCTATTCTGTAAAGTGTGACATTGGGTTTTACTTTCCCCTTCATTGTGAAGTTAAAGTAAGTGGGTTCTACTTACCTTGTGATAGCTGTGTGCCATCCAAAACAAGTGACAAGAGTTATTGCTTATCTCAATCTGGGGTTCCCTGATTTCCAAAGCATCTGTAATTGTATATTACATCCATTAGGTTTTGCTCACCTGGTATAACTGTGTGTTATGACAAAAGTAGTGATAGGTTTTTACTGCACCTAGAATAAGTGTTTCACTATTCATCAAAAGTATATTGTCCAGTTGACTGTTTATGTGATTTGTTACAAGAGTCACTGTACAACTGGAAGGGCCTACTGTCCTTGTATTACCAAAAGTAATCTAAAAATAACCATTGGTCTTTTACTCCCAAGGAATAGGCTTGGCCTATACTAAATGTGTATAACAAGGTTTTGACTTCCCTAGAACTACTGTTAGGTGTTCCAAATAAGGTCTATACTTGGGTCTGTGTACTTTCAAGTATAGTGTTGTGTTTTATATTGTGATCTCATATAATGTTTCAGTATTTACTTAACCCCTAGATTTATCTGGGCCTACTTGTATTTAAATAAATCCTTTATTTTTATAATACATAGTGTTTCAGTGTTTCTTTGGATCATTTGTATTACAATTTTCACTTGTACTGTAGCTACTGCCCTCTCTCCCTCCTAAGATAAGCCTGGCTGCTCTGCCTACGCTACCATGTACTCAGGTGGTACAGTCTTATACTAAGAGTGGAGTCTTGTACTGCCTCAGTTGAATGGTTTTACTAGGCCCTTAACTGGACTTCAGAAAAACTGTCCTAACAACATCCGGCGGCGGAAGCGCTATCACTTCATCCTCCACTAAACACCCAACCCACGCCGAGACTGGACACACGTCTAGGGAGAGGTCAGTTGAATCTCTCGATCGAGATCGCCATATGACTGGCCCGGCCGTCGAAGGACAGTACCGATGTGCGAGTGAAAAAAGCTCCTGCCGGGGCCAATCATCCAGGGATGAGGCTCCGGTTCACCCTGCACCCGAAATTCAACGTTCTGCGTTGACTCAGATTCAAAACCCCATACAGTCGGGCCTGGCTCACTTAGTCAAGAAACGCACTTCAGGGGGCCAGGGTAAAGAGAGGGACACCTGAAGATTTAGGGCTCCCTTCGAATGGATTGTGTCCTCCCACGTATTCCTCATCTTAGATAATCTGCCAGTTTGCTGCTTCTTTTCGGAATTTTTTTTGCCAGAGGGACGCCGGGTAGTTTTAATCCCTCAAAGGCCGCCGTCGAGCGTCAAAGTCATCCGTCGTATAAAGGGCTCGAGCCGCGCCCGTTGGTTTCAGTTCTGTTTTTCCGGGCTTCTGCTTCGTGTTTCGAAACGGCGCGTCAATTCTCTCATTAAAAATGTCTTCATCCTCAACTCCGACAACACCCAAGACTGGTTTTAAAAAGTGTCTGAAGTGCGGATCCTCACTGCAACTGCTTTTGGTGCCTCAGTCCTGACCATCGGGTCGACAAGTGCTGTTCGTGTCAGGCGATGTCGAACAAGGCTCTTAAGGAACGCCAAGGTAAACTAACGGTGGCAGAGGAGTCTTTTAAGTCTGCAAAAAGACTTGGGAGAGTTGAGTAGAAAATCTCGTCTCGAGGTCGAAGAGTCGCTCGAGGAAATCTTCCTCCTCTTCATCTAAAAAATCAAAGAAGCGACATCGCAAATATTCTTCCTCTTCTTCCTCCTCACCCGACAGAAGGTTAATTTCTTGTCCTTCTAAGCATGATTCCCCCAAAGAAATGGGAGGCCTCTAGGGCTTCAATGCTAAAGATTTTTGAGAAGGCGGCCCGACCCCCTCAAAAAAGTTGCGTGAAGAGCACGCCCCTGTCCACACCAAAAGTGACAGAGGGAAATCGAAAACTGTACAGGCTAAATCCGACAAAGTCGATGGCTTCCACGGAGGATGATTCTCCAGCGCCTCATGAAACAAAACAAAAACCTTTGGTGCACAAATCGAGGTTAACAGAGGACAAAATGGCGTCCTCATCGTCGAAGTCAGGCATCGACTTGATGCGTCCTTCGACTACGTCGAAGCCAAAGATGGCGTTGATACCTTCGGCCTCAGTGTCGAAGCCTTCCTCGATGACCTTGAGGATTCCTTCGAGCATATCGAAGCCATTGTTGATTCCACGCCTTCAACGCCTTTGTCAGGGAAATCTTTTATACTGATATCCAAAATGGCAATTATGGCTAAACCTAGGTCTATGCCGCCACCTTTACCAGAAAAAATCTTCCATCCTCAGCCCAGGCAGGAATTTTTTTAATCCATGTCCTCTATTTTTGAAGAACAAACCTATGATGAAGAAATTACATGAGCTGGTGTTAAATTTGGGACAAGAGAAGTTCCTGAGGAATTAATAGATCCTAGTTCCAAGATGGCAGACCTTTATGACTGCCTACAATCGGCCAGTGGCCTAGATACCTCACCTGAGGTAGAATTTGAAAGGCCTGACCCTACTGACCACGCAGAACCTGGGTATAGGAACCTCATGGGAGGAGTAATCGATTTTATGGGGTGGAAGTCGGTGTCTCCGAGTTATGACCAGGACGACATGACAGATATTATTGATGAAGGACCTCAGAAGGACCCGATCCTTCCTTTCCACAAAGCTCTACAAAAGAGAGTTATGACAAATTGGGAAATCCCAGAATCGTTACCAGCTGTAAATAAAAAATGTGTGGGAAAGTACAGACCTTCTCCTTCAGCTATGGAGGAGTAACTCAAGTCAGGACTGGACACTGCAGATAGTATAAGCAGGTCCATGGCATCTAGCGCAGTCTTGCGTAGATTCGCATGGCTAAGGAAATCCTGGTTTTGCACCTGATGTGCAGTCTAGGTTACTTAATATGCCTTGTAATGGCTTGAGGTTGTTTGGCAGCAAGGCGGACGAGAGCTTGGAGAAGCTGCAGACCTCGCAAGCGGCAGCAAAATCACTCCGCGTCGCTATAAGGCAACCTCAGCAACGCTCTTACGCAGGCTCATCTTCCTGGAAGAGTCACCCTTTTCGCTTCTATTCCTCTTTTGGAAAAGGAAGGGGGCAGGCCAGTCAGAGAGGCCAACAAAGAAAACCCTTTCGTGTTGGAAAAGGGAGAGGCGCTAGATCAGCCACAGCAGCGGCTACTACCTCCTCAGCCACTGCTGCATCCGTGCAATGCCACTTTGAGGTCTTAACCCACAAAACCCCGGTGGGAAGCAGAATCACTCGGTATCTGGACGGATGGCGGGGCATTACGTCAGATGCCTGGGCACTAGAGATAGTGACCCATGGTTACTGCCTTCCCTTTCATCAAAGACCTCAAGATCATCCACCGGGAGCCAATTCTGCAAAAATTCCAGACCCGCTCTTTGTGCAGGAGATTTTAACCCTGCTAGAGAAAGGTGCAATAGAACATGTACCTGTAGCGGAGTGGAACAAGGGTTGGTACTCCCCCCCCCCCCCCCTATTTTCTCATCCCCAAAAAAGACGGAGGATTGAGACCCATCTTGGATTTAAGAAACTTGAACAAGTTCCTCAGGAAGGACAGTTCAAGATGGTGACCCTTTCTCAGATCCTTCAGGCTCTTCAGCTTCAGGACTGGCTGGTTTCATTAGACCTTCAGGATGCTTACTTTCATGTGCTAATCCATTTCAAACACAGAAAGTCCCTGAGGTTTGCAATTGGCGGATCTCACTATCAGTTTCGAGTTCTGCCATTTGGGCTGACATCCGCCCGAGGGTCGTCACCAAGCTAATGGCGGTAGTGGCAGCGAGTCTCAAGAGAGAGGGGATTTACATCTACCCTTACCTGGACGACTGGCTAATCAGGGCAGGCTCACCCGAACGGGCCCAGGAACATCTAACCATGACCTGTCACTTCCTACATAAGGTGGGCTTCTCCCTCAATTACAAGAAGTCACAAATGATTCTGAGCCAAAGGCTCCAATTCAACAGAGCTGTTCTCGACACTACCTCAGGGAAAGCCTCGCCTCCCGAGGAGAGAGCTCACCACATTCTGCAGATGGTAGCAAAGTTTCAAAATGCCCAACATCTACTGGCATTCGACTTCCTAAGATTGCTAGGCCTCATGGAATCCTGCATTTTTCTGGTGCCAGAGGCTCAACGGAGGATGAGATCCCTGCAATTTGCCCTCAGGACTCAATGGTCCCAGTTTTCAGGGGGAGATGTCAGATCTTCTGCAAGTCTCGGCCAAGGTAGCTCAGGATCTTCTATGGTGGGCTTGCAAGGACAATATCCTCAGGGGAGAACAGTTTTGGCAACCATGGCCGGAGATAACTGTAGTGATGGACGCCTCACTCACTGTCATGAGCACTACTCCCGAGGAGCCAGGACTGGCCCAGCGCCCCTGGAAGCAGACCCTTCTTCCACATCTCCGGACCCAGCAGACCCCTACAGGGGCCCTTTGGACCGTGTCCTGGTGCCTTTGGCGCCAGCCTCAAAAGGACTTCAGTTCCGGCGCCATAGGCGCCGGGCTCATATTGATAAACTGTGTAATAATGGTCTGCCTCAGGGTGGACTTATCTGAGGCAGACCATGCTGCATACTTACCCAGAACAATCCAGTCTGGCTGAAGTCCCCAGCCATCAGGGCTGGGAGGAACTATTTCCTCTATTCAGGAACTCTTTTCTTACCTGGGTGGGGCCGGTGGAAGAACACACACCTGAAGCACTTCTCTGCTATTTAAACCACGCCCGATGGAATACACGTGCTTCGTGTTATTCTGCATCAGCAGCAGGACGCTCACCGAGTCGGCTCCTGCATCCTGGCTCCTGACACGCCCGCCAGCACCCGGAACACCTGCAAACAGACAAGAAAAGAGAAGGCGAGCATTAGGAATTATACTTACCGGAATCCGGTCTCCGCAATCCTACCTCCGACGATCCTGCAAAGGAAAGGTACAAGATTAGCAGCGCTCTCAAACGCTCGCAGCCGCGCCGCCTTGCCTTACCCATCCGTGGCCTCGCCGAACTCCACCGCGGCCACGACGCCCGCAGCATCTCGGCACCTGAAAAACAGAAAAAGACAGTCATTAGAGGTGCCCGCTCTAAAGCGGCCACATTTCTTCCACTTACTTACGTGCCTCATCACGCGCGACAGCGGCTGTGTCGCCAGCAGCATCTCGGCACCTGTAAGCAGAAAAAGACAATCATTAGAAGTAAGCAGTCGCTTTTCTTTCACTTACCTTCCTCCACCGCGGCCACGACGCCAGCTACATCCCAGCACCTGCATAAGAGGAATACATGGTGAGCAGTAACTAAGCACGGAGAACAAATACTCACCAAGAGACTTACCTGCTTTAGGTTTCTGGGCCCCGGCTCCTGTGGAGAAAAGACACTCATACTTACGGCTACCGCAGGAGAGACGAAAGGACACAGTGTCCGCAACTATCTCCCATCCAGTGACGTAACTGGATTCTACGCACCCCTGCACCTGAAGCAGGATGGAGAGCTCATCTTTACAATACCTAAGGTGAGAGCTCGCAGAAACCAAGTTGGGGGTCAAGAAGAGTGAGAAACGGGAGATTGGTGGGAACACATATTCACCCCAGCTGGTAATCAATCCCTTTTCTTCCACCTGCAGAAAACTTACTCTACAAGCCAGGCAATCCAAATTCGGAGGCCCCGTCCAGAGCATCTTCCGAGCCCTGCGCCTCACGATAGAAGAAACGGTAGCAGTCCAGTTCGGGTCATCGTCTCTGTGGGAATCAGGTGAGCGTTACACTCACGGGGTGGGGAGCACACACCAACGATCTGACAATCGGCGGTCGTTGGTCTCCATCGGAGTCCAAACTACACATCAACCTTTTGGAGCTGAGAGCAATCAGACAAGCACTGAAAGCTTTTCTGCCCGCTGTACAGGGAAAGAATGTCCTGATAATGATGGACAACACAGTGGAAATGTACTACCTCAACAAAAGAGGCGGCGTAGGATCACTTCCTCTATGCAGAGAGGCATTGCAACTCTGGTTCTGGGCAATGTAAGAAGGAATCTCTATCAGCAATTCACCTAGCCAGAGAGGGAAATACGGCGGCAGATGCTCTGACAGGCAGAGCACAGTCTCCCACCAGTGGGAACTAGCTCAGGAAGTCCTTCAAGAGATCTTCGCCCTTTGGGGAACCCCTCAAGTGGACCTGTTCGCGACAGGTACCAACCGAAAGTGCGAACTGTACTGCTCAAGGGAATTTCCCCCGAGAGGAGCTCTAGGAGACGCGTTCGTGGTGGACTGGATATTTCCACTCCTATACGCGTTCCCTCCAGTCCCCATGATTCCTCAAGTAATCAGGAGGTTGCGAAAGTTCGGGAAAACCATGATCCTAATTGCCCCGGATTGGGCCAGGAGAACGTGGTACCCGGACCTTCTGGACATGTCCATATGCCCCCCAATATGTCTTCCACAAAGAGAGGATCTTCTCTCGCAAGAGGAAGGTCGGGTTCTCCATCCAGAGGTCAAGACACTCAGCCTTCACGCTTGGCTTCTGAGAGGCTGAGATATAAGGATTGGGACCTCCCGGACAACGTTATGGAGATTTTGTTTTCGGCTAGAAGGCCAGCAACAAAATCCTTATACCGGTGTCGTTGGAAGAAATTCAGTAACTGGTGCAGGGATAAGAATGTGGATCCTTTTCAATGTAGCACTCCCATGGTGCTTCCCTTTCTGTTACATTTGGCCAACTCGGGGCTCCAAGTTGGGATTATTAAAGGATATTTGGCAGCGCTATCTATCTTCAAGCGCTCCTCAGAACACGTTTCATATTTTAAAATGCCTTTAGTTGTCCAATTTCTTAAAGGGTTAACAAATGTGATCCCTCCTACACCTTTTCAAGTTCCCATTTGGGATTTAAATTTAGTTTTAAAGTTTATGTGCGCCCCTTTTGAGCCTTTACATTCTTGCCCTTTAAGGCTCCTAACTTTTAAAACTGTTTTACTAGTAGCTTTAACTTCAGCCCACAGGGCGAGTGAGTTGCAGGCGCTCTCTTGTAAGCCTCCTCACACTATTTTCCACAAAGATAAAGTTATTTTGAAGGTCAAACCTTTTTTCTTACATAAAATAGTTTCATATTTCCATCTGTCACAAAAGATTACTTTACCTTCCTTTTACCCTCCTCTGCACGCTAGTAAAGAGGAGGAAAGGTTCCACCGACTAGACCCTAAAAGGGCTCTCAGCTTCTACATCTCTAGACTTGAAAGATTTAGACAAACTGATCAGTTAATTGTCGGTTACACTGGACACAAATTGGGCCTTGGTGTGTCCAAACAAACCTTATCCAGATGGATAATCCTAGCAATATCTGAATGTTACAGGTTGGATGGGAAAGAGCCTCCAGATGGATTAAGGGCTCATTCAACCAGGGGCATAACAACTGCCATGGCTCTTCAGAGGGGTGTTCCTGTGCAGGACATTTGTGCAGCGGCCACTTGGTCATCCATGCACACCTTTGTAAAACTTTATTGTTTAGACTCCACTTCCAAGGAGGCCTTTTTGCAAAAGCCGTCCTACATTCAGTACATAATTAATAACTCTGGTACTCCCTCCTCCAAATTACTACTGCTGTGGGAGTCTACTGCTGTGGGAGTCTATCTAAGATGAGAAATACGTGGGAGGACACAATCCATTCGAAGAACAAGTTACTTACCAACTGTAACGTTCTTTCAACTGGATGTTCGTTACAGTTGGGTAACTTGTTCTTCTCAACCATTGGTCATCCCTAGTTCTGCCAAATGGTCGGCTGATAGTCAGGGTTATGGGGAGGATGTGCTTCATGGCCAATTTCTATGAAAAGGACCCTCACTATTTCACAAGCTCCCACTCCACCCTCTCCTCCCCCCCCACAGCACCCTCTGGATCGCAGATACCTGTTCAACCCCCTGCTAAGAGGTCTCGCCACGAGAATCCAGTGCAAGGCACAGTCATTGACCTTTATGACCCTGACTCCGATCATGAAGACCTCTCTATTCAAGAGGCAGCAGACTCTTATTACGGGATGATGAGGACCCTGAGGTTGACCCCGAGACAAATATGTATGTCATGGACTCTCCTGTTAATCAGGACCCCCCGGTCATGGACTCAACCATTGACAATCAACCCCTGCTAAATTAAGTGCTTGTCAAGGCGGCAGAGCATTTTCAGATAGCTACTCAGGAAGAACAACAAGATAAAGATTTGATAGATGAAATCTTAGGAGATAAGAAGGCTGTTACTTAGTTTATCCCTCTCCTCCAGTCCATTGAGCGAAAAATACAGCCATTGATGGAGACCCCTAATCTTACGCGGGCAGTGAACCCCTGCATAAAGAAACTGTTCTGACCCGCTGTATATCAGAGGGCAACTGAAGCCTGATTCATTAGTTACTATAAGGAAAAGTGCTGGTACTCCCTTAGCTTCCTCTGAGGCCCCGCCCGACAAGGAAAGCAAGAGACTTTACACAATGCGCAGAAAGGTGGCTTCCTCCGTGGCATTCCAGACCAGGATTGCTATCAATGCTACCTTGTTGGCTAGCTGCAACTGCCACAAATGGGATGAGGTCTCGGCCTTACTGTCATCGGCCCCGGAATCACTTAAGTCTCAGCTTGCCCAGGTGGCCGCTGAAGGCAGGGCAGTGTCAAGCTGCTTATTAAAAACCAATCTTGACGCTGCAGACAATGCAGGCAGGATAATAGCGGAAGGGACAATTATCAAGCGTCACGCTTGGTTGCGCTAATCAGGTTTTAAACCAGAGACGCAAGCTACCCTTATTAACATGCCCGTTGAGCCCAGTGTGCTCTTTGGCAAGGCTGTCGAGGACGTCTTAAAGACAGCCAAAGAAGAATACGATACTCTCAAGTCATTGGGCCAACTGACCAATAAACCTACTGGCCAGAGGGGAAACAGGAATTTTCGTTGCTCACACAGCCAAAATTCAGAGAGGGCTTCCACCTATAACCAGAGCCAAGGTACTGCCTGGGGAAACAATCAGGGTCAGTCCTCCTAGAATTACCCTAGAGGACCGCGCAGGTACCGCAGTCGCGGTAGGGACAACTCCTGAGATGGCATCACACCTCAAAAGCAGTGACTATCCACTCCAGGTGCCCCCCCATTCCTCTCCAGTAAGAGGGCGCATATCCAGCTTCAACCACGCATGGGAGGAAATCAACACAGACAGATAGGTGCTGTCCACCGTAACAGGCGGATATTGTATAGAGCTCCTCGAACAACCCCAGAACCACCCCCCACAACAAAAGACCCATTCCAAGGAACACCAGTGCATCCTCTTCGAGGAAATCCGCAAGCTTCTACTAAAGGACGCCATAGAAGTCGTCCCGGCCAACCAGGTAAACAAGGGTATTTAGTCAATTTACTTCCTTGTGCCAAAGAAAGATCTAACAATGCACCCAGTATTAGATTTGTGCTCTGCAAACAAATATGTCAAGCCACAAAAGTTCTGCATGACTACGCTACAAGAGGTAATCCCTCTACTAAAAAGGGTGGGGGGATTACATGGCAACACTGGATATGAAAGATGCCTATTTACATATTTCAATGTTCCCAGAGCACAGAAGATTCAGTGCTACCCTTCGGAATAGCATCTGCTCCAAGGGTATTCACAAAGGTACTGGCGGTGGTGGCAGCACAACTGCGCAGGGAGGCAATCCCAGTGTACACTTACCTGGATGACTGGCTAATTACAGGGGAGTCTCCCCTAATTTGCAGGCTTAACATTAGAGAACTATCAACCTACTCTTCCAATTGGGCTTTTCCATCAACGAGAACAAATCAAGCCTAGTGCCAAGCCACAACCAAGCAGTTCCTAGGAGCTGTCATAAACACAGAAGAGGGGTTGGTCTTTCCATCAGAAGAGTCCAAAACATATTACTGCTAATACCACATTATCAGGCCGGCCGCCAGATTAGGGTGCGCAAAGCTATGCGCTTGCTAGGCATGATGGCATCTTGCATTTACCTGGTTCCTCACGCGCGCTTGCGCATGTGACCCATGCAGGAGTGGTTGGCGAAACAGTGGTCTCACGCAAGTGGTCAGTGGGACCATCTAGTGGGCGTTTCGCCAACACTAGTACAAAATCTTTGCTGGTGGACAAGAGAAAATATGTTGAAGGGAAAATCCTTCTACGATCCGCAAGTACAAGCAATTGTCACGACGGACTCGCTGGGTGGGGGGCTCATTACCTTCACCACACAGCTCAGGGTCTGTGGTCTCATGGGGCAGCACAGAACCACATCCATCAGCTAAAACTACTGGCAGTATTCAGAGACCTTCAGTCGTTCGAGTCTCACCTAGCGAACCAATCTGTGCATGTCCTGACAGCACTACAGCAATGTTTTACATCAACAAACAGGGGGGCACACGTTCTCCAAATCTGTCCAAGCTTGCGCAACAAATTTGCAAATGGGCACTCAAACCGAAGATATTCCTATCGTCGCAGCACGTTACAGGGGAACTCAACTCTCTGGCAGACTCATTGAGCAGAGATCCTCTACCAGAAGAGCACGAGTGGCAACTACACGCAGGGGTCGTACAACACCTCTTCTCTCAATGGGGTTTCCCCACAATAGACTTGTTTGCTACAAGCGAAAACAGTCAATGCCCAGACTTCGTGTCCAGGTTCCCCCCGCCAGGCTCCAAGGGGAACACCCTATGGATGAACTGGTCAGGCAACCTCAACCTCACTCACCTGTAGGAAAGAGTAGAGGAAAAGAACCTGCTTCTACACTTTTCTCCCATATGCTCATTGGGGATCCTTTGGCTTCACACATTTGATATGTTTCTAATGCACCTTCTCTCAAGTTAGTATTCACAAAATGCACAAAAATAAAGTCTGTACCTGGCCTTCAGAGACTTTCGAGAATGCTGGGTTTTCCTTCTTTTTCCCTGTGCGAGCAGTGCCGCTCTGGTTTTGCTCTCTTATCCTATCTCGGTTTTCTCTTGTATCTTCTTATACTGGAGCGGTGCCCATGGCGCCCGCTCTTTAGGTCAGGTCTTTTCTTCACCCTTTTCTTTCTTTCTCTCCTCTGAGCTGCTCGCACCCCTTCCTGTCTTTCACCTTTTAGTTCTGCTCTGGGCCACGTGCCCTTCTCTAGCTTTCTCATGCTCTTCCACTTTTCTCTGCTTTGTTTTCAACCCCCATTTGGATCTGTTTGCTTTAACTTTTCCTTGTCTTTACTTTCGCATTAGCTTTCACTTTAAATCTGCTTTCTGTACACCTTAAATTTCCAATCTTACCATTTTCACACCACAAGTCCCAGAATGCGACATGTTTGTTTTGCTCCCACTTTGCTAGCTCCCCGTGGCAGCATTTTGGCGATCTTGGAGCTTCAATCTGCTAAACTGTTTGTTTTTTATCAAAATATATCCTCCAGCATGGGGCCTGGTTTTGTATCCATGTGTACATAGTTATAGAAGACATTTCTCTCCTATGTTAATGCAATGCTGGGCTGTACAATGGTGCCGAGTGTTCATTACAGAACTAGGTGGGTGACTACATATGGTTCCAGAGGAGAATGTTGGTTTTTGAAGAGGGACCGTTGTGGGCATGGATAATGTATGGGGCTGTTGAAGTTGTAACTTAAAATAATGAGAAATAATACTGGCGACTAGGATCCAGCATACCAGCAGCCCCAGCCTATTGTGTACAGAATCGTTGCAAAAGGAAGGTACACAGAGTAAGAAGCAGTCCGCTGTCGTGGACTGGACCTGGAGCTGGGGTAGGAACAAGGTAGGAGCGGAAGGCGACCCGCAGTCCCAAGCGTTTAAAGCAGTGCCCCCATAGTGCGACCCGCAGCATTGAGGAAGTGTCCTGCATGTCCACAAACGCGCAGCCTGCAGCATTGAAAAAGGAGGGACAGCACTAGATTCCCAGCAACCAAGGGTTGAGGGACATCCCGGCGGGAGAAGCTCCAGTTTGGGCAACGTTTATAAGGCAGATGCAGCGTATGAGCAAGCTCCCTTGAGCGGCACTGAATTGAGGGATAGGCACAGTTGAAATCACCTGATAGGGAAGCAGAAAAGAAAAAAAACTCACAAGACTTCACTGCTGCCATTTTGGAGTCCGGCAAATCTGTAGACACAGCAAGGCTCCACGTGCGTGCCACCATTGTAGGGTCAGGCGTTTTTAAAAGGACCAGTGCATCCACTGTTTAAGATGCAAATTCATGCTGATTGCTTCTTATATGTTTTAAGAGATGTTGAAAAGGAATTACTGGCACACAGGGTGATATCCCTGTGTGGGTGCTCACCATTACACTGAAGTGGAGTCCCTCTGATGGTGTTTGCAGCTTAAAATAGACTTTGATACCAAACCTACTGAAAATATGAACATACCTGGTCCTGCATTATTTCTAGTAAACCGAGGCGAACCCAATGTCAAGGGGGCAGACTGGAAAGATGGCTTCATGAGGTATTTTAACAGTATATGGCAGTAATTTTGCTCCCGACCGCAAGGACTCACTATTATAGCATTATTTGGGACAAGAAGGACAGGCGATTTTTTAAAAAAGTCCAGATTTAATGGACAATGAAGCAGAGAGCTTGACCATCTTTGAGCAGAGTCTGTTGAAGTTAGACAAACATTTCATTGTAAAGGAAAACACATTTTTAGCGAGATTTCACTTCGCCATAAGGGATCAAAGGATTGGAGAGACAATAGAGGAATTTGTCATGGATTTTCACGGTTTGGCAATTAAGTGCGACTACACTCATTGTAAAGATGAACATATCGTAGACAAACTGATGATTTGGTGTGCTGAAGGGAAGCTTTGTGGCGAGAAGGAGCGAGTGGTGCGGATTTCTCATTTGAGAGGGCAATTGAAAGTGCAGAAATGGTGGAGCAGACCGAGAAATGCATTAAGACTCTGGATACGGAACCCATGAAGAGTGTTGCAGGTTGTGCAAACGCTGTTGACCAAAGTAGATCTCGAATAACGCAGAATAATAAAGAAGAAACAAAACAAGTGGTTAAAAAGAAAATGGATTGAAAGCAACAGATGGAAGGGAGACCCTTCATCAAGAGGTGTTACAGAGATGGAAACCCAGATCATTTGGCTAGCGATAGTGTTTTACACATCACGCGATATGCGAGGACTGTGGAAGAAAGGGTTATATAGCACGCAGTTGCAGTCATTGGAATAACTCTAGTAGCGTCAAAATGGTACAAGATTGTACAACCTTTTGGCAGAATGAGGGGAGTGATGAAGAGGTGTGTGGTGAATGCTGTTGACGCAGTCCCGAAACGCATTAAACCACGTGCAGGAATATCAATGAATGCAGTTCCTGTGAAATTACTGATAGACAGTGGGGCAGATTAAACCCCAGTGAACATGGAGTAATACTTTCAATTGCTGTGATTTGCAAGAGGCAAGCGTAAGTGCACATGCCTATGGGAATATATCCATCAATATTGCTGGGGAATTCTGGGCTCAACTCAGGTAGGGTGTGAATTGCGCCCAAGGAATGGTAAGAGTAACATCCAAAGGTGGGAATTTTTTTGTCTTGGGATGCTCAGGGCGATCTGGGTTTGAGACTTGACCCCGACCATTCCTCGCAAGTAATTATAGTACAGAAGGTTCCAAATTCAGTACAATCGGTTGAGGTGATTGAGACGGAGGTGGATAATCAAGAGGTCAATCTGTTCCCCATTAATGTTTCCAAATGTCTTTGCAGAAAGGATGGGATGTCTTAAGGGATTTGTGCATTTTATCAGTTTGAAGACTGGAGCGATACCAATAAGGTCAAGAGCACGCACCATACCACTTGCTTTACAGATGGATGTGGAAACTGAATTGAAGATAATGATGAATGAGGGTATAATTGAGGAAACTGATGCAGAATGGAGAAGTCCCGATGTTGCAGTGTGCAAGCCCAATGGGAGTTTGAGGTTATGCATTGACCTTTGGGGTCTTCATAAAAAGGTAAAGCCAAATAGATTTCCACTTCCCAAAATTGATGATTTGTTGGGGAGAATTGGTGGAGGTGCAATTCTTTCGACTCTTGACTTAAAGGCAGCTTACCACCAAGTCAAGTTACATTCGGACTCTATGGACCTTACTGCTTTCATAACACCTTTTGGCTCATATCGATTTAAAAGGATGCTGTTTGGATTAGTGTCCGCTTCAAATGTATTTCAAAGAGTCATGAACAAGGTGTTAAAAGAATTGTCGTGCACATGCTGTTATCAGGATATTTTGGTATGGGGAAGGATGAAGAGGAGCATGATGTGCGACTAAAAGAGGTAATAACGAGTTTAACAGAGGCAGGTTTGGCCATCTCTGCAGAGAAATGTAAATTTAAGGTTGCAAAAGTGCAGTATTTGGGGCATGAATTATCTGTGGATGGGGTGAAACTGAAATACGCAACTCTGGAGGCAATAAGGAATATGAATACTCAGAAATACCAAAAGGAATTGTCATCTTATCTAGGGTTGGTCGAATTCTATGGAAAATTTGTGAAAGATTTGGCTGAAAGAACCAAGACGATGAGAACAATGGTAAAGAAAGGTGTGAGATTTGTTTCGTGTGAACAATGCAATGATAAGTTTGAGGACATAAGAAATGTGTGAGTGAGTGCGCCCATTTTAAAGGGGCTTAAGGATGACTGGGATGTGGTTATATACTGATGCCAGAGCGGACTTGGTGCAAAGAAAAGGTGATGAGTTACACACAGTTGCTTTTGCGTCACGTGTTTTTAAGGAGGCTGAGAGGCGGTACTACGTGATTGAGAAGGAAGCTTTGGCCTATGTTCGGGGGATCGAGAAATTCCACCAATTTGTGTGGGGGAGAACATTTGTTGTGGTGACAGATCACAAGCTGATGGTGGGCATTTTTTAAAGAAGAGGATTGGATGGTGTTTCAAGGAGGATTGTCAGGTGGATTACTTTGCGCCAGGGGTTGGACATGGAAGTGAGACATGTGAAGGGTGAGCTAAATGTTCTTGCAGATGCGTTGTCACAGAATCCCATAGTTGAGAATGAAGGCATGGTGGTTGAGGAAGAAGGCGAGTTATTTTTTAACTGTAAGGCTGCCAAGGAAAGTGACTGGAGAGAAGAGGGTGACAAGGATACTCTCTACAAAACGGCCACGGAATATGTTCAGATGGGATGGCCGATAGAGGAGCTAAATGAGCGGTTGAGAAATTACAGGCGGGTGAGACAATAATTGAATGTGGAGAAAGGGATCTTGTCAAGAGGTGAGCAACTAGTGGTGCTGGAGGGCATGAGAAAAGTGGTGTTGGAAATTGCTCATGAGGGGCATTTTGGTGTTAGTTGGACTAAAGTTCTGATAGGGCAAGATTTTTGGTGGCCGGGAATGTACAAGCCGCCTAATTCGGTTTGGGACGTGGTGGCCATCAACATTTTTGGTCCGGTGTCAGTTAGGGGTGCCCGAGGAGCATATCTAATTGTTTTGATGGATTCATTATCTAAATGGCCTGAGGTGTGCATTGTGAGGGACATAAGTTCACGTAGGATAATACAATTCCTGGAATTGGTGTTCTGGAGAGAGGGATTTCCCAGGAACATTGTTTCAGATAATGGCCCTCAGTTTGTGGGTAGAGATATGGCGGTCTTTTTAGAGGACAATGGTATAGAACACTCTACCACGGCTCTCTATAATCCCAAAGGGAATGCAACTGTCGAAAGATTTAATAGGACGTTCATGGAGGTGATTAGAATTGCCATTGCGTCTGATGGTGATTGGGAGCGGACAGTGATGGAGCGTGTAGTTCAATATAGAGTTGCAGCTCACCAGGTGACTGGTGTGTCACCGTTGGAGGCTTTGCGGAAAAGGATGCCAAATTCTAGGTTGCATCCTGGGTGGATGAAGAAATGTGTGGAAGTGCAGGGAGAGGTGAAAACAGGGATGTTGCCGAAGAGAATGGTAAATGCGCAAGAGAGATCCAAGGTGAGGTATGACGAAAATAATTGTGCGAAGGATTTTGTTTTGAAAGAAGGGGTGCTGGTCAAAATGAGGAAAGGAAGGAAGGTTGATAAAGGAGTGGCCATGTTTACGCCTCCGATAAAGGTGGTAAGAGATTTGGGTAACAGTGGTTTTCAATAACGGTGAGAGGTGGAGTAAAGAGAGGGTGGCCGTCATGAAATGTGATGGTGCTGGTTAACAGTGTAACAATAACGAGGTTTCTTGTTGTATGTACATAGAGGAGAGGAGGTGTGTTGTATCAATGTGTGTGTAGTTATACAAGACGTTTCTCTCCTATGTTAATTCAATGTTGGGCTGTACAGTGGTACAGTGTGTTCCATTACAGAACTAGGTGGGTGACTACATATGGTTCCAGGGGAGAATGTTGTGTTTTTGAAGAGGCACAGTTGTGGACATCGATAATGGTTGGGGCTGTTGAAGTTGTAACTTTAAAATAAAGAGAAGTTAAAACTTACTGTGTTCAGCGGATCATTGGACCTATCTGGCATGGATTCACATGCTCATGAATATTCCCTGTCGTCAGGCTGGGAATCCTCGGTAAAAGAAAAAAGTTTCACTTTAAGACTGTATTCCTCCTCTTAACCAATCTCTGATCTCTGGGTCATACTGACCCCATCCAATGACAGTCCTCTCCTTAAGCCCTGCCTCTGGCATCCATGTTCAGATTTTTACTGCAGGCTTCAGTGTTGGGAGTCCCTGAGTTGCTGTCCTAGCTATTTTGTACTTTTTTCCAAAAATGTTTGCAGAAACGTTCTCTTTTTGTTCCATCGTAGCCCGTGTGCTCCTATCTTCATCTGCTGGCAACGGGGATCCATTGTTGGTGAAGTTGCGTGCCCCTCCAGGGCAGTTGTTTGTCGGAAGTTTTTTGGAAGGCCATCTTGGGCCTAATTCGCGCCCTCCGACCATGACAGAGGAGAAAAAGAAGGAAAGGACACTTTTCAGGCCCTGCACCCAACGCAGGCTAAGGAACGTCTTTGTGGAGGACAAACATCAGAAGTGTCTGTGCTGCCTGCACCTGGACCACAACGAAGATGGGTGCAAGATATGTCTGAACTTCTCAAAGAAAACGAAGAAAGATCGGTATGGCAGGCTGGTGGCCTCTGAGCCGTGCTCTGAGCAGGGTCATGCCTCACCCAGGACCGGTTGATCCGAGGAAACCGACAAAGATGAGGACTTTGTCCCGGCAGACGACAAATCACTGCACCTGGATGCCCTTCATAGAGGCTCTCCACCAGACGAGGAGTGCTCCTTCCACTCGATCTCCAGGGCCTCCGAGCTGTTTCAGCTGGTGCCTGAAGAAACCAAGAAGCAAGGCTTCCTATATCGGCGACGGGAGTCCAAGAGGAAGACTATCAGGTACCCTGAGGTCACAACCGTCACCGGATTCGGTAGTGACGGCTGCCGCAAGGAAACATTCAGCCCTGCATCATCAGTCCTCCTGGACAAAGAGGGGAAGAAAATGGACGCCATGGGGAAGAGAGTCATCTACAGGGACCCATACACGATCAAGGCGGCTAATGCTCTGGCTATCTTGTCCCGATACGACCAGGAGCTTTGGTACAAGCTGGGCCCTATCCTGGGATTCCTCCCCGATGAAGAAAACGGAGGCTCTCACCCTCTTTCAGGAATGGGAGGTGGCGTTGGACCATACCATTAAGGTGGCAGTGGACATTGCCGACACAGGCTTCCAACAGATGGGAAACAGAGTTTGCCTTCTTTGGTAGGGATGGTTGAAGGCCACAAACCTTCACCAGGACGTTCATGCAAAGGTGCTGGACATGCCTTTCGACAGCAAAAATCTGTTCAGGAATGCGGTCGACAAATCCCTACAAGCCATAAAGACGGAGACGGCACTCTGCAGCAGCATTGCCTGTCGTCTTTTTGCTCCTCAAGGGGAAAATGGAGCAGATCATCCAAGGGATACTCCACGTCGTACAGGGAACCTCCCCGATCCTCCACGCTGGAAGCCTACAGGGGTCCCTCCCAGGCCTACGGTAGCAGAGGTCAGCATCGCCCAAAGGGCAGGGTGTCAGCGCCCAAGCAATCCTGAACCGGCCAAGATGTCGGACCCCCACTCGTGCACCCCGGTGGGAGGCTGGCTGACTAGGTTTGTCAGCAAGTGGAAGAAGATCACCACCGACAGACAGATGGGTGTTGGACGCTCTCGCCCAGGGACACACCTTGGAGTTCCAAACGCAGGTGCCCTCTTATTCTGCTGCTTTCCCTTCAGGAGCAGCATGTCCCTCAGCTCTTGGAAGAAGTGAGAGCCATGTTACAGAAAGGGGCAATAGAGCTAGTTCCCCAACAGCTCTGGGTCTACAGAGTCTATTCCAGATACTTTCTGGTCAGAAAGAATACAGGGGGGCTGGAGACCCATCCTGGACCTGCGCTGTCTAAACAAGTGCTTGAAATCCCAAAACTTCAGGATGGTCACATTGCAACACGTGCTCGGGCAACTGGAGGAAGGGGATTTCTTGACGTCGTTGGACCTAGAGGATACGTATTTCTATGTCCCCATCCACAGGTAGCATCGGAAGTTCCTACAGTTTGTGGTACAAGGCCAACACTACCAGTTTAAGGCCCTACACTTCGGCTTAGTCATCCCCAAGGGTGCTCACAAAATGCCTGGCCGTGGTGGCGGCCCACTTGCTTCTACAGGGCATACACGTATACCGTACCTGGATGATTGGCTGAAAAGTGCCTGTTCCCGGGACCGGGCCGACGGGCACACCAAGACTGTCCGGCTACTGGCAGAACTGGTGTTCTCCGTAAACTATCTGAAGTCCTGCTTAACGCCATCGAAAGAACACGCTGTTCGTCAGTGCCAGACTGAACACAGTGGCTTGCCTAGCATCCCCCTCGGAGGACAGACTTGCGGCCATTCAAGGGGGAAGGTGCAGCAACTGTCGTCTTTCATGCCAAAGGTTCTGTCGGAACTCCACCTCAACGAGTCTTTGGTGTTGCCTGTTTCCTTCCCGAACCCTTTGTCGCTGGCAGAGAGGACCTTGCATTCGCTTGACATCGCTTTTGCCTTGAAGTTCTACTTGGCACACAAAAAGAGTTTTCGGAAGACTTCTCATGTGACCTGTGAATCATGCAAAGGCCTTGTTCTCAAGATGGCTCTCCGGCTGCATCATGCACGGTCATCGACTGGCTAACCGTCCTCTGCCGCACCGTCAAGAGTCCACTCCACGAGAGCGATCGCTGCAACGCTGGTCTTCCTTTCTGGTGTGCCCCTGTTCAACATCTGCAGGGCTACAACATGGAGGTCCACGCATACCTTCACGAAGTCGTTCAATTGAAGAAGACATGAAGAAGACATGTAACTGCAGGTGGGACAGTCTGCAGTCAGTCTGCAAAACGGTAATGTTGGTGCAGCTTGCTCACGCACATGCAAGTGCATGTAAAGGCAAGTAAGCAAACAGTGCAATATGCAGAGCGCAAACAATGTTAGGGGTGCTTAGAAAAGTACTGTACCTGCATGGGTCACACAGAATAAATGCCTTCCTCCTCCACGTAATGAAGCTATGTGTCACGTTATTGTAAACATTCTTGTATTCAAGAATGTATGCGTCTACATGAATGCTACCCCTAAGAGTAATGGCGTAGCATGAAGTGTTTGCACTGCATGTGACAACTAAAATGAAAGCACACGGGACCAGTGGGCAGTGTACCGCCCTTCCAACAATTACTTGGGATAAATGCATGTACAGCATTTGCCACATCTGCTGCGGTCAACAAAAGGTGCACTCCCGTAGGACAGCGGAGCTCTAAAACGTCCTTGCAGACCATATGGCGCTCTACAGACCCTTACCTGGCAAAGGGCATTGTATTGTGCTTGTACTGCAACGCGCTACTCTACAGAGGGAAGTTACTTGGAAGTGCGTGTAAAGGGTCCTTCCGGGAGCATGACAATGACTGGCGCCTATGTAGGTGAGGGCCACCCTGTAAATCCATCTCTGGGCACATCCCCTATGGTATCCATGCAGGTGCTGCCCCTTCTGTACAGGTCCTTTCCTACTGTTCCTTCTGTGGGGTGTTTCAGAAAACCATAAGAAATGGAAATGGTCTGGGAAAGGAAAAAAGGAAAATAAAGAAAGCTCCTTTTTCCAGATAAACAATGGAATTGCCAATGAACGGATGCAGGGCGGGAGGCGTGGCACTGTGCAAAACACTGTTCAATCGGTTGGAAGGGGGTCGCTGCAGAAAGAGGTTTCTTTAGGTGTTGCAGAGCATTTTGAACACTGTCAGCTCGCAACACTTAATACAAAAATGTTTCACTACTTTCAAGAAGGGCACCGAGGCAATTTGGATGGGGTGTGCAGAAATTGTGATGACATGCATAGTAAGATGAGTTATAGCTGGGGAAAAGTGTTTGTGCTGTGAAACGTCATAATCCCATGTGTGAAGTATGCCATTTTCACATGTCGTACAAAGACACAAATGCACTTCTTTGCAATGTACTGTGCTTTCTCCATTTGCGAACCAAATACAAAATGACGCAGCCACATCGATGTCTGCATAATACTATAGGAAGTTATTCAAGAGATCGGAAACAAACGCATTACCTGGGCAAGTGCCTCCTTTATCGCAAAGGGCACTGAAACTCATGTAACGTGCTGTGCAATTTTCCCTCCACAATCAACAACAATAATATCGGCATGATTGCGTGTCACCAAAGTGTCACACAGACAAACCAAAATCAGTCACTTCATTGTAGGTACTCCATAGCACTACACATCCACATGATGGATTCCAAAATGAGCAGCCACTGCACAGTGTTTTCCATTCACTTTCAGTTACTGTATTTCAAAGTCCCCCTAAAACCCGCACGCTGTGGCTCGTGAAAGACACAGCCATAACCGCACCCTCTGCATGTCTGTCGACAAATACACCGTGCGTACACACCACACCCAGAAAACTTATTGACCAATCCCGTAGGCTCAACAGGCCCATTTCTATGGGCGTCCTCTGCAAAAGGAGCGTATCTAACACTTGCTACCCTGCAAATATCGGGATATTTGCGGAATTTTCGTGCTGGATGCGAGCAGGAGTGGGGGAATAACTTTCAATCAGGGTAGGGGACGTCGTTAGTTGTGGCGGCTCTTAAAAGAACCTTTTTTTTTTTTAAGGTGCTTCCATACAAACACCTTTTTTGCGGTTTTTAGAAGTATGTTTGTTTTTTGAACGTCCGCTCACATTTTTACCATAGGGTCTTCACTGGAGACTGTAGATTTTGAAAGAAAATGTCATTGCCATTGGTTGACAAAGAGATGCCATTTCCTTTGAAAAGGTATATATTGCGAGAACAAATGTCATTCTCACAGGAGAACATCCCAGCAGCACTCAAGAAGTCACACATGCTTCTGTTGATTACGACCTCTGGCTGGCGACGGGAATCATTGGAATAGTTCCACACTATTCTTGGGGGTATACGCGAGAAAAGCACCTTATCAGTGGGAAAAATGTGCTGCACTGCTTTCATCATCTTCAGTTGACAGTACACACGGGAACAAGGAATGGAACCCAAAAAGAAGGCTCCAAAGTGCACGACCTCAACATGTACAGGTCCAGAAGTGGCCATGCGTTGACATTCTACAAGCACTCTATCGAAACAGCACGCTTCTACACTGCGCCATAAAGCCTCCACTCCCTCCAAACTGAAATTGCCAAAAAGCTTTCTTGGATGGCATAAACGACCAGATCTTCCACAAAGGCATCGCCCACAAGGAAAACTGTGTGACCTGCCATGTTTGCCAGCCGCACTACACAAAGTATTGGAACAAATTGTCGCCCTTTCCTGTGACGTACACCCTGAGCACCTAATTGGCCAAAGGCCATATTCCGATTTCCATTGGACACCATGGTGAGAAGCGCAAAATGTGGCACGTGCCTTTCCCCAATGACCGCAAGATCCGTGCCCCGTTGAAGCAGGACTCCTCCCTATTGGTGCTCTTTCCTGTGACGTACACTCTGAGCACCTGATTGGCCAAAGGCCATATTCCCATTTCCATTGGACACCATGGTGAGAAGCGCAAAATGTGGCACGTGCCTTTCCCCAATGACCGCAAGATCCGTGCCCCGTTGAAGCAGGACTCCTTCTCCCTATTGGTGCTCTTTCCTGTGACGTACACTCTGAGCACCTGATTGGCCAAAGGCCATAGTCCCATTTCCATTGGCCAGCATGGTAAGAAGCGCAGAATGTGGCATGTGCCTTTCTCCAAGTACTGCAAGGGCCGCGCCCCAGTAATGCAGGAGCCTTGGATGGCACATTCCTATTGGCGAGCTTTCCTGTGACGCACACCCTGAGTACCACCTGATAGGACAATCGCTACAGTTCCATTGGCCAGCAGGGTGAGAAGCACAGAATGTAGCACGTGCGGGTCCCCAAGTACATCGAGGGCCGGGCCAGAGTGAAGCAGGAGTCCCTCTTCATATTGCCACACACCCTAAGCATCTAATTGGGCAATACCCACAGTTCCATTTCCGTGGCCGCCGCCCGCAAAATCCCTGGATGTTGCTTTCGTGCTGAGTGCGGGTGTGGGGAAATAACTTGCAACCAGGGTAGGGGGAGTTCACGATTACGGGCGGCTCTTAAAGGAGCCTTTTTGTTTTTAGTTTTTTAGATGCTGCTACAGAAACACCTTTTTGGGGGTTTTTCTTTGCTTTTGTGTTTTCTTGTGCTCACATTAGTACAGTAAACTCTTCACCGCATCCTGTAGACAGGCAAACAAAACTTCATTGCCAATGGTTGACAACAAAATGCCATTTTCTTGGACAAACTCTGCATTTCCACAACTAATGAGGTCATTGTTGCAGAAGAACATTCCATGAGCAGACTGAAAAGTATACATGCTTCTGTTGATGAGACACCTTCCTGCATCTGGCTCGGAATAACATCCATGAGCAGTGGCCCATACTCTTCGTGGTATTATGGATGAGAGAAGCACCTTGGCGGTGGGAAAAAGTGTCCTCACGACATCCAGCAATCTCCTCAGTCTATGGAACAAATCTAAGCAAGCCAAGTGACCCATATGCATGCCGCCGTAGTGGATGACGATAACATCTACTTCTGCAAAAGCGGCGAGGTCTTTGCAAAGTGCATGCATATCGGCGAAATTGCTCTCATACACAGCGTTCCACAATGCGTCCACTCCTTCCAAACCAAAATTGCAGTCAGAGTGTCTTTGCAGGGCATAGTTGTGCAGATCTATGACAAAGGGATCACCTACAGTCAACACAATGCGTTTCGCCATGTCAGTTACCCTCAGTACGTAGCGTATAATGTACAACAGTTTCACCTCCCCTTTCTGTTAACCACACCGACACTACCTGATTGGCTAATCCCCACACTGCCATGTCAATTGGTCAAGGTGGTGTAAAGAGCAGATTTTGGCATGTGCGCCTCCCAAAGTAGTGAGAGGGTTGCACCCCTGTAAAGCTGGAGCAGTCCTTCACTTTGCACTTCTCTGCAGCTCTACCTCATTGGCTTACCCATAAATAGGCACACACGCATCCACCAATCACATCGAAGCCACCATCATCCAACACTGTCACTCCTGTACAACACTTGAAATGTACCGTTACACATTTACAGTACAAATGTCGTGCCATTCCAAAGCACGTCCACTACAAAGTTCAATGAAAGTATGCACAATTTCTCCATCCGCATACATCCACATAGCCACCCAGGATGTGGCACGTGTAATCCTGAAAGTACTGCGTAATCCACTACCTTTTTGTGATAGTGAGGTGGAGGGTGGGTGGGGGTGGTTGTAAACAATATCAAACTGGGTAGGGGATTCCGTCTTCCATCGTAAATGTATAAAGGTTGTTTTTTTGGGGGGTTTTTACGTGCGTGCAAGCTTCTTTTGTTCTTTCTCTTTATATGCATTTCTGTTTGCCTCTCCTCACATTTTTTACCAAATTCTGGTCAATGCTTCTTACACAGTGTAAAAGAAAACGGCATTGCCAATGGCGCTCAAATAAATTCTATTTCTACAGAACCACTGCATAATTTGCAACCTCATGATCTCATAGTGGGTGGAGAATATGCCAGTAGCCTGCATAAATTCATGCATAATTCTGTTTATAGCACACCTTCCGATCTCTGGCTGTGGACAAATTACACCGTCATGGACCCATGCTCCTCTTGGTGTTCTACATGAGAAAAAATCTGCATCACTGCGGTCAGCAATCTCTTCAGGTGACGGATTAATCATCCACACGATATGTAACCCAAATGTTGACTTCCAAAGTGCACCACGACTAAGTCAACATTTGTGACGGACGCCACATATCTGCAAAGGCGAACCATCCCGCCAAAATTGCAGTCACCTTGACAGGCCTACAAAGCGTCCAGTCCTTCTAACCCGAAATTTCCAGCAACGCCTCTTTGCACACAACACCTGTGCAGATGGCGCACAAAAGTATCACTGACGATAAGCACTGTGCATCTCTCAATCTTGACCACCTTCACGACACAGTATTGGGAAATGGTACCGCCCCTTCCTATGAACCACACCGTAAACTCCTAAATGCCTATTTCCCACAATTCCTTTTCCCTTTCCACCCTGCTCATAATGGTAGGATGTGGCATGTGCGCTTTCGCATTTACAGTGAGGGCCACGGACCAGTAAAGCACACACAATACTTCCCTTTGCACAGTCATTTTTGCAGCACTCCCCCATTGGGTGCTGTCAAATTTTCCAACACGCAGGCAGCAATCACATGCAAAACCTCTACATTGCACACTGTCATTTTTACTGTTAACACTCTCAGTACACGTTCCGTTTGATTGCAAAGCCCCTGCACCAGAAACTTCTGCTAAAGAATGCACAATTGCAGCATCCACAAAGATCCTAAGATGCACCCAGCACACCTTTGGCAATGCACACAACAGTGCAGCCCTTTCCACACCCACCACAACACTATACATCCAAGCAAGCGACCATGTGAGCACTTGACATTATGCACAAACATAACATGCGTAACGGCACTTCGACCCAACTCCCCCACACCATAAAACACCAATTCACGAAAATGTGTCGCACTTAGCAGAATCCACAAACATACCACAGCCTGCACCACCCCTACGCACTGCCATTCACAAAGTATTGTCTCACTGGCAACCCATGCACAACAGCTTCACAACATTGGGCCTACTTCAATAAATCTGCACATAGCAGAGTAACCAACCACATATAAGCTGCACTTCAACCATACCCTCTTCCATACTCGCATTACGTACACACTGCACCCTGTGGCCACACTACACAACTTTTCACTGCACCTTCTCCTGCCGCACACCAAATACTGTAGCATGTTGTAACTATCACCACAACCATGAAACGCACAATACACGCTTTGCAACTCACTTGTGATGCTGTAGCATGTCGACAATGTGCTCCACACCCTTTCTCCAAAGATCACCAACCTGTGCCTGATGCACTGTCAAACCTGCATTGCTCCAGTGGGTGTGCCCCTTGCACACATTCTCCGCACCTTAATGCAACCATGCATGTCAGCATGTCACCAATTAACACTATACACATACGCCCCATTGGCACCAGCACTCCTAACCAACCTCCACACCGCAATGGATATGCACAGCTTTACATGCAACAGTTACCATAATGTAAAAACATTACACTGTCTCCGGCACCCCTACGCCCTTTCATTCACATACTATTGTCTTACCCACTTCCACTCAGAAAGTATTGTCACTGCCAACTTAAGCACAAACTGTTTACAACATTTCCCATACTGCAAGCAATGTGCACACAGCACACTATCCAAGCACAAATAAGCTGCCCTTCAACCATACCCTCTACCATACTGACAGTATTCAAACACTGCACTCAGTGCCCACACTGTGTGACTTTTCACTGCAGCATCTCCAACCACAGTCCACCGCCATGGAGCTATGCAGAAACAAATTGCAACAGTTACCATAATGTACAAACAAAACACTCTCTTCTGCACCCCTGTGCACTTTCAATCACATACTATGGGCGTACCCTTCTATTCACAAAGTATTGTGCCACTGCCAACGTACCCACATTCTGTTTGCAATACTGGACTTGGACGGCTGAAATGTGCTCCCCAACCATTCCTTACATGTCACCACCCTCTAACTGATGCACAGTCAAAAATGCATTACTGCCGTGGGTGTCCTCAAGGCCTAGGCTCTTGAGTGCATGACCTACGGCCATGCACCCAATAGTCTAGGCCTTGAACACACCCACAGCAACGTAATGCCATGATGTATGTACCATGTCACCAACTACGACAATCCACATACACGCCACTGCCACCAGCACTCCTACCCAACCTGGGCACCGCCATTGAGCTATGCAGCAACAAATTGCAACAGTTACCATAATGTACAAACAAAACACTCTCTCCTGCACCCCTGTACACTTTCATTCACCTACTATGGGCGTACCCACTTCCATTCACAAAGTACTGTAACTGCCAACCTACCCACATTCTATTTGCAACACTGGCCCTACTGCAACCAATCTGCACACACCACACTATGCAAGCACCACCCTCTACCGGATTCAGAGTCAAACATGCGTTCCTGTGGTGGGTATGTTGAAGCCCTACGCTCTTGAGTGCATGGCGCATGTCCTACGGCCTTCGGCCATGCACCCAATAGTTCAATCCTTCCACAGATGCACTGCAACTTCATTCACCCATGCATACCACCATGTGCCCAACTACCGCATTCCATCCGCAGCGCACAGCCACCCGCGCTCCCACCCAACCTATGTCATGTGCAATTCACTCCCCTTCTGCAATTGACCTGCCACCCCTCACCACGATAAGAGGTTGCCGCAGAAGCTATGGGGCCGTTACGACAATTGCCTCCAATCGCCACACAAAGTAGTCGCCTGTCTTGGTACCCGCGAGTTGGTGCAATACGTGCAAATACTGCAGGGACTCCTCCGTCGTCTTCTACCTATGTACATATGTCACATGAATCACTTCTCAATCCCCCACCCGTTGCCTCCCTTATTGCTGCCAACACATTGTGTATGGTACATTTTCCAAACCCTTCCGCCGCCGCACTGTCCTCGAATACACCATGGCGGCTTTCCCAAACAATGTTGACGCACTGCACGCTTCCATCCAGCCAACCACCGGCCGCGTCCAAACTTTTCCAACAGCACGCCGTACCACGAGCCAATGACACTTCTGTCCACGGAGCGGACCCAGATATCATACATTTTTGGGGACGTGCATTTCAGTTCTTCACAAAAAAAGTGCTGGTCGGATTTCCACCAAACACACAAAAGCACGCTTTCGAATGGATTGTGTCCTCCCATGTATTCCTCATCTTATCCTGCCTGCTTCGCTGCTTCGGAATTCTTTTTTCGGCAGATGTCGCTGCGCACAAGGCCGTGGCGTCGATGTCCCTCGACGGGCTCCGTACCTTGTCGACGTCACAGTCAGTATTAATAGCTTGTGCCGCGCCCGTTGGCTTCAGTTCCGTTTTTCCGATTGCTTCGCTCTTGAACGGCGTGCTTCGAAATTTTCTTCTGAAAATGTCTTCTTCTACCTCTTCTACTCCGAAGACAGGGTTTAAAAAGTGTATTGACTGTGGATCGAAGATGTTGATCAGATCCTCACAGTATTTGTCTCTGGTGCCTAGGTTCAAGCCATCGAACCGGCGATTGTAGCTCCTGTCAGTCGATGACGGAGAAGGCCCTTCGTGAGAGGAAAGGTGGGAAGCTTCTAAGGCCTCGTTGAAAAGACATTAAAAAAAATCGAACATTAAAAAAATATAGCGATTCGAAAGAATCTGATCGTCATAGACACTCTAAGAGATCCCGATCTCGTAGTAGATTGAGGCGCTCTTCATCTTCCTCTTCAAAAAAAGTAAAAAGAAGACATGGATCTCCCTCGTCATCTTCCGATTCATCTACCAAATTGGTACGATGCCCGACTAAGTTGGATTCCCCAAGAAAATGGGAAGATTTTAGAAAGAAGATAATGGAGGTCTTTGAGAATGCGGCCTCGACCCCCTCAAAGAACCCTCAGAAGAGCCGGACCCCTGTCGCTCCATCGGACGACACAGGGAAGTCAGGAACTACTGTGGTAAAACCCAGTAGTATGGACGAAACTCGTAAAACTCGAGTTGACACCAAGTCGTCGAAGATTCCTCGAGAGTCGAGTATTTCTCCGACACCATATAAAAAAACAAGTCGTCCAACATCCGCGACTTTGTCGACGCTATTGGCTCTGACAGCTTCGACATCGAAGCCAAAAGTGTCTTCGACGCCTGTGTCGAAGACGACATCTGTGTCCTCAAAGATTCCTTCGATACCATCGAAGGTTCCGTCGATTCCTTCGACCAAACCTTATGAACAAGACAGGAGATTTACTCCTTTACCAAAATCAGACTTCTTTAAGTCTAGGTCTTCAATTTTTGAAGAAAGTGGCTCTGAAGTAGAGGAGGTTTCTCCTATTGGAGTATAATATGGTACTAGAGAGGTCCCAGAATAACTAATTGATCCAGAATCGAAAATGAAACCTGTGTGACACCCTTCACTCTGCTAGTGGCATTGATACGTCACCTGAGCTAGAGTTTGCAAAACCTGACCCTGCAGAACACGCAGATTCAGGGTACAGGAGTTTAATGAAGAGTGGTGGAATACATGGGCTGGGGTAGAGCCTCACCCACTTTTGATCGGGACAATATAACGGACATACTTGATCGGGGCCCCCAGAAGTTCTCCCCTTCCATAGGGCACTTCAGAGATCGGTGGAAAAAAACTGGGAAGTTCCTGACAATATTGCTGCAGTAAACAGTAATTTTCCTAAGAAATATAGAACTTCTGGTTCTGATCCTGAATATTTAAACGGGCATCCCACTCCAGAAAGTCTGGTTATTCAAGATGCAACTACCTCAAGACAGACTGCATATCCTTCTATCCCTCTGGATAGAGAGGATAAGAAGGTGGATGATTAGGCCCGTAAAGTTTTTGCTTCAGGTGGCATGGCTGTTAAGTCAACTAATGTCACCTGTACCCTGGCCAGGTTCACCCATACCCTTTGGGACTGCATTTCGGCAGCGGCTGATCATATTCCGGAAGGCGAGGAAAGGGAAGGTTTCCTGAATATTGTCAAAGACGGAAAGGAGGCAATGGGGGAATGTCTCCAGTCTGGACTGGATAATGCTGATAGTATCAGCAGATCCATGGCTGCAAGCACAGTGCTACGCAGATTAGAGAGGTTGACGAAGTCGGGGGTTCGCACCAGATGTGCAGGCCAAGTTTCTCAACATGCCTTTTGATGGCTTGAGGCTGTTTGATAGTAAGGCTGATGAAAGCCTAGAAGAACTACAGACCTCAAAAGCGGCAGCTAAATCTCTTAGCGCCTCCATGCGACAGCCTCAGAAACCCTATTCGGGCTCATCTTCCTGGTGGGATCGTTCTTTTCGGTACTACTCCTATTGTGGTAGAGGAAGAGGACAGGCCTTTCAAAAACGCAAGAGAAAACCTCAGGAACTGCATCTTTGCCCTCAGCCGCTCCTGCAGCCGCTTCCAGATCACTCTGAGATCTTGTTACACAAAACCCTGGTGGGAGGCAGGATCTCTCATCATCTGAAAGAATGGCGGGGCATTACCTCAGATGCTTGGGCACTGGAAACAGTAGCTCAGGGTTACTGTCTCCCCTTCCTAAAAAGGCCTCAGGACCATCCACCGGGAACCAACTCTGACAAAATTCCAGATCCGCTCCTGTTGCAGGAAATTTTAACCCTGCTAGAGAAAGGTGCAATAGAACAGGTACCTGTAGCAGAGAGGAACAAGGGTTGGTACTCCCCATACTTTCTCATCCCAAAGAAGGACAGAGGATTGAGACCCATCTTGGACTTAAGAAACTTGAACAAGTTCCTCAGGAAGGACAAGTTCAAGATGGTAACCCTTTCTCAGATCCTTCAGGCTCTCCAACACCAAGACTGGTTGGTATCATTGGACCTTCAGGATGCTTACTTTCATGTGCCAATCCATTTCAAGCACAGAAAGTACCTGAGGTTCGCGATTGGCAATTCTCACTATCAGTTTCGAGTTCTGCCATTCGGGTTGACCTCCGCCCCGAGTGTTTTCACCAAGTTGATGGCAGTTGTGGCAGCGAGTCTCGGAAGAGGGAGGATTCACGTCTACCCCTAGCTGGACGATTGGTTGATCAGAGCACGTTCTCCCGAACAAGCTCAGGAACATCTATCCATCACCTGTCACTTCCTTCACAAACTGGGCTTCTCCCTCAATTCAGGAAGTCCCACATGATACCATCCCAAGAGCTTCAATTTATCGGAGCAGTTTTAGACACTTCCTCAGGCAAAACCTTGCCTCCCGAGATGAGCTCTCCACATTCTGCAGATGGTAACGAAGTTCCAGAATGCCCAGCATTTGCCGGCCTTTGATTTTCTGAGGTTGCTCGGCCTCATGGCATCCTGCATTTTTCTGGTGCCAGAGGCCAGATTGAGAATGAGATCCCTTCAATGGGCCCTCAGAACTCAGTGGTCCCAGTTCTCAGGGAATATGTTGGATCTTCTGCAAGTCCCGAGCGCAGTCGCTCGGGATCTACTATGGTGGGCTTGCAATGACAACATCCTCAAGGGAGAATCTTTTTGGCAACCATGGCCGGAGATAACAGTAGTAACGGACGCCTCACTCACGGGGTGGGGAACCCATACCAACGATCTGACAATCAGCGGTCGTTGGTCTCCATCAGAGTCCAAACTACACATCCAACCTATTGGAGCTGAGGGCAATCAGACTAGCGCTGAAAGCCTTCCTGCCCTCTGTACAGGGAAAGAATGTCCTGATAATGACGGGCAACACGGTAGCCATGTACTACCTCAACAAGAGAGGAGGTGTAGAATCACTACCACTTTGCAGAGAGGCAATGCAGCTCTGGTTCTGGGCAACACGAGAAGGAATCTCTATCGGCAGTTCACCTAGCCGGAGAGCAGAACACGGCGGTAGATGCTCTGAGCAGGCAGAGCAGTCTCCCACGAGTGGGAACTAGCTCAGGAAGTCCTTCTGGAGATCTTCGCCCTTTGGGGAACCCCTCAAGTGGATTTGTTCGTGACCATGGTGAACCGGAAGTGCGAACAGTACTGCTCAAGGGAATTTCCTCCGAGAGGAGCTCTAGGAGACTCGTTCGTGGTGGACTGGAAGTTTCCACTTATGTACGCGTTTCCTCCAGTCCCCGTGATTCCTCAAGTAATCGGGAGGTTGAGAAAGTTCAGGAAAACCATGATCCTAATTGCCCCGGATTGGTCCAGGAGGACGTGGTACCCGGACCTTCTGGACATGTCCATCTGCCCTCCAATACGTCTTCTGCAAAGATAGGATCTTCTCTCGCAAGAGGAAGATCGGGTTCTCCATCCAGAGTTCAAGACACTCATCCTTCACAAATGGTTGCTGAGAGGTTGAGATATAAGGATTGGGATCTTCCGGATGACATAATGGAGATTTTGCTTTCGGCCAGAAGGCCAGCAACAAAATCCTTGTACCGGTGTTGTTGGAACAAGTTCAGTAACTGGTGCAAAGATAAGGCTGTGGACCCTTTCAATGTGGCACCCCAATGGTGCTTTCTTTCCTATTGCATCTAGCAAATCTGGGGCTCCAGATCGGAACAATTAAAGGATATCTAGCTGCGCTGTCCATTTTCCAGCGTTCCTCGGAAGAGGTTTATTACTTAAAAATTCCATTGATAATTCAATTCCTGAAAGGGCTTACTAATGTATACCCTCTAGTCCCCTTTCATGTCCCAACATGGGATTTCAATCTGGTACTTAAGTTTCTAACTTGTATACCTTTTGAGCCTCTGCACTCTTGTCCCTTGAAGCTTCTAACATTAAAGACGGTCCTTCTTGTGGCCTTAGCATCAGCCCGCAGGGTTAGTGAACTACAGGCTCTCTCATCTAAACCTCCATATACTACTTTTTACAAGGATAAGGTGGTTCTTAAAGCTAAACCCTCTTTCTTAGTTTCTGACTTCCATTTGTCACAAAAAATCATATTACCAACTTTCTATCCTCCTCCTCATTTGGGCAAAGAAGAGGAGAGACTGCGTAGACTGGACCCCAAAAGGGCTCTGTTTTTACATTTCAAGAATGTCAAAATTACGTCAAGATGACCAACTTTTTGTAGGTTATGTAGGTCATAAATTGGGATTAGCGGTGACAAAACAAACCATATCCCGCTGGATCATTCTGGCCAATATTGAGTGCTACAGATTGTCGGGAAAGGACCCCCGAGGTGGGCTTCGAGCCCATTCCACTAGGGGGATGGCTACTTCTGCGGCTCTGAAGAGGGAAGTCCCTGCAGCAGATATTTGTTCAGCTGCAACATGGGCATCAATGCATACCTTCATCAAGCATTATTGCTTAGATGCTTCTTCCTCCAGAGAGGGTTTATTTGCCAAAGCGGTACTTCATCTTCATTCCGTCCATGAAAACAAATACTAGTACTCCCACCTCCAAAATTACCACTGCTATGGGAGTCTATCATAAGATGAGCAATACGTGGGAGGACACAATCCATTCGAAGAACAAGTTACTTACCAACTGTAACGTTCTTTCGACTTGATGTTCCTCCCACGTATTGCTCATCGCCCCTCCTATCCTACCCCGCAGTACAGTTTGCGTTTCTTACACTTTCCTCTCACGAAGAGTGTATCATTCATGAGGCATGCCTGGGTGTTCCTCGAATAATTCCTCAAAAAAACAGAACTGAAGCCAACAGGCGCAGCACAAGCTATTTATACTGACGGTGACGTCGACAAGGTACGGAGCCCGTCGAGGGACATCGATGCCACGGCCTTGTGCACAGCGCACTCTGCCAAAAAATAAATCCGAAGCAGCGAAACTGGCAGGATACGAATATCATAAGATGAGGAATACGTGGGAGGAACATCCAGTCGAAAGAAAGTTACAGTTGGTAAGTAACTTTTTCTTCTGACCCAAGCCCCCGCTCCTGCCGCAAATTTGGTGAAAATCTGTCCGGCCGTTCGGGCTGTAGCCGTGAGCAAAGTTTTTCCCCCATCAGTCTATGGAGAAAAAAAAAATGTGGGACCCGTATAACTTTGGCTCCCCCCCCACCCCCTGCACAAAACCTCACCCAACTTGGCGGTGAAATTCAGAGCCGGCCATCTTCCTATGAGTTTAGCAACTTAATCATAACTACACGCCCGCTACCACGGGCCGTGTGAGATGTGTGTGTGTGTGTGTATATATATATATATATATATCAACCTTTCAATATACAAAATGACTAGAATTACAATTGAAATCAGTGAAGTTACAAAATTAAGTCAGTTTAACAGATTCAAAAGTTCACGAATATATAATGTTCAAGATGATTTTAATAAAAGATAAAAGCGCATTTATATAGTTCCCATAATATTCAATGAGGATAAAAATTGTACAATGGCAAGATGTTCTAGTTGCACAAAACAACTGTTCCCATAAAATGTCTGAGTCAATAACTTTATAATTAATAAAATGTTTTTTCAGAAATTTGTCACATGTATCAAGCAAGTTTGGACACTACGTTAACAAATGACAAGGACTCTGACCAAGCACTTGGCAAAAACAACATGTATTAGCAATTTGAGATATAATTTTACGCTTGGCTAATACTTCTTTGATAGGCCACAGGTTCAATCTAAACCGTAAGTAAGCATGCTTGTACAGAGGAGAAGGAAACTTTACAAAGTTTGATTCAGGGGCCGTCGCCTGTAGCGCCATCAATGGGACTGTTCTGCTAATGGCCTCCGTGCTGAGCCCGTCATCATTTCTTAACTAAATTAGCGTCCCTTCCGGTTCCTGAAAGATGAGATCTCAACAGGAGCTGTCAGAAGCTGTGAGGAACCTCTTGCCCTGGTTGACAGTGCACGTTCTCTCTGCATAGCCCGGATGACCCTCCTGAAACTACACTGGGTCCCGAGTGCAGGTGAAGGCTCCAAGATGGCGGGCAAACGCACTTAGAGCTATGTGTGTGTGTGTGTGTGTGTGTGTGTGTGTGTGTGTGTGTGTGTGTGTGTGTGTGTGTGTGTGTGTAGGTGTAGGTAGGTGTGTGTAGGTAGGTAGGTGTGTGTAGGTAGGTAGGTGTGTGTAGGTAGGTGTGTGTAGGTGTGTGTGTGTGCAGACGTACGTGTGTGCAGGTGTGCAGAGATGATCGTATTATGAAGGAGATGGCCCAGAATCGTCCTGCTTACGTCCTCGAGGAGTGAGGGGTGGCGGAACAGCCTGTACTATCTAGGATCCCGTGGAGGTACTGATTTTGCTACGCCGCTCTGAAAGAGAGCCCGGCCCCTCCTCCTGCCACCGGTGCTCCTATTACAGTCCCCACCCGAGAGCTCTGCTTCCCCTTCTCACTGTGTCTCCAGCAGCGTCCTCCCCCGCCCCCGGGGGCCATGAATTCTTGCTCCTTCATCCGGCTGAGCGCCACAATCACCCAGATCAGCGAACCTCTGGCCACGACACGGCAAGCCGACACCTCTGTGACTGATGGAACGTCTCCCTCAGCTGGGCTGACTGCTACGCTGCAGATCAGATGAAAGCCTAAAGCTTAGTGACTTTGGAATACGAGGTGAGCCCTAGCATCATCCAACTTGGGAAGGCTCCTCTCACTTTTCATAAGCTGCAGCGTAGTGCATGTTTAGAAAGTGGCACAGCCACTGAGGTAACCGCCATACCTCTGGACTTAGTCATTGCTGGTCCACTCTCCGCTACTCCCAATATTAAGGGCCACAAAGGCACATGCTGCAGTTTCCAGGCCCACCAAGCTACTCAGATGGGTCACACAGAATAAGTGAAGGAGCACATTGCTGGATCCCGTTCCCCCTCCCCCTTCTTTGCCCCGGACTGACAGAGCATAGGGCGCCTTAGCTACTGGCCTCTCTGGAGTGGCCTCACAGCGCTAGGGGCGGCAGAGATAGTAGCGAACCTCACGGCTCACCTGTGACCATAAACCAACCTTAACTGCAGCGCAGGTCCCCTAGGAGGCTCTCCCCCAGTAACGTTAAGCTCTTGAAATGCCCTGACTACAGTTTACTCCCCGTGGATCGCTGGACCCGGGGCCAGATGAATCACAACGTGTATTCAGTTAAATCTATTTTCTATTTTCAAGCCTGCAAGGTCAGGTAACAGATGGATATTGTAAGTGAGAAAATGTTTTAAAATGTATAATACTAAAAAAAAAAGGCTAGGAAATTGGAGTACCTGTCATCAAGGTCCAAAAGTGGGGACAGGAGATGATTCACGTGTGCCTATTATCTACTAGGACAAGTATCCCCTGTGTAAGGACCTGGATGACTACTCATCAGAAAATATTGAAATACACGCCTGGCCACCTTCGTATGTGACAAAGTGACTTGGTGTATGCCATATTAACCTATTTTTGACTCTAGCCCCTATGTGTGCTCTGACATGATAGTATCCACATTCTACTAATTTTTTTGTAGAGTCAATCTCTGAGCAACATCTTACTACATGCAGAACCATGCGTGAATCTCCTGTCCCCACTTTTGGACCTTGATGACAGGTACTCTAATTTCCTAGCCTTTCACACTTTATTAGTATTATAAATTTTAAAAAATGTTCTCATTTACAATATCCATCTGTTAACTGACCTTGCATGCTTGAAAATAGAAAATAGATTTAACTGAATACACGTCGTGATCCACCTGACACCGCCGTGTCCAGCCCAAAGGCGCCGACCATTCATTACTTAATGGTACGTTGACAACCCCCCCTTTCTTTGAAGCTTTTGGTAATATTCTAACATGGAGACATACACATTTACTCGTCTTGTTTTGACTGTTTTTTGAGATGGGCTATATAACTAATCCATGGCTCACAAATTGTTCTGTGTATTAAATACTGTGACAAACTGTGAATTGAATTTGAAAATCCTCATGCATAAACTGCTTTGTTGTTATGCCTTGCTGTCACCATTTTGTTTGCCTGTTTTAGAATAAATTGTTTTAACTACATTTGTGCTATACTAGTGTAATCTAATTATGTTACACTAACCTTCGGTTGTGCTAAAGGGAGAGGTAGCCTTGACTCGCCTTGTTCTCCATATCTTTGTCATACCCTCATGAGCCAGGCCTCCCGTAACCAAAAAAGAGGGTCCTTAGCCTAACTCTTATGCCTAGCAAACAGAAGCAAGCTCTTGGAGTACAAGCTGGAAGATTTAGAAAACAGGGCCCGAAGAAACAATCTGTGAATCAGAGGATGCCCTCCTCTGTTGCGGACCAAGATCTGACTGATTATGTAGGGGACCTGTTTCAGTCTCTACTCCAACAGCTCGAGAAACCCCAGCTACTGTTGGACCATACCCATAGACTGCGCACTCATACGGGGCTGGAGTCGGAATTTCCCCCGGATATGATCACCCAAGTCCACTTCTATATGACGAAGGAGGCAATTATGGCGATAGGTCGTACCAGGGATGAGCTGACCTTTCAGGAGTCTCCCGTGCAGATCTTCCAGGATCTCCCAACTGTAACAATGCAGAAATGCAGAGCGCTTAGACCGCCGACACTGTTCCTGCGTGATCAGCAGATTAAATGTCGCTAGCTGTTCCCTACAGCTGTCTAGTTCTCCTACAATGGGGCCTCCCGCAATATCTCATGTCTAGAGGACACAGAAATTATTCGAAACCCCTCCGCACCAGACAGAGGCGGTAATCCATCTCCCAACTCACCCACTGGAACAGAAGATCTTCCCCCGAAAGCCAGACGAGCGATATGGTCGAAAGTTCAGAGGGGCCGCAAATTCAAGTAAAATGTCCCCACTCTCCTGATCTGGGGGGGACAACTGACAGTAAGCTCTCTAAAACTTCTGCTATCCAGCACCCCGCTCATTTGGACATAACAGGGAACGCAAGGATAACGACAATGGGCTCGGCATGGTCTGAGCCTGACCCCACGGAGTATGACACCAGAGGATGCTTGGAGTGTGCTGTCAACGGTTTTGGGCAGCTCAAGAGTTTGGAGCCTATGGTTCGGGCTCAGTTCAAAGTTGAGTGATTCTTTTTGGGTAAAAAGTTTGGTTGGAGCACACAAAAGAATTACCAGGTCTAGAATGGCAGCTCCTACAAACACCTCGCCGCCCCCAAAGCCATTAGCGGAAGAGAGCCCAGAGATTCCACACCAGATTGTGAATTTATCTCCCTAAAAGTAAAGGGTCTGAACTCCCCAGTGAAACGAAAATCTGTATTGAAACGGTTGCAAGACCTGGAGGAGTCTTCCGGGAGAAGATGGGTCTCTTGGATGTTTCCCATCTTCTCCCGGAAGACTATGCTCGTCTCTGACATAAGGATTTCCCAAGGCAGTTCCTGGCCTCCGATGGCCCTAAAAAAGAGGGAACAGTGATCTTGATGGCAAGAGATATTCATTTTGAGGAATTTGACACGCTCACAGACCCGGGCACTCGCTTCGTAGGAGTGAAGGGGATGCTTTGTGGTCAATTGTATTCGCTGATTTCAGTCTATGCTCCGAACGAGGGCAAGGAACGTTTTCTGGCAGACTTGGAAATAGCTCTTCTCCCCTTCCCAGAGGGCCAGATGGTAATAGGGGGCGACTTCAATGGGGTCCCTGACCTGGAAAAGGACAACTCCCACTCCCTGTCCGCCAAAGACTACAAAATAGCACTGAGCATCCTCCACCTGTTTAGATCACTGGGGGTCGTGGACACTTGGAGAGTGCTTCACCCAGAGGAAAGGGACTTTACCTTTTTCTCGAATGTCCATCGTTCTTTCTCACGCATTGATATGATCTTGGCCTCGCCCCAGCTTCTTTCCTTCACAAAGTGTGCATCGCCCCTAAGGTCCTTAGACCATGCTCCGGTGCTGCTATACATCAGATCTTGGAACCCACCCTCTGGGTCCAGACCACAGCGGCGTCTATATGACCCAATCTTCAACGATATGGCTTTGAGGGACGATGTGGCAACAGCGATCAAGAATTACTTCAATGAAAATACCACGGATTTGACCTCTCATGCGACTACATGGGATGCCATGAAGGCGGTTGTCCGTGAGACCCTAATTGCACACATGGCAGCTTACCACAAACGGAAGCAGTCCAGAGCCTTCCGGGAAAAAAAGATTTCAGACATCGAAAACAAAGTTAAAAAGAAAGGGTGGTCTCCTAAGATCAATACAGCCCTCTGCGCGGCTCGCAACAAGTTGAAGGCCCTATATGCGGAGGAAACAGCGCAAACCCTGCTCTCAGTCAAGCAGGGATACTATGCCAAGAGTAATAAGGCCAACCGCCTTCTAGCACAGAAATTGGTAAAATCCAGAAGACATAACTTTATCATAGGTCTTCGAGATCAACATAGGGCTACACAGTATGAAGAACAGACCAAATTGCGGTTAGCGCATACGCACTTGCTTGAGTCCATAGCCGATTCAAGTAGATCAGTAGAAGCTCAGCGTCAATACATCACAGAAGCGGCCCTGCCCACGTCTAGCCCGAGAGGATAGGGAGGCCCTGGAAGCACCTATCCAGCCGGAAGAAGTAGAGTCAGTAATCAAGTCCTTGAAGTCTCGAGCTCCGGACTGTGATGGTTTCTCCCCGAAATGTTAGAAACTGTTCCACGCTCAGCTCCTTGCTCCCTTGACAGCCCTCTTCAAATAGTTTCAGGAAGCAGGAAGCGTAACTCCTTCGATGCAAAGCACCACCACAATACTGGTCTTGAAGGATGGTAAGGATCCCAAAGATTGTTCCTCGTATAGGCCAATTTCACTTTTGAACATCAATGCGAACATTTACTCGAAAGGGATGGAATAACATCGGACAAGTGGGTGTTGCTTCGAGTTCCTTTGGAAACCATGCAATCATCCACCAAGTAGCAGAACACTGCCCGCGGATCTCCTATTACTGCAAGAGGAAAGTCAAACCTTGCTGCTGAAAGGAGCCATCGAGAAAGTGCCTTGTGACCAGGTAGCGGGATTTATTTCTCTGCTTTCTGATCCCCAAAAAAGAGGAGACCTATAGTGTACTTCTAGACTTAATACCAACAAACGTCAAACCTCCAAAATTCAGGAAGACCACGCACCAGAAGGTAATTCCCCTACTCGTATACAATTAAAATAACTCAAATTGCCTTGCAGGCTTTCCAACAGTGACAGAGCAATATCTACAATTATTACGACCCCACGGACCATTCCTTGTGCCTGTGTCCTATAGCGCTATTGGAGTCTAATCAGTTGGCCATACGGACAGCCACCCCACTTCCCTTATCAGTTACCCCATATCTTTCCTCAGTGGGACTGCGTTGGCTCCCGATAGCAATGAATGTTGAAGCCTGGTAACTGTGGGAGAAACAATGTTAGAGAGGGAAGGCACTGAGTTCAATCCTGCTATGTGGCCATGGGCACCGTCTCATTGCAAGACCAAGTATACCCATGACCACTCTATGGTCCCCCAGTTCAATGCGAATGGAGTCAAAAGTACGCCCCCCGTTGTAGTGTATTCTAATACATCTTATAAAATATTCTTGAATTTAAGAGCTGCATCCACATACCATTAGAAGCCAATGGGAACACTTGTTGGTTAGTGATTCCCTAGATTCATACTGATCATAGGCACCTTTCTGAACACTGCAAGAATATCAACCCCCACCCCTGCACTCCCAATGGGACCCTCTCATATTTTCATGCTCCGTGCCTTGCCTATGTTGAAATATTAGGCCTCTATGGTTAGTGCTACTGGGGGACAATTTAGGTTTGGCATAGCCTACCCCCCTCCACTTGATTTAACAACCTACAGCTTGCTTCTGGGACCCCAGTTAACCTCTCCACGCACAGCTCGCCGTGGTAGTTGAACAGTGTTATGCTACTGGATTGAGGTTCTGGCACAACCACCAGAATCTGCTTGATTTCGAGGCTCCTTCTCGTGCTGGGCATTGCAATGGTTAGTACGGTTGCCGGTTGTGTCGCTCGGGTTCGGATCATTCACCCAGATTCTAAGCGTTTTCTCCACCGCTGAGGAACTTTGATCCTCCATTATCGGTTGGCACTCCCCAGTCGCCTCCTCACCCCCTCCTCTGTGATCTTCAATAAAGACATTAGCAACTTATTTATGGCTACTAGTTCAATAAGAACGATGGTGCCTTTGCATCCTGGTTGTGATTCCTTGTCAACTTGATCCACGATGGGGGGGGGGGTAGAGGGAATTTGGGGTGGACTTGTGTAGGGGGGGGATTAGCGCCCAGCTGACGCCCTTTATCAGCATGTGTGGCCTACCCCATATCTTTATGGACATTTGAATCACTTACTAGTTTTTGGGGGGGGGGGTGCCTGGGTGACAGGAGCCCTCCCCCACTGCAGCCTTTTTAGTGCAGGGCTGGATGCTGCATTCTCATATATGTTTTCTGTGGCATCGTCCGAACGCAATAAAGCAGGATTTCGATTTGTAACAATGTCATGATCCTCACAACTGTTCCCTAAAGTCCCGCCTTCAGTAGTAGATTTCGCCAGCGTGGTAAAAACAGTTTGCTCGTTACACCTAAACAGGCTGTGTCCTGGATTAGCCTTGCCTATGGCCATGCCAAAATGTAGCCCCCCCCCTCCTCTGTGTCACTACAGGTGAGGGGGTTGGTTATGGGGCAGTTTAGCCCACTGCACCCTAGTCTACGTGCACTCACTCTGTTTTTAGTCCTGTGACATGCCCTCTACAATGTGATCTGTAACATTACTACCCAGAACATCCAGTCTACTCACAAAAAAGTGGTTTATCTGCTTGATCACCTGTAAGCTTAATGGGACTACACTGCCGCGCCTTGATGGTATCTGGATCAGTGCTTGATCTAGGAACGGGGACCGTAATTCTGCGTTTAACTTTTAGTATTTTCCTCTTATGTTGGCTAGTCACAGGAAAACTTTGTGGTGACGGGGGAGGGGAGTCCAACCCCACAATAAGAGCCATTGTAGTCACGGTTGCCGTGCAGAGTTAGTTTAAGGGAAGTGAAGGGGTCCGATGGTCGAGTGATTGCCACTTAGATGTAAAACAGCTGCCAGTTTAGTTCAATGCACAGTGCAAATGTTTAAAAAGTTAAGATGCTCAAGTATGCGCCCCCTCCCTTTTTCGCAGCTCCTCCTTTTTCTTCTTCTGCTCCTATCACCGCCCCTCCTCTCGGGTAGACTGTGCTGGAAGACATGGGCAGCACCTTTCTCCCATGGGCTCCTATCACCCCAGCGGGGGCACAACACCCTGTGCCCTTGACCAGAGTGCTCACCCTGCGGGTAGCCCCGGGTCCTCTTGAAGCGTGGGTGGAGGTGAGGGGGGGGGGGGGCAACAAGCAGGAAGGGATATCTATGTATTTGAATCTGTTGTTGATTTGCATGTGTCTATTTTGTTGGTAACAAGTGTTCTGGGCAAGACAATAAAAACGATCAGCCTTAGGTCGGGGAGGTGACGGGGGTTAATCAGAATTGGGTGGTAAGAGTAAAATCCGCAGTATTTGGCACATTCTGCCGATTTTACCATCCACCCAATTCAGGGATTAAACAAATACCACCAACAATATTCCATGGGAATACCAGCGGCAGTATTTGAGGCAGACTTTCTGCAGAAAATCCACCCATTGTTACATACTAAGAATTTGAGGTAAAAAATCCAAATTCGCCCTAGTTTTAAAAAAAAAATATTACCGTACAGAAGGAAAGCACAGTTGCTTGACTTCCGTAGAGTCAACACATTTTTACAAAGGATCATGGTAAGACAGTGAAAACGTGGGCATCTCTGATGCCAGCCCTCCCAACAACTTACCTTTGTAATGCATAAGAGTCAGAATTGAACCTTTTGTGCATATTAAAAATGTCATTAGTGGTATGAGCCACTACTTTGCATAATGCATTTTCAACTTCACACGGAAGGACAATTTTTTTTAAAACACCTTTGTATGTTCTCACCAACAAAGGTGGTATTTTTGAAATGCCTCTGGAACTACTCCAACTCTGAATGACCCCCTTAGATTCTAGTCTTCAAATAATACCAGAATTTTAATTTTTCAGTGCATGTTTTTTTAACTGCGCCCAAAAGTGAGCACCACACACAATCCAACATCAATTTCCATAACCACCATATGGTAACATTCAGTGGAGCGAATCAGGGTGCTATTAAACTATTTTTAGAAGGAATTCACTGGTGATCATGACATACACTGGGACATAAGGGACGTTTCTTACAGAATGAAACCAAGGACAAACTATAACTATAAGATATGGACCCTTACTCCCTTGGCAAGTAGGAGTTGTGATAAACTGCTGAGGATTTTAACAGGCTAATGGTGTATGGGTTGGAGTGGTACACATATTACTGTTCAGGGTCACCGAACCTATCCTTTAAATCTGTAAATTGCCAAAGGGTGGTATGAACATGAACCTGCAGCTTAAGCTGTTCCCACTCTTACTGTACTGTGGAGAATGGCATGTATTGGAGCGTGTGTAGGGGGCTGGGGGTGGATACCCTGTCTGCAGGAACGTCCAACATTTCTGAAATCAAGACGAGTACCTCATCCCACTGCAAAGAAGCTGAGCTGGCCCTGCAGCACTTGTTTCCTTTGATGCAAACTGAATTCTGCGAATTCTGAAGGATTTTGTCTTTTTCAAAAACAAATGTTGTGCATTTCTCAGCTCTGGCCCTATGAGCAGCAGCCCAGCCAGCCTGGGGTCAATTGCATCCTTGCCACCCCCCAACCCTTTCCCCAGTCCACCCCTACTTGCATGGACTGCGAATATAACCCAATTCGGGTCTTGGTAGAAGCTAAATGTATTTGTTTTATGATTCTCAATACTTGCTATAGAACATATTTATATTTTGAGCTGGTCAAAAGCTGGCAATTTGGGGGGGTGGTTATAAAGTTATCCGTTCTGTGATTTTTTTTTTCTTCTTCTCTCATTGTAGTGGCTATGAATCTATAAAGTCTCAATGCAAAGAAAGTGTGGATTACCTTTAGCGATGTGATATTGCCAGTTCCCGAAATGTAAGCATCTCACTTACGTTTTATTTTTCAAAAGAAAATGTCTAATGTGAACCTGTTATTATGGCACACATCTCATTTCAAAATGTATGTTTGAAATGCATGCAAATGTTGTATTGGTCACATTTTTACTTTTGTATTAGTATTTATTTGAAGAACAGGGATGTCCACGTCTATCTCAAAGTACTTACATGGACACATTTACAGATGGAGGGGGAATTCCCCTGAAGGTGTCTTACAGTAACACAAAGATTAGACCAAGTGGTGAGCCAGTTCGATGATGTAAAACAGTAGGACATATACCAAGGATAATACAAATACATATAAGAAAACCGATAACTCACAAAGGAACCATTAACATAAGGGGGCAAGTGTTTCAAACCAAAGAGGAGTACTATATAAATATATAAAATTGCATTATTAAACGTCACTGGAAGGAGTGGTGTTAGGGAGAATTCTCTTATAAGGCTAATTTCCCAAACCTGGTGAGCCCCCCAGCAGCTTTGCTGGATTTTTTTTTTTCCTCCTGCTAAGAGTGAGACTCTTTTCCTCCCACTCTTAGGCATGATTTGAGGTATGTCCTTGACTTATTGTGTGCTTATGGGCTATGGGGTCTTTTACTCCATAGAGTATCATCTGTTTTTCTGTGTGTGTTACACAGCACCCTCAGTGCAGTAACACAGGGGTGTCATAGTGACCCCCAAACATAGACTCCATACCCTGGGACTGTACTGTCTCCCAGGGCATGTAAAGTCACTATTGACTTTACTAGTCTTAAATTGTGAACAGAACCAGTACAAACCATCATAATGTAGAAGTACTGGTAGGGGTAATTCGATTGCCCCTGGGTCTGTTTTCAAGGGGGCACTGTGCAGTCCCCCCTTGTCGAGTTTCTGGGTGGTGGCAGTAGTTACTACGCAAAATATTTAATCGGAATATTCTCTATGGGATTTTCCCATTGATTTTAAACGCACCACTTTTTGGTGCAATGTTAAAGATACCGCCGGTTTATTTATTTATTATTAATTCACCGGTTGGGTCTTTTTGCCAGAACTCTTTTCTAAAATGGCGTTTGTGTCCTTCTCTGTAACTCTGACCAAGGTCGAGCCCTTTGTTCCACTATTTTGGCGGGCTTCTACACAGAAGCCATCCAAGTGGTGCCACTTTGTCTGCGTTCCACAGGAGGGGTGGAGGGGGGGAATTGGCACCCTGGACTGCGTTGCCTCGGCAACCCAAGTCGCACTCTACTCTGATTGGCCCAGTGGTGAGCCGCCTGGCACACCACTTAGCATGTGTGATTGACAGCTCGGCTGATGAATGGGGGTTTTTCTGCATAAAAGCAGGGCTTTTGGGACTGGAACTTCAGAGGTCGCCACAGGACCTAAGAATCCGAAGAGGGAAGAAGCTGAGCCATCTGCAACAACGACACCACCGGTGAAGCCCTGCTGCAACAAACTCACCGCTTTCCCAACCACAAGAGATCTTCTGCTAGGAGAGTCTTCTTCCTTTGAGCTGGTAGGATCAACCAGTTCACCCTTTTTCGCTTTCTCTTGGTGGAATCGCCCGTGCCAAGCACCCCGGCGGCCGGATAGCGAAGCTTCACCACTTTTACCGCGAATAAAAGGACCGCACCTCTTAACCGGAGGACTCCGCGGCTTGTTTCATCCTTGTGCAGTGCATCGACTCCACATCCCCTCCTCGACAAGATCTTCTCTTCCCCTGGTCGGAACCACAAACTTCAACCACTGCCAGGAACAGCTGCCACCGCTGGAGTGTCCTCTCTCTTTGAGGTACTGTGTCCTGCCTGGCCTCCCTTTCTATAGATTGCTAAAGGTGACCCTTAAATCCTTGGCTTTCCAACTGGGTTGGCTCCAGACCTAACTATACCTTTTGAATCACCCCAACCTCCTCTTGAACATTCTGCAAAGACTTTTTAGTACAGCTTAAACTGTGTGATCTTGGGCACATTTCGCTTTGCTCCATTTAAAGTGGGCCTGGCCTATGAACTTTTGCTCTACAGTGTACCCTGCCTTTATTCTCTTGCTTGAACTCCTAAAAGTGTTGGGAACTGTTTTAATTCTATGCTCTGCCTTTTTCTCTCTCCTTGCCTTAACTATTTGAGTGCCATCTGAGTTACGCGCTCACCTCTGTTTCGACAAATAGTGATGTTTTAACTCTGACTTGTCGAATAGTTATCAAGAGAGGTGTTTATACTTTGCCTGACTGTGTTTTAACTTGCTTTTGATTGAGAGTGCTAGTATATTGCCTAAAGTGTGTTTTAAATAAATACTTATATACTTTTAATATAAAGCTCTGGTCAGTGTTTGTTTGCTCTACTGTGTTTTGGCCCTATTGTGTATACTCTATATACTGCCCTACTCTTCTTGAGAGAAGTCTGACTGCTCAGCCACAGCTATCAGGTAAATCTGGGTGGTGCAGACTGCTACCAATTGGGTTTACTGCTTACTCCTGTAGTCTTAATCTTTTTGCAGTGTTCCCCAAGGGAACTGCACAGGATTCTGCCTCAAGTGGTAGGGGTAATATAGGGAGGACAAGATAAATGGCAGTGTAGCTCCCTCATAAGCAAACCATTGAAATGTAAGCCAAGCTTTGTACTAATGCACAGTTCGTCTGGCTTTGATTGTGATGTGCAGTGGGTTCCCGTGCAGCAGGCAAGTAGGTAGGAAGAGCGGAAGTACATGGAGTGGTATGGGACAATGAGTTGAGTGCAGAGGAGGATTGAAGTGAACAAGCTGCGAGTAAATTCAATCACAGGTACTAAGGAGCAAGTCAACTGATAACTTTGAAGACTAGGAGAAGGAACTTAAAAAAGGATTGCCTGTGCATGGAGATGCAATCAGCAGGTTGTCTGCCGGTAGAATTGGGGAAGGATCTGGGTAAGTTGTAGAGTGCATGTAGCAAGGTTGTGGACTTTGTCTGGTTTGGGGAAGGAGTAGAGAGGAAGGACAGGAATAGGTTTTTGCAGTTGTCCAGTTTGCTGAGCATGAGGGTGAAGATTGGAGTTTTTGTACACTAGTTCGTAAGAAAAGGACACATTTTCTGAATGTTGAAGTGATAAATAAGAGCAGCAGCAGTAGTGATCAAGTGTTGCAGTTGGAGGTAGTTGTGAACGAGCACCCTAAGATTGCAAGCCTTGAACGAGGGAGCAAGAATGTCTTTACATACTTCACATGACTTTCTTCTCCTGATTAAAAAAAATCTACCCATGGAAAGGCACCCCTGTATCTATCCAACTCTGCAAGCCTTCGCATAATCTGTGCTCTGTCTCCTTGACTACCCTTGTGGCACCTCGCCCTCCTTGTGCTTCCTCTCACTTCCGCGCTTTCTCTCTTCTTGCTCCACTTACATGGAAATGTCTTCACCCGAACATCTGAGACCCCACACTGATGTGCTCAAAAGCAAACTAAAAGCCTTCTTCCTCACCTCAGTTACCCTCTTAACCTACCTCTCATCTGTGTTATAGCTAACATTTTTCCCACACCAGTACCCTGCATCTGCCCCTCACTTTCTGCTGCCGCCATTGTAGCATTTCATCCTTCATGGTCACATCCCTAACACAGCTGGCTGTACTGCTTACCTGCACTTAAAAAAGTCTAATGTTGGTTGTCCATAATCTATGTACATCCACCCATGTATTGTCCCCCGTGGCTGTTCCATTTACTCCCTCACAACCTGGTAGAAGGTCACTCGAACCCACCTCATAAGAAGCTCACTGCTTTCTGTCAAATCTGATGTATCTATTGTACATTCTTTTGTGATCAAAAGAGCATTGTTCCTCCATGTATAGATAAATAAATGCCATGCGAGAAGGAGATTGGAGAAAGGAGGAGAGGGTAAGGTATTGCATTGGAAGCAGGGAGAAAGATGAATTCAATTTTTGGAGAGTTCAACTTGAGGCATCAGAGAGCCATCCAGTGACTTATTGTAGTGAGACATTCGTAATCCGTTCTGAGATGGCTGGGGCGAAGGAGGAAAAGTACTAACATGTATGCGTATCATCAGCAGACAGGCGAAAGTGCAGCGCAAAGGATGAGGAATCTTCCTAGGGCAGAGGTATAAAGGGTCAAGAGCACAAGTCCAACGACTGATTCTTGAGGGATGCCGACCGAAATCGGAGTGAGGGGGAGGGAGTCTGAGGTTTGCAAGTTCTAAGAGATTTTACAGCTCGACCTTCTACATAGTAGGCATTCTAGGGCAAGAGCAGATTTGCAAAAACCTAAGGTCCTGGAGGGTGAGGAGGGGAAGAAGAGTGGCCAACGGTGTCAAAAGCAGCTGAATTGTCCAAACGGAGTACAAAAGAGGGTTTGGAGGGGAGCATTGGAGAGCAAGTTGGAGATATGCATGAGTGCAATCTAGGTGGAGTATTTACTGCAAAAGCCAGATTGTAGTGGATCTTCAAGCCCATTATCCTCAAGGAACTTGGTGATTTGGTTGAAGACCATCTGCTCAAGGTCTTTTGAAAGGAGAGAAACTGGACAATAATTTTCAGGGACGTTTGGGTTAGCAGAGGGTTTCTACAATAGAGTTAAGACAGTTGCAGATTTGAAGGAGGCAGGGAAGAATACAGAATGGGGGAAGAGGTTAAAGAGCTCAAAAGTGATTGAGACCAAGTATTTTACCATTTGCTGAGCAAAGGGGTCGATGGGAGCGAAGGTTTGTTGCTAATTCAATGGGAGAGGTAGAAGATAAGAGGTTGAGATTAGAAGAGATGGGGGAAGAGTTGGTGGACAAAAGGAACTTTGGCGAGGGAGAGATGGAGGGCCGAGTGTCACGAATTGTAGAGGAAAAGCAGGGAGCAAAGTCATTAGTGCAAAGGGAGGTGTCACCATACCGTAACAGGGGACTTCGTCACATCTGCTATAGGTTAACCGATCTAGCCAAATGCAAGGCTAAGAACATGCTCCTGTTCTTGTCTGCTTTGATAGGAATTTGAGTTTCTCTGATATTTGGGACCATCGACTTAATCTGCAGGCCAATACATTGTATAATAAAAATGACTTCTCGTGCTTGCTTAGACTATTTCCTGGAATTCAAGTTCCTGAAATGCATGCATTTGTTTAATGGCTTGGCGTTTCCTCTTATAATCGTCCTATTATAAACATCAAAAGATTGTGGGTGCTAGAAGTCGGAAATAAAAGTGGTTCAAGATCACTTTTAGTGGACTGTAATGCACTTGAGGAACTGTCTACTCATGGAATTCTTTCAAGACGGAAGGGACCTCAGTCTGAAAAGTGGTCTGAGATGACTTTATTGCTGTGTGGAGAAGGTTGATTTTGATGGTGATTAGAAAAAGGTGTGTTCAAATCAAAGAACTTGAGGGTTTGACTGTCGGATCAAGAATATAGAATGTGAGGGGGGCAAGTAAGAGTCAGCAAGAGGGCAGGAGACAGCACATGGAGTTGGGAAGATACCTGAATAATATTTGAGTCACTGGGAGAGTAGTTTAGAAAAGTTGAGTTTTCAGGATCAATGAGGTATGAACAAATGTGAGCTAATTTGGTCCATTGGTAGAGTTCCAGATTCTGAGGATGGGGGAAGCATCTGTTACTCTAGCTTTTACATTTTGAAGATGGGACAATGAGATTTTAATCTTCAGGTGGTGTACTGTGCAAAATTGAACAATTTCACGCTTTAGGTATTTCAGTGCATTTCCACTGAGACTTTTGAAAGTGAAGCTGATTCTCTAGTATTAGATGTTTCATGGATTCACATACTCTTGAATATTCCCTGTCAGGTTAGGAATGTTCGTTAATATTAAAGCAGTTTTACTACTAATTGAATTGCAAACTCTGCCAGATTTGAGATACCTTCTTAATGAATGAGTTCAGAGAGTTTGGGAGGGTATCCGTATGGACCTCAAATTGCAGCCAGACGGGACAACGGTTTTGGAAAGTCTAAGCTACGGAAGTAACAGCAGAATTTTTGATTTGTCCACCTTGATTAAGGAGGTAGAGTTGACAAGGGTGGAGTTAGAGATGTTCTGCAAATGTGGCGGAAAGGAGGGTTGTGATCATGCAATTCTTATTGATTTTATTTGATAATTTGTCAATGCTAAAGGAAAAGCAGTGTCATGGCCACTGGGCAAGGGCCCATGTCTTTATCACCTACAGGGTCCAAATGGACCCAGTCCTGGCGCCTCTGGCACCAGGCTCATAAAGTGTGCTTTGCACACTTTGTGCCTAAGGCAAGTACTTCAGGGCCGGGCGTGGCCATAGAAGATCGTTGGGGAGCACATGCAGGAACTTCTGGGAGTGGCAAGGTGGAGCCACAAGGCGGGTCCAAAGGGAGGGGCCGGGGCCAGCCTATTTAAGGCCAACCCGCTCACATACCGGCACTTCGCGTTAGTCTGCCTTCTGCAGCGTAACGCTTACCGCCGTCCTTACCTGTTTTCCTGCTCATCCTCTCGTCGTGCACCTTCCAGACTCCAGCTTCTCCACCGCTGAAGGCGCATCTTGCCTGATTCCAGCTACTCCATTGCTGAAGGCGCACCTTACCTGTCTCCTGTCCTCCATAGTCTGCAGCGCATCGCATCCTACCTGATTCCCATTGTCATCAGAGTTGGAGTACTTTCTCACCTGTTCCGGACGTCCAGCTATGCAGGAGCTTGTCTTCCATTCTTCATCTTCGCGGAACCTTCCATCCTGCAGCCGCGGACTGGCCCCTAAGCAGTCGTCCTCCGCCGGACTTCTCCTGCAAGAGAAAAGAACACAACAGGTTAGAAGTCGCATAAATAACTAACGCTCGGCTGCGCCATACCAGAGCCTAGCGTTCTACCCTGTCAGCCAACTTGCCATCTAATTCTAAGGCTTCATCATCCTCTGGGGAATCACTGGACTCTCTCCAAACACAGCGATTCCAGGCAGCCATCTTCACACCTATAGAGGCGAAAAAAGACATTGCAAGAATTACGAACTATAATCACAGCAAAGGACATTATAACAAGAATACAAACAATAATCATTGCTAAGAACACTCACCTTCTAAGTGGTCAGTCACAGCCGGTCTGGGTCGCCACTTCCACGGGCCAGTGAAGCAACTCGGTCCACCCTAAGCTCCCCTGCTACGGGACGCAGGACGGAGAGCCCATCATTGTGAAAAAACAGGTGAGCTTGCATGGGCAAACGCTTGCTCAAATCATTCTGGCACAAAAGGGTAGAGGGGAATCACGACATCACCACGGCAGTCGCGTTGCCTCATCTCCTCTCAGGGCAGTACCAGCATCCAGAGCAATTGCCTTCGCAGCAGCTGGGGGAGAGAGCCGATCCAAGGGAGCCAAGTCCAGGGAGGGCTCCAACCGTGCCCCAACGCCCCCACAGAGACCAGGTGAGCGTAACAAGCAGGCATTGCCAAAGTCTTGAGTTTAGGGGATGAATGTCATCGCAATTAAAGATTTGTCTGAAAAGGTGGTGGTGAGAGGAAGATTAGAATCTTCATGTGCCCCCTTTCTTCCCCCGCTCTCTTCCCCTCTCTTGCCTGTCCTACAACCACTCCCTCTCCATCTTGCCCCCACTCTGCCTCTTACACCCAACCCCCTCTTCACTTCCCCCCTTCCTCTTGGGCCCCGCCCCCCCTCCCTTCCTCTTGGGCCCCGCCCCCCCTCCCTTCCTCTTGGGCCCCGCCCCCCCTCCCTTCCTCTTGGGCCCCGCCCCCCTCCCTTCCTCTTGGGCCCCGCTCTTCCCCCCTTTCCTCTTGGGCCCCGCCCCCCCTCCCTTCTTCTTGGGCCCCGCCCCCCCTCCCTTCTTCTTGGGCCCCGCCCCCCCTCCCTTCTTCTTGGGCCCCGCTCCCCCTCCCTTCTTCTTGGGCCGTCTCTCTCCACACACTCTCTGCCTTTCTCTCCTCTCCTCTTCTGTCGTTCGCATCATGCCGAACCCCCCAGAAGCCCTTGGGGTTTAAACTTTTCATCGACTGTGGGCGCCAGATGATTCCGACCCCACAGAATTTGTTTATACTATCTGCGAGAAGTACTGAACTCACAGGCCTGTGGGATGTCAATCAATCCACCCTAAGGCTCTTCAGGACCTGTTTGAGGTCGCCGGGTGCAGAGCATTGTACAAAAGAACATTCCTCGATCTGCAAGGATTAGAAGAAGAAACAGTGCAAGAGGTCCCGTTCCCCCAGTGATTCCTCAAAATCTGATCATTCATACAAGGTGAGAAGTCACCACTCCAGGGACACCTCTGAAGAAAAGGCACCACAGTTACATTGCCCAACCCAGTCCCCCACGCCGGAGGAATGGAAGGATTTTCAGCTCAAGATGTTGAACATCTTTGCTAAGATGGATGGTTCTGGCATTGGCGGCACCATCGGGGTCCACAAAGCTCAGATTAGCTTACAGATACTTTGCTAAGGATCACGGCTGTACTCTTTTGAATTTGGCTGCGCCTAAAGTCTGACATCGCTCCTCTGGCACCTGATCCATCTTCTATGGTGCCAACTACCGCAGAGGCTCCTCAGGAATTTGCTCTTCTTCCTAGGAGAGCATTCATATCGAGGACGTCTTTGAGGGGAGTGATCCGATGCCTTTTGGGCTCAAACCCTTATGCCCTAGGAATTCTATGGAGAAGATGATGCTTTGATGGACCTGCCCTTTGCAGGAGGCAAGTGGGCTGGACACCTCCCGAGAGCTGAACATGCTACCGACTCCGGGAAAGCCTCTGGTTCTTTCCAGCTTGAGATGGCAAAACAAGTGGTTGTAAGCCCCGTCCAGGCCAAAGATCCTATTTGAAGACATATTTTTGATGAACATTTGCAAAGAGAAACCGCAACTGGAAGTGTCTGTAAGTGTGTTGGCTGTTGGGCTGTTCCCCCTACTGTGTGCTTCGTGCTACTTTTCAAGAACTTGCTCTGTGGACCTGCCTAAACCGCGCCAGCACCAACGCTCTAGTCAGCAAGAGGAAGGCTGAGCGTGCTGAGACACGGAGCTTGCGTCACTTTCATCAAACAATCCTGCCTCCGTGATCCGAACCCTGCTTCTCCCATTGGTTCATTGAGAAGCCTGCCCATAAGACTCTGTTGCACGCGCATCTCGCGTGCGCATCCGGAAGTGTCTGTGTGTCGGCTGTTGGGCTGTTCGGGTGTGCGGTGAGACGGGGCTGAAGTTCTCTGAGTAAGTGCTCTGGAAACCAAGTACTAAGTAAGTTTTGAAGCGGAGTCTTGCTTGGATACAATTGTAAGGTTGGATATTTTTTATTTTCTATTGTCCACTGGGATAGAAGAAGCTATTTCAAGTGTAATGGCTTTATTGTAGGATATTTTATCTACCAGTCATTGTTTAGAACTATACTGTCTTTAGAGTTAGTGCACAACTAATCTATAAAGGGAGATATGGACAGCAATGTTATATCTGCACACAACTTAACCATGGTTAAATATTTGAGGAGCGGAAAACGCTGTCTTAATGGCTCCCCAAATACAATGCCAATTGGTAACTTGCCTGATGAGTTGTCTAAAGAGTCCGTAAATCAGGTTAAAAAAAGGCTGAAGTGGCTGAAATTGAACCCCCACGTCCTCAATAGTAAGAACGCAAGCATTGATTTGCCCAATACCTCTAGTGTGCACTGTAGCCAAGTGCTATCTACATGCAACTCTTTGCCTGTTACTTCAAAAGATACTTGTCTTGATCCTTATGTTAGTGACATGTACCCCTTAAGCCCCATGTGTGACGTTCCAATCAATGACAATTCTCTCCTAGGAGCCGTTGGTGATGTGCCTGCTCTTCCACCGTCAGACACATCTCGGGTGGCACCGGTAGTTTTGGCTGAATTACATCGTTGTGCACTACTGTCTAATGGGCCTTCTACACCAGCTTCAAGCTCACATGGAGTCAGAGAACAAGTTCACTTTCATGCAATTGCCGCCAATTTAAAACAACTGGCTTTGACTTACAGCAGCCTAAAATCTTAGCTAATCACATGCGCCCCCCAAACTCATCTCTACCATTATATCCATTGGAGGACACCCTTATAGATCTAAACCAACAGGAGCTTCAACACTTTCCTGTCCTTACTAGGATCTTGAATCTGCTCGATAAAGGGCATGAACATACACATGGTGCCATTAATGCACTAGGCACCGCAATCTCTGACATCTCAATTGGACTAAGTAGAATGGAAGGGTTCACGATGGCCCAGGAAAAATGTCACACATTTTGGGCCACTCAATTGCTAAATGGCGCGCACATTGTACAAAAGCCTCATGAGTCTCCTGCCTGCATCACACATGAACAGTTTACGCAAACTGACTTAAGTGATGCATGGAGTATGTCGCAGAAGACATTCGCCCAAATTACTCAACAAAATCTTCCCTCTAACATTTGAAGCCTAGCACCTTTGCCTGACTACATGGAAATTGTTAAATTGCAGCATGACTGCATTTTGGTACTGGAAAACATTCTTGTGGCAGCAAATCTTGTTCCACCTGAAATATTGAGGGGGGAACAGATTGGAAGCACGTTAATAAATACAGAATGTGCTAGGGACATGCCAGATAGTCCGTCGGCTTTAACTGACCTTATTGACTTCAATGTGGGCACAGCTCAGGATCCCCCTCGGTCTCCTGAGGACCAGCCAGAACAAAGTGGTGTCCAACAAACCACCTTCTTTGTGTCACGAAAAGCCAAAAAATTGCAGGCAAGAGCACAGAAACGGAAGGCACAGGCAAATGTTCAAAATTCAAATACCTCCAGTGCCAATATGATGAAAACTATGATGAAAACTAAGCCAAAGCACCTACCTAATGCCAAAATTAGAGGTCACAAATCAGTTATCATAAATCTGGCCCACATTTCGTTGGACGACATGGCCATTGACTTGAACCAATTGAATACAGAAAGTCAATCACACATGGAGGTAAATAAGGGACCACAAAATGGCGATGCCAGTTTAATGTCACACGATCAAATGCATGCTAAAACGCAAGACAATATAGAAGGTGCACAAGCTTCTGAAAAAGGTGCACCCCTACAAGGATCAGCATTCCTAATTCAAACACAGCTACAAAGTTTTTTGAGAAAATAGACAAGAAAATCACCTCCTTTCTCCAGCATGGGGTCTGGCATGGATTCACATGCTCATGAATATCCCCCGTCGTCAGGCCGGGAATCCTCAGCAAAGAAAAAATCAGTATCAGTTTTGTTTCTGATCTGTCTTTCTTAGTAGTAACCAATCACTGATCTCTGGGTCATACTGTCCCCAGCCAATGACTGCCCTCTCCCTAAGCCCCGCCCCTGGCAGCTATCCTTTTTTACCGCACGTTCAAGTGTTGGGAGTCCTTGTGCTATAGCTCTCGAGCTTTTGCTGTGTTTTTGCACTTTTTCAAAGAGATTTTCTCATTTTTCAGTTAAATAGAGCCTCAACCTCCACCGTTTCTACATCCGATCAACGGGGAACTGTTTTGGATTTTCTACGCCCCTGAAGGGTGAAGTTTTCATCGAGTTACGCTTCTTGGAGGAGTCCAGAAGTTTCTGAGGCCTACCCCAGACATGGCCCAGGAGAAAGGAAGCTCGACGCCCGGAAAGCTGTTCAGGGTTTGCCCTGGATGCCAGGTACAGAATGTGTTCAAGGAGGACGAGCATTCGAAATGCCTCTACTGCCTTCATGAGGACAAAACGCACGTGGAGAAGGTCTGTGCGTTTTGCAGGAACATGTTGGAACGGACCATGAAGGATCGGCATCTTCGTCTCTCCAACTGGCTGGAAGGAAAGAGACCGTCAGGTGAGAAGAAAAAGAAGTCTGAGTGGTCTTCTAAGTCCTGTGAGGGTGCCCCGGCAACAGGGGCCCAACAGAAGGCAAAGCACCGCGAGTCCGCGGGCACCGGGAGCGCCGAACGGTCGGGCTCCTCGGCTGCCAAGCAGGGCGCATCCTCTCTGGCGCCATCAACCACGAGCCAACGTCTGGCTCGGGAAAGAGGAAGTCCGAGAACCCGGCTAAGCTTCTGGAGAGGCCCCGGTCGAGCTCGAAGGATCCGGCCGAAGGGGAGCGAGGCGGTGCCTTTCCCCCCACAGTGAAGGCCGCAAGCATGCAGAAGGTGGTGAAGGCCTTGATTCACCCAGCTAAGGCCTCTATCGAGGAATTTGCGGCGGCCCTGGCGCAGCCTGTGGAGGCTACACCAGTGGAGGCGACCTCGGGGCCCAGAGTTTCCCTGCCACCACGGAGGGAATTCTCTTTCAAGCCCATCGAGAAGACCCCCGTGAAGTCCCCGGCAGAAAAAGAGGGGGGGGGGCGGTGGCCATTGTGGACACCGACACAGACTCCGAGGAGGAGCTGGTTGAAGTCTTGGAGGGCCTCGACAAGAGCGTTGAGGAGGCCCGGTCCCTCGCGAGGGATCCCGATGGAGAGGACGACGAAAGCGACGGCGGCGCCAACGAGGTCCTAAGTCTACCATCGCGCCCGTCGCATCCGGTGCCGCAGGACAACTCGGCGGCCATTTTGATGGCAATACAATCCTTATGTACGGAGATAAGGGCGAGATTGCCCCTACCCCCGACGGGGGAACCGGAGCGAGGACCGACTGAGGAGCCAGATCCAGGCCTGTCAGGAAGTCCACCAACGAAAAGGAGAAGGACCCATCCACCACTGCCTTTTCAGCCCTCACGACCTGCTCAACCTTTGCCCCCGCCCACCGCCCCTGGGGATGACACGGGAACGGACACGGCCACGACGGGTACGGATGACGACGGCGGTGACGACGGGATGGATCTCCCATCACCTCCTATTCGGGCCTCCCCGCCCAACGAGATTGGGTCATTCCACCCAATGATTGCCAGGGCATCCAAGCTTTTCCAGCTCTGCCCCGAAGAGAAGAAGGAGGGGTTCCTTTACCAACGGCGCGAGGCCAAGAGGAAGACAGTCCTCGCCGTGCCCCTGCTGGATGACATCTGGGACGAGGGACTCGCCCTTCTCAAGAACCCGTCCACGACACCTGCAAAGAGGGACCGGTACGAGAAGTAGTACCGGGTCCCCGACGCGGCTCCTTTGTGCCTTAGGGCGCAACTGACCCCTGACTCGGTCATCTCAGCGGCGGCCAAGAAGAAAGCGTGGGGGGGCATCGGCCTCAACGTCAACTTCCCCGCCAGACAGCGAAGGAAAGAAGCTGGACGCAATGGGACGACTGGTCATCTCGTTGGCAGCGACACCGATTAAGGCGGCCAACGCCTTGGCAATCGTGGCCCGCTACGACAGGGAATTGTGGTACAAGATCGCCCCCCTGTTGGACTTCCTACCGGACGACAAGAGGGCAAAGGCCCTGGAAATCTTGCAGGAAGTTGAGGTGGCGTCGGACCACGCCATAACGGTGGCCACGGACATTGCAGACACCGGTTTCTGCCAATTGGGCAACGGCATGTGCCTTAGACAGCGAGGATGGCTCAAGGCGACGGATTTCCGCCAAGACGTACAAGCCAAGGTGTTGGACATGCCCTTCGACGGGAACAACCTGTTTGGGAAAACAGTGGACGAGTCCCTCCAAGCCATCAAGACAGACACGGAGACAGCTTGGGCCCTGGGAGTTCTCCAGCAACGACGGCCGTCCTTTCGGAACTCCGGAGGCAGACAGGGTGCCTCCAAAGGGTCCAGCGGCGGCTCCTCTACCTACCGCCAGGCGGCCCACTCCGCGTCGCAAGAGGCCTATAGGGGACGAGGCAAGTTGGGTGGATCCCGCCGTCGTCGCCAGGGAGGCCAAGGCGGCAAGGCGACCTCCAAGCAAGACTGAACCGACCGTGGCATCGGGCCCCCACCGAAGCACCCCAGTGGGAGGCCGGCTGGCGAATTTCATCAGCGTGTGGGAGTCCATCTCCACCGACCGGTGGGTGCTGGACGCCCTGGCCCAGGGGCACGCTCTCGAGTTTCTAAAGAAGTGCCCCCGCATTCCACCCGTGGCCAGAAAGGAAAACCACGTCGCTCAACTATGGTTGGAGGTAAGGGCGATGCTCAAGGAAGGTGCCATCGAGCACGTCCCGAAGAGGCTCCGGGGCTCCAGAGTATACTCAAGGTACTTCCTCATAAAAAAAAAGACAGGGGGATGGCGCCCCATCCTGGACCTGGGACGACTGAACAAGTACATCAAAGCACAGAAGTTCCGGATGGTCACCCTCCAGCACGTGCTGGGACAGCTGGAGGAGGGCGATTTCCTGTCATCGTTGGATTTGGAGGATGCCTACTTCCACATCCCCATTCTAAGAGGACATCGAAAGTTCCTCAGGTTCGTGGTCTAATGACGGCACTACCAGTTCAAGGCCCTCCCGTTCGGGTTGAAGTCAGCTCCCAGGGTATTCACCAAGTGCTTGGCACTGGTGGCGGCGCGGCTGCGCCTGCAGGGGATCCACGTTTACCCCTACCTGGACGATTGGCTCATCCGAGCAAGGACAAGGGAGCTCGCCGTAGAACACACAGCAAAGACCATCGGGCTGCTCACGGACCTGGGGTTCTCCATCAATTTCCCCAAATCCCACCTGGTCCCCTCCGAGGTCGCACTGTTGCTGGGAGCCAAGCTCGACACAGTGGCGCGTCTGGCCTCACCGTCGGAGGAAAGGACAAAGGCCATCCTGGGCAAGGTGCAGCGTCTGCTGGCCACGGACGTGGCCAGGGTAAGGTCCATCAAGTCCCTTTTCGGGATGATGTCCTCATGCATACATCTCGTGCGATTGTGCAGGCTTCGGATGCGCCCCCTACAGGAGTTCCTCGGCGCCCGCTGGATTCAAGCGACGGGCAGCTTCGAGGACAGGATCCCTCTCAACGAGACGTTTCGACGAGCGATCCGGTGGTGGGTTATCTGACGGCGGGCACAGACTTTCAGACCCCAGTCCACCAGGTAGCGGTGACTACGGATGCCTCCCTGGAGGGGTGGGGAGCGCACACCAGAGATCTTCACGCGAGAGGTCTTTAGCTCCCGGAGGAAAAGCGCTCCACATCAACATCCTGGAGCTACGTGCAATGTTCTGGGCCCTCAGGTCCTTCCTCCCGTCCCTCAAGGGCAAGGTGGTGAGGATCTTCACCGACAACACCACCACGATGTTCTACATCCGGAAACGGGGAGGAACCAGATCTCCAGCCCTATCCACGGAAGCCCAGGATCCGTGGCATTGGGCCGTTGCCCAAGGGATGTTTCTGGTGCCGTTTCATCTGGCAGGGATAAAAAATACCATCGCTGACTCACTAAGCAGACAGCTGCGCTAGTGCCACGAGTGGGAACTACGACAGGATCAAGTGGATCTACTCTTCCAGCGATGGGCACACCCCTGATCGGCCTGTTTGTGACGGCGACGAACTCCAAGTGCCAGAGGTTCACCAGCAGGTTTCCCCAGATGAGGAGCATGGGCGATGCTTTCTTGTTCCCCTGGGACGGCCTGTTCCTATATGCGTTCCCTCCGTTGCCGTTGCTGCTCCGACTCATCAACCAGCTCAAGAGGTCCCGGTGCAGGATGATCCTCGTCGCACTGGCGTGGCCGAGACAGATCTGGTTCCCGGACCTTCTGGACTTGGCAGCGTCCCCGCCAGTCAAGCTGCCGACGGACGCAGATCTTCTCTCTAGAGAAGGTGCCATCCTTCATCACGATCCGGAGTCGCTGAACTTGCAGGCCTGGCTCCTGCAGCGCTAGAGTTTGGAGGGTACGATATCCCGGCTGACTGCAGAGAGGTTCTGGCAAAGGCCAGGGCGTCCTCGACTCTCAAGTGCTACGGACATAAGTGGAAGAGGTTCTCTGTCTGGTGCCGTGCACAGAAGATGAACCCCGTGCGGATTACGGCCCCTCAAGTGCTGCCGTACCTACTGTTGCTGGCTAAGGCTGGTTTGGCGCACGCCTCCATCAAGATACATTTGGCTGCTATCTCCCGATACACCAGAACCACGGGACGGGCGTTCCTGTGGTCCCATCACCTGGTGAAGGAATTTATGAAGGGACTATTTCGATTGTTCCCGCCGGTGAAGGCCCCTGCCCCGGCGGGGGAGCTCAACGTGGTGCCGACGAGGCTCATGGGGGCGCCATTCGAGCCTCTGCATTCGGCGCCGTTGAAGTTCCTGTCGTGGAAAACAGCATTTCTTGTGGCCATCACCTCCGCACGACAGGTGGGAGAGATCCAGGCCCTATCCTGCAAGCAGCCATATTTGACTTTTCACGACACGAGGGTGGTGCTGAGAACGCACCCCTCCTTTATGCCCAAGGTGCCGTCGGACTTCCACCTCAACGAGCCCTTGGTGTTACCTGTTTTCTTCCCATCGCCTTCTTCGCCGGCCGAGAGGACTTTGCACTCGCTGGATGTGGCTAGAGCGCTGAAGTTCTACGTGGACCGCACAAAGAGTTTTCGGAAGACGTCACAGCTATTTGTGAATTTTGGACCTGTGAACCAGGGGAAGGCTCTCTCGAAGGCTTCCATTTCCAGATGGCTCTCCGGCTGCATCATGCACTGTCACCGGTTGGCAAACCGACCGTTGTCCGGCCGTCCGAGAGCCCATTCGACCAGAGCGATCGCTGCTACTACGCCGTCCCTGTCTGGTGTGCCCCTGCTGGACATCTGCAGGGCTGCTATGTGGAGGTCGACGCACACCTTCACGAGATTCTACTGCGTCGATCGGGACTCCAGGGAGGAGTCCAGGGTTGGCCAAGCAGTGCTGCGCAACCTGTTCGCCTGAGGGTGGGCCTGGTGAGGAGGTAAGAGTTGCTTAATGTTTTATGTAAATGCTTAATGTTGAGCCTTTGCCACCTCCCGTGGTTGTGCATGTGTGTACTGCTATGCATTCTTATATTCATGAGCATGTGAATCCATGCTGGAGAAGAACAATCCATGCCAGACCCCATGCTGGAGAAGGAACAAGTTACTTACCTTTAACTGTTGTTCTCCAGCGTGGGTCTGGCATGGATTCACATGCGAACCCTCCCTCCTACCCCTCTGCGGCTCTTCACTTGGTCATACTGCCACTTTACGTGCTACCCAATCTGAGGATGGCTGCCAGGGGCGGGGCTTAGGGAGAGGGCAGTAGTTGGCTGGGGACAGTATGACCCAGAGATCAGTGATTGGTTACTACTAAGAAAGACAGATCAGAAACGAAACTGATACTGATTTTTTCTTTACCGAGGATTCCCGGCCTGACGACGGGGAATATTCATGAGCATGTGAATCCATGCCAGACCCACGCTGGAGAACATCAGTTACAGGTAAGTAACTTGTTCCATGTCCTCTCAAACAGCAAACCTCTCAAATAGCATTGATAGCTTAACCAACCAAGGAGGTGCATTAAATGTCCTTGGGTCCAGTAATATCGAGCTTGCGTCCAATAACAATTCTAAGCCAGTACTGACTGCTCCCAAAGAAGGCATAGAGGTTATTGCACAGCCTGAGCTGGTGGCTAAGCCAATACAGCTTTCTTCCTGTGCAGAGCCCTTGAAACCCATTGTCAACATAAATGACATGACTGTGGCCTCCACTCCTCATGTGCCCCTTGCTCCAACAACTCAGGACATACGACTTGAGATGAAATTAGTGATGGGTTGGTGGGCAGACACAGCGAAGATAGACAAACCAAATTTAAATCGAGTTGCCTTGATGAAAGTATTTCATCGAATACCTACCCTCCGTAATCTGATCTCAGATGATATAGACTGGATTAGATGGCCTCATTCAATTAATCATCAAATGATTTGCTAATTTCAAACGCCAATAATTGTCTCTTTAATCTGGAACTACCAAAAAGATTTTGAGCTATTGGGCTATAAACTATCTGCTTTCTACTCAATGGAGGAGGCTACAAGTTTTATTGATTTCCAACCGCCTGTGGCAACGCAAGAGAGTAATGGTTCATCAAGGGACCTCCAACTGGCCATGATGAATGAAAAGATAGGAGCTCAATCTGAATCTATTGCACAAATGTTAGCCTTGCTTGGCTGGAACCTTTGATGAGATCCATAGTCAATGACATCCCCCAGAAGGAAAAATCATAAAATAATATTTTTGTAGTAAATTCATGGAATTGCTGTGGCTTTAATCTTTTTACTTGGTTTTGTAGGCTGCTGCAGATTAAACATCCTGCACTAATCTTAGTACAAGAAACCACGGCAATGAGAGATATTCATTTAGAAGGCTACTCTGCATTTTTTAATAATGCTGAAAGGGGACTATTTGGGCGACCGCGTGGCGGTCTCGCTATTTTGTGAAAAATGTGAATTGCATGAAAGTACGCCTTGTGCACTCATCTTCTGAGATGCTGGCAATTGAAGTATCCCCTTGTAGTATATCACGTGGCCCTCTGTTGATTATATCCTTTTATTTGAATCCAAGCTCAGTGCACCTAGATGGAATAATTGACAGATTGAAAACTTTGTTGATGCATGATGTTGTTGAGGTCTCGAATGTTCAAATAATAGGGGGGGGCTTTAATTCAACACTAATTGCGTACACCATCCGGAACTACACTAATCAAAATCACCAATATGCTATTGCCTCTCAGGAGAGAGGCCAACTTTGGGAGAAGTTTATTGAAGCGTGGGATATACAAATCATCCCCTTTAATTCTAACGACGCTCCATTGACATGGTCTCGGGGAGCAAACTGTTCCACAATAGATTATATTGCCATGGCGAGCAGTTAGGCTGGTACAGCATCTTCGTGTGCAATTATGGACCTCAGACTTAGCGATCATTGTATGTTAGAGTGCTCCATTGATATCTCCTTCCCATTGTATGAACTTATAAAACCTTGGTATTTACTGAAATCGGCAGACAAGTTTTATCAATTAGTTGGAATCCAGTGCTGTGTAGGCAATTGACCTTTCTGGTTAATCGTGATGTCTTAAACATCAATGCTACTCAAATGTCTGCCGTTGAATGCAGGCTTTCTAACCTTCAGAACGAACAGATGATTTGCGAGCACTTGAAGTATCTTGTAGCCACGAAATCACACTCACAACCTGACGATTCACCTGGGTTATTTAATTCTGCTATTGTTAGAAGAAAAAGACAAAAGAATTTTGCAATCCGTGCTTTGCTAAAAAACTTAATCAATTCGACGGATTATAAAATTGCAAAAAAGGCAATTTTAGTAAAATACAAAAATGACCTCAAAATTCTAAAATGTGATAATCATTTAAAAAATAATCAAAAAATGATCAGTCTCTTAATGACTAAAAAAACTCGGGAAATTTGGCTATCTTAAGAGACCCTCTAGCAAAAGCACCGGTTGCAATGCGTTCGGCTGTGAGTGGGCAGACTTGGGTAGAGTTTTATAAAAATAAGTACTCTCTGCCGCAGAAATTAATTAACAGCGAGTCACAAACTTTAGTGGCATTTTTGTGTCCTTGGGGCGTGGAAGAGATTGAGGTGTTCATCAGGAATTTGAAAGGGTCCAAAGCGGCTGGTCCTGATGGCATTCCTCCTTGCGTTCTATAGGACGACCCAACATTTTGGGCCACCTTTTTGAAGCGCTGAAATGATTACATCTTCCAAATAAAAAGGTTGCCAGATTCTTGCTCAACCGTCATAGTTATTCCTCTTCATTAAAAGGGTTCTATAGACGATCCGGATAATTTCGACCCATTGCATTGCTGGACGTAGCCGCAAATGTTTTTGCTTCTTTAATTCTTAGGGAGTTGAATCATTTTATCTCTACCCAGCAAATGTATTTGCGCTTCCAAACAGGATTCAGGAAAGGAATGGTACTTAATTGAATGCCTCAATTCTAGCGCATTTGTTGTCCTCTCGTCAGGCAGACAATGGACCGATCTTTATGGCACTATTAGATCTTTCCTCAGCATTTGATAGTGTAATTAGGGGACTTTTATGGGAAAAAATGCAATCCTTTCAGATTCCATCTCACATCATTGCCATGATTGCTTTATTGCACAACAACACAGGGTGAGAATCGATCAATTCGTGCTCTTAACTGACCCAATATCCACGTATATAGGTGTCAAACAGGGGTGCAATTTGTTAGGCAGAATCCTATGCAGTTCCCTTACGGAGCACTACAGAAGATTAGGACTACAGGTATATGCAATAAATCCCCTTTGGTATCAACTGTACCACAAAGATTTAGTTGGTAGCTGTGGCTGAGCAGTCAGGCTTATCTCAAGAGGGAGATGAGCAGTATTCAGGGTTTACACAATGGGACTACATTACTATGGGACAAGGAAACACTGACCAAAGCTTTGTATCAAAAAGAATATATATATTTATTTTACACACTTCTAATTCAACACATCAATCATTATTATTAAAGCAAGTTAAAACAGTCAAGAAAAGTATACACAACTCCCTATTTAAATTGTAGACAAGTTTGAGCCAGAGTGAAAACTGAGCAAAATGGCACAGTGTAAACTAAGCAGAAATGGCACTCTAACAATTTCTCAAAAAGGGAGGGAAAGGTCAAGTATACAAGGTTAGACTCTTCAACACACCAGCAACACTTCCCAAGTGAATTTTGAACAAGGTAGGCAAGGCATTACTTTAATATCAACAATACTTTGGTGAAAACCGAGCAAAATGCCACTTCAACAATACTTGAGAGGGAAGGAAAGGTGGTTATAATAGTTTTAGGTGCACCAACACATTTCTCGATGAAAAGCAATCTAGAGAAGGCAGTTGTAACAGATTTAGCCAAGGTCAATAGGCCTGTGCCAGAGTCAGTGGTAAAGGCAATGTGCCCAGGATCAAACTGTTCTAGTAGCTGCAGTAAAGTCTTTGTTTAACGAATTGAAAAGGAGGGTGCAGAAGGTAAAAGACAATGTTAGTCGATAGGGGCGGCCAACCCAGGAGATAAGTAAAGGATTTCAAACACCTTTAGCAGTACCCCTCGAAACAGGAGGCCTGGCGGAACAATGTACCTGAAAAAGGGGAGGCGGCTCCTGCGGTGGCGGTGGTTCCTGGCAGTTCCTGCAGTTCGTGGTATCTAGCAAAGGAAGAGAGGCTCTCGTCGTGGAGGAAGGTTCGAGTTACTGCACTGCCCAGGGAAGAAGCCACCTGCGGTGAGGCCAAAACTGATTAGAAGGTACGCTCCTTTAAATCGCGGTCGTGGTGGACGGGTGCCTGACTATCCGATCTCCGAGTGCTTGGCACTGGCGATTCGACCAAGGCAGGTCCTCGAAGGCGATTGGCAAACTGGTTGGTCCCACCAGCCCAAGGGAAGAAGGCTCTTGTAGGTGAAGATTTTCTCTTGTCATTGGAGAAAAGTGGTGAGGATCTGCAGCAGGGCTTCACTGGTGGTTCAGTCGTTGCAGTTGTCTTCAGCTTCTCTCCTCTTCGGTTTCTTAGTTCCAGTGGCAATGTCTTGCTCTTCCAGTCCTCAGGTCCCTGTTTTATGCAGAAAATCCCCCATTCATACAGCCTAGCTGTCACTCACAGTGGGGTGGTCATCCTGGCAGGAGACCCTCCAGCCCATCAGGGCAGAGTGCGACTTGGGTTGCTTAGGCAACCCTGTCCAGGGTGCCTACTCCCCCTCCCACACAATGGGTCTACCCCAGACTCGGTGGCGCCGAAAGGAGGGCTTCTTGGCAGAAGCCCGCCAAAAGGACGAACAAAGGATCCCCGACCTGGGTTAGGATTTCAGAGGAAGACACGAGAAAGAAATATTATTAAAGTTCTGTCAAAAAAAACCTACTGGATTAAAGTTAATAAAAAGATAAACCAGCGGTTCGTTAGAGGCTGTCAGTTAAAGTGGTAGCCTCGAACATGGGGAAATCCCATAGGAAAATATTTGCGGTCGAATATTTACGGTAGTAACCACTGCCACCAGCCATAAACTTTTGAGAGAGGGACTGTACGGTACCCTCTCGAAAAGGAACACCAGGGAAAAATGATTAACCCTTTCCAGTACTTCCATAGTAAGATGGGTTGTACTGGTTTTGTTCAAAACTATTGACTAGTAAAGTCAATGGGGACTTTACATGCCTTGTGAGACAGTAGTCAGTCCCAGGGTATGGAGTCTATGTTTGGGTGTCACTATGGCACCCCTGTGTTACTGCACTCAGGGTGCTTTGTAACACACATGTAAAAAGATGATACCTATGAGGGTGAGAAAAACCCCATAGACCGTAAGCACAAAAATAGGCAGACACATATACCAAAATACAACTAAGAGTGGGCAAAAGAGTCTCACTCTTAGTAAGAGTAAAAAAAATCAACCCCTGAAATCCAGCAAAGCTGCTGGGGACTCTATAGCTAAGGGAAATTAGCCTTATAAGAGAATTCTCCCTAACACAATTTAGCGGCCATTCTATTTAATCTGTATCTCGCCGATATCGACAATCTTTGGGCACATGTCGACTCTTTTCCGGTCAAACTAGGGACCTTGCCAATTAATTGGCTTGTTTTCGCCGATGACGTGATCCTGTTTGACCGGACTCCATTCGGCCTACAAAATAAATTGCATCACTTTTCGGTCTTTTGTGATCAACACAATCTCACGACAAATCCGGCGAAATCGAATATACCAGTCTTTACCAACAAAAGAAAGATAATATCTTACAAATGGCAAATGAATGAGATTGTCATCCCGCGTTCACTGGGCATGATCTAATTAGGTTATAATCTGCCTAATACCGACTCTATAGTGAAATGGCAATCTGCGATTACTATGAAAATCCTTCCTTTGATAGCACAGATGAAGATTGTACATCAGAAGGTTTGTAGGTTTTCCTTAATTCCTCTTACCGAGTTCCACCTTCTTAAGGTGGAAGCAATCATATTATATGGCCTAGACTTGTGCACATTATTTATTGGTTCCGTTCTAATTCCATCCAAGGTATGATCTGGAAGAAGGTCTAACACACTTCCTAATCCTATTATCATTCATGAACTGGGGCTTACATCTTTAGCATCAAGTTTCTATGGCAACGATTGTCAAACTTGTCAAAAATGCTACAACCTGTTCGGAATTCCTTATATGAGGATTTGGCCTCTAGGATAGCGAATGGCAAACCAAAATCATTGTTCCTATTGTATAATCTATTAAAACAAAGTTTTGAAACGATTGCGATGCACCCAGAGGACCTGTTAACATGGCCACAGATTGTAAAAAATAAATTGTATCAACATGATTGGGCAATTACATCTGACATGATTGGGACTTATAAATCGTATGGGGAATATGCAAAGTTTTGTCATAATCAAAAGCCTTACCTTCAATACATCAAGCCAGATCCTTGCAGCAATGTAAGAAGAATGTACATGTGTTTTAAATTCAATTTATTGGCAACTAAAGTACGCATGAAACATTGGAAAATCACCATTGGCACACCATACAATGATAGGTGTAGATTTTGCAAAATTGACACTGCAATTGAAACATTGAAACACCTGCTACTATACTGCGTGTTTTTTTAAACATGACAGGCAGAAATATCTAGGATCCTATGCGAAACTGGACAGCGGCTTTTCGCTTGAAACAATATGGTCACAATGTATGTGGGGGTATAGGAATTCTCTGATACTGGCTTTGTTTAATTTCTTGAAAGTATTAGAAAACAATCTTGGGTCATGGGAAAGTTGCAGTAATACTATAATTAATCCCCCAGTGTAATTATTCTTTCAGGTGTCGTTTGCACCTGGGAGCATTATTTAAATCGCAATAGCCAAAGGGTAAGCGAAGGGAGATCTAAAATTGTTGCGTCATCGCAGGTGTGACTATGAAATGGTCTTCGAATGAGAATTACCGTGGGTCATGTACTTTAACGCTGAATTACTAGCCTGTCGAAGGTATTGAATTATAGGTTTACAGCGGTTTTAGAAAAGGTTTGGATTGAGACGGTTGAAGTAATGTACAGAATATTGAGAATTTATGTAAGACTTCAGCTATATGGTTTTGTTGTGCATAGGACAGTCTCTTTTTAATAACTGTAAAATATTGTGTTGTATGTGTTGCTTTTATTTTAAATGTGTTTGTTTTTTTATTTTTTTGTAAGCAAGTGCAGTTGTAAGTCTTGTTTTTGTATGTGTTGTAAAGATGCTCGCATCAAAAACAATAAAAAAAAATAAAAGAGAGAAAAAAGAGAAACCGTACTGCCATTCAATCTGACAGTGGAGGCCTCAGTGCTTGAGGTTTGGGCTATGCCTGCTCCAATCCCAACAGCCGGCTGCGATCTGGTGAAAAAGCAGATTCCGGCGGTGCCGCCGCCCTAGAACCCAGCTTTTCTTTCCCTGCACGCTTTTCCTGAGAGCTTTGTGGTTTAAGCTGCCAGGTCACGCTTGAAGTTGTCCTTCCACTCCTTACCCTCTGACAGGGTTTTGTCTTGGGCAGTCCGGGCTTATGGGCCGTAAATGCGTCCTGTGCCCTGGCGAAGTTCTCTTTTTGCCTATGGACCGCAGTCTCCAGCGCTGCTGAGCACCTACAGGTAATGTGAGAGATGGTTTTGTGGCCCTGGTCTGTGATGGCAGGGAGGCAACAAATATTGCAGTTTGGCCTCCTGGATGAGGACCTCAGTTTTCGCTCCTGACATTTGGGTGAAACTCCTATACATGCCTTTTGAAGACAAGAAATTGTTTTGGGCAAAGACAAATTAGTTTCTCTAGAAGTTCCAGTCCTCACTGTAGACTGTCAAATATCTGGCACCAGCGGTTCAGCAGCCTGCTGCCCCCAAGAATAGAGGGAAGAGATGTTAACCCTTCCCCACCTCCTCCTACACCAACAAGGGTCAGGCTACCTCTGGCAAACGGCAAATCCAACGCCGTCCAGCCAGGGGAAATGGCTGAGGTGCTCCAAGAGAAGGCTTGTCAGCCTCGCCCATACCCTCTGCAGCCCCAGGTGTGGACCGTTGAGAAATGTTGTCTCACCATGTCCCATGCATGGGCGTATAGGTCTTTCACCAGGATTATTGCCTCCCCTTTGCTCAATGCCCTCCAGACCATGCTCCGTACAGATCCTTTTCTCTTGGAGGTGTTATGTCGGCTTATGTGAGGGGGGCTATACAATAGAAACAAGGTATCGGCTGATACTGTCTTTTTTGGGTTGTCGAAGAAAGATGGGGGCTTTGACTCCCATACTGGATCTGTAACTCCTGAACTTGTACCTCCGCATGGGTAAATTCAAGATGGTTACTCTTGTGCAGATCCTTCACGCCCTCGACCTGCATGACTGCCTCTTTTCTCTGGATCTCCTGGATTCCTTCTTCCTTGTCGATTCACCTAAAGCAAAAGCAGTACCTGAGATTTGTTGTAGGCCATTGCCACTACCAGTTCAAGGTTTCACCGTTGGGTCTACCTTCAGCACACAGGGTCTTCATGATGCTGCTGGCAGTGGTAGCGGCTCGCCTGGGGAGAGAAGGCATACTTGTGTCTCCCTACATGAATGAGTGGCTCGTCCGGTCTCGCTGCGCAGACCAGGCATCGCCACATCTCTTCCACACATATAGCTTGCACTGCTGGTGCTTTTCCTTGACCTCCAAGAAATGTAAGGTTTTACCATGCCAGTCCTCAGATTAATCGGTACTGTCTTGGACACTCACCATTCCCACCCATGGACCGGGTGATGAACATCTCCAAGATGGCTGATGTCCTCCACTCAAAGGAGAGTGTTCTGGCCTCAGACTTGCGCTCACTGGGTTTCATGGCCTCCTGCATTCTTTTTGTGCTGGATGCTTGGCTTCACAGATTGCTCAGTGGCTTCTCAGTTGTAAGTAGTCTCATTTTAAAAGGCATGCTTCAGGCCTGCTGCAAGTCTTGGTGAGTGTGTCCCAGGACCTAAGGTGGTGATCCCTACAAGACAACCTGTTGCAAAGCATGTTGCTTTGGCAATCTTGGCCCTGACTGACCTAAGTCACAGATGCATCCTGTGCTTCTGGGCTCTGGAGAACTAAATGTATGACGGATGCCCATCTCGCCAGGAAGGAGAACATTATTGTGGATGCCTTCAGCAAACAGAATTCAGCCTCGCACGAGTGGGATCTCTGTCAGGAAGTTTTGGAGGAGGTTTTCTCCAGTGGTGGGGAGGCTCCTCCGGCGAATCTCTTCGCTTCCAGTGTGAACAGGAAGTGAGTTGTATCCTCCAGGGAATTTCCTCGACATGGAGCTCTGGGGGATGAAGTGACGTTTAATTGTGGACGTTTGACCTACTCTGTTCCCACCGATACCAGTCATCCTGCTGGTTCTCATGAGGCTACCCCTGTTTGGGACCACATTTGCGGATGACGTCCCAGACATGTTCCCCTCTGCTCAAGACCGTGTGTCTGTAGGTGGTGCACATCTTCATCCCTGGTGCCTGATGAGTGATCTGGGCCCTTTTCAGACTCTCTAGCTTATCGTGATTGCACAAAATGCCTTAAGAATGGTCATTTTTTAACAAAATGCACAAAGGGCAAGGTTCTCAGCTTTATTTTGCCACAAGTGATGACAAGTGTTTACTTGTATCAAAAAAGGGAGCAGCCCATTCAACAAAGGGCATCTGAATGGGTGCATTTAGCTGCCCCGTTTCACCTCTTTGCACAAATTAGGGGGTGTTTCTGGGCATTTCAAAGCACAGCCCGAATTCACAAACAGGACGTGCTTTTAAATGGGCAGAAAACTAAGGCAACCCAATGCACCCGCTTTCTAATGGATCCTTTCCGCCACGGGATTCCTCATCTATATCCATATCCCAGCACAACTATTCTTTGTAAACTTTTCTGTCGCTAGGGGCCGCTGTGCAACTCTGCATCAGGTTTGTCCGATGCCTCCACGAATCTCGTGCGGGAAGTGACGCTGGGGATCAGTAGAAGTAGCTTCACCGCGCCCATGGCCTCAGTTCCTTATTTCCATGCACTATCTATCAGGAATATGGATGTCGAGCAAAAAATGGATAGATCGAGGTAGTCTCTCCGATTGGCACAGCGTGTGCTTGTACTGCCTTGGGTGAGAACCACGACCCCCAGGATTGAGGGTCATGTCAGTCTATGCATCCCAAGGCCCTTGGGGAGTGTGAGGCAAAGCTGTTCACCTTCCTCCACAAGGAGAAGTTTCTGCTGTATCGATCGAGCTCACACAGCACGAATCATCATTCCGAAGACTGAGTGAGCCCTCTCATCACCACTTGTCTTTCTCCAAGAAAAAGAACCACCACTCCAGGAGTTCTCAAGTTCGGTTGGCGCAGGTACCATTCCCAATCCTCCATGAAGGACGAATGGGAAAGGTTTTGCTGGAGGATGATTGACCTCTTTGCCCAGGCACCGGCCACAGCACCCGTGGTGCAAGCAGAGTTGTCTTTGCCACCGAAGGGGCCCACTGTGTCTTCCGTAACTGGCAGGGTGCCCTCGAGTCACCATCCCATCAGCGCTATAGACTCCACACTCCATGGGATTTTGCCTTGCACCTTTGTGTTAAAAATGTATGACATTTAGGACGGCAAGGGTGAGCTGGTCCCTCTTTGGTTTAGAACCAAACATGGGTCCTAGGGAAGAGAGGGATTTCCCAGAGGTGGTTCATGCAGGTGGTGACGTGCTGGACCTGCCTTCTGGCATGCAAGGAGCTAGTTGTTTGGAGACCTCCCCGGAGGTAGACATTCTGCCACCTCCTACTCCAGGCAGTTCTCCGGCTGCTTTTCAGTGCCTGATGGTGAAGGTAGCAAATGCCTTGGGTCTCTCTGCGCCGTCTGGACAGAGAACTGGCAAGGAAGTGCATAGGCCTGTGCCTTCAGACCCGGCTTTCCTCTCCACCCATGCTTTGCCTTTAAAGCCTGGTAGTGCAGGCTGCAACAGCAAGCCTGAAGACCTCTCACTTCCCGTCCCTTCCACCGGACAGGGAGAGCAAGAGACTGGACGTGTGGGGCAAGAAGATGTTTGCGTCAGGCGTTCTTGCACTGTGCCATGAATGCATCTTGCACCATGGCAAAATTCTCTTTTGGCCTCTCGTCTGCTGTAGCCAGTGCGGCTGAGCATGTCCCAGAAGGGGAGATGGGGGTGGCTTTCTGTTCCTCGTCTCAGATGGTAAGGAGGGAGCGCAGCAGATACTGCAATCTGGCCTAGACACAGCTGACTGTGTGGGTAGATCCATGGTTACTGGCACTGTGGTTAGGCGCCTTCTTTGCTTAGGAAGTCAGGGTTTGCGCCCAATGTGCAGACAAGGTTGCTTGATATGCAGTTTGATGGACAAAACTTGTTTGGAGCCAAGACTGATGATGGCCTCCAGAAGATTGTTGTCTAAAGCTACTACAAAGTCTTTGGGACTCTAAGTCCAGCCGGATATCACACAATCCTGCTCATGAGGCAGGGGTTTTCGCCCCTTTCCGCCGTTTACCCAGAGAGGCTGTGGGCCTGCCACCCCAGGAAGAGGCCAAGGCAGACTCTTCCCAAGGGGTGGAGGAAGAGGTGCGCAGAGAGGGGTAATAGCAGTGGCCGCTGTGTCTTCTGCCCCCCAGGGCGCTATACCTCAGTGACGGGGCTCAAACACCCGTCACCGGTAGGTGGAAAGCTATCCTTGTTCGGAAGGGAGAGGGCAAAGATAACTACCGATGCTTGGGCCTTCCAGGTCATCAATCGGGGGTATTGCCTCCCTTTTCTACAACGCCAATTGGACTACTGTTCTCGATCCACCTGTCTTTCCCCGGACTCTATCCTACTGGAGGTGGTCCGCCAGCTTCTGGTGAAGAACGCTATTAAACCAGTCTCAATGCTCAGAATGAGGGAAGGGGTGGTACTCCACCTACTTTCTGGTGCCAAGAAGGGAAGAGGCATGCGGCTACTGAATTTGTTTCTCAACAAGGACAAATTCAAGATGGTCTCTCAGGCCCAGATCCTGCAAGCCCTCCATCTGCAGGATTGGCTGGTTTCCCTGGACCTTCAGGACGCTTACTTCCATGTGCCGATTCATCTGAAGCACAGGCAGTGCTTGAGGTTCGCAGAGGGCCAGCAACATTCCCAATTCATGGTCCTGTCGTCTGACTTTTGTTGGCGCCCAGGGTTTTCACCAAACTGATAGCACTGGCAGCGGATCTACAGGGTGTTCACATCTTTCACTACCTGGGCGACTTGCTCGTCCGAGCTCGCTCACTGTAGCTAGTGTTTGAGCATTTGCTCTGTACATGCACTCTTTTGCACGTTTTGGGATTTTCCCTGAACTTCAAAAAGTCTCAGGTTCTGCTGTACCAGGCTCTCCAAATTATCGCAGCTGTCTCGGGCACTCGCCTGGGCAGGACTTTTCCACCCAAGGATCGAGTGGGGAACATTTCCCAGATGGTCTGTCTTGTAGTCACAGACACGATTGCGAGCCACAGCTTTTCAGTGCCTTTTGGGCCTCATGGCATTTCATTTTGCATCCTAATGTTGCCAGAGGCAAGGCTACACATGAGATTGCTTCAGTGGCTTCTTCGTTGCCAATGGTCGCAGTTTCAGGGCCAGACGTTGGAACATCTGGGGGTCTCTAGTCGAGTGGCCCTGTATCTAGCGTGGTGTGCCAAGCGGGACAACTTGCTGAAGGGCACGTTGTCAACATTTTTGGCCCCATGTGACAGTGTTCACAGAAGTCCGATCTTAGTGAGCAGCCTGTGTTCTCCCGCTGAGTCTCTGGAACACATACACTTGCTGGAGCAGAGTGCAATCAGGCTGGCCCTGGTCGCTTTCATCCCCTCTGTAAAACGCAATTCTGTGCTGATCCTACAGAGACAGCATGGTGGCCATGCACTACCTCAACAAGCAAGGTGAGGGGGTTGCTGCCTCATTGCAGAGAAGCAGTGGTTCAGATGACTTCCAGAGCTTTTTGATAGCTGTAGTGTCCTTGCTGTTTCCTCCTCTAGGTAATACTTTGGGAGTCTATAATAGAGGAGAAATCTGTGGGATGATAAAATCCATTAACGTGCCTCTCAGTAATGTTCTTTCTGATGGATGTGCCTCCCAAGGATTCACCATTGCCCTCCAATCCTGCTGTACTTGGCAGATAGCTAGTACACCTTTCAGTACTCTTACGTCCCATCGCCTTTCCTCCATACTGTATGGGTGTCCCTTCCAAGGGGCGGGAGACGGAACCTTTTTCACCAGAAAAAACCTTCTTCCGCTTTAAATTTAGAGGCGCGGCCCAGGGAGCATGCGCTGCCCTGACTCCGCCCTCCGGCGCCACACCTCAGTCCCCTTTTCCGCATCGACGGGAACGGGCCGAATTCACCAGCGCTCCTGGGTTTGGCTTCAGCCATGTAATTCCACGCGCAGATACTTCTTCTCTTTGTCTTTTCTTTTTGTCTTATCTATCATTCAGGTACTCGGGCCTCAGGCTTCACGCTCCTTCCCGGCGCATGTCGACTTCCACAGGGTTCAGCAGGTGTCCATCCTGCAACGGGCTCTTCCCAACTTCAGACCCCCATGCCCTCTGCCTACGTTGCCTTGGCTCAGACCATGGTTGGATCATGTTCGGCGTGTGACTCGCTGTCTTCGAAGGCGCTGAAGAACAGACTAGCCAGGTGGAGGGAGCTCTTCCAGAGGTCGCCTACAGAGGATCTTAAGAACTTCGTGAAGCCCAAGGTAGGGCCAATATTTTCTAGCGCACCCCTCAAGGGAGACTCCTTCCCAGCTACCGTCTTACGGGTCAAGGGGTCCGTGGATCCTCCCGGGCGCAGTGTCGAGGGACCAGAAGGTTCTTGTACCGGGTCTACACCCGAGGGGCTACACCCTTTTACCGGCACAATGGCTGAGGGGCTACGCCCTAATACCGGCAATACGTCTGAGGGGGCACCTAAACGCAGCTCTACCAACCCATGGGTCGAGGGTGTCATACCTACTGGGCTGAGGCCCAAGGAGCAGGATAGGCCTTGTGATCCACCTGCAAGAGTCTTGGACGAGGCCGGGCCTAGCGGGCTGAGCAACACGTCGCAGACACATGGCAGGCAGCTAGACAAAATGGCCGCTGTACCAGAAAGGGGCACCCGTCCGACGCCATTCCACAAATTCGGCGAAGGAGTGTCAAGGTGGGACTAGCTTCAACCAGGTACGTGGTCTACAGTCTACCCTTCATTTGAGCAGGGAAACTTTCCTTTGTGTCCATATGGACAGGGTATGCAGCGGCCCCAGCAGCCCCCGCTACCCTGTCGGTACCCCCTGCCACCTCTGTGGCCAGTGAAGAGGTGCTCTTCGAGAAGTTTCTCGGCCTCATGAGGTCTCCTCAGATGGGGGTTATCATCAAAGACGCAGTCAGGGAAGTCCTCCCTGTCATGCTAACAGCACCACAGACGCCTCCATCGGGCCCCCGGGCCCCGGTGTAGCGCCTCCTCCGGCTCCACAGCCAGCTCTGCAACTCTTTGCCGCCTCTTCAGCCTCCAGCTGCGGTCCCTGTACCCCAGCCTCTGGCGCCATCTACTCCTCCTCCACAAGATCCTCCAGATCCGCAGGATACGGACGAGGAGGAGGATCTGGACACTTCATCCTCAGCCATGGCCTTCCATGAATGTCTTGCTGGCCTTGCAGAGTACCTGGGCCTCCCCCAACCCGATGTCGAACAGCCTGCTGAGGGGGTTCTGGCTGAAGTCCTCACTAGACGCCCCTCTGCCAACACAGGGATTCCACTGCATACTGATGTAGTCTCCGTGGCCAGGAAGGGTTGGCTCAAGCCCCACTCGGTCCAGCCGGTCAACCGCCTCATGGACGCCAAGTACAGGCAGCTGGAGGGGGGGATACAATCTTGCTCTCGACCTATCCTCAGCCACACTCCTCGGTGATCGCTATGGCATCACTATACTCCAAGCCTCAGTCGTCCTCCGCCGCCTCCTCTGTGGCACTGCTAGGCAAGGAGGAGAAGATCTTGGAGGCGTACGGCAAGATCTACTCCAACGCCTCCTTGCACCGACATCAGGCCAACGCAGATGCCATGCTGGCTGCCGCCAACTAACGGTTATGGCGGGAAATTGTGGACTTCCTCCCGGAACTCTCCACCCAATGCCAAAGGCGGGGCTAGCGGAAGCCAAGCTCGTGGTGCATGACCTCATGGAATCCACAGTGGCTCATATCGATACCTCAGGCTGTGCCAGCTGCATTGCCACGGACATGAGAACAGCCTGGCTCCGGGCAATGAAATTCAACCCGGATGTCCAGGAGCGCATTCTAGATCTACTGTTCGAGGGGATGACCTCTTCCACTCCTCTACGGACCAAAGAGCTGAACAAAAAGAACAGCTCACAAACGGCAAAGTCTTTATTCATTCTTACAAAGACCACGCCCAAATTGTACACCCAATCTCAGCAGCCCTCAGAGAAGGGTCGTACATATGGAGGGTTCCGCGGCTTCCACAAACACAGATCCAGGCAGCCGGACCGCTCGCAGTCTCGGAATCGGTGCAAACAACAAAAAGGGGCAAGGGGTAAGGGCTTTTTACAGTCTCCCTCCTCAGCCTCGGAGGGAAAGGAGGCATGACACGCCCCTTCGTGTCCACGTGTCTCCGGTGGGGCGCAGGCTTGCTCTCCATGCACAATTCTGGCACCAGAATTTCACGGACCCCTGGATCCTCTCTGTAGTATCCACAGGGTACCGCCTTCCTATCCCAGCCTCTCCTCCCTCCTCCCCTCCACTACCACAGGTTAGGACAGCAACTCTTTTGGCAAAGATCCGGTTGCTCGTAGAGAGCCAGGCAGTGGAGGAAGTTCCAGCCTCCCAGTGAGGCTTTGGCTTCTACTCCAGGATTTTCGCCATTCAGAGGAAGAACCAGGCGGGCCTGAGAGTTGTGCTGGACGTTTCCAACCTCTCCTTACCCCTGCAAAAATTCAAGATGGTTACGCCAGCTTTTATATCAGAGACATTGGACAAGGAAGACTGGATGTGCTCCCTGGACCTGAAGGATGTGTACCTACACATCCCGATTTGGCAGCCCCATCGTTTATTCCTATGGTTCAGGATCATGGGCTACCATTTACAATACAAAGTCCTTCCGTTTGGCCTCTACTCGACCCCCAGGGTCTTTACCAGAATCATGAATGCTGTAGCGGCCCTCTTCAGAGCGCAGGGCCTCCACATCTACCCCTACCTCGACATAGATGTAGCCTCAGGGCTACTTCTCCGGAAGCGGTTCACCACTCTTCCCGTGCCCTTATGAACACACTGCACGACCTGGGCTTCTTGCTCAACCTCAAGAAGTCACAGCTGGAGCCTACGCAGACTCTGACATTCCTGGGACTCATTTGGGACATGTGCTCCGAGAGGGTTTTCCCGTTGGAAGACAAAATCTCGGCCATCAGCGGGCCACTGCCCACTTCCTCAGCAGAGAGGTGACCTCGGCATGGTGGTATCAACATCTCCTGGGTCTACTAGCGGCGGTCCTGTTAGCCGTGCCGCACACGAGACTAAGCATGAGAAGGATTCAGCTGCACTTCGTGGCCTCATGGAATCGGGAGCGGGACTCGTAATCTGAGATGATCAACGTTCCTCCATCTCTCCACCCGGACCTAACTTGGTGGTCCATGGACTGCAACCTACGGACGGGCAAGCCCTTTCGGACACCCTCTCCGCAGGCAACCAACACCACAGACTCCTTGCTCGAGGAGCCACCCTGGACGATCTCTCGGTCCACGTCACATGGACTCGACAGGAGCAGGAATACCACATCAATTGGTTGGAGCTGAACGCCATCTGGCTAGCGCTCAGAGCATTCCTACCACTTCTCGAGGGCAAGGTTGTCCTCATCCAGACAGACAAATCGATCAGCATGTACTACGTCAACAAGCAGGGAGGCACCAGATCCCCCTCCTCTGTGCAGACTGGCGATCAGCATGTGGGAATGGGCCTTGGAAAAGAAATGCATCTCTCGGCAGTCCACCTCCCGGGGGAATCCAACCTGGAGGCGGACATGCTCAGCAGGCTGGGAGCGGTCAATTACGAGTGGCAGATAAACCACCTCGTTATTCAGGAGATCTTCAACAAATGGGGTTATCCCCAAGTGGATCTCTTTGCCACCTGGCACAACAAGAAGTGTCCCCAGTTCGCATCCTGGCAGGGTCAGGGCCCCGGCTCTCTGGGCGACGCATTCCAACTCCAGTGGACCGGCATGAAAGCCTACACCTTTCCACCTCCCCCCCCCCCCCCCTGATCCACAGGGTAATTTGCAAGATCAAGGAGTCTCACCGACTCCTCATCATTTTGATAGCTCCATGGTGTCCTGCCAGGCCATGATTTTCGGAACTACTCAGCCTCTCGCTGGTGCCCCTCATACACCTTCTGACGGGCCGAGCATATTTTCTGGCGCAGGAGAGGGGGGAGAATCAATCCACCGTGCGCCAGCGAAACTAGCCCTCACAACGTGGTACCTGAGCAGGTAGCGCTTCGGCACCTTAGCCTTTCACAGGCCAATCTGGAGATCATACAGGGTGCCAGGAGCAAGGCCACCAGGGCCCATTACAAAAACAAATGGACCGATTCTGCCACTGGGCAGACTCCAAGGGAATCGACCCCTCGGCCTGCAGTTTGGACGACGTGCTCTCCTTTTCGGCACACCTCGCTCATTCGGGCGTACAGGTGGACACCTGCCGCACATACCTTGCAGCCATCGGGGCTTACAGGAACTCTGAGGAAGGCATCTTTTCCTCCTCCAACCCTATAGTCAAACATCTGACTGGTCTCGCTAGGCTCTACCTGCCCGTCAAGAGACCGCACCCAGTTTGGGACCTTAACATAGTCTTGGGCGCCCTGGCGCACAAACCATTCAAGCCAATGGCGTCCGTGGACATTAGGCTGGTCACCATCAAGACGGCCTTAATAGTCCGTCTTACCTCGGCTCGCAGAGTCCGCGAGGTCCAGGCGCTGGTCGCCTCTGAACCATATACCACCTTTCACAAAGAGGTTGTAGGTCACAGAGTGCTGCACTGCATGTATGTCAGGCGTGCCCTAAAATTCTACTTGGACAGGTCAAAGGGCTTCCACAAGTCGGACGCTCTGTCACTTTCGGAGGCTCGAGGACAGGCTATCGGGCATCTAAGGCCTCCATATCCTGCTGGACTGTCTCTGCCAAGCGTATGAGGGCCAGCACAAGCCGCTCCCAGCCAACATGCATGCCCACACAGTCAGAGCCAAGGCAACGGCCATCACATTCCACCACCATGTCCCTTGGCAAGTCATAAGCAGAGCGGCCACTTGGGCCTCTCCCTCGGCTTTCTGTAAGCATTACTGTTTGGATGCCGGCTCTAGATCTGATGCGGCTTTCGGACAGGCAGTTCTCAGGAACCTATTTGCTTAAGGAGGATCTCCTCTCCACCCTGGGGCTACAATCAGTTGTAATCGCCCATACAGTATGGAGGAAAGGGGACGGGACGTAAGAGTAAATATAAGTTACTCACCGTAGTGACTAACTTACTCTTAGTCCATAGTTCTCTTTCCTCCATATGTCCCACCAACCTCCCCCCTAATAATATTGGTGTCATTAGGCAATGTTAAATCTATTGTCGACGTGCCAATGGGGACTGAGGTGTGGCGCCGGAGGGCAGAGTCAGGGCAGTGCATGCTCCCTGGGCCGTGCCCCAGCGCGCCTCTAAATTTAAAGGAGAAGGTTTTTTTCTGGTGAAAAAGGTTCCGTCTCCTGTCCCTTGGATGGGTCGCCCATACAGTATGGAGGAAAGGGGACTATGGACTAAGAGTACGTTAGTCACTACGGTGAGTAACTTATAATTTCTGCGTTACTAGGGAAAAAGTGTGGAACTAAGGTCTCAGGGTGAGCCACCTCTATATATACTGGCCCAACATCATGTCTGTGGCATAGAAGCATCAAGTGGAGCAGTGCTGAGCCCCTAGTTGCGGAAAGGTATCAGGAGAGCAGCTGTGCTGCGAGAAAAATATAATGGACCAGGAATATGTGGGAGGAACATCAATCAGAAAGAACATTACAGATGGGTAAGTAATTTCCTCTATTGTAGAGGTTGCTAGCTTATTTATATATTTGTTGGTATTGTCTGTAATGCTCTTAAATTGGTTTGTAATGTAAGTGGGATTTTGTTTTCTCTACATTTCAAATGAACATGCAATACAAAACTCCACTATCATAACATCTCAACCATATCTGAATAATCTGTGATCTATTTAACAGTTCTTTACTAATATTAACTAAAGCAGCAAAATGCATTTCATTGTGACATATCTGGTTTTCAAACTTGACTAGTGAGCAATTTCAAATGTCAATTTCTTCTGCTCAGCTCTGTTAGCTTTTTTTTTAATGCCTCATTCCCCCAAAAATCTGTCACACCATTGAGCTCTGCCCACACAGTTATACTGCTGTATAAATAGATTTGTTTTGTTTGTTATTCATCCTTAAAAAATCCGTTTTGTTTTCCAGATGGCTGAAACAAGAAATGGATAACACCACCCTCCACAAACCGGCTAACTCAAACACTTTGGGACAAACACTGGACAGTACTGCCTAAATAGGCATTTGACTGCATCCAAACCCAAAAGCACCATAGAAAATCAAATGCTTGTACCGTGTAACTTTACTGATTTAGATTGCTACAGCATTTACATCCTTCTGTAGTTTCTAAACCAAAATAGTTGCTGTTTCTTCAAATTATAATGAAATACAATTTTTCAGTTTCTTTTGAAGGTATATGAAGTTTTTTAATTTGTATCTCAGAAAAGGCAGTTTAGAAATGTTGTCAGACTAATCCTAAACCAAAAAAAGATCATATCCATAAATGTAGTTATATTTTTTGTTTTTTTAATTGAATTAGAAAAGTATAGTTTGCAGGAACTCAAGTACTTGTTTAAAATATATAGTTCAGTCATTGAACATTAATTTAAATCTCCAACGGTTGTGTAAATTAAATATTTTAGGACTTTTTAAACAGTGTTACTTAATCATTTAAGTTTTTCTTTGGATTGCGTTTTTATTTTATTGCAACAAGAACATAATTGTTTCTATCTTAGTTTAATGATTATACAACGTGTATGTAGGTCACAAAAATTATCACTGCATTTCAAGATGTGATCTCCAGGTAGCATATTAAAAAATGCAAATTGATTTTCCTTGAGTGCTTTATACTGTTTAATTACATCTCCATGTAGGGCTGAGAAAATACCTAATGTTTATATATAAACTGTGTTGCTTTTGATGTTGTGTTATTGTCCACAGAGATGTGTACAATAGGTTTTTGCTTATGGTCCGGTAAAGCACTATAACCTTGCAAGTTAAGTACTGCTTTGGTTCATTGTTTACTATGGAATTTTTTCCCCCCATGGAATGTAAGTAAAACGTAGTGTTTGTCACCAATAAATGGGAAAAGTGATGTTTGGTGAATGTATTTTTATCCAGGTTGACCCGCTTAAGGTTTTGTTTATGATGGTCTAGTGTGAATTTAAACTACAATCAATTTGCCTTTAAATTCAACCCAGGCTAGCATGTCATGCCCAAAGTCAAATGTGATACTGTCATTTTTATTAAAAAGTATTTAAATATTTGAGTTTATGAAACTATAATAGTAGAGCGCAGTATTAATATTAAATTATAATTGAAAATTGAAGCCTACACACTTCTTTTATATGAGCAATAACATTGTTTTCACACACTATCTTCATTTTGAATCGCACTGTATCATGATCCATAAATTAACAAAGTGAAATAATGTAGCCGTGCAGGAGAAATGGAAATCAATAAAATGACCTATAAATGAATGTAGACCAGGATACTCTTAGATTTGTGGGTAGCATTTTGTTTCCAGATGTAACGTTTTCATTATTTTATAGCTTTCTGATTTAATTGAAACCTAACTCTTAGGGCAGTTTTAGCTCAACTGCTGAGTGTCTTAAAGTGTGTTTAAAAAAAAAAAGAAAAAAAATACTTTTGTTGTGCCAACTGGAGTTATTTAGGGTGACCACCTAACAGAACCAAACTACTCGTGTGTATTCTGACGTTCGCAATTTTGTATTTGACTCATTGATTCAAAATAGCCAACTCCTAGGCCACTCATTTGTTTTTTTTTCGTTTTTGAATCCCATGCCATTCTTAGCATCTTCTCTGATATTCAACATGTTACAGATTTTTGGATGCTCTGAAATTAATCATGCATTGCAGACCATTTTTTCAAACTTGGTGTTGTAGTGTTTTTTTCGAACAGTACTGGTAAATCCTGAACCTTTACTTTAGACTCCTGGGACATTTGTATCATCTTTATTGTGATGTAAGCATTTTTTGTAAACCATACAAAAGTCAGAGGACGCCCAGGCACAGCTCCATCTGCTGGCATTGCAAACTGTCCTTATGAATGTACTAGCTTCCTTATCCAAATCTTCACTCAACCAAACACTTCCTGCAGAACTGTGTACATATTTTTTAACATATCTTCTAATCTTTTGGGTTTTTCACCTTGTGGCTTTCCCCTTCTGTACTTTAGCATTGGTGCAGGTTCTTCTTATAGCCTTTTGCTGTGCCCTTGTTTGGCTTTGAACTATGCTAGGGCTGTCCTGCATAGCTTTCTGGTGTGTATCCTGTGTATTTCTTGTGTCATGCCCCACTGCTTCCTTATTCTGGCTGTGCCCGAATAGGACTTATTTTTGATTTGTGCCATTAATCATAGGTTTCACTGCAAGTCTTCAATACTGCAGATCCTCTGTCCTTCAAGGAGGACGTTATGTGGAAGAGAATGGTGAGTAAACCTTTATTTTCAGGTTCACTGAGGCCCAGTTACTTGTTCTTTACAGACAGGTAACTGGTATGTTTCTTCTGAAATGTGCGCTTTGTGGCCAACTAGTTATTCCAGAGGTGACTGAGAGCTCTACAAGTTTTCCTAAATTCAGAATGATCTCCGATGCCACCATGGGGGCTTAATTCACAGAAAGACACAAAGGCCCAAGTGGCTGATTTCCTGTCTCTCCTCTGAAGTCCAATCAAAAGAAGCCTTTTTTTACCAGACAACTTCTGGTTGCTCTCAAGTGGTCATGGATTTGACTCACTTATGGGGTACCCCTTATGATATGTGAACGCAAGCTTGCAATCACAGGATAGACCGGAGACCCTTTGGACAACTACTGTTTGACTTTGCTGATCTGGCAACACAGTTGGTGAAAATGAAGAAAAGGACCCATTGGCCCAGTACAAATTGATAACAGAGCAGTCTGCAGACTTCTGTGCCCTGGTGTGCAAATACACAAGCATTGGAAGAAGACAATTGAACTATCTACGTGAGTCCTCCAGAACAGTTTTTCTGTTTTTGTTGCATGTAAACGCAGTCAAGCACTCTCCCGTTGCTTAGCTGCAAGGTTTCGTCTCTTATAGGAAGAAACATGCTTTGGCCACAATATCAAAGACTCGTCCGTGGATTCTGTTCTGGGTGGCTTTTCCTGCTATCAGGGGGTCAATGAAGGGATCAGACGGATGCCTCCTGATGTTTTAAAAAGAGAGCAACTGGGTTTTTTGGCCCAGTCATGTGATATCCTCTCTTTGGGCGATTGTCAGATCGTGTCTCTCATGACAGTCTCTGGTTTGTTCCCCCATGCATAAGTTGGAGGAGGACCACTTAGTACCTGCAACAACATCCATCATGTATCACCACTGCTCTTTAATGTAATGATGCATATGTACCAGTCAAGCTGCCAACCACAGTGACACAGATTCTCCAGTATTGGGGCTTCTGTAGATTGATGTATGTTTAAAATATCCACTGGGAGAGCATGCAGTCTGGAGGTCTTCCTGGCAGCTAGGCCTGCAAGGGCTTGATGGGTCTCTAAAACTCCTATAAGTTTGGTTTTATTTTATTAGAGGCCCACCAAGCCCTTGCGGGCCTAGCTGCCAGGAAGACCACCAGAGGTATATGCCTGATCTCTGGTGCCCATAGCTGGCGTTGACTATTAACCCAATGTGTGAATATTTTTTTCCAGCGCAGCTGCTTTTTCTTAAACTCCCCCTTCCTCGCCCCCCCCAGGGGTGGCAGCAACTGCCTATACTGCCTTGGTGAAGGCCACGACACACAAGACTGTGGTTGTGCCAAGTGATGCACCTGAAGGCACTTCGAGAACATGAAGCTAAACTTTTTACCTTCCTCCACAAGGAGAAAGGTGAAGAGCGGACCCGTTCGTGGTCTTTGGGTGCGAACCACAGCACTGAGTAATGATCCCCAGTCTGGAAGGACAATATGAAGGAGGAGAAACCCTGCAAGAGGTCAAGATCCCCTGGCGGTTCTTAAAGGCCTCATTCTTCTTCGTCATCGAAGAAGAGGAGTCACCACACTAAGGACACCTGGGAAGAAGAGGCTCTGCGGGTACCTTTTCCTACTCAGTCCTCTACCCCAGAGGAATCAAACGTTCAGATTGAAGATGCTCAGCATCTTCTGCCAAGGCCCTGGCGGCTCCTGCACAGACGTCATTGGCCGGTACAGCCCTGACCACATCAATGGATCCCACCGCACTTGGGTGAGCCGGAAGGAACTCTACAAGCAGACGCAACAAGTACATTTCGAAGGGGCACAACATTTTGTCGCCGCATCTCGGTACCCTGACCTCTGGTCCCTCTCACAGCGTAAATTGACGCCGCCACAGTCGCAAGATAATTCCTCCTGCTGCCCAGGAGATCATATATGTCCCATCTGGAGGACATTTATGACATGGAAGGGGATCCTGTTCCTTTCAATAGAGCCCCTTCATCCATGGGGAGTGAGAGACTTCCCAGAGAAATTCTGCAGTGAACAGGGAGTCTTGGATGACCTGGTGACCAACTTGCGGGAGGCTGGACACCTCCCCAGACATGCTCCCTGCTGCCACCATGGTAAACAATGTGATGCTTTCCAGCATCTGAAGACGATGGTGGTCGACAACTTGGGTCTGTCAGCCCCTTCATGTCGGACGATGCAATGTGACTTGACTGGCATCCTGGATGAGGGTCCTAAAAAGGAGACACTATTGCCTTTCAACCAGGCAGTAGAGGGGCCAGTACTAGAACTGTGGGCAAAAACCGCTTGAGTCACTACAGAGCTTGGTCCAGGTCACTACGGTTAACTTTAAAATCTCCTTTTCCTTCTTCCCTCCCCCCATAGAGGGAGAGCACAAGACTGGGCGCATTGGGTAGGAAGATTATTGACTCTTCGAGCCTTGATCTCCAATGTCAAAATGCCTCTTGCTCTCTGGCCAAATTCTCCTTTGGTTTGTGGTAAGCTAGGTAAGAGGCGTCCAAGCACATCCCTGAAGGGGAGATGCAGGAAGGATTTGAAGCCCTCATCAAATATTGCAATCTGGTATGTATACTGCTGACTGTGTTGCAAGAACGATGGCCACCAGTGTAAACTTGCACAGGTTTTCTGTACTATGGACATCTGTGTTTGCTACTGATGTCGAGGAGAAATATCTGGATATGTCCTTACATATGTACTTGGCCCCAAAACTGCTGCTAAGGCATTGGGGCTGATAGTCCACCACCAATGTCCTGCGGGCAGGGGGTTTCGTCCCTTCTCCACTTATGCCCAGAAGGTAGAGGAAAAGCACCATCTGGAAGATGGGAGCAGCGTCGTTCCTAGAAGGTTAGGGGCTGGTTTGCATCCAAAGGGGGTGCTTTCACCTCCACTGTGCTTGCCTCAACACCTGACGCAAAGTCTCTGTGTGGGAGGCAGGTTGTCCCAGTTTATCGACGAATGGTAAGTTACCACCTCGGATACCTGGGCTTTGCATGTCATACAACAGGGATACTGCCTACACTTTGCCCTTCGTCCACCAGATCAAACCCTTTGTCAACAACCCTTAAGTAAGGAACCTCTCTTGCTTGAGATATGTCAGCTTCTGCCAAAAAGGGCCATACGACTAGTACCTTGCTCAGACTGAGACAGGGATTGGTACTCTACTTATTGGTGCCGAAGAAGGAAAGAGGTCTGAGACATATGCTGCATCTGCAGCTTCTGAACTTGTTCTTGCGCAAGGGCAAGTTCAAGATGTTCACTCTAGCCCAGATCCTCATTACTCTGGTCGTGAACGGCTGGCTTGTCTCCCTGGACCTCCAGGATGCTTACTTCCTTGTAACTGTCCACAGGAAGTACCCGCTATTCAAAGTAGGGAAATGCCACTTGCCATTTCGAAGTACTACCTTTCGGTATTTCTTCTGCACCCAAGGTTTTCACCAACCTACCAGCAATAGTGGTGGCCTGCCTCAGAAGGGAAGGCATTATGTCTTTCCCTAGCTGGGCGACTTGCTCATCCGAGCTCGCACCTCAGCTTCGGCACAACTGTACCAGACATGCAGCCTATTGCACAGCTTGGGCTTCTCCCTGAACTTCAGGAAGTCTCGGGTTTCACCATCACAGTCCCTCCAATTTATTGGTGCATTTTGGACACTTGGACTGGGCTGGAGATTCCCGCCCAAGGGCTGAGTGGCCAACATCTACAAGATGGTCCAAGTTTTCCTACAATAAAGGTTCCAGCCTCAGCTTTTCTGCCTTGCTCAGTCTTCTGGCCTCCTGCATGCTTTTGGTACCAGAGGCGTGGCTGTGCATGAGGTTGCTGCAGTGACTTTTAAGCACAGTGGTTGCACTTTCAGGGACAGACACCAGACCACCTACTGGTCTCAGAGAGAGGGACCACAGACCTTGTCTGTGAAGGACCAACTCTCGAAAGGTTTATTTCATCAACCCTGGCCAGATGCGTGCCTAAAAGGCTGCAGCGCTCATCTCCAAGACCTTACGGTGAGCCGACTCTGATCCCCATCAGAGTGCCAGGAGCACATCAATCTGCAGGAGCTAAGCGCAAACAGACTGACTCTGGTCATTTTCTACCATCTGTGAAAAGCAAGACTGTTTTCCCTGACTAACAACACTGTAGCCATGCATTTCCTCAACAAGCGGGGTGGCATATTCGCCGACCTCTGTGCAGAGAAGCAGTGCAATCGTGGTTCTGGGCTTTGGAGATCAGCATGTCTGACTGCTGCCCACATGGCCGGCAAGGAGAACGTGCTGGCAGAAACATACCTCCCATGAGTGGGAGCTCTGCCAGGAGGTCCTACAGGAGATTGTCTCCCATTGGGGTAATCCTCTGGTGGACCTCTTCGTTTCCAGCGTGGTCAGGAAGGGCAAGTGGTTCTGCTGCAGGGAATTTCTTTGTTGGGGAGCACTGTGGAACGCCTTGACAGGCACTTCGACCTGCTCTGAGTTCCTGTTCATCCCCGTCATACTGCTGTTTCTCAGACTGCCGGTTCGGTCCACAATGATCTTGCTCACTTCGGACTGGGCCTGGAGAATGTGTAACCGTAGCTTCCGGACATGGCATCTGCCTTCCATAGCGTCTTCCGCAGAGGACGGACCTCCTTCCCACTCTCCCTCCGTAGCCTTAGCCCTTCATGCTTGGCTGTTGAGAGGCTAAGTTATAAGAAATGGGATCTGTTGGAGGACGTTATGGAGCTGCTCCTCTCTGCTAGGAGAGCCACCACCAAGTTCATCTATGCCTGCAGGTGGCGTAGGTTTTCGGCTTGATGCCGGGAGAGGGATCTGGGCCCCTTTACTTGCTCCATATTCTCTGTTGGATTTTCTTCTTTCTTTGGCCCGCATGGGCCTGCAGATTGGTACGGTGAAGGGGTAGTTTGCAGCCATTACAGTCTTCAAGAGCACCCCCAGAGCAGGGCTCATTGTTCACGATTCCCACAGTCATATAATGCCTGAGGGATCTTTTTAACATGTTTCCATCATGCCAGTTTGTTGTAACAATTTGGGATGTAAATTAATGTAAATCTTGCTCGTTAAGGCTACTCAATTTACAGTGATTTTCCTGATCGCTATCACTTCTGCTAGACTGGTGAGTGAGCTCCAGGGGTTCTGTTGAACCTTTTTACTTGGTTTTCTCCCAGTAAAAGGCAGCTGAGTTAGACCCTCCTTCCTTCCGAAGGTTGACTCAGACTACTATCCCTCTGAACAGATCCTTCTGCTTGTCATCTTTCCAAGGCTGAGGAGTGTTTCTATCTGTTGGAGGACGTTATGATCTGGCTGGCAAGGAGGTCCATAAGGGTGTCCGGAATCACTCTACCAGGTGGTTGGCAGCCACCTGTGCAGTATGCAGCCCCTCTTCGGAATATTTACCAAGCATCTACGTGGGCTTCTTTGCACACATTCACTAAGCATATGTTTGTATTCTGTCAGAAGGACAGCGCTGCAAAAATGAGCGTCCCGACCAGAGTTTTCTGGATTAGGTGTGGTCCTTGCTACCCTCCCTCCTCCAAGTCATTGTACTGCTTTGGGAGTCTATCAAAGAGGAGGAATCAGAGAGGAAGGCGTCCATTAGAAGAACAAATTCTCCAGCATGGGGTCTGGCATGGATTCACATGCTCATGAATATTCCCCGTCGTCAGGCTGGGAATCCTCGGTAAAGAAAAAATCAGTATCAGTTTCGTTTCTGATCTGTCTTTTCGTAGTAGTAACCAATCACTGATCTCTGCGTCATACTGACCACAGCCAATGACTGCCCTCTACCTAAGCCCTGCCTCTGGCAGCCATCTTCAGATTTTTACCGCACGTTCAAGTGTTGGGATCCTCGTGCTATTGCTCTCGAGAGTTAGTGCTTTTTTTCACATTTTTTCAAAAAAAAAATTCTCTTTTTTTCAGTCAAAAAAGCCTCAAGCTCCACCGTTTCTTCATCCGATCAACGGGGACCCGTGTCAGATTCGTTTACGCCCCTTAAGGGTGAAGATTTCGTCGAGCCACGCTTTTGGAGGACTCCAGAAGTTTCTCAGGCCCATCTCGGACATGGCCCAGGAGAAGGGAAGCTCGACGCCCGGAAAGCTGTTCAGGGTCTGCCCTGGATGCCAGCTTCAGAATGTCTTTAAGGAGGACGAACACTCCCTTTGCCTTTACTGCCTACATGAGGACAAGACGCACGTGGAAAAGGACTGTGCGTTTTGCGGCAATACGTCGGAGCGGACCATGAAGGACCGCCATCAACGTCTCGCCAACTGGCTGGAAGGAAAGAGCCCGTCAGGCGAGAAGAAGAAGAAGTCCGAGCGGTCTTCTAAGACCTTTGAGGGCGCCCCGGCGACGGGGGTCCAACAGAAGGCCAAGCACCGCGAGTCCGCTGGCACCGGGAGCGCCGAACGGTCGGGCTCTACGGGCGCCAGGCAGGGCGCATCCTCCCCGGCGCCATCAACCACGAGCCAACGCTCTGGCTCGGTTAAGAGGAAGGCCGAGCACCCGGCGAAGCTCCTGGAGAGACCCCGGTCGAGCTCGAAGGCCCCATCGGAGGGGGAGCGATGCAGTGACCCTCCCCCCAAGGAGAAGGCGGTGAGTGCACCTAAGGTGGTGAAAGCCTTAATCCATCCGGCCAAGGCCTCTATCGAGACAGTCGCGGCGGCCCTGGCTCAGCCTGTGGGGGCTACACCAGTGGTGGCGACCTCGGGGCCCAGTGTCTCCCTGCCACCGCGGAGGGAGTCCTCTTTCATGCCCATCGACAGGACCCCTGTGAAACCTCCGACGGAGAAGAAAAAGGGGGGGCAGGAGGTCGTCGTGGATTCGGCCTCAACCTCTGAGGAAGAGCTGACCGAAGTCTTAAGCCACGGTGTTGGCGTGGAAGAAGACCAGCCCGTCGGGAGGGACCCCGACGTAGGAGACGACGAGCACGTCGAGGGTGCCGACGGGGCTCCTGACCGCCCGTCGGACTCCCCTCAACCAGTGCCGCAAGACAACTCGGCGGCCATTTTGTTGGCTATACAGTCCTTATGCTCGGAGATAAGGACGAGACTGCCGTTACCACCAACGGAGGAACCGCTCCCGACGGGGGACCCGGAGCCAGGCCCTTCTGGGAGCCCTCCCCCTAAGAGAAGAAGGATTCATCCTCCACCTCCTTTTCAGCCAACGCGCCCTGTCCAGCCCCTCCTCCCCATCCACCACACATGGGGATGATACGGGGACTGACACGGCCGCGACGGGTACAGACGACGAGGTTTACGACGAGGATCTCCCGTCGTCACCTCCCACCCGGGCTTCCCCGCCCGACGAGATTGGATCGTTTCACTCCATGATCGCCAGGGCATCCGAGCTTTTCCAGCTCTGCCCGGAAGAGAAGAAGAAGGAAGGTTTCCTTTATCAACGGCTCGAGGCCAAGAGGAAGACGGTCCTCGCTGTACCTCTACTGGACGATATTTGGGATGAGGGCCTCGCCCTCCTCAAGAACCCATCCACGACGCCGGCTAGAAGGGATCGGTACGAGAAGAAGTAGCGGGTCCCGGACGCGGCCCCCTTGTGCCTTCGGGCACAGCCGACCCAGACTCGGTCGTCTCCGCGGCGGCCAGGAAGAAAGCGGGGGGGGGGGGCGCAGCCTCTACGTCGACCTCCCTGCCGGACGGCGAGGGAAAGAAATTAGACACGGTGGGACGCAGAGTCATCTCGTCGGGAGCGACGACGATTAAGGCGGCCAACGCCTTGGCTATCGTAGCCCGCTACGACAGGGAGTTGTGGTACAAACTGGCCCCCCTGCTGGACTTCCTACCAGACGACAAGAGGGCGGAAGCCCTAGAGATCTTGCAGGAAGGAGAGGTGGCGTCGGACCACGCCATTACGATTGCGACGGACATCGCTGACACTGGATTTCGCCAGTTGGGCAACGGCGTGTGCCTTAGGCGGCGTGGATGGCTCAAGGCTACTGACTTCCATCAGGACGTGCAGACCAGAGTCTTGGACATGCCTTTCGACGGAAACAACCTTTTTGGGAAAACAGTGGACGATTCCCTTCAAGCCATCAAGGCGGACACGGGGACGGCCCGGGCTCTTGGGGTTCTCCAGCAACGGGTGCCGCCCTTTCGGAGTGGCGGAGGCAAACAGGGTGCCTCCAAAGGTTCCAGCGGCGGATTTTCCACCTACTGTCAAGCGGCCCGTTCGTCGTCACAGGAAGCTTACAGGGGACGAGGCAAGTCAGGCGGACCCCGCCGTCGTCACCAAGGAGGACAAGGCGGCAAAGCCTCGTCGAAGCAGGACTGAACCGGCCATGGGGTCGGGCCCCCACCGAAGCACCCCGGTGGGAGGCCGGCTGGCGAGCTTCGTCAGCGTGTGGGAGTCCATCTCCACCGACCGTTGGGTGCTGGACACCCTAGCTCCGGGTCACGCGCTCGAGTTTCTAAAGAGGTGCCCGCGCGTCCCCCCTGTGGCCAGGAAAGAACATCACGTCCCTCAACTTCTCTTGGCGGTAAAGTCGATGCTCAAGAAGGGCGCCATCGAGCTCATCCCAAAGAGGCTTCGGGGCTCCGGAGTTTACTCAAGATACTTCCTCGTCAAGAAGAAGACGGGAGGATGGCGTCCCATCCTGGACCTATGACGACTGAACAAATTCATCAAGGCACAGAAGTTCCGGATGGTCACCCTCCAACACGTCCTGGGTCAACTGGAGGAGGGCGATTTCCTGTCGTCGTTGGATTTGGAGGATGCCTACTTCCATATTCCCATCTTAAAGGGACACCGAAAGTTTCTCAGGTTCGTGGTCCAAGGGCGTCATTACCAGTTCAGAGCCCTTCCCTTCGGATTGATGTCGGCACCCAGGGTGTTCACCAAGTGCCTCGCACCGGTGGCGGCGCAGCTGCGCCGAGAGGGGATCCATGTCTACCCCTACCTGGACGACTGGCTCATTCAAAGAAAAGACGAAGGAGCTCGCCGTGGAGCACACGGCAAGGACCGTCCAACCACTCACGGACCTGGGATTCTCCATAAACTACGCCAAGTCCCACCTGGTGCCCGCGCAAGACGCACTGTTTCTGGGAGCGAAGCTCGACACAGTGTCGCTTCTGGCCTCTCCGTCGGAGGAAAGGACGAGGGCCATCTTGGGCAAGGTGCAGCGGATGCGGGTTGCGGACGCGGCCAGGGTGAGGTCCATCAAGTCCCTCCTCGGAATGATGTCTTCTTGCATTTATCTCATCCGCCTGTGCAGGCTCCGGATGAGCCCGTTGCAGGAGTTCCTGGACGCGCGCTGGATCCAGACGACGGGCAGCTTCGAGGAGAGGATCACACTCGACGAGAGTTTCCGACGAGCGATCCGGTGGTGGGGCACCTGCGCGCATCTGACGGCGGGCATGGACTTCCAGACCCCCGGCCACCAGGAGACAGTGACCACGGATGCCTCCCTGGAGGGGTGGGGAGCGCACACCGAAAATCTGCACGCGAGAGGCCTTTGGCTTCCGACGGAGAAGTCCCTCCATATCAACGTCCTGGAACTCCGTGCAGTGTTTTGGGCCCTCAGGTCCTTTCTTCCATCCCTCAAGGGCAAGGTGGTGAGGATCTTCACCGACAACACCACCACCATGTTCTACATCAGAACAGGCGCAGGATCTGTGGCATTGGGCCATCGCACAAGGGATGTTTCTGGTGCCGTTTCATCTGGCAGGGATAAAAAACACCATCGCCGACTCGCTCAGCAGAGAGCTGCGCTCGTGCCACGAGTGGGAACTACGACAGGATCTAGTGGACCGCCTCTTCCGATGGTGGGGCACACCCCAGATCGATCTATTCGCGACGGCGACGAACTCCAAGTGCCGGAGGTTCGCCAGCAGGTTTCCCCAGCCGAGGAGCATGGGCGATGCATTCTCGTTCCCCTGGTAGGGCCTGTTTCTATACGCGTTCCCTCCATTGCCATTGCTGATCCGGCTCATCAACCAGCTCAAGAGGTCACGGTGCAGGATGATCCTCGTCGCACCTGCGTGGCCGAGGCAGATATGGTTCCCGGACCTTCTGGACTTGTCAGCGTCCCCGTCAATCAAGCTGCAAGTGGACGCGAATCTTCTCTCCAGGGAAGGAGGCGCCATCCTCCATCACGACCCGAAGTCGCTGAACTTGCAGGCCTGGCTCCTGCAGCATTAGAGTTTGGAGGATACGACATACCGGCCGACTGCAGAGAGGTTCTTGCAAAGGCCAGGGCGTCCTCAACTCTTAAATGCTACGGACACAAATGGAAGAGGTTCTCTGTCTGGTGCCACGCACAGAAGATTAACCCTCTACGGATTACGGCTCCCCAGGTACTGCCGTACCTTCTGACGCTGGCCAAGGCTGGACTGGCTCACGCGTCCATCAAGATTCATCTTGCTGCGATCTCCCGATACACCAGAACCTCGGGGCGGACGTCTTTGTGGTCTCATCGTCTGGTGAAAGAATTCATGAAGGGACTGTTCAGATCGTTCCCGCCGGTGAAGGCTCCGGCCCTGGTGTGGGAGCTCAACATGGTGCTGACCAAGCTCCGTTCGAGCCTCTGCACTCGGCTCCGTTGAAGTTCTTGTCATGGAAAACAGCGTTTCTTGTGGCCATCACCTCCGCACGAAGGGTAGGAGAGATCCAGGCCCTTTCCTGCAAGCCCCCGTACTTGACTTTTCACGACACGAGGGTAGTGCTCAGGACGCACCCCTCCTTCATGCCCAAGGTACCGTCGGACTTCCACCTCAATGAACCCTTGGTGTTGCATGTTTTCTTCCCGTCGCCTTTGTCGCCGGCCGAAAGGACTTTGCACTCGCTGGATGTGGCTAGAGCGCTGAAGTTTTACGTGGACCGCACAAAGTGTTTTCGGACGGCGTCACAACTTTTTGTGAACTTTGGACCTGTCAATCAGGGGAAGGCTCTCTCAAAGGCCTCCATTTCCAGATGGCTCTCTGGCTGTATCATGTACTGTCATCGGTTGGCAAACCGACCGCTGCCTGGCCGTCCAAGAGCCCATTCCAACGGAGCGATCGCAGCTACCACAGTTTTCCTATCTGGTGTGCCCTTGCTGGACATCTGCAGGGCTGCTACGTGGAGGTCGACGCACACCTTCACGAAATTCTACTGCATCGATCGGGATTCCAGGGAGGAGTCCAGGGTCGGCCAAGCAGTGCTGCGCAATCTGTTCGCCTAAGGTGAGCCTGGTGAGGAGGTTAGAATTGCTTAATGTTGAGTTTGATGTAATGCTTAATGTTGAGCCTTTGCCACCTCCCGTGGTTGTGCATGTGTGTACTGCTATGTATTCTTTATTCATGAGCATGTGAATCCATGCCAGACCCCATGCTGGAGAAGGAACAAGTTACTTACCTGTAACAGTTGTTCTCCTGCATGGGTCTGGCATGGATTCACATGCGAACCCTCCCGCCTACCCCTCTGCGGCTCTTCACTTGGTCATACTGCCACTTCACGTGCTACCAAATCTGAAGATGGCTGCCAGAGGCGGGGTTTAGGTAGAGGGCAGTCATTGGCTGTGGTCAGTATAGCGCAGAGATCAGTGATTGGTTACTACTACGAAAAGACAGATCAGAAACGAAACTGATACTGATTTTTTTCTTTACTGAGGATTCTCAGCCCGACGACGGGGAATATTCATGAGCATGTGAATCCATGCCAGACCCATGGTGGAGAACAACAGTTACAGGTAAGTAACTTGTTCCTTACTTCACTCCGGGTAATGTTATTTCTAATGGTCCCAACGTTCTGTCTGGCATGGGGTGCATAGAGGCGGTAGGTGGAGAGAATGCAGAGTCGCACTGTTGCCCCATGGCACAAGAAAAGTTTCCCAAGAGCAGCTGTGCTGGGAGATATCAAAGAGGAGGAATTCATGGGGGAAGTCCATCAGAAAGAACATTACGGAGAGGTACGTAATTTGTTCATCTCTCTCCTCTACTGCACTGCTAAATTATTTGGGCAAATTGATAGTTTGCTGGTAGAGTGGGTGAATGAGAGCCTGGATTGAAGTGGTACTAAACTTTAGACCTTGAATCTGCACCCCATATGTTCCAAATACATATTTGCACTGGGAACCTTGGTGTTCCTAGCTTGGATGGACCTGTTATTTGCATTTGCCAATGTCAATCGGGATTGCATGTGGCTTGCGTTGTTTGAGCTTGGGGATACCAGGGGACCTGATAGCTATAATAATTAATGTATATACCTGCCCCGATTGCCTGCAGAGTACCTCAAGGTTCCTGCGTCTCCCCCACTCTACACAACATATTTACGAATCCCCACTTTGATCGACTTGACGAACTAGGTGTCACCTACACTAATTATGCAGTTGACACCCAGATCCTCATACCCATCACTTGCTCCCAGGACACTGACTCCGAACCGTTGAACCAGTGGTCGAAGTGAGCGGGAGCGGTCGGGAGCGGTGCTCCTCTACTTTTTTAAATTACCTTTCACAGCTCCTATACTTTTATTTTAAAAAGAAACCGTTCCGGAATGGTTTCGTTTTAAAATAAAAGTGTAGGAAGAAGTTGAAACTTGCATTTTCAATGCACTGCAATGAACGTTCTCTTAAACAGTAGGTTCAAGTGTTTGGGTGTGTGTATTGTGTGTGGGAGGGGACGTGATGATAGGGTTTGTCGGGAGTGGGTGCAGGCCAGCAGGGAACATAGTTCCACTACTTCTTTTCGTACACTTCGACCACTGCGTTGAACAAAATCTATCAAACAATCCAAGCTTGGATGGCCTTACATGGGCTTTGCCTCAACAACGACAAGACTGAACTCCTCATAGGTTCCCAACACTACCTCAACAAATTCCTCCAAATCATTTTAACATAGATGGCAACATTATCAAGGTGTCTAACGAAGTGAAAACCCTCGGCTTTTACTTGGATTCATCCTTAACCTGGACTTGACAAGACAACGCCACTGCATCTGCTGCTGCTTACACATCTAAGCTCATCACTGCCTATAGACAATTCTTATCACCCAACGGCTGAATTACCCTAGCTAGAGCAATCAAATTGTCTAGACTATTGCAATGCCTTATACGCAGGCACTAAGAGCCAAAATATCAACAAGCTCCAAGTGATTCAAAACAACGCACAAAGAACAGCCTTTGTTAGGCAGAATCCTCTGCAGTACCTTTAGGGAACACTACAGGTGATTAAGTCTACAAGTGACAGTACAATGTCACCTTTGGTACAAGCCCGTACTACACAGTTATAGTGATAGCAGTAGCGGTGCAGCCAGACTTATCTCAAGAGCAAATGAGCAGTAATGGGGATTACACAAAGGACTCCAATTACTGTGACTCAATCAAACACTGACTCAAGGTTTCTGGTTAAAAAATTTTTAAATACATTTATTTTTTAAACCATCTATTCACAAAACACTTCACTTCGAGGGGATTGGGTCCTCCGACGTATTCCATATCTATGATAGTAATCACCACAGCTGTGCTGCTTCGGAAAATCTTTCGGCGTCTCTGTCCTGCGTCGATGACATCGATACGCCGTCCTCGAGGACCTCTTCCGACGGCCGACGTCACCAGATGTTATAAGTAGGACGCACGACGCCCGTAGCCTCAGTTCTGTTTTTTCCGCGAACGTGTTCGCTTCGGAGATCTCGGCGCGCCTCGACTCTTTGGAGTTTCTGTTCTTTCGGTTCTTCGAACCTGTTCGTTTTGTGAAAATTGTTCTCGAGATGTCTTCCTCTTCTTCCACCCCGCGTCCGGGCTTCAAGAAGTGTGGGGACTGCGGGTCCAAGATGTCGGTGACTGACTCGCACAGCGCCTGCCTCTGGTGCCTCGGGGAGGCCCACGACACGGATGATTGTGTCGACTGCCTGTCGCTTACGTCCAAGACCTTACGGCAACGTAAGAAGAAGCTGTTGGTCGGTAAGGTGTCCAAGCCCTGGAAGGTGAGGTCCACTGGGCTTTCGACTGACGATTCGAGGGGCAACTCTCCACATCGTATTCGTAAGTCTAGGGGGTCTCGGTCCCGGAGTGGGTCCCGCCACTCCTCTGCCTCTTCGAGGCACTCCCGGAAGCGCCGTCATCGGTCGCCTACCCCTTCCTCATCCGAGGACTCCACCCGTCGGCGGGTTGCTTATCCCACCAAGCATGCAACGCCGGAGGAATGGGCTTCCTTCGGTAAGAAAATGCCAGCGATTCTCGAATCGCAGGGCACTGGTGCGTCTGCGCCTCAGAGTATGATCGGTCGAGAGACGCCGCTCGTACGCCTTCGGGCTCGGGTGGTCGGCACGATTCGCGGGAAAGGTCCCACTCGGACAAGGGGAATCGTTCTCGTCATGCCCGTTCCAGGTCCCAGTCCTCGATGCGCTCCAGACCACATGCACCTGAGAAGTCTTAGAAGAAGACATCGACGCCTGTGGCGCCAAGGTCGTCGACAGACTCTCTCGAGGCTCCGCCTCCGAGGAAGTCGTCGATGCCATCGGCGCCCAGGCTGTCGAAGGACGCGCTCGGGTCTCTGCCCTCGAGGCCTGTGTCGACGCCGTCAATGCTGTCGGCACCGCGCTCGACGCCAATGCCCTCGACGCCTTTCGAGGCTGTCTTGTCGGAGGTACCCCGTGGCACGGTGGAACCCCCTAGAAAGGCCCTGGCCAAGGTCAAGCATGGCTTTGTTCCCCATTCTGTGCCCTCTTACCGCCATCTTGAGTACATTTCGGAGGTAGATGAGGGCTCTGATGGTGGCATGGTTCCTGATACGGTGCCTGATGAGATTCTCTCGGGGCATAGCCAGATTGAGACCCTGTGTCAGTCCCTGCACGACGCCAGTGGTCTGGACACCTCTCCAGAGGTGGAGTTTTGTAGGCCGGAGCCTGGCACTCATGCCGACTCCTCGTACCGGCGCCTTATGTCTAGGGTCACCGAGTACTTGGGGTGGTCTGCTCCCCCAGGGGATTTTCTTCAGGATGACCTTACGGATATCCTCGATCTAGGTCCACCAACTGACCCGGTACTGCCGTTCCATATGGCTCTACAGAGGAGGGCGGCGGCGGCTTGGACTGCTCCGGAAGTCTTTGCTGCGAAAATACAGCCCAGCCAGTAGCGACCCCTGCTACTTGACCAAGCACCCCACTCCGGAGAGTTTGGTGGTGCAGGCGGCTACGGCCCCAGCAAAGCAGGCGTCGTATCCTACCATCCCTCCTGATGGGGATGACAAGCGTTTTGATGGTTGGGCGAAGAAAGTGTTTTCTTCAGGGGGTATGGCCTTCAGGCGGCCAACTCCGTATGTGCTTTGTCTCGTTTCACGCACACTCTGTGGAACTGTTTCCTTAGCGGCTGAGCATATTCCCGAAGGGGACGAACGGGATGGTTTCCTTGCTATGGTCCAGGGTGGCAAGGATGCCATGTGTGAGGCCGGTCAGTCAGGGTTGGACATGGCAGATTGCGTCAGCCGGTCCATGGCGGCGAGCACCGTAATACGCAGGTTTGCCTGGTTGCAGAAGTCGGGGTTTGCTCCTGATGTGCAAGCCAGGCTCCTCAACATGCCCTATGATGGTGAACATCTTTTTGGCAGCAAGGCTGACGAGAGCCTTGAGAGGTTGCAGACCTCAAAAGCTGCAGCAAAGTCGTTGAGCGCTGCAGTTTGCCAACCTCCGCCCTTTCATCCTAGGGGACAGCAATGGAGGGGAGGTTCCTTTCGTTATTACTTCTCCTTTGGTAAAGCGAAGGGAGCTGCAAGTCAAAGGGGCAACCGTAGGAGTGCCAGAGGTGGAAAACAAGGTACTCGAGGTGCCAAGGCCGCGCGAGCAGTTGCCTCTTTGCCATCAGGCACTGCCACAGCCGCTTCAGCTCAGTTTTGAGGCCCATGCTTCTCCGGTTGGGGGAAGGCTGGCTTAGCATCTTGTAGAGTGGCGTGCCATTACTTCAGATGTGTGGGTTCTGGAGATCGTAGCCCACGGTTACAGTCTTCCTTTCCGGCAGAGGCCTCACGACAATCCACCAGGGAATCTCTCTTTGAAGAGTCCGGATCCGCTCCTTGGGGCGGAAATTCAATCCCTGCTGGCGAAAGGCGCCATTGAACTGGTGCCTGTAGCGGAGAGGAACCAGGGATGGTATTCCCCTTATTTTTTGATTTCGAAGAAAGATGGGGGATTGAGACCCATCATGGACTTGCACGGTTTGAACAAACTCCTCAGGAAGGACAAGTTCAAGATGGTTACGCTCTCTCAATCCTGCAGTTCCTTCAACATCAGGACTGATTGGTGTCTCTCCTCAAGGACGCTTATTTTCATGTGCCGATCTATCCCAAGCACAAGAAGTACCTGAGGTCCGCGGTTGGCGACTTGCACTTTCAGTTTCGGGTCCTGCCATTCGGATCGACCTCCGCCCGAGGGTTTTCACCATGCTCATGGTGGTGGTGGCAGCGTATCTCAGGAAAGGGGGGGATTCACGTCTACCCCTACCTGGACGATTGGTTGATCAGGGCGTGCTCTCCCGACAGGTCCTCGATCATCTGTCCTTCACCTGCTATTCCCTTCACAGGCTGGGCTTCTCCCTCAATTTAAAGAAGTTCCATTTGACACCGACACAGTGGCTCCAGTACATCGTAGCTGTGCTCGACACGTCCCTGGGGCAGTGTTTTCCTCCCCAGGGGAGGGCTCAGCACATTCTGCAGATGGTGCACAAGTTTCAACAGGCCCAGACGCTCACGGCGTTCGAGTTCTTGAGATTGCTCGGCCTCATGCCATCCTGCATTCTTCTGGTGCCAGAGGCTCGACTGCGGATGAGATCTTTGCAGTGGGCACTCAAAATGCAGTGGTCACAGTCCTCTGGCAGGATGTCGGACCCCGTTCAGGTGCTGCCCTCGGTCGCCCAGGACCTTCTGTGGTGGGCCGTTGAAGGCAATCCGATGAGGGGGCTCTGTTTTTTTTTACCCTGGCCGGAGGTGACGATCGTGACGGACGCATCCCTCACTGGATGGGGAGCTCATGCCAACGAGCTGACAGTCAGCGGACATTGCTCTCCGTCGGAGTCCAGACTCCACATCAATCTGTTAGAGCTGAGAGCCATCAGGCTGTCCCTGAAGGCTTTTCTGCCGACTGTACGAGGGAAGAATGTCCTGATTCTGACGGACAACACAGTGTCCATGCACTACCTCAACAAAAAGGGGGGGGGGGGCAGGGTCACTTCCTATGTGCAGGGAGGCGATGCAGCTCTGGTTCTGGGCCATCCAGCAGGACATTTTGATCTCGGCAGTTCATCTGGCCGGAGACAAAAACGAGACGGCGGATGCTCTGAGCAGGCAGAGCACGATCTCTCACGAAGGGGAGTTGGCTCAGGAGATTCTCCTGGAGATCTTCGCCCTTTGGGGGACCCCTCAAGTGGATCTCTTCGCCTCCATTGTCAACCGGAAGTGCGAAAGGTTTTGCTCGCTCGAATTTCCTCCAAGAGGAGCCTTAGGAGACACGTTCTTGGTGGAATGGTCCTTCCCACTGCTGTACGCGTTTCCTCCAGTCACCGTCATCCCACAGTTGCTCCAGAGGTTACCGTGGTTTGGTTCCCGGATGATACTCATTGCTCCGGCATGGGCCCGGAGGACGTGGTACCCGGACCTTCTCGACTTGTCCATCTGCCCTCCACGTCGTCTTCCCTACCGAGATGATCTGCTCTCACGGGAGGGGGGTGGGGTTCTCCATCCAGAGGTCACATCCCTCGACCTTCACGCTTGGCTTCTGAAAGGTTGAGGTGTAAGGGTTGGGACCTCCCTGTAGACGTGATGGAGGTGTTGTTTTCGGCCAGAAAGCCTGCAACAAACTCCCTGTACCGTTGGAGAAAGTTCTGCGACTGGTGCAGTGTTATGAATGTGGATCCTTTTTCATGTGACATTCCTGTGGTTCTGTCTTTTTTGCTTTCTTTAGCCCACAGAGGTTTGCAAGTAGGTACCATTAAAGGTTACCTGGCGGCGCTGTCTATATTTAAGCGCTCGTCTGAGGAGTGTTCTTATTTTAAAATCCCTTTAATTTCCCAGTTTCTGAAAGGGCTCACTAATGTGTTCCCTCCGTCACCTTTCCTGGTGCCCGGTTGGGATTTGTACCTTGTTCTCAAGTTTCTAATGGGTGCGCCATTTGAGCCTTTACATTCTTGTCCTTTGAGACTGTTAACTCTTAAAACTGTATTTTTAGTTGCGGTTACTTCCGCTCGCAGAGTGAGTGAGTTACAGGCACTTTCAGTTAAGCCACCCTTCACTGTGTTTCATAAGGACAGGGTTGTCCTTAGAGTTCGTCCTTCCTTTCTTCCGAAGGTGGTGTCGGAATTTCATTTAAGCCAGAAGGTTATTCTTCTGGCATTGTATCCTCCTCCACATCCTGGTAAGGAAGAGAAGAGGCTCCATAGGCTGGATCCTAGAAGAGCTTTAAGCTTCTACATCTCGCGTATGTCCCGGGTCAGAGTGGACGATCAACTCTTTATTGGTTACGCTGGAAGGCGTTTGGGACAAGCTGTTACTAAGCAGACTTTGTCTCAATGGATGATCTTGGCAATTTCTGAATGTTACTGCTTGGCGGGTAAGGACCCTCCGGCAGGCTTACGGGCCCATTCGACCAGGGGTATGGCTGCCTCTGCTGCCCTGCAGAGGGGTGTTCCTATTCGTAACATCTGTGATGCAGCCACCTGGGCTTCGGTCCATACTTTTGTACGTCACTACTCCCTCGATTCTATCCGGGGGCAGGTTCTGACCTTTGGCAAGGCGGTACTTTACTCTGCAATTTGATTGGGCATTCTAAATTTGTATATTCTAAATTCTTTTCCCACCTCCTTACGTTGGTACTGCTTTGGGAGTCTGTCATAGATATGGAATACGTCGGAGGACCCAATCCCCTCGAAGAACAAGTTACTCTCTTACCTGGTAACGTTCTTTCGATGGGATGGTCCGACGATGTATTCCATATTGCTCCCTCCCTGCCTTCCCCGCTACAGAATTTCTTATGCGATTGCAGCTTACGTTTCCGCAAGGCTTTCTGTGGTCATACTGGCAGAAGATTGGTGCCACACGTTCTGGGAAAAAACTACAACTGAGGCTACGGGCGTCGTGCCTCCTACTTATAACATCCGGTGAAGTCGGCCGTTGGAGGAGGTCCTCGCGGACGGCGTATCGACCCAGGACGCAGATGCCGAAAGATTTTCCGAAGCAGCACAGCTGTGGTGATTACTGTCATAGATATAGAATATGTCGACGGACCATCCCATCGAAAGAACGTTACCAGGTAAGAGAGTAACTTGTTCTTCTCTATCAAACTCTACAAGCCTTCTCGTAATCTCTGCTCTGCCTCTACGACTACTGTTGTGGCACCTCACCCTCCCTGCGCTGCTTCTCGCTTCCGCTCCTTTTCTCTTGTTCCACTTGCATGGAATTCTCATACCCCATACATCTGAGAAACAGTCCACACCAGTTTGTTCAAATTCAAACTAAAAGCCTACCTCCTAGCATCTGAGTTGCTCTCTTAACCTACCTTTTATCTGCCTTCTAGCTAACCTTTTCCTCTTCCCTCGAACCTGATCTGTTCCTCACTTTCTCTGCTTCAACTCTAGCACTTCATCCATCATGGTCACATCCCTAGCACAGCTGGCTGTACTGCCTACCTGCACTTCAAAATGTCTAATCTAGGTTTTCATTTAGTCTATGTAAGTCTACCAATGTATTGTCCCTGGTGGCTGATCAATTTACTCCCCTCCACAACATGGTTAGAATGTCACTCAAACTCAGTCCATTGTAAGAAGTTCACTGCTTCCTGACAAATCTGATTTTTTATCTATTGTAGGTTTTTATGTGAACAAAAGAGCATTGTTCCTTCATTTATATAAATTAAAGAAATCTATTGAGGGTATCCAAAATAATGCCCATGGCTAGTTATGGATATGGTCTATGGGGTATCAATGGAAAGCTATTCTCCATGTGGTTGAAAACCAATATTTGACCAGCATTGTATGTGTGCCAAGGTTGAGAGCATCTTTAATATACATTTCTCCAGCATGGGGTCTGGCATGGATTCACATGCTCATGAATATTCCCCGTCAGGCTGGGAATCCTCGGTAAAGAAAAAATCAGTTTCATTTCTGATCTGTCTTTCCTAGTATTTATTTATTATTTATTTATTCGTATTTGTTAAGCGCACAGAATCAGCCCTGAGGCATCGTGGCGCTGGTTACAGAATAGCGCTGGTTACCGGAAAAGCGCGTCTTAGTTACAGCATAGAGGCATACAGGCATACAAGTTTGGGCAGTAGCAATATTTAGCAATGTGTGCCTGATTGGCTGTAGGTAGAGGAAATTTAGTTAGAGAGAGGTTTTGAGTTTTTTTCTAAACGCTGTGAGGGAGCCTTCTGCTCTTAGAGCGTGGGGGAGATTGTTCCAAAGTTTTGGTGCTATGTAGGGGAAACCCTGCCCTCCTGCTGTAATCTTGATGCGTGGTACAGTGAGTTGGTTAGTGTAGCACAGTCTGGTAGGTCTGGATGAGGTCGGTCTGAGAATGGTGTCTGAGAGATATGATGGTGCAGTGTGGTGGATACATTTGTGGGTAGTAGTCAGTACCTTGAAGGTGATGCGTTCTTTGACAGGGAGCCAGTGAACTGATTGTCTTGCCAGTGTGATGTGGTCCCTTTTGGAGATGTTTAAGGCTGCTCTTGGAGCGTTATTTTGGGTGACCTGAAGTTTGTTTAGGTTTTTTTCAGAGGTGCCGGCTAAGAGTGCATTGCAATAGTCAAGTTTAGCGCCTATGGTAGCTCTTGCTATTGAAAGGCAGTTTTCTTTGGAGAGGAATGGTTTGATGGCGTTGATGAGTTTAGTGCTTAGTGCAGATGCGGAGACAATGGCACTAACTTGTTTGTCCATGGACAGGGTTGCATCAATGTAGACCCCTAGCTTTTTCACAGAAGATAAGACTGGGATAGTGCAGTTGTCGATGTTGAAATTGGCATAGCAACTATCTAGCCTGGCCAGTGTGGATTTTTGGCCGAGGATAAGGATTTCAGTCTTATCCCTGTTAAGACATAGGCCGTTAGTGGCCATCCAGGCTTCAATGGTGGCATATATGAGTTTTAGAGCTAGGGCGTCTTTGTGGTATGAGCCTGTTAGAGGGAGGAGCACTTGGGTGTCGTCAGCGTAATTGGTGTAGGCAATCCCAAGTGCATCAAGTTTCTCGAATAGAGGCTTAGTGAATAAATTGTAAAGCGTAGGTGCTGTACAAGAGCCTTGAGGGACACCGCAGTGTATTATGGATGGTGTTGCGCTAGAAGTGTTTGAAAAGACTTTCATGGCCCTCCCTTCAAGAAATGATGTTATCCAGGAGGTGGCTTGGTCAGAGAAATGTGCGGAGTGGGAGAGGTGTGAGGTGAGGGTCTTGTGGTCCACTAGGTCGAATGCCGCAGAGAGGTCGAGGAGAAGTAAAAGGGTGGGTTTACCTAAGTCCAATATCTTGGTTATTTGGTTTTTAAGGTCCAGCAGAGCAGTCTCTGTTCCATGACCTTTGCGGAAGCCTGACTGTCTGGTACCTAGGATGGAGTTAGATTTGAGGTATAGTTGGATTTGGCTGTGTGCCACTTTATCTAGAATCTTGAGAAGGAAGGGGACTGTTGTTATAGGTCTGTAGTTGTTAGGCACCGTGGGGTCGAGAGTGGGCTTTTTTAGAAGTGGGCGCACCCAAGCTTCTTTAAGACTGTCTGGGACACAGAACAAGTCTTGAATGAGGCATTAATGAATGCGGTAATGATTGGGGCAAGTGGTTCAGCGCAGTCCTTGATTAACTTAGGGGGGCATGTATCGGCTTTGCAAGTCGATGGTTTCAAATGTTTCAGTATGTCCAGGACTTCTAGTTCTGAAACTTCTTTAAAGGCAAATTTGGGGATGTTAGTGGTTTTGCTAGGCGATTGGGAATCTAAGTGCCGACTCTGTTTCGGCAAGGTATTGTAGTGGTCACGGATTTTGTTTTGTAAGAGGTCTATTTTGTTGAGCATGGCGGCTTGGATACTGTTGCACCAGCCTTCATCCTTAATGATCTTGTCAGAGGAAGTGGGAGGCACTGTGAGCTCTTTAAAGATAGAGAAGAGTTCTCTTGAGTGGCACTTTGAGTCTAATATACGACGGTTGTATGATTCAGATTTGGCATTGAAGATGGCGGTTTTGTATTTTTTTGCGGTGTCTTTGAATAAGTCTTTGGTGGTGTCGCATGGGTTGGCCTGCCAGTTTTTAAGTGCTTGGCGCTTTTGTTACGCAGAGCTTGGAGGTCCTCTGTGAACCATGCGTTTGAATGGAAAGATTTTTTTTCTTTTTTCTCTTCTAGAGGAGCAATGGAATTTATAGCATTGGTGAGCGTATCCTTGAGTATGTCTGCTAGGATGTTAGGATCTTGTGGGAAAGGAGGGGCGAGGCATGGGGTTTTGAGAAGGGGGCGTAGATTGTCTGCAGTTCATTTTTTGGAGCTTCTGGCTAAGGTGGCGGATTTATGTACTGGAGTTTTTTTGGTAGGTATCGTAGGGATAGAGAATTGTATGCAGCTGTGATCTGTCGAAGGGAGGAATGTATTGGATGTGATAGAGGAGCTGCAGTTATGGTCGGCCAGCCAATCAAGAGTTCTGCCATTGGTGTGGGTGGGTGACACGATTTTTTGTATGAAGTCTAGGTTGGAGAGGTCCTTGAGGAAGGAGGTTGCTGTTTTGTCCTTTGGGTCATTATAGCATAGATTAAGATCACCTAGGAGTAAGGTTTTGGTGGATTTTTTTAGGTTTTCGCTGAGAATATGCGTGATTTGCCCTTGAAAATCGGCTGGGAGTCCTGGGGGCCGGTAGATGACATGAATGTTAATGGTGTTGTTGTGAGAGAGGGGTAGTTTGGCCGATAGTATGTCTGCATTCCCTTCCCAAGTGTGGGTCTGATATGGTGGATGTCTTTATAAATTATGGCAACCCCTCCCCCTGATTTTGTAGGTCTGTCTTGTCTAAGGATGGAGTAGCCTACTGGTACAGCTAGGGTAATGGCGGGGCCTGAAGCTTCATGTAGCCAAGTCTCTGTGATGGCTAGCAGATCTAAGTCGAGGCTGGAGATGAGCTCGTTGATTTCTAGGGCATGGGCGGTGAGCGATCGAGTGTTAAGTAATGCGCATTTGAGTGTTGGTGCTACCTGACTTCTGTTGGGAGGCCGCTGTTTCATTTGTTTTTTCTGCTTGAGGTTGGGTGGGGTGGGTGGTTTAGGGGTGGGTGTGAGGTAATTACACGGTGTGAGGATGTGAGGAATCCTGGCCATAAGGTTGTGGGAGACGGATGTGCGAGAACCTAGTCTATAGTTTCTGTGTGATGTTGGGATGTGTTGCGATGAGAAGGACCTAGGTAGTGTGCGTGTCCTCAGTCTGCACAGTCTGGTGCAGCTATTAGGTGTAGAGGTGTGAGGATGCGCAGTGTTGGGACTAGAGTGAGAAGGTGTTGAATTTGTGTTGGACTGCATCATGATGCTGGGGCTAGGTAAGCACGAGTGTAGATAATGTCGTCCATATATTGCGGTGGCGATGAGTAGTAGAGTGCTAGTCTGGTGGTGCAGCCCTGGTAGCATGCTGGCGTACCCTGTTGTGCACGTGGAGGGAGGCGAGACTGAGCAGCGGTGGTTCTAGTAGTGCGAGGCGCTAGTTGCCTAGAGGATGTCAGATGGTAGAAATGTGCAAAAAGCATTCACTGTCTGTAAGTACGAAATGAGGCATTTTGAATCAAGAGTACAGGATTTTGGCATTGCAATGATACATGTGCAGAAATTACAGATTCGAGGAATGACTTACAAAGTAGAATCATATAGTGATATAAGCAAATTTAAGAATTTACGCAATTCAGAGTCTGGGGCAGTGCAGAGCAGCCTTGGTGTGTGGTGTTCTACTCACGTAGCCTTTGAGTCCAGGGAGGGCCGACTCCGGGACTCCAGAGGCGAACAGGGGCAAACAGGAAGGGCCTTGCTCTCTGGGCCTTCCTCGATTGGGCCGGCTTCCGCCTGCCGGCGGGCTGGCAAGCAGATGAACGAGACGCGTTGCTAGGCAACGCAGTAAACAATGGCGGCGGCCATTTTGGGAGGCTCTTTCGGCGGCGTGGTGCAGGCAGTGGGCTTCGGGTGCCTGAGGGGATGCACTGCGCACTCGTGAGTGAGGCTCACCTAAGAGAAGCACAGGGAGTGCTTCACAGCGACTGCTCCAGCAGCGCTGTACAGATGGCCAGGGCTGCTCCTGCAGACCGTGTTGAAGGTCGGCGGTCGATCGGGGCTGGGGGAGGCATCAAAGGCTGGATCCTCCCGGTGCGAGGAGGGCTCCTGCCCTGTAGAGATGCTGCCAGAAGTGAGGGGCAGGGGCAAACAGGAAGGGCCTTGCTCTCTGGGCCTTCCTCGATTGGGCCGGCTTCCGCCTGCCGGCGGGCTGGCAAGCAGATGAACGAGACGCGTTGCTAGGCAACGCAGTAAACGATGGCGGCGGCCATTTTGGGAGGCTCTTTCGGCGGCGTGGTGCAGGCAGTGGGCTTCGGGTGCCTGAGGGGATGCACTGCGCACTCATGAGTGAGGCTCACCTAAGAGAAGCACAGGGAGTGCTTCACAGCGACTGCTCCAGCAGCGCTGTACAGATGGCCACGGCTGCTCCTGCAGACCGTGTTGAAGGTCGGCGGTCGATCGGGGCTGGGGGAGGCATCAAAGGCTGGATCCTCCTGGTGCGAGGAGGGCTCCTGCCCTGTAGAGATGCTGCCAGAAGTGAGTAGTAACCAATCACTGATCTCTGGGTCATACTGCCCCCAGCCAATGACTGCCCTCTCCCTAAAACCCTCCCCTGGCAGCAATCCTCCGATTTCTACCGCACGTTCAAGTGTTGGGAGTCCTCGTGCTTTAGCTCTCGAGCTTTTACTGCGTTTTTGCGCTTTTTCAGGAGATTTTCTCAGCCAATGACTGCCCTCTCCCTAAAACCCTCCCCTGGCAGCAATCCTCCGATTTTTACCGAACGTTCAAGTGTTGGGAGTCCTCGTGCTTTAGCTCTCGAGCTTTTACTGCGTTTTTGCGCTTTTTCAGGAGATTTTCTCATTTTTTCGGTTTAATCGAGCCTCAAGCTCCACCGTTTATACTTCCGATAACGGGGACCCGTTTCAGAATTCTTCTACGCCCCTCAAGGGTGAAGTTTTTCGTCGAGTTACACTCCTTGGAGGATTCCAGAAGATCTGTGGCCTACCTCAACGGACATGGCCCAGGACAAGGGAAGCTCGATGCCCGGATCCAAGCTGTTCAGGAGCTGCCCGGGATGCGGATTGCAAAATGTTTTCAAGGAGGACGAGCATTCGAGATGTCTCTACTGCCTTCATGAGGACAAGACGCACATGGAGAAGGACTGTGTGTTCTGCAAGAACCTGTCGGAACGGACCAAGCAAGATCGTCGTTCCCGCCTCGCCGCCTGGCTGGAGAAGGGCACAGCAGGTGAGAAGGCAAAGAAAAAGTCTGAGCGGTCTTCTAAGTCCTGGGAGGGCGCCCCAGCGACGGGGGCCCAACAGAAGGCCAAGCACCGCGAGTCCGCGGGCACCGGGAGCGTCAAAAGGTCGGGCTCTTCGGCTGCCACGCAGGGCGCGACATCCCCAGCACGATCAACCACAAGCCAGTGCTCTGGTTCGGGAAAGAGGAAGTCAGAGAACCCGGGTAAGCTTCTGGAGAGGCCCCGGTCGAACTCAAAGGGAGCCGAGGGGGAGCGAGGCGATGACCCTCCCCCAAAAGCGAAGGCCCAGGATGCACCTAAGGTGGTGAGGGCCTTGATCCACCCGGCAAAGGCCTCTATCGAGGTTGTCACAGCGGCCCTGGCGAAGCTGGCAGAGGCTACGCCAGTGGAGGCGGCCTCGGGGCCCAGAGTTTCCCTGCCACCGCTGAGGGAATCCTCTTTCCAGACCATCGTTAAGACCCCTGTGAAGACCCCGGTGGAAAAAGAGGGGGGAGGCGGTGGCCATTACGGACTCGGATTCAGACTCCGAGGAGGATCCGGTGGAAACCATGAAAGGCCTCAACGAGAGGTTCATAGGCCTCAACGAGAGGTTCGAGAAGGTTCGATCCCAGGGGAAGGTTCCTGCTCATGTGATCGAAGATAGCGGCGATGGCGACGACGAGGGCCCAGTGGAGCAGCCATCCCGCCCATCGCAGCCATTGCCCGAGCCCCAGGATAGCTCGGCGGCCATTTTCTTGGCGATCCAATCCTTATGTACTGAGATAAGGATGAGGGTACCACGGACCCCGACGGAGGATCCAGAACCAGGACTGTCGGGAAGCCCTCCGAACAAGCGGAGGAGAGTCCACCCCGCATCGCCCTTCGTGCCCACGCTCATCCCCCTCGCTGGACCCTCGGGATGATATGGCGACGGATACAGCGTCGGGGACGGACGACGGCGGCGTCATCACCCCTCGGGCCTCTCCGCCCGACGAAATTGGCTCTTTCCACGCCATGATAGCCAGGGCATCCGAGCTCTTCCAGTTCTGCCCTGAGGAACAGAAACAGGAAGGTTTTCTTTACCAACGACGGGAGGCCAAGAGAAAGACGGTCCTTGCTGTACTGTTGCTAGACTACATCTGGGACGAGGGGCTGGATATCCTGAAGAACCCTTCCACGACACCTGCCAAAAGGGACAGGTACGAGAAGAAGTACCGGGTCCCCGATGCCACCCCCTTGTGCCTCAGGGTCCAGCCCACGCTGGACTCGGTCGTCTCGGCAGCAGCCAAGAAGAAAGCGGTGGGTGCGGCGGCTTCAACTTAGACTTCCCCGCCGGACAGCAAGGGCAAGAAGTTGGACTCCATGGGACGAGTCATCTCGTCGGCAGCGACGACGATTAAGGCGGCCAATGCCTTAGCGATTGTGGCCCGTTACGACAGGGAGCTTTGGTTCAAGATAGCTCCCCTGCTAGACTTCCTACCGGACGACAAGAGGGCGGAGGCCCTACAGATTCTGCAGGAAGGTGAGGTGGTGTCGGATCACGCCATAACGGTGCCAACGGACATTGCCGATACTGGATTTCACCAGCTGGGCAACGGGGTTTGCCTCCGACGACAAGGATGGCTCAAGGCAACAGAGTTTTGCCAGGACGTCCAGACCAGAGTGTTGGACATGCCGTTCGACGGCAACAACCTGTTTGGGAAGACGGTGGATGAGTCCCTCCAGGCCATCAAGACCGACACGGAGACAGCCCGAGCCCTAGGAGTCCTTCAGCAACGGCGGCCCTTTCGGAGCTCCGGAGGCAGACAGGGAGCCTCCAAGTGATCCATCGGTGGCTCTCCTACGTACCGCCAGGCGGCCCGCTCCTTGTCCCAGGAGGCCTACAGAGGCCGCGGCAAGCAAGGAGGGTCTCTCCGCCGTTGTCAAGGAGGCCAAGGCGGCAAGGCCTCTTCCAAGCAGGACTGAACCGGCCGTAGCGTCGGGCCCCCACTGAAGCACCACGGTGGGAGGCCGGCTGACAAAGTTCATCAGCATGTGGGAGTCCATCTCCACTGACCGTTGGGTGCTGGACACCCTGGCCCGCGGACACTCGCTAGAATTTCAAAAGAAGTGTCCTCGCATTCCTCCCGTGGCCAGGAAGGAGAATCAGGAAGGGCGATGCTCAAGAAAGGTGCCATCGAGCTCGTCCCCAAGAGGCTCCGGGGCTCCCGAGTATACTCAAGGTACTTCCTCATCAGAAAGAAGACAGGCGGTTGGCGCCCCATCCTGGACCTGCGTTGGTTGAACAAGTACATCAAGGCACAGGAATTCAGGATGGTCACCCTCCAGCATGTGTTGGGGCGTCACTACCAATTCAGAGCCCAAGTGCCTCACACCAGTGGTGGCGCGGCTGCGCCTGCAGGGGATCCACGTCTACCCCTACCTGGACGACTGGCTAATCCGTGCAAGGTCAAGAGAACTCGCCGTCGAACACACGGCGAGGACTGTCTGCCATCAACTACCCCAAATCCCACCTCGTCCCTTCGCAGGTAGCACTGTTTTTGGGAGCAAAGCTCGATACAGTGGAGCAATTGGCATCTCCGTCGGAAGAAAGGACGAAGGCCATTTTGGGCAAGGTGCAGCGCCTGTTAGCCACGGACGTGGCCAGGGTGAGGTCCATCAAGTCCCTCCTGGGGATGATGTCCTCATGCATCTAGCTTGTGCCCACTGGATTCAAGCGGCGGGCAGCTTTGAAGACAGGATCCCGCTCAACGAGGAGTTCCGTCTGGCGATCCTATGGTGGGGTATCTGTGCGCACCTCACGGCAGGCACGGACTTCCAGACCCCGGCGTATCAGGAAACGGCGACGACGGAAGCCTTCCCTGGTGGAATGGTGGGCCCACACCGGAGATCTCCACTCAAGAGGCCTCTGGGTCCCGGTGGAGAGGTCTCTCCACATCAACATCCTGGAGCTACGAGCCGTGTTCTGGGCACTCAAATCATTCCTTCCGTCCCTCAAGGACAAAGTGGTGAGGATCTTCACCGACAACACCACCACGATGTTCTACATCCGGAAGCAGGGAGGCACCAGTTCCCCAGCCCTATCCAAGGAGGCCGTCGCCCAGAGGATGTTTCTGGTTCCCTTCCACCTGGCAGGAATAAAAAACACCATCGCCGACTCACTCAGCAGGGAGCTGCACTCGTGCCATGAGTGGGAACTACGCCAGGACCAGGTGGATCGGCTCCTTCAACGATGGGGCAAACCCCAGATCGACCTGTTCGCGACGGCGACGAACTCCAAATGCCAGAGGTTTGCCAGCAGGTTCACACAGCTGAGAAGCATGGGCGATGCTTTCTCGTTCCCTTGGGATGGCCTGTTCCTGTACGCGTTCCCTCCGTTGCCGTTGCTGCTCCGTCTCATCAACCAGCTCAAGAGGTCCAGGTGCAGGATGATCCTCATCGCACAGGCGTGGCCGAGACAGATCTGGTTCCTGGACCTTCTGGACTTGTCAACGTCCCCACCTATCAAGCTGTCCACAGACGCGGATCTTCTCTCCAGAGGAGGAGGCGCCATTCTTCATCACGACCCAGAGTCAGTGAACTTGCAGGCTTGGCTCCTGCAGCACTAGAGTTTGGAGGATACAATATCCCGGCTGACTGCAGAGAGGTTCTTGCAAAAGCCAGGGCGTCCTCAACCCTCAAGTGCTATGGACATAAGTGGAAGAGGTTCTCTGTCTGGTGCCGTGCACAGAAGATTAACCCTCTGCAGATTACGGCCCCTCAAGTGTTTCCGTACCTACTGTCGCTGGCCAAAGCTGGACTGGCTTACGCCTCCATCAAGATACATCTGGCTGCCATCTCCCGATACACCAGAACTACAGGACGGGCGTCCTTGTGGTCTCATCGCCTGGTGAAGGAATTTATGAAGGGACTATTCTGATCGTTCCCGCCGGTGAAGGCCCCTGCCCCGGCGTGGGAGCTCAACATGGTGCTGACCAGGCTCATGAGGGGCCCCATTCGAGCCTATGCATTCGGCGCCATTGAAGTTCCTGTCGTGGAAGACAGCATTTCTCATGGCCATCACCTCCGCACGACGAGTGGGAGAGATCCAGGCCCTATCTTGCAAGCCTCCATACTTGACTTTTCACGACACGAGGGTGATGCTGGGGACGCACCCCTCCTTTATGCCCAAGGTGCCGTCGAGCCCTTGGTGTTGCCAGTTTTCTTCCCGTCGCTTTCGTCTCCGGCCGAGAGGACTTTGCACTCGCTGGATGTGGCTAGAGCGCTGAAGTTGTACGTGGACCGCACAAAGAGTTTTCGGAAGACATCACAGCTGTTTGTGAACTTTGGACCTGTGAATCAAGGGAAGGCTCTCTCGAAGGCTTCCATTTCCAGATGGCTCTCCGGCTGCATCATGCACTGTCACCGGTTGGCAAACCGACTGCTGTCCGGCTGTCCGAGAGCCCATTCGACCAGAGCGATTGCTGCTACCACGGCGTTCCTGTCTGGTGTGCCCCTGCTGGACATCTGCAGTGCTGCTATGTGGAGGTCGCCGCATACCTTCACAAGATTCTACTGCATCGATCGGGACTCCAAGGAGGAGTCCAGGGTCGGCCAAGCAGTGCTGCGCCACCTGTTCGCTTAAGGTGAGCCTGGTGAGGAGGTAAGAGATGCTTAATGTTGAGTTGTTGTATTGCTTAATGTTCAGCCTGTTGCCACCTCCCGTGGTTGTGCATGTTTATACTGCTATGTATTCTTATATTCATGAGCATGTGAATCCATGACAGACCCCATGCTGGAGAAGGAACAAGTTACTTACCTGGAACTGTTGTTCTCCAGCATGGGTCTGGCATGGATTCACATGCGAACCCTCCCTCCTTCCCCTCTGCGGCTCTTCACTTGGTCATACTGGCACTTTACGTGCTACCAAATCTGAGGATGGCTCCCAGGGGAGGGGCTTAGGGAGAGGGCAGTCATTGGCTGGGGGCAGTATGACCCAGAGATCAGTGATTGGTTACTACTAAGAAAGACCGATCAGAAACGAAACTGATACTGATTTTTTCTTTACCGAGGATTCCCAGCCTGACGACGGGGAATATTCATGAGCATGTGAATCCATGCTGGAGAACAACAGTTGCAGGTAAGTAACTTGTTCCATATTCATTCTATTTGCCTCTTTTCAAGATTCGCCTCAAGGAACATCGCCTCTCTGCCTGATCAAGGTGCCTTGATGTGCCTTCAATATTTTGTACTGTTTTTATAAATTTGTCCAGCGCTTTGGCGTAAAGCGTTATAAAAATATAATGATACCAAATACAAACGCTGCACTTTTCTTGTGGCAATTATCCTTACTAGACAACCTGTGATATTCTGGGGCACAATTTGGACCACACCCAAGATGGGTCTCAATCAGGATACTATAAGGCACATTTCTAATTGTGATTTCACTAGTGAAATCCTCTTGTTGCATTATATACAGTCAATGCTAAAAGGCATGGGCTGTGCATCCTGTTTCGATCACCTGGTAAACATTCCGGCCAAGGAGAAGATCAGTTTGAGTTACTTGTGCGAAGAGAGCGCATATGGCCATATTGCCCAGCTCAGTGGAGTGGCTGAATATTTATCATTTGTTAAATTCAAATCTCGTGTTTAACTCATTTTAGATTGTATGCACTTCCATTACACTCATTGCAGGGAAGATGGGTTGGAAGTGAGCCACCAGAGATGAAATGCTTATGTGTTATATAGAGGCTATAGAATCTTGAATGCACTTTGTATAGTCCCTAATATAGAAAGCAAAGACATTTTTTTTTTTTTTAAGGCCAGTATTATTGAAAAAGGCTTGTAAACTAGTGCAGACCTGCCTTCATTTATTTATTAACATTAAAAGATGATGTGACTGGATGGCCCGCCACCAATACTCACTCTGGCTCCGATAGCAAGTCAGTCCAAGAGTCTTTATTGATGATTTTGAACCCATAGACCTGGGTCCTTTAAGATGAGACAGCAATACATAGAGATGGATGGGGATGCACCGACTCAGGAAGTTGGCAAAACGCTGTACTGCTTTATTTGCAATTATCTAAAACCGGGTGTTACAACAGACGTCGCACAGTACAATCTTAGTGCATCACATAAAAAACATTACTTTTAGAGCAAAAATGTGTCATCATTAACGTCGCACTACGTGGCAAACTACAAAAACCTACTTGGGGATGTGATAGGCTTACAGGGAACACCTAAGTATACGTTCCATACTAACAGGGGCTGTGATTGGGTCTCTAACATCAGGTGGACAGCTAAGCCCTCCTCTAGTGCAAGTCATCTTCATTGTCAGAAAATACATGGCGATTCATTGGTTACACAAACTATAGGGCTCCCTAATGCGTGGCCTTCTACAATTGGTTGGCACGCTGGTACCCTTCTGAAATGTTCCACACGCTAGCAGCACGCAGGCTGGTACCCCAGGTGCTGGGAGGATCCACCTGGTCATGCCTCCCCACCCAATTAGCCCAATATCTATAATCACTCTTGCGGTCTGCCATTCAATTAAGGCTTTGAACTTGGCCTTGCAGAAGCTCTCCATGACTGAGAATAAAAGGGAGTGTGGCATGGTCTTATTTTCTGGTTTCGGTGTAGCTCGACCTAAAGTCTATTTTCATCTGACCATGTGACTGGAGACCATGTTTCCAAGCTTTTCGTTGCATATAATACTATTAAATGATGAACTAGTGACTCCTTCAGTGTTTTTTTTTCATCCCACCTCAAACAGAAGTTTGTTTCTTTCTCATGTTCATGTAGCTACTGGACAGACAACCAGGCTCACAGGGTTCCATGTCTTAAAATCGTGCCAAAAATGGCTGTGTATACAAAATATCACTGCATAAAAGCCATGGTTTTGCTGCCACAATCATGTAAAGGATGCGGGGGACATCCCTGCAACCCCTGGACCCATTATACCATTTAAGAGGAGCGGGGGACACCCCTGCAACCCACACTCCCCTTAAATGGTATAATGGGGTACACCTTTACAGGGTCAAACCACTTTTTTTTTTTTACCGGCAACATTTTTGCCATGATTTTATTACCTGATACCGCTCACGGTGGCCTCGACTCTTGGTGCTGGGCCAGCCAGCCTCTCTTGAATGCTCCTTCGCCATTAGCTATTTTTTAACTGCACCACACTCAAGCCCTTTCCATTCACGGGTTTCAAGTCTTGCTTAAAGTGCATCGTGGAACATCCAGATTCCTATGTATATACATTGGCGCATCGCTGCAATCTATTTACTGCGTAGCCAGCCTCAGGATCACTTTGTCTACTTGCGTTACAGCATCTGTACAAGTGTAAAATGACTGCAATTTCGCCAGCGTTTCTTTGCACAAGCAGCTTCATTTTGATCCCAAAATGTTGCTTATCTTCGACACCTCCTCTTTAGATCTTATAGAATGTCTATGTTCTTTTGTCTTGTGTATCTTTTCAGGGTGGGTCACTGCTGCTTCACATGATGTCACCAGTCCTCTTTCTCTGGTATTTTTACACTTCTTCCGGGACCCCTTCCAGAAGACCATAAATTCTCCAGCATGGGGTCTGGCATGGATTCACATGCTCATGAATATTCCCCGTCGTCAGGCCGGGAATCCTCAGTATAGAAAAAATCAGTATCAGTTTCGTTTCTGATCTGTCTTTCTCAGTAGTAACCAATCACTGGTCTCTGGGTCATACTGCCCCCAGCCAATGACTGCCCTCTCCCTAAGCCCCGCCCCTGGCAGCCATCCTCAGATTTTTACCGCACGTTCAAGTGTTGGGAGTCCTCGTGCTCAGCTCTCGAGCTTTTGCTGCGTTTTCGTGCTTTTTCCAGGAGATTTTCTCATTTTTTCCGTTAAATAGAGCCTCAAGCTCCACCGTTTCTACTTCCGATCAACGGGGATCCGTTTTGGAGTTTCTACGCCCCTCAAGGGTGAACATTTCGTCGAGTTACGCTTTTGGAGGATTCCAGAAGTTCCGAGGCCTACCCCAGACATGGCCCAGGAGAAAGGGAGCTCGACGCCCGGGAAGCTGTTCAGGACCTGCCCTGGATGCCAGCTTCAGAACGTTTTCAAGGAGGACGAGCATTCATTATGCCTCTACTGTCTCCATGAGGACAAGACGCACAAGGAAAAGGATTGCGCGTTTTGTGGGAACATGTCGGAGCGGACCATGAAGGATCGCCACCTCCGTCTCGCCAACTGGCTGGAAGGTAAGAGCCCGCCAGGCGAGAAGAAGAAAAAGAAGTCTGAGCGGTCTTCTAAGTCCTGTGAGGGTGCTCCGGCGACAGGGGCCCAACAAAAGGCTAAGCACTGCGAGTCCGCGGGCACCGGGAGCGCCGAACGGTCGGGCTCCTTGGCTGCCAGGCAGGGCGCATCCTCCCCGGCGCCATCGACCACGAACCAACGCTCTGGCTTGGGTAAGAGGAAGTCCGAGAACCCGGCGAAGCTTCTGGAAAGGCCACGGTCGATCTCGAAGATTCCGGCAGAGGGGGAGCGAGGCTCGGACCCTCCCCCCAAGGTGAAGGCCCCAGGCGTACAGAAGGTGACGTTGGCCTTAATTCACCCTGCTAAGACCTCGATTGAGGATGTCGCCGCGGCCCTAGCTCAGCCTGTGGAGGCTACACCAGTGGAGGCGCCCTCAGGTACCAGAGTCTCTCTGCCACCGCGGAGGGAGTCGTCTTTCAGGCCCATCAAGAAGACCCCCACAAAGTCCTCGTTGGAAAGGGTGGGGGAGGGGTTCGTGGCCGTCGTGGATACGGACACGACCTCTGAAGAGGAGCTCATCCAAGTCGTGAAGGAGGCCCAGCCCATCGGGAGGGATCCCGACGAGGGCGACGGTGACGTAGACAAGGCTCCTCAAGAGCCCTCGCTCCCGTCGTTTCCGGCGCCGCAGGACACCTCGGCGGCCATTTTGTCAGCCATCCAGTCCTTATGCTCAGATATACGGACTAGGTTGCCCCTTCCCCCAACAGAGGTACCTGAGCCAGACCCGACGGAGGAACCGGAGCCAGGACCTTCGGAGAGCCCACCACTTAAGAGGAGGACGACGCATCCTAGGCCTCCTCTCCCGCCTCTGCCGCCTTCTCCCCGGTCCACTACCCATGGGGATGATACAGGCATGGACACGACTACGACGGGTACGGATGACGATGGAGGCGACGACGGGACGTGTCCCCCGTCGCACCCTGCCCGGGCATCCCCGCCCGACGAGATTGGATCCTTCCATGCTATGATTCTTTGCAGTATAGGCATCTTCACTGGTACAGCACGTGTCACAATTTCCAGTTCCTAACATATATGCAACATGGGGGCGGAGCTTCTGGTAGGGGTATTTGGCTCCTCCTTTACACTCCCCTCTCTGGGCAATTCATCGACCACTCTCATGAATCTTCACATCAAGACATCCTTGTCTGAAGTGCTTCTTTGTAGTCCATATCTTTGACTCCTTTCAGTCATCCTGCTGATTTCACATGCTCAGCAATGCTCCAGGTCATAAGACTGCATTGTCCATTCGGACTGCAGTAAATCCATCTTCCCACATACTTCTTGTGGTTCTTCGGATACTGGAACTTAGTTTCCTAAGGTGCATGAATGCTGGCCTTTACGTAGTCTCTGATTTCTTCATCTGTCAGCGCTTTAGGTTTGAGTCCTGATTTAACATCATTTACAATCTTCATTCCTACTGCTTTATTCCCAGTCTTCTTGCATTGTGTGATTATTATCCTGATCACACAGAACCCAAACATGATCATCACCAACAGCGCTCCCAGGAACTTGAAAATGTTTGCCATCCATTGTGGAACCCATGAGAAGATAGACGTGAACCAACTGTCATCAGCAATGTCTTCCTCTTGATGTATAGGTTTGTCAGCATCGTTATGGCCTCTCTCAAGGTTCTATTCTCGTCATCGTGAGAAGGTAGAAATGTGCAACATGATACTCCAATTTTGGCACAAACACCTCCATCCATAGCTGTAATCATATCCAAGACATATCTGTTCTGACGAGTCGTCAGTCGTATGGCTGTCAGCTCCTCCTTTATGGCATTGAATCCCTTTATGGTGGTGTTGATCGTCTGCAGAAGCTCCCATCTGGTTATCTGTAACCATTTTGTATTCACCATTGTCTGGATCCCAGGCATAAAGATAACAGTAAAAACTGAAGAAGTCTGGCTGAACAATCTGTGTTCATATGGAAGAGCATCAAAGGCCTCTATTGATTTTGGCTGAGAAGTAATTTTCTCTCTTCATCCGATTAAGGAGTTCAGCCGATCCCCTCTTCCTCATATGAGCATCTGCTTTTGGAAATTCGCCAATGTTCAGGTCACTCTTTGGAATCACCAATGCTAGAACATGAACGATCACGATAGAGCATAGTCCTCCCCAGTCTCTGGGCAGCATCATGTATGCTCTGGATCCGCAGGCCCAATAGTGATACTTTATCATTACTGTCCCATCTTTCATTCCTGGCACATCAAAGATTTGTCCGCACTGTTGATTCTCTCCAACTTTTATCGTGCCATTGTGTCTTAAACACAGCTCTGCACTAGCCAACGGCAATATCTGCAATGGGCCTCCTTTTGACTTCGACCCACGTCCAAACCTTCGCAAGCCTCGGCCAGAGAGGTTTGCATCCATTTTCCACTAGTTCAGTAACTGGCTTGTGATGACCAGTTACTGCCACAGCTCTGCATACGACTATGCCTTCTTCCAAGCCATCTGGAGAAAGTACAGTTCCCTAGATTCGCATCTTGCCTGTTTCCTTGCAGCTTCAAACGTCTTCATCAGTCTTTCCTTGGCATTTGAGCTTCCTGTTTATTTCCCATCTGAATCCAGCTCCCTTCATGCCAGGTTGTTCATAGCTTATCACATGATTTCTGGTGTGTGCTCTTTCTGTGGTCTTCAAGTCGTGATTCTGGGTCAACGGAATCTCCTTTCTTTTTATATAGCTGTTCATAGTGCCTTATCCACTCAGTTTCCCTGACCATACATGATTGTAGTGCACTCTGCGAACCCTCTTGCTCATTAACTAGCTCCCAAAACTGACGAGTGTTTTTGTTTTGTATTTTTGCAAGCATCAGTTCAGCATCTTGCTGTAGCATGATTGCTCGATGTGACTTCAGCCAGTTTTTATAGGACTGTTTAGCCTTTTTGATGTTAACCAGGATCTCATCGGTATACGGTTTTTCATATGCTCTAATTTTACTTCTTAGCTGCCTTTTTTGTTTCATAATGTCAAGATCAAAGGCATGTTTATTTATATATGTTTGTTTCCTCGCACCTTGAGTTTCAGCGAAGATAGCTAGAAGATGTCGATATTCCACACAGCTGGCTTCCTCTTGATAGGCATGGTTAGTCATTCTCACTTCCTGTTCTTTAATTCTTAATCTATTGCGGCATGGCTCAACTACTATATCATGTTTCCATAATGTTGACTGCTTATGTTGCAAACAATGGAAGCTCAAAAGAACTAAGTTGTGGTCGCTTTCAGTTTTTGGCACCACACAAAGTTCTTTGACATGGATTTGTAGGGCTTCTGAGGCAAAATAATAATCCAGTATTGATTCCTGTTGCTGTCTCTTCCAGGTTGGTTGTGGTGGAACATCACCTGGTGTATTGCCGTTCATCAGATGTAAGTTTCTCAAATCCATTTCAGCACACCATTGTGCCGCCTTAGATGCATTTTCAACGTTTCTTTTTTATGGGGTAGATCTAAGCAGTTGATATTCAAATCTCCGCAGATTAAAATTTTCAGTGCTGCTTCCTGATCATAAATTTGATCTATCGAGTGTGTAATTTGATCTATAAAGATGGCTGAGTCACTGGAGCTGTGTTGCCAGTAGACGTTATATAGGTGTAAATAGTTTTATTCATTCTAATCAGGTCCTTCCAAACTTCCCACTACCTTCTGAATGTAGGGTGATATGTTAATCGCTTTCAGAATTTTATGACCAGACTTCCTTTGCACGAATGTCAACAATCCAGACGATGGACGACCCAATTTCTTTTTGATAGCTGGATTTAAGGCAACTTCATAGCCGTCTACAGTAGGGCACTCAGCCAACCATGTTTCCTGCAAACATGCTATATTCAAATTTCCCAGCCAATTAGTTTGGAGCAGGTGAGCAAAACCACACGTGTTCCAGCATCCAATAGTGCAGTCACTTGAAGATCCCAAGTCCTGACATTAGCTGCGATTTTGAGCAGCCAAGGATGACTCAAGCCAACTCCAGTCAGTGACTTCACTCCAAGGTTGGATTGCGCAGGGCATGGTGTTTTCTCCGCCCGATATAGAGCCTTTGTGAACAATGGTTATTTTAATTGGTTCTCTAGATTCTGATACTTGCGAGATTACTTCTTGACGCTGTAACGTATTCTTGACAATAGGTATTTGATAATTGTGTAAGTTTATTCCAGACTCTTTCTGTCGTATATCAATCTGTTTGAGACCCTGATTTTCCGATCTGCCTCTTTTAGGGTCAACATCAGATGTAAATTGGTTATCTTCCAGGTTGAACTTTACTTGCGATTCTGTAATATCAAGCCTCCAATATGATATTACAAATTATGCGGGAATCAATGTGAAGTTTTACTGCATCGTTTTGATTTTCTTTAAAGAATTCGACTATTTTTATGTCTGTGCCTTTATTAATAATAATTGCATTTCCTGGAGTCCCCTTCCCAGATTTTACCCTGAACAATCTATATGGCCAGTCGAGGCAGATTGGAGCTTGGATTTACCTTTTGAGATGTGGCTTCTAATTTTTGTAGCATTAGCTGGAGCTCAGTCAGTCTGGAATCATTCTTTCAGCAAACCCTCTTTTCAGGTGGCTATTTGGAAATGCATCTTCAAACATGGACTGGCCATCCTCCCAATGGACTTGTCACCCAGGTCCATCTCCCCATAGTCCATAATCCTCTCAATCAATAATGATCTCCTCCTCTGTCCGTTCTGAATGCAATTATATATAACTTTTGCGAAGTACTTAAGAAAAGTACAGACTACGGCAGACATGTTCTAACTAAGCTGCTGGAGTCGGATTGTTCTTCACTTGGCTTTTCGACTGGAGTGCTGCAACCTTTAATTGAAGGGAGGAGAGTTTAAAAGCAACTGTACTAAAGCAAAGTACAGACTACGGCAGACACAGTGGAGATTTGTATGCAGTAACTGAAGTGCAGGTGCCGGTACGCATACTACTGAAGCAGTTTGGTGGTGAGTGGATTTTGCGCAAGGCTCTACGTTTGAACAACCCACGCCCTACAGTGTGACTATGACGGGGCAGTCAGTGTATTCACTGCATTGCAATTCAGCCTCAGTGGAGGTGGGTAGGGGAGGGGGCAACTGATAGTGTACCCAGGGTTGTGACGCCAATTTCTGCCAGTTAACAGGAGTGTACTATACAAGCGGTCGCTAGTAAGAGTCAGCGTATGGGAGCGGGAGCATCAGAAGATGCATCGGTTATGGAGACTCTCCATAATTTGGGAGCCCTGTGCATAGCAGTAGTAACTCATTCTGCCTTACTTTCCGTTCCTCAAAATGCTACAGCCAGCTTGGATTCTGTGAATGCTGCCTCTCACAGTGAAGGGAGGAAAAGTAAAGTTAATGTAAAACACATGTAACAGTCATTGATGATTCTGGTTGCTGGTTAGAAAATCACAGATTTCTTCCCATGGTCTGGAACAAGTGTGGCTTGTGAAATCATGTGGCATGCCAGCAGTGGTGAACCTTTCAAAAGTGAATGATATGTTCGATTGAAATTGCAGAGAATCTCTCTTTATTGGATGGGAATGTGGAACAAGGCGGCCTGGGTAATTGTTTTGACAGACTTATGGAAGGGCCGGTGTCTCCCATTCAGGTGGATCCCAGTGTCCTCATGGAGGATGAAGGTGAAGTTAGGACTCCAACTACACTAACTGAGCTGATCACGGACAATAGTGTATCTTCTTCGGATAATGATTTTTCTTAAAATCGTCATGGTGTTCAGCTTCATCATACATTACAGGAAGTTGATCAGAGGATCAGGCTTACGTCCCCAACTATTTGGGCGTTGAACTCAGTATTAAGTGCCTTTGACTTTTATGACATTAGGGACGAGGTGTGGACAAATACGCGAAATTAGAATGAATATGGAAGTGCAGCCACCTCAGGCCTTGGGTAATGTTGACCACTTTAATGACATCAGTACTAAGACTTGCATCGGGTTACAGGAGGCTGTTGGGGGCTGTGATTATGCTCAACATATTGACCCAGACACGGGAAATGGCAATGCAAAACCCAAAAAACGGTCTGATAACAAGTGATTTGGAAGCTGGGAATAATGGTCGTAATAGGCCTATAACTGGGAAATCTTCATATGTGGCTCAGGGGGGAACCACAAGGCAGGGAGTAATCTAGAGTGGGAGGGGATGTGAGAACAGGTTACTGATTGAAAGCCTCTTTAAAGAAGATCATGGATTATGTCTGAATCAATACAATACCTTGGCCTTGTTCTCCGAGGTTCCTAACTTGAGATTGATATCCACAAAAGATATTGAACGGGTGGACTTTGTAGACCCGGCGAGAATGGACGGAGCCTTTCTCGACATACACTCTCGATTAGTGTATGATACTATCCTTAGGGAAGGAGTGCACTTGAGACAATTAGACAATTAGGGTTTGACATTTCTGAATTCCCTGTGCCTCAAGTTTTGCTCCCCTTGACTTTATACTTGATGAAAGAAGAGCGATTGTGGTCTCAGAAAGTAATGGTCTTAATAACAATAGGCTAGTCCAACTGGCAAATGATATTGATAGGGTGGAAATGTCTGAACAAAGGAAGTGGTCCTGGTTACGAACAGTCTTGCATGGTTCTGGGAAGCAGCAAAGACTGAGAGCCAATCCAAATCTTTAGCCCAAATCTCAGTTTGGTGACTATTTCTTGGAATACACGGGGCAATGTTAATATATTTACGAATCAAACCCTAGAAAAAAATGTAAGAACTTATGATGTAGTCATACTCCAAGAGACTTGGCTGGTGGATTGTTCCACACTGGATGGGCATGGGGTGGTTTTCCAATTTCCCAGTCCCTCTGGAGGCTTGTTAATTGCTGTGAAGTCTGAAAGGGGATTGAGAGCTTCTAGAGTGTCAGATGCTCAGTTTGGGGCTCTGCTCTTAGAACTATGGTTGGATGATTAAGCCGATGACCACGTCGGTGTGAGACATATACTCTTAGTCAACATTTATTGGCATATGGCTATTAGTACTGTTGAGTGTTTTTTGGACTAATTGTCACGTCTCTTTTCATCTTGAGAATTTAACAATGCGGATGGTTCGGTTTTGTTGGCTGGGGACATAAACTCACAATGAAGTATGTTGGAGTCAGATTTGGATGATTTTGGTTTGGCCTTCTCTTCGGGGATTATCCGCTCTGTAGACTGTAGTAGGGGAAAGTGGTCTGCCTGTATGTCCTCGATGGGCGTGAGAATGCTAAACGGAGCAATTCCAAGAGACATCCCGGGACATGTTACTTGGCACAGAGGGTTTAGTTGCTCCACCTTGGACTATATGTAGAAGTAAGAGTTCCTGTTTGAGAGGTGTTTCCGCTTGCAAGTTATTACGACGTCTGAGTGATCATGCAATGCTCTGTGCTGAGTTTAAAATGCATAGAAGTCCATCTGACAATGGTGCCCCGGTTGATCTGGTGGTTAACACTGGTAAATCCAGAGTTAAGGGAAAAGATGTGCTCATTAGACACTTTAATAGAGAGGTAGAGCTATTCTTCAGTCAAGGTACGTTTGAATGGAAACTTTACTTTTAAATATGGAATTAGGAGAGTACAATGGCTGAATTGACAAAGGAGTTTATTGAAGGAAATGCGGGAGCGCCGGCACTATGAAGTCACGATATAAAAATTGGCTACGGCAACATTGTGCTTTGGTGCTGCAAAGATATGCCGAATGTATGATGTTGATCTTAAATATAGGAAGGTTAGCGAGTTTTGGGCTTTGTACTCAGATAATATCAGTAAAAATGTGACCTCACAGGGTGAGCCTCAGGTGAACACTCAAAATTGGGACTTGGATGTGAGTGCAGTGGCAATTCAGGAGGTAATTAAGCACATTAGTGACTCGCGGGCCCCTGGTCCAAACTCCCTTTCTAATAAGTTGTTTAAGGGAGATTTGGATACTTGAGTGTCCACTACGTCTATTCTTTTTTGAGAAATTGTACCCTGGGGTGCAAGGACCGAACCTAAGAATTATCATCCAATTTCGATCATGGATGCATACATTAACGTCTTTGTATCCCTCTTGTTGCCCCATTTGGAGAAATGGGCTTTGGATGTGGGTAGACAGGGTTTAGGAAGGGCAACAGTACCTTGATCAATGGATTCTTGTAAAAAATCAACAGGAACTAGCCTGGTCAAAGGGTTACTCTTCCATATATGTGGCCTCAATAGACCTTTCGGCTGCCTTCGATTGGGTAAATCTATCCCATCTTTGGCCAAAATTGGCAAAATGGGGAATCCCGGCCGGGCTTCTAAGCCTTATAATGGGTATTTATGAAGATGTGTGCATCCAAGTCCGACTATATAAAGAAGGATTACTTTCACAGAAAATTGCTAGTAGATCTGGATTAAGGTAGGGATTTTTGTCTCCCTGTCTTTTTAACATTTATGTTTCGGACATTGGGGAGTACATTAATCCTGCAACTTGTGTTTCTCCTAAAGTGGGATTGAAGCATCTAACATGGTTGGAATACGCTTATGATTTAGTACTATTCGATTGCACTCCCATAGGTCTTCAACAGCTACTAAGGGCTTTCTCTGATATTGCTAAAGAGAATTTTTGGAGTATTAATCATGGTAAAACAACAATCTTGCAACTTTCAGGCAGTTGTAAAAAGGCTGCAATTAGTTGGTCCCTAAATAAAGATTCTTTATCAGTTGATGGTATTATTTATTTGGGTTTCTCGATTTATTGTCAGCCTCAGAAAACCAAGATTATTAAAATCTTGGGTCACAAAGCACAGATTTTAGCGAATCAAATGAAGAAAGTAAATAACAAATATGGTAGATACACTTTGAGCCCACTGGTAAATTTCTATGAAGGTAAAGCCGTTCCAAAAATCATATATGGGGTAGGATTGTTGCGCCCTTGGACATTGGAATTTTTGGACAAACTAGAAGCTTTGATATAGCGCAAGGTCCCTAGAGTTCAAAAGGCTGCGCCTGTGGCTGCTCTTCGGTACAAACTAGTGCTGAAGTCGCTTAGGGTTCCTGCTATTTGGAGGGCCTTGTTGTTATCAGAGTATACATTTTCCCAACAAAAGCTCCCTGTATGACGCTGTGTAAGGTAATGAGATCAGAAGATAATGGTACTTTGACTGTTTGAACAATACCCCTTACAATGTGGGAAAATATGGATGATTTAGGGGAGAATCCCAGAGGAGTCTAGTATGCCCTGCATCGGCTGCATGGGTGTAAAACAGTTGATACATTTCATGGCTATGCTTCGCGCAGGCATTTGAGTCATGAGCACAATAAACTGGGAGCTGTGGCACAATACTTGAATATTTTTCCTAACCACCTCTGGAGAGAGAATTTTGCACATTTTTTAGGTGGAATCTATTTTACACAAGGGAAGTTTTATTTGGAAGAAAATGGATTCCATCAGAAACAATGTATTGTTGTTTTTGCAATGTGGTTAATGAATTAGAAACCACTACGCATTTGTTAGTTCACTGCAAAGCTTTGAATCTGCAGTGTACTTCACACTTAAGAATGTTTTTAAAAATTCAGTTGATTGGGATTTGTTTTGGTTCAGCTGTCGTGTGGGCCGCTCTTTGTCTATTTGCTTAGCGGTTTTAAGATTTAAAACAAATTAAATCTAACTATCTCTTGGGATGTAGGTCTTGTGTAGGAACATTTATGAATGGGTGGGAATTTGTTTAATTTTTTTGTATTTAAAAAAGGTTTTGTAATGAAATTATAAATTGTGAATTGTAAGTATTATGTGTAGGCTGAGACATTTCTTTTAGCTATAAACAATAACACAAATATATATATATATGTCTATCTAGGTCCACTTTTGCCTTGTGACAGAGGTGTGATTTCCCCAGTCCCAAAAGTGGGAGGAAAACCCACTTGTATTGAAAAAAAGCCTATCTAATTTCTGAGTAAGATATGCAAAATTAATAATAAAGAATATTTTTATATTCTGTGCATCTAGGTTCACAATTAGACACATAAAAGATCGATATGATAAAACTGGGTACAGTTACATGTGTTATAATTTTTTCCTGATTCAAATCGTGGCGTAGTATATATTTTTGAGAGACAAAATCGTGTGTCGCCACACGATAGCCCCATATGCACTCCTAGGAAACCTAGATTCCTAAAACTGTGTTGCGTGGGTCTATAGTCCTGCGAGCCCTATAAATAGGGAATAGTCAGGAATATAGATTGGGTCATAAATATACATAGGTATGTTATACTTAAGATTTCACATTCAGTAGCCTCAAGAGGAGGGTAAAGCAAATTGTTCGATTTTGTATAGCAAATATAAATATATAAGTTTAACTTCACCAAGCACGAGAAGATCCATATCAGAAATAAAACATGTTTTTAATTCGAATGATCAAGTGATTTTTCTTTAAACAAATTTTATACAATTCTGACATATAACATGTGTGTCCGATATACAGAAAATCGTGTTTAAGAACCAAATTAACATCTTTTTGTCAAACAAATAAACTTCACTTAGCGTCAGTTTCAACATGGATATGCCAAAACAATAATTGTGTCAATGAGAAAACATTTCATACAAATCTAAAGCAAATCTCATGACTAGTGTTCACAACATCCACACTTAGTCATGTAGGAGGGCCTTTGATTCAAATGTAAATTGTCCCAAATAGCACCATATAGTTCATTATGTTGCCAACGCGTTTCGGACTAGACATAAGTCCATCATCAGGGCTGGGATTGCTATTGGTTCCGACTGATCAACGTACTCAAAATGTAGGTTCCTAGGGTAAAGTATAAAGGGAGATTGCTATCATTTCAATGTAGGAGCCAAATGACATAATAAAAAAGTCAAGTCAAATACCACGAACCTTCTGTTCCACAGTGAGAATTTCTCATTGAAGTTTAACCGTACCAAGATGTAGTTGCACACTGGAGCACGGTGCAGATGCGTGACAGATGATTAGAATCCAGAAGCTGTAGAATGTTTATGGGATATTGTAATACACTGTACCTCACCATGTAACCTGCATAGCTGTTATTTCATATATCAAAAAATGCACTGGTAAGTGTATATCATCACAGCCACAGGCCATGCTGAGGTCGCCACTCTTGTTGTCTCCAAGAGGCGATCCGAATTCTCAAGAGGGAATTTCTTTGTTTATTATTTTAGAAACAAGGTAGTTCACAAGTTCCAAAAGATGCCCTAACTATCTGGGTGAGAGCATCTATTAAACGTTACTCAGAAAGGCAACGCAGAATACACTACCGATAGGGTGAAAAAAGCAAAAGCTATGTATAAATATGACAAGTCCGCCATGAGGGTGGAGGCATTGAAAAGTTAATGTTAACACCAAAGGATACTGCAGGAAGCAGCCGTTGCGGAGGACAATCGGTTACATTCTAAAAGCTTTGGGGGGCATGGGCTGTGACCATACATCAATCCTAATACCACATACGTATGTAGCGGTTTAAAGTTCTAAAGCCTCATCTTACCTCGCCATGAAAGACGCTGGAGTAAGCCATCCGCCGCGAATGCGCGGCGCTGTGTTACGGGACTTATGGTTTCGATAGAAACCTGACGCATGCGTATTGATGCAGAATTCCGCCATCTTGGTGTGGGATTCCGTTGAAAAAAGTTATAACTCTAATGTTTGCTACTTTCCACATGGATGTCCGCGGTGCGGTCCATCCGCAATCATTGACCAAACATCAAGGCCAGGGTTTTGTTATTTATTTACTGGACCAAGGAGTGGCCCAATCAGGGGTCGAAGAGCATACCTCATATGTATGCTGACGTGGGAGAAGTGCAGATAATGACTGCTCAGGCCCCCATGTCAGCCAGTGTTAATTCAGTTAGAATAAAAGGGCTTGATCTAGATTCCTCAACAGGGAAGATGGGGATGATTGCAGACCATGTCTGCTCCGGCCCCCATGTACTCAACGTTGGGGTCATCCTAGATCAGAGGTGTCTACAGGTTCATGGAGATAGCCTACCTATTAGAGCAAACTTATAAGAATCATAAATATTCACACAATACACGAGTCCCCCATAGGATACAGGGTACTTGTTGACTAAATTGGGTTGGCAGTGTCAGGCCTGTTTACCTGTCAGCAAAAACAATTCATCATTTACAATTGACACTCACGGGGCCTCATTACAAGGTATGCCGGTAAGGCAAAAACGATGCCGGTATGATACCGGCATCGTTTACCGTCCCGTTGCATTCCGACCTGCAAACCCGGTATTAGCGGCACACTAAACAACGGTGCTGCTAATAGCGGCATAGGCGCATACACGCGTCCCTTCGGGGAGCAAATACCGGCATGCCGGTAATAGGGGGTAATTCCAACCCACACATACATGCGAATACCGGCATCGGTAATCACGGGCTGCACGATTCCGGCAAAACAGGCATCGCGGACCACCCGCACAAAGCAAGCAAGATACAAGGCAGCTGCCACAGGTGCACACAATCCCCACAGGTGGAGTCAAAGGAGGCTGTGCCAGTATAAACTGAGCACACCCACACACACGACCCCCTCCCACAGGTGTAGGCAATGTAGAGTTGCCCAGTACAAAAGGAGCACAACTAAACACCACACTCCTTCCTACACCAAAATGCTACCACTAGCATTTGCAATCATGGCGCAGGAGGACATGGCTATACTGATACAACTACAGCAACAACTGCAACAACAACAACTACAGCAGCAAGAACAGCACAGAGGAGACACAGGAGGAGAAGGGAGGGTGAGACAGGCCCAGCCATTACCACCAGCGCAGCCACCAGAGCCTCGTAGGCAGCCAGCAATCCCTCGCACCAGACCCAGCCCATTCAACCTAACCCCTGAGCAGATCCACACCCTGTACCGGTTGGACCGTGACACCATCACCACCATAGTGGACATGATACAAAACGACATTGTCAGCCACATACAAATACTCACTGCCATCCCCCCACTACTAAAGGTGGTGTCTGTGCTACACTTCCTGGCCACAGGCACGTACCAACACACAGTGGGCCAGCTGCATGGCATTTCACAACCACTATTCTCACACATGCTGAACCAAGTGCTGGATGCCCTCCTGAAGCCCGCAAGCACCCATATATCCCTACCACGGACTGGCCAGGAGATAGCTGAAACCAAAGTAGGCTTCCATGCATTGGCAGGCATGCCCAATTGTGCCGGTGTCATCGACTGAGCCCATGTGGAATTGGTATTCCCCCATGGCATAGAGGCGGTGTACCGCAATCGCAAGCAATACCACTCCATCAATGTGCAAATGGTATGTGACTCCAGCAAGATCATCACCCATTGCTGCGCCCGATATCCCGGATCCACACACGATGCCATGCTACTGCGCAACTGCACGCTACCCCGTCACATGGAGCGACATGCTGGACCACGTGCCTGGCTGCTTGGTGAGTTGCACAACAGGGCCATGGCCATGCTGATGTGTTTGGATGCAGAAGGGGGGGGGGAGGGCTACTGCACCAGTGTGGGAAAGGAGGGGGGGGGTAAAAGTTCACCTGGGTGGCAATAGCCAGTGAGTGGAGAATGCATGCAGAGCTAAACACTCCTCACCTGAACCAGCAAAACGGAACAGGAGACATCACTGGGCCACATATCACTAATAATGCATATGGATGACAACAAGTAAGAGGCACAACCAGGGCACCATGGTGATAGCAAGCAATGCATGACTGAATAGGATGGCAACTGTGGCAATGCGGCTAGTGTGACCATGCATAGCAATCAATATGCAGCATGAATTTGAGACTACACATTGTCGCACTACCACAGTACATCTGCCTCAGCATGCAGGATTACACCCTGCATCATCTAGTTAACCCCATCCTGTGTACCATACCTCTGTACAGTATACATTGCATATAGGTGACTATTTTGTACACGTACAGGGACATGTGCATGCTCACACCAAATAGCTGCTGCCATGACTGTGATCCCTGAAGGTGGCAGTTCAGAGTGACACACACCTATTTGTATCTTCTTGCAGGTGATGGAGGATATCCCTTGAGGCCGTGGCTACTTACCCCTGTGCGGAAGCCGCAGAACAGCCATGAAGAGCAGTACAATTGTGTGCACACTCGTACCTGTGTTGTGATTGAGCAGACCTTTGGCCTGTTGAAGGCGCGGTTCCGCTGCCTAAGCAGGTCTGGTGGGGCACTCCTATATAGGCCCGAGAAGGTGGCAAAGATCACCATGGCCTGTGTCATGCTGCACAACGTGCATCCGAAGGAATGTACCACTGCCATCTGACATTGACATGCATGGGCCGGGTGAGGATGAAGGGGATGGAGATGGAGGCGAAGGAGCTCCTCTGCCATTACGTGATGCACGGGATGGCATGCTGTACGCCAAGCACTAATTGACGAATACTTTTGAAACACAGGGACAATGAAAGTAATGTGTCTGCGACACACTGGCTGAATGTGGACATGCACACTTGTTTTGTTAGAACTGCCCCACTGTACACCATCACGCAATAAATGTACATGTACAAAATGAAGTCTCTCCAGCCAATGATTTGCTTTCACACAATGGTGTATTTTCAACAGACGTGATATTGTGAACATAATCCCCTCACAACCCCCAGTAAACTCCCTCACCCACCCCACAAAACCCAAAAATACCCCAGTAAACTCCCTCACCCACCCCACAAACCCCAAATGTCCCCACATGTCCAACAAACAGTGGTCCCTTCACCAACGTACATTTTCAATATGTCATTGCCTGTCCTGTTATTTCTTGGCAATTTTTGGATCTGGGGGTGCCATGGTCAAGCGGCGTGCACTCCTCCGCGTCAAACACAGGGCTCGATTGGGCCGAGGTGGAAGGGGTTGTTGCAGTGGAGGTGTTGATAGTCAGTCCCATGGCTGCCCCAAGGTGTGGGTGCTGCATTTGCGGCAGATTCGCAAGCAGGGCCTGTGTAAGTGACCCCATACACTCCCTAAAGGCACATGTCGATGCCTCCACAGGAGCAGTATTGGCTGCGATGGCCGTGGCAATGTCCCTCATGGCGTCATTCCCAGTGGTTACTTGTTGCTGCATGAGTCCCAGCATGGACTCCTATTGGGCCTCAACCTTTGCCAGGCGAGCCTCGAAAGAGTCAGCTGTAGGAGTACTGGTGGCCGGGGTGGCGGTAGACAGGGTGGTGGCTGGCAGGGTGGTGGATGGCACCTGCGTGGGGCCCACGTCCAGGGCACTGACCTCCTCAAAGATGCCAATGTCAGAGTCTCCAAGGTCCGAGTCATGGAGGCACAGATCGTCCATGCACTCAGACTCTGTAGGGGGGAGGCTGGTAATAGGGCTTGGGGTGGGTGTGCCGGACATGATGTCACCCTCATTATCCACCTCTGTAGACACAACGTCCGCGGTGGCTGGCGGAGCATCAATGGAAACGCCTCCCACTGTTATGGGTGGCAGCTGCTGTTCTGTGGCTGCAGGTGTCCCCTTCAGGGTTACTGCCTTGCGTGGCACACTGCCTGTTGCTCTAGGCAGTTTCTTGAGCTGGGGGGTGGCGGTGGCCCTGGTCCCTTGGCGTGCAGTGGATGTACTTGCACCCCCTGTCCTGCATTCCATCTTCCTTATCGGTGCCTGGGGGATAGAAGAGATGCAGGTCATCAGTGATGGTGTCAAATGGCAGCTATGATGTATTGCGGTGTGATATGTTCATACATTCAGGCATCATTTAATTTCTGGGGTGTGGCATTTGGTGTTCTGAGTGGGCATGTGGGCAATCAATGCATGGCTGGTGGAATGGCATTGGTTTGGTGTCTGTGTGGTGAGTTCCATGGGCATGGTTGGGTCATGTTGCACCTCTGTTGGGATTGGCACTCAGCATGCGTGTGGTGCAGGGTGTGGCACACATTCTTGAATGGATATGTTGATGTAGCCTTGGGACATGCATTGCCTTGCCTAGTCTCACTTCCACATCACTTGTGCCACATCATGGTTTAGTCTACATGGATGTGATGGTACACTCACCTTCCTCTGTGGATGATGCGGCGCCAACCTCCTGGTCTCCAATTCCCTCGATTGATTCAGGGTCTATGAAGGACCTTGCGGTCTCCTCCCATGCCGTCAACTTCACAGGGGAGTCTGGGCCCCCGCCTGTCGCCATTGCGGCCCTCCTATTGTCTGCCAGGATCTTCCTCACCCGGAGGCAGAGGTCATCCCACTGCTCTGGCAGTCACGCCCACTCCTTGGGGTGCTCCCCACTGCCGACACCCTCTGTGCGACCTCCTGCCAGACTCCTTTTTTTTTTGTTTGGGCCGCATGCTTCAGGTCAGTGCTCCTGATTGTATCTGCATGCTGTGCAAGGGTGTTAGCAAGCATGCTTAGTTCTGCATCTGAAAAACGCTGCTTTCTCTTCCTTGGGGTCGACTTCTTGGTAGCCTTAGACATCCTGCTTCTGTTGTGGCACACAACAACACGAAGGAAGTGGTGGTTGTGGAGGATGGCAATGGATTGTGTTTTTAAAGATGGCCGCCGGCCCATATCCCGTTCCTGCGCGATGACGTAATTTCCGGGTCCGTTTTTTGCGAACACGGTAATACCATGCCGGTATTACCGTGCCGGTATTTAGGGGTTGTTATGAGGCGGTTACGCAATGGGCGGGCCCCGCAATGCCGGTATAGGGGGGTTGGTGGCCCTTTACCGGCATGGCGGTATTGCCACTACCGGCATGGGGGAACGCGTGTGCTCGCGCACTCGTAATCGCCCGCTGTTAGCGGGTTCATACAAGCATGGACCCGCACGTTCCGGCATGCCGGTAATGAACCCGCTTTTACCGGGCAACTCGTAATGAGGGCCACAGTCTCGAATCTGCTCACATTTAACATTGACACTCGCAGTTTGAAGTCTGCTCACACTCTTAATGAAGGATAGGAACAGAGGCATTCCTGCCGTTATTAAGACACACACTAATGCGGCCTCCAAAACGTTCACACACTAGATGTATTTGACATACCCCAGGGTCTCAGGTTATACTGAATGCCCAGAGTAAATTGACCTGATGACAAACTAAAGCCATCACCATTTGCCAATCTTTTGTGTAATGCACATCAGACACAACTTGTGTAACAGAGTGACCCCATGAAGGTCTGTAGCCATCAACATCTATCAACCTCTTAGACATAACACATCAAGTCAAACTCATACTTCATGCCCCTAGGGCTAAGGCAGTCAAGTAAGTCAATCCATAAGATTTCCCTTTGCTGGAGTTTCCTAACTATATCGCCACCTCTGGGACCCAGTTTCACTTGTTCGAGTATCACACATTTTAATTGCGCCACGGTGTGTCTGGCTTCTGCAAAATCCATTGCTACAGGGGACTTCTGACTCTTCATGCGAATATTCGATTTGTGTTCCGTCCAACGTGTTTTCACTTTCCTCGTGGTCATGCCCACATAGAAAAAAACACATGGACATTTCAGGCCATAAATGACATTTGTAGAATTGCAAGTGCAGGAGTGCTTTAGCCAAATTGGTTTGCCTGAATGAGGATGTTTAATGCAATTGCCCTTTATTATGTTTACGCAATGCTGGCAATTCAAACAAGGTATTGTACCCTTAAATGCGGTGGTTGCTGTTACTGGGGTCAATATTTCTGCTCTGACAAGACTGTTGCATAACGCTTTATGGTTTCTATACGCAAAGGTTGGTGTCTGTGGAAAAAGTTGTTGTAATTTGGGATCCATTTGCAACATCGGCCAGTGTTTCTGGATTATCTTCTTTATCCTTCTGCCCTGTGTTGAATGTGTAGTTACGTATACAAGCGTTTCCCTGTTTTGGGGTGACTTTGGTGTCAGTAGGGTTTCTCTTTGTATGCTACTGACTCTTTCACATCAGCGATCAATCTACTGTCGTAACCTCTTTCTCTAAATTTAGTTTGCAGTAAAGAAGATTGTTGTGTGTATTCTGTGGATTACGAAATGTTCCGTCTGTACTGGAGAAACTGACTTAATGGGACACTGTCAAGGGTTCTCTGGGGATGAAAGCTTGTAGCTAGGAGCAGACTGTTCCTATCTGTAGTTTTTGTAAAGATCTGTGTTTCTAGTTTCCGTTCTTTCACATAGACTTCAACATCCAAGAAGTGGATACTGGATTTACTAATCATAGTAGTGAATTTTATTCTCGGGTGCATTTGGTTCATCATAAAAAAGAACTCTTGAAGTTCTTCCTCTGGACCAGTGCAGATCCCAAATATGCGTCAATATAATGTGTGTAAAGTGCCAAATGTCTCGACCACCTTGGAGATGTTAATTCATGTTCTAAAAAGAACATGAATATGTTAGCATAGCATGGGGCCATTGCTGCCCCCATGCTGGTTCCAGAAATCTGTAGGAAAAATCTCTCTCCAAACTTAAAAAAGTTGTTCATTAGGAGCAACTTGAGCAGGGTACGGACAAACACCTGGTCTCCTTTACATTCCTCTGATCTTAACAAAAGCCACTCAACGGCTTCTAATCCTGATTCGTTGGCTATGTTCGTGTAAAGAGACGGTAAAGTCCATAGTAAAAAGAATTTCCCACCCAGCAACAAATTGTACATCTTGTAGTTTCTTTAGAAAGTCCATGGTATCATTTAAATATGTGTCTCGACATTGGATCAGAGGCTGCAGGATTTTATCCAAGTAATGGGCCAAAGGCTCCAAAATACTTTCACTGGCAGCGATGATTGGGCGCCCTGGTGGTTTCAATAATCTCTTGTGGATTTTCGGTAATATGTAAAGGACAGGCATGATTGGGTGTTTATTTTCCAGGAATCCGTGAGTTTTCTCAGATATCACTTTCCTCCTTTCAGCCTCGAGTGTTTCCTCGATCAGTGTCATCACTTGTCTCGTTCGGTTGAAAGATATTTCTTGGTATGTCTCCTTGTCGGACAATTGCCTCTCTATTTCTTCTATATTGTCCTCTTTGTCCATTAGGACAAGGGTCCCACCTTTATCTGCAGGTTTGAAGATATTATCGTCTCATTGTTCAACAGGTTCTTTAACGTCTGTCGCTCACGTATTGTAAAGTTACCATATCCCTTGCTTTTTAATTGTAGTTTCTTCAGATCTTGGAGTATGGTCTGCTCAAATGTTGACAAGATGTGGTTCTGAACTGGTGGATTAAAGGAACTCTTGGGGCTGAGTTCCAGGAATTCAGATGATTCACTCAAATCCGATCCTCATCGAGATCCTCGAAGAACAGTTTTAATTTCATCTTCCTTAGTAATCTGAAAAAAGATAATCCTTTCCTGAGGCCTTGCAATTCAAGACGTGAGAGCGTATAGGACGATATGTTGACCACTAAGTCTTCTTCTGTGCCACCTTTCTCTGTGGATTTCTTTTTTTGTCCACGTCTGGTAGGTCCTTTTCTAAAAAACGTGATTACCCAGCAGTCGGTTTTGTCACGTGAACCTGTGGGTTGAGCAGTGTCTGGGGTCATTACAGGATCCAATTCTGTGCTTGAGGCATCAGAAGATGTAGTTTCAGCATGTGGTGTAGGTGATTTAGGTGTCTGTCCTTGGTATAGTTTGCTAGGGCGATGTCCATAATAATCCTGCCATGTATAAACAATTTCCAGTTTATAATCAAGCGTATCACGTATACATTTCCAGATTTTCTTAGTCTCCAATTCCTGCTTGTATCTTTGTAATTTCTGGTTGGTATCCTCAAGTACTTGTTGGAGCGGATCTGCTGAGTAGCACTTAGTGATGGTTTAAGATTAACAATATCTTCATCAAGGGATTTGTGATTCTGTGCTAATTCCTTGTTGGTGAGGAGTATAAGGTCCAAGGAACACTTATTAAGTATCTGGCGCCATCTCTTTACGAAGGATGGATTTTCCTTACACAAAGTAGGTTTAGGGTTAACTCTCAAGCCCCGGGGGATCCTCTGCGCTTTATAGTACTGTGCTAAGGTCGATGCGTGTAGTTTAAGATTGATCTTGCAACGTATTTTCCACTCTAATTGCCTAATGAGTGCCTCTGGTTTTTCTGATGTGGATAATTCGTCACTTGTTAACTTGATCAACGATTGGATGCGTTTTGCTTCTTCTTCGCTGAACACTAGCGTCTCAGCCCTATTGTCGCGGTTTGATCAATTTTACTGAAGGACATATTTGTCCAAGGAGAATAATAAGTTACACTGGATGTGTGCTCTCCCAAATGTGTGGCCGATAAGCAAAAGGTAACAAAAGGGAGGGGTTGGGAGGCACTAGCAGTTCAAATCTAAACAGTCAAGAAGGTAAGGTGACTATGTAAAATTTTCAAACAATGATTTTCATAAAAATTTCAGGTGCAAAGAGGCAAAGGTCACGAGGCCATTCGGGACTAACTAGCAAACTGAGAGACGGAATCGTGTGTCGCCACACGATAGCCCCATATGCACTCCTAGGGAACCTAGATTCCAAAACTGTGTTGCGTGGGTCTATAGTCCTGCGAGCCCTATAAATAGGCAATAGTCAGGGAATAGTCAGGAATATAGATTGGGTCATAAATATACATAGGTATGTTATACTTAAGATTTCACATTCAGTAGCCTCAAGAGGAGGGTAAAGCAACTTGTTCGATTGTGTATAGCAAATATAAATATATAAGCTTAACTTCACCAAACACGAGAAGATCCGTATCAGAAATAAAAAAAATATCATTCTAATGATCAAGTGATTTTTCTTTAGTATATATTTTTGACATATTCTGATAGATATTAACTCGGTCTACAAACTGGCAAAATGTCATGTTGATCAGTGCTTCTGTTGCGTCGCAGCAATTACTTTAATGATCGAACATTTGATTTAAGATTTCCCTCATGTTACTATGAAACAGGTTTTCTATTGTATAGTTGCAGACATTTTCCCTGAAGGTGGCAGTGTCGTTGCTTCATATACATACTGCTTTTGTATACTATTAATATGTTTCAGGGCAGAATGCCCTTTGATGTGCAAAGAGTTTCATGGCATTTCCCTTAACCTGGGCTAATGGAGTTCTTTTAATGGAGCTAAGGCTCAGGCTGGCCTCCAGAACTGCCTCATACTTGACCAAAGACCCTTTTTGTAGGCTCTTCATGTTTTGTGATTGTAAATTCCTAAGCGGGGATAGGCCTGGGAGGTTGGATTCTGTAATGGGGTTCAATTTCTCCATTTAAGCATTTTCAGAACTACCCTTTTCAATCAGCAGGCTCAGGAAGGTCCCTTTGAATTTTGGATGCATACACTCTAAGTGAAATATGTGCATGTTGAAAAAAAGAAATCTGTTGGACATATTACAGATAGTCTTAAAATAGGAAATAGATGCTCTCTCTTAATGCATTATCTCTATACATGATATCCATATTATAAAGACATGTGAAGAAATCCAGGCTGGGTTCTTATGTGTTTGACATATTCCAGGTTGCTTTGGCCTTGCTGTGGTATTTTTACATAAAGAAAGTTCCTGTTTAAATACATTTAATTCCCGAAATGTCATCAGCACCAATAAGGAAATGATTGAAGAAACGTTTTTGAACTGTGATGTTTTGAACTACAAATACATGCAGTACTCAACATTGCCTTCAGCTCTGACAAGTGTGACAGGGCCACTTGCATTGCCCTGTCAGGGGAGGGAGAGGGCAGCCCAAACCATGACCCCCTCTGATGCCTGAGTATGAGAAGATCCCCTCCCAGCCCCTGCTTACCTGATCGGCAGCGTGGAGCAGCAGCCACCACCTGAAGATCCAGCTGCAGCCGGGAGAACAGGTGCAGCTGTAGGGTTGCCACCAGCAAAGCACCAGCAGTACATCATAGGATGCTGCCATCCCTCCCATTGAGAAGGCAGCCCTGGAGCAGAGGAGGTGCCACTAGCTGGCCCAACACATCGGCTGCCTGCGGTAAAAACAGACCAGGAAGAGGCATATGCAGAACCACCTCAAGGGAGGAGCTGGCTCCAGGAGCAATGCTGCGGGGAGTCAATGCTGCAATGTAAACAGGAACGGGGCTACAGCAGACTGCTTCTGTTGGAGTTCGCGCTTAAAGGAGAAACCATGAACCCCACTAAACCACGAGGGTGGTTCATAATGTGCAAAGGCCTCCAAGAAGGTTGTAAGCTCGACCCACTAAACCACCAGGGAGTTATTATAAAGCACAGCCTCCATGTAGGTCGTGTTAGTAAGACTGAACCCACTAACCCACCAGAGCATTATTTATTAAATACTGGCCTAAAAGATGGCCTTTACACAAGGGAACAGCAGTTCCCTATGGAAAAATACATTGACCATGGCCAAGACGCAGCAAGCCATGTTACAAAGGGGGCGGTGTTGAATAGCCCTTAAGAGGCCTCCCTCAATCCCCGCCCCCCTTCCCCTTTCACACATCCTAGAGTCAGGTAAGTCCATTTGACAGGGTAAGAACCAATCATGGGAAGGGGTGGGATATTTAAAGGGTAGTTTGTGAATAGTCTAGTGTGGGTTAGGTTGGTGAGGACAGGAGGTGGAGGGGGACGTCCGAAACACCAGAGGAGAAGAGTTTGGAAGAAGTGTGAAAGTTACTTGGTAGAGGGGTCGTGGAGTGGTTGGCTGTGAGAGTAAGGAGTGAGTGTAGGAGGTGTAAAGTAGGAGTAGGGATGTTAGTTGTATTGGGAGTAGTGGTAGTTGCTAGTTGGTGGTAGTTGGAGTAGCAGAGTAGTAGTGGCAGGGGAGATGTAGACATAGTAATAGGAAGTAGTGAGCGTAGTGGCCATAAACGGTAGACTAGGCAGAGAAAAGATAGCATTGTAGTAGTAGAGGTAGAAGCATGGCAGTGGCCGTAGCAGTAAAGGGGGAGTGTAATGGTAGTGAAAAGTGGTAGTGGTACTAGACAGACCGTAGTAGTGAGAAGCGGTAGTGGAGTAAGGGTAGTCATAAGGGCAGAGAGGTAGTAGTAGGAAGGAGGGAGGTGAGAGGAGGACTCAAGCAGAGCAGTAATACCAATGGGTGGAGTTAGGAAGGCAGAGGGACAGTAGAGTCATGGGAAGAAGAACATTTTAGGACACAGTATAGGAGAGTGTCACATGAGAATGTGAGTGTGCATGCACGCAGGGAGAGGGACTCCATGAGGAAGAAGGTACCGTCCCTATTCCCTTAATAACACTGAGCGGGCGTAGGAGACGGATAGATACAAGGGCCATAGGGAATCAGTTGGCCAACATTTAGGGAGACCTTTGCAGTCCTCCAAGTCAGATGAACAGACAGTAGGGGTAACCTTGCAATAGAACTAAACTTCGCTATGGATAACTGGGCTCGGGAGGAGGGAAAGGCTGTGGCAGTCAAGGAAGAGAGGATGGCTCTAGCACCAACAATACTAAAGATATGTTAGGCTCTAAGGATCTCCCACACAAATCTACAGCCATTCTATCTGTACTAATTAGGAATAAACACCCTTGAACTGACAAACGGCACCAGAGTAGTTATTTGTGGCGGACCCCACCACACAAGCCAGTGTTTAAATATTATATATACATAAAACCTTGGAAATATTATTACACTCATGTCCAAACCTAATTTCATCATGCATGCTTTCAGAGTCCTCCTTCTGCCATAACTGTGATTAAGAGGCATAGATTTCCAACAAATGACATAATTGATGAGTTGTGCCTCTCTTGCTCTTTTGTTTATTATGTATTATGGTCACAGGCATGATTGTAAGAAGTCCTGTGGGGTATGGGCTTGCAACTGCACTTGAGGGATAGGACTCTGTCTAACAAAGTTAGTATAGAAAGTGAACTGAAATTGTGATGGGATCTGTTTTAAGAGGGCCAAACCTCCTATCCCAAATGTCTGATTCCCTTTAAAGCAGCAGTTCTAATAGTGCAGTCTCTTGCTGGGGTAAGGAACTCATGGTGGCAACTGTAAAGACAGACACAAGTGATCACAGTTCAAAGGGGTTTATTAAACTGTATAATGGGTGAGAAAAACACCTAATCTAAACCTAAATCTAAGATGGGAGCAAGCTACGACCATCAAATAATAATATGGCAGTCCTAGTGGCGACTTGTCAAATAAAAAGGGCCTATACTAAAAAAAATGATTGCCAGTCATTACAACTAAATTACAAAGTAGTGTGGGATAATGTTCACAAGAAAAGAAAGAAGTGTTCACCAAATGATAAGTCAGGATGCTAGGGCTGGGGTCTCCCTTGCCCGCGTTTTAGTAAGTACAGGATAAGGCAGGACCTTTGAGCACAGCACAGTCATGGGCCTCGCCAGCACGACGTTACAGTTCCCTTTCAACGATGCCAGGACCTTCTGGGGGCCAAATCTCTTTCTTGCAAAGTCTCTTGCCTTAGAAGTCCTGCGGAACGATAAACAATAAAGAAAACAAAAGTTCCTTTGATAATCCTTCACGTTGGGTGATTGCTCTTCCCCCCTTGGATCTCCCTCAGCCGGGCTCTAATCCTTCTTGTAAAGTTAGCCTCCCTCAATCGGGTTCACTATGGCCTTTCACTCAAAATCATAACATTCAAACAATCTCAATGTCGCATTGAACAACTATCCATTGTGGACATCCCTCAGCTGGTTTCACACTTGTCGTCACAATGTTCATGGGTCTATCCCTCTTCATCCTCAATTCGTAGGCATCCCTCTGTTGGGTTCACATTTGCCAGTTTCACAGTTCAATCAGTTTTCTCCATTGTGTCAAAGACTTTCGAGTGCAAGAGGGGTTTTGCTCGACCACCGTAGGACCACTTTGACACTCCACACTGGCCTCTCCTATGATCTCTTGGTTCTCATAGTTTCATAAAACAATACAATCCACAAAGGCTTCAGTCAGAGTCCTTCAAAAAAAGCGCCGTGCAACGCCTGACCTCTCTGCTTCTGAACCTTCTACTAGGGTTTCTTTAAACATCAGTTACACAAGTTCCTTGTACATCAAGGTTGCTGCCTGCAGCCTTGGGCCCAGCACAGCTTGGTTTTACTATCTGTCTTCTTCGACTCACCGGCTGTGCTGAACTGTCAGGGTTTCATGTCTCGGGAGTCGTGGAAGGCACCACGGCGCAAGTGCTTCCTCCCGCTTTGACCTATCACACCACACGCCAGCTGGACTTCCCGGTCTTCTGATTTCCCTTTTGGAGGCTTCGTGGGTCTGACTTGAAAAGGGCAAGGGCAGTTCTCCCTTCGTCGTCCCTCCAGGTCTCGCTGCCTTTCACCTACCTTTGAACTGCCTGTCCAGTGTAGCTGTTTCCTCGTGTGTTCAGCTTTGCTCAAAGTGTGCTCTCGTGCTCTGCCTTTTATCCCTGTGAGGAAGGGAAAGGGCCGTCAGGTGTGCATAGTTATGGTCAATTGCCTGACCCTTGTGTTGGGACATATCAGGTAAACGGCTCTGGTGTTAGTCCGTTGTCTTTGACGGTGTAGGAAAGTGTTTGTGTCGGAAAAGGGGGTGGTAGAGTTTCAAAGTATCCCACAGGATAGGATGGGGAAAGGGGGCTAGAAGGAAGGGGGTACCGTGTCTTGCCCGTCGGTGTCCCACTTCCACTCCCTGAATACCCCCCATCCAGGTGATCCTCCCCCACTGGTCTACCCCATGAACTGGATCCAATAGCGATGGCTGTGTCCTGGCCACCTGGGTGACAGATATCCGGGGACTAGCGGGTGAGACACCTTCAAGTTTCTCACACTGGCTATTTTCAAGTCACACGGGCACTGGATGTTTATAGTGCCCCAACAAACATCCCTGGCCTACACCTTTGTTTCAGCGTCTTCCTGCGATTGCTTCTTGGCTCAGATATTCTGTGGCTGGGGTTACATTTTAGGATTGTAGACATGGCTACTAGTAAGGTGTGATTCCCCCTTACTTTAGGTGTTACCCAAAAGTATTACCAACAGGAATGTATGCCCATCCTTCTCCAGCCTGGATACATTTCAGACTGAAGTTATTTTTACCCACCTGCAAAGGGTGGTTTTCCTAGGTTGGAGCCCCAAGAGGCTACTGTATACTTTTCCTTGAGCCTACTACAGTCTCTGGTATGTTTTCTTCCCCAGTGTACTGGCCTTTAACTGAGGTCTAGGCCTATAGATTATCTGGCTTGCACCAGGGTATGGACTTACAACCTAAAGCAGGCTAACAAAAAACCTTCCCTACTTTTGGTTTCCCTGGCCACTGCCACGAAAGCCAGCATCTTGGCAACAGCCCCCAGTACGGCCCTTGACAATATGCAGCAAGGGATTAGCTGCAACCTCAGCATTCTGCTTGCCTCTTTCTTCCAAACTCTCACTCAATAGTCTGTCTTCTTTTAATTTGACTTGTCCCTCACAAGTGTCACAACAATATCAGTGATGGGCTAGGTTTTTTCCTTGTTATTCTCGGTCATAGTGTTGGTTGTAGCCCGGGTCTTGCCACTTCCCTATTTGTTCTCTAGTCTCATTGTATCTAATGTCAGCCAATTCTAGTTCTGATAAGACCTTGGCTCTTTGGCTTTTCCAATTCCTTAGCTGAAATATATTCTGTTTTAATTCAATTGTTTTTGTAACTGCAACACTGAATTGAAAACTGCTATATACGTAGTGGAACATTCATTCTTTATTCAATCCATATGTATCTATGAGGTATATATGTATATGTTGGAGCGTGCCGCGCAATCTATTTACTATAGGCATTTGGCTAGCTTCATGATAGCTTTGCTGCTTGCATTTCATTGCATCTGTACACGTTTAAACTAACTAAGTATCTTCATCATTCTTATGGCATTAATCTCCTTATCTTGATCTTAAGATGTCACTTATCCTTGGTACTACTTTATTCTTCATAAATCGTCTGCCTCTCTGGTCTTGTTATCTTCTATATATGGATTTGATTCCATTTCGTATGACGTCACCATTCATCCTGGTCATTCAGTTTCTTTGTTTCATCAGGAATCACATTCAAATGGCCATCATATTGTCTTGGATGTAGGTATGGTTTCCTTAATGGATACTTCACTCCCCATATTCTCTTAAGTATAGGTATTCTTATGGGTACTGCACAGAGTCGTTGCTCTTCTTCTCGGCTTCTGATTGGTGTAGTATATGTCACATATTTTGGTTCATACTTCTCAGGTAATGTAGGTGGGGTAGGTGGAGAAGGGGTACTTAGCTCCTTCTCTACACTCCCCCCACTGGGCGATTTATCGACCACATCGTCTTCTATCCCTAGACATCCTGGTCTAAAGAAGTGCCTCTTAGGGACCCATATCTTTATGACTACCTTCAGGCATCCAGCTGACTTCACATGCTCATCTTTGTTTCATGTCATGAGTGTGCACTATCCACTTGGACTGCAGTAGATCCATCTTCCCACATATTTCCTGTGGTCCTTTGGATACAGGAACTTCATTCCCTTGGGTGTATGGATGCTAGACTTCACAAAGTCCCTGATCTCTTCATCAGTCAAGTCTTTAGGCTTCCATCCTGGTTCAACATCGATCATAATCTTCATCCCTATGGCTTTCTTTGCTGTCTTCTTGCACTGCGAGATTATTATCTTAATCACACAGAATCCAAGCTTTACTAATAATAGCAAGGGTCCCAGAAATTTGAACATATCTGCCATCTATTGTGGAATCCATGAGAAAAGATTTCCAAACCAGCTGTCGTCAGCAATATCTTCTACTTCTTCTATCATCTGGCCATGGAGTTTCGTCAGCATGTTTATGGCCTCTGTCAAAGTTCCATTTTCGTCATCATGAGAAGGTATAAATGTGCAACATGATTCTCCAATTTTGGCACAAACACCTTCATCCATGGCTGTAATCATATCCAGGACGTATCTGTTCTGGAGAGCCATTAGTCTCACAGCTCTCATTTCTTCTCTGATTGCATTGAATCCTTTTATAGTTGTGTTAATTGTCTGCAGCAATTCCCATCTGGTGATTTGTAACCACTTCGTATTTGCTCCAACCTGGATTCTTGGCATTAAGATCATTGTGAACACTGATGAGGTCTGGCTGAACAGTCTGTGTTCATACGGGATGGCATAAAAGGCTTCTATTGATTTAGCAGAGAAGTAGTTGTATCTCCTTGTTCGACTTATCAGTTCCACAGATCTCCTTTTTCTTAGATGAGCATCTGCTTTTGAAAAACTGTCAATGTTCAGGTCACCTTTAGGAATTACCAATGCAGGAACATGGACATTTATTATTGTGCAAATTCCTCCCCAGTCTTTAGGCAGTCTGATGTAGGTTTTCGATCCACAAGCCCAATAGTGATCCATGATCACTGCTGTTCCATGCACCATTCCTGGTGCATCAAATATTCGTCCACAGTTCTGATTTTCCCCCATTTCTCTTGTACCATTGTTCTTGAAGCAAAACTTAGAACTTTCTAATGATACTATCTGCAATGGTCCACCCCTGTCTTCGACCCATGTCAGTAGTTTAGCAAGTCTTGGCCATAATGGCTTGCATCCATTCTGTACTATATCAATAGTAGGTTGGTAACGGCCAATAACTACCCATGCTCTGCAGATCACCACTCCTTTTTCCCAACCGTCTGGTGATAGTACTGTTCCCCAAATTTGCATTTGTCCTCTGTTCTTGCATCAGCGAGCTTCTGCAGATTTTCCTTTGACATCAAGTTTTTTGTTCACTTCCCATCTAATGCCAGCTCCTTTCACTCCAGGCTTCTCATTTCTGATCATGTGATTTCTCGTATGGGCTCTGTTTCTTGTCTTTATATCGTGTATGTAGTCATCTTCATCTGGATCTGTCTTTTCAGTTACCCATTTAAGAGAAGCATCGCTTCCCATAAATTAACCTCTTGTTTTGCAAAGTGTATGTGCGAAAAGGCAATGAGCTGTCTGGACATCGATTTCAATTGCTATGAAGATCTTTGACTTCCCCATGCTGTATAGCAGGAGTGCACATACAAAGCAGTCTTCATCTGACGTTCTTCTTCCAACTTCTTTCATGTGTTGGTACCATATGTTGTTTCCCAAGTTTTGCTGTGCTGTCTAGATAATCATTCAGTTCATAATTGTGTTCTTGGGTGCTTCTTTTAATTCTCAAAGTCTTCCTGTAGTTCTTCTGGCTGGTTGATTTGCAGGAACATCGATCCGGGTTATCTGTGTAGAAGAAAGATCAGCAAGTCTTTCTTTATCTCTCTGTCTTTTTCTTGCAATGGCTAAGAACGGCCATATAGATTCTGCTATCATCTCTGCACGTGATTGTCTTGTGGGACTTGTGCTTGGGCTTCTTGTCACTGGACCAGGTGTGTCTGCATGCATTATCTGTGCGGGCCCAATCTTTGTCAATCCCTTATTTTGCTTGTTTTGCCGACCCTGTCTCCGGCGTTCAAAAGTAGTGTTTGAAACTAGCACCGTGTGTGATGTATTATTAATAACATCCATTTGAATCTCGGGTATCTGTCAATTTTATTTATGGACGGGAATTACTATGAATGGCCTGGGCTGCTTTATAGTTGCCACGTTTACCTTTTCCTTCTGCTCAGACACATATATAGGAACCTTTTCATCATGTGCTCCTATATAGAAAGCAGTTCGAACTGTCAGTGAAAGCAATATTAGTATGAATACAATACATGTGTAAACAATGGTAAGGTAAGCTTGTAACATCTGCTTCTAGGGCAATGTGAACGTCTGTCCTCTTGGGGAAATAAAAAATTGCTGCTCTGATTGCCCATCTCGATCATTTGATGCTAAGGAAGGAAAAATACTTCTTTAATGACACTGCATTTTTAGATTGCTTCTGGAACTTATCTTCTGCAGCATTTGTCCTCAATCAACTAATTGCTTTCTGGAACCAATTTATCTACCAGTCGCGGTGCAAATGTTCCTTTATCGTGAAAAAAGATGATTTCTGCAAGCTGCTATAAACTCTGCTTCATTAACCAGTTCCCAATCGATACCTCGAATCTGCTTCAGACCAGATGACATTGTAGCTTCCCTGTCAGCATGAACAAAGGTTTAGGTTTTATCACTTCCTCATGCTGTCCCTCGTAGGAAAGTAGGTAGGTTTTCTACACAGCTCTGTGATTTCTATCAGAATAGGCTGCTACCTGGATTATGATACCTTCCAGGATCACATTCAAACTTGTAGTATTTCTTGGGTCCCTAAGAAATGACACCACATCCGTGTGTCTTCCAACGAGATGCGGGTAGTCTTCAATTAAACAAAAGAACACCACACTGACCAGTCTATGTGCTGCGTCGGGTGATAGGGGCATTTCTGTTTTTCTCACTGAACTCGGGCAACTTCAAGAACTCTGCAGTGATGATTATGAGCAATCTTCTATCAATCTTTTTGTTGTCAGTATTACCAAGAAAATCTGGAATGCAGCAAGTTCTCCCCACCAGTGACAGATACGAACGTAATACCAATTTAAAATATGTAAGTATGTGCCTAGAAAGGTCATCACTGGGTAACACCATGAGTAAATTTCGAGCAAGAGCTCTGTATGGACGGAATCAGGATACTGTATTCTTTTCTAATTGCTGTGTCCACGATCAAAGTTTGGCATATCCTTATTCTTATCAAGGCTTAAGTGTGCCTCAGTCCAAAATTAATAACCTTTTTCACTTTTCTTATCAAGGCTTTAAGCATGCCTCAGTCCAAAGTTAATAACCTACTGTGGCTTTCACAAATGCACATTTTCTTTTACTCTGCAACTAGGATGCACAGAGTGTTTGAATGTGTCCTTTTACCCTTTTATTTATAGCTGAAAACAGAATGTCCAAGTTAAGCCGCAGTCCACTAAAAGTTCTTCAAGCTTTCCACTTTTCGGGTTATGCGTCCTTCTTCATCATCATGGATTGTGTCTGCACGTGCTGCAGTTCTTCCCTGATGTTTGTAGCTTCTTCGCGGTGGGGTGTAAGCAGAGGTGTCTCTCCGCAGTAGATCTTTGTGTCGCCCAGGAAGATTCAAGCTCGACTATCCTGCACTTCGACAGAAGATGGCGTGACATCCTTGACAATGAAAGGACTGTGAAAGCGGGGCTCGTCCCACTTTTTCCTTGTGTGATTACGAATCAGAATCTTGTCACCTGGGTAAATTCTTGGACGTAGAAATTCGGGAGTTTGGATTGTTGAAGCATCTCCTTCTATATTCTGTACTGCTGTACACCCTCGTCTCTGCAACTGTCCTGAAATCACAGAAAAACTAGGTGTTAAACAGTTCAAGTAGTTTTGCAATTCAAGTCCTAAAACATCTGACGTTGGCTGAACATCACTTCTAACTCGGGATGGAGGCATTAAAGGCGTTCTCATTCTTCTGCCTGTCACGATCTCGTGCGGCGCAAGATGGTGGTCAGAACCTGGTTGGTTCCGCAATTCATATAATGCCAGTGGTAGGCAGTGGAACCACCCTTTTTTTCAAAGTAAGCTTCAACTTAGCTATTCTTTCCTTTAACAGGCCGTTGAGCTTTTCGCAGATACCATTTCCTTGCAGATGATAAGCCGAAGAAACTTGTGTTTTATTCCGAGCAGTGAAGGGATCTGCTCGAAAACTGTATTAACTATTAACAAAGTGAGGACCATTATCCGATTTCATTACTTCACACACTCCCATCTGGGAAACACTTCCTGCACCAAAAACTTGGCTGCACAGGTAGAGTGTGGGTGCGTACATAGACCTGCCTCTATCCATCTGGAAAAAGGACATACTACAACTAAAAGGTATCTGTATCCATTACAAACTTGTATCATGTCGACATAGTCGATATGCAAGTGCTGAAAAGGGCCATTAGGTCTTGGGATGACCACCCTCACTATGTGTAGTGTATGCCCAGCCGTGAACTGCTGGCAAATAAAACAATTTACCATAAAAAATGCAACATGATCCATTAGGTTTGGTGCAAACCAATCCTCAGCAATGGTTAAAGCAAGATTCTCCCTAGTTGTATGTGCTGGGTAGTGTAGTTGTTCTAGCGCCATCTTTAATAAGGTCATAGGCATTACTGGTTTACCAGTGCTGTCTTGTCGCCACAGTGCTTCAGAGGGGTTTAAAGAATACCCTCTTTGCTTCCACAAGTTCTTTTCTTATTGCAGGGGCTCCCCTTGGAGCTCTACTATCTGTGTTTTAGGCATGTGATTGTATCCCTCATCTACACTTGTCATTACAGTCATTCTTTCATTCACATCAATGGTTTGAACATTCATCATTTCTATATCTGCATTTGCTATGCGCTTGGCTTCAGCGTCTGCTGCTTGATGTCCGCGTGAAATAAAATCTGTCCCTTTCGTGTGAGCTTCGCATTTAACGACTGCTATGCCCACTGGGAGTTGTAGTGCCTTAATGAGCCTATCCAATAAGGCTGCGTGCTGCACTGGCGTGCCGTCCACTCAGAGGTAGCCCCCTCCTTTTCCAGCGCAATAATCCTGTGTGCACCGTCGACGTCAAATAGGCAGAGTCGCTGTACACTGTTACTTCCTGGTCTGCGTGATTCTCGACTGTGAGTATCAATGCCAATAATTCTGCAGCTTGCGCTGAATAATGAGATGGCAATCGAGTGCTTACAAGCACTTGAAATTCTCCATTTGTCAAATGTTTCACTACCGCGCCTGTATATCTTTGTCCATCATTTTGATCGATCCTTGAAGAACTGTCAATGAGGACAATCTCTCCCCCTGCAAGTGCATTCTCCTTTATTCTAGGGAGCTCATCACAGAATTCTTCATAGTTTGCGCAATCGTGTATAGGGTCTCCTTCTGTGATTGGCTCAGCTATAAACATAGCTGGATTCACTATTTTGCATAGGACTATTTTAATCGCTGGAGTCGATATGATTACCTCATAGGCAGAAGCCCTTTGAGTAGTCAACATGCCTTTTGGTTTTTCTAAAATTGCGAATAATGCATGTTCAACAAATAAAGTCATGGAACATCCCATCACTATGGTTGTAGCTTTCTCTATGGCAAACGTGGCAGCTGCTAAACTTTGTTCGCATGGAAAGTGACCTCTCATTACTGAGTCCAAAATTCCACTGTAATATGCAAGGGGTTTGTACCCCAATGTAGTTCTTTGTGTAAGTACTGCTGTCATAAAAGTACCATCTGTATGTGAGAATAAAAATCATTTCTCTGCATAATTGGGAATCCCTAAAACGGGAGCTGTGCAAATGGCTTTTTTCAAGTTCGTCAAACCCTTCTTCCATTGCCTCAGTCCACACGATTTTCTCTTGCGTTGCCTGTGCTTTCTTTAAGGTCTGTAAGAGCGGCCTAGTATACGAGCTGTAGTCAAAGACCCATGCTCTGACATAATTACATAGTCCTAGAAAACTCTGCATCTGTTTTATCGTGTGTGGCTTGGCTGTTTTTAGAATGGACTCCACTCTTTCAGGAGTAACTTTCTTTCCATCATGTGAAATCAATTGGCCTATGCACAACACATCTTGTTGACAATATTGTAACTTTTCTTTATCAACCTTGTATCCTTTGTCAGCAAGTATAATCATTAGCTGAACAGAATCGCGTCTGCACTCTTCCTCTGTAGTGCTGCAAACTAAAATGTCAACTACGTATTGCAGCACAACGCTTCCTAAAATCAATATTGCTGAAGTCCATCTGGAGGACTCTGTTAAAAATCGATGGGGACTCACAGTACCCCTGGGGCATCCTTGTGCTTTTTAATCTCACTTGTCTAAAAGTGAACAATGTCAAATCTTGTGAGTCTTTGTGCAATGGGATTGAGAAAAATGAATGTTTTAAGTCAATCACCGTGAAATATCGTGCATCAACAGGTATATTACATAGAATCGTGGACGGGTTAGGGACTAGAGGGAACTCTGCCTCTACAATCTTGTTTTATTGGGCATACATCTTGAATTAGTCTCCAAGACCCCCCTTTGATTTTTTAATAGGATAAACTGACATATTACATGGTGACTCTGACGCCACTAAGATACCTTGGTCCATAATGGCGGAAATCATCTTGAAAATTCCTTCATCTGCCTCTCGAGACATGGGATATTGCTGTGCTTGAGGTAAAATAGCTCCTGGTTTCAATTTAATCTTTACTTCCCTAACTCCTTTCAGTAAGTCTATGTCATAGGGGCCAGTGGTCCATTATGAAATTGGCACTTTTGCCATATTTTCGTCAAAATATTCAGGATGCTTCTTTGCTAGCATCATTCTCTGCAGGACCTCTCTCTTAATCGCTTTAACCCAATAAGTGATGCACATTTCAAATATCACAAAATAGTCAGATCTGTCATCTCTGAACAAATCTTCATCAGTGATGTGAGTCACATTGCAATTACTGTGCACCATCATCTACCTTTGTCATCAGTTGCACAAAACAAGGCCATATTTCCTCGGACTATAGCTGCTTCTAAGGCTAAGGGGAAAATTCACCCCTCTTCTTCATCTATAGGTATCTGTGGTCTAAACAGAAACTCATCTGGTATTCTCATGGTTCTGCCTACTAGACCTGGCAGCCATGTTAACAAAATGCATATCTCATAATGGAACACTTTGTGTTCCAATGGTATTGCTCTAGGTGCTGTTTGTCCTGCATACGCCCTGATCATTTCGCAAATGTTTAAATAATAATTTAAACATTTAAATAATGCATTCCCGGTGTTGAGCACACTATACCATCGTCTGTAAACGAAATGGTCATATTCATTTTTGTCATTAAATCTCATCCTAATATGTTGACAGGTGTTTGCCTTGAATAAAGCAGTGGCACCTTCATATCACATTCTCCTACAGAGACTGGTAATTCTTCTGTAAAAGGAACTCGACTCATAGCTCCTGAAAAGAGTATTCATCGCATCGCCGGTCATTAAAAATGTGCCCTCCCATATACACAAGCATGTTGCGCCCGTGTCCACTAGGAAGGAGTAAGCTTTGCCGCCTATAATTACGTCTATCCTTGGCTCCTCATGAGGATTCGGCGCAATAGATAGGACTGAACACAACAGGTCTCCCAGTGAGCTGTCCTATTGCGGGTACAGCCTCGCTCCATCACTCGTGAATGGATCTCCTCCATCAACAGTGACATCTCCTATTCTACGCATCATAGGTTGCTCTGTGTTTGTGTTTTTCTGGAGTTGCATAGGAGATTGCTGCAATTGTCCTTGTGATTGATCACCTGTCACTGTGGTTGCAAGCCTTGCTGCACTCTCGGTGCTTACTGCTGCACTGTTTGATCTTGCGCTACTCCATTTCCGCTCTGCTGCGAATATGCAGGTGGATTTGGCATTCCCTGTCTTGAAAACTGAGCATTCTGTACCATCCCTTGGCTTCTGCACATACGAGCTATGTGCCCTGTCATTCCACACGTCCAACTCACAAGCGGTTGTCTTCCCAACTGCCCATTTGCATGTTTTGATTACCATTTTGCATATTCTGAAACTCTTGTTGGTTATTCTGAAAACGTCCCTGATTATTCTGCCAATACCCTTGATTACCTTGCCAACCTCTCCCTTGATATCCCCTTCCTCTTGGAGCATATCCATTATTTGTCTGATCAAACTGTCTTTGGTTATTTACTTGCGGCATAGGTACTGCTTGCTGCGGATTTGATCCACCCATGTTAGTTAATATTGCCCCTTCAATGGCATACTTGGATAACTTTTTCTGCACTAACTTTGCCTATTTGCCTTTTCGTGCATGGTCCTTTTTGGGATTCTTATCCTGCAGGAGTCTGCAAAATGTGCGATGGTCAACTGAATTTCCGACCATGGTTTTGCTTCTATCCCCACTAATTTCTTGAGCTGTTTCTTCACCTGCTCTGGCAGCCCTTGGCATAATATATGATAAAATACAGGTATAGACATTCCCCAAGCCTCACGTGTTTCAAGCGCCCATACGTCTTGAAAATGTTGAATATAAAGCAACGGATCCTCTCCTTCTTTCATTTTTCTTGTCATTATAGCTCCTATATTGGACGTGTCCGGATATAGCACCCAAATCGCTTTCCAAATCGCTGCTCTACAGTTATTAAACAGCGCTCCATCATGTGCAGTGTTGACTGTAGTCACACCAGGGTAACCTGCTCGCGTCCATACATCATCAGCTCTTTCACCAAGTATGGCGATTAGAAGACCTTTAATATCCCCTATTGCTAATGTATTCCCTCTCATAATTTTTTCTAACTCATGTATCAATTTTCCAGCGCCGGAAGTTAAATTTGGGAGTTTACATTTTAAGTTTTTCCTGTCCATATGGGGACATGGTATATACTGTGGCCTGGCTCCTCCTTTTTCTAACAAGGGGAACTGCAATCCTCCAAACTCATTCTCATCTCTCATCATTTGTCTATCTACTGCTGGAGTAATATTCGCACATCGGCAATGACCTTAGCCTGCTTACATAGGGTGGGGATTCCCCCCTCTGACCATGGGGTTGCCCCTTATGTCGGTCTGACTGCGTCAGTGGCTCTGATGCCCTGGACATAGGTAATTTTAAATCTGACCATCTTACTTCTTTATACAAAGGTGGATTTTCTTCTAGCTCACATATAAAACTTCTAACTTTGCTTGAGTAGGTTTCCCTTTCTTCGTCTGATACTTCTTGTGCCCAACTCGTGCAACTCCTCTCATCATCATTTCTTTTTAATGTTAACCTGTCTAAAGACAGCTCCTTCTATCTCGTACTACAGGAGGCTTCCTCCGTGTCATACAACTGAGTACTCTCAAGACGCTCATTTCCTCCCTTCCTTTGTGCTACTTTCTGGGCTTGCATTTCATTGTATACCTTATCGATCATTTCCCCAATGCTTTGCGAGTCAAATTTGTCTTCCAGATTTACTGTAGATGTGCTTGGAAATGGCTCAGACTCAGGAAAGAATTCCTCTGTCTTCCCAGTCTACCCGTGGATTGGGGTCTCTTTCTTCCCTTTCCAAATACTCAAGATTGCATGCTCTGTCTCCTTTTGCGTTCCATGTCATCATCGATTTCTCTGCGCTTTCTCGCCTCTTCTCTTATTCTATCTTCCTCTTTCTTTCTCATATCCCTTTGTTCATTTGTCCTTCGCTTTTCCTCATCCCTTTGCCTTTGTATTCTTTTCTCTCTTATCCTTTCCTGTTCATCGACTTCTATTCTTTTCTCTTTTAGTCTGTCTTTTTCATCGGCTGTTCTTCTTTTATTATCACACTTTCTTTGTTCTTTTGCTCTCTCTTATTTTTTTTAGCTTGCGCATCTTGATATAACTGTTCTCGTCTTTGTCTACCTTTTCTTTTCGCTCCTTCATTTCTCAATCGTTCCTCCCTTTCTTTATCTTTTCTATCTTGTTTGTCTTGGTCTCCCTTTTGTCTTACCTCTTCGATGCCTTTACCATCGACTTTAAGTAAAATCTGACCTCCCAACCACTCGTTCTGTACAAGCGCTATCTCATCAGTTTTATCCTTATCTCCCTTCCATCTCTTTATTTCTCTTCTTGTGTCTAGAGATGTACTTGCTTGATCACCTCTCTCCTTATCGCGTCTCTCCTTGTCCCTCAGGACTTTGGAGGTGATATCTTTCTCCGTGTCTTTCTGGGCCCTCGTCACTACTTTGTGTAGGTGACTCATATGACGGATTTCTATATCCCGTCGCTGCTTTAAGTTCTCTTAATCGATATAACCCTTTGTCTTTCTTAGTCTCGTCTTTTATTTCAGATGGGGCGGACGGAACAGAAGGCTCTTCACCCCCCTCTTTGCATTTATTAAGTATCCAATCGAAAGGAGGCTCCTCCTCCTTTTCGTGTTCATACATTTTCCAAAGTTCTCGACTTGCTAGGCACTTTTCTAACTTTTTTCCTGTGAATGCGGCATGCAAATATGTCGTCATATGCTGTTGAACTGTTCTCGATAATGACCCGCCCTGGGGCCATGAAATAAACATTTTGTCTGTGGTCCTTTTAACCCATTCTAGACTGTACTGTTTAAGTTTAAGCACATGCTTTGGTAGCTGCTTGTAAAGATGCACTAATGGCGTAACTTCTTCCATTTCTAACGTTTACTTCTCTTTTTATTACTACTTCGCTTATGCTTTAGTTAAAGTTTTCAATTTTGTGTTTCAATGAACATACACTTATGAGTGAGCACCAATCGTCCCAAGCTCCATTCCTGTCACAATGCAATTATTTACTTTAATCTTGCTAAAAAACAACCATCAAAGTTTAATCTTAAAATAATCACTTTTCGCGTCTTAACTTTCACATTTCTTTATCACTTAAAACATTTCTTTTTCCACCTCTGACGTCATCACACTTTTCAACCACATAAAACAAAACAGACAGACTTGACCGGCCACATGTGCATGCAACTCACAATCCTTCCCTTAGGACTCGTGTTCCCCTCTACAATTCTTGTTTCGAATGGAACTTAAGCCAATTCCCTTAAGAAAGCCTTTAAACTTAGCTCGTCTCCTATATGCCCCTCATAAAGGGGGCTCTGAATTAAGGCTTCTGCTAGCATTCTTTAAAATCTAGTAACAGGGCATATCCTTAAAGTGTGGCTACACCTCACGACTATTTTCCTCATATATTACTTGGCAACACTCAAGTCAATATCTTTTCCACATATACATATATTTTACGCTCTTACTCTTGCATTATATTTTATCCCGCCTCCCTCTGTTACTCTCCGGTATTTACTACGTATGAATCCCTTTTGCCACTCTCTTTGGTCTTATTCACTCACCGTTTGCATGTTTTCGTCTTCGGACCCTCAGGATCACCGCCTTCTTTACCGCCTCTTCGAGCTGCTTTCCGATACGCTTCGCTTAGATGTGAGTGGGGTTCCTATATGAAAATAGGGTTCCCGTCACATCCCTACTTGCAAGATTTGTGTCCTGTTCTAACCACAATCTACGGGGAGCTTCACGTCCTGGCAGCCGAATGGCAAAGGTCGTGCGATATTGCAGAGACCCTAAAGTTACTCATGTCGACGGCCAATGGTGTTTTATCTAACCATCCTCTGCTACCAAATGAACTGGAGACTTCCAGCCCTTTAAGATGAGTAGCAATACCCTGGAGATGGATGGGGATGCAGATTTCAATCAAACATCAATAATTCAGACGACAGAAATAGCCTGGCAAAAGGTTTGTCTGTTTTAATGCAAGTAACTAAAACAGGGAGTACAACAAACATCAGCAATTGCGCAATACTCAACTCTCAATCATTTCATTAAAAAGCTGGGTTCCTAAACCCTAAATTGGTCATAGCTGATGTGCTGACCTGCGTCATTACCAATGTCATCCTGCGTGGCAAACTTCTAAAACCTATCTGGAAGCGGGATTGGCTCTAAGTGAATAACTAAACATAGGTGTTATATCTGTATAGAGTAACAGAGAGAAATAATTGGATATTTAACATCAGGTGGGGCAACTAAGCCCTCCCTTCAAAATGGCCACTATGAACGTCACTAAATGTATGACGTCCCATTGGCTACACAAACTATAGGACCCCCAACTACGTGGTCCTCTACAATTGGTTGGCTTCTAACCCCTGTCAATAACTTTCCACCTACGTGAGTAGCATGCAGATTGAACTACCAGGTGCGGGTGAGCTTGTCTTGATACCAGCTTCCCACCAATTAAAAGAACACTCATTCATCATCTCAATGTTTCAGTGTCAATTAGTGTTTGAAGTTGGCCTTGAGTCTGTACTGTGCTCTGAGATTTTTTAAGGAGTATGGGTACTGTCTGGCTTCCGTGCGTAGGTGTGATCTCCTCATGCGTCCAACTTTCTTCCATCACGTGACTAGACACCACGGTTTGAGCTTTTTTCTTGTATTTGATTTTATTCCTCAATAGTCCTTTGATGTCTTTTGTTTTCACTTGACATTCTTGAACAGGAGCTTCTGTTCTTTCACGTTAATTGTATCTAATGTCAACCAATTCTAGTTCTGATAAGACCTTGGCTCTTTAGCTCATCCAACTCCTTAGCTGAAATATATTCTGTTTTAATTTAATTGCTTTTGTTAACTGCAACACTGAATTGAGGCCTTCCTCGTTGCTCAAGACTGCTATATACGTAGTGGAACATTAATTCTTTATTCAATCCATATGTATCTATGAGGCATATGTATATGTTGGCGCTTCCCGCAATCTATTTACTATAGGAATTTGGCTAGCTTCATGATTGCTTTGCTGCTTGCGTTTCATTGCATCTGTACACGTTTAGACTAACAAAGTATGTTCATCATTCTTATGGCATTAATCTCCTTATCTTGATCTTAAGATGTCACTTATCCTTGGTACTACTTTATTCTTCATAAATCGTCTGCCTCTCTGGTCTTGTTATCTTCTATATATGGAGTTGATTCCATTTCGTATGGCGTCACTATTCATCCTGGTCATTCAGTTTCTTTGTTTCATCAGGAATCACATTCAAATGGCCATCATATTGTCTTGGATGTAGGTATGGATTCCTTAATGGATACTTCACTTCCAATCTTCTCTTAAGTATAGGTATTCTTATGGGTACTGCACAGAGTCGTTGCTCTTCTCCTTGCCTGCTGATTGGTGTAGTATATGTCACATACTTTGGTTCATACTTCTCAAGTAATGTAGGTGGGATATTGGAGTAAGGGTACTTGGCTCCTCCTCTACAGGCTTAAGAACTGTTGCTTCCATTTTTAGTTCAGGTGGTTGTGTTCTAGTGGCCCTGTGGCTACACTATCTATCATCTTTTTTCTCAAGTGTAAACATGTTTGTGCAGCTTGCCCAATCTTTTCCTATTTACAGTTGGCTGATGAGATTCATAAACTAAGTGTGGGTAGGCTTGGAGGCTTCATGGTTTCTTCTTAGAATAGCTGGCTTGCTTTTTTTATAATGTTATGGATAAGTGCATTCCAGTTATTGTTATCCATAAACCAACCACAGTCTCTCGGGACTCTTCCCCCTTCATGCCTTCCTCTCATTGTAGATCTCCACATTGGTGCTCCGACACATGAGTCTGAGTAGAGGATCTGCAGGAGCCACCATATACTGCTTCCAGGTGTTCCATCTCAAAGCAGGTTGCTTCTCCTGGCCCCCAGAGCCTCAAGGTGTCTCCTTTGTCCCCCCGTTGCCCTGACAGGTGAATGTCAAAAGGTATGGTGATTTTGAAAGGAAGGCAAATAGTTCGCTAAAACAATCTAAGGCAACGAGAGCCACTGTAAAGTCTTTGAGATTAGTTGCCCCATCCACTTAGTTTTCCATCTCATCTGACCGGAGTGGGTTTTGGGATTGTGCTTTTCATGTCCATTCAACGTCAAAACAAAAGCTCCCCGTGACCTGATGCTCCCCTGTTGCATCAATCACTATTCAAGTTTAACAACTTTCACAGTAATATAATCCAGTTCTTCAAATGTGCATTTAATGAATCCTGTTTGTGGTCTCTCCACCTTTCATTCATGAGGCAGAATGGCCAATACATTTTGGATCACTGCAGTGGGTGGTCTGAGTCGTTGCTTGGACCATCAGCTCCATCATTTTTGACAGGGATCTTTAAGGAAGGCTCTCATAATGCTATACTGTCAAATTGTAAATAGTCATTCCATGTAATGAGTGAACCAAATGCACATTTGAAGAACTGGATTGTATTACAGTTGCATTTGTAAAACTTGAATGGTAATTGATAACATAGTGAAGCATCTGCTAACAAAGAGGTTTTCCTTGACATTGCTTAATGCCCTTGTGATGCATGGGGACTCCAGGCTGCAAAGGGAACTGCGAACAACACATATTTGAATGTTAGTGTCACTCAGCATCACATTTATATGTGTTATTACTTTTGTGCCCACCTCAGGAGAACCTCAGCCTAGATTCAGCAGCAGAGATGTTATGCTCGGCACTCCCAGAGTGAAGGTGTCAATCAAGGAAAGTCTGACACCTCCTTGACTACTTCCAACACCAGCAGGAAAACACACCTTTAATAAGGACTTGATGAAACATCAGACAGTTAAGGGCTGAATCTAAAATGTACTTGAAGTGGTGAAAATAAAGTTGGACTGCTGGGTCCCCAATCCTTTTATCCATGGTTATTGCTTTTTATTTTTGGGAGCCCCCCTCAGATCCCTCTGCAACCTTCAATTTCCACTGGGAGACTTGCCCAAATTGCTGGGTCTTCTGGTCTCCTGCATCATTGTATTCCCCCAACCTATTTTGAGGGTCCGCAATGGTTGCTGAGGATTTGTTAGTTCCTCTGTTTGGGACTCATGCAGGGCAGGTTGTTGATCTGCAGGTCTTTTGGGATCTGCAATAGTGGAATTATCCTGCACATCAACAGAGTCATTTTGGCAACCTTGACCCTGAGTCATTCTGTTGACTGATGCTGTCCTGAAAAGATGGGAAGCACACATGGATCACCATAGGGGACTTTGAGAGACTTTCTCACATCATCCTGTTGGAGTTGAGAGATTTCAGGTGGGACTTGAAGGCTTTTCTGCCCTTGCTTGAGGGGCACGTATATGCAAATCTTGATGGATAATACCACTACCATGTAATAGTGGCAGTGTGGGGACACAGGCCCTGTTTTGTATGGCTATTGAAGTATTTAAAATGATGAGAAATCTGTAGATGGAGGATATAATTTTGAATAACCACATATGTTCGAGATTAAAAATAGAGTTCCGCTCAGATATTCCTCATCTTCCCTCTTGCCTTCCTCTGGAATAAATTGCTTGTAAAGTTTTTTTGTAATGCACATCTCTGAAATGAGAAAGTGGGATGTAGCGAAGGTAATGGGACTTGTGCGGCTCGGTTTACTTACTAAGGATGTAGATGATGTCTGTTAACTATGTGCTGCATGAGACCACAAGTGGCTGTGAGACAACGTGCCGACCAGTTTTCACCTGAGGAATATTTCAGAGGAATCTATAGCAATAATAGTGTATCGATCTGAATATTAGTGAAGGGAAACTACTTTTCCTATTGATGCTACCCATTTTGAGCTGAGGGTATTAGAGTTTCCACACAATTCGTACTATTGTTCTACTTGTGTTTCTCCCATCTTCTGTTTGTACATGCACATTCTCATTACATAGCACATTTTGAATCCACAGTACTTGATGATATGAATTTGATCAATTTTACAGTAAACCAGACATCTTGGGTCAGATTGCTTGCTTGATACACAAAACTGTGTGAATCAGGTTGCACACCAGCATCGTCAAGAGGCTCCCCTCTATTCTGCAGGAGATAAGATGCGGTTGTTTAGAAAATGCTTTCTTGTGGCCTGTCTAAGTTGGATCTGCCCTATGTTGGTCCTTATGCATGGAGAAGGTCCTTAATCCTGCTGCGGTTAGACATTTCTTACCTCTTGGAAGTTGAAACATGCCTTGCATGTTTTTCAATTGAAATCTTTGAGTGGCTCATTGCAATCCCTAGCAACCATTGTGGTTGTTAAACATCAGGAATTTGAGGCTGCTTGTGTCTGTGACTCTCGTATATCCAGTGGTCATCTAAAATATCTGGTTTCCTTCAAAACCTATGAATCAAATGAATGGTCTTGAGAATGTCTGCACTCCTCCTATGGGCCTTTTTTCACTGGGGAGGGGAGAAATACTTTCAATGGCTTCATAACTGTCACTCATTTCCAGGCAGCAGTAGTTCTCTGATGTTCTGTGATCTTTTGCATGGAGCTTTGTTCACGATCAGGTGGTAAGGGTTTGGTGAACTGCGGTCTCTGGTATGTTACTTGATTAGTGTACTGCCAGTTTGCAATCAAGATGGCAGTTTTGCTGGGACACCAGCCTCATCCAAGATGGCACACACTTTGGAAGCCACAGGTCAGCTGCCAAACCAGGATAAGTAACAAACCTTCAGATGCCCAAACAACTCATCTTGGAAATATCCTCCCACGTGGAAGTCTGGTGGTATCCGGTAATATTATCCCCATATATATGGTTGCGATACATGTGGTCGCGAGAAAAAGGCTGTGGCGACTTTATATATGGTGACCGTATATATGGGGGTCAAGGGGAGCATGGGTTGCGGGGGTGTCCCCTGCTCCCTTGAAAAAAAGAAGGGTTTTGGGAGTTGCAGGGGTGTCCCACACATGTTCAATGTGATAATGTCCCTGCAAACCACGGGCATTTTTTTATGACATTTTTGTCAGACGACATTTTTTGCAGGGACATTATCACTTGGAACCAGTCTGGCTTACAGCTTTTTCAGGCACCAGTGTATGCACTGCTGGCACCCATAGCTCTGGACAAGGCTTTGTTGGTGGTGTACGAGTTGACTGTAACCCATTACCTTTGTTCCTTGACTCTAGGAATGACACTGCTTCAATTGTCAGGTTTTGGGCTTTAAACCCTATAGGGATAGTGGGAAGCCGGCATCAGATCCACACTGAGGCTGCAATTGATATCTGGGATGGAATCATGTCAGATGTGTGCAGTTACTGCCAGTCCATGTACCGAAAGGCACTGAGGAAACATGTCACAAAACCTATGCGAATGAGTGTAATCCAGAGCAATAGCCACCTCTCCAAAAGACCCTTATTAAGGCTTAGTGACATTTGACCCTTTAACCCCCTCCCCCCACCCTGAACCCCATGACCCTGAGAGATCTCTGTTCCAGGCAGAAGATTCAGAAGTACAAGAGACCTAAGAGGTCCTGCCCATGAAAATCCCTGTACTCCTTGCACCATTCTTCTTCCTCTGAGACTCTGAAATATGTGTCAGAAGAACACCTACTCTTTTCCAAGTACGGTTCCCTGCCGCCTCCTCTACCCTGGTGCAATGGGAGGAACCTAAGACGAAAATGCTTGATGTTTTGGCTAGGGCCTCAGTGTGCTTAAGGCTCTGACAGTGGAAGTATCCGGGCCAGCTGTGCTGCCTAGAGCTTTCTCTAATCCATTTTAATGTGTTAGGACAACTACGCGTGTATTTCTATTTTTGGACTGGTATATAATACTACTTCCCTTAAGCTTGGCTATCAAGGGGATGCCTGCAGAGGGACATAAGCGGCTGAGCTGTGGGGTGTGAAAACTATACTCGGTGGCCATATTAGATCAGCTCTGAGCATGACACTTGTAGCCAGGAACTGTTGTGAAGGAGATGTTAAGACACTAAAGACTTTTCAGAACTGCATTTGTTAATTGACAATTGAAACACCTGAATCTGTTAAAGAATTGAACTTTGAATCATTCTGACCTAGGTTGGGTGACTGGGTGCCTGTAATAGGCATGGAGCCAGAACCTGGTGAATCAATTTTGGAAGATGCCCAATTAGGGGTTAAAGAAAGACCTGCATAAATGAACCAGGCCCTTCATTTATAGTGCTTTGCAGCAAAGTGTGCTATGGTAAAAGACACCCCATTGTTTTTGGCCTTTATGGACCTGTCCGTATTAGGGGCTGCTCTGGGGGATCCCAAGGGGGGGATGTGCTGCTGGGAGACATGTTGGTTGCTTATTGGAATACATGCATACATAGTTAGGGCTGGAATATAGTGCACATTGGTGGAGATGAACCCCTGATTCATTTGGGCAGCGACATGGTGAAACAAACGTGCAATGCTGTCTAAATAATTCTGGATCATTTAGATACTAATTTCACCAGTCTGGTAGCTTGGTTGGATCAAACTAGAAAGGACCTTAGAGATATTCATTGTATGGACTGGTTTGATATGCCTGATTTCATTGCTGTGTGAGATGAGACATGGGACAAATTACTCCTGACAGCTAGATCCCAGACCTAAAGAGGAATTAATTGGCTAAGTGGAATAAGCGGGGCTCCATGGATCCAATGCTATCAAAGAGGGTGTTAAAAAAAGACACACCATTTTTTTTTTCCCCCAATCAAGATTTGAAACTGACTGGGATTTCGAACTTATTTGATGTTTGTATTTATTGGGTTTTTATAAGACACAGGCAAACTAGTTTCGTAGTGCCCCTAGGGGAGCCCCTTGGGAAATACAATCATTCAGAAGCTCATGGGACATTCACAGGGGTAAAAGTGCAGTGGAAGGGGGCTTGAGGAAAGAGCATGGCACATAAATGCTTACACAAAATCATAGGTGCATACAACCAAGACACAGTGGGGTGCATCAAAACGTGCAACACGCACACCACCAAAGTACAACACAGAAATAGAAGGGGAATAGATCCGAATAAAGGAGGAAGGAAAGGGGAGATAGATAAAACAGAGACAGCAGTAATACGATTATTTATCACTAGCATCCACAACGTTTTCCTGTACAGGAAAGTCTTCAGAGGTATTCAGAAGTTGAGGAGGTTATCCATTTCTCTAATAGCAGCTGGTTAACTGTTCCAAAGGCAGGAGCTTGTGGCTCCAAGGCTTTGGTACCAAGTCTCATTTTCCTAGAAGAAGCAACCAGACCTGACCTAGTTCATGAGGGTCTTCAGTGTCTTGCTGGCAGGTATGTTTTTGCTTTCTTAGGTATGTTGTGCTTGTATTACAGTAGACTCTGTGAATGGTGCAGAGGCTTTTCAAGTTGCACGTTCCAACGGGGAGCCAATGCAGGGATCGAACGCCTGGTGTGATGTCATTTCTGGGTTTGAGGTCCAGGATGAGTCTTCCAGCTCTGTTCTGAATCACCTGAAATTGGTGAGTAAGGTTGTTAGGGGCCCCCAATAAGTGGGTAAGTGCAAGGAGGCTGCGGCATGTAGGGTTACAATTACAGCCCCTAAGTGCGTGGTAAGCCCAGAGGCACTGCAGGGGCAACTGGTCATGGAGGTGCCTGGTACCCAGTGAGACTCTGAAGGTAGCCAGGCAACCAGCCAATCATTCTGAGATATGAAGGTGACAGAGGATTCCTGGCAGTTGAAAACCTTAGGGTAATCTGCATAGGATTGAAAAACAGTCATAAAAGGGGCGTTAACATTGGCCAGAGGTCTAAGGTAGGCAGTAAATATCAATGGCATAGGGTAGATCATTGAGACCCTATGCCAAGATAGGAAAGGACCTGATCTGACTTGAATAAATAGTTTCAACAAGAAAGAGATCAGGTGGAGAGAGCTGATCTTGAGATTCCAAATGTTATTTCCTGCAGCATATGCGAGTTTTGTGGTTAACAGCGTCAACATCCATGAAAGGTCAAGAAGAATGGGAAAAGAACAGCAATTTGAGTTGAGTGATGGCAAGATCTCGTCTTTTATGAATAGTAGTGGCAGTGGCGTAACACAAAATGTGGGGGCCCCCCTGCGAGCCATGCTGAGGGGGCCCCCCAACTCGGCAACAAATCACGGGTTGCGCCACACTCTGGGCCGGCCTAGACTGTCACGCTTGCACAATACGCATGAACGTGCTGCTGAAGGGGTATGCTGCACACTGCACTAGGAAAAAGATATAAATATGTGTTTTAATGCAATATACAGCACACTTTCTGAGATAAATTGGCTATAAAGCCAGAGTGTTTGCAATTGTTTTGTAGGGTAACACAATCCAATGCATGCAAGTCACCAACAGTGCACAGGAACATTAATGCTTCCAACTGGCTGCACAATGTAGACCAGTGTAAACACGTAATAACATTATAGTACAGAATGCCAGGCCACATTTAGACATACCTAGACTGTTTTCAGCAAAATGCCAGTCAAAGCAATAACACTCATCAAGAAGAGAGCACACAATAAAGCATGTGTCTCCATGGCCTCGAACAACACGGCCAAACTCTTTAAAATCTGCAAGGAACTGGTCAATCCTGTTGTTGTCTATACCTCTTCTGTTCCCTCCCATGCCCTCTGTACAGCTCTGGCCTCTCATTTCTCTGCTAAATCTCAGGACATCCTGTCCTCTATGTCCTCTTCCTCTCTTGGCCCATTTTGGCCATCTCTTCTCTCCTCCTCCTTTTTCCTCTTTCTCTCTGACAACACCTGACGAGGTTTCTAGACAAGTCCGATCTATGAAAGTGTCGTCCAAACAGGTGCTCCGCTGCTCCTCCAGAACCATCAAAGCCCATATTGACACCCTCGCTCCAGCCTTGGCCTATTTCTGTAATCACTCTTTCGCCACTGCAATGTTCCCCTCTCCCTTTGAGCACTCCCTTGTGCACCCACTCCTCAAGAAGCAGTCTGCTGATCCTACCTGCTGGAAAACTATCGCTCAATCTCCACCTTTCCTGAGCAAACTCTTGGAAAAGCTTGCCATCTCCCAGCTTACTCTCCACACTGAATCTGTTGGTTGTCTCCATGACCATCAGTCTGGCTTCAGAGCTGCCAGAGGCATGGAAACTGCTCTCCTTAACACCTGTGCTGCTCTCTAACCTTGATTCCAGCATTCCTTCTATTCTCATCCTTCATCTTTCCTCTGCTTTCGACAGGGTCAACATCGCCATCCTGATCAATCGACTCTGTGAGAACCTGGGCATCACAGATCAGACCCTAGAGTGACTGACCTACTTCCACTTGGACCGCCACTCCGCTCCCAGGTCGATCGTGGTCCCATTCTCTCCGCCACCTCTCTCTACCTGTGGCATTCCCCAGGGCTCTATCCTCTCACGCTGGTTTTTCAACCTCTACTTGGCCACTTTGGCCTCCCTGATCTCTACCTTATCCTCTAACTTTCAGTGTTGTGCGGATGACTCAGCTTTCCTTCAGGCTCCCCTCATCCTCCTCTCCTCTCTTGCTCATTCCTGACTGTCTATCCACGATTCAGGATTGGTGCGCCTCCAACAATCTCTGCCTTAATGCCAGTAAGACAGAGATCCTTCTCATTGGGACCCTTGCCACTGTGTTTCCTCTCTCACTATAGCAGACCACCTTGGGCCCTCTTCCTTTGCCTTCCTGCGAGGCAAAAAACCTTGGTGTCATCTTCAACGCCACACTCTCTTTCTCTCCTAACATCTCGGACATCACCAAGAAGTCCCACTACCAGCTGCTCCTCCTCAAAGGGACTCTTCCCTTTCTCACTCTCCACCAGAAGCTCACTGTCTCTAAGCTGGACTACTGCAACAGCCACTTTCTCAATCTGTCTTCCTCTAGTCTCCTTCATCTGCAAATAATCCAGAACAGGACTGCAAGACTTAGCCTTGGCCTCAAGCCCTGGGATTGTATTTCTCCAGCCCTGACATCTCTCCACTGGCTGCAAGGATCAAGTTCAAGAACCTTTGCATTGCCCACAAGGATTTCTGGGGCCAGTGCCAACACTAAATCCAATGCTCTCTTCCAAAATACCTTCTTTCTCTAACCCTTCACTCAGCTACCTCCAACTCTCTAAGGCTTAGACATTTCTCCAGGCAGAGAGTGGGGGTAGACCTCTCTCCTCTGCTGGTGCCTCCAACTGGAATGGCCTCCCTGCCCCTCTCAAACTTGAGGCGGACAACCTGAAGTTTCGGAAGCAGCTAAAAGCTTTCCTCTTCTCTGCTGCTTTCGCTCTCTCTCCCCCCCCTGCTGACCTACCTGACCTACATGTCTGCTGTACTGACTGGCTGCTTGGCTACCCTCAGAGTCTCTCTGAGTCCAGGCTCTTTCTTGATTGGTCACCCTTGCACTGCCTCCGGGCCTACCATGCACTTAGGGGCTGTAACTGTAACCCTGCAGTCCATTGTTCTCCTTGCACAACCAATAGCTGCTCTGCCCTGGCTGCACTTACTGAGAGCATTGCTGCCCTGTTTTCCCCTCCCCTCTCACTTGCACTTCCCTGCTCCCTTTTCCCTTGCACTTCTCGTTCTCACAATGACACAAGGCCTAGTGAGATCGTTTGTCTTGTCCTCCCTCTATCATCCCTCCCTTGTGTACACTTGTGTACAGGCGCATTATAAATGACTTGAATCACATCATATAATTTTATCACAGATGCCCAGAAAAATATACAATGCCGCAGTAAGAAATGGCTAGACTGGCAGCACCCAAATGCCAATCTAGCCAGGTAATTAAAGTTAGCAGGACTACTTTATCAGAAATGTCCAGTTAAAAGAAAGTCATACCAAACTGAGGAATGACTAGACTGGCTAAATCAAAATGCCTCTCTAGCCACTAATACCACATATCATGCCTGCTTAGCCTGGACATGGACAACCATTATGATTTATCACACAATCCTGCCCCCCCACACATCCACTCTCCCTCCCACCCACCACCTCAACCTCCACAATCAGCTCCTTGGCCCAGAATTACCTCTGCGTCCCTCTTCCTTGTCCCAGAGCTTTCGTATGGGGCTCCTTGCCTCATAGGTAAGTACTGGGATGAGGAACAGTGGGACTAGGAGTGATGAAGATTACAGGTAGCTAAATCAGGCATTACCTCCATGTACCTCTACCTCTTACCAGTACTTTTGTATGAGGCAGAGTGCCTCAAACACACGTACTGCCTCGTATATAAGTACTGGGACGAGGAAGAATAGGGCTAGGAGTAAGCAAGGCATTAAACACAAGTAGTAGCGCAACACCATTGAGTTGACTGGGCTTCAGCACTACCCCCCCTGACATTTTGGGCTATATTGACTCAACTTGGCTAACCTTTAGAGCAGTTGCCAGACCGAACAGGACACAGGTTTTTAAACAGCACCTGGTTTTTGCTGTTAACAAGAACCCAGCAATTACCAACGTAAAGCATTTCACTGTTAGTACCTACATTCAAATTCCACATTGTTTAGGCAATTGAAATCGTGATGTGGGTTTAGTACTTGCATGCCAGGGGAGTGATTGGAAGGGTAGAGAGGGAACAGGAGACTTATAGGGGAGAGTTAACTGCTTGTAACATTGAATCTGCACTAGAATAGTCTCATTAAAATGCGTAAATAATTTGGATGCGCCCACACAAATAAGTTTCCCCCTCCCCACTGCATGTGAAGTTAGCGCCTCTCCCAACATTTGAAGGGTTAGCCCCCCCGAAATGAAGGTTTTCTTGTGCCCCTGTACACAAGCACACACACCATTCACCTTATACACACCCAGTCATCCACACATTTAAGTGTGCACCCTTTCACCATACACTCACACAGGTAGCCACCTATACATTTATGTGTGCACCCTTTCACCATGCAGGCACACCCCCACAGCCACCCATACATTTAAGTGTGCACCCTTTCACCATAGACTCATACACGCACACCTCATGGAGTTGAGGGGCGGCCCTATTACTTAAAAAAGAAATTGGGGCTCATTACGGGTCCAGCAGTAACCGTGCCGGTGCTACCGGCGGGTTGCCGCCAGACCCATAAAAAATTACTATGGCCTGACTTCCCGGTGCCACCGTGCTATTTCAAGTCCGGCGGCTGGGAAATCAGGTGCCGGTAATTTCGTTAAACCCTAGACTCCACGGGAATGGGGACACAGAAGCACCTGCACCATTGTTAATGGTGCCGGTGCTTCCGTGACAGGTCTGCCTACCGTGGCTGCTGTGCCTGGCAGGGTTAGACCTGTCGGGCACGGCAGCCCCACCAGGCAGACCTGTAATATGCCGGTCCGGAAACAAAGGTGCCTCTAAGCTTACCAGCACCGTTGTTTCCGGACCGGCATGGTCAGAATGAGCCCCATTGTTTCTTTTTTAAGTCACTATAACTTCATTAAGAAATTATTTCAGTTAAGGACCGAACCATAATCAAAATAATTTCTTTATGATGGCTGAGTGGCTTCAAAAACAAACAATTTCTTTTTGAAGGCATAGGGTTACCCACCCCATGACATGGAGGCCTCCAGCCTAGAGTCTTCCATGTCATGGGGTACGGGGGCCCTCAGACTTCAAAAAGAAAGTTTCTTTTTGTAGTCACTCTGCCTTCATAAAGAAATTATTTCTGTTACAGAAATGTTCTTTATGAATGCAGAGTGAATTTCAAAAGAAACTTTTTTTTTTTTTTTTTTTTTTTTTTTTTTTTTTTTTTTTTACTGGGGCCCCCTCCCAGCCATGTGCTGGTGGGGCCCCCCGCACCGCGGGCCCCCCCGCACCGCGGGGGCCCCTGTTACGCCAGTGAGTAGTGGAGATTCTGTGCTTCTGACTGGTCGAAAACCAAACTAGCGATTGTGCAGTAAGGCATGCGTTTCTGAGAAGCATAGTAGTTGATTTGTAGCCAGTATTGTTTCAATGAAAGGTTTGTTAGCAATGACAAGTAGTAATGTTAGTAATGCCCGAAGACATGAACGAGGAAATAATCCTGCATGCTAATTTGTGTTCGTTATTTATTCTTCTCTATTTTGTGAATTATTTGGGATCAAACTGCGCAATTTTATTGATTTATGGACTCTGAAATTAATGTCTATGCCATACTGTTATGGTTTAGTGTAAAATAACTTCATGGATGCAATTGTTTTAATCCCAAATAAACTAAAACGCCCTAAAAAACAATTTCTTGGAGAACACCAGGGGGCACTTCGAAGCATGGCCGCCTGAGTCAATGCCCCGGCTTCTTCCATCGCGAAAGTGAGGAAACAAGCAGAGCTATGCCACCCCGACACCGGCAACAGGGACTCCAGTGTGGCAGAGGGGGGCCGGAGCCCCTGACAAAATTGCAGGGTTGAGGCATGCAGGGAGGCTGTGGCCGACAGGCTTGCTGGGCCCTGACATTAGAGGGGCCGAGCGCCATGTACCCTGCGGGAAGGCCCCCCGCACACAAAGCGAAACCGCAGGCTGGGCCCAGTGGATCGAGGCAACTGGGAACGCACTGCCTGAGGCCCACTGAACCCCAGGAGAGAGACGAGACTGCAGGGCTGGGTTCAGAAGGACCCCACCACACAGACACCACTGTGTTGAGGGAGGAGCGGCATACCAGTGGATGCGGCTGTCGGGATGTGTGTTGGCAAGCCTCGGACTGCAGAAGGCAGATTGCCTTCTCAGACGGCCCCATGGAGCAGAGGTGCTTTGGTGAGTCAGAGTCCCCGGGGCCTACGAGGTCCCTCGGCAGTGAGTGGGGCACAGCGAGGAGGCAGTGGAAGCGCCCATCCCCCCACCTACCATTTGCGCGTTGCTCTGGGAGACACTGTATTGGGCACAGGGCTGTAGAGGCCTGCGGCTGCACCGCCCACACACATGGACTTGCCCACTACAACAGGAGCGCAGGGCCTGAATCCACTGCTGCTCGCCCAGGTGCAGCCAGGCTCAGTTCACTGAGCAACAGGAGGGCTGAGGGGGTCCTGGGTACCCCAGACCCCGTCAGGTGCATCCTGGCACAACGCCTGCTGCCAGGAGGCTGCAGAGCTATATTAAGGAGGAGACCCCCGGGCGGACTGGTGAACCATGGTGAGGACTTCCGAGCAGGAGGCAGCGAGGGAGCTGCAGCTGTGTGTGGAGCCCTCCAGGTGCGGGCTGGGTGCCCGCCGGAAGGCTATAGTTTGCAGGAATGGGGATCTGATAGCATTGCCCCTTTCCGTGGGGGCCTCCTCTCCGCAAGATACTGCCCCCCTGGCCAGGAGGGCCTGTGCACAGTGCTTTCAGAAGCCACAGCAAGAGAACACAGAAGGGTAGCTACCCTCTTGTGACACCCCATGTGGCAGCTGGCAGAAGGAACAGGACATACAGAGACATAACCCAGTGCCTGTGCCCGGGTACATGCAGACAGGGAGGGACCGCAGGGTGCCGGAGTCGGCACCCAAGGGGAGCACGCTGATGGGAGTGGAAATATCGCATTTCGCCACTAAAGATGACATTGGGAGTATCCTGGCTGAAATTAAGGCACTCTGAAGGTCCTTGGCAGACCTGACAGGAAGGGTAGGAACAGTGGAAAGTAAGGCAGAGAGCCTGGAGAACAATCAGCTCAATGCTGCTATAGTTGAAATGCGACTGGATGCCCGAATGACAGGGCTGGAGCTGCACAAGGAGGAGGTGACCTGGAAAATGGATGACCTCGAGAACATGAATAGGAGAAATACTATCGGCATACTGGGACTGAAGGAAGCCGATGCCAAAACTCCATTACATGTAGAACGCAAGGTGCAAGCCATTGTCAACCACTAATGGTATGGTGTCAGATGGGCCTCCCAGGTGTCAGTTTTCCTCCACGACAGGGCTAGGGTTCTCCCAGTCTCACTCACCCATAGGCATCTGGAAATGCGGGGCACTGCATTAACATCCATGAGTGCACCCAGGCATGTGAGATTTGTTATTGTTAAGATGAGAATCACGGGAATGCTGCGTACCTGTATTTCTGGATGGTCTCGACGGGGCAGCCAGACTGACGAGAAGACTTGGTAACACAAGCAACCAGCCCTTCCTCCACCCTCAATGGGAACTGGGTGGAAGATGGACCGATTCCCAATGCCACAACCAGGTTCCAGAGATGGCAGTTCTGCACAGCGTTGACAGAAGAAGTGGTTGGAGGGAATCCTTGAAGAGGAGTTAAGAGTCCCAAGGTGTGGGAGGCCACACCCGTAGCTGGCAATGGGTGCCGAGGAGTTGAGAGTCCAAAGGTGTGGGAGGCCACACTTGTAGCAGGCAATGGGTGCTGAGGAGTAGAGAGTCCAAAGGTGTGGGAGGCCACACTTGTAGCAGGCAATGGGTGCTGAGGAGTAGAGAGTCCAAAGGTGTGGGAGGCCACACCCGTAGCTGGCAATGGGTGCTGAGAAGTAGGGAGTCCAAAGGTGTGGGAGGCCACCCCCGTAGCTGGCAATGGGTGCTGAGAAGTAGAATCAACGGTGTGGGAGGCCACACCCGTAGCAAGCAGTGGGTGTGGAGGAGTAGAGTCCAATGGTGTAGAAGGCCACACCCGTAGCAGGCAATGGAAGCTGAGAGGTTGTGAATCCAAAATGGCTCAGGAGAAAACTTAGGAAGTTGGCCAGGCCAAAGGAGGGAGAAAGGATGCAGGCAGAGAACCAAGGCAGACAAGAAGGAGAACCAGGAGGAATGAAGCAGGACCGGAGAATAAAGCCAGGAAGGACCCAGGCAACAGGAGGGAAGACCGGCAACGGAGAAGGTAAGGTCTAGAGGAACAAGGGACAAGGTAAGCACTAACTAGTAGCGCGGGAGCAGGCGAGGACACGATCCGGAACAGAACGCGTTGAGACGCGATCTGCTCCCGACCGCGTCTCTCCCTTTATGGGCCGCCGGCGCCTGCGAGGCCTGGAGCGCAAGCCTGATGGGTGCCAGGCGCCGGCGGCCCCAGAATGAGGCTTGAGCAGCAAGCTGCTCCACGCCTCGGCTGCCGCCCCCACGGCGCATGCGCGGAAACCGTAATCGCGGTTCCCGACGCAAGCGCCGCGGAGCTGGCGCCCCTGTCCCTGGAGCTCTTCCCCGGCGCCTCCCCAAACGCGGAAACGCGGGTAGAGGCGCCAGGGAGGGGGAGCGCGAACAGTGAACCCCGGTCTCCTGGTAAGCGTGACACTATACCCCCTCCCAGGAAGATCCGGAGCCCCAGGTTTCCAGGGAAACCGCCGATAGAACTCGCGCACAAGGCGCGGAGCGTGCACATGCCGAGAGGGTTCCCAAGTGCGATCACAGGCCGGGTACCCCTTCCAGTCAACCAGGAAATGGAGCACCCCCCTGCGATAGCGGGCATCACAGATCTCCTGAACCTCGAATTCCGGAACCCCCTGTACCAGGACTGGGGCCGGACAAACACTGGAACGACCATAAGGATCTGCCACATAGGGTTTCAGGAGGGAGACATGAAAAACAGGATGAATGTGCCATGAACGAGGCAGCTGGAGACGAAAAGCTACAGAGGATAGGCGTTTGACAATCCTAAATGGGCCAAAGTATCGGGGAGCCAATTTAACTGGTAGGTTGCGGAGAGGCAGATTCCTAGAGGACAGCCAAACCCTATCACCAACCTGGAAATCGGGTTCCATCCGCCTCCCACGGTCAGCCTGAACCTTCATGCGATCACGAACGGCCGCCAAAGAGGTACGTGCCAATTCATGCTGCTGTTGGATTGTAGAGACCAAGGCGTCAGCGGAAGGAACCGTACTGGTTGGTACAGGGTGGAAAGGGATCAGCTTGGGATGGTGTCCCATAGAACAATGAAAGGGGCTGGTTCCAATGGAAGAATGAAAAGAATTATTGTAGGAGACCTCACCTAGGTCTAAATAGGTACTCCAATTGGTTTGTGTGGCATTAGCAAAACTACGGAGATAGGTTTCCAAGGTCTGATTAGTCCTCTCCGTGAGACCATTGGTTTGTGGATGATAACCCGAGCTTAAAGCTCTATGAATGCCGAGATGACCACAAACCTTACCCCAAAAGGAAGAGAGAAACTGAGACCCTCGATCTGAAATGATCTTCTCAGGAAGACCATGTAAACGGTAGATTTCATGAAGAAAAGCAGTGGCCATCTGGACCGCAGTGGGTATCTTCTTAAAGGGAATGAAATGGGCATACTTTGTAAAACAGTCCACTACGACCATAATACAAGTATGTCCTGCAGAAGGGGGAAGATCGACAATAAAGTCGGTAGCAATGGAGTGCCAAGGGTATGGCGGCAATTCAGTAGGAGAAAGTAGCCCTAAAGGATGTTGTCTGGGAACCTTGGATTGGGCACAGATGGGACAGGCCTGTACATACTTCCGAACCTCCTCAGCCCAGCCAGGCCACCAAAACTGTCGTGATAGTAACTCTTGTGTTGCACGAATCCCACGATGCCCTCCAATGGGGGAATCATGAACTCCATGCAGGATGCCATCGCGAATATCCCCTTTAGGGATGTATAGTCTTTTCCGAAGGAATAAAAGGCCATGACTTTCAGATATAGAGGGTCGTTGAAGCAAGACCGACCTCCAAGGATCTGACCGGGTGGCATCAGATATCGACTTTAAGAGTGGCGATACAGTCGACAGAAAACGATGAGAAGGAATCAGAGGTTGAATCTGACTGGGGCTGTCTTCGTTCTTCTCTCTCTCCAAAGACCGAGACAAGGCATCTGCTCTTACATTCGAGGATCCGGAGATGTAAGTAATATGGAACACAAACGGAGAAAAGAAGAAGGCCCACCGAGCCTGTCTGGGTGTCCGGCATTGCAAAGAGCGTAAATACTGTAGGTTACGGTGATCTGTACGGACCTCAACCGAAAAACGGGCTCCCAACAGATGGTGTCTCCATTCCTCGAAGGCTATCTTGATGGCCAATAGCTCCTTCTCAATTACTGCATAATTCCTCTCACTAGGATTCAGCTTGCGAGAGAAGTAAGCCACGGGATGTTCGACTGACGTAGCAGGATCCTCTTGCAACAATACAGCTCCAACAGCAAAGTCCGAAGCGTCTGCTTCCACGATGAAGGGCAAGTCATCCTGTGGGTGGCGTAAGATTGGGGCAGCCATAAAGGCTGACTTCAGGGCGTTAAAGGCTTGCGAAGCGGAATAATCCCACAGAAAAGTTATCTTGCTGCTTGTCAATCTCGTAAGAGGTGCTGAGAATTCAGAGAAGCGTGGAATAAATTGCCTGTAAAAATTGGCAAATCCCAGAAAGCGTTGCAGAGACCTTACGTCATGTGGCTGTTGCCATTCTTGAATTGCCTTTACCTTCTTGGAATCCATCTCAATACCGGACTGACTTATTACAAACCCTAGGAATTCGATCCTGGATTGATGGAAGGAACACTTCTCCACCTTGACAAACAGGTGATTATGGAGCAGCCGATCGAGGACCTCTCGTACATGACTTACGTGTTCCTCCTTAGATCGGGAAAAGATCAAGATGTCATCCAGATAGATCCAGACAGAGATTCCAATTATGTCCCCAAAGATATGATCCATGAGCCGTTGGAAAATCGCAGGGGCATTGCACAGACCAAAAGGCATAACCCTATATTCGAAATGCCCAAAAGGAGTCTTGAATGCCGTCTTCCATTCGTCTCCACTCTTGATTCGAACCAGATGATATGCCCCTCGAAGATCTAGCTTAGTAAATATCTGAGCCTGATGTAAGGTCTCTAGCTACTTCGAATCAGCGGTAGAGGGTACCGATCCTTGATGGTGATATCATTTAAGAGCCGGTAATCCACACAGGGTCTTAAGGAACCTTCCTTCTTCTTTACAAAAAACAGAGGGAACCCAGCGGGAGACTTGGATGGTACGATGTACCCCTTACTCAAGCAGTCCGATAAGTACTCCTGTAATACTCGTCTCTCTTCCCGAGACAATGCGTACAGCCTGCCATGCGGAATCTCAACTCCCGGAGACAGTTCTATGGCACAATCAAATGATCGATGAGGTGGCAGGGGTATATTACTCGGTTCGGCAAACACTTGTTCGAAGTCAGCATACTCAGGAGGAATCAGCAATGCAGAACAAAGGTGAGTCCCCTTGTCTCGGAGTTCCAGATTAGTTGAAGAAGCCTGAGTCTGGACAGGCAAGCTGCATCCCGAAGTACAAGAGGTGGAGGAGAAGGTCAAGGTATGAGCCCTCCAATTAATGACTGGATTGTGATGCTGGAGCCAAGGTAACCCCAAGACCAACTTGTAGGTAGGTGACCTGATGACGTCCAAAGCAAGCCTCTCCACGTGATTGGCGATCCTGAGTCTTAGTCCGACAGTGTGCAGACGAACTGGTCCAGAGGATAAGGGAGTACCATCAATAACCTCCACAGGAAGGGCTGAGTGTCTGGGCAAAAGAGGGATCTTATGAGTGCTAGCAAACTCCTCATCAATGTAATTGCCCGATGCTCCACTATCCAATAACCCAAATACTTCAAGTGTCCGGCCGGGCAGTTGAATCTGAATCTTCAAGGTTAATAGAACAGCTGGTTGCATGGGAAGAAGAATCGAGCAAAAGGCGGAAAGGTCTGAAAAAGGGGTGAGACCTGTCGTTGCCTCTCCTCCACACGACAGGTCCTCTAGTTTCCCGACTTCTTCTTCTGTGGCCGTAAAGGACACATTCCCAAATAGTGTCCAGCGGCTCCACAATACAGACATAATCGTAATGTTCTTCTCCTCCTTCTTTCTTCCTCTGATAATGGCCCTCTCACGGCACCCAACTGCATGGGTTCTGGTCCAGATTCTGTCGAACCAAAGGCGCCGGCGGGAAGACTGGCCGTTCTGGGAGCGACTCTCTCTAGTCGACGTCTCTCGGTCTTTCGTTCGGTTAGTCTCTGGTCTATGCGAAGCACCTGGTTTATTAAGAGTTGGAGACTTTCAGGTTCAGGGATGTGAAGTAGTTCGTCCTTGTATTCCTCCCTCAACCCCCGGCGAAACAGGGTCTTTTGCGTAACTTCGGGCCATTGCGAATCCGTAGCCAACAGGCGGAAGCGACTGATATATGTTATTATGTCTGAGCTGCCCTGTTTGATGTCCATTAACTGATTCTGCGCTGCGGCAGCCAGGTTTGGTGTCTGAAAGACCTCCAGAAACGCCTTCTCGAAAGCAGCAAAATCGTTAAGAATGGGACTGTTGGTAGCCACAAAAGGTGTCGCCCAAGCTAGGGCGTTTCCAGTTAAGTTTCCCAAGATATAACCGATCTTGGCCTTATCATTATTGAAATAGGTTGACCTGAAAAGGAAATGGATACGACAGTGGTTGCAAAATTCCGCCACTCGACGCGGGTCTCCATCAAACCTGATTGGGGCAGTATGGGCCAATGAACTTTCGGCCTGTGGAACACCTCCTGTCCCCTGAGTTACCATCTGTCGTAGGACTTGATTTTCTTGATGAAGGGCAGACATCTCTGCCCTGAGGGCTTGCAACTCACTCCGCAGGTCCTGCGTGTCCTCCATATTCAAATCGGAAGGAAGGCGTCTCAATCTGTTAAGATGAGAATCACGGGAATGCTGCGTACCTGTATTTCTGGATGGTCTCGACGGGGCAGCCAGACTGACGAGAAGACTTGGTAACACAAGCAACCAGCCCTTCCTCCACCCTGAATGGGAACTGGGTGGAAGATGGACCGATTCCCAATGCCACAACCAGGTTCCAGAGATGGCAGTTCTGCACAGCGTTTACAGAAGAAGTGGTTGGAGGGAATCCTTGAAGAGGAGTTAAGAGTCCCAAGGTGTGGGAGGCCACACCCGTAGCTGGCAATGGGTGCCGAGGAGTTGAGAGTCCAAAGGTGTGGGAGGCCACACTTGTAGCAGGCAATGGGTGCTGAGGAGTAGAGAGTCCAAAGGTGTGGGAGGCCACACTTGTAGCAGGCAATGGGTGCTGAGGAGTAGAGAGTCCAAAGGTGTGGGAGGCCACACCCGTAGCTGGCAATGGGTGCTGAGAAGTAGGGAGTCCAAAGGTGTGGGAGGCCACCCCCGTAGCTGGCAATGGGTGCTGAGAAGTAGAATCAACGGTGTAGGAGGCCACACCCGTAGCAAGCAGTGGGTGTGGAGGAGTAGAGTCCAATGGTGTGGAAGGCCACACCCGTAGCAGGCAATGGAAGCTGAGAGGTTGTGAATCCAAAATGGCTCAGGAGGAAACTTAGGAAGTTGGCCAGGCCAAAGGAGGGAGAAAGGATGCAGGCAGAGAACCAAGGCAGACAAGAAGGAGAACCAGGAGGAATGAAGCAGGACCGGAGAATAAAGCCAGGAAGGACCCAGGCAACAGGAGGGAAGACCGGCAATGGAGAAGGTAAGGTCTAGAGGAACAAGCGACAAGGTAAGCACTAACTAGTAGCGCGGGAGCAGGCGAGGACACGATCCGGAACAGAACGCGTTGAGACGCGATCTGCTCCCGACCGCGTCTCTCCCTTTATGGGCCGCCGGCGCCTGCGAGGCCTGGAGCGCAAGCCTGATGGTTGCCAGGCGCCGGCGGCCCCAGAATGAGGCTTGAGCAGCAAGCTGCTCCACGCCTCGGCTGCCGCCCCCACGGCGCATGCGCGGAGCCGTAATCGCGGTTCCCGACGCAAGCGCCGCGGAGCTGGCGCCCCTGTCCCTGGAGCTCTTCCCCCGGCGCCTCCCCAAACGCGGAAACGCGGGTAGAGGCGCCAGGGAGGGGGAGCGCGAACAGTGAACCCCGGTCTCCTGGTAAGCGTGACAGTTATTCACTAATTGTTTTATCACATGTTTGAATTTAGTTCGTTGTCAATTGTATGTTGTGGGTACTTTTAGCAAAGTACTTTTTTATCAACAAAATATTTTCCATTTTCAGTGTTTTCTGTTTTTTGTATTAATGGTAATTGGTGTATACTTTGTTTTAGTATACACATTTTTTTTTTACTTTGTTTTTATTGAACAACACAATTGTACAAACAGCTAGCCAGGTAACCCCTGGCTTTAAAGCAACAATATGAAAAGGTGTCAATGTGTATTTCCCCCCCCCCCTCCATCCCTCCCTCCAACATCTAATGTTAATGTTAAAGGACATTTGTACCGCGCACTATCACCACCGGAGTGGTCCCCTGGTGCTCTGGCGCCTTTGAAAGAGGAGGCAAGGGGAGTTAGTGGGAGGAAGCTGGAAAAGTGCAAGAGAGCAGTGATGTGCTGTTGGTGGCCTCAGCCCGGTGGGTCCGTTGGCTGGGCCTGGGGTGTTTGCGGCCGGTAGTCGTTGTGTACTGTTGTGCGAGTTTGTGTGTTTTAGTTTTGTTGTTGCAATGTGGTGAAGTTTGTGCGGTTTGTTGTGCTGTAGGTTTGTGCTTGTGTTTTGTTCAGAGTTTGAGAGATGTATGCGCAGGGCGGAAATTGTTAGTGCAAATTTATTAGTTGGCATTTATATCCTCACTTCAGTTGGTGGGCTTCAGCTTCTGTAGTCTCCCCCGATGGGTTTCGGGAGCACCCCAGCGCCTCTGTCCTGATTTGGGTCCGTCGGGCCTTGAAGGTCCCTTTCAAATCTGGCCCCCTCCTTCTTATCTCCCTCGCAGCCCTACCTGCCTTCCCTTCCCACTCATACGGCCAGTGCACCTGTCAATGTCCATAGCTCAGTTATTGTGATGTTTGATAATATCCCGACAATTTCACAACACTGTTTTACCTGGTGGGAACTAAGGGGCGAGTGTGGGTGTTGGGTGGGGTTAGGTGGGGTTGTTGACTCCATCTCCATGGTTGTCGCCTGAGTTCCACTCTATACTCGGCGTCACTCGTCCGGGTGCCGTGGGAGCTACCCTGTCGGATCTGGGAGTTGTCCGTGTCCACTCTAGTTTAGTCATCCTTATTCCTTTCTGCTTCCGTTTTCAGTTTGAGTCTGTTGTGTTGAAGAGCCAGGTTTTTAGTAATTTCCTACGTTTTAGGTGATCTTTGGTGATTCTTATTTCTTTTGGGATGTTGTTCCAGGTTTTTGCGACTAAGTGGTAGAATGAGGTGCCTCCAAGTTTTTTCTTGAGGTATGGTTTAGGTTTCAGGCGAATGTCGTTGCTTGACCTGAGGGGTCTTGTTGGCTTGTAGATTGTTATTTTCTTTTGTAGGAATTCTGCTCCTTGTCTGCTGATTGCCTGTGCATTATGCACATTGTTTTGAAGGTGATGCGATGTTTCACTGGGAGCCCGTGTAGTGTTTTTAGAGCAGGAGTGATGTGTTCTCTTCTTGATAGTTTAAGGAGTAGTCTGGCTGCTGCATTTTGGATCCGTTGTAGTTTTTTCAGGAGGTATTCTGGTATTCCGAGGTAGAGGCTATTTGCATAGTCGATTCTTGACATGATGAGGGCAATGATAGTGAGTGTTTTGTGCGTGAAGGAGAGGCAAGGTAGGATTTTTCTTGTCGTGTGGAGGAGGAAAAAGCATTTCTTGACTGTTGCATTTATTTGTGGTTCTAAGGTTAGGGTGTTGTCCATCATGACTCCCAGATTTTTTACTACCTTAGATGGTGATGGTGCGGTTCCCATTTCCGTTGGCCACAGGATGGCGGTTTCGTTCTCTTGGTCTTTGGATATGATTTCTGTCTTTCCTGGGTTGATTTTTAGGTTGTTGGCAGTCATCCAGTTGAAGACTTCTTTTAGACACTCAATTAGGGTAGAATGATCGGCTTGGGTGTCTTTGATTTTGTAGATGATTTGAGTATCATCTGCGTAGTTGTAGCATGTAATGTTGTACTTTTTGAAGATTCTGATAACCGGAGTCTAGATGTTGAGTCTAGATGTTGAAGTACAATGGTGATAGTGAGCATCCTTGTGGCACTCCACAGTCATTAGCTCTTGGAGTGGATTTGAAGGGTTTAATCCATACAGATTCTGTTCTGTCTGCTAGGAATGATTTAGTCCAGAGAAGTGCTGTGTCTGTTATGCCTATGTCTTCTAGTCTTTTGGCTAGGGTGTCATGACTAACTGTGTCGAAGGCTGCGGAGAGGTCGAGTAGGATAAGGGCTGAGGTTGTGTTTGAGTCTGCGTTCGTTTTTAGGTCGTCCCAGATGGATAATAGTGCTGTTTCCGTTCCTCTTGCGGGTCTGAAACCGACTTGAGCTTGGTCTAGCAGGTGGTGTTTTTCTACGTGTTGTTGGGTTAGTTTCCAGGATTTTTGCCGGGTAGGGAATGTTTGAGATCGGCCTGTAGTTGGAGAGGTCTTCTACGTCACCACTTGTGGTTTTTAGAAGTGGTTTGATATATGCTGATTTGAAGGTCCTCGGTACAGTTCCTGTTGCTAGTTATAGGTTCAGAAGGTTTCTGTAGTATTCTGCTGGCGTCCCTTGTGCAAGGATTGATTTGTAGATGTCCGGGGGACAGGGATCCATGGGTGATCCAGCTTTCTTACTGTGTTTTTCCAGCATTGCAAATGCCTCTGCTGATATTTCAGGAACGTTTTCGAGTTTGTGCTCAGGTTCTGTGATAGGCTCGCTTTGTAGTATGTTGTGGTCGGTTGGTATGTTTTGTATGGTTTGACGGATGTCATTGATTTATTTTTTGAAGTGGTCTGCCAGGTCGTTGCATAGTTTCTCTGAGGGCTGGGGTGTTGTCACAGCCTGGTGGGTTTCTCATCTCTTTAATTATGTAAAACATTTCTTTTTGGGTGTTGGTGGCAGTGGTGATTCTGTCATAATCCCTTCTCTTCGCCTTTTGAATTTCCTTCTTGTATGCGCGGATTTGTCTCTGGAACAGTGTTTTTTTTGTCTGGGTTGTATTCTTTCCTCCATTCCAGTTCCATCTTTTTGTTTTCCTTTTTCATGGTGCTTAATAGTGGGGTGAATCATTTTGCCGTTGGTCTTTTTTTTGATGGGGTGAATGGTTTTTCTGGAGCAATCTTGTCAATTGTGTCTGCGATCCATTTGTGTAGTAGCTCCGCTTTCCCGTCTAGATCAGCTTGCTCTAGTTCTGTAGTTAAAGGTTTGGTTAGCTCCAGTTGTTCGAATAGATTGCTTTCTTTGACGTGTTTCCAGTTTCTTTTGGTGGTGGTTGTGAGTTTAGGAGGTTGGATGCAGATTTGAGTAGGCAAAGTGATCACGAATGGGATGATGAGATGGTCGCTCCACAGTATTTGTATTGGCGGTGCCGTGGTGATGAGTTCTTCCTTGGCGAAAATTGCTTTGAGGGTGTGTCTTGCCGAGTGTGTTGCCCCTTTGACTAGTTGTTGTAGTTTCATGGTAATGAGTTGTTCAGTCAGTGTGTTTTGAGTGTTGGCGTGGCTGTCTTCAAACCAGATGTTGAAGTCCCCCAGGATGATTAGGTGTTCATGGTTGATGGCTATGTTGGTGATGGCTTCTATGAAGTTATTGATGAAGGTTGCATCATATGTTGGTGGTCTGTACACCAGGGTGAAAGTGATGTTGGTTTTTCGGCTTGCTGTTAGGTGTATTAGCATGGTTTTGCAGTTGAGGTCGTTAAGCGGTTCATCTGTTTTTATTTTCAGGTGTTGTTTGAATGCTTTTGCGATGCCTCCTCCTTTTTTCTTTTTCCTGTTTATTTGAAGGCATTTGAAGTCTGTTGGAAGGCAGCTTTGGAGTCTGATTTTGTAGTTGTCGTCCAGTCATGTTTCTGTGATGAACAGGATGTCAATGCCGTTGTCATTGAGTAGGTCGAATATTTCTGTTGAGTGTTTTGACATGGATTTTGTGTTTATAAGATTGCAGTGGAGTTTGGAGGTGTTGTTTGGTTTGGACTTTCTTGTTGAGGTCGTCTTCTGATCGGAGTTGGGGTTTTCTTCCTGGTCGATCTCTTGTTGAGGTGTAGGGTTTGGGGTGTCAGCGGCATCGAAGAGTTCTTCTAGGTTCTGTTTTGGGTTTTTATTTTCATCCGGTTCGTCTTCCATGAGTTGTGGTTGTCGATTGGAAGTTCTTCTTGCTTTGGTGATGAAAGGTTTTATCGCATCGGTCTTGTGTTTGTTGTTTCTTGTGTTGTTCATCCTTCTTCTGCGCGTTTGTGTTGGGTAGTTTGATGTTGCTGCTTCTAGCGTTGGGTTGGTTTGCTCTAGTGAGCCGTTGTGAGCGAGGTAACGAGTTAAGTAGAGGGTTTATCTCTTCTCTCTGTGTTGGATCGATTCTTGTTCCTGACTGTGGGGGTGCCTTCTGTAGTTGTGGTTCTTTGTTGCTGTTCCGGAGTGTTTGTTCTTTCTTCTCTTTTCCTTTCCCTCGGAATGGGTCGTTTGCGCTGCATTATAAGATAGAGAGTTGTTTAGTTTTTATTTATTTGCTGGGGTCCAGTTGGTTCTGCTTGGGTCTGGCTGTCTTGTGGTATAGTAATGGGTGTGGAGGCTGTCCGCTAGCAGTTAGGGTTCTGTCTGTAGGTGGTATTTACAGCTGATGTAGCCAACTCGATCAGTCGCTGTCTTGCAGGGGGTAGGGGTTGGTGGTTAGGGGTTATATAGTTGGGTTTATCAGTGGCTCTCTTTAGTGTCCGTCTCCCTATACCCAGAACCCCTATTAAATTTGAGAGACTTGTACGGTGGGAGAGAGGACTATCAATGCAATCTGAATATCACCCAATGGAGCCTGGAAATAGAACCCCTCCCCCAAAAAATTTGGGAGACCTGTGTAGTGGGGGAGAGGCCCATCAATGCAGTTTAAATACCACACAATGCGGTATTTACCTAGAACCCCTATTAAGTTTGAGAGACCTGTACAATGGGAGAGAGGCCTATCAATGCAATCTAAGTATCGCGGAGTGTACTATGTATTCAGCCCCTATTAAATTTGAGAGACCTGTAAAGTCGGAGAGAGGCCTATCAGTGCAGTCTGAATCTCATACAATGCAGCCTGGAAGTACAATCCCTATTAGATTTGAGCGACCTGTATAGAAGGAGAGAGGCCTATCAATGCAATCTAAATATCACACAATGCAATATGTACTCAGAATACCTATTACATTTGAGAGCCCTGTATAGTGGGAGAGAGGCCTATCAATGCAATTTGAATGTCACACAATGCAGCCTGGAATAGAACTCCTATTAAAATTGTAGAGACCTATATAGTGGGAGAGAGGCCTATCAATGCAATCTGAATGTCACACAATGCAGTCTGGAAATAGAACCCCTACCGAATCTGAGAGACCTGTATAGTGGGAGAGAGGCCTAGCAATGCAATTAGAATAACACACAATGTAGCCTGGAAATAGAATCCCTACTGAATTTGAGAGACCTGTATAGTGGGAGAGAGGCCTAGCAATGCAATCTGAATAACACACAATGCAGCCTGGAAATAGAACCCCTATTAAAATTGAGAGACCTGTATAGTGGGAGAGAGGCCTATCAATGCAATCTAAATATCATACAATGTAATATGTACCCAGAACCCCTATTAAATTTGAGAGACCTGGATAGAAGGAGAGAAGCCTATCAATGCAATCTAAATGTCACACAATGCAATATGTACCCATAACACCTATTAAATTTGAGAGACCTGTATAGTGGGAGAGAGGCCTATCAATGCAATCTGAATGTCCCACAATGCAGCCTGGAATAAAACCCCTATTAAAATTGTAGAGACCTATTTAATGGGAGAGAGGCCTATCAATGCAATCTGAATGTCACACAATGCAGTCTGGAAATAGAACCCCTACCAAATTTGATAGACCTGTATAGTGGGAGAGAGGTCTAGTAATGCAATCGTGATAACATACAATGCAGCCCAGAAATAGAACCCCTATTAAAATTTGGGAGACCTGTACAGTGGGAGAGAGGTCTATCAATGCAAACTAGATATCACACAATGCAGTATGTACCCAGAACCCTTATTAACTTTGAGAGACCTGTATAGTGGGAGAGAGACCTATCAATGCAATCTGAATGTCAGACAATGCAGCCTGGAAACAGAACCCCTATTAGACTTGAGAGACCTGCAGATTGTGAGAGAAGCCCATCACCGCAATCCGAATGTCACACAATGCAGCCTAGAAATAGAACCCCTTTTAAATTTGAGAGACCTGTACAGTGGGAGAGAGGCCCATCAATGCAATCTGAGTATCACACAATGCAGCCTGGAAACAGAACCCTTACCAAATTTGAGAGACCTGTATGGTGGTAGAGAGGCCCATCGGCGCAATCTGAATACCCTGCAATGCAACAAGTAGCCAGAACCCCTATTAAATTTGAGAGCCCTTTATAGTGGGAGGGGGGCCCAATCACACTGTTTAATGTTGGTTTGCTAAATGGCTATGATTCTGGGGTGGAGTTGTAGCTCTCCCCTGAACCTGGCCACTCCTACCTTACTGGTCCTTGTAGTTGGTGGTTGACGGGTGCTCACTGACTTCCCCTGTAGACACCCGCCAACACTTCCCGGAGTCGCCTCTGTCGGAGCGACACTTGGCCCCGGTGTCCCCAGCCGCAGGGCTGCCTGGCAGGGGGCTGCGTGGGAGGGTCATCTGATATCTGGCTCGGCTGCCAAATAGAGTGGAGGGAGGCGAGCAAAAGTCTGGGTGAGCAGTAGGGGAGGCACCTACAGCGCGGGTCTATAGGCCCAGCTGGCAAGGTCCCAGCCAATCAGGGCCGGCGTTGTGGGCCTCAGATGGGGGAGGCTCCTATAGCGCAGGTCTCTTTGCCCAGCTGGCGAGGTCCCAGCCAATCAGGGCTGGAGTTGTGGGCCTCAGATGGCCACTCAGGGATGCAGGCTGAACGAGGCCTTGAGGGTCTCTGTGGGGGATGCGCTTACCTGGAAGATGAACAAGGATCAAAGGGATCAAGTAAAATCACAGGCCTACGAGGCTCTGGGAGGCAGAGCCAATCACCGGAGGGGGAGGGCTAGGGAGGCGGGAATAGGGAAGGAAGCTGCAGGGAAGGGGAGCGCAGTACACAGGCAGGGGAGGGGGCTCACAGGGGTCAATAAATCACAGAAGGCCCAGAGGGTCTTCACAGGGGCCTCTACTCACCTGCCTTGCACAATGGAAAGTGCAGGCGGGGGGGCAGGACGGCGTAGGGCCTACAAGGCTCTGGGAGGCAGACCCAATCACCGGAGGGGGAGGGCTAGGGAGGCGGGAATAGGGAAGTAAGCTGCAGGGAAGGGGAGTGCAGTACACGGGCCGGGGAGGGGGCTCACAGGGGTCAATAAATCACAGAATGCCTGGAGGGTCTTCACAGGGGCCTCTACTTACCTGCCTTGCACGATGGAAAGTGCAGGCAGGGGGGCAGGATGGCATAGGGCCTACGAGGCTCTGGGAGGCAGAGCCAATCACCGGAGGGGGAGGGCTAGGGAGGCGGGAATAGGGAAGGAAGCTGAGGGGAAGGGGAGCGCAGTACACGGGCCAGGGAGAGGGATCACAGGGGTCAATAAATCACAGAAGGCCCGGAGGGTCTTCACAGGGGCCTCTACTCACCTGCCTTGCACGATGTAAAGTGCAGGCGGGGGGGCAGGACGGCGTAGGGCCTACGAGGCTCTGGGAGGCAGAGCCAATCACCGGAGGGGGAGGGCTAGGGAGGCGGGAATAGGGAAGTAAGCTGAGGGGAAGGGGAGCGCAGTACACAGGGCGGGGAGGGGGATCACAGGGGTCAATAAATCACAGAAGGCACAGAGGGTCTTCCCTGGGGCCTATACTCACCTGCCTTGCACGATGGAAAGTGCAGGCAGGGGGGGGCAGGATGGCGTAGGGCCTACGAGGCTCTGGGAGGCAGAGTCAATCACCGGAGGGGGAGGGCTAGGGAGGCGGGAATAGGGAAGTAAGCTGAGGGGAAGGGGAGCGCAGTACAAGGGCTGGGGAGGGGGCTCACAGGGGTCAATAAATCACAGAAGGCCCGGAGGGTCTTCACAGGGGCCTCTACTCACCTGCCTTGCATGATGGAAAGTGCAGGCAGGGGGGCAGGACGACGTAGGGCCTACGAGGCTCTGGGAGGCAGAGCCAATCACCGGAGGGGGAGGGCTAGAGAGGCGGGAATAGGGAAGGAAGCTGAGGGGAAGGGGAGCACAGTACACGGGCCGGGGAGGGGGCTCACAGGGGTCAATAAATCACAGAAGGCCCAGGGGGTCTTCACAGGGGCCTCTACTCACCTGCCTTGCACAATGGAAAGGCAAACCAAGGACCGTCGGACTGCAGGTGAAAAAGCAATGGGAAGAACGACCAGTTGCTATCTAGAACATTACACGCAAATTGACGTGGTGAGGTCATGCCTTGTACTACCAACTTTAACAAATTGAGGCAAACAAAAAAAAAATACAAGGGTTCCATTAACAGTCATAGCTCACAGTCTCATAGCGTCACACTCGTCATTGAGGAGAACAACAGTCCACTCCTGCACAAAGGAAGACATAGCATCATTAGTAATGGCGGTTAGTTTCTCGTAGGTAAAAATAGCCTCCAATTTATTAAGCCATTTCGCCTTAGAGGGGGCCAGGCTGCTCTTCCATTTCTGAACAAGGGCTAACCTCCCCGCTCTCAGCATTGCTCCAACCACTTTCGGAAAGGTGCACACCTCAGAATCTGGCATAGGCGTACCCAGAAGCATCTCCAGAGGAAGTAGAGACGGGCTAAAGCCTGCTATGTTTTTGATCCAGCTAAGCAATTCAGCCCAATACGCCTGAATAACAGGACATTCCCACCACATGTGATACCATGTGCTGCGTTGCGAGCACGACCTAGGGCATAGCGGGGACACATTTTTGAACATTTTGGAAAGGGTAGCCGGAGAGCGATGCCAAGAGTGAAGTATCTTAAAGCTGTGCTCCATGGCCGAAGTATGCAGTGACTCAGAGAAAATAGATTTCAAAACCTCTCTCCACGTCGGCTCCTCCAAAGTAATACCCAGCCTCTCTTCCCATATTTGTTTTAAAGGCTGCCTACCCTCTAGACTGGGTGTGATTAAAGCATTTTATATCTTAGAGAGGGAGCCCTTCCTCGTCGAGGGTTCGACCAACATTTTTTCGTAGGATGTGAGGGGGCGAAATAAAGTCAGAAACCCACCGAGGGTGAGTCAGAATCCCTTTCAGGCGTAGGTATACGAAAACCGATGGGGGATTGCCTCCCAATGCCTCGGACAGATGACCGTATTCGACAATAAAACCCTGGCGGAAGAGTTGAGCTGCCCTCTCCAAGCCCTTGTCTGACCACGACTGAGTGTTACGGAAACCCCTGGTTCCTAGGTTAAAAGGGGGCCCCCAAAGAGACGATAGGGGAGACGGCCAGGAAGAGAGCTGTTTATTGTTTTTATTCGGTTTTCAGGAAGCCCACAGCACAGCGAGAATAAGATGAGATTTAAGGCGAGAGGGAAGGGCTTTAGGGAAGGCCCAGAGTAATACTCGTATTTTTTGGGTGAGAGTGCACGTCCTCGATATAGGTCCAATAAGTTCCCATCTCATCCCTCATGTGTTCCAACATCACGCGGAGCTGGGCTGCCTTATGGTACAGCCTAAAGTCGGGGAGACCAAAGCCTCCACATGACTTCGGTAGGGTTAAGGTTGAGAATTTGACCCTTGCTCTTTTACCGTTCCAAATAAAATGGTGAAGTCAGGACTGTAATACCTCATAAAAGCCTCGGGAATCATAACAGGAAGGGCAGAGAAGAGATAAAGAAGTCGGGGCAAGATGTTCATTTTCACCGTGACCATAAACCCAAACCATGAGAGAGTAAGGGGAGCCCAGCGTAAGAGGTCGCTACCAATCTTATCCAAAATTGGGGGGAAATTTAATTGAAATAATTGTGACAAGTCTCTGTGGACTTTGGTGCCCAAGTACGTGGGAGCTTCCTGTTCTATTCTAATTCCCTGCATCTCGGTTTTCCCTCCAATGTCACAATACCTGGTACCCATTGGCATTATACAGGACTTAGGTACATTAACCTTGAGCCCCGAAAAGGAACCAAAAAGGCCAATGAGGTTGAGTAGCCGAGGAAGGGAGACAGGAAGAGAGGTCAAATAGGCTAAAATGTCATCCACAAACAGGCAGAGTTTGAAGTCACAGTCACCACAACGCACCCCAGTGATCTTGTGATCAGCCCTAACCGCGATGGCCAGTGGTTCAATCGCCAGGGCATATAGGAGAGGGGACAGAGGACACCCCTGACGGGTGCCTCTGGAGGGGACCAAGGGAGTCGAGGTGCAGCCATTGACCAAGACCCTAGCAGAGGGGCCATTATACAATGCTGAGATCCACCCACAAAATCTGTCGGCCAGTCCCATTTTTCAGAGTACCTTTCCCATGTAAGGCCATTCCTGAGTCGAGAGAGAGAAGGTAGCCCTCTACTTCTTGCTTTGAAACCTTGTGCATGAGATCCAGGGTCTTCTGCACGTTGTCAGATCCCTGGCGACCAGGAAGGAAACCGACCTGGTCCCCATGCACCAGGGATGGAAGGTGTTTCGCCAGTCTATTGGCTAAAAGCTTAGATAAAATCTTAAAATTTGGGAAATAGGGCGATAAAATTGGCATTGGGAGGGATCTTTCCCCTCTTTGGGGAGGTCTACTATGAGGGCAGACATCATGGTGTGTGGGAGGGTGCCTGATTCCAAGGCAGCATTAAACATTTTAGTCATGAACGGGGCCAACATAGAGCGGTATGTAACAACATTGCCGTCTCCCATGTACTCCGTGGAATAGAGGCACTCATAATATTGGCTAAATTGTTCTGCTATCGCTCTATCCCTTAAGATCTTCTCACCCTCCGGGGACCGAATAGAATTTACTCTCCTACTGTTCCTAAGTTCCCAACGCCTCCATGCCAATATCTTATCTGCTTTCTCCCCTTTCTCCATATATTTCTGCTTCAGAAAGGATAACTTCCTTTCCGTCTGCCCCACAAGAAGAGCTTCAAGTTTAGAACGTAAATGTTGCAGTTCCTCCCACCTGCCCGGGAGCATCTGTGTCTTCAATTTCCCTGCTGGTTGGATAGTGGCAATCTTGTCCCTCAATATTTTCTCTTCCTGAGCTCTTTCCCTCTTTTTCCTCGAGCCCATCCCAATAGGGTACCCCTAATAGTGGCTTTGAACGCATCCCAAACTCCCATAACACCCACCTCCCCTTTGTCGTTAATAGCGAAGTTCTCTTTTATTGCGGCCAGGAGCGCTTGCCTCACTTCCTTATCCTGCAGCAAGAGGTAGTTGCATCTCCATTGAGACCCTGATGAGCGGGCAGGGGGTTACCCAGTTTGATCTTAACCCTTTCATGATCTGATCACGGGATGGTTTCAACCCCGGACTCAGTGAACACATCCTGAAGTGATGAGTCTATCAGGATGTAATCTATCCGGGAGAACGTTGCGTGTGGCTTAGAGAAAAAGGTAAAGTGTGGATCATGACCCGGTTCAAAGACATGTGAATCCCCCAGGCCCAGTTCCCCATCGACCCCCTGAAAGGCCACAGCCAGTTTCCTCTGAAGACGTGAGTCGGGACATGGGTTGGAAGACTTCCTATCCCTATCCGGAGAAAGCACCATATTAAACTCCCCTCCCACCAATAGGGTACCTTCCGTGAATTCTACGATTTTCCCTTTCATCCCTTCCCAGAAGACATCTTGTGCCTATTTGGAGCATAAATTCACACCAGAGTGAACAGCCTGCCCCGTACCTCCCCTTTGACCATGATGTATCGCCCCTCCGGGTCAGACCTCTGGGCTTTGGGAGTGAAATCGACTTTGGGTGAAATCAATAGGGCGACCCCACATTTTTTTTGCTGTAAAAGGGGAGCCAAACACATGCTGTATAGTTTTAGCCATGAATTTCGGTTCTTTTCCTTTAACCCAATGGGTTTCCTGCAGGAAGAGAAAGTGGAGCTGAAGCCTTGCAAACTCTCTCACCACCATTGACCTTTTGGTAGGGGAATTAAGCCCCCGCACATTTAATGACCCCACCATCAAAAATCGGGATGTATCATCCATCTAGAAAGTGGTTGAAGCTCATGGTCCCAATGAAGGGGCTCTCATTGTCAATTCCCCCATTGTGCTTCTGAGCACCATAGGCGCCCTCAATGAGTCCTACAATTCCTATAATTCCCAGAAAACTTGGTATGCCTAAAACAAAACTCCCATCGTCTAACTCAAACGACCCTCCCCGCCCTCCACCCACCTTGACCCTGAATGCATGGGTGCAAAGCGACTTCACCTTGCCGCTAGACCAGGCCACCAGTGTCTCCCCCCTCCGGGCTCTCTAACACCCCAAAAACAACAACAAGAACCCCCCCACCCCTTGGGAATAGAGCTTGGCCAGGAAGTGGCCATAGTTGTATTGATGCCATCCCAGACCGCAGCACCCCCCCCCCCATGTGCCCCCTGACAATGATAGAGTCGTGACCATTGATATGCAACTCCCCGCTCCCATAAGACCACATCAGATTCAAAACAGGAAGCAAATGCAAATGTCAAACGTTAGATGGACTTGGTGACGCCAGGGCGACTCTCCTGAACTTCCTGTGGCCTCGGACCTTGCGCCTTTCTGAGGAACCCTAGGCCCCCACAGGGCCGGAAGGAGCTCATTCACGCATGACCATGCTCAGCAGTTTCCATGTCCGGATTGCCCAAGAGTTCCCGAGAGACCCTGTGGATGTCATCCTGCGTGACCAAGGCATACTTGTAGCCCTCATGTTCGAAGGAGAGCGAGAAGGGGTATCCCCACCGATACTGCACACCTTTGGATTGAAGCAGTTTTGTCAACGGGGAGCAGAGCCGTCATCTTGCCAGCGTAAAGCCTGATAGATCCTGGTATACTGAAATCTGCGCCCCCTCCCATTCCACAGGACCTCTCTTACGCGCTAGCTCAAGGATCTTGCTTTTCTCTGAGAAGTAATGGAAGCGCACAGGACGGATTTGGGGCCTCTATTGGATGCACCGGCCCTGTGCGCTCTGTCGATGGTGGGTTCATTTGTGTTGGTGCCCTCGAAAAGTGTTCTTATAACAGCTTTGACGGCCTTGACAATATCTGCCTGCGTTTCGCCTTGTCGTTCCGGAAAGCCCAAAAATCTCAGGTTGCAGCGACGCTCCCTGTTTTCTAAATTATCAAGTTTCAGGGAACACTTCTCCTCCCTCCTCCCTCCTCCCTAGCTCGTCCAAGCGCTTGTTGAGTTGAGTTTCAAGGATGTCAATAGAGGCCGTATTAGCCTCCAGTGCTTGGACCCGGTCCTCAATGGTGTCCACTTTTTTTCCAGAGTGTCCAGCCGTACCGCAATGTCTGCTCTAAATCCCAGGATTTCCTCTAGAAGGGCTGCCATACCCCTCGTGACAGAGTTGGCGTCTGCTGGATCTCAGTGTATAGGGGTCGCCATCGTATGGTGGGGTGGAGAGCGAGGGGGAATGCAGCGAAACCTCTGTAAGGATTCTGTCCAGACCATGTGCGCTTCCAGCCCTCCATATCCCCGACTAGGCCCTCCTATGACACTCCGGGCCGAGGATGCACAATGAACGGGTCAAGTGGCAGCACTGATGGTGAGGCCTTGAGGAGCCCCAGAGAGCCTGATCATAACCATAAACACTATCTGAGACCTAAACCTCAGGCCACACGACTGATGAGGTGTACACACCGGGGGGCTCCGCCGCAAGCACTTGCCGTGGTTAGGGGCAGTTAAGATGAAGATCCAGCAGTGGCGGGAGGAAGGGCAGGCTGATCCAACTCCCCATGGGAGTCACCCTGTCCCCCCGCACCAGCGGGGTTGTGAAAGTGGTGAGTGTGCACCAGCTGGGTCACAAGTCATCCCCCTCTCGCTGCCCACAAGCACCCGGACTGGCAGATCAAAGTTGCCCCCTCCTGGCACCCACCTGGCTCCTGGGGGAGAATCCGGGTCCACCAATATGTCGACCATCTCCTCCTATCGTCACGGCTCTCCGGGCGAGCAGAGGAGGCTCACAGCTCTGCCCCATGTTGGTTGTCTTCAGCTATGAGGCTGCTCGCAGTGTAGAGCGGGAAGCCGGACTCAGCGGCGTCTCCTGTGGGCAAGTGCCACCAAGGCACGTAAGGCCTCATCCGATGTAGAGTCCCGGTCCGTCTGTAGTTCGCTGAGCCCGGGGCGGCCACACTGTATAGGCCTCCGCCCTGCCCGTGCTCCGCCTCCTCCATGAGACCCCGAAAGGTTCACCTGCACACTTACGTTGGGGGGAATGCACTGTTTGCGGCCCCTGCAGGCTCTCGGCCGAGAAGCGGAACGCCAGAGAGAGTGCTCCCCGAAGGCAGGCCTCAGGCCCCTCCCCCTCCACAGGAAAGGCATAGATGTCGTGGAGCTGGTGTCGGGATCCGCTGTCCGCTCCACACCACCAAGACCAACCGGCTCGATTCTACGGTCACACGCCACCTAGAGAGGCCGGGATTTCACCCTTCAGGGGCGCAGGGGTACCACACAGCGTCCGGGGGGCCTGACACCTCTTTTGGGGAGGGAAAAGGGGGGCTCAAGTCCCATTCAACCAGACCCGGTGGAGGAGAAGACGGAGGCGCGTCAATCCATCTCAACGCCCCCTGGTGGTTCCCAGTATATTAAATTTGTATTCCCTGATGAAGACATGGATTAAATAATTCCAACACGTCGAAACCGGTCGGAAAACGAAGATTGTTGGAGATGTGATCTACAAAACTGAAAAACTATTGCCATGATCCACTCCTTTATTTGACGGCATGTTCTTAAATTGTTGAAACATTATGACATTTCATTCATGTAGCCATTTGCATGTCTTTTGAGATATAAACACTTTTGTGAAATGTACCTTTGTATGTAGATGTTGTATGAGAATGTATGTTGTTTTATGTTGATGAATGATTGAATTGTTCATTACAGAAATGAGTTTGGTCATCTGCAAAGTTTTACATTTTGCTCTACCTGCAATCTAAATGTGAATTGGAGTGTTGATTTATACATGATTAATTCATTTTTTCCAAATTCTGTATCAAGTTAAATAAATATTTCTGATACGCAATAACTGAATAGAGTCCTCTGGATAGTTTTTCAGTAAACACTGGTATGGTAATACCCTGGTCCAGAGCGTAGGGTTCTCCTGCGTTTTTCAGTATAATAGTAACCTCTTATTTGCGGCAGAAGGGGGGAAAGGAGGTGCAACTGGAGAGAGCACAAAGGGGCGGCAAGACGTACAATAGCAGCCCACCCTCCATAGTGGCTAGGTTCTTGAGATACAAAGATAAAGCTGAAGTGCTGGCCGGAGTACGAATGAGACAAGATCTGGAGTACGAAGGCTCATGCATAACGATCTACCAAGATTCATCTAACCTGACGTTGTCTCAGAGGACAGACTGTCCGCCACTCACAAAGTGGTTGAATGAAAGCTCAGAGCAGGTAAGATCCGACTCTACATGCCATGGCGTGTATTTTATACAAATATACTTACTGATAGAGGGCTATTTTCTTAATCGCCCACCTCATATTTATCTGAAGATTCTGAAACTTTCCAGGACGATTTTAGCGTTTTCTCAAACTTATGAGGTAATCCATGCTTACCGCGATCACCTGCCGCGATAATTTCTAACAGTTTTACATGAATCAGCATTGTCTTTGAATTTGCAGATTAAGATTTTGACCCTTAGGTCATCACATCAAGGTATTTCAAGATCAGTTCTTTAATTTCAATTTTCATTAATATTTCGTTAGGCACTTGATGAGTTACATCGTGGGTTATCTTTTTTCTTTTCTTTTCTTCTCTTTTTTCACTAATATGTTCATTTATCCTCTTGATATTCTGCATTGCCTTTTCTGAATGATTAATCACACTGATTTGTGTACATTTGTTGCTGAATTGATTGATTGATGTGTGTATCCACTAGGGCTCAGCCCTGACCAAGGAGGTTTACTCCGAAATGCGTTGGCTAATGAGCTCTTGTAGATGAGGTTACTTTTGGTCTCACCTGTTCTGTTATTAAAACTTCTACTTTAAAGCAAGATGACCTTGGAATTTTGATGATTTCTTTGTAGAACGCATTACCCACATCATTGCTTTAAGTGTGATAATTCAGCTAAACCATACCTCCCTCTTCTAGCAGCTCCATCAGGAGAGCAGCGTCAGAGCTACTGACTTACTGTGTGCTTTCCACCCAGTGTTTCTGCTAATATGAATGAAAAAGGGACCAGGAACCAATGGGCGTATCCGTTCACTTTGCAGTTCGAAGTGGATGCAATAGGCTACCGGAAAACCTCGGCGGAGGAGGCAGAGCAGGCTCTATGCCATTTAACTGAAGCAGTGCCGGACCAGCAGGCGAGCCCAGCTAAGAAGAGGGGAAAGCAGGCACTACCGACATGCCTTTCCAGGCGCCGCTGACGGGCCTTCCCAGGCGCCAGAGAGGACAGACTGGGCGCATACGTTAGAATGGCCTGTCTCCACGCAAGGACCCTTGAGCGCCTGCACGGATGAGGGGGGATGAGACTACATGCCACCTCCAGAACGGAGCTACAGATGTGGGGATGGCTTTACACCCCATGCGGTTGCTGGAAGGGGGGATTTTGACTCCCACCCCAAGAGGCCCTCAGCGTCTCAACAACATTAACTGCAAGTTGCGGGTTACAGTTTATACAGTTTATGTTTTAGTTACATTGGGAAGTTTCACTGGTAGCAAGTGTCAATCGTGAATTTAATAAAATGAGACACCACGGGTTGATGGCAATGAGGCAATGGGTGTTTGCATGTAGAGAGTGCGTGATCATTTTGGCAGGTTGGATATGGGGTGATGGGATCTAGTGGGGGGAGGATGAGTCTAGTTGTGGGAACCCTGAATGTAAAAGGGATGAATTCACCCACAAAGAGGTACCTAGTTGCACGTGAGTTCCACAATGGAGGCCTGGATGAAACCAGGTTGGTGGCGGGGGGAGAGAGGCATCTGCGAGGTGTGGGAATTGGGCAAGTTCACTGGGCATGGGAATAATACTGCAAAAGCAGTGTACGCTGCATGGGGTGTGCAGTTACGAAATTGTTTGAGGGACGTCTTCTTATAATACAGGGCTCCCTGGATGGGGTGAGGGTAGTGCTGCAGTGCTTTTTGCCCCCAATCAGGGTCAGGCAGAATTCATTCCACGTGTCCTAGATGCTATACTGGCCCATGTAGGGGATCTTTTTGTTATTGGTGGGGACTTTAACTCTTAGGCAGATGAAGCTCTTGATAGGAAATCAGAGAAGGGCTTGGCTGTCCCCGAGGGGGGAGAGGAGAGAGGGACACCGCTGGGCAGTACCATTGTAGCTAGGGGGTTGGAAGACTGGAGGAGGCTGATGCGCCCAGGGCTGAAGGGGTATACCTTTTTCTCCACCCCCCACGCCCCCTATACCAGGATTAATTATCGGTTTCTGAACAGAGACCAGAGGGTGATGTTTACCTACAGTGTCTCCGTCCGGTGGGATGGACTGACCACGACATGGGGGATCATTCCGAGGTGCGCGGTAAGGGCTTACCCGTTAGGGGACCAGGGCGCAAATAACGGGCCCGCTATTTGAGCCTTCCCCATTCCCATTGAGCCCTATGGGGGCTCGAATGGGAATGGGGAATGGTATTCGTCGGCATGGGGACTTACTGGGTCTGCATAGGTCGGAATGTCCCGGTAAGTCCCCATTCCGCCTACCCGTACCCGGGTTTGGAGGCAGCCATGGTGCTAATAGCACCATGGCTAACTCCAAACTCGGAATGACCCCCATGGTGTTGGTTGAGTTGGACATAGAGGGGATCAGCAAAGCGGATAGTAGATGGAGGGGCAATGACTCTCTATTGAGGTACCCACTTATTTGCTGAGCACTTACGGGGGACATTCATGAATATTTTGAGATAAATGACCCAGTAGGGATGGACATTAACATGGTTTGGGATGCAGGGAAAGTTACCTGGAGGGGACTTCTTATGAGGCAAGGGGCACCTAAAAAGAGAGAATGGATGCTGCTGGAAGAGGTGCTGAGAATGGATATTGACAGTGAGTCACAGATCAATGCAGAAGGAGGGTATCACAAAGAGGTGTTAGAGGCAAAACAGAAGAAGAAGGCTGAGTTGAAGGTGCTAAGACTGGTGGACAACCCATGCAAATTACTATATTAAGCAAACATTCTACGAGAAAGGGGATACGGGCAACGCGCTGCTTGCCGCGTGGCTCAGAGCGCAGAGAGCCGAGAAGTGGGTCACAACACTGAATGATTTGGGAGGACTCACCAGGGACACGCCAGCAGGGATAGCAGAAGGTTTTACACAGTATTATGAAAACCTGTATAATACAGAATGCTCAGATGCAGGGGTGAAGTTCAAAGAATTTCTTGGAGGTATGGATATGGTGGGACTCACTGAATCTGAAGCCGAACTCCTGCAGAGCACGATAACTGCAGAAGAAGTTCTGGCTTCAATTAAGCGACTCCCTAATGGGAAGGTCCCAGGTGAGGACGGGCACAAGATAGACTTTTATAAGCGGTTCTCAGGTGCTCTTCTGAACCAATTGACCAAAGTGTACAACAATATATTTGAGACAGGGACTGCTCCAGCATCTTTTAGCAATGCATTAATAACAGTAATACCCAAGGAAGGGAGGGACCCTGCTAGGTGCCCCTCGTACCATCCTATATCATTGCTCAACATGGATGAAAGCTATTTCACATGCATATTAGTCACCCAACTGGAAGGGATGATGCCGGGGGTCATACACCCAGATCAGGTGGGATTCATCGCCGGGCGGCAGGGTACCGATGCTATACGCAAGACCCTGGACCTTATGGAAAATATGTCTGCAGAACCAGGAGACAACGCACTACTCAGCCTCAATGCAGAAAAGTCATTTGATCGAGTTTAGTGGGAGTTCTTAGTCGCGGTACACTTCAATGTTCGCTTTGCGGACAAAATGCAGCGTGCAATCAGTGCGATTTATACTGAGCTGAGTATGAGCGTGTTTGTTAATGGTAAGATGTCTCTGGCTTTTCATTTTAGGAGAGGTACAAGGCAGGGGTGCCCGCTGTCTCCCCTGCTTTTTGCACTATCTATAGAACTGCTGAGCATAAAGATGAGACAGGAGGAACAGATAGCAGGCATAAGAGTGGGTGATATGAAGTACAAGTTCAGCCTATATGCAGGTGATATCCTTCTCTACGTTTCCAATGTTGTCAGTTCAGTCCTGGGGGCCCTCTGAATATTGAGCGACTATGGACAGGTGTCTGGCTTTCAGGTAAATATGGAAAAGTCTGTACTTTTTCCCTTTAGTAGAGAAGCACAGGAAAAGGGGGAGGATATGGGGGACCTCGGGATTTTGATTGAAAATGATAGCATAAAGTATCTGTGAATACGTATACCTAGGAGCAGGGAGGGGTAGGGCTGCCAGATATGCGCACCTACTACAGGGCAGCACAGTTCAGAGCACTGGTCCCCCAGCTGAGAGGGGACTCGCAGAGGCAATGGATACACATAGAGAACCATTTGTGGGGGCCAGTCACAATGCGAGAAGGGCTCTGGGCGCCCCTGACGGCAATCCCTCGAAAGATTTATAGGCATCGCATCCTAGGCTGGCTGTGGGCACTATGGAGAGTCAAAAGGGAAATGGCTGGAGTCAGGGCCGGTGTTACACCAGATTGTAGCCTAGACAGGTTGCCTCGTTGCCACCCCCTGCACCCCAAAATATGTGTATGGTGCAAATGTTGTTAATAGGGCACTCAATGAAGAAGTAGATGGAAATACAAATGCAATAGAAAATGCATGCATTACAATGGCGACAAAAAGACAAAGATAAGGTTAATAGCAGGCGAATATCATGAGATGGCCAGCAGCCAGGAGCTTAAACATCAAATGTCCACTGACAGGGCCGGTCTTACACCAGATTGCACCCCAGGCAGGAAGCATCATTGGCGCCCCCCCTGACCACTTAGTAAATGGACTGGCTAGTACCCCATCATTTCCCTCACCAGGTGGGCATTAGTGGACCATCTTTAGATTTCTAATTTTGGGGTATGGTAAGTCCAGCAAAGACTTAAAAGATGGTGTCCAGTCTACAGGCCTAGAATTGGCACCACTTGAGCTTTAAACATCTTTGACTTCTGTGTCGCCCAATAGCGTCACCATTGACTCCGATGGGAGCTCATGGCAGTGATGTCCTCACGTACACCGGGTCACTGATTCCTTACCAAAACACTGGGGTTCGGGGCATGGCCAGTACAAGCACACCTGCCACATGCCAACCAATCCCCACACCCAATCTCCTTTATTTTATTAACAATTTGGGCTTTTCCCTTTTACTCCCTTCAAGGGGTGCAGCTGCTTGTTGAATATTTCTTTAGGTAGACTTACCTTTCTCAGTGTGTTTGAGAAAGCCCCCTTGATCCAATACATGCTGGCCCCCAACCTCCCTGACTGCCCTCATCTTTTGCCTATTTCAGCTCGTTTTACTTTCACGCACCACCTTTCCATGCTTAAAGCCCACGATCGCCCCCTCCCTTCTGCTAAAGTGAGACTGATAGGCAGAGATTTCCACCAGGAATTGAGGGAAAACTCGATATGGAGGCAGGGCTGGAATCATGCACGGGCTCTCTGTGCTAGGTACACAGGAGTGGACTAAGAAGCAAAAGAGGCCCTGGATTCCTTTTTTTAAAAACAAATTTGCATCTTGATTGTGCTTCACACAGCAATGCAGCACATTCTGCATGCCCTCAGAAAAACGGCCCATGGTTCACAAACCACCCCCCACCCACTGTTCGCGGGAAATCGCCAGACTTACCTGTAGGCCAGTCCGCCACTCTTAGGGTACAGTGTGCAAGAACCCTGCCCTTGGGGACAGGACGAGTGAGAGAGCACCCTGCACCCAAGACAGGAGTCACAGAACACCCTGCACCTAAGAAAGGAGACACGAGGGGGCACCCTGCACCCAAGACAGGAGATGAGAGGGAGCACCCTGCACCCAAGACAGGACTCAGGCTGGGACCTCAAAGGCCAGCTGAACTAGTGCAGAGTCAGTCACACCTCTGGAACTTGAAATGCTAGTGTGAAGCCAGGTGCACGTCAGGCGGGTGCCTGTGACTGCAGGTTGCAAGCGTTTTACTGAGCTGAGCTATCGATCCTACCACATACGCCATGACTCGTCTGGTCGGGTGTCATTCAGTGCCTCTGCAAATTCGACAGGGCTGGGGCAGACTGAGACGTGAGGGAATAGAACCCTGCACCAGTGGCAGATTTAAGGCAAAGGGCCCTATGGGCAAAAATGACACAGGGCCCCAAGTGGGCAGGGCATGGAGGCAGAGCCTGGTGGGCAGAGTTGCACAATGTTTAACTTTGGGGATAGATGATTGATTCATTTTTTTAAAGGTTTTTTTTTTTTTTTTTACAGTTTTCTTTGTTTGGGGGTCCGACTCTAGCTAGAGACAGCTGGGCATCCTCGCCAGGTTTTGCTGTCAATGGTAGTAATATTGAATGATCAAGCCGAAGCTAAATTTGGAAATGATAGCGTTCAAGGCAATGGGCAATGGGAGAGGACATTACAGGATGTGATATCATGGGATAATTCCTAGAGCATGCAAATCCATTTTGTGCATGTCGCCGGTGTACTTAACCCACACACTTGAAATATCATTAAACATCGGAGATGCAATTAAAGGAGTATGCCCATATTATCGAGGTGTTATAATTGGTTATTTATAATGCGCTTAATACTGAGAGGTTTCTAAGCGCAGACCCAGGATCGAACCTGTATTGCTCTGCGTCGTCTTGCTTCCAAGCCGAGCCTCCTGAGACTTCAATTATTAGATATTATTAATAGTGTCCATTCATATATTGCACACCACAAAATTATCTTGGTTTGCACAGAAAAACCTGGCATCCAGGATGGGGAAAATAAATGTTTATTCACATTCTTTTGCTTGACCCGTTTCTATAATGTGTATATATTGTAAGGTTCATTTATCATGTGATTTTTGTACTTGTCAAGGCCATTGCTAGACAAATAATAATATAATAATATACCCTTTCAATTACCAAATCTTTAAAATACTGATATGAAGTTGCATACCTAGGAAGATTGTGGCTTTAATTTTCACTTTCTAAATGGTAAACTATAAGTCCCAGAATGCAAGTTAATGCCAACCTAAAAAATCTAGTTAACCCACTGTATTTTCAGTGATTTAAGACCTGTAATAAAAGAACTTGTATAATAAACTCAGATATTGTTTATAATACATATGCTAGTGGTTCCGAAACTGAATCTGCGATTTGTTGATGTTTAGTACACCACAACGGATTCCCAGGAAACGCCACTGGACACAACCAGCCCGATCCCCTGCATTTTCTGGGGGAAGGTCTGCCCTGAAGGCCAGGATCAAAGCTCGAGTGAGCACCACTTGCAATCAACGGCCTGCACTTAAGCAATATCTGGAAACGTTGAGCTGGTGGCATGACTCAGGCTTGTTATCTATGACTGACAGTTAACCGTCTCATTAGGTCTTAGCTCTGGGATTTTCTGTCAGTGGGAGGTCTATGCACAAACCTCTTCATAAGGCAGATGCACAGAGTGTGGTGAAAGCAAACTCGGTGGGCTCATGCGCCCACTCCTCTACAGCACTCCCTACCTGGACAGTGTGGGAGAGGCAGTGTCTTGGCAAAGATGAAGGAGGGGGGATAGAGTGGACTGTAACCCAATGAGCGTTTTGGCATTACAATTAGCTAATTCCAGTGGTTGCTGAGGGTACGGCTGAGGGGGAGGGGTTGTGTGGGTGCTGCACAGGTTTTCAGGGAAAGAACAAGAAGTGCAGGACATTTGGAAGTATTTCAGTTGTTATGCATGGGGCGTGTGTGTTGTGGAAGGGGTTTGAAAATTGTGCAAGGGATGCGCAGAGGCTGTCAGAGGTATGTCACAGGTGATGTCGGGGATATAACAAATGAGCCCCAGGCTGCCAACCAAATGAGCCCCAGGCTGCCAACCAAGGGTAGCATGGAGCCGTCAAAGTCCAGCACAGTGGAGTACCCCTGCTGCAGCTAAAGGCGTGCTCCCCCTCTGAGAGCACACAGGACTTGGGGGCCCCTAGCAGTGCCTGTGGGGGCTGAAGGGCCCCCCATTATGCCAATGCTGATGGGCTGCCCTGCACCAGCCAAGCGAGCATGGCGAGATCCGATTCCAGGCCTGGCTGTCACACCCAAATAAAGGGAGGCTTTTTCGTTGGCTGTAGCAGAAAAGCATGTGCAATACTGCTTTGTTTCAGCCTACGATTTTAATGTAATGATGTACTCAGCCTCTCAAATATAAGTGCACGGGCGCCCTGCTGAGACTGGGAAGGGGCAGAGCTCTGACCAGGGCAAAGGGGGCAGGAGACATGAGGGAACAGCACTCTGCACCGAGGGCAGGAGACGTGAAGGAGCACCCTACGCCCAGGACAGGAGGCGACACACTTACCTGCTGCTGCACACCCACTCGCTTTCCGTAATGTCGGGGCATACACGAACACACCAGCCCCCAATCAATCCCACTCACTGCGCCAGCACCACCAGGGGCCTGAGGTCAGGGGGGAAAGTAATAGAGCAACAAATGTTGCTAATTGCCATTGCCCTGTCCTGTCTGAGGGCCGAGGCTGCAGCCTGCAGCAGTGCGCTAACGTATATTTTAGCACTGCTAGAATACACGTTTGTTTTGTTTCGCAATTCAAAAATGAATGTTGCAGGCTGCTGGTGCGCGCCCCTAGAGGCTGACTGCCTGACACAAAGACCGGCCCTGCCCACTAAAGAACTATAAACCCTTCGTTGACAGCAAATGGCTGATCTGGAGGAACCAGTGTTACAAGGCAATGGGCCTCATTCCGAGTTTGGAGGTAACCACGCCGCTATTTGCGGCATGCTGCCTCCAAACTCGTCCAAACTCCGGCCTGGTGAATGGAGTAATTACCGGCCCATTCCAAGGTTGGAGGGACCGGTAATTCCCCATTCACCAGGGACCTTCCCCATTCCCATTTGAGCCCCCATAGGGCTCAATGGAAAGGCGCTAATAACGGTACCGTAAATTACGGTACCGTTATTAGCTCTAAAGTCCCTTTGCGGGTCCTGTCCTTAACACCTGCTAAAAGCAGGCGTTAATGAAGGACCCGCAAAGGGAACTCGGAATTGGGCGGTAAGGGTTTAACGGCACCGTTCTCGTTACCGGTGACCGTTAACCCTTACCGCCCAACTCGGAATGAGGCCCAATGAGGTGATAACACTTTTGTATATCCCGCACAAAGAGAAAAAAACGCAGCTTGTAATGCAAGTGCTGCAAAGTGCACATTTTAAGCCCCAGAACAAAAATAGAGAAATTATTATAATGAAAGACTGCTGACTGGAAATCTGGGGCTAGTTCCTGAGGGCGCCCCTGAGGCTCGAGGCCCCTTTAATTTGAAAAGGTTGAAAAGCCCTGACACCGTCCCAGTGAAACAACTGTGATCGCAAAGATACTGGGTCATCTCTTAAATGTGTGTGTGTGTGTGCCCGTGCACTCAAAATGTGCACCGATTCTAAGGACAGAGCACATATTTACATACAAGTAACTGTTTTTGGACACATTCCCCAAATCTTGAATTTAACATCTTCAAAAAGGTATTTTCATAAATTTTGGACCAACTGAATTTAAAAGTAATTTCAGAGGTAATGTAATGTTTTTCTCATCTTTCCATCACAAAAATTACAGATAACTGTTTTTCCACTGAATACAAAGAAGTTGCTTTTATTTCTTCATTCATGGCATGTTTAAGAAGCACAATTATAGGTTGTCTAAAGTTATTGGAGGCAGAAACATTTTACACACAAGAAACATATTGCTTTAATTATAAGTATAACTTAATTTGTTACTGGCCTTTTACACTCCTAATTGATTCAAGGTTGGCTCGCTTTCTCTTCATTCATGTTAGAAAGGACATCGAGCAAAAACTTGCTTTGGGGTAGGTGCTAGAGAGAATGGATATACCCAATAGGCCCTTTTGTCTTGTGTTATTAATTATAACGATACATAAATAGCCATTTATGTAGAGCGCTTCATGCCAGATTCCTGCTTGCAAAGCATGGAATAACAGGTGATACTACACATTTTGCTAGTACTCAAAGTATTGACCCCTGAAGTATGAAGCATTGAGTCAGGCCATATGGGATTCAAAGCTTTGACTTCAGGTTGAACAGAGATTTCTGAAGCGAGCGCATAATAACCCACTAAAAATCATGAGGTACAGGTCATTCTATTTATGAGTGCAAACATAAATATGTACTGGCCTGGTCACTCCACCTTGTCCCGCATCCCACTGAACCAAGGCCCTGAAAGTGCGGTTTGAAAGTGGTGTTTGGGCCACAATGTTGACAAGAGTTACCTGGTATGAGCCACTTATAGCACATTGATGTAACAATACAAGATTTGTAGTACGTCTTCTCCTTGCACCATTGTGGCAGGCGCTCAACGGAAATCAGTGCACCACTTTTGCAGTCTACGGGCAGGTTCAATGACACAGCTCGTTTAAGGTGACCTGTCATCACCCCAGGCACACAGAGAGTGCAGTGTCGCCATGGAGAATGCACAGAGGTTGGGTTTGTGATGTACTCACCCCACCACTTCTGCTGCTTCAGAATATAACCACCTCAGCAATGAATGCTAAACCTTCACCAGACGGGCACCACTGGCTGCAGCCAGTGATCTATCTGCTTGTCTTCCAAAAAGGATGTAGTTGTCAGGCAAATGCAGCAGGGAGGAAAGGTTCACAATGTGGGACGATTGGAGGGGATGTTAAATGTTTATAGCAGCAATAAAGAGAAATCTTGCTGTTGATGAATGTGCGTGTCCAGCCAGCACCTCTTTGCAGTCTACGGATGTTTTCTTTATATCAGCGTTCAGCTTATGATCCAAAATGTTCCAGCTCTGTGCCAGCCGTGCAGAAAATACACTATTTTCCAGGTTGCTACTCTTCTCCCTTGGGGCTGATACGAAACCTGCCAGATGGCACATCTTTTTCACAGAACAAGGGAAGCCACAAGCAAACATAGGAAGAGGGACAGGCACATTTAAGATCTTTGCTGGGTACTTAGCAAGTCGTCCTGTTTTGGCATTGTGCAATGGCGGACCTGGACAGCCATTTGCATGAGTGTACCCTCTTTACTAGGAACGTTCCTATTAATATGCAAGGGACTTCACCATAGGTCAGTTTTGCTGTTGCATGAATTCTTCAGTGCGTAACTCCTCTTAGGGGTTGGATTTAACACTCCTGCCCATACCAAAACCCTGCATCTTTCTCTCACACTGTAAAATGATGTTTAATTGAATAGTTCAAACAGAAACGGAACAACCAGAGCTCCTGTTGCCACAAAGCTTTCTTTTATACCCAACAAAATGAAAACAAATCCTTCATTACTGTGTACACTGAGCACAGCTTTACCCTTCACATACTTTATGTAATCTCTTGCATATGCATGAACGAAGAGGCCTATAAAGCGAACAACCACAAATATTTTTGTCTAAAAAAGGTTATCAATTCTGCAAGATATTGTGGTGGTGTTGTTTTTTCTGAACAACAAATAGCACTGTTTCTCTGCCGTAAACGGTATTCCACAATTTTTGGGAATTGACTGGTGGTTACTCTTACAGGGCCTTTTTACAACAGCTCGTGGCATTGAACATTAACACTGCTATGTGATCCTCCTTACAATACATTAGGTCAATTTCGGGAGCAGACTTGCTGGGAAAACCTCTGTGCCCAGCGCGTCCACTGCCGATCCGCGACAGGCCGTCATGGAAAGGAAGAAGGGACTACACGTAGTAACTTCTCTCCTTTCCATGGCAGCCATTTTCTTTGTTTAAATTTTCCCTATTTTTTTAATGGCCTCCATGGAAAGGGAGAACGGATTACTTGTAGTCCCTTCTCCCTTTCCAGGATGGCCATTTTGTTTGTTTTTACCTTTTTCATTCATTTTGAATGGCCGCCATGGAAAGGGACACCTGACTCCGTTGTCCCTTCCCTGGCGGCCATTTTTTTGAAAAAAAAAGTTTCTCTTCTGAAATGCCAGAGCGTTTCGGAACAGAAAAAAATACTCTTAGTATCCCGGTCTTACGGGCCGGGGTACTAATAGCAATAGGCCCCTCGCAGGGGGGGCATTACCACTTCAAGTAATGCCATGGGCCTTCGGTAAGTAACTATGGGCCCCGGGGCATTACCTGAAGTGGTAATGCCCCCCCTGCTTGGGGCCAATTGCTTAAGTGGGCAGATACTGACCAGACTTTATTGATTGTCCCAGGCTAGTTCCTCATCTTTCTCAGATATCTTCTTTTGAGACTAGGACTCTGCTTTATCAGAATGCCATGCCCTCTCCACCAGGAGTATCAACTTCAGGGCTACCCGGTTTGTCTGTTTTTTAGTGACTGTTTGCATGTTAAGTATTCATCATTGTGTGCACAATTGCGCCGTATCTGAAGACTTTATCCCATTAGTAAGTTTTATTTTAGCAATCTTGGTTGGGTGATGACATGTAATCAAATGTTTGTGTCTGTAGGCTTTTCACACAGACCCAGAGTTATGGTCCCACTGTCACCAGCCTTGATTCAAGGAAAGGAACACGTTTGGGACTTGCCTGCATTATAAATGTTAGATGTCAATTACAGGCAGTGGTCGAAGTGTACGAAAAGAAGTAGTGGAACTATGTTCCCTGCTAGCCTGCCCCCACTCCCCACAAACCCCATCCCCACGCCGCCTCCCACACACAATACACCCCCCCAAACACTTGCACTTGCTGTTTAAGGGAAATTAGGGAATGTTCCGTGCAGTGGACTGAAAGTGCAACTTTCAACTTCTTCCTACACTTTTATTTTAAAATGAATCCATTCCGGAACGGTTTCTTTTTAAAATAAAAGTATCGGAGCTGTAAAAGGTCATTTAAAAAAGTACAGGATCACCGCTCCCGACCGCTCCCGCTCACTTCGACCACTGATTACAGGTGATCAACCTTTCCAAAAACCAACCAAGATTTGTTTCTTATCCTTTACAGATGAAGACATTATCATCTGTGCAGCAGAGCCAACTCACAATATTTTGTTTTAGTGGATTATTACTGTAAGAAAAAACATGTTTATTAAAATGTGTGACCTATAAATTCACCACACTTGGGGTAAACATGGCACCTTCTGGCAGTTTAGCCATTCAGACTGTAAATGGCCCTTGTGTTCTACGCTGCTATTACCATACTCTTTGGGATGTTGTCAGGTAAGGTTTTGCCAACTTGCCCCATGAGATGCAGGACCCTTTTGCCAAAATAGTGTTGCACGAAAAGGAGGACACCAAACACGTTTTGCAGGTGGGCCTGGACACAGCAGACTGTGTGGCTAGGTCCATGGGTGCTAGTGCACTGGTGTGCAGGCACTCACATAATAGGGCTTTCGGTTTGACCCTGGTTTCCAAACAAAGGTAAATATGGCTTTTGATGGTGCCAAAATGTTCAGCTCTCTGGCCGAAGAGTCCTTTGAGAAGTTCAAGGCCCTCAAGCTTGCAACCGAGATTAGGGGTCGCAGGGTAGACAGCATCAGAGGCTCTTCATCCTCATTTAAAAGGTGATAGGTGGACCCACAGGTAAAGCTCCTGCCTCCTGAGTCCTTCCTTAATGCCTCTTTTATTTTCCATTCCACTGTTCTCATCGGGGCAGGAAGAGGATGTCCCTGTTTCTTCTGGAGTGGATAAACACCACTCCTTGACAGCTCGTTTTCCATGGCCAGAGCCTCCCTTTCCAACAAGGACTCTAAGGGGAGGAAGGAAAGCTCAAGGGCAGCACATTTGTCTTGAAAGTAAGACAATGCAGAACAGGGTAGAATCCTGGTCCCGCGCTTAGAAACCACTCTCTGGCATTAAGCGCGTTATAATAGAACAATTATAATTGTAAGACAAACCTGCTCCTGGAAGAAGTTGCTCATCTGCTAGAAGGAACAGCCATAAAATGATCACCTGTGTTAATATGAAGGAAGGGGTGACTCTCCCATTATTTTCTGTGCCACAAAAGTGATGGGGGGAGGAGCTGAGACTCATTCTAGATGGGTTGCTGATCAACTTTTACCTGGGCAAGGACAAATTAAAAATGGTAAGCAAAGCCCAGATTCTTCAGTCTCTAAACCTTCAGGACTTATTGTTATCCCTGGACCACCAGGCTATCTACTTCCACATGAACATACACTAAAATCCCCAGAAGTACCCGGGCTCATGGTAGGGGACACCCGCTAGCAATTTACAATGCTTCCATTTGACCCTTCCTCTGCTCTCAGGCTTTACATTAAGCCGGGTTCAGTTGTAGCTGCTTGTCTGCTGTTCCTACAGAGATGATTGCCTTGTATGGGTCTGCTTCCCTGAATTTGACTAAAAGAACATGCTCCACAATAGCCACTTGCTACCCCAAATTGGGCTTTTCTCTCTCACACACTGCACCCCTCATGTATTCTCTGAGTCATTGGGGAAGGAGTGGGTTCTGGACACGTGGTAGGTTTATGGCCCTCCCCATTGACAATCCCCACCCCCCAAGCACCGCGTTTTGCACATCTTTCAGATGGTTTAGCTGTTTCGGGCACAGCCCCTAATGCCCTCCTCAGCCTTTATACACCCCTGTGTGTCATGTCATGATTCCTACCAGAGACTCTGTTGCACATAATGCTCCTTCAGTGGTAGTTGGGCTGCCAGTGTGCCCAGGTTCAGAGCAGCATGACGGCACATGTACAGGTCTTGAGAGGGGTATCACAGAGCCTCTGGTGTTGGGCCCTCAGACAACGTGCTCAGTGGGGACGTTTTTCACCTGTCTTAGCCTCAGCTCTTGGTGGTCACAGCTGGGGCGCTCACCTGAACGACCTTACTGTGACTTTCCTCAGGCAGAGAAATAGAGGGCATCAATCTCCTGTAATTTCAGGCAAACATATTGGCCTGTGTGCTTTGTGCAATTTGTGTAGGGACATTTTGTTTATGTTCTCAGGGACCACACCATGGCCAGGCACACCCTGAACAAGATGGGGTTCCTAAGATCGCTGCCCTTTTTGCAAGTTTGCAATGCTACTTTGGGTCATTCTGGGCTCTGCAACATATTGTCTTTGTCAGTAGCCCATCTGACTGTGTTGGTGTTGTGGGGAACACAGTGAGAAGATGTATTCTTCCATGAGTGGGAGTTATGTCAGTAGGTCCTTTGAGAAGATCTTTGCCTCCTTAGAGACCACCAAAGTTGAGTTCTACTTAAAATTTCTCCTGCGAAAAGCAGTGGGGAATGCAAAGCCGTCCATCCAAACCTGAAAATACCTAAACCTTCATGCTCAACATCTCGGGAGGATAGCTCAGGGGCAACGTTCTTGACTTGGAAGCAAGACGACACGAAGCACCACAGGTTTGATCCCGGGTCCGCGCTTAGAAACCTATGGGTATTAAGCGCGTTATAAATAACCTATCATATCATATCTGGGAGGATGAGACCTATAGATCGGAACCTAGCTATCAATGTCCATGTCCTGAATATTCTCCTTTTTTCTAGGAGACTAACAATAAGTGTCTATGTCTGTAGAGTGTCTAAATTTTGAGGCTGGTGCCTGGATAAAGGCTATTACCCATTATCTTGCTTGATATACTCGCTGCTTAATTTCCTGCTTCCATTGTCCCGGGATGGCCTTTAGATTGGCCTGGTTAAAGGATACTTAGCCACCATTTCTATCTTCAATCAGACCCCAGAAGAGTGCTCTTTCTTTGTGATGCCCAATGTTAATGCAGTTGTTGAGAGGTTTATGTAATATTTTTCCAATGCACCAAATTGTCGTGTACAGGTAGGATTCATGTTCTTGATGGCCTCTCTTGTTCAGTCCTTGCAAACATTCCCTCTGTTTACACACCTTTGAGGACTTTATTCTGGTTACTCTTGCACCTTTGCTAGCCATCTGAGTGAGCTACAAGCCCTTTTGGTTAAACCCCTTTTTATATTTCCCTTTCATTAGATAAATGGGCTTTAAGGCTCAAGCCATCCCTTCTTTATGAATATTGGGGTACAATTCCATTTGTATCTAAATATTAATCATTCATTCTTCTGTCTGTTTGGACCCCAACAGGATTCTTCCATGCCAAAGTGGGTTGCTTGGGTCACTTGCATTGGGCATTATTCCATTGCACAGTACAACTTTGTTACTACTTGGACACATTTTGGATTTATTTGAACATCCAAGGTAACTGATTGGGTGCTTGGTCAGTTGGTTAGGTTGCTAATGTCCTGTAGATCTCCAAATATGTTTTGTGCTTTTGAAACAGTTTAATCAGCCTTGAGAAATGTGGATATTAACATTTCTGTCTTCCCATATGAAATCATGTACAAAATTATGAGGTGACAGCTTTCAATGTGAAAGAAGGTACTGTGGGTGTTCTCATACTGAAGGGGCACATTTTCTGAAGGGGAGGCTGCTGCCATCCCTTAACTTAAAAAAATGTGTGTGGCTTTTCTACCTGAGCAACTTGATTTATGGATCTGTGGAAACGATTACTTGATAAGGACCCGGATTTCTTAAATATGCTTGTCTTGTTTTAAGAGTTTTTAAGGGCCATCTCATTTGATCCAGTTCCACCTTTGGTAGAGGCAAGATTTATAGCAATTGTCTGCGAGCAGATCAGTTACACATTTTCTTCGACCATGTAAACTCTGCATGCCACCAACAAAGGAGGCACAGAAGTACTTCTACTCTGCTCATGGTCTCAGATTCAGGGAGCCAATCACGCTTTTTGGAGCGCTGCACTCTGAAGTGAAAATAGGCAGGGAGGCTGTACACCCAATTCCAAATGTACCCCTGTGGCATGTCTTGAACCTCTGGTCTTGAAGTGCCTGAACGGAAACAGAATCCTGGTGAGGGGGTCCCATTACCCTGGCCTTTTTCCCCTGATGAATATGGTGAGGATTTGGGGGAAACAGTTAGGAGCTTAATTTGGCCTGGTTTTGAGGGTGAACCTTCAGGGAGTTTGGAGTCTAGCCTGTCATGTAAGGCTAGGGAGTAAGCGTTGCAGTGATCGCTGATTTACAAGCTGAAGTATTGTTTGACCCCCTAATCAACTAGGGAACAGGCTCTTGGTGGCCAATGGCACACGTGGCCAAATATATTGAGATGAAAGAGTGATACAAAGATACAACCTGTCAATGAGCACAAGGTGTTTGATTCATTAGAGGTAGACACTGTTGTCTAAGTTCTTGTTCTGCAGTGGTGAAAACGCTAAAAGGAATTTGGCCGGGGAGTGCTAACATTTAGCAGGTACTTTCATTAATAGCTTGTCATTTTTTGCGGCTTTGAATGCTGTCTTTCTTTTTTACTGAGCACGAAATGGAGTAGCAGGGCTGCCTGGGGCTGTGGTGGTGAAGCTCTTAGCTCCATAATTCCTCATGTGTTGGATTGCGGAATGCTTATTAGTTGGGTGATCCTGAACTGCGGTGAAGGGTGCTTGTCTGTAGATGGCAGTATATTTTCATCAGAGACACTGTTTGGGAGTAGCTATTACTAATGACTGGGTGAGTGGCAGTAGACTGCACCAATGTCTGTTTGAGCATAGGGAAGCTGGGGTTTTCCCTGAGGAGAAGGTTAGAGGACTGAGCTACTGTTTACCAATTTCAGATGAACTGTGGTCCAAACAGAGTCCCTGACTAAGAAGATTTCCAGTTTGGATCACATGGGATTCTAATACCTTTGACAAATTGTCGTGTGCCGACTCGCTACATGTTCTCATCACCAAATCTAACCCCTCCCTGCCCCCCGCCCCTGCTTTTACCTTATTCTTCATAGCACATATTGTAGACCGCCAGAGAGCCTTGTGGAACCTCTGTGCACATATGCAAATTCTGTCGGGGCGCTTTCTGCCTTTCAGCCTTACACATTAAATCCCCTTTCGTGAGGTAATAGTTACAATTGTTATTTGCAATGCAATGGAAATATCCTCTACAATTTACTGGTCACGTCAGCAGGCTAAAAAGAAACTACAATTAAATGAATGTTTCTCCCTTAGTTTGTGGGGATGCCTCTCCTAGGCCCAGGTGTATTCGGTGCAGGCCCACTAAATAGTGAAATTCAATTCTAGCTACACCACTGTTAAAAAATCTGTAAAGATATGCGCTATGAGGTTGTTCATGAAGTCTTCTGGTAAAGGCTTATGAAGACCAACACAGAGTGCCACCAATTTAGTGTTGAATCTCACAATGGTATTGTGACTGGGTGGCTAGGCTTCGTTCACTCTTAGGAGAGGGTAGACTAAGTCACATATCACATACAATAATGGAAAGTCTACACATTATATTAACTGTCAGTCTTTATTGCAAAGTTAAGCATTTCAGGTACATACTTAAAATAGTCAAATGTCTGTAAAAACAGTGCATAAGTAGTACACTTTTACAGAAAGTAAAATGCATTAGCTGTGTTAGGCGATGTTAAAAGTGATAAACCTAGACAAGCACTTCAAAACTAGAAGGTAAGCAGTGCCCCTAAAAAGATCAAAGGCCAATTTAGAAAGTACTTAGTACAATTTCACAGGTTAGTAAAAGTATAAGGTACTCAAGCCTGTGGCTCCGTGAACTAATGTGTCCACTACAGGAATTTGTGATTGACGTCATGGTCACAGATTCCAATCCCAGCAGGTCTGCTCACTCCTTCATCCTGCAAAGGTTGATAACATGAGTACAATTGAGCTGGATAACAATAACCATCTGTTATTTCTCCAGAGACCAAGATACCTGGGTCAAAATGCACTCTACAAGGACACCTGTTAAGTTAGAGGTATTTTTTAGATAGGTCACAATTGTGTCGGTAGACATTGAAGGGACAAAGTTCGTAGGCAGCTTGCGGTTATTGTGAAAAAAAAGTATTACCAGTTCTTCGGAGGAGGCAACCTTCTGTCTGGTGAGAATAGAAAACCTAACCGGTAGGATTCCGTGCCCGGGGTTGACAGCCACAATATTGGAGAAGAGGAGTTTGTGATGTAGACAAGCCCCATTGCAGTGGATGCCAGGCGGTCCTTGGAGATGGACAGCAGCTAAATACCCCCCATTGCAGTGGATGCCAGGTGGTCTTTGGAGAGGGACAGCAGCTAAATACCCAACACCCTGGAGACCAGGATCAGCACCAGACTGAATTTCAGAAGCAGCCATTGATGTAATGCTGGCAGTTGATAGGAGTCGATGATGCCCAGGCACTGTGGTCCGATCTGGTGTTGGTTGCATTGCCGGTTGCTGTCGCGGGGTCTGGAAGTAGTGCCCCTAAAGACTGCTCATTGAAGAAAACCATCTTAAGGCCTTTACATGGAGCCTTTGGGCACTCTCCTCAAAGATGCCAATATAGCCATCCACCAATACGCGGACGATACTCAGTTGTATTTATTTATTAATTAGCATTTTTAAAGCGCGCATCAGCCCGTGGGCCTTGTGGCGCTGTTACAGACATAAATCATGAGCGTGGACAGTTAGATGAGTTACAGAAGAAGGTACAGTACACACTTAGTTTCAGGCAGAGTAGGGGAGGAGGAGATAGAGAGAGAAAAAAAGGGGGGTGTAAGTGTAAGTTAAAGAGTGTTGTTTTGAGCTTTTTCCAGACGGCAGAGAGGGAAGTCTCGGCTCTGAGTGAGTTGGGTAGGGTGTTCCACAGTTTGGGTGCTAGGTGAGGGAAGCCAATTCCACCTGCTTTTTCTCTTTTGATGGCTGGGATGCACAGTTTGTTGGCATGGCAAGTTATTTTGTGACGTGAAGAGATGTCTCTGGATAAGGTCTCTGATAGGTAAGGGCGGGCAGTGAGACTTAAGCATTTGTGTGTTAGAGTGAGAGTCTTGAAAGTGATTCTCTCCTTAACATGCAGCCAGTGGGCATCTCGCTAAGCCTGCGTGATGTGATCTCTTCTCTTGTACATGAGAGTAAATAGCATGCAGGACCTCATTCGTCTCCACTATTGCCTAGCCATCATCCTAGCCTGGATGTCGACTGCCTACCTCAAACAAAACCCATCCAAGACTGAATTCGTCCTCATGGGTCTGCTCGCTAAAAAACAACTTGTCCAACAATGGCTGAATGATATGCCCCTAGAACGATTTGATCCAAAACTCACAGACTCAGCAAAATCCTTAGGATTCACCATTGACGTGCACCCTATGTTTCGAGAAACACATAGCCAAGAAGGCCAAAATAGCATGGCTCAGAAACTCTACCCTTTGAAAAATATCAAACTCTTCATCCCGCTACAGGACTTCTGGACCATAGTGCAGGTCCTTGTGGTCTCGCACACCGATGGGGGAAATGCTCTCCTGACAGGGCTGCTAGCTGCCCACTTGGCTCCCCTAAATGCAGTCCAACACACTGCAGCACATCTTATTACAGGAGCACGAAATCTGACTGAATTACCCCATCCTAAGGAAACTACATTGGCTTCCACTCCAAACCAGGATACTGTTCAAGACTACATCTATCATCTACATAGCAGTCATGAGTAGCACACCAGTGTAATGTGAGGGGTCAGAAATGCGAGACAGACACAAAGGGCCACATTACGGGGTTTCCGGTAAATCCCACCAGTAGGCAACAGGTTATCGGTAACCTTGCAACACCGTTTCCGCCAATTGAATTCCCAGTGCCACCGGGATATTATGGCAGCCCATTTCAAGAGCCTGAGGGTGATGGCTGGAAGCCACCAGCAGTAGGTTTCTGTCTGTCGATTTGTGATTGATTGATTGATGTGCCTGTGGTGCATTTGTTGCTAGAAAGCGTAGCAAGTATTTAGTCTGTGATGTGCTATAGTTTCTTGCACATTTAATTCAGGTATTTAAATCACTCAGCCAATTGTGAAAGACTATTGGTTCATTGGTGTCACCTCTCTAAATGAGAAAAACCACATCTAAGTACGTATCCAAAGTTTTGATGGGCTCCTTGAAAAGATTATAGCTGGAGACTTAGTCCGGTCCGACTTCACACATATATAAGCTTGTGCCATCTGTAGTTTTTAATTCAGATAACATACATACATGTGTCTTTTACAAATGTCTTTGTGCCCTCTACCAGAGGATGAAGCAAAAAGTTGCAAACTTGTCCAATGTTTGGCAGAGTTCCTTGCCAATAGTATTGTCATCCCTAGTAGGTTTGGCATACTTTTGTGCATACTAGTGTGTATATGATGGGCACGTTAGAATATTTTTGTGTGAAAAATTCACATCCCTTATTAATCGAACCATTTCTTACTGTCATTTAGAAAACAGGTTAAAACTCTTGCTTATATATGTTTGGGTATTGTCGTGTTTGCAATAATCTTCTTTGTGACTAATAGTCTGCTGAGAGAATACATGTTTGGCAACATTGCTCGCCACGTGACGGTAGAATATTATTTCATTGATGGCCACTCTTCATTTCTGTCTTGGAAGATGGGTTGAATTCCTTTGTCTTCTCCCATGAACTTGTGGGCAAGAACCTGAGCTTCCCATGGCATTATACTGCAGAAAGAAATATATTATTTTAGTATTATTTCTGATACAGAGAATAGTAACATATTTACATAATATCTGAAACATTAATGGAAAATACCTCGTCTTCATTTCAGTCTGATTCTGGAAAGTGTGGGCTTGTTTTGGATTACATTGGGATAACAACCAACTATTTTTCTAGAAAATATTGCAACGGGAACCTTGAAGCCAATAAAGAACAGCTGATCACTCACCTAGGTTTCCAAGTTCCTAAGACTACTATGGGAAGTTCTCCAGTAATTTATTGATTAACAAACAACACTTCCACTGACAGAAATGTAAGAATGCTTGGAAATAAAATTAATAATACGTGTTTTTGAAGACAAAATGTGTTGTGCGGCTTCTTGGAACGATGGAGCGATTGTGTACATTTGAACTTCGATTAGAGATTTTCATGTTACAGTAATGAACATTTTAAAGTGTCTTCTCTCTATCAGAAGATGAGCTTAAGGTCTGTCATTAGAATTGAAGTGAGGAATGGACATTGATGCAAAGGGTAAACCGGTCTACGGATAGCTAGTGCCATCCCCATGTAGAGCTCAAAGGTCAAACCTACTGAACGCTTGTACAGAGAAAGGGTCTTACAAGAAACTCACGATAACGCGAGTGTGACCCATTTGCTCTTGTTCATCAACAGCCGTCCCTGGAAATCACTTCCACAAGTTCATCTTTCTCTTAAAGCGGAGAGTCTTACAGAACATCAGGCAGCCTTTCCAATCAAACGTATGCCTGTAAAAATTCCATAGGTTTTCTAAATAGTAGCCCTGGATTCAGAGAATGAGTAATCAACCCACAGCTGTACAATAATAAAGTGATAGTCTTTAGACATACGTCATACATAGAAATATCAAAATCATTACACTGAATTTACTATTTTTTACATTGACCTGGCTAACCGGTGCCATCACATTTTCAGTCTTGATGAGCCAGTCCCCTAGACATGTTTTCCAAACTTTTGCCTCTCTTTATGTTCAAGTACAAAGATCCAGCATCACAGAGGTCTGATGTCTGAAAACCTTTTAAATCATTGAGATGTCCAGTCTGCCTAGGTGTCTGCTTTCTAGGTGAGACTCACCAAATATACACCTCCTTTCCTGGACTTTTCGAAATTTTTCATGAAAGAAAATCCTATGGAATCATTCTGATAGCCTTCACCTTTTGACTCTGGGTCCGCAAGTATAACCTCAGCCTATGGTTTAATTTGCAGGGTGAACCACCTCCAACTTCCAGTTATTTGTGATTTTATTGCTGACAAAACATCTAAATACATTTATAAAGACACATTAAAGCTTAAAAAAATAACAACATACCTGTTACATCGTCAATAGTATCTACATGCAAATGTTTATATCTACTTTTTCTATAGTCTGTGACTGCCATCTTGTACACCTTTTACAAATTACAATCCTGGTTTTGTGCTTTTTAAATGTCTTTTCACTTTTTCCATATTACTTACTACCTATCTTTGCCTTGCTAATACCCTTTACGGGGAAACACCACACAATAACCAAAACTCTCCATCTTACCAGGACCATCAGGACATTTACACAGCTAAAGCCAATTTTCCGAGAGACACAATTGCCAACAGTGAGAACAGCACAGAGGACAAATTCCCCAGAATCAAACAATCACCAGCAACCCCATTCTTGTGTTCTTGCTTTATCGGGCATGTCACAAAAGTAACTCTGATCAGAAATGTGTCCAAGACCCGGATTTCTCTTCTTTTTATGTTTTTTACTTATAGAAATGTATGTACAGGGTGGCTTTTAAAAGTGTCAGGGTACCCAAATCAAAGAGGAATCCTTCCCCTGAATACACAACACTTAAGGGTAGCTCACAGTGAATTTAGGGAACCCTTTCCCTGGGTACTAAAAACAAAAGTCCATTCCAGTTCTTTCAGTGCTCCCTTCTGAGAGCTACATGGCTGTTCAAACGAGTCTGTTTAATCCTAAAGATCTCAATCTTGCAGGTTAATGACCAAATTACTATTTGAAGGCTTTCCAGAGTCCCATACCCAATGACTATCCAACCAAAACAACAACTTCTATGTCAACTCTCGTAGGATGCATCATTGGCTCCCTTGCTCCCAGTGTCTCTCTCCCACTCTTGTTCGTGGGGTCTGGTTTTTGGGGGTACAGTAAAATAGACAAAGCAGTTTGGCTCTGACCTCTGTTTCCTACCCGTCTGCTCTCTTTTTTGGGACTTGACCTACTTAACCTTCTCTATTTTAGTGATAGTCTCATTCACCTTTATTGTGGTAGCATCATCTCATACGACCCCACCTTCTAGGCGTGCAGCATATCACAACCCTGCGCCCACCTTCTAGCCCTGCCTTGGACTGACCTGGTCCACCACAACCTTCCTAGGATGGCTAGCTGGTTTCAGTTTTCTGGCTGACATGGTATGTCTTTCTCCCAAATCTCAGGGTTTATTCTCCAACTCCTCTGTATCCCTGCCTCCCTGTCAGAGGTTTAACCTCAACCTTCAGTCACTTGCTCTACTCCCTTCTTCACCCCTATGGAAAACAACAGTTTTTATTCCCATTGTCTTGTTCTCCACCACCTTCTTCGTCCCTTTGGTTACAATAATCTCCAATGTCCAAGTACCTCTCTGTTCCACCTTCTTCACTCCTTTGGGCACAATAATTCCCTCTCTCCCAACACTACTCTCTACCACCTCCTTTAGCCCATTGGGGACAACAATCTCCATTTCCAAAATACGTCTCGTTGGGAGTGCCCTACAGGCCTATCTCAATTTCTCTGGGTGACTATGGCTTCCTCCGCAGTATCTCTGAGTGACCCCTTTGCCCCTGTCTCTGTATCTCTGGGTGACTCCTGCACCTCTTCCACAGTAGCTTGTGGTGACGCTGCATCCCTGGTGCGGTATCTCTGTGTGACTCATGCATTCCCTCCACATTATTAGGTGATCCTGCACTCTTGGCTCAATATCTCTGGGTGGCTCTTGTACTCCCTCTACAATATCTCTGGGTTACCCCTTCATCCCAGGCACAGTATCTCTGGGTGGCTTCTGCACCCCTTCCACATGAACCCTTCACTATATAAATGACATTCCTGTGTTCCTCCAGTTTCATCTGGGACTGTCTTCTCTAAACAAACTCCTTCTGTGGTATCTCTCCCTACCTGGCTACATCCTACATACTGAGCGCGGCGCATGCTGTGATTTCTTTTCCTCCTTGGTGGGACTGTGGTGAAGGAATCTGCACCTGTGTGATCCTGGGCTAAGCTGTACATGAATGTCTGGGCTGACCTTGGCTGGGTGGTCTACAAGGGGGCTGGGCCTGTCACTATTTTGGATTTCATATTTACCCCTGTGGCCTTTTCTGATGCAGCCCGTGTTATGCTGGAGTGCTGCCTTTCCCCAGCATGTGACTTGGAAGTACAGACAAGCTTCGGTAAGCCTGAAACCCTGCCGTTTCCCATTGCAAAGTCTCTTTGAGAATGGAAATGGAAACATTGTAACGATATCACGCGCATCTTCTGCCAGAGAACAATGCTTCAATATAACTTTACTACCCACATCTGCCTTTCTTCATTCATGGGACTGCAGAAATAAAGCATTGTATCCACAGAGCGAATATGCTCATCGTGGGAGCTTATATTCATAGAAAATTCCTTTGCTTTGTGCTGTATTAAACTTGTGACTGTATCCAACCCCTCAGTAGCTTTGCCGAGTGTCTGGAAATGATCCCCTTAAGGAAAATGTATCCACTTCAAAGGTGGTGGTTTTGGGGTCTGGATGTTCATGACATATGCTCTGTCTAAGGTCTCTCTAGCAGACCTTGGGTAAATGGGAAGGGGTTCTGACTGTGCATGAGCGGCCTTGGCATACTGCATGTGCCTCCTCTGGGCCCAGCATCTTGTAGCTTGGGGCAGTACTCGGCCCTTTGACCAGCTGCATGACAGTCTCCCTAAAGTTAGACAGGCATCATCAGTGAAGTGCATGTTGGGATAAGGTGAGCATCTTTCTAGTTAAGCTGCTGTTTGCAGGGGAGTTGCTAGGTCTGGAAAAGACCCGGGGCTAAGCTGATGTCACAACTGTTGGGACTGGGGGCTAGCTAGTCTTTTGGCTGTAGCTCCTGAGATTCTATCCGGGGCTACAACCAAAAGATCAGGGGCTATAGCCCCCTTAGCCCCCCCCTAGCAACGCCCCTGGCTGTTTGTACTGCACTCTTCAGGGGAGAATTGCTTGGCATTTCGGTGCTGGACTGTGTTTGTGGGCAGGATAAGATTGATATGCAAATGGATATTTCTCTTCTGGTATGATACAATGACCTAAACATGATTGTAGACACTTGTGAATGGGCACCATGCACTACAACAGGTAATTTAGTCTTGCTTTTACTCAGTGTAAGAACTCTCATAGTTTTGGCAAAGAAATTCAGTGGGTAGGTGTCGGAAGCGGCTGCTGTAGCGCTTCTCTGTTTGACATTGGCAGTCCCGCTTGGCGCCATACGTCGTTGGTTCTTTCCTCCAACGTCAGTGTGTTGTGCTGGACGCAGCGTGGGGTGAACCAAGGCGTCAGAATCTTCACAATTAGAATGAGAAGTAGCAAGAGATATTCGGGCAGCCCCCACTCTTGGCTCTCAGCTCATTCCTGGCAGGTGAGCTGCTTTTGGGTACCTTTGAGTGCCTTTGTTGTATTGGTCGCTGGTGAGCTAAGGGATAGAGAAGGAACATTCCTGGTCCCCATTTTTGGTCCCTGGTGCAGCGGCTCATTATGCGTCGCATTTTCCAGTAACCATTTGGGGAGCACTGCAGTTTTTTAAATCAGCTCCTCCTTTATTTCAGCTGAGCCATACTGCACTGTTCATTGAGCCTGAGTTGCACTGACCCACAAGTCTAGTAAATTCAGTGAGTCTGTTAAGAGCTGCTAGTAAGAGTCCTAGGCCATGAGCAGTGACTGCTGGTTGAGTTCCGATCGAGCTGCTCTGGCCATCAGTTGTTAAATAAAGTGGAGAGTGGATTGAGGAGTGGTTTTTCGTGACACACCGGGGATCAGCAGGATTGCTGGATTTTGTTTGTAGATCCAGAATCGCTTCTCACATGCCAATAATATTAAGGTGTGTATTGCTGTAGAAATGATCGCTGGTGAGTGGCCTGTTGTATCCCTATTTGTTGCTCCCTGCCTATCCTTGATTATGAAGCCAAATAGGGTGAGGATGTGTGTTTTGCACAGCACTAGCTCTCGTGTGTGGGTAAGTGAGATCCCTGATGGGAGTTATACATGCAAATGGCGCACCGTGCCCCAAAACAGATAAGCAGGACAGCAGCTTAGATAACAGGTTGTTATGGGATACCCTCACAATTTGAGACCCCTGTTAATCCCAGCCTGCCTAACTCTCCGATTGCTAATGATATTGAAACCACTGAGAAAGTAGTGGCATTATCGCCTTGCATCGACAATAATTCCCTACTAATCCTATGTTTAGGTCTTCAGAGGGTCAGTTAGTGGAACTTTGAATTCCTCAATTGATTATAACAACATAATTGGTACCCAGCTGTCAGCTACACCTGATCTTGAACAACTGATATCCTCTACTAGTTTCCTCCTCCTCCTCCTCCGAGAGCGATTCTGACTCTGATGATTCAGTGCAATCTGTTTCTTCAGTACGAGTTCATGTCGCAACCGTGGGTCATTGCCCATTCTCACTGAATGTGATGGCTGCTTCTATTGAGGTTTTCTTTCTACTTTGCACAAACATGGCCAAGGAACAACAGGAACTTAAAGTTATATTGGCCAGAGTTGTGGATGCCATATAACATTCCTATGATGAAGACATTGGCAATCAGACATTGATGGAAAATCATTATCAGCACATGATAACGTGCTGGAAGGTCCATTATTGATCCAATAGCCCCTACAATAACACAGGAAATTGGTGAGGGGCGTACCGATGATATTATCCCGTATGACACATCGCTGCTTACAATTCACGAGGATGAAGTAGTAGCCGAAGAAAGAGAACTTATTCCCATCTCTCCTGTTGTGGCAAAAACTAAAAGGAAATATAAGTGTTGTGGTCAGCCAGTTTCTTATTATGCTAGGAAAACAACACAACCTAGCCGTAAGTTTAAAAGGAAAATAGAGCCATCACGATCAAATAAGCCCAGTTTGCAAGGTACGATGGCTCAAACTACGAGCTTGACTAATGTTTGCAGGAATCCATGTGATGCAAGTTGGAAAACAAGAGTGGCTAATACTTTCGGTGATGGCACTATTCGGCAAGTTCAATTGTGCGGTCCGTTGGATAAATGGATACAGACTGAACATACTAAAAAGTGTCACCCCGTGGGGTATCTCGAATCCTTGGTGCATGTACAGGATGGATACATCATTATAGATACTGGCCCTCATTACAAGTCAGGCGGTGGACCATGGTGCTATTAGCACCATGGTCCATGCCGGATTCCGCCATGGTGGATGGCGGAATTACCGCCCCATTCCAAGGTGAGTGGGGTGGTAATTACCCATTCACCATTTGCCCTTCCCCATTCCCATTTTTGCCCCATAGGGCATAATGGGGATGGGGAAGGCGCTAATTACGGCACCGTAAATTACGGTGCCGTAATTAGCACCAAGGTCGCTTAGCGCCTCGGACTTTAACGCCTGCAAAAAGCAGGCGTTAAAGTGTGAATCAGGCGTTAAGGGTTTAACGGCGCCGACGCTCTTTACGGCGCCGTTAACCCCTTAACGCCTGACTTGTAATGAGGGCCACTGATTCGCAAACTCGTCCTGTTAATAACTTAGTTGACAACTATCTATCTTCATATGAAGACTCAAGAGAACATCGACAGCAAATGCAGACTGCTGTAACTACATTGAACGCCCTTGACACCATAGGAATGGTAGAAGGACAAGCAATATTTAGTGGATCAGACTATGCTGACTTTGCCATACTAATGACATGCAAGTTCAATGTCAACAACACCAACTACCTTCATTTGTGTCAAAAGATTTAAATGCTTGCCATTCGCAAATGTTGGCTTCTTTGGTGATTAACATTTTATCTGAATCTGTAATGAGGGGGACATCTAAGACTCTACAAGTTGAAGGAGATTTACCATTAGGAAAGTTTGCAAAGTTGGATAAAATGTACCCTTTAGACGTTAGTCTTTTTATGACTAGAGGCCTATTATTGGAATTGTTTCAGAACGTTCCCTCCCATTGGAACATTAGTAGAAAGGATATCATTTGTGTGGAGCTTCCAAAAAATGAAAGTCACGAACAATTGGGTTTTGATGGAACTTGTTTCACCAGCAGTGACTGCCTTGCTTGGTTTGCACCACTCAGATCTGAGGAATCTTGGGTTTCAGTTAACTGTGTGCCGTACGCATTTGGTAAATGTTGACAAGGGAGAAATAGGGGTAGAACCCTCTATGAAAAAATCCATCCATGATGAACAGGATATCCATATATCTGAAAGAATGAGTTTATTAGCAACTATGGTGAAGCCAACTACACCAAAGTTTTCCCATAGGGTAATACATCAATGGACTCTCGACCCACAAATGATCCAGCATATAGTAAATGGTCCTCCTGGAACACACAAGGTTTTAATTCTTTTCCACCCAATCCATATGGTCTCTCCTTATTTGTGGATAATGATGTCTTTCTTTTGGAGGAGACTTGGTTAGTTGATGATGACAGATCCTGAAAATGTTGATGTATGTATATTTATTATACATTTGTATAAGCTGCCAGGTATGGAACACACCCTGCTGATGCAGAGAAAAATAGATGCGATTTTAATGTCCTGGTATGATCAATTTCCTTCTGGATATGTGGCGATAGCTGGTGATTATAATGAGCAAATCTCTTATGAGATTCATAAAGACGAATAAATAGCTTTTAGTAATGATTTTCTTGGTCAATTCATAGGTCAAGCAGCCAAAACTTGTAAAAATGTTGGATGTGGAAATTGTATGAATGGTTATGATCTGACTTGCCTTAATGCTAAGGCCAAAAAAGGGCATAACAGAAGAATATATCTGGACAAATGGGAAATCTTACTCTTGCCTGGATTAAATATTTGTAAGCTATGAACTATGGCCTTATTGTGGTGCTATCTCTGTCACTTCCAATACGTCTAGGGACCATTCGCTGTTAAGTTGGACGTGTACATTGAGTGTCCCAAGTAAATCTAATCATAGACATATATGCACTGCTACTCTTATTAATAATCAAGGCAATCAGATTACTTGGTCCGATAAGAATATTGGAAAAGTCACCTTATTTATATGTCTTGATGATACATGTGTGGAGACTAGGCTGCGCTACTACAATTGGGATATGCGTGAGACTATGTTATCTCTCTCTGCATTATTGAAACTCTGATGTGTGAAGAATGGTAGGGGATGTGCAGTGAGGAATTTGTTTGATGTGGAAATACATGAACGGAAAAAGATCTACCGCAAAGGCAGAGCGGCTGTTGCAAAGGCGATTGATTCGACAGGCACTAAACGGAAAGCCCTATTAGGATCACTGTCTACTAAATCCAAAAATTGGCTTAGCCATCATAAGGGCTCTGTGAATAATGTTAATTGGAAGTCTATATTTAATCTACTTTGTCAAAAGGACAATGGGACGTTTTGGTCATATTATAGGTGTTATCTGGCTGCCCGATCAGTATAGGAGTTGAATCCTACTCTGAGGCAGTTTGAGTCAGTTATATTACATCATTATTTTATGATAGTGATATAATTGACACCACAAAGAATATCCCCCCCGTCAACTTATTGATTCTGTAAGGCTTTGATGCAGTTGATATTTTGGAAGGTATTTTGAAACTAAAATCTTCTTGTGCCCCAGGCCCGGATTCTATACCTAATGCTGTATATAAAACAAATCCTACTTTTTGGGCAGGTATTATGGCATTATGGTTTAAGCAAATGCTAGCAATGGGAGTTATATTTAATAGTTGGAGGGAGTCTATATTGATCTCTGTCCACAAGAAGGGAGGAGCTCAGGACCCCTCCAAATATAGGTTGCTGGCCATGATAGATACCAGTTCCAATATATTTGCCTCATTGATTTTAAAACAGCTAAACAAATGGGCCGAGGCAAGTGTTCGTCTAAAAACATACCAGACAGGTTTTAGGAAAGGGCACATTACCTTACATAGTAATTGTGTACTTCAATTTCTAGCATCTGAAACACTTAATGATAAGCAGAAAACTATATTTGTGCTTTGTTGACTTTTCTAGGGGATTCAACACTGTTTCCTGACTGCTATTATGGAGAAAATGGTATCAATGATGACTACATACCATGCTTCTTAACTTTATTAAAGAACTGTACAGTGATACTTCTGTAGTTGTTCGATTGGATCAATAGGGCACTACCTCTCACAAGGTCAGCACTAAAATAGGTTAGACGAAGGGATGTGTTTTGCCCCCCCCTCGCCTGCTATTCAACATCTATGTGTCTGATCTGGATGATTTTTTAAGAGGGGTGCCGAATTTCCCCCCAGAATTGGTGGTGAGCACACATATTGGTTAATTATGCAGATGATATGGTCCTAATGGATTTCATGCAGGTTGGATTACAGAGTTCTATAAAAGCTCTATACATTTTTGCAACAGATAATCATTTTAGCATTAACATTAATAAAACAAAAATAATGATGGTAGGTAGTAAGATAAAGAGGGAAAAACTGTTTCATCTGGAAACTAAACAATTCCATTCTAGAAGTCGAAATTAGCTGTATTTGTTTGGGCTGTCTACCTAAGACTACGCATACCTATAATTGTTTTGGTGGATATATTTCCAACCCTATCATGCAAAAATGGATAGCCGTAATACGTTTTTTAGCCAGACATGGTGGAAACACCATTGAAGGTCTTTTGAAAATCTATAGTAGCAGTATTATTCTAGGGCTGATGTATGGTCTAGAATTACATTTGGAACCCTATGTTGGATGGCTGGATAAGCTAGATGAAACAATTCTAAGATCGATTTTTGGTGTTCCCAGCTGTGTTCCTGTGGAAGCTCTTCACTGTGAATTGGATTTGCAGTCATTGTGATCTATCCGGCTCATAAAGCGATGTAAGTTAGATCTCTCTCTGCTACTATCAATGCCTAATAGTGATACAATGCTGGGACTTTCAGCTGCTAGATTGCAGGTAATCTGTTTAAATCTATTTATATTAGATTTAAAGAATAATGCCCTTGTGCGTTTTGCTAATATTGACTTATTACTGAATGATAACCTTTCCCTACCTGGATATTGGAAAATGCATAAACAGAAGACACAGGTTTCGGATAGGTCAGAGAATATTGACAAACTTAGTAAGAAAAAAACTTATCAGGAATATAGTAGACAGGGGTTTGAAGTGGGTAAGCCTTGTGTTTATCTGACAAAAATATGTGACAGTAAGCTAAGAAGCTTTGTCTGTTATTTGCAATTTAATATTTTGCAATCTATGAATACATAGGTGGTTGGTGAAAAATACCTTATGAAGAAAGACTTTGTCGATTATGTCACTGAGAGGTGGATTCTAATCGCCATATATTAACTCAATGTTTTATATTAACTTTGCAATACCAAAATGGTTATTAAGCACTGGTATTGCATATGGAGAACATACAGGCAGATCAATTCTGGAGTACTTTGACAGGAGCCACTTCATTGGTAATTACAAGTGCAGGGTACTATGTTTGGAAGGAGGTGACAATAATGGTTAGAGGTATTTACCAAAATAGTCTTAGTAAATTTGGACACCAATAAGGTATTGTCTCAATATATGTGCTTGTAGTCGTATTTATATTAATTGAGAAATGCAGTTATTTTATTTATCTGTGCTTATCTGAATAGGTTTTTGCTATTATATTCTTTTATGGACTGGGGGAAGAGTAGAACGTTTTATTAATCTCTTTTGTATGGTCTTAAAGGATTGCATGAAATTTGTATGCAGTATATAATTGATCATTTGGACTATTTTAATTGAAATGTATCTGAAATTTACTGGAATTTGTAATGTATTTTAATGTTATAAATGTGTTTAAGGTGTAATTAACCAAATGCACAATAAAGAAAAAAAATATTTTTGACAAAATCTGTATGATTTTCCCAGACAAAATGGGGAGTTTTCAGCTGTACACAATAACTAACCAGTCTTCTACTGAGGTCACTTTTGAAAATGAATTCTGCAACATTGTTTCCCATCGCAACATACAGGAAACACATTTCGGGATAGCCGTAGCAATGAAAGTGCGTATTGTGGAATGCAATTTCCTTTTTTAAGATACACTGATTTCCTCCATCTACTTTCATGCTTGTTATACTTTGTGGGATAGGTGAGCCCTGCATAGCAGCCGTAATTGCTCTTAAGCCATTAGAACTTTGAGTCTCTTCATGGCCAAAGTCAAATGCTATGTTGATCTCTTACACAGCGACACAAAGAAATAATGTTGTTTTTGGAAAACATCAGAAGGAATCTTAACACTATTTTGCCTAAAGCAGATTTACCTCACCTAAATTCGTCTCAAGCAACTCAAATGCTTTAATCAAACAATCATGACCAAAAAAGAGAGCATCTTTCAAGCTTTAAAACCATGTGGTCAGTTAGAGTAACTCTCCTTACCCTGCTATGAGGGGGCCGAGCCCCAGTGGACTGGGTTGGTCTTGCTGATGCACCTCCCAAAGGGTCGTTGGACCGGGATTCCTTGGGCTCATCACCTCCCCCTAGAATGCAGTATTTTCTCATCAATCTGGGGGATGCCAGAACCAAAATCAGTTTTCCAAAAAGCTAGCAGGCGCCCCTCTCCAGAAAGAAAATGGCATGATAGCCTGTTCTGTGTTTTTTCCCCACTTTGAGAGTTCGTAGCCATCGCTTTTTGCTCACTGTACCTGTCATAGATGGGAGATATCCATTTGCATATCAGTCTTTGATCTGCCCACATGGGCAGTCCAGCACCAAAATGCTATGGCAATTCCCTTCTGAACAAGAGTACCAACAGCAACCTCCCACACGTGTTGCAGCCTTGTTGGGCCACATCCGTGAGGTGGAGCTGTGCCTCTCTGAGCACAGTGAACAGGGAGTCCACATATGGGTTCCCCCAGGTAACTCAGGGTGACCAATCCCAGGTTCCTTCCCTTTTTCCTCCGTGTGCCTGTAACAAAATCAGCACAACAGTACTACAAGAGGAAAGGAAATACTTTAAGAGTCTAGAGGAATACGGCTCAATCCTTGTAATGCAGGCTGTGGGCTCTCTAAAAGCTCTCATGGCTAACAGTTATGCCCTTATAGTTTAGACTGCCAACCCAATGTTAAAACCATCCGTAAGGAACTGTAGAATCTTGAGGGAGGTCACAGGAAAGCAGGAAGAATTCATACTTCGAGCAACAATGGGGGAATGAGCCCCAATGCCTGCCGTAGCATTTGTCAGTGGACGGACACCTAGACAGCTGAATGGCCAGACCAACTTCTGTGGGCTTGCACATCCCCATCAGTCTCTCCATCTCAACAGCCATGCTGAAAGCCTGAGCCTTTGAAGAGCTGCGTATAGACAAATGGATGGAAGATAATTGGATGTGCTTGAACAGTAAAAAAACTGAGTTTATGATTTTCGGCTCTGGTCAAGCAAGGGCTAAGCTCGGCAAAGAATTTGAAGAGTTTACCATTAAAGACTCATGCATTAAGGTGGTCTCCCTTGTCAAAATCCTTGGGATGATGCTGGAGGCGTCCTTGGGATCAGAATCCCAGGCAAACTACCTTCATAAAAACAACGCATACTATATTAGGCTATTGAGAGCTATACGCCCTTTTCAGACAGAAAATAATGTGGCCACAATAGCCAGGGCCATTATACTGGCACGTTTGGACTATGGTAATTCATTGCTGCTGGGAGCCTGCAAAAAATGCATCAGTAAATGCCAGATAATGGAGAACAATGCAGCCCGGGTCGTAAAAGGGATCGATAGAAGAAGTCATGTGACGGAGGCTAGAAGATCCCTCCACTGGCTTAGAGTTGAGGAGAGAATCCTCTTTAAGTCCATAACTCTAGTACACAGATGTTTGTATGGAGTGGCTCCATCCTACCTTAGAACCAAATTCACACGATACATCCCTAATAGGGCTCTAAGATCTCAAACATCTGGCAAGCTACAGATACCCCAGGCATCCCGAACTACAGGTGTCGGGAAATCTTTTCCGGTCCGGGCAGCTCAGCAGTGGAACAATCTTCCAGGTACTTTGATAGCAGAGCCTAATCTGTTAATCTTTAGGAAAAACCTGAAGACTCATCTTTTCAAATAACGTGCCACCCCTAGTTCCCACCTAGCGTTCTGCCTAACTCTAATTTGTCTCTCTGCGCCCTGATGCCTGCGGGCTACCGACGCATTACAAACAAACAAATAAATAATTTTATGAGTGCTTTCTCAAAGGGCATTGCTTATGCGATCAATCCATGCCTCCTGGACTGATAATAAGTGGAAAGCCTGAAACCAAAGTTTCCATTTCCAGTAGCGTACAATCATGATCACCAGAACAATCTCTGATCAAATCTTTGCCAGACCTCTTGGGTTATTGGGGCTAAGTTATAGAGCAGACCCTCTGGCCAATGCAGAAATGGGGCATCCACCCTTGATGCTTCTGGTTCCTCTGCCATAGAGCAATGCTGGTGATTCTGGGAATCAACTGCCAATGTCATCAAGTCCAGACTCAGGACAACATTCTCAAGCAGATGTCCCTGTAGACGGCCCTTATTAGGGACACCTCCTGGGATGGAGAAGAAATCCAGAACAAGCCTTCTGCCACAAAGGTTTTGCTGTGCTTAAGGAGGTGGCTGATTTGGTTCTACGTTATAACAACGCAGCAGAAACTATTGCGGCCAAATACAACAACGAAGCATGGAAAAACGAAAAATGAAAAAAAACTTAATGAACACCATACACGACAAACCTTCACAAACATAAATGATTCTTGTAAAAAAGCAATGATTAAAATGCATTATTTTACTTAGTGCACGCAGATTCGGTGTCAGGAGTAGATTTCGTCGTGATTTCCTATCTAAGAAATCGTGTAAGAAATCTCGCGAGAAAACTAAAGCAGTAAGTGTTGTCAAAGTCTAGCATTTCACTTTCCATAAGAAATTATCTATTTTTTTTTACCACACTAAATTGTAAAAACTACTGGTGGCTTGTTATCCCTCTTATTTTAAAATAGGGCTGTGGGCACCCCCGCAACTCCCAAAACCCTTTCCCTTCTACTACTACATCCCCTGACACAATCTGTCCATTCCACTTTCTTCATGCTAGTATTAAAATCTTTTATATTCTTTACTCCAAAACGTTGTAATCCAAGCATATGATGAGAAGTTTCTATATAGTTTAAAGTTAACACAACGTTATAACAACGGATGCAAATAAATATTCATGTTGCTACTCTATATTTATATTCAACTGTGTGATTTTTTTGGTGGCCCATCTGCTTTCGTTTCCACGGTTTAGCATTAATAGCCGCTTACAGCAACACGTGAAAAAGACAATTGCCGAAACGTAGTCCCCTACAGCACAGACAGAGAGGTAAGGAGAGATGCGACACAGGAAACAGAGAAGGGGGATACAACACACACGAAGTTATGGAGTGCAACTCAGGTGAAGGAAAGTGGGAATGCGACAAAGCATGCGTTAATACGACATTTTTTAAACTGCGTTATTCGCAGTTAATGCCATTCGAAAATAAAAATCGATGTTTCTGACTTATTCAGGTTGTTAGTCCAAGCCAGGACTGATTTTCTGCTCCAGGTACTTGGAGAAATTCTGTAGGGCTAGGTAAATGGCTGACAGTTCTCTCTACGCCAATGATTGCTGGGAATCCGTAAGGGACCATAACCGCTATTTTGTTGAGGGCCGAGTGTTGCTGCCTAGTTCATCTTGCTGGCATCAGTTGTCAAGACAAGGGGAGGGGAGGATTGGATTTCCTTTTTGTTGTAAATGTTTGTTCTATCCTTACATTGGTGATTGATGGATACAATCTGCTGCATCATCATTGCACATCCATTGGTGAAGTAGATGTCTTACTGCTGGCTTCAAATGCCGCCGGGACCATGGAACTGTTAAGACACTGGACTGGGATTCTCTTTGATGCTTTTGCAGTGGACCTTACAGGAATCGCCACTCCTCAGTTGGATCTCAGCAGTTTTTGGTGGAAGACAGCACGCTGTAGTGCCAACAACCCGTCCACCAATTTAGGGTGTGTTAGTGTTAACATCACTACATCTCATTCCCTCCTTGCCAATAAATCTAGGTGATCTACCCACCTTGTATACAAGATGTGATGTCATCCCTGAAATTCACCTCACATTGCCGAACAAACCTAGGCCAGTGCATAACTTTATTTATGAACTTGTCTCCTAATTCCCTTTGTTTACTTTGTGCCCAGGCATCGGCAAACATAGAGATTAAGCAACTTGGCAAGCCTTGTCTCCCACCCCACTTCTCTCCCGGGATTCCCACCATGGCTGGGGTTTGTGGGTTACTTGTGGGATCACCTCATTTCTCAGCCTGGGAGAAGCATGATGGAGAGCGGCAGGGACTCTATAGAAGTTATGCTTATTACCAGCAGAGAGACACTCAGGCCCATCAAAAACTCCCACCACAAGAACAGAAGACTCAGCCATGGGGCAAAGTTTACTGTCTTTATTATTTAATAAACAACAGGGATCACACTAGAGAAACATGAATTCTCCATGGTTCTCGTCTTCTGAGCGTGTGTCGCCCAGTTGTATCCAAGTGTGATGCCACAAAACCAAGCTCCGTCCCAGAAACCTATCGGGCATTCACATTGGTCAGTGTAGGCGAACTATCCATGTGTCCTATAGGGGTTAATTCTATTATTGGATAGCCATATCCGGTGGCTCCTCCTGAGACCACCTCTACATGTTTCCATCTACAATGTTGCAGGGTCTCAGAGAGATCACTGACTCCTGCAGCATCTATCTTCCCGTGAAAGGTGACTCTGTATTGGGGAGAGTGGGTGCTCCCAGTCCCGGGACCCTGGCTGATTACCAGGCTGAGTGTAACTTCACAAGGCGATGAGAATGAACATGGAGGGGCTGTGTGTTCCCTAATGTTGCCATCTCTGATCACCTAAGCCTTGGAGAGTGCATTCAGTTGGCAGTTCGTGAACAACCCTTGTATCTTTCCACCTCTGATTTGGTGGGAACAGCTTCTCTCCGTCCACCTCGATTGAATGGGCATTGTCTTGTTCTACTGGGTCACGTGTGTTGAGACCATGAAATGGAGCTTTCTTGCCTGTAATTATGAGGATTTTAGTCTGAATTTCACGCAGGTGGCTTATCGTCTTGGTAACGAGGAACTTTCTGTCTCCACTCGTCCTTGACTGCGTGCATTGTTTCTGCTTGCCTCTGGCTGCAGCGATCATGCAAGCCCTTCCATGTACTCGAAGCCTGTCTCCCCTTCCTCATTCATTCCAGTGGGCCTGTGGCTTCCATTTTTGCCCTTATGGCTTTTCCATGTAGTGGCAGTCAATAATATGCAAGCTTGGTATACGTATACTTTGGCGTCTTGCGGATCAGCTTTGGCGAAGAGTGTGACTATATATAGAGATATGTATGTGTTTCTGTCATCAACCTGTGTGAGTCATAAACATGTCTTTTGTGTCTTTATGCAATAAACTAATGCATGTTCGTGTAACTTTGGCAATGGGTGGCTATGTACTTCATGTCTAAATGCGGCTACTTCGTGATGTCAGTAATGACATCATTGTTTTCTTGGTTTATGGTCAGTCGACTTGTTCGATTGATGGCATCTCCATCTCCTCCAGATCATCGACTGGGTATGGCCTGAATGGGAGAGTAACGTTTCTCACATCTGCGATACATCGACAATGGCGGTGAAGGACTTAAGAGTGAAGTGCATCTGACGTGAATCAGTCTTCGGGCTGAGAGTTTGTCTGGGGGTCCTGAGGGCCATACTTGGACCTTTGTCTTCAATCATCCCTCTGGTTGATGAGTCGACCACATTACCTACACGACTCTCTCGGGTCATGTGTAATTTCGGGAGCCAAACCTTTGTATCCCTCTGAGATGTCCATGGCACTTTGCATGGTCATTCAAACTCCATATCAGATAACTACAATCTCCACCAGGGTTGTACCAATTCCATTTCCACCAATAGTCACAGGTGTTGGATGGGACCTTGAACACAGTTCCTGCTCGGAAAAGAAGACACTGAATCAGTTGTGATTTCAGCGTATTCGTATCTTTGTCTCTTCACCTTCTTCAGTCTCTAAATCTCCCAATACTTTCATCCCTATGGTCTTTTCAGTGGTCTTTTTGCATTGCGTCATGGCTATTCTGATGACACAAAAGGCGAACAGCACTAGTACAAGGGCTACTACGAGTACCTTCAGTTCGTTGTCCACCCATGTTGGTATCCATGAAAAGATATATGACTGCCAACCTTAGTCCTTTCCTACAGTATTCGTTTCTGCCTCCATCTTAGCATGCAGCTCTGCTAACCGGGCAATGGCCTCTGTCAGGGTCCCATTGTCTTCATCATGAACAGCAATTAGTGTACATCAAGAAGACCCGATATTGGCACAAACGCCTCCCTCCATGGCCATGAGGCGGTCTAGAACATATCTGTTATGGAGAGCCATTAACCTCACTACTCGCAGCTCTTCCTTGATGGCATTGAAGCCTTTGACAGTTGAATGTGTCATCTGCATCAGCTCCCAATGTGTTATTTGGAGCTTTTTGGCATTTCTGCTAGTTTGAACATCTGGAACAATGGACGCGAAGAACATTTCCGTTCTGCTGAACAGTCTTCTCTCTGGTGGTATCGCATCCAGGGCCTCTTCCATTTTTGATGATGCATACTTCCCTCTGGTCAACTCTACAGATTTCTTCTTCCTTTGGTGAGCATCCATTTTGGGGAATCCGTCTACTCGTATGTCCTTCCGGGACACTACCAATGCTGGTGTGTTCAACTGTATGAGTGAAGATATTCCTCCCTTGTTGGGTGGCAGTTGCAGGTATGCCCTCGACCCGCAGGCCCAGTAGTGGACTATAAGCAGTGCAGTCGCGACCTTCATGCCTGGTACCTCCAAGATCTGCTTATACCCCTTATTCTCTCCAACCTTTACTGGACTATCATTCTGGAAACCTAAAGAAGCGCCTTCAAGTGGTATGGTGGGTGTAAGCCCTCCTTAGTTTTCCACCCATGTAAGCAGGTTTGCACTTGCTTCCCATTCCTTGGGGCAATTATAATTTTCCCTTTTCATTACTTCCGTTGGAACTGTTAGGAGTGCATGTGCTTTGCTCCTAACCGCTTCTTCCTTCCACCCATCTGCTGTGTACCCTTGTCCATACACTCGCATCTGTGGTCATTCCCAGCATCCTGGCCTTCCTCCTATCTCCCTTGGTTCTGTCTTGGGGCACTGTAAATCCTTTTGCATCACTACCTTTGTTTTTCCCTTTTGCGGACCTTTAGTGACATATTCTATGGTCTTATCTGTACTCCAGTAATTGGCCATCATTTCTTGAGTCTTGATGTAACTATTTACATACAGGAACTTCTATCTGGATATTGATCTAAGTGTTGCTTGTTACCCTGGGAATTGTCCTCTTGTGGTGCAGAGTGATTGATAAATGCATGAGGCGTTGTGCTCTGCCGTTTGGAATTTCAGTTGCTACGAATGTCCTGGATGCACTCATGGCATAGGTGATGAGAGAACAGGAGTAGCAGCTCTCTTCGGTGCTTTTTTTCCCTACCTTGGCCATGTGATTATACCACATGTTGTTTGAAATATGGGTCGAATCAGTTAGATAGGAATTTACCTGGCTGAACTCTGTGTCTGCACTGCACCTATGTCTCTTTACTTCCTTAGCAGTGCTTACCGCCTGCCCAAATATGGCTTCTGTGATGGCATGGATAGGGGTTACGTTAGTGGGGGTTAAAGCTTGTGCATGTGAAAATAACAGTCTTCATAGAACAAGGAGGGTAAAGAGGTAGAGACAGCAGAAGGCACAAAACATTATCACAATATTTCAAATTACATTTCCCATTTTGTTATTACTGAGCATTTTCTTGCGTTGCTCCAAGGGCCTTTAAAATTCACCTGAAAAGCATAACAAATGCATAGTTATGAGGTTGTTGTGTGTTAGGTTAAGCTCTAAGTCTATAGTATTGGGCAAGTGCTGCATAGAGCAATCGCTCCCATACTATACAGATTCTTGAATCACTAAGTAAGTCAATGATGGATGGGTCCCCGCGGGTCAACTGCGGGTAGGTCTGAGCTACATAAAGCAGAAAAGTATGAAAAACAATTGTGAAGGAATCATCTGCTCTGTTTCTGACTGTATCACAAATCTGATGAAATACTCTTGAAAGGAAATATGTTGATTGGGGACCATGTATTTCGCACAGTCTGTACTTTCTCGATGAACACCTATGGTAAGGAAAAGATAATGGCCCTCATTCCGAGTTTGGAGGTAACCATGCCGCAATTTGCGGCATGGCTGCCTCCAAAATCGGTCCGACTCCACCCTGGTGAATGGAGTAGTTACCGGTCCATTCCAAGGTTGGAGGGACCGGTAATTCCTCATTCACCAGAGCCATTCCCCATTCCCATTTGAGCCCCCATAGGACTCAATGGGAAGGCGGCAATAATGGTACCGCAAATTGCGGTACCGTTATTGACCCCGGTGTCCCTTTGCGGGTCCCATCCTTAACGCCTGCTAAAAGCAGGCGTTAAGAGAAGGACCCGCAAAGGGACCTCGGAATAGGGCGCAAAGGGATTACCGGCACCGGTGTCATTACCGGTGCCCGGTATCCCTTTGCGCCCAGGTCGTAATGACCCCCAATGGATCTCATTACAACCCTGGCGGCAGCCGTGCCTGTAAAACAGGCACGGCTGCCGCAAGAGTTGTATTTTTGCATTTTTTCCGGCGCCCAGAAATGGGCAATTAACGGGTCATTACGGCATTATGGGACCCGATATTTGCCCATTCCTGGGTGCCAGAAAAAATTCTTCCCCATTCCCATTTTGTCAACGCCACCGGCAAGCTGTATCCCGACCAGCGAGCTCGTAATGAGGCCCAATGTTGCTAATTGCGTATTGACCTTCCCTAACTATTTGGTCCTGGACCTGGTTAGCCGCGGTTGTGGTTCTTCTTCTTGGTCTTGTTCTTCTTTCATCTTCGTTTGGGCAGGAGGAGGTCTTATCTTGGCAGGGCTTAACATCTCCAATGTAGTTCCAAATCTTCTTACTGCTCAGTTTAACTGCACAATCTGTGGTCTTCTCTACAACGTACAGCCCTTCGAACCTGGGCTTACACCAAGGCCAGACTAAGTTTCTCAACAGGACAGTGGCCCCAGGGTAAAGTAGTGGCCGCTTTCGGTGTCCTTTATTCGTTTCTGGGGTGTTATCTTCCTCACTGTTCTTCGACCTCACCCGCCGTGCCTGCAGTTGGCGAGAAATAAGAGGCACCAGCCATCAAAGAAGCAACATATTCCTGCATTTCATTTCTAAATACGTCAAAGGTGGCATGGGCGTCTGTCACTGCCCTAGTGGGAGCAGCCAGGGGTATTTGCATGCGCCACCCAGTTACCACCTCATGGGCTATTAGGTGGTGGTCGGATCTGGGCTGATTCTGCAGTGCAAACAGGGCTAAGGGCAAACAATGGAGCCATCCCTTTTTTAAGGTGGCTTTTATTTTTGCAATCTTTTCTTTGAGCAGGTCATTAAGGCGCTCACAGACCTCGTTTTCTTGTGGCTGATAGGCACAGGAGAATGTGTGCTGTATCCCCAATAGAGTTGTGATGTGCTCAAAAGTGTCATTTACGAAATGAGGTCCATTGTCAGACCGCAGGACCTCACACCCCACCATCGTGGGAACACCTCTCTAACTAGCAATTTTGCATCTCTGAGAGTGTCAGAGTGTGAGCAGGGACCGGCTTCAACCCATCGGGAAAATTGGCACACAACCTCTATCATGTAGAGGTAGCCCTGGCACTCCTGGATCATGGGCCTCATTAAAAGGCTGCTGCCAGTATTAATTTTGTTATGGCACCCAGGAATGGGCAATTACTGGGTCATTACCACCTTGCCGGACCCGGTAATTTCCCATTCCTGGCCGCGTGAAAATATTCTTCCCCATTCCCATTTGAGCCCATAGGGCTCAATGGGAATGAGGAAGCCGGATGCACCGGCACCGTTATCAACGGTGCTGGTGCATCCGACATGCTCTGCTCGCGGGTGGCGGTATGGCCACCAGGTCAGCCCTGGTGGCCGCAATGGCACCCGCGAGCAGAACTCGTAGTTTGCCATTCCGGGAACTACGGTACCGGCCTGCTTACCGGTACCGTAGTTCCCGGACCGGCAAACTTATAATGAGGACCCATGTCTACATAGTCTATGTGGAGGTGTTGGAAGGGCCTAATTGGGTGGGGTATGTCTCCTCTCACTACACGTAAAGTATGCCCAGCTACATTTCTTGCAGTTGAGTCAATTTTCCATGATTGTGGCTATATGCTCCATCATATTTGGCCAGAACCACTCTTCCCCAATGTGTGCAGCAAGTACGTCTGTACGCAGATGAGTAGGATAGTGCAATTGAGTCAGTGCAATCTGCAATAATGCTGTTGGAATCACTAGCTTCCCTGTGCTCTCCTGTCACCACAAAGCATCCATGGGGGATATTGAACATCCCCTTCTCACCCATAATTCTTTCTCCTCTATCCGTGCCCTTCCCTGCCTGAAATTTCATTATATGCATAGCTGGCAAGGTATTATAGCCTTCCTTTTGAATCATATTGCAGACACTTCATTCAGAGAAATATGCTGCGCGCTTCACTTGCACAACTTCGGCTTCGTTGCCCCGGGAGACTAGGTACTCCCCCTTCATGGTGGCCTGGCACATCTCAACTGCTATGGCTGATGGGAGTTGTAGCGTATCTATGAGCCTGCCCAATAGGGGCGCGTGCTGCACTGGTGTGCCGTCAGCACGTCGGAAGCCCCTCCTCTGCCTTTGTGACAGCCCAGAGTATACTGTAGACGTAGACGTCACGTAGGCCGAATTGGAATACACTGTGACTTCTTGGTCTCTGTGCGCTTCTAATGCCATTATGAGAGCCACTAATTCTGCTACTTGCGCTTTGAAGGCATTCTTGTGCTTGCTATTACTTTGGCTGTCCAATCCATATTTATTCTCACCACTGCCGTCCACATATGTCTATCTCCCGTTTAGTTTAGTTTAGTTAGTTTATTTATAGAGCGCGACCGAACCCTCCGGTAGCTAGGCGCATAATCATATGGACAACATAGTTTCATATCGTTGCACACAGCAGGAAAAGTACACACATTCAATTGTGCAGACAAATGGTGAAGTAAAAAATAAGCAAAGAATACAATAGAAAATAGCGGATCGGGTTACATGGTGATCCGTTTCACGATGTAGTTAAGACCTAGGGTGCGTGAGTAAGTAGCACCGTGTTTAGGCAGAGAGCCATGATTTCACCATGGCTCTGAATGGCCAAAAGGATGCTTCCAATCTGATTGCAAGAGGGAGGGTGTTCCAACATTGAGCTGCAAGAACTGGGAAGCTGGAACCTCCTGCTGTTTTTAGGTTGAATTTAGGGACCTTGAGTTGGTGCAAGTAGGGAGTTCTGGTGGGTCTAGAAGTGCTGTGTCTAGCGAATTTGTCGGATAGGTATCGCAGGGCAGTCAGTGAGAGGCACTTTTGTATAATGACAAGAGTTCTTAGCTTGATTCTGTCTCGTATTGGGAGCCAGTGGACATCTTTGCAAGCCGTGGAGATGTGTGCCTTGCGCGGGAGATTAGCACATCTTAAGGCATTGTTTTGGAGGATCTGGAGTCTGTCTAGATTTTTGGAGGTAGTACCTAGGAAGAGTGTGTTACAATAATCTAATTTAGACAAAATCAATGCTCTGGATAAGGTGAGGCAGCTGGAAGATGATAGAAAAGGTCTACAGGCATTGATAAGTTTGTTGGTATATGTGGTAGATGAGATGGTGGCATTTATTTGTTTTTTCAGCGATAGGGTGGAGTCGAGGTACACGCCTAATGTTTTCACCTCTTTGGAGAGTTTTATGATGTTGCCATCAATGGTGAAGGATTTATACCTAGAATCTAATTTATTGAGGCGGGCCTGGGAGCCTACGATGAGCAGTTCCGTCTTATCGTCATTAAGGCAGAGACTGTGTGTGGCCATCCAGGCTTGGATTTCTAGGTAAATTTCGTTAAGCTTTGCAACATCTTCTTCGTAGCAGCCAGTGAGTGTGATGAGGACCTGGGTGTCGTCTGCATAATTAGTGTAGCTGACACCCAGTTCATCAAGACGGTCGAAGAGAAGCTTTGTGAAGATGTTGTAAAGTGTGGGGGAGATGCAGGAGCCTTGGGGAACTCCGCATTGGATTAGGGTAGGGTCAGCAGCCGCTGAAGGGGCGAAGACCCTAGTCGATCTGTCAGACAGAAATGACTGAATCCAATTGGTGGCATTCTGTGAGAATGCGGCAGCCGAGGAAAGGTGTTGTGTAAGGATCTGGTGGTCAACCCGGTTGAAGGCCGCAGAGAGATCCAACAGGAGCAGGATGGCCAAGTTGCCCTTGTCTTTGGCTTCATCCATTTGGATTTTTAGATCCAGGAGGGCAGTTTCAGTCCCGTGCCTGGGTCTAAAGCTGGATTGTCGCAGGCCTAAGAGGTTATTGACTTCCAAATGTTGTTGCCTGGTCTATCATCGAACACCTGTCAATATAAAGCACTTCTCCCCCCTCAAGTGGTTTCATCCCCACTTTGGGAAGGCCATCATACATGTACATAGTACAGTCGTGTACATAGTCTTCCTCCTCCACTGGTTCAGCTAGAAACGTTGCCGGGTTTACAGCCCTGCACCTCACCCCCTTTATTGCTGGATTTGAGATGATTACCCCATATCCAGAAGCTCTCTGTGTGGTCACTGTACTCTTGCAATCTTTCGAGGATTGCAAAGAGAGCATGCCCCAGGTAAAGCGTGGCGCTGCACCCCATTGTAATACTTGTTGACTTTTCTATTGCGAATGTGGCAGCAAGCAGAGCTTGTTCGCACGGATAATGTACTCTCATCACTGGGTCTAAACATCCACTATAATAGGCCAGTGGCTTGTGCCCTAGGGTAGTCTTCTGCGTGAGTACCACAGTCATCACTACCCAACTGGAGTGTGAGAACAAATAGAATTCATCATGGTAGTCTGGGATCCCGAACACTGGAGCTAGGCATATTGCTTTTTTTAGCCCTCCAATGCTTCAGTAATTTTATGTGTCTATAGCAACTTATCATCCCCTCTCTGTGCCTCCCTGAGTCTGCTTAACAAGGGTCTCATATATGTACTGTAGTCAAACATCCAGGCTCAGCAATAATTGCAGAGGGCCCAAGAACTGCTGCATTTCTATCACTGTCTTTGGCATCAGTGTTCTGCAGATCGTCTCCGCCCTTTCTGGAATAACTTTTCACCCTTCCTGCGATATCAGTTGCCCAGTATATAGCAAATCCTTCTGGCAATATTGTAATTTTGCCTTGTCTACCTTGTAACCCTTTTCTGCTAATACTGTCAACAAGTCCACCAAGTAATTTCAACACTGTTCCTCTTCATGGAGCGGTATAGAGAAGAAGGCGTTCTTCAAGTCTATTACCGTTAAGTGGCTAGCTTCCCTCGGGATGCTATACAGACTTGTCACTGGATTAGGAACTAACAGGAATTCTGCTTCAATTATTTGGTTCAAGGGACGCAGATCCTGAATAAAACGCCACAACTGGGGGGGTCACCTTTTTTACAGGGTACAATGCAGTGTTACATTGCGATTCTGTGGGCACCAGAATGCTTTGCTTCACTAGCACGACGATCATCTCATAAATACCTTTGCCTGCTTCCTTTGATAGGCGATACTGTCTCGCCCTTGCTAAAAATAGCCCCTGGTTTAAGTTTTATCTTGACTGCCCCATCCCTTTTATTAGACCCATGTCATAGGGACCACTTGTCCATAAGATGGTGGGTACTCGCCTCAAGTCTTCCTTGAGAAATGGTGGTGGTGCTTTTCGCAACACAGGCATTCTCTGTGGCACTTCCCTGCAATGTATTCTCAACCAGTATATAATACCTATTTAAAACACCACCTTGTGATCTGATCGATCGCCCTGAAACAGTTCCTCATCTCTCAAGTCAGTCAACCTGTATCCTTCCTCCACTGCAATCAGCATTCTCCATGATTGTCCTGTGTCGTCAGTCCATGCAATACTATTCTCTCATCTCTCACTTTGACTGAGTTGAGTTCTATTGGGATCACATTTCCTGCCTGTTCATCTAAGGGAATCTCTGGTCTAAATAAGAACTCATTGTGTATGCATAACAGCCTACCCTTTATCCCTGGGAGCCATGCTATCAATACTTCCACTCCATATTGAAACAAGTCAACGTCTGTTGGTATCCCCCTATGTACCGTCTGCCCGCAATATGCCTTGATGAGCTCCCTCACATTCATGTAATGAATTCCTAGTGTCAAGCACCCTATCCCTTGGTCTGTGAATGAAATGGTCATGTTAAGTCGGTTAATCATGTCTCTACCCAATATGTTCACTTGTGTCTGTTGGGAATATAACAGTGGCATGGTCAGGTTGTGTTCTCCTATGGAAAGTGGAAGTTCGTCGGTAAAAGGAACCAAATCCGTATCCCCAGAGAACCCCTTCGCATTCATGGCAATGCCTGACATTGGGTATCTTCCTTCCCTAATACAGGATTGAGTTGCCCCCGTATTAACGAGAAAGGAAAAGGTCTTGTTACCTATTGCCACCCGTATCCGTGTTTCCTCTGCCTCCTCCTCATGCTTATATCCGAGGTGTCTGGGTAATGCACCCTTAGAGCTTGCCATAAGGCGGCTCTGCAGTTCTTGAATGGTGCGCCATCGTGTGCCTTGTTCTGTGCATTCACTCTGGAATACCCTGCCCTTTTCCATACATCGTCTGCTACTTCCCCAGGAATGGGTGAAAGTAAACTCTTCATGTCACCCACCGCTAATGTCATCTCTGCTGTCAGTCTTTCAAGCTCATAAATCCATTTCCCAACCCCAGCAGTCAACAAAGGTAGCTTGCATCTTAAATTGTCCTAGTCCATTTGTTGCTACGGAATACACTGAGGCCAACCACCACCCTTCTCCAATAATGGGAACTGTGTCAGTCTCGTCCCTCTACCCTGTCTCCCCATGTCTTTAGTGGTGGTGAGTGCCTTTGCCATCTCTGTCCATTTCCGTCCTGGCAGGGCCCTGAGCCTCTGCGAATCCAGAGTGATTTTGTCTGCGCAATCCACCCCTAGGACGTGGCAGTCGCCCCTCCAATGTCCTCCTCGCCTCAGTCCATGTCTGCTTCACCTACCCATACAGTGTCTCTATCAGGGCTTGCTTCCATGGAGCGGTGAGAGGGTCTTCCCTCTTCATTGTCCTCATCCCCCTGTGTATCCTCGTCTGACGCCATAGTCCTGATACTGCTGTCACTATCCCTTCTCCTTCATCCTTCTAGCTGAGCCTTCTTAATCTTGGGTCTTGCACTGCTTTCCCTTTGCTCGTTCTGTTATCCTGCGTTCCCCCCTCACTGAGGGCCCAGTAGCACTCTTATCTGCCCGTACGGCATGTGTGCTGTTTCTCCTACTCCTGAAGAGTTCCCCTTACCTTCTTCATATCCCTTCCCCATCCTCATCATCTAAACGTGCCAATTCAGTCTTCATCTCCACCGCCTTCAAAGAGAATCTCTCTCTGCTCTCATCTCTGTCCCACTCGCATCTCCGCTCATCTTTCCTGCATCAGTGTTCTTTAACAAGCTGTTTGACTTCTAACCTCCTTTTCACTTTTTTTATTTGCAATTGCTTTTCCTGCTCTTCTTCTGCTTTCCTCCTTGCTATGTCTTCTAGCTTTCTCTGTTTTCTTTTCTCCTTTTCTTCTCTTTCTCGTGCTTCTGCTGGCTCCCTCTCTTTTCGCAACTTTTTGTTTTTCTCCTTCTCTACTACTATGTAGTTCCTCCATTATCTCACCCATTCTTTAGCTTCCCCCTTTGTGTCTTTAGTACTCGGTAGTTCCTACCCCATGTGCCCTGTCTCACTTGCAGCTTTCCCATCCAGTTTGAGCAATATGTGTCCGCCTACCCATTCATTTGGGACTATCAATTCTTGGCCCTCACTAAGCCCTGTCTTCCGCAAGTCATTCTCCTTTAACTTTGCTTGCAGCTCGCTGTGCTCCTTACATTCGGTGCTGATATCGCATGTTACTTTACTCGCTTGCTATGCGCCACTTAGTGCATCTGCGCCACTATATGCTAGAAGTGCGAAAGTGGGATTGGTGTATCCCACCACTGCTATTAACACCTTGACTGTGTAAAATCCAATACTTTCTGCTGTTGCTGCATCTACGTCCGTGGTTGGAGGAGGAGGAGGGGGAGCCGAAGACCGTTCGCTTTCCATATCCTGTTGATACAGCATCTAATGCCACTGGATTGAGTCCCTTTCCTCGTCCTGAAACATTTTCCATAAGTCTAATATGGCCAGTTGCTTGCTTAATTTGTTCCCCTTATAGGCTGCATGTAAAGAAGTGGCTAATTGTAGCTGCACACATTTGGAAAAGCCCCCGTCTTTGGGCCATAACTTTGCCACTGCAAGTCCATTCTGTGCTATATCTGTGCATTGTTTCTTGATACCACAGGAGGGACTTGTCAAAGGGTTGGAGAGGTGTGTCCCTCATTTTGTCAACAATTGTCAATACTTACTTGACCTCAAATCGGGATTTCGACACATCCAATTTTACCCTGCAATTTTGCAATTCACAATCTCAGTACTGTCTCTCAAATTCCATGTATCCAAATCATAACAGTGCAATGAAATCTTTTTCTTAGCCTCTCCGGCTCACCAGCATCAATGCGGGGATGCTCCGTGCACCGGCCCGCTATGGCCCTTTGCCCTGAAGGCTCAAATCATAAATCCACTTGTGTGCTTCTCAAGCTCTGACCCAATGGCCCAACACTAGTTCTCAAACTCTATCGACAGTCTAACTACTGAACTCCACCACTTGCAGTGCACCGCAAGTCCTATTAAACAACCTTGCCAGTGACATCACCAATACCTTAGAGGAAATATTCTCGTTGCCCGACCCTTCAACATATATGTCTGCTTATTAACTACCCAAACACAACAACCAACATGATGTAACACATACATGGCCGTCTTCTTGCCTCACTAACAGGGTAAACCAAACAGAGAGAGATACATTAGGAAACTACGTTCTGTGATATAAGCTAGCTTCTTCTGCTAAGACCTATACACAGGTAAACCATACATAATCATCCATGAACCAAGCTAAATTGTCTAACTCACGGGGAAACCGTTATTTGGTATTTTTTTTTATTTTTCATAGTTTTTTCATCCGCAAGCTAAGCTGACCCTCTAAGTTGAATACCCAAACAGAGAATGGGTAATCCTAACACAGAACAAAAACCGCAACACAAAACATCAAGTGGAACATTTTCTCCCCTATAGCTGAGTATATACTTACATTCTGTGGTTCACAGAAGCCCCTCTGACACCGACTCTCCCACAACCTGTCACTCTGCCGTCCGGTCTGGTAGGCGTCACACGGGAAGCAGACAGGAATTTCCTCCAAAGGCGGCTCCTGTCGACCTCTTCCCTTTTTGGCCATATGTGGTTTTAGGTGTCGTTTTCCACGAGTCGCTGCGCAACCACTCAGGCATGCAGTGGGATGGGATGTCTTACTTCCGAAAGGTCTTTGCGACCACCCCTTTGCTACCACTTGTAGGAGAGTGGCAGGGGCTCTATAGCAGTTACCCCAATTACCAGCAGAGAGGCACTCGGGCCACTCAAAAACTCCCCACCGCAAGAATGGAAGATTCAATCATGGGGCAAAGTTTACTGTCTTTTTTATCTAATAAACAACAGGGATCAAACTAGAGAAACATTAATTCTCCAGGGTTCTCGTCTTCTTAGCATGTGCCACCCGGTTTTATACAGGTGTGACGTTACAAAACTAAGCTCTGTCCCCGAAACCTATCAGGAATTCACATTGATCAGTTTAGGTGAACTATGTATGTGTCCTATAGGGGTTAATTCTACTATTGGATAGACATATCTTGTGACCACCTCTACATGTTTCAATCTACAGTGTTGCAGGGTCACAGGGAGACCACTGGCTCCTGCAACATATTATATCTTTATGTGAATAGTGATTCTGTATAGGGTAGAGTGGGTCCTCCCAGACCTGGGACCCTGGACAATTACCAGGCTGAGTGTACCTTCTCAAGGCAATGATAATGAACATGGATTTGTGTTCCCTAATGGTGCCATCTCTGATCACCTAAACCTTGGAGAGTGCATTCAGTTGGCAGTTTGTGAGCTACACTTGTATCTTTCCACTTCGGATTTGGTGGGAACAGCTTCTCTCCATCCACCTCAATTGAATAGGCATTGTCTTGTTCTGCTGGGTCATGTTTGTCGAGACCACAAAATGGAGCTCTCTTGCCTGTAATTATGAGGATTTGTGTCTGAATTTCTCGCAGGTGGCTTATCGTCTTGGTAACCAGGAACTTTCCATCTCCACTTGGCTTGGTGCATCATTTCTGCTTGCATCTGGCTGCAGCGATCATGCAAGCCCTTCCATGTACTCGAAGCATGTATCCCCTTCCTCATTCATTCCAGTGGGCATGTGGCTTCCATATTTGTCCTTATGGCTTTTCCATGTTTGTGACAGTCAAGCATATGCAAGCTTGGTATGCGTATACTTTGGCATCTTGTGATTCAGCTTTGGCAAAGAGTGTGATTCTATATAGAGATGTGTATGTGTGTCTGCATCTACCTGCGTGAGTCATAAGCATGTGTTTTGTGTCTGTATGCAATGAACAAAAGCATGTTCCTGTATCTTCGTGAATGGATGGCTATGTAGTCCATGTCTAAGTGCAGCTATGTCATGATGTCAGTGATGATATCATAGATTTCTTGATTTGCAGTCAGTCGACTTGTTCAATCAATGGCATCTCCATCTCCTGCAGATCATCGACTGGGTGTGACCTGAATGGCTGCCTGAGAGAGTAACGTTTCTCACATCTGTGATACATCGACAATGGCAGTGAAGGACTTGAAGTGCATCAGTCTTCGGGCTGAGAGTCGTGTGGGGGTCATAGGGGCCATACTTGAACTTCTGTCTTCAAGCAGGTTTCCAACTTGAGAGAAACATGGAAATTGGGTTGCAAGTCCCACAAGCATAGCATTGAGAACATTGGCTCACATGAGGGATGTCTGTTTGATATCACAAGTAACTGATAATCAGGGCAACAGGGTGTTTCAGCCCCATCCATTGCATTGCAGAGGAGCACCTGTGAATTATGAGGCCATACAAAATAGACAAAGGTCTCTTATTTCTCGCTCCATTTGTGTTTTGCTGTTTTAAATCTTATATTACCCTGCTGTGTTTTCATGTTTGTATTTTCTTTATAAAAAATCCTTTCCCACTTTCCTGTGTGGCTGGTTTTGCCTAGCCTATTTGCTATTTGTTTAAAATTATACATTGGTTAGCCTTTTAATGTCAGTCATGCTTTAGTTAATCTGAGATGAATTCTTAATTTTTTGTATTAGAAAGAACTACAATATCTGTCTGGATTATGTAATAAAACAGAGTGGAACATCAGTTATGGCGGTGCTTTGTAAAACAGTGTGTTGATTTTTCTTAATAAAACGATTATTTTATAAATGTTTTGTTGTTGAAGGTTGTCAGGCAGACTCATTTTGTTTCTTTCAGCACTAGAGTCTGTTGTAGATTGGGCCAAAATATTTGGGATTTTGTTACACGTCTAATGGGCCTCTTAAATGAGTGGGGAAAGTCAGGGAAACGTATTGGTAAAAAATGGGATTTATTCCACGAAATAACACATGAAGGAAAGCAAGGAAAAGGAACTGGCTCCATATTATAGGCATTAAAAAAAAGATAGCGCCTTGAAACACTTGTGTATAGGCGCGTTATAAATGCCATATCCTATCATCATTTCATTAATAGATGTTATTGTGTATTAGTGGAATTCACTTATTGGCCGAGCCCCGAGTGGTGTGGTTGGGCGATGAAGATCCACAAGGTCAATATAAATTAGTGGCTTAACCCTAGGTTGACTACTCAAAGTAGCATAGCAGTCACATAGTTCCAAGGAGCTATGTATTGGCAAAATACATAAGCCCAGGATTGAGGAAAAGTCCCTAAGAGACTTTGCTAGGGATAAGAGAAACTGTGTGATTGCTAATGTGGAGAAGCCAACAGGGAAGGAACCCAAGGAATCGTTGAAAAATAAAGTGATGGCTTTGCCAGTGAATTGGCCCTGGATTTTAGATTTTAAGGTCCTCCGACGGATTGAACTGGACTATTGGTGTACCCAGGAACATTGAGATTGTACATTGGCAGGGTGTGGTGGCAGCAACCTCCCTCATTTTTTAAGTATTTGTGAAGACTTTCAGCAGGGTTCGACTAATCTGAGATCGATAGTCGAGGGGGTGTAGGGTCTTTATTTTGGTTGATCTGATAGTCTTTTCTGTTTTTGAAGTTTTTTGTATGATGTTGCTGTCTTGTTTGTGAGATGCGATGGTAGTTACAAGTGCTTTTTTCCTTCCTTTTTCTCCTCACGCCCCTTAGTTGTTTGATTGGCTTCCCCCACCCCCTGTTGATTTGTTCTTGTATTTGTTTCAGTCTTCATTGTCTGTTTTGTCTTTTTTATCTGCACACATGTGCCTACAGGCCATGCTTGGCGCTATATACATAAAAAAATACCCGAAAACTAAACTACTCACTTTCTAGTAGCTGCTAGGATAGTCGTAGCCCGGAAGTGGAAATACCTAGCCGGGCTAGATATAAGAGAGTGGTGGCCAACGTTATGGTACGTGGCAGCAATGTGTAAGACTGAAGCTGCCCTTAGAGGGGAGATGACGAGATTCTTAGAGGAATGGGGCCCATTTAAAACTTTTGTAAGCCCAAACGACCATCCTGGCATTTAACACAGACCACATGAGATGTCATCATTTTCTTTGTTATAATATAGGCATTGTATGCTTTTAGTTTCATAGGTCCCAGCGCAGTTTCCCTCCTTCTTTGTCTTTCTTTTCTGTATGACATTGGGCCTCATTACGAGTTCCACAGTAACCCGTCAGTGCTACTGGTGGCTTGCTGCCAAACTCGTAACACTGTTCTGCCACCTGATATCCCGGAGCCACCGGGACATTACAAGCCCCAGCAGCCCGGAATATCAGGCAGCGGAAAGTGCAAGTCCCATTCCTGTGGAGTCCCATAGAACTCCAAGGGAATAGGGAGACAGAAGCACTGGCATGCTTCTGTGAAAACCATGCCTGCAAAGGCTGGTGCCCCTGGAAGGTCAGACTTGCCGGGAGCAATGGCCGCTGCAGGCATAGTTGTAGTCTGGCAGTCTGGAAAGGGTGCAGGTACGTTGCTACCGGCACTCTTATTTCTGGACCGCCAGACTTAGAATGACGCCCATCGTCAATTCTATTCTCTACTTGTCTCACTTGCATGGTAGTATATTAGTGCAAGCGTATGTTGTTTAATTGTGTACACAGAAATACTGTTCTCACTCTCTTAGCATTCATGTTTTGGACTTTTGTAACGAGAGTGCCGTTACGTTTTACGTTCCAACAAAATGTATTTAATTGACAAAAAATTGATGTTAATGTAACAGTGGTGGAAGGATCAGAAACATAAAATAAGTGTTTGCCTTCGTCCAGTCTAACAAGCTAAATAATTCTGGCGCAAGCAAATGAAAGTGAAGGAGGACATGGATTTTAAAAGAACAAAGGCTGTAATAACTTTAAAGAAAAACAAGTAACAAAAGGGAAAGGTTTTCAGTGCACAAATACATAGTTTTATTATACCTATTTTGTTATGATGTTGTCTCACTGTATGTAAATAGTTATGGCCATGCTTGCTATTCATCGAGAGCAGGGTGTTCATTGTGTATGATGTAGTTCTATGTGGAATGTCACAGTGTAATATAGTTCTGAGCATGGCGTCATAGCCTGCCTGTAGCCAGATAATGTTTACTCTTAATGTTGCTTCTATTACTGTTTGCACTAGCCAGCAAGGCGTAAGGTTGAGCTGGGGTCGGTACTTCATGACCTGTAATAAAGGTTATTTTATCTCACTGGAAACTGCATGGGACTATTCTTCATATTTATTATAGACTATTAACGATATAAGCTACTATTATAGATATTGGAAAACGATACTGCACAGGCCTGGACGCCTATATAGTGGTTAGTGAGGATCACAATGCACAATAGCTATTGGTTGAATCCCTAGTGTGCAACTGGGCATTCTGAAAGCAGAGGGGAAGCATCTAACCCCATGCTTACATTGGGCCAGCAGCAGTGTGAGTTTTGTTTGGTGACTGCAAGTGCCTCCCCTTAGCTCTGCTGCTGGAGAGCAAAGGGATACGTTCCTTTCCTTTTTGGTTTGAGCAGACATCTCTACATTTCTTTGGTTAACAGCCATTTAGTGCACTTACCAGTGATGTAACGGGGGAAGGCCCATGAGTGAGTGGGACCTTTGTAAGCAAATAGTGAAGGAGCTTTCACAGAATGTCGAAGCAATACTTTTATCCCAGGTTTAGGGCCTTTCCCTTGCACACCTTCGGGCCGCCTCTTACCGGGTGATGAGGCACCTCTCCCCCTCATGCAAAGCAGAACTTGTATTCCTATTCTGTATTCGTATGACTTTTTTCCATGTATAATAGTCCTTCACGGGTGAGGGTACTATGAGATGAATCCAGGTATAGCCTCAGGCGAACTTAATCATCTGCCACCAATTCATTTTTTTAAATGTATTAAACGCATTGAGACAACAATAGTTTCAAGGTGCATTACAGATAACAACAATAAAAACAGTACAAATCCAAAGATACAAAATATTTAGAAACTAAAAACAGTACAGTTTGAATAGGCAGAAGAAAGTATAATACGGGGAGTACACTGACTGACTGTAGAATGAAAGTAGGCTGAACAGTTACAATACCATTTAAAAGCCCCCATTCTTTGAAGTGAGATAAGGGGGAATTAATTTCCTTACTGGGTTTTCGTATTGGTAAAGCCTACAATCATCCTCGAGGTCCTTGTGTTTTTCACATAGCGTGGTGAGGGTTAAGTGAACCCTTAGAACACAGTGCATAGGTCTTTGTGTGAAGGTCTTTTGGGGTTTAGTGTAATGGCTGTATGATTGTTTAGTATCCTTGTCGTTCCACATGTGCTCAAACGTAGATGGTAGTGTTGTGGCAGTAGTGCTAACATAGTACCACTTACTGAGTGCAACACAGGTGGCTCATGCAGTGAGAGCATTGCTGCTATTGAAGTAAAAATAAAGTTCCCTATATCATGCTTCAGTACACAAGGCTTTAAGTGGGCCAAGGCTAGGCGGGGCAGAGTCCTGACAGTCTCCAAAAGGGCTCCCGAGCCAGGGCCCTGCCAGGTCTCATCCTTGACTAGCCCCAGCCACGCTGACCCCTCAGGCAGTCCATTTAGCCAAAGCGCTGCACGGTTAAACGGTTGCCTGCAGATGCCAGCACTTCAAAATTAGAAAAATTAGCATACATTGCCTCTTCGTTTATCTAATCCGAAGTGCTGACACCTTCAGTTAACCCTTTAAACATGCAGCACTTCAGCTAAATGGGTTGCCTGCTATGTGATAGCTTTTTACTAAGAAACAGGAGGAGGGCTGGGTTGCCCTGTGTCTCCTTTTGTTTCTGAGTATAGAGCCAACACGCAGCAGGATGCCCTTTAACTGTGCAGCGCTGCTCGGTTAAAGGGCTTCTTGCTGCGTGTTGACTCTTTACTCAGAAACAAAAGGAGAGGCCGGGCAACCTAACCCTCCTCCAGTTTCTGAATAAAGAGGCAACAGGCAGCCCTTTCACTGAAGGAGCTGCGAGGGGGGCGCTTATTAGGGGACGTGGCCTACATACAACTGCACTTAGACCACGCCCCTTAACGAGAGCCCACCCTCGATTAAAGCACTGTCAGTCCCTATCAGCATCTTTTCAAATCTCGTCTGACAGCGATGTGCCTCTTCTCTGCCAGCCACCTCCCACTAGTACCTTTTCTGTTTTCCGCTCATCCATACACCCAAAGCAGAAGCCACCGTGTATTTACACTTTTACCATAGTGCGGCGTTAGACCACAATCTTACTTCCCATGTATAAGCATGAGCCCATCACACATGTGCACTCCATTGTCAGTGTGGAGCGTGAGTGGAGTTGCTGATAACACTGCTCATGCATGACGCATGAACTCTTACCGAACTGTGCTGCTGTAAATCAAAGTGAAGATGTGCGACCTTCAAATCATAAGGTCTTAGGGAGACAATGGTGCACGGCTACAGTCACGCACATCTGATCCTGAGCATACAGGGTTGGAATCTCGCTAAACCGTCACACTTTTTAAGTACAAACCTACAGAATAAAAAAAAAAGTGCTACTTTTTAAAAAAAAGTTTTGATTTTTGGTTCTGCCCATTGTTCTGGCCACGTACTTATATGTAAGGTAATAAAGCCGTTTTCTAAGATTGAATAGTTTCTTTATACTCAGCAAGGGTCGAATGTTGAAGCCAGGCGTTGGCAAATTGGTTTGAGCAAAGCCAGGAATTTCTTTGCAGTCATTTTATTCCCCTTCAAAAAGTTTACAAACTGAGATCATGTATTGCTTGATAAGCAGCAGCGAGCCTAGTGTTACTAAAAATAAGAGGTCAGTGCAGGCAGTGGGTGTTAGTTGTGGGGAGAGGTATTGGGCCTCATTAAAAGTTTACCGGTCTGGAAAAAAAGTGCCAGTAATGACGTTTACCAGCATTTTTTCGGACCGCCATCATGGAACCGTTGGGGGTTACATGACTTACCTCCAGCTAAGAGTTGGAGGTAACTCAGGCCGCCACCAGCATTCAACAGCTGGTATTTCGCCAGATATACCGGTTATTCCCCCCATGGAGTCGTGGTATTTCTGCTGTTTGTAATATCCCTGTAATACCGGGATATCAGGCGGCGGAAACTGTAATACCGTTTGGTAGTATCCTGCAGGATACCAGCCAACTTGGAATGTTCCGCTTGTACAGTGGCCTTATGGCCTGACAAAGGATGCGCCTGTGCTATTTAGGAATGTATGACTTTCATAATAACAACATAAACAGCCCATAGATGGGATGGTCCAGTCGGAATCCGCCCCACAAGAATGTCGTTTTTAAATATTCTACACTTTCCATGCAGAGGGCAAAGACACAGTGTCTGCATCCTTCGCTGGTCCTGCATGCAGTCACAGGACAGTGGGCATCTCACTTCTCGAGGCACTTCTCGAGGCATGATGTGCCCTACGTAGTCTTACGAGTTACTGTAAGTATTGAGCTTGAGTCAGGCCTTTCTGTCAAAACTCGTACCTGTAGAAATTCCATGGGTTTGTTCAGGTCGAACTTTGTGGATTTCTGCCAAAATGTAGTTATTCGGTTCTACTGGGTTCAACCTCACGTGTAAATAAAAGACAGGCAAGTAGAAACCCTGGGCCGTTCATGGTTGGAATGTGCATTTTGTGAGTCGAGAAGAAGTCAACGTGTGCTACTCTTCGCAACATCTTGTAGCAGTTTATTTTTTTGCTTTATATGCTCCTAAATAAGTAAATAAACAAGTTCAAGAACCATTAATAAGAACTCAAGAAATCACATCCTCTCCTGTGTGAGGAATATTTGGAGCTGATTCCTGTCTACATTGTAGACATACAAAGCTACTAGCATTCTCAACAGCCTGCACATGAGAAACATAAAGGAAATAATTACTGCATAGGCACACTTACTGCTTAGAGAAAGCTGCAAGGTAGGTCACTCTTGGAATGCATATCATAGGCTGGTTTATCAGGATAGCGTTCATGGCAGCTTTCACATGATATTCTGGTGTCAGATGAGAAACTAGAAATTCCAGATCTTTCCTAAAATATACAAACATTTGAACGTTAACAATCATTTGGTATTTTTAAAACATCCTTTTCAGATGAGATTCTGAATACTACCATTCAGCAAATGTGTGGATTTTGAAAGTATTGAAAGATGCTTATTCAAAAATCAGGCATGTGTTACGTTATGTTATCGTAAGATTTTTTTTCTTGTTTTTTAAAATATGTTTTTATTGATTTTCACATTACAAAATAACAGAAAAAAGTCAACCGCTCGCCCCCTTCCCCCTGGAGGCACACTCTGTAAATCTGCATAATATAGTCTGATGGCGTTCACATAATGTCCAAAATCCGTATTTTATGGGGGCACTATTGAAGCACATAGTCACTTTGAAGGTAGTTCAGCACATCTTCCCATTTATGTTTAAAAGAGGCTTCATCTCTTTGAGCCATATGGGTAGCCTATTCTAGCGCTATAAAGTTCGATACTTTCTGTAGTCAATCTAAGTTCATAGGCCCTTGCTTTTGTTTCCATTTGTGGACCACCAACAGCCACACGGCTACAAGCAAAAGTGTGAAGCTGCATTTCTGTCTTTTGGAGAGCAGTTGCTGTCTCGGCCCCCACAACCCACATACCCAAACTCCTAGTTGCATCAGGCCCTTGTTTGGGAATATCTTATCAATTTATTTCTGGATCTCTACCCAGAACAGCTTCATCATTGGGCATTCCCACCATATGTGTCGCCAAATCCCCTTTGACCCACAACCTCTCCAGCATGATGCTGACACGGTCAGGTACATCTGGTGCAGTTGTTCTGGCGTGTAGTGCCATTGGAACATTATTTTGTACCACATTTCTCTCGTTTGGATGGAGCGATGTAGCGTGTGAGTTTTGGAATAGCCTTCATAAAATGTTCCCTGCCTTCCCTGGCTATGGTGTTATCAAGTGTAGACTCTCATTTCTTAATGTATTCCACTGCACTAGTGTTGTACCCGCATTTGGTAATCTATACAAATTCAAGATCAGTTTCCTCGTGCCTGTTTGGGTAGTAACGTATTTTTTCGAATGGAATCAGTTGCCGTGTAGCTACTGCTTTTATCTGGGGGGTAGATAGCCAATGCCGCAGTTGATTGTAGCAAAATCTATCCTCCTCCCACAGCCCCAAGTCCCTTTTACACTCCTCAAATGTTCTCAAGATGTGTCCCTGAAATATATCTCGTGCTTTCACACACCCCTCTTCTTTCCATGTCTTAAAGGCTACCAGTTGCATCTCTCAAGTCCGGATTCTGCAATATCGGGATAAACGGGGAGAGGGATGTAGACAGAAGGCCTTCTTTAAGTGCTGAATCCCACGCCTCGGTCACTAGCCCCACTATCTTACTAATCTTTACATTGGGTGGTCTATGGTCCCGATTTAACCAAAGCAGTCCTGAGAGGGCTGTACCTGCGACCACCCTATCTTGTCACATCCATATCTTACGGCCTTCGCCCGCAAAGCATTCCTTTATGACCCTCAATTGAGCTGCTTCATAGTACCTTTGAAAATGAGGGAGTCCCAGCACCCCCTCGTCCCTTGAAGCAGTGAGAGTTCACATTGCTATTCTAGGTGGTTTGTTTTGCCAGATGTACGCCGAGATGATTTTTGTTAGTGAGCTAAAGAAACTTTTAGGGACACTGGGGGTCATTACGACTATGGAGGTAGCCATGCCGCTATTTGCGGGTCCGGGTTCCCTGAATGGGGAAATATCGGGCCATTCTGACCTTGGAGGCCCCGGTATTTCCCCATTCTGGGAAACCATACCCTGTGTATCCCCATTCCCATTCGTGCACCCATAGGGCATGTTAATGACAGGCCCGTTGTTAGCATGCTGGACCACTCACGGGACCCGCTACGGACGCCTGGTTTTACCATGCGTCCTTAGTGGGTGCCGCGAGCGGACCTCATAATGAGGCGGTAGGGGGTTAACGGGGCCCGTAGCTCTACCGGCCCCGTTAACCCCCTACCGCCAGGGTCGTAATGACTCCCACTGACTGGAAGAGCCTGAAAATAATACAATACTCTTGAGAGGAGTACCATCTTGATCAGTCATTCTCCCTAAACAGGATATTGCAAGTGGGTTCCATCTAAGTAAGTCTTTTTTACCCTGGCTAGTAATTGCAGATAATTTGCCCCATACATTTGTTTTGGCATTTTTGTAAGAATTACTCCCAAGTATGTTATACCTTTCTCCGCCAAGGACAGATGAGTTGGTATCCGTAAGCGTTGCACTGCCCATGGGTCAACTGTCAGGTTCAGAATGTCTGATTTTGCCCGGTTTATTTTTAGTGCCGAAACCACGCCAAACTCATCTAGTTCGGCCATCAATGCCGGCAAAGACATTTCCGGTTCAGTGATCGCAATAAGCATGTCATCTGCATGCCATTGTCTTATGTTCTTCCCTGGCTATTCCTTTACCTGTAATTTGTTCTGATTGTTGGAGCCTGGCCAGCAAAGGTTCCAAATATATAGCATATAGCAAAGGGGATAAGGGGCATCCCTGCTTGGTGCCTCGTTTTATCCCTATGCTGTTAGAGAGGGCCTCATTTATCACTATTCTAATTTGCAGGGAGTGATAATCGTCACGCACCATTTGTAGGAACCCCAGGCCGAACCCCATACCTTCCATAGTTTTAAATAAAAAGGCCATTTCGTCCCGATCGAACGCCTTCTCGGCGTCTAGTGATTGCAAAAGCACTGGTGTTGACGTTATGGCCATTTTCTCCAACAGGTGACATAGCCAACGGATTTTGTCATGGATCTGTCTTTGTGAAATAAACCCTGACTGGTTGTGTCCTATTAGTTTTGTCAGTAGGTTCGACAGCCTAGTCGCCAAAATGTTTGTATATATTTTAGCATCAGTAGAGCTTTAGGCCTATAGGACCCCGGGGATGACGGATCTTTGTCAGCTTTTGGAAACACCACTAATTTCGCCTCATTCATCGTGTCTGTGATCGTACCCTTTTTTCTGAATGAGTTGAACAATTTGGTTAAGCGTGTTACTAAGGAGCCCTGATATTGCTTGTAGAAGCTTGCGGGGAACCCATCGGGTCCCGGGGCTTTATTTCTTGGTAGTGTTCTTATTGCTTCAATCACCTGGTCCTCCTGTATATCCTCCTTGAGCCTGTTTGTCTCCTCACGTGTGATGCTACTTAATGGGACTTTGCTCACATATGCCTCCTGTTTATCACATGCTGGTTTGTCAGACGTGTATAACGCTTTATAGTATTCACTAAACAACCCCAGCATCCCCTCATTGGTGGTGACATAGCCCCACAAACAGTTTTTAGTTTCAATATTTCACGGGACCAGATTTTATCCTTTAATAGTCTGGCTAGCAGTTTATCAGATTTGTTTGCTATCACGTAATTGTGTTGTTTTGTAAATAATAGAGCATTTTTGGTATATTTTGTGCGATGTGTTTCCAATTGACCTTGCATATGTTTGAAAGCCCTGTGCAGGCTTCTGGTGGGGCCTCTTTCCATCTTGGGCAGGATCTCCCGTATTTTTGCATCTAACTCCTCCTCCCATGCCCGCCTTTGTTTGCCTCTTTTTGCCTTCAACGCTATTAAATGCCTCCTCAGGACTGTTTGAAGGCATCCCATACTAGTCCCGGGGCCATATCATGGGTGACATTCTCTACGAAGTAGATATCTATTTTGTCCTGTATCAAGGTAGCCAGAATCAGATCTTGTATTAGATCATCTGGTAATCGCCACTTCCACACTCCCACCGGGGCCCCTACTATCTCCATCTGCATTATCAATGGGGCGTGGTGTTAGAGGGAAATAGCGCCCAGTTCTATGTTCTTTACCTTTGCCATTATACGAGTTGATGCCCACACATAGCCAATCCTTTACATTGATGAGTGCACATAAGTATAGTACGTACAGCCTTTGTCTGTCCCTTTAATACTCGCCAAACATCATAGAGAGCCAATGTGGTGATTTTGTATTTAAGCAATTTAGATGGCGCCAATACGTCTTGAGATGCCTGTGAGCTTCTATCTACTAGGTCGGCCCAAGCCATATTAAAATCTTTGGTCAGCAAGATGTCTCCCATGGCAAAATCTTCGAGTTGTGACTCCCCTCAAAAAACCATCCTGACCTTTATTCGGGGCATATAGCATAGCCAATGTATGCTTTTGGGACCACAATATGAGATTTGGGAAGAGTGAATGTCCTGCTGGGTCTGCTCTACTCTCAAGGACTTTCACTGCCAGTCTACCACTAATGACAATGAGAACCCCAGCTCTTTTGTCAACCACACTAGCTTGGTAGAAATATGGGTAGCCCCTTATCCTGTGTTTCCCCTTGTCTTGTTTCCTGATATGTGTTTCTTGAAACATCAGGATATCTGGTTGCACCCCTTTACAAAAAACCTCTATTTTCTTCTTTTTAGCCGGGGAATTCATCCCCCTGATATTGTGGGATAATATCTTAATATTCATCATTGTAGTACCATGACCTTTTATGTACAATCGACCCCTTTGTCCCCCTTCCTTGTTGACAGGCCTGCTCACCTTTTATCAGATTTATGTAAATGTCCTTGCATCTTAAGCCTCCCCCCAACCAAACAATCCCCAACCTCCATTCTCCCCTTCATCCTCCCCTTCAACCCTAACATCCCTCTGTCCCTGGGGAGGGCCAAAGTTCCTATGATCGCCCGGGCGGAGTACCCAGAGCCATTAGTCTCCTATCCAACCCAGAGATACAACGTGGGGAGTCCTAAACCCCACTATAAGATTCCAAACGACCGACCACAACTTGTGTTCCCGTAAGGCCACTATCTTACTTGAGTTGTTTGTCCTCTTCAGTTCCCACTTGTAGAGCTTTTCCCCCCAGATACAAGTCTATTCCTTGCTGCCCACAGTTCCCTTCACATCTCGAGTAGGTTCCACAGTTTGTGGATCAGAGTTATATCATTTCCTTTTGTCTCTGTTCAGCATCGCCTTCCACTCCCATGGTTTCTGGCTTTTTCTTTTCAACCATTCCCCCTTTCTTGTGCTGCTAGAAGAGTCACCTTCTTCTTCTGGAATCTGCAAGATATGCATTCCTTCTTCACAGGTGGTAATTCGATGCTGCCGATCCTCCTAGTTAAATAGCAATCCAAATGGGAATGTCAATTTATATCTCACTTGCTTTTGTACGAGAAACCGTACTACCGGGCCCATTGCTCTTATCTTTTGTAGTGTTAACTGAGCTAGGTCCTGATATAATTGAAGTTCTGAGCCGTCGATATTTTTCAAACCTGATGTTCTTGCTGCTCTCAATATTGCTTCCTTTTGGGTCTAAGAAGCTATTCCTTCAATTCAGCTATTGCTGGAACACTTATGTACGAGTGCGATAGAAATAAAATATCATATCATATCTTCCAGGACATCTCTTGGATGCGTGCCTGGCTCTGACCGTCGTGGGACGACCCTGTGCATACAATCTATGTTGATTCTTTACTCCTTCTACCCTGAGAGGAGGTCTGCAAATAGTTGTTGTGCTGTAGTTTTTAGGTCTTTATATCCCACTGATTCAGCCAAGTTTTTGATCCGTATGTTAGACCTGCGAGAGTGGTTCTCCAAATCTTCGCATTGTATCTCCAGAGTATGTGATAGTCTAGATAGCTGTTCCAGTGCCTGGTCGTTCTTTGTTGTGTCTTCTGCCATATTTTGTACCGCTCTTTCTACTGTGTCCACTGTCTCCTCCAGTTTTGCAACCGCGACCTTCACCTCTTGGAGCGACTGATTCAATTCTGTTTTTAACAGGGAGAATTGCTTCTGGAACATCACCATGAATTGCTCCTGGAATTCTTTTAAACAATTTTGAAAGTCCTCTTTTTGCATTGCCATGTTCGAGGCCACTTCACTGACTAGCCTGTTTGTTGGGATCTTCCGTCCCTTCGGAAGGGTGTACTGGCGTTCTTGGAGACCACAATTTTTTTATGCTAAAATCCGTAGTTCTTTTTAATTTAAGTTTCTCTGATCTCCTGTTGGTGCCTTCCCCTTAATTCTGGCCATTGAAGTAATGTGATAGTCCTATATCTGACGCGTAGCCTTTAGATTCCTCCTCTTGTGGTTATTTCCGAGGGTTGATTCTAGAGAAGATAGTTCTGTATCGTTTTTCTGTCTGTGCTCAAGTTTTTTCTTATGTCCCCTGTCTCTAAATGGGTGCGTCTCCAGGTGGAGTGTTGCTCAGCTGCCGGGGTGGAGGGGGTCGTTGGCTTCTGTTAGCTGCTTCTTTCTCCTGTGTTTCACACTGGCTGAGTGCTTCCTTTTGCACTCTATGTCTAATTGGTATACCCAGTTGCTGGGTGGTTGTCGGTTCTCCCCAGGATCTATCGAGTGATCTGCCTTTTCCCCCACCTCCAACTTGCACAACCACCTCTTCCCCCAAATATGAAAGGATGGGGGGAATTCTCTGAGCTAACTCATGCCTTCCCGGAGCTGTTCCAGCGGTCTCCTTATTTTCACTACTGCTCACGATGTGGCTGGGGGTGCTGTCTCTTCAAATTCTAGTGTCTTTAAATCCTCTGCCTGTTTCCCCTGCCGGAGTTCACATCCGTCTCATATGGCGTTGCCTGTGTGAATTTAACACCTCGTTTCAGCCTGCAGACATCCAAGGGTTAATGTAGGGCTGGTCGCGGGTTTGGTTGTCCTGACGACCTTGCTGTAGCGCATTCACAGTGTCCGGTGGGGGTTTATTTAATTTATTGAGTTATGGTGAACGTGCACCGTTTCCACACGTTTGATATGCACTGCTTTTCCCCTGAGTTTACACCACTCTTATAGGCTCTGCGCTTCACCTGAGGGGGTGTGCACAGGAGATCTCTGTCTGAGGGGGTGGAAACCACCCACATCGTTTTCACCACCTCCGGTTCGACGTGATCACAGTGGTTTGATGGACGTTCCATGGGGAATGGAATGTGCCGTGGGAGTTCTCGTTGGGCAATGTCCTGCTCCATGGTGCAGGGTGTGTTGGAGATCTTCCTCTGCTTCGCGGAAGGTCAATATGTTTCACACTTGCCGGGGTGGCTGACTGAAGTCACGCTATGTTCCTCCCTTGTTGCACCGTCGTTTCACCAGACGTCCCTCTTTGTTTCTGACACATTCATATTGAAGTTAGCTTTATTGTTCGGGCCAGCGGGGCCGGAGCAGGACATGTGTGAGTCGGCCACCATTTTGGAATCCAGTAAGAGTTTTTTTATACTGCGTCAATCATCACTAGACTGGTCTAACAGTGCTGAGGCTTGTCCAGAGAGTGCGGTGCGGAGCCCCTGTCAGGGGTATCATGACCTTGGTCTGCAAGAGTAGAAAATGGCATCAAAGGAGAGGATGAATAAAGGGCATGAAAATTAAAGACATATGAAAGATTTGTACATTTAAGAAAGGGAGTGGTGGGAAGGGCTAGAGTTCTTGATAGTTTTCAGGTCTGTAGACTCATTGTAGAATGATCAAAGATAGCACTGATCAGAAAAGGGCGCATACTTATATACTCATAATAGCCTCATTACGAGGTTGGCGGTAACCTGCTGGTGTGACCGGCAGGTTGCCGCCAACCCTGTAACACTGAATCCGGCGACTGACTTCCTGGTCATAGGACTCTATGGGAGTGGGAAGATGGAGACACTGTTGCTAACGGTGCCGGTGCTTCCTTGAAAATTCTGCCTACCGGGGCCATTACGCCCGACAGGTCAGAACTGCTGGGCGCAAAGGCCCCAGCAAGAAAACTCGCACCCTTGTATCTGGACCGCCATACTCGTAATGAGGCCCAGTGAGTGGTTGTGTGATGGTTTGGTAATGCAGTTTTAATTCTGCCAAATTACAGCCAAGCACCTTTACTGTTACCGCCACTCATTCGCATAGGTTTACAAGGGTCATATTAATCCCCATTTTTGGAGTCCAAAGGACTCCATGAGGATTCTGGCGGAATTACTGTTAGGAGTTATTATGGTGAATTTTACACTTGAAGTGGAGGATTTACCGCCAGCATGAGGTCCAACTCTGCATGTAACGGTGTGGTAAAAGCAGCTGTAATTCCCTTCCATTACCCCTAAAAAATGTGGTGTTACCAGATGAACCACCACCTTTTACCACCAAACTTGTAATGAGGCCTTATGCATCATTTTAGAGCTATGAAGCTATGATAGAGTTCAATAGGGAAAAAAGTTGTAATGTTTTTTTAACACACTTAAGTTGGGACGCTTCTTGTGCTGTTTGGCAGGGAGATGTTATGGAACCAGCACAAAGAAAGAGATACCCCAGAGGCTTTTTCTTGAAAGGGGAGGCACTACCAATGCAGAGGCATAGCCAGGATTGTCTAATAAGAGGGGACTGAAGCTAATGTAGTTGGGCCCACCGCAGTGATATTAACATCTGTAAATGCCCACACAGTGCTGCTGAGGTGACATTTACAGATTTTGGGTGGGCCTTGCCCGCCCATGCTCTACCCTGCCTACTCCCCTGTACCAATGCCAGCTGTAAAGAAGAGCTGAGTGTTTGTGTAATTACATTTCTGTGCAGTTTAGATTGTGAGAAATTGTGACCTGTCCCGTGAATAGTCTTAAATGTAAGGCACAATGGTTTAAAGGCCATCATGCAACCTGTAGGAAGAGAAGGATAGATGCTATTTGTATTTTTATTTGTATTTATTTGAAGAAAAGTCAATTTCGAATCGAAATGACCTACAATAATACATTTGCAGATGGCAGAGGCATTCTCTAGAAGGGTGTCGGTGACAGCACAAAGGTGAGAATAAGTGATGGACCAGTTTATGAGGATGTGAACCAAGTAGGACACAAAAAACAAACAAATAACAGAAACAGTTGACTCACAAAAGGTAACATGAACCTTGACCAGTAAGTGCTCCAAACTAAAGAGAAGTAATGTACAAATACACACAATTTCACAAACTGGATGGCGTGGTGGGTACATACTGGGAGGATGGGGCCATGCAGGTTTATTGTAATGGTGAGTGGGTTCCAATGGATTGGGCAGAGCAGAGAGAACGAGTTGAAGCGAGAGGAGTCATAGGACATGGTAGAGTGAGGTTGAGTACAAAAGGAGAGTGGGGGGAATGGGATGGCGAGTAGACCGAGATACAAAAGGTAACATTAACTTAGACCAGGAAGTGTATCAAACTAAAGAGAAGGTATGTACAAATACACAAAATTAAACATACTCGATGGAGTGGTGGGTACAGTTAGGGAGGATGGGGGGCTTGATTGTAATGGAGAGTGGGTTCAAATGGAGTGGGCCGAGTAGGTAGAAAGAGTCATAGATGGGAGACTGAGGTTGAGAACTAAAGGAGAGTTGGGGAATGAGAAGGTGAGTAGACAGAGGTACAAAAACATGTATACTAAGAGCGAGACCATATGTAGCTTGTAGACTAGGAGACAGGACTTGAAAATGCAGCAGTTGTACATGGGAAGCCAGCCAACATGGTGTTGGTAGGTAGAAGTGGGATGGGATCTAGATTGGTTTTAGTGAGTGCAGGTAGAGAACCAGAGATATTTGTCTAGGAGGAGGAAGGAGTAGTGCAGTAGGCCAAGGAATAGGATAAAAAAAAATCAAGTTTGCTCAACACAATGCTGGAGATTAGAGTTTTCGTAGAGTGGTGAGTAAGAAATGGTTGAATTTTTGGAATGTTGAGATGGTCAATACATGCAGCAGAGGTGTTGGTTTGTGTAAGGGTGTAAAAGGAGGACATGGTGGTTGGCAAAAACTTGTATTCAAATGATAAATGAAAAGAAAACTCTATCTTGCCCTATTTCTAAGAGGGGTTTCCCTTCCACAACTTAAGAGCTAATGAGTATGTCAGAATGTCCAAAGTAAAAAGTCCACAGTCCTATTTCAGAATCCTAACTATTTCCCCTACACTATAAACTAAACTAAAGAAGTAGTAGGTTTCGTTGGTCCAGGAGAATGACCCCTTTCTTCTGGACAGGGGATCAAAACCATCACTGTATAAAGTTGAGAGTCCTCAAAATAAAGTTCAAACCCAACTGGTGGGGGAATGTCTCCCTTCCCCTGGCCTTTCCCAGACTCGTGTCACAATTCAACAACTGATGGGGGAATGTCTCCCTTCCCCTGGCCTTTCTCAGGCTTACACAGCAGTCCAACAACTGATGGGTGAATGTCTCCCTTCAACTGGCCTTTCTCAGGCTTAGGTGGCAGCCCAATGACTGATGGGGGAATTTCTCCCTTCCTCTGGCCTCTCTCAGGCTTATGCTGCAGTCCAACAACTCATGGGGGAATGTCTCCCTTCCCCTGGCCTTTCTCATGCTTAGGTGGCAGTCCAATGAATGATGAGGGAATGTCTCTCTTCCCCTGGCCTTTCTCAAGCTTATGCGGCAGTCCAACAACCGAAGGGGGAATGTCTCTCTTTCCCTAGCTTGTACTTCTCTCCCTATTTGGTTGTGGGTCCTAGATCCTTATGTTATCTTTGCATTTGGTTTACCTGGCTCACTACACTGCTAGGTCTTCTCTTGGCTCACTCTCTTTAAGATCGTCTCTGCCCATGTGTACATGTCCCAGACCCTGGTTATCGGGGTTCTCTAATCTTTTCTGCTTTCCCCAACAACCTTGTTACCTTCTGGTTTGTTGTTGGGTCTTTGTTGTCTTTGTATGGAGCATTCCTGCAGCTCTGTTCGGTTCCTCATGTCCTCTCTTTCTTGCGGGCTCTGCCCTCTTTCGTGGCAGCTCTGCAGTGATGAGTCGCAGACCCTAGTTACCAGGTTTCTTTCCAGGCAAGGAGCGTTCCTGTTGCTCTGTTCGGCTTACCATGTTCTTTCTCATCCCCAGGCTCTTTTCTCTCTGTGGCGGCTATGCATCGAAAGAGGGTGGGCGGTTGGAGTCTCTCTCCACAGCAGCATGGTTCGAAGGCTTGTTTCCGCTCTTCTCCCGTTCCTCCAGCTCTCCTTTTTCGTTCTGCCATCTGCAAACCGAAAAAGGAAGTTGCCTCTGCGTCCCGTTTGCCGTCCTTCTCTTTGCCCCAAGCCAGTACAGCTTCCAGGCTCTCAGCTCCTCCTGGGAGGATCTACCCTTTCTGGTAGTCCGTCCTTCCTTTTTATCACTAGGTTTTTCTTAATGGGCTCCTATTGTCTAGACCACTCAGGTTGGTCTGCGGTCTATTCAGTAAGGCTCTGCAGCTCTTCCTCGTCCCACTGGTGTTACACATTAGTTCCTTCCACTCCTGCCTGTTCTTCCTTGTCTCAGTGGTTTCTAATCTGCCTTGTCTCTGTGGTTTTTATTTCAGTAGCTCTACAGAAACACATGGGAGAGGATGGTAGGGATAGAGAGAGTCGGGTTGAAGGAGAGGTGTGGGTGTTGTGTGTATACTGCGTTCTCCCCGAATAATCGTCACTGGTCCCATAAGGGTTTTCCCTCCCCATGAGATCCTCCTCCTGAGTACCACTCCAGCGGCACTAACAGGTAGCAGCCTCACCTCCCTGGCCTCATGGGACAGGGCTTCCCCTATGGAAGCAGTGACAACATCCTGGGATTTGTCACATATGATAAATTGTTCCAGTCAGATGTCTCTATCAACGAGGACACAAGGTTTCAATCCTTGGGTGAGGGAGTAAGAAGGTCAGGTGGGAAGGGCATAGGAGAGGGAAAGGATCAGATGGCATTGGAAGCCAGGAAAAAGATAACTTCTCTTTCTGAAGATTTCATTATGGGGCAGTGGAGAGCGTTCCAGTGACAGATTGCAGTGGGGCAGTTGGTAATCGATTCCAAGATGGCTGGGGTGATGGAGTGAAAGCAGAACAGGATTTGAGTGTTGTCAGCAAAGAGGTGATATTGAAAGCCAAAGTGCGAGATAACTCTCAGAGGGCGATCTGGTTGAAGGCCACCCACTCAAAGACCTTTGAATAATTGGATGGACACTGGGCGATAGCACACTGATATATTTGGATCAGCAGAGGGCTTCTTCAAAAGTGGTAGGACAATTTCTGAATTGAAAGGCTCAAGAAAGAGTCTAGCGGAGAGAGAGGGTGAATGGTTCATATAGATATGGGAAGATGATTGAGACTAAGGGTCTCATTACATGTTTGGTGGTATTTCGGTGATAAATCTTCCAAATACCAGATGGATTTACCTTTACCGCCACTTGGCCTGGCAGAATTACTGCCGGGGTAAAGTGGTGGTAGGCGGTGTTAGTCCCCATTTATGTGAGTCCATACTGACTCCATGGGATTTCGGCGGATTGACCACCTATGGAAATTCCACTGATTTTGATGATTTTCGTCAGTAAAGCCAGAGGTAAATCCTCCACTTCACCGCTGAAATTGTAGTACGGTGGTGCGGTCATGCCGCAGTAACAGAGTTACCTCTGTTTTACTGCCAGTTTTTCTGCAGCCCCGTATTTGTAATGCGTCCCTATAAATCTTTTGCCGTTTGAGGAGCAAACCGTTCATGGAAGCGCAGGATTGGTTGGCCTGTGAAGGATGGGTGCTAATTCAGGAGGAGGGGTAGGGGGAGATGTGGTGGTCAGAAGTAGGGTGGTGAGAACAGAGGAGGGCAGTGAGTGTCACAAATATATAGAGATTTTAGATTAAAAGTAGTGAGCAAACTGGTTAACAGAAAGGGAGGAGGGAATATTGGCTTAGAAGGTGTGAGCAAAGCAGGAAGAATAGGCGAATGTTGGCTGGGGTAATTGCAAAGGGAGGAAAATAGGATTGTGAAGGAGGAGGATTTCTCAGAGTCCAGTGTTGAGGTGAGGGTGGGGAGGGAATTTTGTGCTGAAGGGGTATGTGTTGCCGAATCTCAGTTTGAGAAGGGTGCGTGCCGCAGCATCCAGTTCTCCCTGCAGCCTTGTTATAAGGTAGGCAATGATGCCCAGGGAGAAAAATGCTGCATGTTCCATTCTAGAGATCACAAAGGAAATAATCTCTCTTTATTTCCCTTGGGAACAATTGGCAGAGGAGAATTCTGTGGAGAGCTTTCAGGAGCGAAAAACCTTTTGGGCTACTGGCCTGGCCTGTGGGCCAATGGATAGGTCAGTGTCCATGACAATAGCCATGTTTTTAATTTGGGTGGGGTGAGAGAGTAGATTTGAGGTAGTTAGTTGTTGGAGAGGGTATCAGGCAGGGTTACCGGTTAAAGGTTTTTAAAAAAAAATCTGCATCAAGAAGGGGGTGATTGGATTCCCTCCACATGTCGGTTATGAGAATGCATCCTCTGCAGTTAGTCATGGGTAGATCCTTGCTTGATTAGCTGTGTTTAATTTGTAAAGGGCTTTCTTGAAATCCTCAGGAGAGAGAGAGCAAATTTATCTAAAATAGTGGACAAAATGTGCTTGACTAGACACGGTTTGTCTATTTGGGAAAACGCCACTTAACTGTAATCATTTATTTCAGTCGATTTGTAAGGTCCCAATGTCCCCTACCAGCAGGCAGTGCCAAATGAAGCTCTGTAAGAAGAATGCCAGCTGTCTCTAGAACACTCCATTGAGAGGATGACAAGCTTTTCAGATTTGTTTATTCTGAGCCAACTTTCTCAAACAACCCAAAGTCATTACTTGATATGGAGACATTTATGCAAGCATGTCTTAGTGCAATGCTGGAGTTCATGAGAAGAGAAAGGGGAACTAATAGTCAAGGCTGGATTTTCATCTTTGCCACAAGCAACAAAAGGCTGTGTTGTTTTCCTACTGTACAGATTCTACATTTACTCTTTATATCTGCAACTGGAAGATCGCTTGCCTCGCAAGCGAGGAAGAGACCATGGACTTCATTATGGGTATATTGGTATTTCCCATGGACATATCACCTTACTCCCTTGGCATTACTGCCACTCGGCATGACAGTAAGTCTGCCAAATTATGAAAAGTGGTGTTATCCCCCGTTCATGCAATCCCACAGGACTCCATTTGGGAATTTTGCGGATTTATAACGGGTGGTAATTCTGCCTGCAGTAAATCCTCTATTTGTGGTGGTAATGTGAAGGGAAAACCTTCCAGTATAACACTGGAGGTGTTGTAAAAGTGGTGGTAATTCAGTCACTGTAAACTTTTTTACTTCATTGCTATACTGGTAATGAGACTCCAAACATCAAGGAGGCTGATGGTGTTATCATGTATTATATGAAATGAAACAACCCTACAATAAAAAAGACATTCCATGTCACGTCAGAGTTGCATGATCTCCTGCCTAGTTCCTGCCCAGGGTCTGAAACCTACACTCTGCAGATATTGTGCACTTTATCTCCCATGGTCCCATATCATTGATTGCTGGATATGGCTGATGGGAGTTGCAGTCCAAAAGGTCTGGAGATCCAAAGGTGGCATGTTCCTGCTCTATATGATCTCAGACCGTCTTGACTTGCAATATCTTTATAATTGCATTGGATGTGATAATAACTGATGGTGGGATTATTGCTCAATTTAGTTGTACTCAATTAATCAACCGTGGAAGTACAAAAAGATGTCACAGCACTGCTGGGCTTTCAATCCTTTGTGCTCATGTTGCAAGCACCACAGTGATTTAAGGAACTGTTAAGAAAGGTTGCACCTTTTATAAGACCTTTTTCAAGGAACTGTGGGATTTTCGTTTTGTTTTGAGGCAAAGAAAGTGCATGGAATAGCCTTGCCTCGTCCATCATGCTTCCCTGCTCCGCTCTAGGACACCACAAGCTGTAACGCCAGCATGTATTTTCATGCTGGTTTTGCGCTAATGGGATCCACCAGACTTTTACACCTGGCAAAAGCTGGCGGATTCAATAGGAATCCACTGTAAATTGCGGGAGGCATTTACACTTCCGCGTAAACATAGTGGAAATGTAATGGGGAAAGACATGTTTGCCTGAGATTTACACTTTGCTTTTCTGCTATGTGATGCAAATAGAAGAGGTCCCCTCCATGCATTTCAGGAACATGCCCATCTGTGACTGCAGATTTCCCATGCTTTTCAGAGGCCAGCACTTAACTCCGGACTCATCTTACCAGCTATTGTGCATCCTAATAACAATTCCATTGAAACAATGATGCATTTTGGAAAATCCAAACGATGTTATTTTGGTTCGCAATTTTCCGATGCAGTTACATATTTTATGGTGGGCTACTAAATCACCCCTTGGAAAAATGTTCCTAGACTCGGTTAAATGACTGACACCTATTAAGTAAGGATGGTAGAGTATGTTATTACTATCCAATGTCCAGAGAAGGGCCAGTCAGAGTATTCAGTACAAAATATAATGCACAAAAGAAGAGTTTCAAAATTGATTTACACGGTAGAGGGCAAAGGCTCGCAGGGGGCAGTGGGTGTACACAGAGAGAGTGGTTGCTGCTGGCAAGGGAGAGGGGTGCAGGCGATTTCGCTACGTTAACACCGCATTTCAACAATTTCAAATTTTGGGATGTTGTGGCAAAGACACTTCAATTTAATTGTAAGAGCAAATTCGCAAGTTTGCACTTCTGTGCAAAAGAACACATTCGAGCACTTTTAAGCATTTCCAATACGCGTTGTAAAAACAGGCAAAATTGCCTTTCTATCTTTGTTTTCCACTACATGTTGGAAAAAAGTGTCGATGCCTCCCACCACAATTAACAATTGCGAGAGGTATTTACCATGGATTCCTATGGCATCCGCCGGCTTTTACCAAGAGGGGGTTAAGCTCGCCAAAGTGGAAATCGGCTAGAGTGCATGTGCAAAAAGGAACCCTCTGAGCAGCTGTAATCTGCTCAACCACATAGTGGAAAAGACAGGCAGAATCACATTGCGAATGTCCACAGCCAGCACAGGCGCATGGCGCATGCAGGCGGGTATGAGATTATGCCGATGCATGGAACATCCATGCAAACAGGTTTAGTAGACGTGGTTCTATGTTGTTTCATCCCCAGTTTTTTTCCAGATCCGTTTTTTGCCGAAAAAACTCATTGCATTTAATATATATATATATATATATATATATTTGTGGGGCTGCGGGTTTCCCCCAAGCCCTCCATCTTCTATTATATACTCCTTATTCCTCCCCCCACCACGCCCCCTATATTTTTCGATGAGTTTTTCATTGAAGGATTTTTGGTAAAAAAACTCACTGAAAAATAAACTGGTGATGAAACGTCGGGATATACCAGTAGTGGTGTATAGTACTTCTCTTTATTTTGAAGCACTTGCCCTAAATACTTACTGGTAATCGTCAATATTCTAGGCCATGCTCTGCCTTATCACAATCTGTACACTTTAAGTTGAGGCTTCACCCAGACAGCGGTTTATGTACCTTTCATATAAATCACTTCCGAAAATGTTGTTTAAGATTTTCCTCCCGTTCCTCCAGCTACATATAAATTGTCCCGAGACGCACTAGAACATTCTTTGATAGAGTAGCGCAGTACATACACTGTACAGCCATACTGAGGCGTAATGGAGGTTTATGAAGGAATTGTAAAAAGAAGAACGTAACTCAGAGTAATGAAAATGACTCTTAAGTAATCGGAAATTACCTCCTAAATCTTTCTCATGACAGTCTTTGCCCTTTGAGGATAAACCAAGCAGTAAACAGATCCTCTACGCATCAGAGCTGTTACCAAAACACCTGCCCAGATAGTGTAGACATCCGCTGTAAACCCTGTATTACCAACATGAAACAACTTTACTCAAGATACAGGCCACACTCAGAGGTATGAACAGCAACCGATAATGTAGGGTGACCAGACGTCCCGGTTTTGCCGGGACTGTCCCGGAATTTGGCGCTCTGTCCCCCTTTCTGAAGATTATGTTCCCATTGGAAACTGCAGTGGTCCCTGTTTTTTGTAGTAGGTCTTCATAGCTGGCATGCAGGAATTGACAATCTCGCACAGAAGAAATGCTGCATTTTACAACTTCAGATAGTGTTAGTTTGTAATAAATTCATTATAGTATGTGTTTCTTTGAACAGTAACACTCAAACCCCCTTCTCCTCCAAACGTTACTGCCATATAGTGCCGTGGCAGCCATTTTCAAGAGTTAGTCCTACTTTTATGTTAGTTGCCCTGTCTAGTTTTTTTTTACTATTTAAATCTGGTCACCCTAAAATGGAAGACTCATCTCAGGATTACTGCCAACATTTCTAGAAAACCACCTGTTTGCGACCCTGAGCCTAGCCGCTTACTTGACAGGAACCTATGAGATAAAAACACTTTCATACTGAAGAAAAAGTATAATAAATACAGAGCACCATTGGCTGCACAATTATACCGCTGTGCGGATATTAAACATATGTAGCATTTTACAGACCATGTCTAGCTTAAACAACTTGTGTCAGGTAAAAAGCGGTCACAACAAAGGCTGCTCAAAGAAGGCTGCACGACAGGAAGGATTTCCCAGAAGTCTGGGCAGGCAAAGCAGGCTGGCTGCGGTTGCATGCAGGCGCGCACCACACATTATCTAGGTGGGGGCCAATAAAGGTGCAATGTGTTTGGGGTTTGGAAGCAGTGAAGGTCGGAGGGGGTGTTACGGGTAAGGTGCGGTAGGGGAAGTGAGGTGCGAGTGGGTGTGAGGTGCGAGTGGGTGGGGGAAGGGAGAGAAACATTCAGGGGAATTCGGTGGAGTACTGTATAAGGGGGTTCCGAGGGAGTAGTCCAAAAAAACACTACAATACAAGTGGCATTTAGGGAAGCAGCATTTATTTGTAAAGCAGCATTAAGGAGCTGTATTTTGTGGGTGGGCCAAATTATGAACTACATCAAATGGACACCAAGAAGGCAAAGAACCAAGACTGTGATAAACAACAAGAAGCTTGACTGTCAACCCCAAGGGATTCCCACATTAAAATATGGCATTCCAATAACCAGACCTCTTGTGAAGGATCGATGGGGACCATGCTTCACTGACCCTTTAAAGACAAGAACAAGGAATGTGTTCCAAGTATTTTTTAACGGTTTATTGAGAGGCCACGCTTAACCCAGGGAGTTCATTCCCTCCCCAATCAAGGTGTCACACAACAATCTGTTTGATGTCAGTTCTTTGTTCAGCCCTATTTCCGATTCATCTCATACCCCTTGGCTCCCGAGCTCCCCATGAGCCAAGAACAAGGCTGGTGTACAGGAAATATATTTGTATTTTTTCGAATTATAGGTGATAGAAATTGCACTAAACTACACACACCACCTTCATTGTGACTCACAATTAAACTTCTTGTTACACAAATAAATCCCACAAGCTGGTTAGGGAAAATACAAATCACAATACTCTACTTTTTACAGATTTAACATCAAGAAAGAATCAACACCGGTCAATGAACAAAATCAGTTTACATGTGCAGTGCTGTGCAATTTCGATTTTCCTGCGCACTTAAAAGTCTAGCAGTTTGGTTTGCAGATTTGTAAAAATGAATATGACAATTATTAATTCCCCCACACTTTTGCTTTAAAATAAACACAGGGGGATTTAGCAGTATGTTTTTTTAGACCCCTTCCTACTTTAGTCTGTGCTGGGGGAAGTCGGGTAGAAAAAAATTGGGATGATTTAGAAATTTTGGATTTCAGACCCCCTCCAATTAAAGGCCTGTGTTGGGGAAGCAGGACAGAACAAATTGGGATGATTTAAGAATTTTTGATTTTCAGCCCTCCCCTCCACTTAAAGGCCTGTGTTGAGGAAGTTGGACGGTGAAATGGGGATGATTTCTTTTCTAGTTTTAGTTTAGGGACAAAGGCACCCCTCTTCTTAAGAGAGGTTGGGGTTCACAGGAAAAATAGGATTACCCAATCACATGACAGTCTATAGTTTTCAGTGGACACTGGGAATGAGCTTTGTTCATTTCGAATTTTAACAAAAATCACTGCATGTTGTTCTGTCAAGGTGAATTCATTAAATTAATATTTTTTGTTAAATAGGCTAAGGATCTACACAATTTTGCCCCTCCGACCCCCCACCCATGCCCACTATAAAGGGAAAGGATTTCAAGCAAGAAGATTCCCCCACCTTTTGGTTTCAAAGGGCTCAATTCTACTTACATACAAAACCTCTGTTTAAAGTTCAGGGAAAGCCAGCTGCATTTCAGGACCCTCTTGGAGAACAGGGCAGGGGTCTGGTTACTCAACTCTCAAGGAGGGTCCCCAGCTCTTCATCCTAGGGCCCAGTGAGATTTCAGGCCTCCCCAGCAATAGACAGCCCCACCCAGATACAATTTCAGCAAATCTCCTTTTGCTGTTTCCTTGCGACTGTCAGATGGTAATTTTTTAGCAGCTCTCTCCTTCTCTCATAGTGCATCCACTTTTTATACCAGTGATGCCACCATCAAGATTTCCGTATTGGGCAGTGCGACATATATATATATATATATATATATATATATATATATATATATATATATATATATATATATATATATATTCTGCTTTAGCTAATCATGGGGAATTTAATAAAATGACAGCTAGGTCTGCATCATGTTTCATGGGCATGTGGCAATTTCCTGCCGCTTATAAAAAAAGATAATAATAGTTATGAACATGCAATTTACTCTCCAAGTACCTAATTTTATCCTCCACCAGTTCGCCAACTCTTAAATTTGGAACAAGTTCAGAGCAGCCAGAAACACCTTTTAGCTTGCCATTACCATTCCCTAAGTCACAGATGAATGCATTTTATTTCAACAAAATGACCTGGGATTGATCTTAAAAATGGCACATAAATTAATGCAGTATGACCTTTAGGTGCTGAAAAAATGCACAAGTTATGATAGTCCTTTTTACATTAATAGGAAATCTTCATGTTATGCAAATTTGAGCTCCCCTTCCATCAGGATGTTTGCCATTCGTGTCCAGGATGCAACCAGAGCTTCCTGGACTGTGTTTTTATAAGCCTCTTTGTTTTTTGAAGTTGGTATGCTGCTGGTCGTAAATGCTTGGGAGACATCAGCTACACAGAGATCTCCCACTGTAGATAATGAGCTAGGCCGGCCCTTGATGTCACAAGGCCCTGCCATCTGGCATCCTGTCCTGTTATTTGAAGTGAACCACCCTTTCGATCTGAAAAACCTTTTCTTTTCTTGTATTTTGTTTTTAAAGTTTAGCTTCTCTTGATTGCAGCTCCTCCCACATTCCAGTCATGCACTGACTAGGCCATTTGCTATTCACAGAAATGAGCCTACAGAGACAACTGGTCTGGAGAAAGTCTGTTTTTAACACCCTTAGCAGGCCACACTTTATTGCAGTTGTAAATAGCTGGGATGCAAAAGCCAGGCTTGCAGTGGCTGAGTCCTTTATGAAGTCTGCCCAACAACAAGCAAAAGGGTCTGCCTTGGGCCTAAATGAAATGTTGATGTGATAGTAGTATTAGACTTTATTTCAGTACATAGCCATAAAAGCAGCAATAAAACAATAACAGTCAAACACTTCATACTTAAAAAAGGAGACACAAATAACCTATCTAAAATCAACATAAAAACAGCCTTAAACCCCTATGCACCATAAAAATCAAACATAACTATCACACCCGAGTCAGAACATTCACAACTGTCAATAATAAATAACATTGATGAATACATATAAAACAGTATCGCTAAAATCAGTCAGCAACAAGTTTGATAGGTGGTATATTTCATTCTTAAGTGCCAGTCCCTTTTTAAATATTGTGATTGGACCCAAAGCTCTGCTTTGTTTTGATAGCATAAAAAGAACTTTAGGGCCTCTGCACACTTGTTTAAACCATACCTCCTCTAAAGAGTGACCAGCCATTTAAGAGTAAACTCCTGAACAGAGGACAGAGAAACATATTTTACTCACTGGCCCATCACTCTGCCCCTGGAGCTTGTGACCACTGCCAGTGGAATAATCCCCAATATTACTTTCAAAAACAAGGTTTGTGCCTCCTTATCTTCAATGAGTGCCAAATATTTTTCTTGGCCAAAGGATTGTTACAGCTCGAGATACACTGCCTTTATACCCACCGAGAACCTTCATTTGTAGTATCAATCTCTGTACTTCTGTTTGATCTACTCTTTCGTAATCACATTTTCCTGATGCACCATAGCAGAAATAGAGGGAAGGCCTAATTTTGCACTCAAATCATTTACGTATCTGACCCATGGAAGCGCCCTTGCACCGTCCTGACCAAGGAAGTCAAGGAGAGCTGTTTTATATATGGCAAGGGACGACACTGTACACAGTTTATGAAAATATAACAAGGGGGGTAGCCTAGCATCATACTTAACGCCGTCCAACGCTAACTGCAATTTTAATGGGAGGGATGGGGTAGACTTTGGGAGAGAAAAGAGTTTCTTCATGATACCCATTTCTTTCTGTTCCATCTTTCTAAGGTCGGAACAGCCCCAAATCTCAGCACCATACAGTGCTGAGGAATTGGCACAAGACCTTAATACATATAATCATTGAATAGCTGCCTTACCGTCATACTGTTGCATAAAACCCTGCACAGTTGCTTCTTGCCTTGCATAATTAAGTAGAGCTTTATTGATGTGTTTCACCCACCAACCTCTTTCTTCAAAACGTATCCCCAAATAATCAAAAAAGCCCACTCACTCCAGTACCTCAACAAATAGATGGAATTAATTCTTCTCGCTGCTTAGAAAGAAGCATTGCTTTCATTTTGGAATTATTTATAACATGTCCCAGTTTCAGTGACAGGGTTTCAAACAGATTTAGTGCCTTTTGGATACCGACTCTTGTTTTACTAATCAATACCATGTCATCAGCGAAAATAATTATTCCTGTTTTCTTCTCCCCGCAATAGGGGGGTGTCCATATTGCACATTCCAATTTCTTCAGTGATTTGATTTATATATAACCTCAATAGTGTGGGGGTGTTAACACAGTCCTTTCTTAATCCCTTCTGAACCGGGAAGGGCTGTGTCAGGCCTTCTCTATTTGGCATTCACACCTGGGCATAAGTATCCGTACACAGACAATGAATGGCTGCTAAAAGGTTTAATGGAACCCCCAGTTGAAATAAATAAGCACATACTTGTGTTCTAGCTATTAAATCAAAAGCTGCAGGCAAATCAATGAACACTAAGAAAAGCCTTTAATTTCTCAGTCTCATATATTTATCACAAAGCAAAGACAGCCTAAATACCTGATCCACTGGGCCTGCATGAGAATCGGCGAGCACTTAATTTTGGGAATGCTTGTCCTCCAATCTTCTCAGTAATATTTTCCTGTATATTTTAGAGGCCACATCAATTAAAGAAATGGGTTGATAATTTTGTGGATCACCCTTGTCTCTCTTTTTAAAAACAGGCACTATTATTGCACTTCGCCATGTCTCTGGGAGAAGGTGAAGGCTCTTAATACTTAAAAATACTTGCCATAAAACAGGACACCATATGCCCACTTCTGAACTAAAAAGCTCTGCTGGTATTGTATCCAAACCCGACACTTTGCCACTTTTTTGTGAGAGGATTGATTCCTCCACCTCCTTTAGGGAAATATTCACTGACTAATGTGACATTAGGCCCTCCCACCCAATAAGCCCACCACTAAATAGTGCATTGATTCCCTTAGACCGATACAGTGTACTAAAATGTATATAACAGTGCTTTTCTGAAATTTTTAAGGGGTTAGATACAGATGGGCTTTTAACATGCAAGGATTCTGGGGGTAATTTATAGAATTCAGCGTACAAGTGGCGCACGCGGCTGGCGCACAGTTTGCACCTGTGACTCACTGCGCCAGCCACGTGCGCTACAATCCATTTCCGCGCACAGCGTATTCATGGATTTTAGCAACCAAAACCAGCCGTGGCACAGAGTGGCGCAGCGACCCTGCAGCAGCGCCAGTTACGCCCCCAAGAACGCCGCTCACAAGGAAAAGCCATCAAAATCCCCAATCCAGCACAAAGAGCTGCGCTAACCCTGGACCAGTTTACAGGGCAACCACACAGCAAACGCTGAGCGGGGAACGTGTATTCCTGGGGTTCGCGGGAAGTTTCACACGCGATAGGCCCTGTGCGAGCGGGGTACGTGTATTACTGGGGTTCGTGGGAAGTTTCACACGCGATAGGCCCTGTGCGAGCGGGATACGTGTATCACTGGGGTTTGTGGGAAGTTTCACACGCGATAGGCCCTGTGCGAGCGGGGTACGTGTATTCCTGGGGTTCGAGTGAAGTTTCACACGCAATAGACCCTGTGCGAGCGGGGTACGTGTATTACTGGGGTTCGCGTGAAGTTTCACACGCGATGGGCCCTGTGCAAGCGGGGTACGTGTATTACTGGGGTTCGCGGGAAGTTTCACACGAGATAGGCCCGGTGCGAACGGGGTATGTGTATTCCTGGGGTTCGCGTGAAGTTTCACACGCGATAGGCCCTGTGCGAGCGGGGTACGTGTATTCCTGGGCTTTGCGGGAAGTTTCACACGCGATAGGCCCTGTGCGAGCAGGGTACGTGTATTTCTGGGGTTCGCGGGAAGTTTCACACGCGATTTTGCTGTCAGAGCGGGTACGTGTATCCAGTGGGGTGCACGGCGAGTCCCGGCTGCATTGAGGGATGATGCAATCAGTGTTCCTTTTCCTATCTCCCTGGTTGACAGTGTATGAATCACGAGCAATTGTTTGTATCATACCAATTGGGTACCGCTCTGTTTGAATTTATTTCTTTACATTTGTGGGTTATCCATCTCTAGGTTAGACTTATTGACTAGCCTCTGTTCAAACATGGGGACTGAGTAATTGGTCAGTACACTTATCGCAATTGTGTCAAAGAATAACGTAACCATTTTTTGAAACATATCAAAAAGCAAAACTGCATCTGTTTTTTGTTCAGTATGCATTTGTTTACTATTTCCTTTGCTTTACTGCACTATTAGATGATGCTAATCCCACCTACTGTGCAAACAATTAATAGTGTTGTATTCATGCCTTATTTCTCTGTTTAGGAATGAGACAGTTTTGGAGTGTATATTTATTTTCATTGTTGGTGAAATTTGAAAAAAACAATAAATTGTATTTAAGTACTACTGAGCAGAAGTTATTTCCTAACCTCTCAGCTTTGTTTTGCTTTGATGATTTAACAAGATATTTAAAGGTTATTGAGCTTACGTTTTGAAGCTCTGTGTCCAAGTTTCCTTGAAATGGTATGACTAAAACACTCCAACATTAGGAGAGTGTTGAAAAATACCTGTGGTTGGAGCCTTTCTTTGTTCCATTATGCATGTATTGTGCCTTGGATAAACATCTAGTTAAAGAGTGTCCTCTGGCTCCTCCCCGACGCTCGGGAAACGCCAGCTCCCGATCCTAAATGGAGCAAGGTTTCGGGAGAGCAATGTTTGCGCCACATCAATTCCATCCTTGAACTCTCCTGGACAAAACAAATTGGTGATATTACAGGCCTTTTTATCGCCATCCAAGGACAAGGTCTACCCCATACTGGCCTTGGTGGATTGCGGAGCAATGGGAGTCTTCATTGATCAAGATTGGGTCAGAAGTCATAACATTCCATATGGAGCAAGAAGTTTTTCACAGCCAGTGGAAGCAATTGACGGAAGACCTCTTTCCTCAGGACCCATAAATCTGCAAACAAGGGAGATCCATCTTTCCATAAATCATCATCAAGAAAGAATTGTGTTTGACATTATAAAATCAGCCCATTACCCCTTGGTTCTGGGCATGCCCTGGTTACAAAGGCACAATCCATATATCAACTTGACGGCCGGATCCTTATTCCTGGGCTCGGAGTTCTGTATGACCATTGTTTAAACCTGGATACCTCAGTCTCAGCCCCTAAAAGTCTACCGAGGTGTCCAGAGACACCACTCATGGTTTCCAATATTGTACAAGTTCCAGAGATCTATCAAGGGTATGCTGATGTATTCTATACTGCCATCGTTCAAGCCTTACCTCCACATAGACCCGAAGACTGTGCCATAGATACTGAACCCTCAGCGTTGATTCCCTTTGGCAGGATGTTTATCCTTTCAGAACCAGAAAAGAGAGCCCTCCGGGAATACCTAGACACTAATCTTAAGAACGGCACCGTAAGACCTTCAAAATCACCAGCTGGTGCTTCATTGTTCTTCATTCCTAAAAAAGATACCAAAGAGCTCAGACCTTGCCTGGACTATCGGGGCCTAAATCAACACACCCTGAATGACAGATACCCACTACCCCTGATCTCGGATATTCTTGAAGCTGTGATAGGTGCAGTGATATTCACGAAACTGGATCTCCGAGGTGCTTACCATTTGATCCGGGAAGGAGACGAATGGAAAACAGCCTTTAGAACACCCTTTGGTCACTTTGAATACCTAGTCATGCCCTTTGGTCTGACTAAGGCTCTCGCAGTCTTCCAGCGTTTTATGGATAGGGTGTTCTCTGACATGTTATTTCTCAATTTTTCGTCTACTTGGATGACATATTGATCTTCTCAAAGGAGGATTCCTTGAAACATGAAGAACATGTAAAGGCAGTACTTCAACGTCTCCGTGAAAATCAACTCTTAGCCAAACCAGAAAAATGTTTGTTTCATGTTACATCAGTTCACTATCTGGGGTTTGCCCTTATTTCAGAAGGAATTAGTATGGACCCTTCAAAGGTGAAGGCCATACTGGCGTGGCCCGCCCCAACATCTGTAAAGCAAATACAATCCGTCCTGGGGCTTGCCAATTTCTACCGGAAATTCATTCCCACCTTTTCCGAGATTGTTCAACCCATTGTTAATCTCCTGAAGAAAGACGTTGCATTCAACTGGTCTATACCACAAGACAAGGCATTCCAACGCTTGAAAGAAGAATTCACTCAGGCCCCCATCCTGGCCCAACCTGACATAAATCGTCCTTTTCTAGTGGAAACTGATGCCTCTAATTACGCCAAAGGAGCAGTTTTAAAACAAGAATCAGATAAGTTGGAACATCCCATTGCTTACCTTTCACGGACCCTGACCACCAGCGAGACTCACTACTCAGTTCTGGAGAAGGAGTTATTGGCCATTCGTCATGCCTTCACTGAATGGAGACATCTACTCCTGGGTGCTAAATATCCAGTTCAAGTCCGTACTGATCATCGAAATCTTCAGGTCCTACAATCCATGGAGTGCAGGAACAGTAGACAAGCTTGATGGGCCTACTTCTTTGCTCAATATCAATTTCAAATTTCACATGTTCCTGGACCGCAAAACATGATTGCCGATGCCCTTTCTCGGCATCCCGACTACGTTCCCTTGGAGGATAAGATCTATCCTAAAATGTTTCCACCTACAATCTTTGTAGCTCAAGCGATCAATCTCCTGGAAGAAATCAGAGTACAGACTCAATCATCTGAACTCTGGAAGGACATATCCGAGAAAAATCCCTGGCGTCTGACAATCAAGGAAGGATATTTATTCAAGAACAATTCAATGGTCATTCCGACAAAAGAACTTCAACAGAAGGTAATGAATCTATGCCATGATACTCTTCACTCTGGCCATCGAGGAGTAACCAACACCTTCTGTCTTATACAAAGACAGTTCTGGTGGCCAGGGATGAAGGCCAGTGTAGTTCAATACATCAAGATCTGTGCAATTTGTAGTCAGAACAAATACGATAATCAGAGGCCGGCGGGTCTGCTTCTACAACCTACGATGCCAACCAGACCCTGGGAAGTTATTGCCACTGACTTCATTGTTGAATTAACACCTTCCCGAGGATATACAACCATCATGGTAACCATTGACTTGTTCACTCATCTAGCTCATTTTACACCATTGTATAAACTACCATCTTCCTCAGAACTTGCTGGAATTTTCCTGGAACATATTTTTCGTCTTCATGGCCTACCTTCCAAGATTATTTCGGATCGAGGACCTCAGTATATTTCACAATTCTGGAAACATCTCTGACGTGTTCTAGGAATCCAACGTGCCCTATCTTCAGGCTATCATCCACAAACCAATGGGGCAACGGAACGAGTAAATCAAACCCTGGAACAATATCTTTGTTGTTTTGCCACCAAGGTTAAAGACGATTGGTCTCTCCTTATACCTTTAGCCAAATTCTCCTACAATAACTCAGATCATTCAGCTCTCAAGATCAGCCCTTTCCATTGCAGTCAAGGTTATCATCCGTCTGTTTTACCATCAGTTCTTCCAGAATCTACTCCGGTACCTACCCTTGACTCTTGGATTCAGACGCTGATCGACTTACAAAGAGAGGCCAAGGATCAGTTAGAACAGGCCCAGACTCGAACCAAACGATATGCAGACTCGAAGAGAAGACCATCACCTTTCTATTCAGTTGGCGATCAAGTCTGGCTAGCCTCGAAAATGTTACCTCGACCAAACAAATTGGCTCCTCGCTATTATGGTCCATTTTCTATAAAGGAGATCATCAATCCTGTCTCCTTCCGACTTAAGCTCCCGGATTCCTGGAAGAAGATACATCCAGTCTTCCATACTTCCCTGTTGAAACCCTACATTAGTTCTACTCAGAAACCCTTCAAACCCACACCTGTTGTTGTGAACGATCAGTTGGAATATGAGGTGTCCAGGATATGTGATTCCAGGTATAGGAGGGGTCGACTACAATATCTGGTCGAGTGGAAAGGCTACCCCCCTAGCGAGAGAACATGGGAACCAGTTTCTAATTTAAAGACCCCTCGTTTGCTCAGAAGATTCCATCTTATTCACCCAGGCAAGCCTGGAGGAACCAGTCTTCGGAGGGGGCATGCTGCCATGACCCGGCGAAATTGCCCCTTCTGGACCTCATGGTCATTGTCACGAAGGGCTTGTACTCCTTGTTCCTCCCAACATGGCCGTACCAAGCTCCGTGCTACGCACTAGCTTTCACGTCGTGGCACGTACTATAAATTGGTCACGCCCCTGCGGGTCTGCGCGTCTCAACGCTATCTTCGGTAGTGACCCGACGTGTGTTTGCTCTCTACATTGATTTCCTTGATCCTCTTACTTCCTTCCTTGCCTACTTTTCTGTTCCTGGATTTCCCCCCTACTTGCTTGTTTATCGCTAATCCTGGATACCCTGGAACCACGAACATCCCGGAACTCTGAAGGCGTCCTGCAACCTGACGAGGCTCGGGCGAGCCTATTCAAGACCCAAACCACTCACAGGAAGAGTCCTGCGGCCAAACAAGGGAGATCCCGATCACAGATGAGACGGGGGGAGATTTACGACACCGTGGGGAAATGAAAAATAAAAATAAATGACAAATCCACTGTTCAACTATGTACAAATCACCAAACCAGGGTCCATGAGCCCAATGAATGAAATGAAACCTACTAAAAAGACTACCTAATAAAGATCTATATACAAAAATGTGGGGCATAGTCCATGCGCCCCAAATGAAAGTAAAAAGAAATTAAACTTAACACTAATTAACTATATACAATGGCGGCGGGCAAGTCCAAAGGCTCACTTGTTGATGTCATGGGCCAGGGAATCATCGAACTCCTGTTCAATGTCTTGGAGGCGGGCCTGTTCACTGGCCCCGAGGTCTTGCAGGGAATACGCCATGTCCACCTCCAACTCCCTGCGAATTCCCTTGAAGCACTCAGCCCGCCTCAGCGCCCTGCGCATGGAGTTCTCCGCCCTGACCATTGTGAGCTGTGCCTCCTCCGCCCGCCGCCGCTCCGCACCTATGGCCTGGCCCAACCGCTGCCACACGGAAGACACTTGTAAACCTGGGTCCTCCTGCCCCCTGGCCGATGCCTGCCCCTCCGATGTCGATGGCCCCGAGCCATCATGGCTCCCACCTTGTTGCTGCTGCTGCTGTGCCTGTGCCCTGGCTCTTGCTGCCTGCACGTCCTCCTCCGGCTGGGGTGCAGTTGTTGTGGCGGCCACCCCTGCTGGACGTCTGACTCCCGACTGTGGCAGGGATGTGTCCTCCACCAGCCTGGCCGCAGGGTCCGAGGCAGCTCCACAGGGTACCCAGGCGATACATGGGTGGGAAGATGGCATGGAGGACGACTGGCGCGTAGGCTGTTCAGGTGAGGAGGGGGTCAGAAAAAGGTCCACCATACAGAGGAATCCAGCCTTGGTGACCAGTCTCAGTAGGTCAACGCAGTCAACAAGGCATTGAAGATGACGTGCAGTGTCTTCACGAAAACACTGCAGGTCACCTTGCATGCCCCGTTGACGCAACGCCATCCCACTCAGGACTGGCTCAACCCGGTCCCGGATAGCCACGTCCGCAGGGAGAGGAAAGCCAGTTGTTGTAAGCGTATCCCCTCCCTGAAAACGGGTCTGGACGTAGGCATCCCTGCTGGTGCCGGATGATGCAGTCACAGGATCGGGGACAGGATTACACACAGGCACCTCCGCGGCGGCCTGTGCTGCCTCCTGTCCCTGCCCCTGCACTGCACCACTAGCACCAGTGGAATCCCCACCTCCAGACCTCGTGTCTGTCCTTTCCACGGCCTCCTCCTCCACCAAATCCCCCACCAACCTGGATGACTCTGTGCCATCTTCCAACGTCGGACCCTGTGGGGTCTCAGCTGCCCCTTCTGCTGCCGAGGAGTCCAGCTCCGACCTCCGCCTCTTGGACCTACCCTCGGCAGCTGCAGCCTGCGACGCAGCACCAGACTCCTCACTCCCCGATGAGATGACAACCTGGGAGGGGAGCCGGGCCTTGCGTCTCCGGCTGGCGGTGGGATCCCTGCCGGTTTGCTCCACAGCACCCTCTCTGCTCTCTTCATCAATTGACGCTGCAGACAGGGAGAGATAGAACACAGGCATCAGGGCACTGTACAATGGACTGATACACACATGACAGTTGCACATGAGTGGCAGTGTCAAACTTCAGACACACCATCACACTCCCCAACACACATGTCATTTCAACTCACACACAGGAGCCATTCAACAGCAATATTGCACCAGGCAGCACCATCCATACCCAAACAACAGCATCAGCAGACGAAGGTGAGCCTGACGTTACATGAAACACGGGGAGGGCACAACACATGCACACACACCACCCGCCTTACATGCATGTGTACATCTCCACCAAGTGTTGCAGTGATGAGATCGCCATCCATGTCATATCTGGCATTCAGCCTTCTACATGTCAGTGTGACATGCATCCATGTTGCATCACAGTTGCACACTTGTCAAATACACACACATGCGCATGTACACAGTGCAGATACATGCAGCAGGAACCACCATCCACGTGTGACGCCACAACCATATCAACGCACATACACCAAAATTCTAACATGTGTGGTCCCACACCTGCATTTGGCCAGCATGCTTACCAACACATACACCATCGATGTGTCTCACACCTGAGAGGACTCACATGTGGCAGCCTCACACCCCTGTTCATACACATCCATACATGGCCCTACAAAAACACATGTGCAACCTGCACACTATTGGCACACCACAACACGCACAGCATCCAGTCAGCATGCATGTACACTTACCGCTCGACTCCAGACGGGTCTGCCTCTCAAGGACTTGGACGTGGAGCGCTGGGCGTATGCGTTCCAGGACCCTCATTTGGTGTTCGGACAGGTGGCCCCGGCACCCCTTGGCATCCGCTGCCGGGCCTTGTCGAGGGTCCTGGACCTGAAGTCCTCCCAGCTCTTCCGGACATGTTTGATGTCGCGGACTTCCACCCCCTCCTCGTTGATGGCAGTCACGATGTCCATCCAGATCCTGGTCCGTCCTTCATTGCCGGCGCGCAAACATACCCTAGAGGGCATCATACTGCCCCAGGACTTGCTCCACCAGGACACCAACTTCACTGGCAGTGAAGCTGGTGGCCCTCTGCCACTCTGGCTGGGGGTTGCCAGTGGTGCCAGATGGTGATGTGCCCGACATGGCAACCCCAGAGGCAGGAGTGGGTGGGCAACTGGGTCCTGGGGCTGGGCTGTGGAACGATGGTATCCCAGACGGGAGTCTTCAGTTCCAGCAGGGTTGGTCACAGAAACATCACCCCTGGCTGACGTGCAGGCAGCAAATAGCAGGGCACGTGGACAGCAGGCAGTCAGGCAGCAGCAGATGGCAGGTGGGAGCGTGCTCGGCGCTCTGGGGGGCAGGAAAATGGCCTTCAGGGCAGGAGCGTGGTCTTCCGTGTGTTTTCGCGTGGCCATCTTGATACGGAGTGATTTGGCATGTGAAAAAACTGCACATCCGCGTGTAATTCCAGGAAAGGCCCTTAGCGCGTCAGCGCGTCAGCACACGTACGCGATTTCATTGGACCAAAGGCCCTTAGCGCGTAAGCACGTCTGTGACATTACCCGCGCGGGCGTTTCCCTCGTGACGTGGGCATAGTGGTTCATGGCACGTGAATAAACTGCACGTCCGAGTGTCAGCTCGTGTAATTGGAGGAAAGGGCCTTAGCGTGTACACGCGTAAGTGACGTTGTACGTGTGGGCCAGTTTAAAAGGTACTTGTAGGATGCCATTTCCTTGTACATGCTTTTCGTGGAGAGTGAGTGGGTGAATTCTGTACTTCTTGTCGGTTCACACGCGATTACTTCACAGCGTTTCAGGTTCGTACTCCCTGTTACCTCTGACAGCGTTAATTTTTTTTGTTGGGCCTGTTTCCTCAAACAGCGTTCACTTCTTCTTTTGTCCTGTCTCCTCAGACAGCGTACAATTCTTCTTTTGGCGTGGGTGTTGACAACGCGCACATGCGCGTCTTTTTCACGTTCTTTTTCCAGGCAGACGGTGAGTTGCGCACGTATTTACAACTGTACTTGCCCCGTGTGTTGCGTACCCCTTCAGAGGTCATTGTAGGCTGCGTGTAACACGTGTACGCTTATTTTTGTGTTTCTGGGTGCCACAGCGTAGTGCAGGTTCATTTTTCCACGCACGTGGTCTACGAGGGGTTGGTGCACGTTATTTTTTGTTTTTGGGGTGCCTGTGCATTGCATGACCCGTCATCCTCCCCCAGGGGTCACAGACAGCCTTGCAAGAGCACTAGGGTACGAATTCCATCTAGTACCCTACCTCTTTCACCCCCAATTGCCCAGGACAATCGTTTACTGCTACTCCCATACGCACAACAACATCAGTGCCATGGTTGGGAGGCGACCAAGCGGTAATGGAGGCAAGGTGGCTGACCTCCAAAAGGTGGGTGTGGTGGGCACGGTAGGGGGCGTGGGCAGGATTTGCAGGGTGCCCTTAGACCCCCATGTGTGGAGGAGCAATCAGGGACACCCATGCACCACCCCATGGTTGTGGGAAACGTAGCTGACACCATCCCAGCTCAGCCCTTGTTTTAACGGCCCATCGTGGCACCTGAATCGGCACAGGATGACTCCCAGGCTGACTTCCAGGTCAGCAGGTCTAAGCCACGTGTGGCAGTGCATGTTGGTGTCACCAGGCCACGTGGATCCGAGGCAGCTATGTCATCTGCTGCCCCAAGTAGGCAGGGTGGGGAGACTGCAGGGGCAGCTGCTGCTCAATCCACCCCTGAGTCTCCCAGCTGGGACAGTGTCGGTCCCGGTCCATCAAACAGATGTTGCCCCTGCCAACATCACCCTGCAGCCAATGCCTGCAACAAGACCTATGGTCATTGTGCATTTGCACACTCCTAGTACCCAGTCCACTTGCGCTTCTGCCCCTAGTGACCAGAGTGGCGTAAGCCACTCAGGATCCGCACCACCTTTGAAAAAGAGGAAGAAGGGTGCTCTGGTACTACAGGCTGAGACCCCAGACACGGCTACACACATTCCAGCATGTCAAGGAAGCCTAGCTTTAATGGCGACAAACTTGATGCACTAGTGACTTATGTGTCAGCACATAGCCACGAAATGCTGGTGACTGCAGGGTGCAAGACCACACCTGGTCAACGTAGGGCACACTGGCAGACCATCGCGGACATCATTAGTGCCCTTGGATTTGTGAGGCGCTCAGCTGATGATTGCTATGTCTGAATGAGTCTGTTGCTGGACCCTTCGTCACAGAGGAACAGGTCCAAGGCATGGGAGAACTGCCAGATTATGAGGCATTGTCCGGTGAGTGCCCATGCATGTGTGTGTAATCCATGTGTGTTGTGTGGGTGACGGGTTCTGATTGAGTGCCAGGTGAGGGTGTGTGTGCCTGAGTGGTAGGGGTCACCCAGGTGCTTCATCCAAAACATTCAGCAGCCTTGGATTTGGGTATGACAGTATCCCTTCTGCCCACAGTAGAAATTTAGCGCCACATTACGGCAGTTGCCCTTGAAGTGGCATCTTGTTGGGAGGTCAATCACGAAGGATACGCACTGTAGGGGTCAATAACAAAGATACAGTACTAAGTTTGAAGTTCAGAATAGGTTGAACAAGATCAGAGGGAAATGTAGTGTCCATTGCGAACAGATCGATTCACCGGTAAAATTATATGTGCCAAGGCAGTCACCTGTTGAAATAAAGCCACCTATATAGACGTGGGGACATAGGCATGCAGGCAGGCATGGTGGCACCACCCGCGAGTAAGTGTCCCAACGTGTGTGCAGGTCAGGAGAAATATAAGTGCCGATCATATGTGAATAAACAAAGGCACAAGCACGCAGCCAAGTATAAAGGCGCCGTTCGCGAATACCTATTCCGTTTCTTGCAATACGTAAGTGCTCACCAACACGCCTAAGCTGTGCTGTGAACATGTACCTGAATATCTTCAGCAGACCACAGCCCTCGGGACGCTCGTCAGGCAGACGCGTGGCTCGAAACTGCGAAGTGTTATCATGTTACCATGGCGGCGGCGCGCATGCGCACTGTCTCGCCATTCGCCATATTGGTGTGTGCATCCACTTGGACAGATGTTAATCACAAGGATGCAGATACAAAAGTCGGTACGCCTGCAATTTGAAGTGCTCCAGGGGCAATGTGCATGTATTGCTCCCCATAACCCCAATGTTAGTCTATGTCTGCTTGTATACTGGTGTAGAATATTAATCTAAGTGTGTCGAGCCGGTTGCCATGGAGACTACGTATTTATGCATTATACTCCAAAGATAAGATACTAAAGCTCAGTAAATGTACCAAGCAATCTAAAGATATGAAATGTAAAGTCGTGATCATATCACGTCGCTCCCTGCCATATGTCAAAGGACAAGAGGGCACATCTCCGTGTTCAAAGCAGTGTTATGAGTGAGAACAAAAGACTTGTACTGAAGTGAGAGGCGGGGCACCAGAGCAGAAAGAGACTGCGTGGTGCCCCACCTCTCACTGACCATTTCGTATGTCCACTGAAACCGGGCCTGGAATCCCATAGGGGGGGGCCCTGTGTCCTGACCGGTACAGTGTAACATAGAATTAGTATGTATATCAAAAATTATTAAACACTCTCCTGTATCTCAGCTACCTAATAGGTTATGATTCCACCGTATTGATTGGACAATGTCCCTAGACATTGCCCACAAGAGTTTGCCAATGTAGATGTATTTGCCATCCCTATTAGTGGATTTGTGAATGGTTACCCCAGCAGTACAATGGACAGTTAAATACTTATATGAAAGCATAGCAACTAAATCAAATTCATGGCCGTCACAGGCATCATTAGTGCAATGTTACATTATCATCTTTCCCGACTAAACATACAAGATTCTCAGTGGTGTACTTAGGCCCGAGTCATATTACCAAGTAGTTACATACCTCGGGTCCCAAGCTGTGACTTAACCCTGTCAACAAAGATTCCATAATGCACATTAGGCCTCAATCACTAGACAGTTCCTTCGTCTGACCAAAGCATTACAATTTGAAAATAACAGTATAGAGAAACACATTTGACATTTAAACAAAGCACATGAGATCAAACTCGCAGTTCATGCCTCTTGGGCTCAAGCAATCCAATAGGTCGATCCATAATGTCCCTTTGTAACAAACGTGTATGCACATCCCCCTCTCTCGGACCCACTTGCACTTGTTCTAGAATGATGAATCTCAGTTGGGCAATCAAATGTCTTGCTTCCACAAAGTGCATGGACACTGGTGATCTCAAACTTTAAGTCCGAATGTTCGACTTGTGCTCAGTCCATCTTAATTTTGCTTTCCTCATAGTGATACCCACATACTAGAGCCCACAGGAGAATTTAAGAGCATAAACCACATTAGTCGAATCACAAGTGCAAGAGTGTTTGAGTATAATTGGTTTCCCTGTGTGTGGATGTGAGATTGTGTTGCCTAGCAGAATGTTGCTGCAATGCTGGCAGTTGTGGCAAGGTTGTGTACCTCTGAGCCGTATGGCCATTGCTTGGTCGGTTGGTGTTTCGGCTCGAATCAGGCTGTTTCTGAGCGCCCCGCTATTCCTATATGCAAAGATAGGTGTTTGTTGAAAAATAAATTGTGTTTCAGGGTCCATCTGTAACATAGGCCAGTTCATCTAAATAATACTCCTGATTTTTCTGCTTTGGTTGGATTGCATGGTCACATATTGACCCCTACAGTGCGTATCCTTCATGATTGACCTCCCAACAGCTTACTCAGACCCGGGGCGATGCATTTGCCTATGGAGCGGGTGAGTTGTGTTGCATGTATCATATGGACCTTTAAGAGCGTAGAATCAAATGTACCCTGAGAAATGTCATTTGTGCTCTCAATGCAGGTTGAGGTGTTTTCGTTATTGCTTCAACTATAAGGTCAGTGACTCTGATTAATATCTACCCTCCTTAATTATTGGCAGAGTTATTATCCTTATTATATCCTTATATTATCCTTATATCACTAATTATCCAGAGTTAATTAGTTTATCTTTGTTATTTTTGGGAAAACCCCTATGAAACTTTACACATCCTGCCCTGAAGATGGGTTAATCGGAATCCGAAACACGTTGGCACCTTTAGGAGTGTTTAGGACAAAACATAGAGCAGACGAAATGGCACTGCTCACGTTGATATACACATTATGTTGTTAAACTGTGAATTTATTGATTTGTTTAATGCTCAATCTTGATTGAATATGTTCTTGGAGTGTGCGAAAATACAGCTCTGATCTTTGAAATCTGTATTCAATTGTATGTAGCGTCTATATTGATTCATTTTGTACACACTGAGATTTCACAGTGTGATTAATTCTTATTGTTTACTTTTTACCTCTTCTACACAAATATATGTGCTGTCTACCCACATTGTGTATGGTCTTGGTGGCTCTTGATTGTACTAGGGCAGGTGGACATCACTTTTTGTTTGTTGCACAGAGATGCATCTAATGAACAAGACAGAATAGTGTCATATGTTTATTTTTTCTGCATAACTAAGAAGACGAAATATACCAAAGTGGACTGTGATTTCCATTCTTTTTGGAGACCCTTCTTCACTATTGGTTATGAATACACCGGGGACTGTGTCCCAATAGGAGTGCAGCATAGGGCTATCTGGTGGCAACACCCGATGTGTGTTTTGTGTTCATTCTTCCAGTGGGACCATCAGTTCTGTTTGTTGGGCCTTAGATTAAACCCCACATTCCCCCGTGTTCTTCCATGATTGTTTCATGGGAAAGAGCCGGGTCGAGTGTGGTTTTAATCCGAAGTTCCTTTTATTTCCTTATATTTTTCTTTCTGTTGGAGCCCGTCCAGCCCAATTCTTTCATAAGGGGACTCCAGCCTCCTCTTCCGTCTTTGGGTTGAGGGATGTAGCATGGCACCCCTTTCTTCCCTATGTCTGGGTTACCTGTGAAAAACTCCCCTCTTGCATCCAGGCCGGAAGTGAATGAAGTTAGTTATCTAGCAATAAAAAATAAGAGAGGTTCAGTACTTTTTACACAACATATTTCCCCGGAAGGTGGACATTGCATTAGAGAGAAAAGTATTACATAAAATTGACTCAGCCTTTCAAAACATGCATTTGAAAGAGGAAAATATTACATAAAATGAGACACGACATTTCAGAACATCAATTCACCAATTCTTTTTAACATTTCCAAAGAATATTAATGAAACTACTCACCTATTATTAGTCTCCATCCAGGGTTTTCACTCTTTGGACAGTTCCTCTGCTCGACTTTCTTTTGGCTCCTCAATCAGTCGTAAAGCGTGTCTGGGATGACAGCTTTTCAACTGATTGATGTGGACTCATTTTTCTTCTGTCTGTTCTTCTTTTTGGGATGCAGATCTTGTAGCAAACAGGTGATATTTTATCTACAATTTCAAAAGTACCACGCCAAGAAGGAAGACATTTCCGCTTCTTGCCTGATTCCTTTGAAAATTGCACAGGGAAACCTTGTCACCTACTTCATACTGTTTCTTGGTGGTCTTAGATCATAATAAGTCTTCCTTGCTTCAGTCAACTTTTCTAAATTGTGCTGAGCATAAGCATGCTGGAGGTGCTTCCTTATATTTTCAATGTACTCATTAGTGGTGGATGCATTTATCAGGGTCTGCTTCTGAGTTCTGTAGAGCAGATGCTGAGGTCACACCATTGGTCGCCCGGTCATAAGCTCAAATGGACACATCTTTGTTGCAGAAGATGGTGTAGACCTACTAGCCATCAGGACAAGCATTAATTGGATGTTCCAACTGGGTCCAGAGTCTGCCACAAACTTCTTTTAGATACTCACAATGGTCTTGTTGTATCTCTCCACTCCCCCGCTTGAGGCCAGGTGGTAGGCAATATGAAGTTTTCTTTTTACCCCTAGAATCTCCCACATCTTTGCCATTACCTCATTGTAAAAATGGCACCCTCTGTCCAACTCAATCCTTTGCGGGAGGCCAAAATGAGAAAGGATGTAGTTGATCATTAGTGCAGCAGCTGTCTGCACCTTACAGTTCGGGGCTAGAAGACATTCTACTTACTTTGTGAACATGCATGTCACAGTCAACATGTACTTGCTTCCTCTAAAGGAGCGAATCACTGGCCCGATGAAGTCGATTTGCAAATCTGATCAAGACAATGGGCCTCATTACGAGGTAGGAGGTAACCATGGTGCTATTAGCACCATGGCTATCCCCTTACCACATTCCGGGTTCCCGAAATAGGGACTTACCGGGTCATTCCAACCTTGGAGGACCCGGTAAATCCCCATTCCGGGAACCATTCCCCATTCGCATTCGAGCCCCCATAGGGCTCAATGGGAATGGGGATGGCGCTAATAACGGTACCGCAATTTGCGGTACCGTTATTAGCTCTGAGGTCCCTTAACGAGCCCGTCCTTAACACCTGGTCAGACCAGGCGTTGAGGAAGGGACCCGCTAAGGGACCTCAGAATAGGGTGGTAAGGGATTACTGGCACCGGTGCCCTTACCGGTGCCGGTAATCCCTTACCACCTACCTCGTAATGAGGCCCAGTGTCATTCCCCTTTTTTGTAGGGGTGTTCTGTGTGTGAGTGAACTCATTTGAAATTGAGCACACACAAGAAACCCCTTTAAGTAAGTGTTGAGGTCCTGGCCCATGTGTGGCCAGTAGGCAACTTCACACAAGATTTCTAATTTTTTGTGAAACCCCCTATGACCGGCACTGGCCACTTCATGAGCGTGGTTCAACATCAGGCTTTGAAATTAGTTAGGTACCACCCACTGGTCACAGCCAGAAAGGGCTCTCCTTACCAACAAACCATCTTGGATCCAGAACATCTTGAAAAACTTCATCAACACCCGCAGATCCTCTTTACCAGTACAATCTGACTCTGTTAGAGGAAAACTCACAGGGTCTTCAATGTGTCGATAGAATTTTCCAATGATCGGGTTCTCTTTATGTACAGTGATCAAATCTGCATCTGGGGTATCTTTACTCCACTGGGCAGTCGAGAGTTCACTATTCGTACAGGTATGTTACCTGGTGATGGCGGCCGCTTTGGATTTCACCCAGCAGGGATTCTGTTTCTATGAAATCCCCCTGCATGGCTCTGGTTTTAGCCAACCTGTCAGCCAGGTCTTTCCCAGTCTTATCTGGCACCTCTATTTTGGAATGACCTCTCTTCCAATAGATGGACATCTCATTGGAGGTCACCAGATTGTCAATTGACTTGATCTGTTTGGCATGCTTTAAGGGTTTGTGGTTGGCACAAAGCATGCTTTGATTATTCCAGTTAAGCAGGTGCTCCACGAACCAATTTCTGACAAAATAAGAGTCAGTGATTGTGACCAGTTCATTAAGTTGGTGGCGCACTGCAGTGAGGATGGCTTGATGAAAGGTCATCTATTTATTTATTTATTTATTTTAATTTTCATGTACTGTGTCACACTCCTGCAGGCCTCAGGGCACAAACAAAACAGGAACATGAAAAACTAAGTTGGATAGCACAGAGGATCAGAACAGGATTACCTCAGAAGGTGGCATGAAACAGAGGAGGTCAGCCAAGTACTTAATTGGGTGGACGATAAAAAGGTAAGGTCTTCAGCCCTTTTTTAAAGTCAATGGTCTTGTTGGTGGCTCTAAAGGTTAATGGGAGTGAGTTCCAGGCAGTAGGGCTTAGCACATCAAAGCTAGTGCCGCCTGCTTTGGCAAGCTTTAAACAGGGCTGTACGAGCCTAAGTTGATTCTTGGATCTGAGGGTGCATTTTGGAGTGTAGTGCTGGAGATGAGCAGAGAGATATTTGGGGGCCGTGTTTAAAATACACTTGTGAGTCAGGGTGAGAAGCTTATGGGTCACTCTGCGCTTGATGGGAAGTCAGTGTAGGTCCTGTCTTGCGGCTCTTACATGAGCACGTTTGGACAGGCCGGAGATGGCACGAACTGCACCATTCTGAGTAACCTGAAGAGACGATATAATGGTCTGGGAGCAACCACTCAGAAGGCTATTACAATAATCCAGGCGAGAATTTACAAGAGCCGTTGCAAGGAAGGCAGCATTCCTGTGAGACACAAAAGACCAGAGCCAAGCAGTTTATTGACAAGACCGCAGGAGCTCCGAACCTGTGCTTCATGCTGCTTCATTGTTAACTCAAAATCAAGAGTAACACCAAGAGTTTTCACCTTTTTAGCCACGGGAATGACAGCATGGAAAATAGTAAAGTTGCCATACTCCAGGGGTAGGGGTTTGAGCTATGAGGATTAGGCCACAATGAGAATTGATGACCATCCACTCATGAATGGCAATGTAAATTTTGTTAAGGTCAACTGAATCTGCAGCGTACTGCCCAGAGAGTTTCATAACGACCTGAGTGTCATCAGCATAGTTGCTATTCTGGACACCCAGGTCGTCTAGAAATCTCAAAAGGGGGATAATGTAAACATTAAGCAGGGACGGTGAGATACACGACCCCTGGGGCATGCCACAGGTAATAGGAGGGGGCATAGAGTGGGCTTCCACGCAGGAAACTCTGGCAAGTCGTGGCCCGAGAAAAGAGGAGATCCACAGTGAAGCCAAACTGGAGCATCCCACTAGGGATTGTAATCTTTCCACCAAGATAGCAGATCAACAAGATCAAAGGCGGAAGAGAGATCTAAAAGCATTGACAATGCAGGTTGGCCATGGTCCATGATGTTAAGTAGATTGGCTTTAAGATCAAGCATGGCCGTCTCCGTACCATGACGGGCTCTGAAGACAGACTGGTGAGTCCCCAGAATTTCATTCTGCTCCAGGAAGCATTGGCATTGTGAGTAGGCTACTTTATCCAGCATCTTAAAGAGAAACAGGACATTCGTAATGGGATGATAGTTTTCTGTCACTAGATGGACAAGATTATCCTTTTTCAAGAGGGGGGTAATCCAAGCCTCTTTGAGAATGGGAGGGACAGAGCCCCCCTGCACATTATAGATTGACAAATTTAGTGACCTAGGGACAAAATACGTCGATGCATCTGATAAAGAGGTTAAAAAGACAAACACCCCCCCGGCTGGAAGTAGGTTTCATATTGGAGACAATCTGAGAGACAATGGTCTCAGTACAGGGGGAGAAAGAGAAGATGGGAGACTCAGAAATCGTGGAAGGGACTGATTCAGGCGAGGCCAGCGGAGGATCTTTAATATGGGTAAAAGACATCCCTAGAGCTGAATGGCGTTTTGATGGGATATGAGCTTAAACATAAATGCGTTATGAATGGTTTGACACCAATTGTCATTCTTTACTGGCCCAGGGACTAAACAGGGTTTACTCTTGAATTCATTAAGAATAGCAAATAGTTCTTTAGAGCTAGATTGAGCTTGGAGAATCCTATCATTGTATGCTGCGGATTTAACCTCTATGATAGCTACTTTATATTGCTTAATTAGGAGTTTGTAAGTGGCCAAGGTAGATGGAGATGGGTTATTGCGCCAGCGGCGTTCGGCAGACCGTTTCTTATGTCTGAGATGGAGGATGCTATCGTTGAACCAGTTTTTATTCAGGGTTTCACTCTTCACATGTCGAGTTCTAATGGGGCTAAAAAATTGATAGCACCGTCCAATGTGGTGATGAGATGACTGACTAGTCGGTCAGCTTTCTCAAAATTGGCTAAGGAGCTCAATTGAACCCTGAGCAGGGATGATCATTTTTCCAGGAGAGGCCTTTTTCCAATTCTTAGTATGAGTAACTGGTCTAGGATTAGTATTAAGCCTGGCAGGAGGCTCTGGAATATCGACATGAAAAGAAATTGGATAGTGATCAGACCAAAAGCAGGGGGAAACAGTGAGGTTAGCGACAGTGAGGCAGTGAGAGGACCCAATCAAGGGAATGCCCAGCAACATGTGTCCGCTGGAGGTCCATTGCATGACGCCAATATCCCTAAAGGCACCTAATAGGGAGGCAGTGGGGGTCTCAGCAGGAGCCTCAGCCCAATAATTAAAGTCACCTAAAACTAGGACTGGGGCATTAGTTCTCGTAATCTTATTTAGAATGCAAATAAGCTGTTCTTCGAAAAGGGGGCGGGCCCTGGGTGGACGATAAATGACAATAATGGAAATTTAGGTATTTATTTATTTATTCACTTATAAAGTGCTCTAAACCCAAGGGCAACTAGGCGCTGATACAAACTTAGGAAAGTGGTTACATGAGTGGTTAACACCTTAGTTACGTCATTTGAATTACATACAATAAAACAAAATTACAGTAGACTTGTATATACATTTATGTACAGATAGCGCAGGTCCGGGTCTAATGCCTACGAGTTTATTGAAGGAAGGTCTGTCCTGAAAAGTAAGGTTTTTAGATTTTACCTGAAGGACCAGAAGGACACGTCGTTCCTGAGATGAGTGGGGAAGGCATTCCACAATTTAGGTGCTAAGGTGGGGAAGCTTGTTCCTCCTGCTTTCTGTCTTCTTTTTTTAGGGATGATAAGGAGGTTGGCGTATTGTGAGCGGCTGGTCTGTTAGAATGTGGTTGCTTAAGTATTGTGGAGCCTTATTTGTCAAGCATTTGTGGGTTAGTGTAAGGATTTTGAAATGAATTCTTTCCTGGACTGGGAGCCAGTGTATCTTTCTCCTAATTGACTACCCCTCTCTATAGTTCCTTCATGGGCATCTGGCAGGTAAATCGTACAGCTACTTTCTTATTTAGTAGAGTATACATCTCTTAACACATACACCTTGTTTTCAGCACTTATATTTTTGTTTATTTGCTTTCATATTTAAAAACATAGAAAAACTTTGAATCACTTTATAACATGTACACAGATTATGCAAGAAAAACTTTTGGCCATATATCATAACAATTCATCTGAATATGTTGCCAAAGTACATCAATAATGATTACTTGAAAACAAACAAATATTTTTAAATACTTTTTCCTTTTGTATAAAACCTTTAGGGGTATCTAAAATGATTTGCATTGCATCCATCGCAAGACATTATTTTGTGTTGCCTTAGAGATTAGGAAACAAATTGGTGTTTCCATACTGGTCGACATATGTTTTGGCCTCCATTGTATGTACAGCACCATTTCGAGTGCTGTCAATCAGTTCAATATTAGGGCCATCTTCAGGACAAAGTGATTTGTTCAGGGAATCTAGGAAGTAATTCTGAAATTGCTGATGTTCCCCGCCCGGATTCTGTCACTTTGGAGATATTGCCAGGGTTGGTGAGGAGTCTCGACAATGATGTGCTCCCCCTGGATGAATCAGCGGTAATTTTTCAGCGCCCACACCGTGCCGGGAGTGCCTTCTCGCAGTCATTGAATTTTTCCTCCATGGAGGACACAGTTTTGCTAGCATACGAGATGCCTTTGTTGACGTTTAGTTGTGCTTTTCATACAACTCTGCGGTTAGGCAAGTATCTGAGAACCCCATCTCCAAGATGAACTCCCTGTTTTATATGGGGGTAAGTCAAACAAGGAGCCTGGGAAAGGCTTCTTTTCAGTTGTTTAACTGCCTTGGCTTGTTCCAGACCCCACTCCCACTTGACACCGGCCTTTAATAAATGGACCACGTGTCGAGTGACGTCTGCGTAGTCTTCAATGAACTTCTGACTATAATTAGTGAGTCCATGAAGGCTTGCAAAGTAGTAGGGTCATTTAATTTAATTAAGGTTTCCACCTTCTTCGCCTGGGGATTAAGACCCTCAGAGGTGATCTCGTGCCCTAAGAAGTTCACTCGGGTCTTACACCATTGTGCCTTCTGAAAGGACAGTTTTGCTCCGGCTTTCTGCAACTGGGTTAGAACATAGCGGATTTATGTTATATGATCCTCCACAGTTGAGCTCTTGATCAGAACATCATCTACATAGGGCAGGTTTCCCCTTCCCCCCAAGTTGGGCATGAAAGATGTTGAACTCATTGCTGGAGTTTATGTATTCAAGGGGGGTTTGTGTCCACGTATACTGATGCCCACCGAAAGTAAAGGCAAACATGCACTGGTCTTCCCTACTCACGGGTACTGTCCAGAAGCCATTGTCAGGTCAATGGCGGTGAACACCTTTGACCTTTAGATCTGTGCCAGTCCCGGGCCGATGTAGGGAAGTGGCCATCTTGGCATGTGCACCCGTTTGTTCAAATCCTCAGGTCTGCGCATAGTCTCCATTGGCCGTCTGGTTTGAGTATCCTCAGTACCGGATTGTTGAAGGTACTGTGGATCAGACTAATTCTAACTTAACAGGATTCTAAGTTCTTCATAATCTATATGAGTGATTCCATCGAAGCGAGGGGTAACCTGTATTGTTTTACAAATACAGGAGCCATCTCAGGGTCCGTGGGTATGGTGGTTGAATGAATAGAGGTGCATCCAAAGTTGTATCAGTCCACTGAGAAGATATCTTGGAATTCCAGGAAGACCTGTTTCAGATTTTGTCTTTGCTCTTCTGTCTTACAGGCATCAGCAAGATTGATCCTTTCCTCGACCATCTGCTTGACACCTCGAAAGACCTGGGGCATGGCAATTTCAGCGGTATCTCCAGTTGGGTATAGAGATCTCTTTTGATGGTGTTAATCTGACAGTAGGTTCCAGGGATTCGAGGTAGTGGTCCTTGACTCTGAACACTACCTCCTCCTTCCTGATGTCACAGGTCACCTCTTCCACCCCATAGGGGCAGGAAGAGTACACCATGAAAATCTCCCCATGCCTAGTAAATATCTTTTCTGAAGGAATACAGTCGCTGATTTCTTGGTCTTTGGTGTGTACGTATATTTGACTATTCATTGGTGTATTCTGATTTGTATCCCCCTTTTTAATATTGTGATACAGAGGGTGGTTGTATTGTAATTTGGGTTGAGTGGTATGTATGCATAGCTGAGTTGTTCTATGGTGTTTCATCCCCCTGGCCCTCCGTTTATCTGCTAGAAGGTTGGTGTCTGTGAGTAAATGACAGCTCAGTAGAATATTGGATGTGGTTCTATGTCATTCCATCGACAGCAATTTTTTCGATGTCTTAGGAAAATGTTTCACTGAAAAAACCCGTTGAAAAATGTTTATTTTTATTTTTGGGGGGGTTCCCAGTTTGAAGATCCTGTTTCAGCTCCTCACTCTATTGAGTGTCCTTCTCAAACCTGTCCTGCATGTACACCTATTGCAGATGTATCTTGTATGGAAAAATGTTTTCTTGGTTGTTCCCTGTGTATCATAATGTTACTTATTGATTCTGTTTTATCACTCAGGGAGATGAAGGCATACCCTCCATTAATGTTTGGAAACATTGACAAGCTGTCTTGTTCTGTAGTATATCATGACTCTTCTGCTACAACTCAAGACATTTATCATCCCCATACAAGTGAGGCTAACATTTCTATTGCTATGGATGAGCCTTATGTCCGTACCACTATTTCAGGGAACTTGAGCTGTGCACTGCTCAACACTTGGTCTTTGCACAAACATGCCGAAGACATAAGGGACTTAATAGTTGATAGGGATTTGGACATGCCATTTCTTAGGGAAACGTGGCTTTCTGACACATCAAGACCTCTAATTGACATTGCAGTCCCAGCAGACTATTCTATCTGCAATGTCAGTCAGGTAAAGGGAAAAGGAGGTGGGGTGGCGGTTAGGAGACGCACCAATATTGGATTATTTCAAAGCCAGTTGGCTACCATAGATGACTATGAATGCATTTTGGTAAAACTAACACCATATGACAATGTCTGTATTAATGTTGTCCTTTTATACCGGCCACCGAAAGATATGATGCATTTTCATAATGCTCTTATGGAAGCCCTTCTGTCTCTATCCAAATGCAACACAGCTACTATCATTTTGGGTGACCTAAACTATTGGTTGGGAGATCCCTCTGATAAAGAAGCCATTCAGTCATAGGTAGCATTATCTAATATGTGGTTCACAAAGATTTTGAGAGCAGCTATGCACATCAAAGGTAAAAATTTAGATTGGATCGGTACTAAGAATATTAGTAGTGCTGTAACTTCCGTAGAGCCTTGTATATGGTCTGGTCATGCTGTGGCTTATTTTTATATCACACCACTATTAAAGCTCAAGAGAGTCCACTCTCTGGTTATTACCATTTCAAGTCGTAATTTTAAGAATATTGCGGCTTTTGAACTTTCTAATGGATAGAAGAAGGAGACTGACAAGGAGCAGTCATATTTGGGGGTACAAACCTTTAAAATGAAAGAAAACCCCTAGCTCTCCCTACTCCCTATGTCTAAGGGGCTTGCTAGGAAACTTTAGTGACATGTCTTGCTTCAGTCTCCTTGTAATAGTAATTATTTCAGTGTCCCTTCAAAACAGGGTCAGGGGAATGACTCCCTACCCCTGGTTCCTTTATCAAAATTCTCCATAACGATCCTTCAGCACTTTTACAGAAAGCTTGTTACAGTCTCTTCAACTCTTTGTAGGAAGTCGAAAAGCTCACTGCGTTATTTGGCTTCCTTTTAACATCTGGATGATAAATATATTTTCCAGGCTCCTCTGTGTCTTTCCTGTAAACCTGTCGCAAGTCTGATTGAGCAGTCGTAATGTTTGGGCCAATGCAATGAGGGAGATGACTACCGTTGCACTCTGCTGCAGCAGTGGTATTGGCTTGGCCACTGCGATGTGGGAGAGCACTCCTGATGCATTCTGATTGAGCAGTGGTATTAACCTGTCCACTGCAATGAGCGAGATGACTCCCGATGCACTCTGCTTGAGCAGTGTTATGGGTTTGGCCTTCTGTGATGAGGGGGTTGACTCCCGAGGTACTCTGCTTGTGCAGTGGTATGGGGTTGGACACTGTGACAAGGGAGATGACTCCTGATGCACTCAAAGTGAGCCGGGCTTCTTCCCTGACCCCACCCAGTCATCCTGCCATTCCCTGTGGTGCCTTGGGGACACAGCTCTGGTTATTACCGGGGTCGCAGGGGTCTATCCTCCTCCTTCTCGGTTCCTGCACTGCTCTGTGACAGGCTTGTGGTCTTGCTGTCGTTTATGGACCCGACAGTCCACCTTCCAGCAGTGAAGCCACCACCAAGTGAGCCGGCTCCCTTCCGGCTCTCAGGACATTCTGGCAACGTCCTGCCTTTCCTCTCGCGCTCCCAGAGAGACTTGATTGCTCTGGTCGCAGCATTCCGACTTTGACTTCCCGGGCTTCGTTAGCGTAATCCCTGCTTCCATGATGAGATCTACTTTGTCCGTTCTCCCTTTCCTGTTTATACTGTTGACGCCGCCCTTGCATAACATCACCACCAACTGTGAAAGCCCCTTTGGCACTCTTCATGCCTCCAATGAGCTACCTTGTTACATCACTTGGCTGATTCGTCATCGGGTTACTCCATATGCCCCTCACGTTCTTCTTCATCTCAGTAGGTCTTATACTTGGCACAGTCATGGATTTACTGTAGCACATGGTTCCTCTATCAATGGTGGATGAAAAGGGTCACCATGAGGGTATGGGTTTAAGTGCTGTGTTGGTGCTATGGAGGCTTTTCCCCAGGCAGATTTCCTTATCCCCATGATGGGAGTACCTCCGTATGAGGTCATCCCGCATATTACCACCCCTAGGGGACTATTACGTAGTGGCCTCACCTCCCTAGCCTCATAGAAAAGGGCTCCCCCCTGGGGAGAAGTGACAACACTTGGGGAATCCTCACATAGTATGGAGTGCTTAATGGCATCTACCAAAGAAGCAGATACTCTGACGGTTTGGTTGAGGCCTGCAATTCTACACTGATTTCCTTTCTTGATAGGATAGCCCCTTGTAAACGAAAACATGTTAGCCAAAATTCCAGACAACAAAAATGGTGGTTTGATGAGTTGGTTACATTCAGAAAAATTAAACAGCTGAAAGAAAGAGCCTGGCAAAAAACAAACTGCCGAGATGACAAAAAGAGCCTGGACATCTTTAGCAGTTAAATATGAAAAATGCAATTCTTCATGCTAAACAAGAGCTTTATAATTCTCGTATTTCCTTGCCAGAAGAAAATATGCGGGAAGTGTTCTCCATTCTAGGTGACTTAAAATGCCCTATAGAAATGGGAGATTCTTTTTCCCCTAACATTCAAGATTCCATCAAAGTTCAAGATCATTTTAAGAATAAGATGCAAAAGGCTAGAGAAAAAATAGTCAATACCAAACGAGCAGAGTTTCTTGGTAATGGTAGAATGGAATTGTCAGGATGTGCCACACTCAGATCTCAGATAGAATTATGGCTATTAGCATATGCCACACTTAGATGGAATTGGGATTATTAAAATATGCCACACTTAGATGGAATTGGGATTATTAGCACTCGCCACATTGTGAATGTTAGCATGTGCCACACTTAGAGATGAAATCGTGAACATTAGCCTATGTCACATCTAGTTAGAATTGAATTGTCAGCATGTGCCACACTCAGATAGTATTGTGGCTATTAGCATATGCCACACTTAGATGGAATTGGGATTATTAACATATGCCACTCAGATGGAATTGTGATTATTAGCATATGCCACACTTAGATGGAATTGTGATTATTAGCACTCGCCACACCTAGAGGTAATCATGAACATCAGCCGGCGTCGCATCTAGACATAATCGTAAACACTAGCCGGCGTCACAACTAGATAAGTTTAAAAAGTGCTTAACTTTAGCCTGCGTGACACCTAGATAGGATTGTGAATGTTAGCATGTGCCACACTTAGATGAATTTAGAGAGAATGCTTAACTTTAGCCTGCGTCACATCTAGATAGGATTATGAATGTTAGCATGCACCAAACTTAGATGGAATTCTGAACTTTAGCCTGCATCGAATCTTAATAGAAATGTGAATGTTAGCATGCCCCAAACTTAGATGGAATGCTTAACTTTAGCCCGCGTCACACCTAGATGGGATTGTGAATGTTAGCATGTGCCACACTTAGATGGAATTCTTAACTTTAGCCTGCGTCACACCTAGATAGGATTGTGAATGTTAGCATGTGCCACACTTAGATGGAATTCTTAACTTTAGCCTGCGTCGCATCTAGATAGAAATGTGAATGTTAGCATGCGCCACATTTAAATGAAACTGTGATTGTTTCCAAGTGCCACAATGAGATGGAATCGTGATCACTAGCCTGACTCACATCTAGATAGGATATTGAAGATTAGCAAGTGCCAAACTCAGATGGAATAGTGAATGATAGCAAGCATCACACCTAGACATAATTGCAAGGACAGCAATGCCAATTAACCGATCCACTAACAATTTCACCCCTCTGCATATACCTCTGAAACGCTAACCAAACACAACCACAAGCCTACCACACAACAATCCGCACAAACTTCACTACACTGCAACAACAAAACAAACCACACATAGACTCGCACAAAAGCACATGACGACTACCAACCGTTAAACACCCCAAACCCAGCCAACAGACCCACCGGGCTGAGGCTGCCAACAGCACATCACTGCTCTCTTGCACTTTTCCAGCTTATTCCCACTAACTCACCCCCCCTCCCTTTTTTCAGAGCCACCAGAGCGGCAGGGGACCACTCCGGTGGTGATAGTGCGCGGTACAAATATCCTTTAACATTAACATACATCTGAGTGCTCAACAGGTACCTTAGTTGATCCCTCTGATTAGAACCCATTTGTCTCAAAACCCATTGCGGTGCAGGACATGCTTTCCACCCTTAGAAGCATGCGCCCTACCACGGTTATTAATGATGCAAATCCGGCTAAGATCGTTCTTACATTTTTGGAAATATTTGCCACTTTCTTGACTAGATTTATCAAAGCTACCTTTCTGCACTATTCAGTGCCAGAAAGCATTAAACATGTTCAAGTTACACCACTTTTAAAAACACTTCACCTCGATCCATCTGATCCGAATAACTATCGGCCCATAAGAAACGTTTTGTTTTTACTTAGTGGTGGACAAAAAAGCTACATGCCAATTTCAGAAATATGTTGAAGAAAATAATATTTTACACCATCGTCAGTCAGGATTTGGTCCTGGACATGATACAGAGTCGGCTCTGCTTGACCTTTAGTCGCAGATGTTTGACATCATTGACAGGGGACGGATGGGGATTCTTATGCTGTTGGATTGTTCGGCACATTTGATTTCTTGGACCACAAGATTCTGCCGAATAGATTAAGCGAAAACCTAGGATTGTCTGCCAACTCTGTATCATGTATTTCATCATTCTTGTCAAACAAGTTGTTTAAGATCTGCTGGGGAGGTAAAATGTCAGAGGAGGAGGTGGCGCTGATTTGTGGAGTCCCCTAGGGTGCCTGTCTATCACCATATTTTTTAAATATATATATAAAACCACTTTTTGACCTATTGTCCGTACATAATATTCTATTTACTAACTTTGTGGCTGATACGCAACTACTGATTGAACTGTCTGGTGATTTTATTACCGACCAAGATAAGATCAATACCACCTGCAGAATTATTAAATCTTACATGGGTTGTGGCTGGATGTGTTTAAATAGTGCTGAGAATGAGCTGATTTTGGTGGATTCTGAGCAGAAATTAGTCAAGCTAGAACAGGAGTACAATTGGTTTTGTGTTGAAGGCTGTACCAGCAATACTCTTTGAAAGGTCAAGACCCTGGGTGTAATACTAGACTCTTCGCTGACTTTGGGTAGCCAGACTAGTGTGTCGGTGAGCTCCACATGCATTCATTTGAGGTTGCTCTGACATATTCACCCGTATCTGTCTGAAAAGAACTGTGCCACAATTGCTAGAGCAGTCGTCTTCACCAAATTGGATTATTGTAACAGTCTGTGGCGTTGGTATTTCTGATAAAAAACACTCAAAAAATTGCAAGCAGTATAAAATGATGCGGTTTGAACTATCTTCGGCATAAATCGCAGACATCATATCTCTGATAATAGGAAGGGCTTGCATTGGCTTCTGGAGAAGGCAAGAGCCAAATTCAAAGTACTCTGTATGGTTTGTAAATGTTTGAATGCACAAGCTCCTCTCTATCTTGGCGAAGCCAGCCAGCCCTATAAATCGACTCGTTCCCTTCGGTCCAATTCCCAAGCACTGCTCTCTTGTCCCAGAGTTTGTCGAGGGCAAGGGGAAATCTTTCTATTCCCTCAGTCCTAATCTTTGGAATGATATGCCATTCGATATTCAAGTAACATCCGGCTACTTAGTGTTCAGAAAACAACTTAAAACCTTGTTGTTTGAGAAATATGAAGAATCTGAATCTGTTCTTGGTCTTGGTCTCCTCTGCTCTACCCTTGATCTACTACTTGCTATTTGTTATTGTTTGTATGTCTTGTTTTATGTGTGGTGCCCTGATGCTTGTGGGTTTCAGCGCTTGATAAGTATATAAAGAAATAATAATACATTTTTCTGCAAGGTGTAATACTTATAAAAGTATATAACATCAGGATATATTTAGTGCTGGGTGATCTTTGACTTTAAGGAGTGGTTTAGCTTTGTCCCTTAAACTTGGAGAACTAGTATGTAGGTTACAGTGCATTCAATTGGTATACTCGTTTTTAGATATGTTTTAATAAAGCAAGCTTATAACAACATAATGTAACAATTGTTTAATATAGAAATTGGTAATGTGCATTATTTTCTTTGTTTTAAACAGCTACATTAAGAACAATTGTCAATACAATGAAGGAAGGATTGATGGAAGGAATTAAGTAAGAATTATTGTAAATGGAAGAGAGACTGAGTCAATTGTAGTAAACAGTAGAATCATTGTTGAATGTTTGTGGAGAAATATAAGCGACAGTTAAAAATAACAATCATTGTGAAGGACACATTTGGGAAACTATTCTGCAACCCAACTATTATGGGAGCCTAGATGTAAGAAGACAATCAATATAGCTCTACCCCTGCCGCTACTATGACACATGAGTTTAATATTATTACTCCTGCTTCAGTTTTAGTTGCACATAGTGATGATTCATCTTTGTGTTAGGTGTTTATCAGACAAATGTATACTTTGTTGTTTTGTTTTAATGTGTAGAGACACTTGTTATGGTTGTAATGTTTTAATAAATCATGTTTGCTTCTATATTTGTGAGTATAACAATCATTTTGTATACATTCAAAGTCTAGTAACTTTATGTTCAAGGCAAATGCTTAATTGTTTGTGTTCGTGGACATTTTTGTGTATAAAAGGGTAACATTTTAGGTGTGGGGTGTTGCAATTCTGTGCAAACGCTTCCCTCTATGTTGTCCTAATTCTTTATTCATGTAGGGGAACAGTAAGCAGTAAATCACAGGCAACATTGCCGGCATGTTTTACTTTTCTACTATATATGGGAGAAAGTGTCATTGCCTCATGTATTTAACAATTGCAAGAGGCATTTAGAACAGATTGCTATTGAGGGTGACTGCTCTTGGCAGGTGCAAACGGTAGATGTGTCTGAAAGAGTCAATTGCATTACTTTAAGCATGCACATCACATGTTGGTTGTAATGCAACTTAATTTTACATGCAGAGAGTGAAATGCTGGGGATTTATAAAGTACGCCCTTTTCTCATACTTGAAATAAAACATGTAATACAACAGATTGGTAAACATGGCAATAAAAGTGTGATGTGACTTTCACTGTAAGTTTCTATACCATATATAAAATGTGGTGGTATATGTGTAACGTGCAGATATTTCCATTGTTTAACCTTTATGGCAATGTCCAACACGCTCCTGAACTCCTGAAGGGAATTGCAGGATGATGGCCCATTCTAGCAGCAGAACTGCTATCTCCAGACGAGGCAGCAGTTGATCCAGCATCTTTCTTCCCAACTGAGACTGTATTTGTCTGGTCAGATGTGGAGTCAGAGGTGGAGTCAGAGGTGGAGGTGGAGGCATACTGGACATCTTGACTCATTCCAATCTGTAGGTGCTTATCTAGTCCTGTTTTTTTCTGAAGAGCAGATGAAGAAAAGGGCAATTCCTGTTTGGACCTGTTCAGACAGGGAGGACCCAGAGCCGAACCCCTGCTCAGACAATTGATAAGCATGTGCCGTCAAGTGTTTTCTCCCTCCTTCCCCACAGACCATCCCCACCATCATCAGGCAATGCCAATATCAATGACATTGCCCCTCCTCTAAGGCATGGCCTCCGCAATGCAGCAACCTCACCCACGTCAGCCTCAAGCCTATCATCACCCCCTCACCGTCCACAACACGGAAGTTGATGCTCACCAACATCCACAGAGCTAGCAGCCATGCAGCAAACGTCGCTGACCTCATCACTACACACAACATTGATGCCAACTTCATCACCGAGATCTAGCTGATACCCACCTCTACCCATATCCTAGACGTCCTTGTCACCGACGGCTACAGCATCCAACACAGAGAGTGGCTGAACAAGACAGGCGGAGGCCTCACAGTCATCCACAAGACCCTGTGGTCAGGCACCACACTTGAAGTTGACAACATTGGCTTGTTTGATGTCCTCGCCTGCCACTTTCTTATCTCCCCGACGGACACAGTCACCTTCCATCTCATCTGACTACCAAAACCCAACACTGCCTTCATCAGAGACTTCACTGACCTGGTCACTACCATGACCCTCACGCATGCCAACAACATCTTCCTAGGCAATTTCAACCTCCCAGGCAACAAGGCCACCAAACCAATGAAGGAAGTTCTCCTCTGCCTTCTCGACACACTCAGCCTCACACAGCACACGAAAGACCCAATGCACGAAAAAGGTAACATAATCAACCTAATCGTCACTGCTCTGCCTTCCCTCCATTACATCTCCACTCTCCCGCTTGACTGGTCTGATGACCACCTGGCCATGTCTTTCAACATCCTGCACACCACCCCAGTCAAGCAATCCCAGCAGAAACCCACCAAACATTCATGTCCTTCAAGAACTTCCCAGCGGAAACCCTCATGGAAGACCTCGCCAACCTCCATCTCACATCGACTGAACTCCCCCAACCAAACTGTTATTCTCTACTGGAAGTACTCAACATCGTCCTCTCAGCCTCCATTGACCGACACACAACTATGAAACAACGCACCTGCAAACCGAAACCATTAGCACCTTGGTACACACAAGAACTCAACCTCAGCAAAGAGTCAACAGGAAACAAGAGAAAACTTGGCACTGATCCAGGATCACAACTGTCCAGGCGCTCCTCAAGGAACTCTGAGCAACCCACCAACAACTAATCAACACAGCCAAGTCCTCCTACTATCAGAACACCATAGTAGAAGCTAACAACAAAAGCAGAGCCCTCTTCAAAGCAGTCAAGCACTACCTCAACCTGCTACCCAACCTTGCCATACCACGCTCCATCTTAAAATCCACTGCCATCAGCACCTTCTCCATCAACAAAATCTGCAAGACTCGCCAGCACATAGACACCAGCTTTGCATCCACAGACCTACCTCACATCGTTCCATATGAAGTCTCCACACCGTGGACAACATTCAAGACACTCTCTACAGATGACCTGGTAGAAGCCCTGGCTGCCTTCAAAGCCACGTTGTGTTCAGGCGACATCCTCCCAGCATCCATCCTCAAGACCCTCCCCGCAGAAGCTCTCCTTCTCTACCTGGAGATCATCAGCAGCTCCCTAACTCAGGGCACCTTCCCATCGACCCTAAAGACAGGACACATCCTCCCTCTTCTAAAGAAACCCACTCTGGATCCCGACAACCTAGGTAACTATCACCCCATCATCTAGGTAAGATCATCGAGAAAGCAGTAGCCACTGTAGTATAATCTATAGTGCTTTGAAGTATTTCAGAAAGCGAAAGAGAATGGGCGAAGTACATTTTATTTTTGGTAAAAGGGTGAAATTAGCATTGTGCTATATACTTAATCTGTTTCTTTTCTATTTGATTTAGAATCACTAACCTGTCTTTTAGGTCAGAGGTCACATGACACGGGAGATGATGGAGTCCTGGAATCCACGGGATGAAGATCAAGTGATGCCTGCCTCCGGGTGGAGGTGAAGACAAAGTAACCGGGATGCCAAAAGAGATGACTCCTATGGAAAAACATCCAAGAGTGCCAGGATGAAAGAATTCAAAGGAGGAAGCAGATGATGTGATGTTGCTAGTCGGGACATATCTGACATAAATATAGAAAGAATATTTGACTGGATCGGCAACGTTGTGGGTGCATTAATTCGGATGCATCCTGGAAGTATGGAGTTCCACATCTTTATTATTTCATTTCATTGTTTTATAATTGACTTCAATTGTTGATTAAAAAAAAAATTGGACTATGGACACTTCAGTTGAGAAGAAATATGTACAGTATTTTATAAGAACTAATGGACTCATTCGAAATGAATTTTGATTTTATGATGGCTAAACAGTAATTTATTGTGAAAAACTTGAACATTCATATTTTTGAGTTTCTGTGATGGAATTAAAAAGAGGAGTGCAAGTTGGGTTTCCTCCAATTGTGGCTTGGACCACTGCCAAATTGTCAGAAAAGGAGGGATAATGTAGTATAATTTATAGTGCTTTGAAGTATAGCGCCTCATAATTTATAGTGCTTTGAAGTATAGCGCCTCACTGCATGTGATAGCGTTCTATTGACAGCAATAATGTGGAATACACATATAGCCAGTCCTAGGTCGCTAGCATAATATACGAGTATGCAGATGGAGACAAGCTGCAGGTTTAAAAGTGCACTATTTTTTTTTCTCTTCCTTGAAATGCCTCATACATAGAAGACTACATTATGTATCTTACTAACTGACTTAATTAACAAGTACTAATCACTAATACTAACTCATTAACATTATAATGTAGTCCCATGTACAAAGTGAGGTGAAAATACATATTTTGAAATTCGTTTTTAAACATGCATTTTTCTCTCTTCGTTTCTCTTGCTGTGCTGAATGCAGCAAGCAGGAAGGCAGCAGGAAATCGGAAAAGATACAATTATTATAATCTGAAGCTACCATTGTTTGGGACATGAGGGTGTCAACAGAATACATTTTCTGCTAAGATGATTGGAAGGAAGTATATCTGCAGTTCTGCCACGTAAGCAGAATGGGACGGTGCAGAGTGTTGCTGGGGTAAGAATAACAGAGGGAAAGTTCAGTTAGCTTTTGCTGGGCTCGAGAGACGGATGATCTTGGTGTCTTGGCACTGGCTTGGAAATTTTCACCGTGCATATCAGACATTGGGCCTCATTACGAGTCTGGTGTTAACCATGGCGCTGTTAGCGCCATGGCTGACACCGGAATCCGCCATGGTGAATGGTGGAATTACCTCACCAATTCCAAGGTTGGCGGGGCGGTAATTCCCCATTCACCATTGGCCCTTCCCCATTCCCATTTTTGCCCCATAGGGCTCATGGGGAATGGGGAAGGTGGTAATTACGGTACCGCAAATTGTGGTACCGTAATTACCTCCAAGGTCCCTTTGCGGGTCCCTACCTTAACGGCTGGTACGAACCAGCCGTTATGGTAGGGACTCGCAAAGGGAACTCGTAATTGGGCGGTAAGGGATTACCGGCACCGGCGCTATTACCGGTAACTGTAACCCCTTACCGTCCAACTCGTAATGAGGCCCATTGAGATTACAAAGGTAACCCCTGTTGATTGAGCTCGCTCTTTTAAAAGAAGATCGTCTGGGGAAGAAAACTATACATTTTTGGTAAGCCGCCAAAGTTGAAGTGAGGAGTTCACAGTGTGCTTTCGTGCGAATGAACAATAGCAATTTAAAAATGTCATGTAGCTGGAGTAGCCAAAAGAAATCCCCTGCATTTAATTTGCTGTATGATAATGTTGTAAAATGAATTATGCTCTGTATCTGTATTGTTTCTCTTCTTGTTTTTGTATTACAGATAACCACACGATGTGATTGGTAAGATGTTATTTTGAATTGCAACTGTTTATAATACAAACAATATAAAAGCAGATTGTGTAGAGAGTTTTTGTTTTTCTCTCTTCTTGGGGCATTTGGAATAGTATTTGTGGCACGGGGAAGATTTATTTTTAGGTAGTACATTTGTCATTTCTCCCATGTATATAAAATAACAGACAGAATAAGATGGAATAATAGACAGAACTAGTGGTGATAAATAGATGTATGCATATGTTCCCCAGTGTATGGTGTCTGGAGGAATATAATATAATATATATTACTGGGGGTCCATGAACCAGTAATGAATCAGTAATGAAGCCTATGGAAGCATAGTTCACTGATGTAGATAAATCAGTGATAACATCACAGGTTGTTGATGATGCCCTATGTGTGAAATTGTGGTGTCTCTGAATGTAGGTCCGAGGCTCTCTATAGATCACAATAATATTATAAGAATAAGGAGGATTTTGTATATGATGGGGTCATAAATAGAACAGGAAAATTATGCTCACCACTAAGTAATTTACCACAAAGTAATTTACCACCAGAAATGACCACTGATAGTGTATTTTACTAGATTACCCAATATAGTGTAACAAAACATGGGCCCTCATTTTGAGTTTGGAGGTAACCATGGAGCTATTAGCTGCATGGTTGCCTCCCAACTCGTCCCAAATCCGGCCTGGTGAATGGAGTAATTACCGGTCCATTCCAAGGTTGGAGGGACCAGTAATTCCCCATTCACCAGGGCCCTTCCCCATTCCCATTTTTGCCCCCATAGGGCTTAATGGGAATGGGGAAGGAGATAATTACGGTACCGTAAATTACGGTACCGTAATTACCTTCAAAGTCACTTTGCGGGTTCGTTTTTTTACGCCTGCTAAAAGCAAGCATTAAGTACCAACCCGCAAAGGGAACTCGGAATAGGGCGGTAAGGGTTTAACGGCACAGGTCTCGTTACAGGTGACCGCTAACCCTTAACGCCCTACTCGGAATGACTCCCTTGGTCACTGGAAGGAGGTAAGGCCAAACCCAATCGAGATGCAAGGACAAGTTATTACCAAATTACCACTTTTCTGTTGGCGGTAAGAAAATACCGCCAGACCCCAAATCTATACAAAATATCCTACACCACGCAACTGCAGCAACATATGGACACCAACAATCTCCTCCAAACCTACCAATCTGGGTTCAGACTCAGATGCAGCAGAAATACAGCAACTATACAGGTGATCGAGGATGCCCTCGACATCCTTAACCACGGTCACCCCTACCTCCTAGTTATACTCGACCCCTCAGCCGTTTTCCAAACAGTAGACCACCAGGCACTCACGAACACCCTACTTCAGCACTTGGGGATTAGCAACCTTGTCCTATGCTGGTTCAAGTCCTAACTTGCCAACCACCAGCAGTTTGTTCAGATGGACTCCTCTAGATCGCCAATGCTACTGCTCACCTGTGGAGTCCCACATGGTTCCAACCTCCCCCCATTGATCTGTACATGGAGCGGATGGGAGTCCTCCTGGTCACACAAATGAAGGCAGTCATACCAAACCACTCCAATAAAGAACAATATATGTTTAGTAAAGCCATACATTTTAGGGCAGTTACTCAGATGAGGCAGTGGAAGCTATATCAAGGATAGCTTGGTTTATATAGATGTGGATGCTGAGTTCACATCATTAGATCTTGCTGAAGCATCAATTTCTTCCTTTTTTGGGAGTTGAATGAACAGTCTTAAATCCATAGGATGTTCAGATGTTGAAGTTTGACCCTTTATGGCGACTTTGAAGAATCAAGGAAGAACAATACCAAATTTGGCATTCATTTGCTTAAAAGGCAGGTCTAAAGTTAAAAAAATATTTTTTGCATGAGGCAGTCGCATTTGGTACATTTTGAGAGATATAGATATTGCAGCAATTCCATATTATTTGTTTAAATAAATAATCTGGATATGCTTAAGTATTCTTGAAGACTGGCTCTGCTGGCAGAGACATTCATAGGTCCAATTCTATGAGCTCTTTGAATGTTAAGACTCACTTACAAGGAAGAGCAAGTCATTTAGGGATTGTATAGTTCCCACAAATATAATAGGATCATCTCCCTCAACTCCTTCAGGAAGACCAACAACGCATACGTTATTCTGCCTGTTTCGTTTTCAAATGTTCAGATTGTTTTTGCAGAGTTTTAACAGATATTTCCAATTGAATCACTCTGTTAGAAACATCCTAAGCATTACTAATTCGTCTTTACACTTCATCAATCCTTGTTTCAAAAGAAGCCCATTTATCATTCAACTGTTATAATTTCATATTGGCAGCTTCCAAAAATGGCTTCACGGTTTTCAACTCTGAAAGCATAGATAGCATAGTTGAATCAATAGGTGCCTCTTTAGGTATTGGAGAATCACTTTTAGGTCTTTTATGAGCAGTGACACCTGTCTAGATTCTTTACTCAAATTCCCCTTTGAGGAGACCATAGTAAGAAAATATGATCACCAGACCAACCGCATGGTCTCTGAGGAGAGCCGAAGTGTAACACACCAGATGTGTGTATTTAAATCACCTTTTAAAGCACAACAGATACTTTTATAGAACCTTTCCTGTGAAGAATTAAGCCAATCCTCTATTTAACCTTAGTTTAGTGGATTAAACCAGGTTCAATACAGAATTCTTCACATGTATATTCCATGCCACCCAGGAAAGCCTCTATCTCAAATGTCACATATCTCCTCGCTAGCTTCATTTATCTAAATATGTAAAAGTATTTCTGTTAAATAGATATTTCATAAAGCGCCACTTGGAGGAGACATTTATAAGCTGTTCGACTATCCGCCTTCCTCTCACTTTATTCGTTGAGTGTGCAAGCGCCATGAATATGTCCCGCATGAGGGCCTCAGGAAGCTGCATCTTCTCAGCAGGCTCTAAGACGTGTGACGTTGGAGCCTCGGATATTTCAAGGCTTCAAAAAGCTGAAAGAAGCTGTCCAGCAGAAGCCTCGTTATATTGTCGAGCCCAGCATTCAGGTAGGTGATATTATTATTTTTTTGGAATGGGGCTAAAAAGCTTTTTTATCCCTTCAAGGAGAGGAGCGCAACGGTTAGGCTGCCATCAACAACGACACCAAGCCATGCCCCTCACATAGAACTTTCTATCTCATAAACTGAGGATTCCTGACTGATATTTACTGAGATTTGGTGAACAGCATTTTTATTTCTTAAAAGGCGTTTTCTTCGATTTTTAAATCATATTAGCACATAGAGATGGTTATTGACCTCCTCTCAGCCAATTAGAAGTGTGCTTTGAGTGCAGTCAATAACTACTGGTATAGGCTGCATTCTGAACATTCTGCCTTCAGCTGCAGACAGGGAAACAAGATTGCAACTTTCAGGCAAGATTTGTTTTCAACAAGGACCTTTTTTTGCTCAAATGTGATATTTAACACAAGAAAGACAAACCTAAAACATTGGAAAATGCTTTCACTTTCTTATAGAGAAACCATTGACTTTTATTTTACGTGGTACCAAATGCATGCTCTTGTTAAATCTGTTCCACTTCATCCATGTTGCAATGAAAATGCTTAATTTATCAAGACAATCACTCCATTTTAAAGTAAAATGTTTTACTTCACCACCAAAACTCCAAAACATGTAATGCTACTACCAGTGAGTGCTAACAGCCTCGGGAGGGGTCATTATCTCTTGGCATAATGACCCTTCCCCCAACATGATGGTGGGTCATTATCCCACGATAATGACCCATTCCTCGGTCTATAAGGCTACATTATTTTTAAAATCCACTTTTCCTGTCTCTGGCAGATTTTAGATGTTACTGGCTCATAAAGAATCACAAAAGAAGCAAAAAGGAGGGAAGCAACAATGACAACACACCTGTATCAATGGTTATGCCACTAGCCATGTCCATTAAATCAATACATCAGATGCTTGATTGCTAGATAGAGATGATGCCTGTGCCTACGCAGATTTTGCACATACAATCTTCAGTCTGAAGTGTCTGCCTCCCTCTCTCTACCATCTCCCATTACCCCACATACACAACAGCCCATGACCACTTTGGGAAGCTGTAAAGGAAAACGCAGAACCGTGTTGTAGTTAGGAAGGAGACGGAGGGAAGGACACACTCTTATTCAAGGACATGCAGCATGTCTGACCTACAGTCGAATGTGGTCTTCTCAGCATGTGTCACTCCAAACCCGGATTAGCTTGGATTAAAAAACCATGCTAAACGCCCATTATAGTTAGGCACCAACTATAAGAGGCAAAAGGTAGGTAGAAGAGCATAGCTTCTAACAGACAGTTCAAATCTGTACAAATCTGTATATTAAAGGCTCTTTCAAGAGTTCTTCGCTCATTTAGGATGGAAACAAAAAACAAACCAAAAAAGACAGAGAGCAGGAACTCAAGCTTTGATCATCAGGAACCCTATCCTTATCCACTTCAAATCCAGTAGGAATATAATCCCTTGTTGGAGTCCATACGTGTTTGGAATCAGGGGCAGCACAAGGGTCGGCACAATGGCTCACAGCAGAATCCCATGCTTACATCTAGTGGGGATTATATTGGCTTTGGAGCAAAACCACTCCTATGTTCTCCTAGTCCACTAGCAGGACCAATGAGAACAAACACATGTAGCCAATAAGGGCAACCTAAAAAAGGAAGAAAAGCAAAGGAACTTAGAGGACTTCATGTACCTGTTCAATGTAGTGGAGGAGGCTTTGCCCCAATGGCGACAGAAATAAAAGCAGAAAGTCACACTGTGTCACAAGGTGATTTATACCCATCTGGAGGAAAGGGTGGAGTTATGCTTTTACATAACAATTTGGGAGGGGCATTTTTTGTGGGAGCTGCTAAATAAGCTTCTTTCTGGATTCTGCTGCACCTCATACAGTAACTGCTGAGAGGAGGAAGACTGATGAGATAATGACACTCTCTGTCACATCGGTAACTACAGGCAATGAAAAACGTAGGGCACAATCTAGATATATATCCCAGCTGAGAAGGAAGTACAGCACTGATTGTCATTTTAATACAACATATAATAGATATGTCAGAGGCCCATAGTGAGCGATGGGAATTCTTTGACGATCAAGATACAAATATTGGCATGTACATTTACCTGATTTTATATCCACTGGCCAATCCCATGTTTGCATTGTAGGGGCACACAAGGGTAGTCTTTACACCATCCACTCTTTTGACTTTCAGCTGATGGCTGAGAGATTCATGGAATCCAACTGTGGCGAATTTGCTGGCGCAATAATCCTGCTCAAAGAAAGAGATAGCGGGTGTCAAGCAAGCAGCATAACCTTCCACCCAAAATTGTTTACGGTAAAATGGATGCAACCTGGTAAGTATTTTAGACGAAAAAGAGAATATGGAAAAATGGCTGCCCATTGTTTGGTGGTTTGAATAAAAGGACAACAGGTAGACATATTTAAAAACACCCTTCTTAAGTCGTGCATAAATGGCATGTAGACGGAATCCGTTTCCTAGCTATAAAATACAGTTGGATTGCAGAAAACCCTCACACTGCAGGCATACGCATATAGAGATGAGACTAGCATATCTCCTGGAGGCTAATTAAAAAGTGTAGGTTTATAAGGTGGCTACGTTCAGATATGTCATAATGAAGATTAACCATGCTAATAGCGCAGGGAGTCTTGATTCTATTAAAGACACGGAGGCAAGCATTATGTTTTAACTTCTTTTCTTTTTTTTATAACTCTTTTTATTAGTTTCCACTTTAAACATTACATAACACAACATTAGACTCTAGAGGAGTGAATCAACAAAAACTTGCACAGAGTCTTTGGATCCAAGGCTGTCACATACATTCATCACCATAGAATATTGTTTTTACTACATATTATCCCCACCAAAAATATCGCCGTATATATGGTCGTCTGGAACGGCCATAGGTGATATTTTTGGGGGGTTCATTTTTGGGGTTTTTGGGAGCAGGGGTTGCGGGGGTGTCCCCTGCTCCTTTAAAAATAATGCAGGGGTTTCGGGGGTGTCCCCCGCAGGTTCCATGCCTTAATATCGCTGCAAAAATATGGCAATATTTTTGTGGGGATATTAATACATGGAACCACAATATTATCAGCATTGTCACATCGTCCCTTCGTGCTATGCAGTAAGCAATGTTTGATGGTCTATTGATGATCTTCCCATTTCTCCCATATCTTTTGGGTTTTCCCCAGACATCCCCTGGCATTATAGACTCACTGTTCCATTGCTATGCATATATTCCCGTCTGTAACCCATTGCTCATATTGCAGGGTTATATCAGACCCTCACAGTTTCGCTATGTTCCTTTTAATCAATGCTGTAGTGGTTGAAAAAAATGATGTCATATTGTGTCATTGCCCCCTCATCCTCTACCCCCAGTAACAGTAGCTTTGGGTCTCTGGGGATCACTTGTCCCAATACTCTTGAGAGCTCATCACAACATTGCTGCCAATACAGTTGGATATGGGGACAATCCCATAATATGTGAAAGAAAGTGCCTTCCTCCTGTTTGCCGCACAAGCAGTTTGGACCCGCAGTTTTGCCCCATCGATGGAGTGCTACTCTCGGGTAGTATATCGTGTGTAGTATCTTAAGTTGTATAAGGCGGAGTCTAGATGAAATGGACATTTCGCGAGGGTACATCATCACCATGACCCAGTCTTCTGGTAAGATAGCGCCCACATCCCTCTCCCACTTAGTTTTCAGGCTTAGTAATTCAGGTGTAGCAAAGGAGGTTATTGCGCTGTACATCACAGAGGTGATCTTTGTATTGACGCGCTCCAGGGCTATGTTCCTCTCCATGGGGGTACCTTCTGGCATGTCGGATAGGGCCGCAAGATGATTTTGTAATGCGTGTTGTAGCTGTGTGTGTCGATACCGTTCGGTAGCAGGAAGATTGAATCGAGTAACTAAGGTCTCGAAGGGCAACAGCTTGCCATCTGCTATTACATTGCCAACTTTTGTTATACCCAACCGTATCCAACTCAGCCATCTGGGGAGCTTGTTTACTTCGGGGAGATTCCTATTTTCCCATATGGAGTTAGGAAGAAGACGGAGGGAAGGACACACTCTTATTCAAGGACATGCAGTCCCAGCCAATGTATTTATGTGTTTCTGACCATATTAGCGCTGTGTGTGTCCGCATTTCCCGTGAGGATGTGGCGCATGTTGCTTGGTATAAAGATTCCAACGGTTGCAGTTCTGGCCTACCAGTGGTCACAGCTCTAATGTGCGGTAATGTTACAGCACCATGTAACATGTCATTAATTAGAGCCATCTGGCTTGCCCAGTAATATGTCTGCAAACGGGGCAACCCAATGCCTCCCTCCCATACTGACCGTTGAAGTGTGCAGAGCGCTATCCGCGGGTGTCCACCTCCCACAGTAGTTTCCTGAGTGTGCTTTCAACCTTGTGGAACTCATGCTTTGGAACGTTCAAAGGGGCATTCTGAAGAATATAAAGGAAGCGAGGCAGGGCTATCATTTTGAACAGCGCTGCTCTCCCTAGCAGTGTCAATGGAAAGTAGACCCAGTAGCGTACATCCTCCGTGAATCTCTCCACAATTGGACGAAGGTTCCTGGTCATATATTCATTCAGATCTTTTGTGATCCGTATGCCTAAATAGCGGAAGTGACTCGTTTCAACACGGTAAGGGCAGTCATCAGGAACGACATCCTCTACGTCACCAATCGAGAATAATATTGACTTGGACCAGTTTACCCGCAACCCACTGACGAACCCATACCGCTCTAGCAGACGTGTCACTATGGGACAGGAATCAGCTGGCTCTCTCAGGTAGATCAGCAGGTCATCTGCATACAGGGATACTGTGTCTTCCCATTCATCCGTCTACCGAAAGTCACTCCACGTCTGTGTGTCTCTTAATAGCCCCGCTAGGGCTCTATTGCTAATGTGAAGAGCACTGCGGATAAGGGACACCCCTGTCTTGTCCTTTTCCCCAGTTTGAAGGGTATTGATGACCATCCATTCTCCCTGGTTTTGGTTTCGGGGGAGCTATAGAGGAGTTGAACCCAACCCATATACTGTTCACCAAAACCCATGTGGTGCATTATCTCCCAAAGTGCCTCCAAGTATACTGAATCAAAGGCTTTTTCAAAGTCTATTGCCAGTAGTGCTAGGGAGTCCTGGAGGGCCGATGTTCTTTCCAGTGCAGAATGCAGTCTGTGTGTGTTCATGCGTGTGGACCTCCGTGGCATGAATCCACATTGGTCTGGGTGGATTAGTGACGTTATGACTTGCTGTAACCGGTTGGCGAGTATTTTTGCTAACAACTTAGTTTCGCTATTTATGAGGGAAATTGGCCTATATGAACTGCATTTATCTGGGGGTTTATCTGCTTTGGGTATCACAATTATAGTTGCCTTTCTAAGATCTGTGGGCAGGTGACCCTGTTGTTTCGAGTGTAGGATGCTTCAACTTCTTTAATCGAGTCTTCAGTAGTTTCAACACTTCAAACAGAAAAAACAAACAACTTTCCATTTTTCCTTCGATCTTTTTTTTCTTTTGAAAACTACATTTCCCTTTTTTTCTAGTCCATCTTTGTAGTCCACAGAACTTCCTGTCTGTCGCCTCTTGGCTACATCCTGTCACTAGCTCCACCTCTTCTTTGGGTGCTCTGAACTGCAACTTTATAACTGTCCAATAAACACGGCATACTCAAACCAGCGTGTTTCTCAAGGACGAATCGCTGTCCCTTCCCCACACGGGCTTCACCACCACAAGGGTAAACTCCTGAGCTTCCTCCGCAAGTAAAGCCTTTCAACCGTTTTTCTGGTCATCTCCTGCAATTCAGAAAAGACACCATTAGGAAGGGAGAATGTACTGCCCTATATCACCCCACTGAGCGAAATTGGGTTAAAACAATGCCAACAATAGACTGCATGTGCAGAGTGGGAAAGTAATGCTCGCCTCTGTGTCTTTAATAGAATCAAGACTCTCTGCGCTATTAGCATGAGGAATCTTCATTCTATGTCAAGACAGGAGGCGAGCATTATGCTTGTTCAAAGCTCTGCACTACTGCTTCTGCCAGTGATGTAATTAGTTTGAAATAAGAGGACCTAACACGCTGTCACTCGACCAGTCCGCGGCGCTCAAAATGTCTGTGAGTGGAACGTCCGCGTCGAAAGCTCTGGAAGCCATGGCTCCCCTCACAGAGTGAGCCCCGAATTGGCCCAAGCTGATTACTGCCTGCTGCATAATCTCTCTGACCCACTTAGCTATGGTGGCTGTTGCCACAGCCTTAAATGGCCATCGGCGCGTGATAAGTAACTGAGAAGTCACTGCCGGACGATGCTCTGCTGTCCTGGACTCATATTCTCTGATACAGGACAGGACTCACAACTTCGGGTGCCCGGGCATATACGAGTATGATATAGATGTGGAATTCGTCTTAGTCCTTCTAGCTGGCCAGTCGCCTAGAAACCTCAGCACCACGGTCACATCCCAAAGCCGAGAGTATTTTGGCACTGGAGGTGAGCGGAATCTTGCTCCTTTCATTAGTCTCACTACTGCTGGGTGTTCTCCCACTGGAGAGCCATCCACTGCCACGTGTCCAGGCTGACCTGTACATGCCTAGTGTCCTGGAAGTCTTGTCCTTCTCTTGGAGGACAGCCAGAAAATTGAGGACCGATACTACAGGGGCAGAAACTGGAGGAATACCTCTTCTTGCACAAAAATCTCTCTCACGAGTGGATGTGGCCCAGGAGTCTGAGATGAGCTGGGCAGCCGGGCCTGAAATGCCTGGCAACGCCCATTTACCCCTGACACTCTGGAGGCCATCAGCGGCAGCGACTCCCATGCTCTCAGACGATGACACTGTCCAGCTGGGTCTGTGAGCAGCTGTATGTCTTATGGGCGAATCTGCTGGAAATCCGAGGAAAGTTCTATCAGACCTGGAAACCATATTTGCGGTGCTACGATCACTATCATTGCCTTCTACCTGTGCACTTCTGATATAACTCTGCTCAACATCACAAACGGAGGGAACGCATAATGCAGCTTCCCGCCCCATTCCTGTAGGAACACATCTGTCCCCTGCATTTTGGTGTCCAGTCTCCTGCTGAAGAACCTGGGTGTCTGCGCGTTGAGCCTTGATGCAAACAGATCTGTCTGGATCGGCCCCTGCAACTGGTCCAGCTTCCGGAAGACAACTCGAAGAGGCCTAAACCCCAAAGCACAGACATCCAGTGCCTGCCAAGTGTCTGGCCACAGACTGGAACAGCAACTGACCAACACAAGTCCAACCAGAAGACAACCAGAGGCTGTACCAATTCATGCTTTTACACTTGGACAATATGCACAGGGATTTTCTCGTCAATAGTGCACTTTGAACCATTGTACAGCCACCCACTGCCACCAGTCACTCAGAGCCTGAATATCCCCCAACTATTTTCACCACGGGCACCAAACCATCCAATGCGAGTCACTTAGGGCCCTCCATCAACAGCTTTAAATGTGTGGCAACCACTCCCGCCCTCCAACACCATACACCTCCAATGCCTCGCTCCAACACCTTCTGGTTTACACAGTGTCATCCTCCAGCAACTTGAGTCTCCAGCATGCTCCAACACCTTCAACCTCAAGCAAACTAGCGACTTAAGTCTCCTGTGCCACCCTTCAACACCCCAACAGTGTTTCATTTACCTCCCTAAAATGTCTTATATCTGCATTCGATGCATTTCAACACTCTCACAACACATTACATCTCAAATACTCTCTCCCAACATCTGTAAATCACTAATTCTCCAGCTTATAAGTACTGGAACAGGAACTGAATCCATGTCGCACTGCAGCCTCTGGTTCTCAAAGCAAGTGCGTTGCCCCTGACCTATCCTTCCAAATATATATTTTTTTTCTGGAGGAAGCAACAGATGGTTTACATAAAAGGCATAGGGCAACTTCGTGTACATTAATTACCTCACCTTACGTCTATCTACAGTGTATCTGTGATGCAGGTCTGGCAGATCTAGGTTAGGCCCCACAGTGCCAAGGCAGGATTGGTGGCAGAAGCCCCTGGGGCCCACCCCTCTCATCACAGGCCCAGTGGCTCACTGGATGTGCAAAGCAGACAGGAAACACTGATGAGATGTGCGTTCATGCTGTGCTGTCACTGAGCACTGCAGGCTGCTCTTACCCATTCCCAGCTAGCTAGACCCAGCCACCATGCCCTATGAGCTGCACAGACAGCCCGCCTCTGAACCCAACCATTCTGCTTTCTTCACTAATGGACTGCCAACCTGTTAGTGATGGCGGCTTCATGGTTTTTCCTGCATCCCTGTTATTACTTCAGCTAGCGAGATCTAGATTCCAGGTGAAAAAAGCTGTGGCACATTTAGCTGCATTTACAAACGCCTTTTTGAGGTGCAACACGGATATATACTCTTTGCACTGCATCTTTGTCCAGTGGCTCAGGGGTGGCAAAGCCAGGTGTAGGGGTAGCAGAGGGGGAGCCAGGGGTAGCAGCTGCTACTCCTGGCAACCCCCAAATGACGTCCCTGGCCAAAGGGCTATATTAAGAATTAGAACACCCTAGCAGGTGTTTTGCAATCCTGATTGGTCAATCTGCGGGCTATACGAACTGGTATACCCCGCAGATTGATCACAGCCCGGAAATCAGGTTGGAATTACTTACGTGTTCCCGCTGAGCTGCCGGCAGCCGTGGAAGCCTGCAAACTGGACGCGTTGGTCTCCGTGTAATTTCAGGGCGGAAAGAGTTAACTTTCCGGTCTGAATTACACATTGGAAGACCAACGTGTGCCACGTAGCCCCGCCCAGAGAAAGAAAGCCGAAATAAACGCTTTCCGCTTTCAGGTCGGAAGCAAAGCATTTCAACAAGTGTAAAAGCTGCATTTTAGCTTAATGTGGATTGTGAATATGTCGTTCTTTCGGCAACGAAGTCACAGGGAACCTTGCCTCAGCTCCTCACGTTCATTGGTGCATGGAAAGGCTAATGAAAAAGAAGGGCACACAAATGTAAGTTGATAGCCTGCTAAATGAGTGTATATGCAGATGCTGCTTGCAGATGTTTTGTAACTGCATGTTAGTGTGGAGTATTTGGAAGCTTACATTTCTGTAGTGGGGGAAAAACACACGAAATAACTTAATTAGAATAGTGGGCAGGCATACCCACACCTGATTCCCCTTTAATGGCATTCTCCTCCCACCCAATCACCTTCCACCACCCTATAAAAAGAAATTAGACATGTTTAATTGAAGTACAAAAAAATGCTAAATGGCAAAAAAATGTCTGCAACATTTATTTACCATTTTGCAATTTTTTGTACTTCAATTAAATGTGTCTCATTTATTGTACTTTAATTAAACACTGACGGTGTTCTAATAGCTTTATAGACCTGCAGCTCAGGCCGTACCGGCGTTATGGTCCCTCATACCTCGTTAACTCGGTCTTCAGGGCCCATCACGCCTGGTACGGCCATCGCTGCAGGTCTATAAAGCTATATTATTTTTATTAATAAGCAAAGCAATAAAACAATTAACAGAAACATGTTTGCACTCATAGTGATCACTAGCTGAGATGTACAAAATGGATGATAAAATGTTAGCCAAAATAGGACTATCAAAAACTGCATGCTTTTTGCCATGTTTTAGGAAATGGGGCAGGTCTGACTGAATCCACACATTAGTTAAGTTGTGGACAATTTGTTAAGAATCATTAATAATGAGCAAAGTAAAAATAATATGCAGATGAGTTGGAGTTCGGCATGTGCTAGCATACTGTTTGTAAGTTCATACACTCCTTCCTGTACGCTCTTCATAGCCAGAACCTTAGTTGGGCAGACGTTTCAACACTTGATCTGCAAAAGTGAGCAGTTATGGGAACTCAGCATGAACCTCTCTTTCAGGGCTCCACTTTTATTTTTATATTTACTTTATTCTTGCAAAGGTCACGTATAGACTGTTTAAATATATCTAGCGTACAGCAACATCTCACAAGCATATAACATTTCCATTAATAAAATGATTTGGCAAAGTGTGATGCTAAGGGTACCAGATGACCCCTGACAAGTGGGTGCAATTTAGATATTAATAGAAGAAAAGTGCATCGATTGCATAATATTTGACTAGTGGAAAGATGCGGCTGTGAAAATGCACGTCGTCAGCACTAAGTTGCACTCGAGTACTGCAGCTGTGTGGGGATCCGGGTGTGGGGAGGGGTGGGGGCAGGTTAGTTCTAGGGCTCTGGAGGAATCGCCTGCTCCCCAGGGTGCTAATTGGAAGTAATGAGCCCATAAGTGGCCTCAAAGATCATACATCATAAGATTATCTTCTAAGATAATTCACTTGCGAACTAAGATTGACATACTGTGTAAAGATTAAACACACGTTTGTGAAATGCAGCACTGTCTATAAACTTCATCTACTTTCTGCAGTAATAGTGAGCAGACAGGCTTTGCGGATATAAGGTATCCTCACATATCTGGCCAACTGCACAAGATGGCTCACAATAAGCTCTACTTTCTGCTTAATAAGTGCAACTCAAATATTTGAGTTTTTGCTACGGTTTTCGCTTATCTCAAACGCACGTCAGGAAAAACTTATTGAAAACAATGACATCATTTTAATGTCTTATTTCCAACAAATTTGGTGCAAAAAATAGAAATTTTGCACCAAATTGCAAAACTACCTTAAGGTGAAAGAGCAGGGAAAAAATAGCAGGGGAAGTGCAAAAGAAAAAATCTGAGAAATAAAGAAAAGAATATTCAAAAGATGTAGGCAAGAAAATACGTTATGAAAAAGAATAAACATGCAGAAGAATTGGGGGCAAACATGGGGGATTTCATTCCCCTCTTAAAATGCATAAATGAGCTCATGGCTCAAATCCCTGTTCTAAAAGAAAACTATGACAATGCATACAATGGAACAACAATTTGTTTCCGTTAGAAAAATACATTAGAAACGTTTTCAACAGCCTCCAGATAAGTAAATAATGATTGGGTTGGCCACTTCAACTTTCAAGGCTACATCTATGGGTCCCGTTCCTCAAAGTAGACAACATCATACACAGCTATAATGAGCATCCGGATGAACAAAACATTATAACATTTTATTGCAGAACCAAACCAATACAAGCCATTTTAATCAGAGCGATCATTTAACCTTGATGAGGCCTGATGAAGCCCTCCAGCACCCAAAAACATGCATAAGGTTTCTTTCAAAATCACACCATTCTCTCCTTATCAGCACATCAAAGAATTAAATAAATCCTACCTTATATTTGCTGAACCTCAGATATGTGATTTATTGACTTTCAGCACAGCTGGTTAATGAGGCTTTCCCATCAATATATCACAGTATGTTTTATTATTTGTCTGTTAGTCTGAAAAACCAACAGAGATGTTTTGGAGAAAAAAAAAGTTCATTTACAGAGATAGATTATTTGACACTGACCTCGATGCCAGCTGTGGCAATCAATCCGTGATAACTGGAAATTGTCACTATGTGCCCGCGATTCATCTCTATCATTTTCGGAAGGAATGCTTTGACAGTCTGTAAAAAGAACAGCCACAACTTACTGTTACATTGTACTTTAAATGAAGAAAATAAACATTATCAATGGTATTATTTTTTAAAAATATTATGCATTAAGACTTAAATCGAAGTCGAACTAGTCTAAGCTACTAATAATGTTCTTTGAAGTACACCATGCGATAGTGCCACATCAAAAAAGTGCCGAACTAAAAGTGCTCTTTTGAATGCGAGGTCTCTTCCCTGCCATGCCATTTTCTCTCTTACAGAAACCTGGATACACACATATTGAAGGCCGGCAATTGCCCTGGCTGTACCCTCTGCGTACTCTACCATAAGCAGGACTAGGCAGACTGGCAGAGGAGGCAGTGTTGCCATTATTTTTAGATAGTCATTTACACATTTTGAAGTGCCTGAACTTGCTATTCAAGATTGTGACATTCTCAGTCTTAAATTCGTCATTTTAAAATCAGCGTTGTTGCATATACTTCTTTTTTTCCATCCTTCTACGGGTGTAGGCTTCACTACACAGCTGCTTCAGGCCCTCTTACCATCTATACGTACAATCGGACAAACACTGGTTATGGGAAATTTTAACCTGGGTTTAAATGACTCTACCGACCTTGAGGAAACAACTTCTGGGCCACAGTCTCATCACTAGATTATTGTCAAGCCATCTACCGGTCCACCAATGAAAACGGTTGAAATTTGGGGGTATTGGGGTATTCATCAGAAAATTGAAATGATAAATGTTACCTATTTCCCATGGAAAGACCACTAATTGCATTGTTTTGAGTTTCTTCCACCCAATCCCCCTGCTAGAATTAAACCTTCCATCTCTGAAGATCATAATGCTGCTATAGAAAGAGCAATTAGTGTCTAGCGTATTAATTATGGAAATGCTCTACTACCAGGGGCTCACAAACTGCTATATATCGCCTCCAATCGTTAGAATATATAGCTGGCAGAATAATTACTTGTTCCTCTATGAAAGTGTATATCACTCCACTTCTTGGACATCTAAACTGGCTCCATGTATCAGCCAGGGTTACGTTTCAAGTGTTCACAACCATTTTGAAAGCTCTCCATTGAGTAGGCCCAAACTATCTTCAGCGCATGGGTTTGCATTTTTATGTCCTCCCAGACCTCTTCGATCTACTGTTAAAAACAAACTCTCAAAAATGTATTACAAAAGATCCAGAGCCTTATGCAAAGCTCTGGAATTCGTTTATATATTTATTTGATTTGTTGATAGCGCCACGACCAGGAAGTATCACGACGCTAGCACCTGTTAGAATGTGAAATACAGTCATGAGAAAGCTGGTAGGCCAGGCCTTATACATATTTGTTAAACAGTATGGTTTTAAGTGTCTTTCTGAAGATTATGTACTGAATCTGTTCTTGGGTAGATGGTAGTAGGGCGCACCAATGAGTAGGAGCTATGACAGTGAAGCTTGCTCCGCCTGCTCTCTTTCTGGGGAATCTTGGTATTGCTAGGGTTAAGGTGGCAGAGGAACGTAGGCAACATGGTGGTTTAAAAAACGTTTAGAGATTCGCTGATTGAGGTAGATAGGTGCATTGTTGAGATAGGTAGCTCATTGCCGAAAGAGCTTTGCAATATTGACAAACATTTGTAATTTAGACACAGACTCAAAACATTCCTGTCCCCCAGCTGAACCAGCTCTCAACAAATCCTTTTCAGCTCAGTGCTTGGATATATTTTGGGGTGTAAGGTACAAATGTCCAAGATAAAATAAGAAGTATAATATATCACGAGCTACATTTTTCTTTTCTTTGTCCACCCTTTGCCCACTTTAAATTATTCCATGGCCCACAAAATTAGAAAATGCACCTTTCAAATCTTTCACCTTTAGCTTGGCAGCCATTTTGCTGCTAAGGTGGAGTGTTGGGAATGAAGAGGCACCAGTATCAAAACAAAGAAACCAGCCTCTTCTCTCTTATTCCAAAAGTAATTTGAGGTTGGGGGCAGACTCCAGTAACTTCAATTCGCTATACTGGATGTGCCATTAAAAACATCAAACCTTGCCCCATTGTGAGAAAAGGGGTGTCAAAATTACACATCACCTGAGACAGCACCGGCCCTTTTGTTAAAACATGGTATTCTATATGATTGAGCATAAAGGGTTTGGAAAGGCTTTTGTGAATCACAAGTCTCATACTTACACACTGAAAATGCCCCCCAAAAGTGAGGATCCATGTATCTCTTTGAAAGGAAATTCCAGCGCACACTTTAAAGGCCGTATAGGCTAGTGTGCCCATTCTACAAAGGTGAGCGCTGGGGGTTCCCTTAATGGAAATAAGTGCACCTGTGTGGAGGGTACTGGAATTTTCATGAACTCCTCTGTAGTAGTTAGTCGTTTAAGGCTTCAAGGACTACACAACTCACCTGGACTACTTTTCAAAACGTTTAAAGACAATGCTCCCCTAATGACAGACACCTTGTGGACTTCATAAGGAACTGTGGAAGTTTGGATACATAAAGGAATGCCATACAATTAAGTGACCTCTGTGCTCTTTATTTAAGTGTTAATGCCAGTGAGTGTGCAGCACTATTATTTAATCGAATAGTCAACCTGGGAGTTTTCTCTGGGTCTCTCCCAGCTCATTCCTCATTCTTGCTCCCTCTGCTGCTCTTTCACGCGCGCCCTGCACACAGATTCATTCCCTCGTGATATTATTAAATGCTGTAATTACTTTATTTGAAAATATGTTATGCCCGGTGGGATCCTAAAGACTCCGAAATGAGGAATAATTGAAGAATCTACATGACTGAATCAGGCATACACTTCCTGTTACCACACACTTGTGCATGTGTAACAGTAAAAGAGTTAGCTAGCTATTATCAAGGGTTATAAAGACAAACTTCTTATGAGGCTCTAAATGTTCAAGAGGAGGAGGCAATATCAGGGGAAGAGAGGAGTGGTCAGGAGGACATGGTAAGAGCAAGGTTGCAAGATGAGTGGGTAAGAACAATGTTGCCTGTGGAGTTAGTGAAATCTGATGGAGGAGGTGATCGCATCAGAGATTGGAAGTGACACAGATGAGGTAATGACATCGGGTGTCAAGCGTGATACAGAGCTGGTTGACGTGATGAAGGTGGTAGAGAGGCGGTAGAAGTTGTAACATTGAAGGGAAGAGGTGGTAGCCTGGTGGAGTGAGTGCCAAGAGCCAAAGGTTTTGGAGTTGGTAACACCAGATGCGTATGGTGGTGTAGACCAGATGATGCTAGGGAAAGGGAAGAAGGCTGGAGTAAGACAGGAGAGGAAGGTTGTGTAGAAAAGGAGGCGGTGGCAATGCAAGGCAGTGAAAGTGGGAATAAGGAGACGCCAAAAATGAGTCAGTTAAGCAGACAGGACAGGAACATTCAGCTGACCTCTTTGACCCTTGGCAGGATCATATGGTGGGAGGAGGAGTGACAGTGGGTCAGGGAGCTAACAGCGAGATCAAAGAGAAGAGGGGAGAAGGAACAGGAGCAACCCCGTGTAAGACTGACCCTAAGCAAAAACTCTTCAGCGCTCTCTGTTGTCTACTTCCGCAGACCCGTCTGCTAACAAGGCTACTCAGCCAAGTGCATCTTGGGATATGGGACCCTGGAAAGGTTGCTACTAGTCCTAAAGCCCCCATCTCCCAGTTCAAGGGGTGGCAAAACCCCTTTTGGAACTGTGAGGACTGGAATGGAAATTCAAAGCGCCTGGATTACTTGAGGGATCAGGAATGATATTTGCACTGGTCTCCCAGGCCTCAGAGACCCGGACAACCAAAGGAAAAGACCCATCCTTGCCATTTTGTTTCTGTTTGAAGTAAATGATTTATACTTCAAGATGGCCCCTTCTTGTAACTAAAGCCCAAATAAAAATGTTGGTCTCATATAAATGGTCTTGGCATACTTCTTGGTCAAAGGGAGCCCCGTGACAATGCTAATATGCCTTATACATTCTTGGTCATGTAGTCATGTAGTCAAGTAGTGGTAAAAAAAGAAATGCAGCGATGCAAGTGTGTATCTCTAAAAAGCAAGAAATGTTAAATTAATTTAAAGGATGTCTATGTGAAATGCCTAAAGAACTCACTAGTTGGATGTACAATTAAATCTAGGTAAGCAGCAATAAATACTCAACACATTTGCCCCTTTATTGACATCCCACGCATACTTCCTGCATCCAGGGATGGCATTGCCATGCCACATTGTCAAGTATCTGGATGTGCCCAAACCTGTAGGCTGCGACACTCTGCACTCGGTCAGGTGTGAACTGGTGGGGGTAGGGAGGGCAGCGAGGGGTGAACAGCGTCAGCTAAATACACATCGCTTTTGAAGAAGCTGGTGTTGCAGGGGAGAGGGATTCATCAAGAAGTGGAGCGTTTTAGTGCGTACAGAATGGGAGGCCTCCTTAAAGGGCTTTACAAGCTCAGACTGTATGTGCTCCATATCAATATGCCCATGCATTCTGGGACATGTAGTCCTCTAATGCTAAAATAAATGCAATTGTGAGAGTCTGTATCTCATAAAAACAAGAAATAATAAATACTTTAATTACAATATGCACTGTAAAAACATGAAATAAATAAAAGCAATATATCATAAATAACGATTAGAACTAAATGCATTCACCACTTATTTACCACATCCAAGAAAAAGAAGACTATAATAGATCATTATAAATGCAACCAAATACATCTTAAAGGTGTTCCCTGTACAGGTTATTGAATGCCTACACAAATTGCTGCGTCAAATTGAAACCTTGGACCCAATTGATTTAGCATCACCCAGTTGAGTGGGTGTTTTCCCATTGGATGAGGTGCACAGCAGCTGTGTACCCTGGTGCCTAATGGGTGCACCGGGCAGGTGCTTAAGGACACAGCCAGCAATGCTGCTTAGAAGAACCAGGACCTGAATTCCTATGTGATTGAAAATGTGCCATCACACTACTGTATGCCTGTGGCCAGGGCATGATGGTGTGAGTGGTTTGACCCCTATTGAATGACAAGCAGCCGCCTAGTGGTGAAATGATGAACAGTGTCTCGGAAAGCTATGCCTGGCACGCATCCGAGATACATTGGTTTCTACTAGATCCAGCTGCTGACATATGTGTGATTTACACATCTCCTGAACGCCATGAAGACAGAGTCAGTCGTTTCCTGTCCTCCTGCCTGTACACGCCACCTCGTCCATACTGTCTGCAGGCTATGCCAAGCGTGCCCATCCCTCCTTGCCCTTCTTTTACCCACTTTTCACCCCTTACTCTGCTGCGTCAACGCCCCTCTCTTCTTCACTTCCCGAATTCCCTTGCTCCTTCTTTCCCGCAGTCCTCACTGCTCCTCTTCCTCCCTGCGCCCCCTTGCCCTTACTTCCCGCAGACCGGAAGCCCACCACCTCTACCAACGCCAAAACAATTGGCTTTGACAAGGTTTCTTTTTTTTAATGCAGCTGTATTAATGGTTGTGCGGACTTTCTAGAATGTATATGATCTCAATACTTTTAAAATGCGTTTCACATATTTAATCGGCCTCGTGATATGCTAGCCACATTGAGCGTCTGGAACATTCTAATCTCGAATTTGTAGTTCAACATGCGCCTGGGGTTTGTATCATAATAGGATTACATTGCTTTGCAATCCTCTTAAATTGTTCGGTTTTTGACTGTCTGTAAGGGTTTCGGGTGCTCTGAAATCAGAATTACGCTGTTCCAACCGTGTCCTAAAGCCCTTCAGATAAGCTTCTATAATGGAATTCGTTATGGCAATAAGATTAAAGCAAAATATGATTTGCAAGCGTTGCCTGAGAGGCAACAGCAATAGTGAGTTTTGTGGGTATTCCGGCCCTTGTGAAGTATAGGAAAGGGCCAAGTCTACCAATTTCACAGTCCTTCCTGGTCTCCCTGTGCAGGCAGGACAACTCCCAGCAACAGCATCCACATACATTGGAATCAGCGCTGCTGATTGGGTGACGCATTCAGTTAACCCTGGCCTTTTGCCTCTGCATCCTGGGATTTGTAGTTTCCAATTTCCATGCTATGCTTATGTCCTCCAAGGTCCAGTCTTCAAAGTGTTGCCATTGCTGCCAAAAGGCATCCCCATGTTACTCTTGAAACCTTTAAGCCAGTCCTAACTTTGCACACAGGATGCTGAGATTCAAAGGCCCATATTTTACATGAGAAAATTGAAATTCGACGCCTGGGCTAGCAAATCGCATACGCAGGACTGGCAGGAGGCATTATGCATGAAACGGGACCATTTGTAAGCAATCTGATGTTTCTTAAAAACAGGACAGTTTGACAAATGTGCATATGTGTACACTTGGCATCTCTGGCTGTTATCCATTGCCCGAAGAACAAAGATAAGCAGGCACCATCGGGACATCTTCTAGTTAATCCAAATGTTGTCATTGTAGAGGAGGAGCCAAATGCCTCCACCAGAAGTCCCGCTCCTATTCTGGCCATTTGTTGGAAGCCGGAAATTGCGACATGCCCAATGCCGATAATGATACCTTTACCGCGAAAAGATCTTCGAAACAAGGAATCCACAGAGAAAGCCCTATAAAATGTACCCGCAGAGATATGACGGTCTCCTGAGAGAAAGTGCTGAAGAAGTGAACAAAAGAGGCTGGTGACGTCACAAGAGATGAGAGTGACGCACTGAGAAGGATGATCGGAGAAAAGAATGCATAGACCTTATGGAATCTGATGACAGAATAAGGAATGGCGTAACCTTTCATGTGCGATTTAAAGATTGCATGTGCGAATAACACTGAAGAAAATATAAGTTGCTTTATAACTGTACAGATGCTGCAATGCAAGTAGACTAAGTAATCATGAAGGCTGGCTATATGTAGCGAACAGACTGCAGGCAGTGCCGCCAATATACATATATACATGTGTAGAATCTGGATATTCAATGTCGCAACTTTAGTAAGCCAGGACCCGTGAAAGAGAAGGGCAGAAATTATGGCGCAACAGAGAAACACAGCTGAAAATCAAGGAAGGATCGAGAAGGCTGCCTGGCCCAGTGTCAAGGGTTGGGGCAGCCGAGAACTGGTTATCTATTCAAGGAGATACAAAGAACACGAGAATGGAGGCAAGCTCCTGTTAAGGTACAGCGGAAACATTATGAGTGCCACTTTTTATTAATTTAATATCATTAAATGCGAAGAAAGGAGCTCAAACACAGTCTCCTGTACACATGGGGTAGATGAAAATAGAACATGGGCAAGCAGCACCGAGACTTAAAGACAAGGATGTACTTGCACTCCCTTCTATTCTCAGGAGCAGTGATACTTTGCAAGGCCAATTTCAAAGACAATTCAAATGGCAGGCGGCATGAGTGATGATGGATGATGGGCTAATTGTGTGGGGAGGCAAGATCAAGTCCACCCACAAGCACCTGGGGTACCAGCTTATGTGCTGCTAGCGAAGTCAAATGTTCCAGAAGGGTACAAGAGTGCCATGTATTGAAGAGCCCTATAGTTTGAGAGCCAATGGTGTGTCTGTTGAGGATGACTTGCAGAAGGGTGGGCATAAATTGACCACCTGACTATAGAGATCCAATCACAATCCAATCCCCTACAGAGTTTGCCACCCAGTATGACATCATGTATGACACATTCTTACTATAAAAGTGTTAATATTTATGTGATGCATTGAGATTATGCTGTGAGACGTCTGTTGATGTCCGTTGTAATCCCTGTTTTAGATCATTGAGATTAAAACAGATTATGTTTGCCAATTTCCTGAATCAGTCATGTTACTGGTGTAAGAGTTATTCTGCATACCCATCCATGTAATGACGCGCTTCCTCATTTAAAAGGGCCTAGCGGTTCACGTGGTAGCATGTCGGATGATTCCAGACCCATCAATTAAGTAGAACTCCAGAGTTTTGGACGATCGAGCACCCCTCGATATCTAGCCAGAAGATTGCATGGTTCCCTGTGGAGAGCAAAAATCGATACCGGTGGGACGGGTCCCTCTTTGACAAAATCCCTCCTGGTTTCCACAGGCGTTTCGCAGATGGAAGGCGGAAGTGGTCGATTGGAGAGGGGAGCCGATACCGAAGGCCCGAGTTGAACGAGCGAATGGTGAGTAGACTGAGGGGAGTGGCAGACTTTGGGGATGGGATTGTGGTAATTTAGAAAAGTAACAGGGCTGATTATAAAAATGTCAACGAAGAGCGTTTTAAAGTGTAAACTAAGAGCGTTTTAAGAGATAAGGCCCGGGATTCATAACCCAAGGAGTTTTAGAAGAACTCGTCTCACACCCCAATCAGGGTAAACTAGGCGGCACTTAAACAGGTTTATGTTAGGAGATGGGTTAAACTCTAGTCAGAGTATTTTGATGAAGAAGAGTACCATGGTTTAAATGTAAAAGAGTCGACTAGTCTGTCTGTCTATTTGTCGGTGCCAAAGAGAGATAAGAATAAGTTGTTTAAAGCTGAAGTAAAGATAAAAAGTTATTGCCGACCAAAAAGTAGGGTGAGGTCATTGAGAAAAAGAGGTTTTGAGCGGCGAGTGTTGAAGCACGCTCATATTTGTTGTTTTTATAAAGGTATCTGTGTAAACACTGGTAAGCATTGACAGTCAATTGAGACTTGTCACAATGGGAGATATTACTCCTCTCATGGACCTATGCAAGACACTGCCAAAGCACATGCCCAGGCTCAAACAGTATAGTGCGAAGTGGGTAAAGGGCACAGCAGATAAAATGTTTATGCCATGGTTGCAAGGGGGATCGCTGTCAAAAGCGGTATTACAGCACATTGTAGAGGAGAGTGTAGAGGAGGTCCCAGGCATGGCCTGCACCCCTACCCCTCAGTTCGAGGTACCAAGAGCGTACATGCCAAGGTATGTGACGTATGAGGAACAGATGAACCAACAAAGAGCTGCACTGGGACTCTGCACAGTGTACATCAGAAAATCCATACCTGTTGAAGTGCCCATAACCAGACAACCCTGGGCAGCACGGTACCCTATCAGACAGCCGTACTAGCCGCTGAGACGAAATGAAGAGTACCTACAGACGGTCCATGAAGAGACCCAAAGAGCCTTAATGGAAGGCCAGTGAAAATGACATAAGAGCCTGGACAGACTTGCAAATGAACAAAACCGGCTATCGAAGATAACACTCCAGTGGAAGCAGTTATGAAAATAGATGTAATGGACGCAGGAAAGAGACGATGTTAAAACGTAAGGAAACATGCTACAAAACAAGATGGAAGTAACCAATCAGTTAACACGTGTAAATAGGCTTGGAACGCAAGAAGCTAAGGAAACAATACTGCTTGCTATGCTTAGTAGAATAATAGAAGCGGCATGCACTAACTATATATCTAGCTCAAGAAGCACATTATATAAGTGCGACTCCATTTTTGTGGTGCAGAAGTATGCCCAGGCGGCCAGAGGCCTACTAGGCCAGGTTTCATATTCCTGCCAGAATGGAGGGAAGAGCGGAATCGAAACTCAACAAAGAGCGGCTCATGCCTGGGAAATCGAGGTCATCTCCAGGAAGGGAGGAGAGCGGCAACTCTGAAGAGTCGAAACCTCAGAGCATACCAGCCTGCCAGTGAAGGTCAGGTTAAAGAGGCCCCAGGCAGGTGGCGAGGCTGTAGAAGAATCAAATACACGAATAAGAGGGAAACTGAAGCAGATTCATGGTGAACAGACACATGACCAGCCAGGCGCGAAGAGGTAATACCGCCTGATGTCATCCAGAACTCGAGGATGCCATAACTTTTCCTGATAAGAGGCTACAGCTCCGAGGCCATACCCAGCCAGCTAATTGACACATAGCCCTAAGATACTGATTGATGGAAGGGAGGCAGGGTGAAACTTGGGACACCTGGCACCTGGGTGTCCATTCTGCATGCTGCTAATTAAAATGGGGATTTATGTCTAGGGGTGTAACCTGCCCAATCACAATGGACCAAGTTATCTGGAGTCCTATAGATAGTAGAACCAATAGGACGTCATACAGGTAGTGACGTCTATCACGTGTGATGTAGAGGGAGGGGCGTAGATGCCCACCCGATAAGAGTTATCCAATCCGCATGCTCTATTATCATATACAGATATAGCACCTACACTTAAATTACCTTTCCTAACCAATTGTAGTGCATGACAAGTTTTGTAGAGTTAGACGTCAATGATGACGAGTTTTAGGCATAAAAGTTGATGTTCAACTGAAGTTCGTGGAAGTTGGAGCGAGACAGGCGATCGCAACGATGTTGATTTCCATTTGTTTCCGCTATCTGTTCGAAAGCTGCATTTCGTTTTGGGGGAAGTGCATCCAATCCAGCACTGTGTGTTTGCCGCTCCTCCCAACGCATCAGCGTGCTTCCTGGAGGAGGCGGGGTAGGAGCAACACGTGACTGGATCACGTGATCGCGGCCGCCTACAAAGGACTAAGGCAACCACCCTTGTGGCGTTAAGCCCGGCTGGAGTAAAGCCCAGTGACTGTTGTGCGGCTGTTGGAGTAAAGCCCAGTGACTGTTGTGCGGCTGTTGGAGTAAAGCCCAGTGACTGTTGTGCGGCTGTTGGAGTAAAGCCCAGTGACTGTTGTACGGCTGTTTGGCGCAGTTGGCGCAAAAATCTACATGTGACTTGCAGGAGAACCAACAGCAGCCAATAACAGCTGAGGTGAACTCGAGGTAAGGTCTACATCGTTTACAATACTTGTTCATACAACGTGAGACTGCGGGAAATTATATCCTTTGATCACGCTGTTTTGTCTAATTACGACTCGATAAAAGACCTTTTTCCTCGGGTCTGATATAACTAAAGTGACTACTTAGCACTACATCTTCACCCTTGGTAGTGAGCACTTCTGACGTAAAGTGACTAACTACCCCAGACTTATTTAAAGTGTAGACACATCGCTTACCACTTTCTACCAACAAACGGTGTATACATCACAGATTGTTGATTAAACTAAAACTTGATGAAACTTCGTAGCACCAAAGACATGGAAGGGGCAGGGAATGGATCGTATTTAAATCAAAGCTGTGAAGTGATCATACCAACTGCTCAACTCGCTCAGGAGAATGCTAATCTGATGAATGGACAAGAAATCCAAGTTCTGGTACATGCTGATGAAAAACATAGTACTCCTACAAAAAGTCAGATAGAGAAAAATCCAAATATCGCTATAATGAATAATTGGAAAAAAGGGTTGGAATACACTATCTCAACAAGAAAAATACAAAGCAAAATAGAAAATCATTTCGGGAATAAACGACATAAAAGCCACAGTGACATCGAAGGCGAATCCCTCATTCTTTGGGAAGAACCAAGACACTCTCAAACCCCGACTTCTAGTACAGAAATACACATTGTTGCAGCACACCTGGAAAAAGAAACCTGTACCTCATCTGAGGAAGACAACGCATTCACCCCAACTCCACAAAACCTACAATCTTCATCAACTGTTGTACAGCTAATGCTGGAACAAAGGGACTTAGAAAGAAAAGACGATGAAGAAATAACAACACATCCAAATACAGACACATTGAAAGCACTGAACTTTGTTCTTAGCTCATTGGTTTCAGTCTTTGAGATGCTAAAAGGAGAAGTCCAATCGCAAAATGGGACATTGCTAGAAATGACTAAAGAAATTTCTCTTTGTGACTCTACTTTAGTGGGCCTGGCAAATGCCATCAATACAAAACTGAGCACCCCAATTCAGGCACTGAATATTGAGATTGTAAAACAAGGACTCGACATCTCCTCTATCCAGCAATCACTGAAAGAAAAAAATCAAATTGAAAACCAAAACAACACACTTTTGAAAGAGATTTTGTCAGCCTTGAAGGGACAACTGCCCCCAGTTCAAATAGAAGAAACCCCAGAAAAAATTCAGGAATACTCATTGGAGGACACCCCACTTTCAGATTCAATAATGGAAGAATTCTTAAGACTAGCTACAGTACTAGAGGAAGAGGCAGATATTGGAAAAAAACACAAAAGAAACTAAATCTGATAACCAAAAAGCCAATCAGGTAGGAAAACCTCAGGAATGGCAAGAACAAGGGGAACAAACATCAAGAGGCAGAAGAAAAAGGAGAAATCACTTGGCAAAGAGAAAGAGCTCTAAATCTTCACAGTCTAAAAACAAAAGTAAACATAACAAAGGGCTGAAGCAAAATAAAATTGGAAAAGAAAAGGGTAAGATCCAGGGAAAAATACAATCCGTTGGGATTAGTGAGGAGCAGGACACCATTGTGGGCGACTCTAAAACCCCTCATATCGGCACAAAAAAAAAATAAACTCAAAATAGGAAAAGGAAACCAGAAGGCCAAAATTGACATCTGTACAAAGATCAATTTAACTAAAGACAAACAATTGGACGATATAGTTCCAATAACGAAAGCAAGCATTGGCTTACAAACAGAGGAGCTGACAGGACAAAAAAACAATCTAAAAAAGAAAAACATAGAGATTGGAAAGGATCTGGAAAAACAGATAAATCTAGAGGAAACAACAAGAAAAAAAAACCTAGTCGCTCAACCTCAAAAAGAGAACATAGCCAAAGCAGTCAAATGGGCCCCAATTTTCACACAAAAAAGAAGGCAGTCTGTAGTAAAAAGAACTTGTGGGAATGTCACTGCCACAAATCAACAGGAAAACAGGAAAATTGCCCCCATCTTTCTAACAAAGAAGCCGTTGGCTTTCAAGGACCCAAGCACAACCCTTCCAGGTGTAACTGTTCCAGCAAACATGCTGGGGAAAAACACACCTGAAATAAATGACAACCAAATAAAAAACGGAGAAGGGAAATTCGTCAAACTTGATACCCAGATGCATCGTGAGGAGAATGCTGCAGGTATCCACTCACTCTCCGAAATATGCGATAAACCAACTGAAAACACATCAGTGGGAAATGCCAATGAAAGGATTTGGTTGAGATTGCGCTCAAACCGCGGCCACTATAAATCTTTAAACCGGGGAGTGATTCTGAACATAATACAAAAAATAGGAGACCTCCACTCTTTAAAATCCAACGACATTGAAAGCGTGAAATTCCCGTCGTCAAGTGATCCATTCCTGGTTGAACTCATTATGACTTCAGCGAACGCAAGAAATGATATCTTGCGAAACTCAGTTGAGTTGGAATCCTATGGACTGGAAGTTTCATGCAATGATAAGAAAAACAACATTATGGCCAAACACTGCATTCTCCCATGCCCAAACAAAGAAACAATATATCAAAATGAGGCAATCCTCACAAAGCAAGGTAGTTTAGAAAAAGATCTCAAAACAAAAGAAAACACCCTTATGCTCCTACCAGACATACTGTCAGAAGTTCTGAAGAAGTTGGGCTTGGGCACACAACGACTTTAGAAAGAACCATGTTAACATCTTTAGTTGGAACACAAGAGGCTCTAGTGTCATCAGAGGCAAAGAAACAAGGTCATACTTATTCAATCAGGGGGATGCGATTCTTTTACAAGAAACCTGGTTGGTTAATCCGCTAAACATCGAAGGGTATATGGTTCATTGTTTGTCAGCCGTACAAAAAACATTGGGCCGGCCCTCAGGAGGCTTACTAATAGCACTAAAAAACCAAGTCTTTAAAAATGCAAAGGAAATATGGAATAATCCCCAAGGCATTCAGGCATGCAGAGCTGAAGTATCTATACAAGAAACCACCACAACTTGGGTCTTTGTAAACATTTACTGGAACCCTGCAACATCGAAACTAGACTGTTTTCTAGAGAACTTAGCATCTCTATTCGAACTACTAAAAACAACTCTAGTTTCTAGTAAGATCGTGGTAGCTGGAGACTTCAACACGAATTGCATATATCCCCTAAAAGGAGACCGAGATCGAGTAACACATAGGAAAATTACTCTGGGAAAACAATGGCAGGATTTTATGGAACAATGGGACCTCCATATGGTAGTGCGCTCACAGGAGGGTGTAAAAGAACCATATATAACCTGGAGAAGAGGGAACTCATCCTCAGCCTTAGACTATATCTTTGTTTCAAAAACTCTGCATGCTTCGCCCTATACACTAAAAATAAAACAGGAGTCTGGCAGTGACCACAGTAGACTGGAGTTGTCACTCGAAAATATTCTAACAACAGAAGCTGAACGAGAACTACAGTTGCTTGAGGGGAAGAAAGGAAAACTTAGAGTCGTAAAATATAAAGATGGGGGAACTAATTTAAATGGAAAACTCAAAATGATTCCTGAACACATATGGAAATCACAATGCGATCCACACCGATTTACCAACTTTCTATGGGCAACTCTAGCACCCAAATACTTAGCGGGAGAAGTCAAACAGAAACACCTGCACGCCTTCGACGAATCCACACAAAGAAGAAAAAGAGAGCATAGGAAAATGTTAAGAGACATCAAAAAGGCAGGACTTTCAGTGGAGGATATGAAAACTGAAATAAGAACCCAAAAAGCCAATTACAAATCATGGTCGATCTCACATAATGCTCTTCGGATACAAACAGATGGCGAGCACATACTTAAAACACTCAGAGAAAAAAACAGCAAGAACTTCTGGGAAGTAATGAACCAGTTCGAAGGGGCGCACGCACAATCATTATGTAACCTAGTTTCAGAAGATGGCTGGATGAGCTACCTGACAGAGACATATAAGAGCGACGACACCCGCGAATTTAGACCCAAACCAGATATCCATTGGCAACTTAATTTCTGTGAAGAAGACATACGGGAAATTATAGCCAGTTCCTCATTATCTAAAGCATCGGGTCTAAACGGCTTGACCTATCAGGCACTGAAAAGCGAACCATTATTGTGGTCAAAGTTATTATCCGCTCTCTTTAAAGAAATACTAAAGCAACAAACCTTTCCAGCATCTTGGAAAACGGCCCTTATAGTACCTTTCTTTAAATCCGGGGATCGTCGTATACCAATGAACTATAGACCGATAGCATTGCTGGACATTGAAAGCAAAGTCTTCATGAGACTATTACTGTCTCATGTCTCGAAATGGGTCGAAGATTTTAATATTCTATCACGCTTTCAAACAGGATTCCGCAAAGGCCACTCAACATCTATTAATGGCCTGATTCTAAACATCTTGAATGAGCAAAAGAGAGGGGGGAAAAAACAAATGCTGTACGGAGCCTGGATAGATCTGTCTAAAGCTTTCGATCAGGTTGAACAAGTCCTATTGTGGGACAAACTCCGGAACTGGGGAATGCCAGAATCTCTTCTATCAATTTTAGTGGAACTTCATAAAAACACCAACCTAAGAATACGGCTCGACGCAATGGGTCATCTGTCTAGACTAGTTGAAGCTAATAGAGGTGTAAGACAAGGGTGTTTGGGGGCGCCTCTGTTCTTCAACTTGTTCCTGGCAGATATGGGCCATTTTCTAGAAACGTCTGCCTTGATAAGCCCAACACTAAATGGGAGGAAAATCTGCTGGTTGGCGTATGCGGATGACATAGTTCTCCTCGACAGAACACCAATTGGGCTACAACACCTACTTGACAAACTGAACGAATATGTAGGACTAAACAAATTGACAGTTAATCCATCTAAATCAAACATTTTGATTTTAAAACACTCATTGTCAAAAGTAAAATACATAAACTGGAACATGGGAGGAGAACAGATTAAAACAGTAGAAACCATAAAATATCTGGGATATAACATCTATGCCCATCCAGCAACATACAAAGTAGAAAATGAAGTGTTAGCTAAAATAACACAATTCACATCACAGATGATTAAGTTAAATTACAAATTTTGTAAGTTCTCCATTTTGCCTCTGGTAAAGTTCTATCTCGCCAAAGTGGTTCCAGTTGTTCTATACGGACTAGAAGCAAAACCGGATCTTTGGTTCATAAACTGGGACAACTACGAGGGTCGCCTCTGGAAAAGAGTTTTGGGTCTCCCAAATTGTGCATCCTTAAAAAGCCTAAGATTTGAACTAGGCCTAAAATCTCTAAACTGTATGGCCGACTGGAAGCTCATTTCACTGTTCAGGGAAATAACACTAAGCAAGGACTCGACGTTGTATGGAGACCTCAAACACGAAGCACTATTGAAAAAATCCACTATTCTCATTTCGCTGGAAAGGAAAACGTTGGAAATGCTAAAGAAACTGGATCTAAATGAAGAGACTCTGGCTCTAAATCCACTTAAAGTAAAATGCAGACTAGAAGAACGGGACTGGATTGAAACAGTGGAGAAAGTAAGAGAGGACCCAACTCAAAACATATTTTTGAAGGGAGAAAAGAAACTTGGATCTCTCTCATGTTATCTACTGAAATCTCCAAATAGACTTCCTCAGAATGAGACTGAACCTCGTCCACTGTGGGGCTGTTCTGGTAAAACGTAATCAAGGGCAGATGGCAATAAAATTATGCTCAATCTGCTCAAACCCTGCCAAACAAACGTTAAAGCATATCCTAATGGATTGTGAAGGCACCTGGCCTCAGCGACTAAGATTCTTTAGAGATCTGGTACGGAGGGAGGAAGACATACTCACAGACTTCCTCTGGGACAGAATTATCTCAGGGAAAAATGCTGCACTTACGTTTGCAGCAACCCAGGTGCTAATAGAAAGTGGTCTGACAATCTAACACAACGATCCAAAGGATAAATGTACCTAAGCATGGAATTTACAGGACTAGAAAAATTTGGCAGGGTTGGTGGACAGTAAGAAATTTTAACACAAGTTTTGTCTTTTTTTGTACTTAATGCAAATTGTTTTGTATTGTTTTCCCTTTTGTAAAGGCTTAAGCCAAAACAAATTAAAAAAAAAAAAAAATGTGTTTCCCTGTTTGATGTACTTGTCATTAAGCAGACTTCCCTTTGCCAAAATACTGTGTCCTCCTTATTGAGTCGTGTTGGAGTAAGTGAATCCTGCACCCCCATTCCTCACATGGTGCAGCTATCTTGTTTTACAGGTACTAGAGGGTGAGCACTGACCTATGGGCCTGTCAGTCAATATCCCGCCCTCCTGTACAATATGACCGCATATTTGCACGCTGCGTACACAGGGAAGAAACTGGGAAAGAGGTTAGCTATTTTAGAGCTTTGGAAGATGTACCAAGAGGAGAGAGAGGATCCACCGCCTGCGCAAGGGATGCTTACTCAGTGTAGGGAAGAAGATGTTGAGCCTTCTGCTTCCCTTACCTCACCAGAAGTGAATGGCGAAAGTACAGAAGACTTAGGATTGTATCCGTTAAAGGAACTGAAAGCGGCGACAGGGTATAGTAACCCGATATATGAACCGCCTGCCTATAGCAGTGACAATAGTCCAGAAGAGACCAAAAGAAAGGAGGAGATCTTTAAGATCATGCAGAACAAGGAGAAGAAAAGTGAGTGATCGAATATGAAAACAAACATAGAACAAGAGCTTAAGAGATGAAAGGAGAGAAGGATAAAGCTGATGAGGTAACACTCGTTCAGAACAAATGGATGGGGGGATACATATTACTCAAGCTCAATGGGAAAAGTATTGAGGAAGTCAGGCAATAGGAAGATCAAGACAAACAGCACAGGAAAGACAGAGAACGAGAAAAGAGATTGAAAGAGGATGAACACAAGAGAAAGAACAGGCAGAGGCGAGAATAAATGTATCAGGAAGAGCAGCAAAAGAATAAAGAAAGGGCAGAGGTGCAAAGAATGTATGATAACAGGCAGAGAGCAATCAAAGAAAGAGATAGGCACGAAAGGAAAAGAGAAGAGGAGGAAGTGCAGAAATTAAGGGATAAAAGGATACAGAGACAAAGGGAAGAGGAAGAGCGTAGAGTGAATGAAAGAAGAGAGGAGAAAAGATAAGAAGGGAAGAGTTAGATGGAAAGTGAGAAAGCAAAGAGAATTAGATGAAGAAGTGGAACGAAAAAGGAGACAGTGGGTACGCGATATTGATCGCATTCACAAGGAGTTAATGGAACCGAGTCCAGTAATACTTTAAGATGAAGTAACAATAGATGGGGATGCAGAATGTACTCAAACATCAATAATCAAACTGACTCAGGAAGTTGGCAAAATGCATCTGTTTTAATATCAATTATCTAAAACAGGGAGTATAACGAACATCAACTAACACGCTCGATCTTCTCACTCAATTCATTTAATAAAAACACAACATTTATAGTAAAACTAATAGCTTCCCACCAATTAGCCTGTCATCTATCATCACTCTTGGCTTCTCCCAGTCAATTAAGGCTTTGAACTTGGCCTCGAAAATGTTCTCTGCGCTTGAGAATAAGAGGGAGTATTGGCATACTGTGGCTTTTTGTTTCGATACAGCTTGTGTCAGTATATATTTTCCTCCATCCACGTGACTGCAGACCATGTTTGAGAGTCTTTCTGCATTTAAAACACCATTAAATGATGAACCTCTGACGTCTTCGATGTTCTCACTCCTCATCTCAAACAGGAGTTTGTTCTTTTCACACGTTCTGTAACTACTGCATGAACATTCAGATTTACGGTGGCCTTGACTTCCTGGTGCTGGGCCAACCAAGTCTTTCTTCAATTCACCTGTGAATGTCGATTGCTTTTCCATCTGTGACACACTGAAAGCCTTTCTTTTCACTGGATCTAGCTCTGCTAAAATGCGTTGTGGAATCATCCATAGTCCATACATTCCTATGCATATATGTTGACGCATCACTGCAATCTATTCACTACATAGCTAGCCTTTAAGAATACTTCGTCTTCTTGCGTTACTGCATGTGTACACTTGTAAAATTACTTGATATTTTCTCCATTATTTCTGTAGAATGAGCTTCTTCATCCTGAGACCAAAATGTTGCTCATCATTAACACCTCCTCATTTGTTTCTATGGAATGTCTATAATTTCAACCTCTTCTTCTGAGTACATCAGCTCTGCTTTTCATGACGTCACCAGGCTTCTTCCTTGCTTGTTTTTCCCACTTCCCCCGAGATTTCATTCAAATGGCCATCATATTGTCGTGAATACATGTATAGCTTCCTCAAAAACCTTACTTCCAAGATTCTTTTTCGGTATAGGTATTTTCACTGGCACTGCACGTGTCTCACACTCGGGTTCCCAACATATAGGTAACAATGGGGTGGAGGTTTGGGTGGGGGTACTTGGCTCCACGTCTCCAATATCATGCGGCAATATAGAGGAGTTTCTTCCATCAAAGGAGACAATGCCTGGGCCATCTAGAATAGCCCTAGAAGAGATTATTGATATAGGGAGCATTGGAGATAGGATCGATAAGGCCTAGCAAGACTTAAGAGAAGGTAGCAAATTGGAAATCTGAAGGAAGCGAGATTGATCCCTGGTTTTCCAATCACGAAGCGAAGAAAAAGAGCCATTCAGTCTCGAGCATAGAGCTTTGTCCTTAGACAGGCTGACTTTAGATGAGGGCGAAGGGGATGGGAGCCATACTAGCTGGGTGCTAGATATGTCAGCTGAAGAGAGAGAAACCTTCTGTGGGGAGGAGGGAGGAAGTGCAGGTGGCCTGAGGGATGTCTGCAGACAGACAAGGAAGTAAGATGGTCTGATTTAGAGAAACCTAAGGATAGGAGGCCAGATCCTGTAGCATATCCAGAGCACACTAGAGGATGATCCTATAGCGAAAAGGGAGAGTCACCACCATATGAAAGCAGGCTTATATCATTGCCAGGTAGAAGGCAATCAGGAACCATTGTCCCCACTATGCATAGGCAGACAATGTGAGCCGATTGTGGATTGGGATTCACACAGTTCCTTTTATTAGAGAAAGGAGGGGCCAGGCCGCAGTATATTCCATGGCCACAAATGGATAAGGATAATTTAAGATGCAAGCCTCCTAGTTTAACGGCAGGTACGGGAAAATGTATTTGTGAATTAGAGAAAATAACAGGGGAAATACTCTGGCCATAGGGGACATTAAGGGTCTCCTAGCAGCCATTCTTGGGGAAAGAGCTGATGACATTTGGACTAGAGTGGGCTATTCAAGTGCCATGGCACAGTACACAGAGCACGATGGAGCACCATTTAATAATTGTAGAGCAGATGTCTGGAGAGCTCTCAGGGTACAGTATCCTGATACATCAGACATGGGTGCAATTATGACATGTAAGATGAAAGAAGACGAGGATCCGCTTGCTTACATTCAGGACATTCAGGAGCGCTGGACTCTTGAAACTCGTGAGCCATGGTGAAAAACAGTGGCAGTATTTTACCACATTTTATGTCAGGGGTTGCCCGAAAAGATACAAAGGCAACTCAAGAAACTTGTGGGAATGGAAGCCTAGCCATGGGCAGAGATATAGTTGATTATAGTGCATCCATTTTGGCTGTTACAGGAGAAAAATAGGAAGAAGAAAGATGCTAGAAAACTTGAGGAAGCCAAGTTAGTTCAGAAACAATTGTCAAAATATGCCATAGAAGGGACAGTATTGACTAATGGAAAAGGACTAGGAATACAGCATACAGTAGGCACATCACAGGCGAGTAATCAGTGCCAGATGGGCCAAGGAGGGAATGGATTTGTCCCACAAGGCAGAGGAATGGGAAATAGAGGAAGAGGTGGTTTTCAGAACAATCAAAGTAGTTTTCAGAATATGCAGAATGATAACCAGAATGTACAAGGAGGATTTGACCAAGGGGGACTAGTCAGAAGGGATCCTCCTGTATGTTGGACATGTGGGATGACAGGGCATATTGCACGCGTATGCGGGAGCCAAGGGTATGTACAGAATGGGCAATTTTCAAGAGGGGGGACAGCTTCTCCTCAGACGGTAGGGATGGGTTTGCCCAAGACCCGACAGTATCAGGCAAAAGCGCTGTAAATGCAACAAGCATCACAGCCACAGCAAGCCCCATTGAATCCACTGCAAGGGCAGTCACAGCATGCACCCATGAAGATGCAGCAGTACGCATACAAAGGATAATTACTGACACCCAGAGTTGGGGTGTCACTGCGGTGGGAGGAAGTCCTTTTACAGGTACAGGGGTATGCATGTATCCAAAATAGGACAGCTCACAGGGCGACTTGATGTGTTCAGTACTATCAGTGACACCATACCCCCAAGAGGAACTGAGGGTTGATGTGACGAAAGGAGGCAAATCTTTTTCATTTTTAGTAGACACTGGTGCAACTCGCTCATGTATACGAGGAGGAAAATACCCAATGTCAGGAATCGCCATGAATGCTCAGGGATTCTCTGGAGCTACGAGTCAAGTTCCTTTTACTGACAAATTACCAGTCTCCATAGGAGAGTGTGACATGTCTGTTCCTTCGTTGTAATCAAGGCAGACACCAGTCAACATTCTAAGACGAGATTTAATGATGAAGTTAACATGACAATTTCTTTCACTGATGAAGGCATAGTGTGCTCTACTCCAGGGATACATCATATGAATGTGGGTGATTTATATTGCCATTTACAGGGCAAATGGCCCTGCGAGGAATGCCACTGGAACCAGAAGTTTTTCTTTATGGGGAAGGCATTCTGTTGACATGGCTGTTCGGCTTACTGGGAAAGATTATGAGAATACCTGTTCAGCCCACATATACCTATGGACAAGGAAGGGGACAGACTATTCCCCTAGAGTTAAATGCAGCTATAGTACGAGGGGAAATGGCAATGCTTGAAGGAACAGATGATGAGCGCAGGCCATGGAGAACACCAGTGATTGCCATTGGGGAAGGGTGTAGACTGACTGATGTCACTGACAATGACATGTTTAGAGATGATCCAACAGATGATGAAGTAATAATCGAGATGAGTATTACATATTGAATTAGGATAGAGAAAAGAGAGATCCCACAATGAATGGCAATAGTGCGTCAGAGTCCAGCATTTTTTGATGAAGACTTGGAAAAGTTGCCAAGTGCTTTATGGACTACAGGCCACTATGACGTAGGCCTATTAAAGGGGATAGGGGAGGTTAAGTTAAAGTTGAAGCCAGGAGCAATTTTACCTCGAGCAAGACAGTACCCCATGTCTCGAGAGGCAGATGAAGGGATTTTTTAGACTAATTCAGCACCGATGGAACAAGGTATTCTGGTACCGTCCGAATCATTGTGCAATACCGCAGTGTATCCGATAAAAACAATCAAAGGGGGGGTTGTGGAGATTCATACAATATATGAGACCGATTAACCAGATTTTAGAGGCAGAGTTTCCTTTAATCCAGTAACGATACTATGCAGTATCCCAGTAGAAGCGCAATATATTTAACAGTGATTGATTTGAAAAATGAGTTTTTCTCAATCCCGTTGCACAAGGACTCGTAAGACTTGACTCCCTTTTCATTCTCCAAAATCAGACTGAAACACACTCAGTTGCCACAAGGGTACTGTGAGTCCCCGTCGATCTTTAATAGGGTCCTTCAGATGGACCTAGGTAATATTGATTTGAAGAGTATTGTGATACAGTACGTAAATTGCATTCTGATTTGTAGCACTACAGAAGACGAGTGCAAGCAAGATTCGATCCAGTTAATGACTATCCTAGCAGACAAGGGATACAAGGTAGACAAGGAGAAGTTACAGTATTGTCAAGAAGAGGTGTTGTACATAGACATGATCACAGATATGGTTGGAGGTGTTTCAGCAAAAATTTGAGAATTATGTTGCACATTTATATCTTCTCATGATGACGAAAATGGTACCTCGACAGAGGCCATAGGGATGCTGACGAAGTTGCATGTCCAAATGGTGGACAAACTGGAGAACATTGCTGATGATAGCTAGTTTGGAGCGCTCTATTCTTGGGTTCCACAATGGATGGCTTATATGTTCAAGTTTCTTGGAGCCCTGATAGTAATGGTATTGCTTGGATTCTGTGTGATTAGGATAATAATATTACAATTCAAAAAGACTGCAAAGAAAGCCATAGGGATGAAGATCATGATTGATGTTGAGTCCAGATGGAAGACCAAAGAGCTAACAAATGAAGAAATCAGAGATTTTGTGAAAGCCAGCATCCATGCACCTGAGGGAACGAAATTCCTGTATCCAAAGAACCATAAGAAATATGTGGGAAGATGGATCTATTGCAATCCAAGTGGTCAGTGCATGCTCATGACGTGGAACAAGGATGAGCATGTGAAATCAGCTGGATGCCTTAAAGGAGTATTCAAGATATGGGTCCCAAAGAAGCATTTCTTCAGACAATGATGTCTAGATGTGAAGAATGATGCGAGATAAATCGCCCAGAGGGGGAAGTGTAGAGAAGGAGCCAAGTACCTCCACCTCAACCATCTCACCCATATTGCCTATATGTTGGGCACCAGAGTTTGAGACACGTGCAGTACCAGTGAAAATATTGATACCAAGGAGAATCTTGGAGGCAAGATTCCCATTGAGAAAGCCATACTTGCATATGAGACAGTATGATGGCCATTTGAATGAAATCCTAGAAGAAGCAGGACCAATAAATGAAAGAGCAGATTGCTGACATCACACACAGCCAGACTGATCTGCCTAGAAGAGATGCAGGGATGAGAGAATGAAGATATTCTATGAGGCATCAAGAAAGTAGCAAAGATAAGTGACATCTCGGGCTCCAGATGAAGAAACATATGCTACAGAAACGATGAAGATATTAAGTCATTTTATACGTGTACAAATGCAAAGAAATGCGAGTAGACTAAGTATTCGTGAGGCTAGCTATGTAGTGAACAGATCGCGGCATGCGCCAACATATACATATATAAGGGTAAGTAAAGAATGGATGTTTCCACAACGTGTTATAGCTTAGCTGGACCAGAGAAGGAGGCCTTTTCCGGTGTGTCACAGTTGAAAAACAATTGATTTACAAAAGTGAATCTCAGAAAGACGAGGTTCGATCAGCTCCAAGAAGCCATGGTTTTATCAGACTGGGATGAGCAGACATTAGTTACAATCGTGTGAAAGAATGAAACTCCTGTTCAGAAGGCATGGATGAAAACGAGGAAGATTTCAGAGTTTCATTAAATAGTAGTATTTTAAATGCACTGGAGTTAAAATGCGTGGTCTTCAGTCACGTGGAGGGATGAACTTGGACAAACATGATGAACCACACCTACGCAGAGAGGCAGAGCGTGCCTCTACTCCCCTGTATTCTCCAGAGCAAAGAACATTTCCAAGGCCAAGTTCAAAGGCTTAATTGACGTGCAGACAACTGAGGTGATGGTAGATGATATGCTAATTGGTGGGAAGCTATGGTTATGACCAAATCACCAGCAGCTGGAAGTCCAGCCCGCGTGCTGCTAACGTGGGTGGAAAAGTACTGACGAATGTAAGAGTGCCAACCAATTGTTGGGGTCCACATAATTAAGAGCTCTATAGTTTGTATAACTATTGGGACGTCGTGTATTCAGTGATGTTCATAGTGACTTGTTTGAAGGATGGACTTAGTAGTCCCACCTGATGTTAAGGAGCCTATCATTTTCTTAGACTAATATGGAACGTATACATAGATGTTCCCCTTAAGCCTATCACATTTGCCACTAGGTTTTTGTAGTCTGCCACGTATGATGACGGCAGCAAATACATAGGTTGACGTCCTCTATGATGGATTTTTACTATAAGTATGATGTTTTTTGTGAAATGCATTGAGAGACCATGCTATGAGACGTCCGTTGATGTCTGTTGGAATTTGTGTGATTTTTCCGTGGCTCAATTACCCGCGATGGAAATGTCTGCATGGGAAATGTATGCAAAACAAAAATTTTTGTACATTTCCCAAGCGTACATCCATTAAAAAAAAAAACACCAGATCCATTTAATCACACACCCCCAACACACCCCCACCATCAACACACCCCAACCCCCTACTTACCTTCATCCCGATGCACTGTGTCCCTGCAGTGCTGATTCCCTTTCACTTCCGTGATCGGGAAACGGCGCAGCAGGGTCTTTTTTAGTCAGGTCAGCTGCAGGGGTGTCCGCCGCAACCCCTGCTCACAACCCCCGCTCACTATACTGTACAGTATAGTGAGTGGGGTGTTGCGGCGGACACCCCCGCAGCCCCCAGCTTTTTTTTCTGATCAGTTGAGCTGCGGGGGTGTCCTGTATAGGATAGTGAGTGGGTATGGGTTACCCCCGCAGCCTTTTAAAAAAAAGGTTTTGACTGACCCCACCGAAAGACCTAAACACATACCCCAAAAAGTTCAAACTTTTTGTAGTTCGAACTTTTCGTGGTATGTGTTTTAGGTCTTTTGGTGGGGTTGGTAACTTATTTTCCGTAATTTCGGCCTATTCCTTCTGTTGTACTCCCTGTTTTAGATAATTGATATTAAAAGAGTCAATGTTGCCAACTTCCTGAGTCGTTTTGATTATTGATGTTTGAACAACTTCTGCATCCCCATTCATCTCAACGTATCGCTACCTCATCTTAAAGGGCTGGGTCAGCTGTCCCGGTTCACGCTCATGTAGGGAAATGTAATAGGGACAGGCTTTTTCCAATTCTGTATTTCTACAAGGGTAGCTCCACATTTCATCATCCACATTTTACTAAAGGTTTGAATTTTAACTAGGACCAAGGGCGTGAGACTCATGTGTGAGGCTCAAGCTGTGCCTAGCAGATGTCAGTATTATAATGCATAAAGCACATGCTAGCTAATTTGAATTTGACCCTGCACACAGGTTTTTATTATTCACACCACACCACACCACAGTTATGGACTAACTGCAATGAAAAATAAAATTAAATATTAATCCTAGTAACATCCCAGGACCCAATAACCTATTCCCTTACTAATATTCAATGCAATTTAGTCATTGCTTAGGAGTGCAAAACATTGGTGCATTGAGGTAAAGTGGGCCATTTCATAAAATGTAAAGGCATTTGAACTGTGCAATGTTAACATTTATATGGAAAATGTAGAAATGGATCTATTTTGCGGTGAATACGTGACAGGGTTTAGATGCAAGTTATTTTATTGAAACTGGCTCCATTGTTCATTTGTGGAGAAGGAGGAAATAGCAGCGGATTAATGTATCATTTTCTTTCAGCCCTGCAGCGTGAATCTCGGTCAAAGGCACATAGGAAATGACATGCTATCGAATGGGCTGGTTTGTCAAGGGGAGGTGGTTTGAATGACACATGAGGTTTTAGAAAAAGGCTTGCAGCAAAAAGGGCTGGGTCACTCACTCACTCTCTGGCTGACTTCGGGAGCAGAAAAGCTGGCAGCTGTCTAAAGAGAGTTCAGCCCAGGCGCTCAATCTCTGACTGACTTCAGGAGCAGAAAGGCTGGCAGCTGTCTAAAGAGGGTTCGTTCCAGGCAAAAAGGGAGTGGACGAGATAAGAGTTCTTCTGTCTGACAACTAGAATGGGGTCGCAAGCAGTGCAAGGCACACAATTAAAGATTTCTGGGGTAAGTTCAGTCAAATTTGAGGAGAGTGCTAATAAGTGAATTCTTAATGCTAGGTAGCGTAGGGTAAATAAGTCATTTCATTTTTATGTGCTGCACCATGACATTTTAAACGTCTATGTAAAATTGTGTTCATATTTATTTTTCTCAAGTTTTGCTATGATAATACTCAGAGTGACAGAAGCTGTGCTCTACCAATTTTGTTGCAGAGTTCAAGGCCGATGTTGGCAGAACTCTGGGCATTTTTACAAATAGAATGTTTTGAAATCCATTGCAAGAAAGACTTTGCTTATGTTTGAATTTCCAACGTGGATGTACATGTCATTCTGTGTAACTTGCATATTTCTTGCTTCTGATAAAGAATAACAATTTGAAAAGGTGATTATCCTCAGTGTACTTATTCTGTACTCTGCTTTATTGGGTTGGCATTCAGAGAGCTGCAGAACATGCAGTCAAAAAAACGAAGGCAAAGTTAGTCACTGTAAATTGTTTTACTCTTGAGAGGCTCTGAATGAATGTTTGGTATTTCATTTGCATGGTAAATGTATTCTGGGATGCAAGCCACATGGGCATACATTGGTATTGTAGATAAGATACCACAGGAGGGAATGAGTTAATTGTTTAGAGTATACTAAGTCCAGTATTTTATTACCATTAGTGATTCTGGTAATAGAACAATTATCAGACGGTATGCTGAAGTTAGGCTCACCACTGTACCAAAAATACTGCTATACCACAAAAATACCACAAGATATCAAAATATAACCAAAAAGATCTCCTACACTCCACTGTAGAAACAAGAAGAGCATGAAAAACACTAGATTCATAATGCAATACTTGCATTTACGCGTATAAAATTGGGTGGTGTTATACAAAGATGGGATTTCATTCTCCTGTCTTACTTTAGACCATCAGGCTCTTCTCTGGTTCAAGGCTGTAACTGAGGATACACTTTTATCTTTCGACTTGCCTGAGCAACGCAAATCCCTCCAGCGTGTCCCAGCAGGGCGAATAATCCAAAATGTAATCTATTGATGTAGCTCTATTGGATGAGTTAAAGAGCTAAAGGTTGGCCTTGCTGGGATTTCCTCTTTCACTTATCTGCAGCTGACTTGCAGTCCAACTGTGTTAAATAATTCTGCAAGATCCATTACACCCAGATTCTTGTGTGTGTGTCTGTTGGCCTGCATCAGTGGAATACCCAACATATAATTTTCTTCCATCTGCAATTGAGATATCAGTTGTAAGGGTTCTTTTGTGTAGGTTAGGTCGCCACCAAATATGTACTCCAATCTTGAATTATCACAGCGATCCTTAAAATAATTGACTACTGTTTCCAAAGTTACACCACCAGAGTTAATTGGTCTCAGTTATACATTAACTATAAAAAAGCAGTGAGCTTTCAACTGCAATTTTTACAACCAACATGGCCTTGGCCACTTTTCTTTGTGAGATTCTTAACTCTGCCTTACTGCACATCATAGGTGGCATGTCGGGAATGGATGTTGGGGCGCCAACCGGCCACCCATTATAGATGAGTCAAGCCAGCCCATTAAGAACACTGTGTGGCGTAGAGCTGGATACGCTTAGGCTCCATCCCTCATTTACAGGAGCCAGGAAGCTCTCCCTGCTTGTTGGTTCCTGTTTCATGCTGTGCATAGGGCTCAATGGGAATGGGGATGCCTGTAGCACCGGCACGGTTCATTACCATGCCGGTGCTACAGGCTTGCTGAGCTCGCGGGTGCCTTTCATTCCGCCAGGTCAGACCTGGCGGAATGAAAGGCACCGGCGAGCACAACTCAGAGATTGCCGGTCCGGATACAACGGTACCAGCAAGCTTACCGGTACCGTTGTATCCGTACCGGCAAACTCGTAATGAGGCCCAGTGTATATGTATGTCATCCATGCATCCCATTAATTTCAGGATCCAACACACTCCCCTATTTACCGAAATACAAAGAGGAAGTGAAACGCACATCACATGTACAAATCACACACTGGCAGCCACACGCTGATGAACATCCACCCAGAGAGGTGAAAGTGAAGAGGCAAAGAAGAGAAAAAAGCATTAACCCTAAAATGTTACCAAGGAAACACCAGCAGAAGGCGCAGTGACACATGCACACACAGCCACACAACCACAAAGAAGATGCCATTAGGAAACCTCATCTGTAAGGTGAGCCCAATCTTTCACTCCCTACAGGGTGAATGCATTCGATGCCTGCACTTCACAGAGGACTGTGTTCAGCAACACGTGTTGGGATCACACCAACAGACACCTCCGGCTGCTGGACAGAAGACCAGCCAACATAACGGGAGGCCCATTGATCCACAACAATAAAGGGCCCAGTGCCCAGTTCCCGTATCCAAGGAGAGAGAAGGGCCGAGGCAATACCATGAAGGTGCGACCACACTAGTGCCACCCACAGGAAACATCACACAAACGCCACAAGGAGAAGAATAGATCACCACAACACCCTCCACAGGGGCACTGAACAAGGAACCACCACAGCACACCCCCTTAGGTCCCTTTACCACTCTTCACAAGAAAACATGCAGCACACACAAACCTCTATAGCACACTCTCAAGGAAAACAGAAAAGAAGACATAGGTGGAGATTGTCAGCCAACCCGAAAACGACACCAGCACCCACAATCAACAGATGCTGGTAGGAGGATACCTCGGAAAAGTAGCAGCCTTCCAAGATCAACCAAACCACAAGACTGATTCTCACCTCCACCAAACTTAACTCAGGATCACAGTAAACCTGTCAGAGCCGACAAAGTCATCAGCAAGCTGATGCAGGACACTGTGCATCCTGGAGGACCAGCAGGACAAAGGCATTGGCCAACTCATCCTTACATCCCACCAATCTCAAGACCCAACAGTCGGCTTCTACTGCAGCTGTGGAATTGGCAATATCAGGGCCCAGAAGAAGAGTGGGGGCATGCCTCCCCATACATGCCTGGGCATGACATAAGGGTGCAATGGTGCACTTCAAAAGAAGCTGACTGAGATGAGGCTACTCTCAATAGAATAGGAGGTTGGGAGGAGATGGAGGTGAAGGTTGGTGCATAAAACGCTGAATGCCGCAGCTCATGGAAGTGCTTTGGTCTGCAGACTCACCACAGATCACTGAGAACCAGGGAGAGAAACTGCTCATCCCCTGTGGTGTATTTTATAATGAAGACCCTCAGAAATAATTGCTACATGTATTAGTAAATAAATACATTAACGCCGTTACAGGCACACACATGGGCAAGTGCAGAGCTACTGCGCTCCGCTGGCCTCACTAGCAATGCTTTTCTTCCAGTCCCCGTCCCCACACCTGGAGACCAGGACGCAAGGAAGGAACTGGGGATCCGGGGACGCAGGAGCAGGGAAATTGAAATGCTACACAGCCAGTCTGTTTTCATTTCGTTGCATTTCCAGAAATAGGCGGAATAGCATTCAATTATCATATGAAAGAGGTGCAAGGTAAAGCCAGATTATAGTAAAGGGTCTTGCTTCCCTCGAGCTGCTCTTATAGACTTAGGCATTTTGATCCTATTACAGAAAAACAGCATCACTCTGAGCCAAGCTTGTTATTATTGACTTTCTATCACTTTGCAGTTCTTGCTTTTCCTTTGTTAAGTTGCATTTTGATTGGTAAGTAGGAACGCTGTTTGCTTTCGCAGTCACAACGCGGAACATTTGCTACGCCGTCTGCGTTCGTAATTGAAAGCAAGTGCCCACTGCATCACGTGAAAGAGGGCGGTCGAGTTCTTTAAAATTCCCTTTTCTCTGGTTATCCTAGCTGTTTCTCATGCAGATGTCAATCGTACATACACATTTCGATCTAGAGGTTGGTTCACTACACATTGACACCCAAAGAATGTGTGCTTGCTCATCTCTCTTTTGTGCAACGAGGCACATGTACACAAACACGTCTTTTGCCTACGCCTTAAGGATGTGGGGAGGCGCATCTTATTAGCGTATTTGGGCGAAACTGGCGCAGAAACCTTTACTATTGGGAACAAAATCAGACTAACAATGGCTGCAGTATCACAGCAGCTGGATGAAGGTGCGACTTGATTGACAGTTTGCAAATGCAGATAGCACAAGGTTGGCCTGTGTTGCTGTGAGCCAGACTGGCGCATTTGTGTTTGGTCCTTGAGTATGCTTCTGTAGTGTAGGGGTATCATAAAGGAGGACTTATTAAGTTCCTGCTTGTGACGCAGAAGCACAGAATCTTAAAATGCAATGGCATCTCTTCTGGTGTGACCTGGACTTGCCAGATGCATTCAGAATATGTATACAAATAAATAGTGTTATGTGATGTGTGTGTATGCATGTGGTGGGTTTTATATAGCTTTGAGGGACGGAGGAATGTACAAGGGAAGAGAGTAATATTGTACAATAATATGGATGCAATTAGATGGGTGGACTACTGAGGGTACAGGGGCTTAGGTTAGGGTGGGAAAGGCTCAGACATGATTCATCTGTTGGTGGATCTCTGCTGTGCCCCTACTGAAGCTATTTTTCTGTGAGTTCATAGGATCTGACCTTCCCAACTGCATTGTTGAGTTCCTTTGTCTGCTTCAGCAATTCCCTACCATGCCTTCGCTGGCTGGTGTTACTCTCCCTCTCTCGTACCCTCTCATTCTCTAGTCCTCCCTCTCGGTGACACCCCTTTCTCTCTCTATCCCCCCCTCTCTTTCTGTCTTAATGATGCCTCTCTATTGCTCCTGCCTCTCTCTGTCTCTCCATTCTTCTTCTTTTGTCTATCTTCTTTTCATAGAGGGAACTAGTCCGCTTATTACCTCTAAGGCAAGTCCTGCTTTCATATGTCCATTCGGAATTGTTGAATTATGTTCCTGCGATGTATAATAGCGCTATGCCATTATCAATATAAAAACCTCCAATTTATTTCTAATACAGCTCAAATGATTTTCTTCAAGTGTGTGCCTCGGATCTTGGCCATCTGGTGGTACATACATAACCATATATATATATATATATATATATATATATATATATATATATATATATATATATATATGATCATTTTTTCATGACCCCCCACCCTTACTTTGCCAAAACTGCAAGTTTTCCTTGACATCATTCATAGGACATCTCAAAAACGTCAGCGTCTCTCTGTGGCCTTGAACATGGATCAAGGCCTTGTGTTCCATCCTTCATCTTCAAGGGAACTGTTCAGCAGCGGCTGATTCCAAAGGACTCCAATTTCATACTCTGAATAATAGGCAAATAGTTAGGGAGATGCAAGCCTACTACTTTACGCAATGGGACCTGAATGTTAGGCCTTTGTTCCCGCCCAGCCTAGAGTGTGTCCAGCTTTTCTGTCATCTTGGTTCACATAAATATACTCTATTGTCGTTAAAAGCCCTGATAAAAGAGATGCCTCAGGGAATAATTGAAGTGCAAATGCTTAGTCCCTCCAGGTGTGTGTACCCAGGACTCAGAAGGTGAGGCCATTTCTTGTGAAAACCCTGGAGCTAAATGGTATCCTCATGGCTCACAGTAGCTTCCTTCTGATTTTCTCAATTTTTTGTTGTCTGTGTTAACAAGTGAGGAGAACCCAGACACAGCATCACTGCTAGCTGGCCGGACAGTGCAGGCAGTGATTTCCTTGTCAGAACATTTCCATCTTCGAGACTGCAGAATGTGGAGCCTGGTCCCTTGAATAGGGTCAAACATTCGGCACACAAGTAGGAACTGAAACCTTCCATCGCTCAGAAGGTCTTCAGAAGTTTGTGTCATCTGCCATTTGTGGGGGTGGGGGGGAGGGGATTTCTCCATGTGCCTTCAGCATATCTGCTGAATGGCAAATAACAGAAGTCTCGTGTGATTAGGTGCCCAGGGGAAGTTCTCGTATGCTTTTCACTAACCCTCGTATGCTTTTCACTAACCCTCCATGAGCCGCAGTGGAGTCAGTAGGCCACTCTATGAGAACGTTGTCCAATGCCTCCATTAGCTGCTTTGAGATGCTAATCCCACTGCTGAGGTCGCCTTCTCTGACTACATCTTCATGTTCATGCATCTTTCACAGAAGACCGCAAATCGCAAGCATTCATGGATCCGAGTGCCTGCTATTGAGAAATTGAAAAGAAAACTTGGATAACGTTTCAGAAGAGAAAAGACGCTTTGGAGAGTTGCTTCTTTTGTCTTAAAAGAGTTGCAAGATATTTTTTATCTGAATGTGATACTTTAAAAAAAAAACTTTATTTATAATTAGCGTGGCAATGCAACAGAGAACAACCATGTCAGTACAGGCCCGCGAGTCCCGCTCACAGCACACTTACAAGGATATGAGGCAATCAAAGCATTAAAGCAACATTGAAAACATGCATGGAGAGTAAGCATCAGGTCAGCCATATAAACGTTACATACACCTTTTAGACAATGACGGGGGGCGGGGAGGACGGTGTGTCGGCCCCCTCCTGTGAATCATCAGACATAGAGGAAACATAAAGTCAGAAGGGGCCCCAAATGTCCCTTGACCTGGATCTACTTGGTTGCGTCAGCAGCCAGCATTCCTCAGTGTCCGAAGCCCAAATAAGGGCACAAAGCCATTGTTCATGTGTGGGGGGTCTGGGCCAGAGCCACGACAGGAGGATACAGCGGGTTGCAAGGAGAACCCCCAGGCTCGCTAATTTCTTGGAGTCCCGGCCTAATGAAGGGATCTCGTAGAAGAGACAAGTTAATGGGGATGGGTTGATGGTGCACTCTAACATTTCTGACAAGGATGTGCATACTGTGGTCCAGAATTCAATGAGGGGGGGAATGTTCATATCATGTGCATGTAGTCAGCTGCATCAGCGTAACATCTCGGGCACGTATGCGGATTGTCTCGTGACATACGGTGCAACCTGGCCGGAGTGTAGTGAAATCTGTGTAACAATTTAAATTGAATCAGTTTAAAACGGGAATTGAAAGAGATTGTCTGTGGGCGCATGCACATATAATCCCAACGTTGATCGGACACCTCGACCTCTAGGTCCCTGGCCCAGGTTTCCCTGAGCTTGGTGAATGGGGGGGATGCCTGAGTTTGAAATGCCATATATAGTTTAGAGACCTTACCCCTCGGGGACATAGGGCCTCATTACACGGATGGCGGAGTACCATGGCGCTATCAGCGCCATGGTTCATGCTGGTAAAATACTGGCACCGCCTTGGCGGAAAGGGGAATTACCGCCCCATTCCAAGGTTGGCGGGACGGTAATTCCCCCTTCCACTATTGCCCTTCCCCATTCCCATTTTTGGCCCATATGGCTCAATGGGAATGGGGAAGGCGCTAATTACGGTACCGCAAATTGCGGTACCGTAATTAGCTCCCTGGGTCCCTTTGCGGGTTGGTTTTTAACGCCTGCAAAAAGCAGGCGTTAAATCCCCCAACCCGCAAAGGGACCTCGTAGTAAGGCGGTAAGGATTTACCGGTACCAGTATTTTACCGGTACCAGTAAATCCTTACCGCCATCCGTGTAATGAGGCCCATAGTGTTAATAATTTCCGATAGGATCGGATCATCTTGTGGGATGGTGGGAAAGTCGGGGAGTCTGGCTTTCAGTACGCGCCGCAGCCCAGAATACTGTAGCCAACTTGTGGGTCTGCTATGTAACTGTCTAGGGAGATCACACCACTCCGTGAAGATGCCCTGTTCAAATACATCACGGACAGCAAGTAGTCCGGCCGCTGCCCAGCGCTCCACAGTTGCGGAGTCCACCTGGGGGGAGTTTGGCAGGAAGTTCCAGAGGGGGAAATCTCCATGGAATGGGTGTATGTTGCTAGTTTGCTTCCACAGCCTAGTCAAGGCCTGGACCATGGTAACGACAGGGTCGGGAGGGTCGAATCGGGCAGCTTAGTTAGGGAAAATCAGAGAGCGAATGTCTTGATCATCAGTAGCCAGACGTTCAAGTTTAAAATGCAGGGGCGGGTCGTTGGGTACAAACCAGAATGATGCATAGTGAACCTGGGCTGCTATCCAGTATCCTTCAAAGTTGTGGGCTCCGAGTCCCCCCTTCGTTACTGGGGCAGTTAGAGTGGTGTGCTTCAGGCAAACTGCAACTGAGTGCCAGAGGAAGCCGTTAGTGATACAAGCGAGTGTTGCAAAGAATTTGCGGCCCGGCCTGATCGGAACATTTAGGAATCTATACAGAAGCTGAGGCAGCATCACCATTTTAAGGACAGCAATCTTACCTGCTAGGGTTATCGGAAGTGTAGCCCACCTTGCACATTTCCGAGCAAAGTTGGTTGGGTATTTACCATAGTTTGAGTCATAAAGAGTGACTCAGTCTCGTATGACGACCACACCCAGGTACTTGAACTCGGTCTGGGCCCAGAAGAATCCCTGAAGGTCCGAGGGAGGGGTGGTAGTCTCCGTCAGTGGGAAAAGGGCTGATTTAGTGCAGTTTACTCTAAGGCCTGATAGTTCACCAAATTGGATAACGTCTTCTATTATTGGGGGGAGATTTATATCGGGTTGCCTAATATAAAGAAGGGCATTGTCTGCAAATTGCGAGATTATCTCGGGGGGCCAGATAGTCGCTGTCCTCTGTGAGCGTGTTGCTGTCGTATATTGTTGGCAAGTGGTTCTATAACCAGGGCGAATACCAGTGGCGAGAAGGGGCACCCCTGTCTCGTGCCTCTCGCTATCTGGAATTGAGACGAACATAGATTGTTGGTATGGACTTGTGCAACTGGGAGGGAGTATAGTAGTTTAACCCAGGTTCTAAATTGGGGACCAAAATTGCATTTCTCGAGTACCTACCGTAGAAACCCCCATGAGACAGAATCAAATGCTTTTTGCATATCCAGGGTCGCTGCAACTGCTTGAGTATTGGTATATATACGGCTATTATGTTGAATAATCGGCGCAAGTTATATGAAGTGGAGCGGCGCGGGATAAACCCTGACTGATCAGGATGTATGATATAGTGCATGTATAGGGCCAGTCTAAGGGCTAGAACTTTACCATATATCTTGGCATCACAGTTAATGAGTGAAAGGGGGCGATAGGGACCACACTGTGTTGTGGGTTCACCCAGTTTAGGTAGCACCGTTATCGCTTCACGGAGAGAAGGCGGTATCGTACCTGTAGAAACTGCCTCGTTCCAGAGGGCCCGCAATTGAGGAATAAGGTGAGATGTGTATTTTTTGTACAACTCGATTGGGAATCCGTCGGAGCCCGGTGCCTTCCCAGACACAAGCAAATCTATGGCCCTAGACAAATCCTCAGAAGTGATCGGGACGTCAAGGGCGTCCCTAGTTTCTGCAGACAGAACCGAAAGTGGGAGGTCGTCCAGAAACTCGCTGATGTCCCCGTCAGTGGCCGTGTCAGAATTGGCATAAAGTTTATCATAGAAGAAGTGGAATTCAAAGTTTACCTCCTGAGATGATAGGGCCAGGGTGCCGTCCGCTCTTTCTATCGCCGGGATATGTGATGTTCCCCTCTCGAAACAGACCAGTCTTGCCAGAGCTCGGCCCGGGCGTTCACCCTCACCGTATCTACGCTCTGCCTGGGGTTTGTCTAGGAATTTCAACTTGCGATCTGCATGGGCACGGAACGCGTCCAATTCTTTACTTATATTGACTCAGGTGTTGGTTTGGTGGCGTATTGTGTTTCCAGGGAAGCAAGGTTAGCTTCGCTTTTGGCAATGTCCCTCCTAATGGCACGTAGAACCCCGGCCTCTCCAGAAATCGCCATTCCCTTGATGTATGCTTTGAACGCCTCCCACAGGGTGGCTTGAGATGCGACTGAGCCGGTGTTCAGTGTAAAAAATTCATCAATATCTGTGCCTAATTCGCTTTCAAAAGCAACGTTTAACAGAGAGAGTGGTTTAAATCTCCATGTCCGGGTCAAGGGCTCATCCGCGGCCCACCGGAGAGACAGAGTCAGCGGCGAGTGATCAGAGAATGTCCTGGTAAGGATGGATGCCTGGGTGATGGTTGTGAGTAAAGTGTCAGTGACAGAGGAAGCCGTTAGTGATACGAGCGAGTGTTGCAAAGAACTTGTGGCCCGGCCTGATCGGAACATTTAGGAATCTATACAGAAGCTGAGGCAGCATCACCATGTTAAGGACAGCAATTTTACCCGCTAGGGTTATCAGAAGTGTCGCCCACCTTGCACATTTCCGAGCAAAGTTGGTTAGGTATTTACCATAGTTTGAGTCATACAGAGTGACTCGGTCTCGTATGACGACCACACCCAGGTACGTGAACTCGGTCTGGGCCCAGAAGAATCCCTGAAGGTCCGAGGGGGGGGGGTGGTATTCTCCGTCAGTGGGAAAAGGGCTGATTTAGTGCAGTTTACTCTAAGGCCTGATAGTTCACCGAATCGGATAACCTCTTCTATTATTGGGGGGAGGTTTATATCGGGTCGCCTAATATAAAGAAGGGCATCGTCTGCAAATTGCGAGATTATCTCGGTGGACCAGATAGTCGCCGTCCTCTGTGTGCGTGTTGCTGTCGTATATTGTCGGCAAGTGGTTCTATAACCAGGGCGAATGCCAGTGGCGAGAAGGGGCACCCCTGTCTCATGCCTCTCGCTATCTGGAATCGAGACGATCATAGATTGTTGGTACGGACTCGTGCAACTGTGAGGGAATATAGTAGTTTAACCCAGGTTCTAAATTGGGGACCAAAATTGCATTTCTCGAGTACCTACCATAGAAACCCCCATGAGACAGAATCAAATGCTTTTTGCATATCTAGGGTCGCTGCAACTGCTTGAGTATTGGGATATATACGGCTATTATGTTGAATAATCGGCGCAAGTTATATGAAGTGGAGCGGCCCGGGAAAAACCCTGACTGATCAGGATGTATGATAAAGTGCATGTATGGGCCCAGTCTAAGGGCTAGAACTTTAGCATGTATCGTGGCATCACAGTTAATGAGTGAAAGGGGGCGATAGGGACCACACTGTGTTGTGGGTTTACCCAGTTTAGGTAGCACCATTATCGCTTCACGGAGAGAGGGCGGTAGCGTACCTGCAGAAACTGCCTCGTTCCAGAGGGCCCGCAATGGAGGAATAAGGTGAGATGTGTAGTTTTTGCATAACTCGATTGGGAATCCGTCGGACCCCGTTCCTTCCCGGACACAAGCAAATCTATGGCCCTAGACAAATCCTCAGAAGTGATCGGGACGTCAAGGGCGTCCCTAGTTTCCGCAGACAGAACCGAAAGTGGGAGGTCGTCCAGAAACTTGCTGATGTCCCCGTCAGTGGCCGTGTCAGAATTGGCATAAAGTTTCTCATAGAAGAAGTGGAATTCAAAGTTTACCTCCTGAGATGATAGGGCCAGGGTGCCGTCCGCTCTTTCTATCGCCGGGATATGTGATGTTCCCCTCTCGAAACAGACCAGTCTTGCCAGAGCTCGGCCCGGGCGTTCACCCTCACCGTATCTACGCTCTGCCTGGGGTTTGTCTAGGAATTTCAACTTGCGATCTGCATGGGCACGGAACGCGTCCAATTCTTTACTTATATTGACTCAGGTGTTGGTTTGGTGGCGTATTGTGTTTCCAGGGAAGCAAGGTTAGCTTCGCTTTTGGCAATGTCCCTCCTAATGGCACGTAGAACCCCGGCCTCTCTAGAAATCGCCATTCCCCTGATGTATGCTTTGAACGCCTCCCACAGGGTGGCTTGAGATGCGACTGAGCCGGTGTTCGGTGTAAAAAAATTCATCAATATCTGTGCCTAATTCGCTTTCAAAAGCAATGTTTAACAGAGAGAGTGGTTTAAATCTCCATGTCTGGGTCAACGGCTAATCCGCGGCCCACCAGAGAGACAGAGTCAGCGGCGAGTGATCAGAGAATGTCCTGGCAAGGATGGAGGCCTGGGTGATGGTTTCGAGTAAAGTGTCAGTAACGAGCCACCTATCAATGCGGGAATGAGAATCATACACTGACGAGTAAAAGGAGAATGTGCGAGAATCGGGGTGCAACAGTCGCCATGGGTCAGCAAGTTCGAAGTGAGCTTGTAGGTCCAGGATGGTTTTATCTGCCTTGGATAGTTGGCGAGGCTTGGTGCCGGATCTATCGTAGTGGACATCGAGAATAGTATTGAAGTCCCCCCCCCCCAGAGTATCGGGACCAATGGGAACCCAGATAGGAGTGTGGAGAGATGCTCATAGAAGTCGGGATCATCAACGTTTGGTCCGTACAAGTTTAATAACACAATCTCTTTACCCTGTAATGTGCCAAATGATAAAACATAACGTCCCACGTGATCAATGTGGACTACCTTTTGTTGGAATTGAAGACTTTTATGGATAATAGTCATAACCCCACAGTTCTGAGAGGAATAAACTGTGTAATACCGTTGAGTACCCCAGGATTTAGCAAAACCCTCACAGGTACCTGTTAGGACATGTGTCTCCTGGAGGAATAGTAAGGTAACATGGTGTCTCTCGGCATAGAATTGGAGTTTCCGCCTTTTAGCAAAGTTACCCAATCCCCGTATGTTCAGCTCATAGAAGTCATAGTGTCAGCCACCGTTCCCCCCCATTGTGTTTCGCTAGAGGATAGTAGTCTAGGCTATTGGATGCAACACTCCTTTTTAGTCCGTGTGCACAAGACAACAGGCCCAGCAGTCTCATTATAGGTAACAAGGAGATATCAGTCTCCAGATGCTTGCCCAGCAATTTTCTAGTCTTAACCCACATCCCACCCACCCCCACCCACAACCCCCTCCCAATCAGAGGGGTAAAACCCCAACATAAACAAAACCCAAACATAACCATTAGCAACTTTGCTTGGGGGCCTTGGCGCCAAACGAGTTGGAACATGCTCTTGCTGGGATATTGACTAGATCACTGTGGCATAGGGTCACTGACAAAACTTTAATTGCTACAACTCGGGTCAAACATGTGGGAACCGGCACCGAACCAAGGGGATCACTTTGGCAAAGGATGAATGTCGGGTGACCCTGTGGGGCCCGACTCACTGGGGGATCAAACAACAAGAGGAGAGGCCGGGGGGAGTCCCTTGGAGCTAACATAATGGGCCGGTCATCCAGGAAAATGTTCTTTGATGAATTTGGTTGCCTCTTCTGCGATGGTGAAGATAAAGACCTGGTTAATGTGTTCCGCCCTAAGCTTCGCAGGGTACAACATGGAGTACCGCACACCGAGGTCATGCAGTCTCTTCTTCACAGGCAAGAATGTTTTCCGCTCCTGCTGAAATGCAGTGGAGAAATCAGGGTAAAGATGGATCCTGGAGGACCCCAGGAGTAGCTCGCCTTTTATCTTTGCAGCACATAGCAGGGCATCCTGTCGTGGTAATTCAACACCCCTGCTATGATCGGGCAGGGAGGGGCCCACGGTTTAGGCTTAGCTGTTAGGGATCGATGGCCCTTTCAATAGCAAATTGTGGGCACAACTTTGGGGAATCCAGCAGGGACAACAGGACAACAGGGTTTGTTCCATGTAGTCCTCCATGGGGCCCTCAACGTTGCCCTCCAGAATACCAATGATGCGAATGTTGTTACGCCTAGAGCGTGATTGAAGGTCTCCATTTTTCTTGCTAATCTCCTGGACCTGCCTGGCCAGTGTGTTAATTTCGGCCCAGAGGGAGCCAATATCGACCTCCGCAGTGCTCACTCTGTTTTCGACTTCCATTACACGGCTGTCTGTCTTTTCCATATGAGCCTTGTTTGAGCAGATGGTCCCACACATATCGTCTAATTTTGAATGTAGGGCAGTAAACCCCTCTTGCATATGCTCTAACAATTTGGATGTTTCTGGTTCGCCCGGCTGGGGGACGACATGGCCGCCTCCTGTTCAGCCTGTGGCTTCGTTGATTTCTGCGCTGCTTTTGCATACATGCTGATGAAGCTCTGTTTTTTGTTAGCCCTTTTCGTCATACTGTCGAGGTGCCTTGCTGTAGTTGATGGGACCAGTTTGTGGCCGTCAGTGGTATGAGGTAGCCCATGCAGGTGTAGCTGTATAAGGGTGGAATGTGGCCCGTTTGGCGGTCATCTGTGGGATCTGCTAGTTGCTGGTGTGCTGCACACAGGAGAGTCTGATATCGCTGCCACCGGAGATTGACCCGTGGGGGTCTCCTTGGGAGTCACTAGGAAGTAGTGGGATGCCAGATGGTTCAGCTGAAGTAAGAGGAGAAGGGTATTGCTATTTAGACCAGTGACGCAGTGGGTGGCATGAAGACGTGGTGAATTCCGTCCACCTCCGGGCCCGGCAGTGGCAGGGAGCCAGGGGGCGTGTACGTGGTCCCTGTAGATTGCCCTGTATACTCTCAGTTGCCTGTGGGTACTCACGTCAGGATGTGCATTGAATGTGATACTTGACCAAATTTAGATGCCATAAAATCCTTTTAGACTGTAGCAGAGTGAGGATAGATGGACAAGGTACAAAGAGTAAAATGTCAGCAATTTACAAAACCATTTTTTAAATTCAAGTTTGAATCCCTGTTGTCACTGGATTTTGAGGCCAGCTGAGAGACCTAGGTTGCTTGCGCCAGCATGGCATGCCAGAGTGCCAGGCCACCAGTTCACCCAAGGCTTGGATGACAGTGTGGTGCCCGCGTATGTGTCTGTGATTCTCATGAGATCCCCCCTGTAACTTTGAGGGTTGTAGTAGATAATGTTTGTGGCCATACGCCCAATTAGACTGTAGAAAGAGAACTTAAGTTCTTGTGCCCTAAAGCTATCTGACATCCTCCGATTCATGTTCATTGAATGCCAAAGGTGTTGCAGTTTCCAATATTTACCTGACCCACTGTAGTCAATGTGTTGTGCACAGCCTCCTGCCAGATGCGGCCAGTGGTCTTTATGGGATGGAGTTGCTCTTCTGCTCCTCCACGTGAAGCTTGATCGTGGATTGATCTCCTTATGGCAATTCTTTCTGGACTGGGTTTATCCATGCCTTGTTGCTTTTTAGACATATTGCAGACCAATTCAAGGAGCCAGTCCACACTTCTCAGTGTGGTACTGTGAGCAGGCAGCTTGCTTTTCAAAGCAGATGTCTCTTTCTCCTGAGAATGAGGGAAGGGTCAAAAGCTGGGGGTTAGATCCTGGAAGTATCCAACATTGAGAGAAGCACTTACTCGAACAAGGATTGCCATTGGAAGGCTTCCTGGTGCACATTGTAACCATAAACACAGGATTGCCATGATTGGTCACATGATTTTAAGGTCTAGTCATACTGTGCTGGGTTCAGACTAAGACTGTGCCTCTATAAGCATCAACCAAACATGTTGTACAAGTCTATCAAGATGGAGGAAACTAGTTCTCACTACAGGAAGTCTCCTGGCTCAGAGTTGAGGCCTTCAAATCTCTTAATGGATGTGTTCTAGCTCATCAGGGAACGTACTTCAGATCACTCTTGTTTCAGAATTCACCACCCTTTCAGCATCCTCAGAGAACAAATATTCATTCTTCATGGGTCATTCCTGCCCAAATTGTCTACCAAGCACAAACCAAACACCAACGGTCACCCCCCTAGTGCTCCTAAACTACATTGATACCACACAATCCATCAATCGCACAAAGTCCCCACTATTTCACTAACACCTCCCAAACAGCCCTCACCCACTGTTCGAGAAACATCTTCATCGATAGACCCTGATTGGTCAAGCTTGCCCTCTCGGTTCTGCTCGGCAAATTTCATCTCTCTGCCAATTAACTATGTTCACTTGCTGAGGAATTCCACACTCAATAGTATTCACATGAAGCAGTTTCACACAAACCTCCCTAAAATTATTTTAAAAAATGACCACTGCAAAATGATATCATCATTTCATTAAATACAGCACTTTACCAGGTTTTCTAGTCAGCTTTATTTCATGCAATGGAGGACTCAAGATTAGACAGAGTAAGACCACCTGAACCAAGAAGCCTCTTACTGAGATTCAAAATAAAGGTGTTGGTTATTCTACTTGCAGATACCAATCAGATGCATATGTTATGTTACACATTAGTTCACCTTCGTGAACAGTGCTCACAGTATTCTGGGCCTCATTACGAGTTGCCCGGTAAAACCGGGTTCATTACCGGCATGCCAGAATGAGCGGGTCCATGCACGTATGAACCTGCTAATAGCGGGTCATTACGAGTGCGCCAGCACGCGCGTTCCCCCTTGCCGGTAGTGGCAATACCGCCATGCCGGTAAAGGGCCTCCAAGCCCCCTATACCGGCATCGCGGGGCCCGCCCATTGCGCTACCGCCTCACACTAACCCGTAAATACCGGCACAGTAATACCGGCATGTTATTACCGTGTTCGCAAAAAACGGACCCGGAAATTACGTCATCGCGCAGGAACGGGAAATGGGCCGGCGGCCATCTTTAAAAACACAATCCATTGCCATCCTCCATTACTACCACTACACCCGTGTTGTTGAGTGCCAAAACACAACCAGGATGTCAAAGGCCACCGGAAATAGCTCACAGGAAGAGGAAGCAGTGCTTTTCAGATGCTGAATTGACAATGCTAGCGGACACCCTACAACAGCATGCTGACATAATCCGAAGCACGGACCTGAAGCATGCGGCCCAAACGTTTAAAAAACAGGTGTGGCAGGAGGTTGCGCAGAGGGTAACAGCAGTGGGGAGCACCCCAAGGAGTGTCCGGGATTCCAGAAAGCGCTGGGACGACCTCCGCCTCCGTGTCCGGAAGATCCTTGCGGAGAACCGGAGGGCTGCAATGGCGACAGGCGGTGGCACACACTCCCCTGTTAAGCTCACCACATGGGAGGAGATTGCAAGTGGATTAATCGACCCAGAATCCATAGAGGGGATCGGAGAGCAGGAGTTCGGGGCAGCTACTACAACAGAGGAAGGTGAGTGAACCATCACATCCACCAATAACAAAACATGATGTGACACAAGTGAGGTGGGAGTCCGATTAGGCAAGGCAATTCCTTTACCCAAGGCAACATCAACTCACCAACAGAATACTGATTGCCACCCCCTGCACCACACGCATGCTGCGTGAAATATGTAAACCCAACAGAGGTGCAACATGACCCATCCGGGCCCATGCCCCTCCCCCCCACACCTAGACAATCCATTGCCACCAGCCATGCAATCATTGCCAACATGTCCCCTCAGTACACCAAATGCCACACAACAGAAATTAAATCATGCCTGAATGTATCAAGATATTACACTGCAACAAATCACAGCTGGTACTTGGCAATCTGACTGATGACCTGCATCTCTTCTATCCCCCATGCACCGATGAGGAAGGTGGAACCCAGGACAGGGGGGCAAGCACATCCAGTGCACGCAAGGGGACCAGGGCCACCGCAACCCCCTCCTCCAAAAAATTGCCTGCGACCACTCCCAGTGTGCCACACAAGGCATCATCTCTGCAGGGTGCACCTGCTGCGATAGTGCCAGCTGTACCACCCGCCACCACAGACGTCGTGTCCACAGAGGTGGTCGAAGAGGCCGAAGAATCTTTGGGATCGCCCAGCCCAACAACCATTGGCACCCCCTCACTCCCTGCGGAGACAGAGAGCCTGGATGACCCATGTCTCCATGACTCCGACCTAGGAGATTCGGACATCTGCATTTTCGCGGACAGTGCCCAGGACGAGGGCCCCACGCAGGTGCCTGCCACCACCCTGACTTCCACACCCTGCCTTCTACCACCCTGCCTTCCACCACCATGCCCTCCACCACCCTGCCTCCACCACCCTGCCTTCGACCACCCTGCCTTCCACCACCCCACCAGCCACCGGTACACCTGCGACAGAAAACCCCTTTGAGGTCCGTCTGTCAAGGGTGGAGGCCCGCCAAGACGAGATGCTGCAGATTATGCGGCAACAGGTCGTTGCCAGTAATGAGGCCATGAAGGCCATAACCATGGCCATTGCTGCAAATACAGCTGACGTGGAGGCGTCCACGTCTGCATTCTGACCGAGGCCCTACTAGCCAACATCAGGCAAGTGCAGCAGCCACACGATGGGTCTGCAAGGGGATTGACAATTGACACATCCACCACGTCAACACCTTCCACCTCTGTTCAATCAAGCCCTGTGCGCTTAACACGCAGGAGCGCACGGCGCATGGCCATGGAACCCCCAGGCCCAAAAGTCGCCAAAAAGTGACTTTCTGAAAAATGGAAAAAATTTGAGGAGTAACATTGGTGAAGGCAACACTGTTTGTTGCGCACATGGGGACATTTGGGATCTGTGGGGTGGGTGAGGGAGTTTGTTGGGGGATTGTGGGAGGGGGGAGTGGACACAGTTTTGCACTTTCATATAATACACAAGTTTTCTGGAGAACAATCCCTGGCTGCACATTTTTATTTTTGGTGTGCATCCATTTAATGTGTTACGGTGTTCAGTGTCCAAATTACAACATTCCCTTTGTGCATGTTCACATTGGCCCAGTGCCTGACTGACAAAAGTCATTCATGGTCCCTGTGTCTTAAAAGTATTCGTCAATTAGTGCTTGGCGTACAGCATGGCCGTCCCGTGCATCACGTACTGGCAGGGGGGCTCCTTCGCCTCCATCTCCATCCCCTTCATCCTCACTCGGGCCATGCATGTCAAAGTCAGGTGGCAGTGGTACATTCCTTCGGACGCACATGTTGTGCAGCATGACACAGGCCATGGTGATCTTTGCCACCTTCTCAGGCCTATGTAGGAGTGCCCCACCAGACCTGCTTAGGCAGCGGAACCGCGCCTTCAACAGGCCAAAGGTCTGCTCAATTACAACACGGGTATGAGTGTGCACACGATTGTACTCCTCTTCGTGGCTGTTCTGCGGGTTCCGCACAGGGGTAAGTAGCCACGGCCTCAAGGGATATCCTCCATCACCTGCAAGCAGATACAAATAGGTGTGTGTCACTCTGAACTGACACCTTCAGGGAGCACGGTCATGGCAGCAGCTATTAGGTGTGAGCATGCACATGTCCCTGTACGTGTACCCAATAGTCACCTATATGGAATGTATACTGTAAAGAGGTGTGGAACACTGGATGGGGTTGAATAGATGATGCAGGGTGTAAGCATGCATGCTGAGGCAGATGTGCAGTGGCAGTGCGACAATGTTTAGCCTCCAATTCATGCTGTATACTCTTTGCTATGCATGGTCACACTGGCCGCATTGGCACAGTTGCCATCCTATTCAGTCATGCATTGCTTGCCATCACCATGGTGCCCTGGGTGTGCCTCTTACTTGTTGTCATCCATTTGCATTATTTGTGATATGTGGCCCAGTGATGTGTCATTTTCAGTTTAGCTCTGTCAGGTGAGGAGTGTTTAGCTCTGCATTCATTCTCCACTCACTGGCTATTGCCACCCAGGTGTACTTTTAACCCCCCCTTCCCCACCCTGGTAAACTATCCCCCCCTTTCCCACCCTGGTAAACTATCCCTCCCCCTTTCCCACCCAGGTGTACTATCCCCCCTTCTGCATCCACACACATGAGTACCCCACAGCATGGCCATGGGCCTGTTGTGCAACTAACCAAGCAGCCAAGCACATGGTCCAGCATGTCGCTCCATGTGACGGGATAGCCTGGAGTTGTGCAGTACCATGGCATCATGTGTGGATCCAGGAAATCGGGCGCAGCAATGGGTGATGATCTTGCTGGAGTCACATACCATTTGCACATTGATGGAGTGGTATTGCTTGCGATTGCGGTACACCGCCTCTATGGCATGGGGGACTACCAATTCCACATGGGTGCAGTCGATGGCACCGACACAATTGGGCATGCCTGCCAGTGCATGGAAGCCTACTTTGGTTTCGGCTATCTCCTGGCCAGTCCGTGGTAGGGATATGTGGGTGCTTGCGTGCTTCAGGAGGGCATCCAGCACTTGGTTCAGCATGCATGAAAATAGTGGTTGTGAAATGCCATGCAGCTGGCCCACTGTGTGTTGGTAGGTGCCTGTGGCCAGGAAGTGTAGCACAGACACCACCTTCAGTAGTGGGGGGATGGCAGTGCGTATTTGTATGTGGCTGGCAATGTTGTTCTGTATCATGTCCACTATGGTGGTGATGGTGTCACGGTCCAACCGGTACAGGGTGTGGATCTGCTCAGGGGTTAGGTTGAATGGGCTGGGTCTGGTGCGAGGGATTGGTGGCTGCCTACGAGGCGCTGGTGGCTGCGCTGGTGGTAATTGCTGGGCCTGTCTCACCATCCTTCTCCTCCTGCGTCTCCTCTGTGCTGCCTGTTCTTGCTGCTGTTGTTGTTGTTGCTGCTGTTGTTGCTGTAGTTGTAGCAGTATAGGCATGACCTCCTGTGCCATGATTGCAAATGCTAGTGGTAGCATTTTGGTGTAGGAAGGGGTGTGGTGTGTAGGTGTGCTCCTTTTGTACTGGCCCACTCTGCATTGCCTACACCTGTCGGGGGGGGGGGGGTTGTGGTGTGTGGGTGTGCTCAGTTCATACTGGCGCAGTCTCCTTTGACTCCACCTGTGGGGATTGTGTGCACCTGTGGCAGCTGCCTTGTATCTTGGTTGCTGTTTGCGGGTGGTCCGCGATGCCTGTTTTTCCGGCATCATGCAGCCCGTTGTTACCGTGTTCGCGATGCCAGCATTTGCATGTTTGCGTGGGTTGTGATTGCCCCCTATTACTGGCATTTACCACCTGAAGAGGCGCGTGTACGCGCCTATGCCGCTATTAGCGGCACCGTAAATAACGGTGCCGTTCATACCGGGTTTGCGGGTCAGAATGCTACGGAACGTTAAATGATGCCGGTATTTACATACCGGCATCATTTTTCCCTTACCGGCATAACTCGTAATGAGGCTGTCTTTTAAGAGGTTGCTGACTTAGGAGTGTCCTGTCTCTCACTCATTCCTTTCTATCTCGCCTGATCACATGACTTATTTTGCATCACCTCATCCCTGCATCCCTACTTTACAGCATTACATGGTTCACAATGAAAACATTTGCATTCTCCCTTACCCCTGAATCACGTGCTGTACCTTTCTGGCACTCTCTACAAGAGTCTCCTTCTGGAGGCTTGTTAATCGTTAAGCCTTATGGGCTTCCCTCCTTCTGTGTTGCAATGAACAGTAGGGCCCTGCGGTCCTGACGCCGATGACATGACATTGAAACTTGGCTACCGAGGTACATTCTTAGTATTAATCCTACAGTTCATGAAGTAAACTTGGATGATCAGAAAAACCGTTTGTACAAAGTGGATTAGTATTTATCATTATGGTAACCTACATTATTCAAAACGTCTTTGTTAGGCAGAATCATATGCAGTACCCTTTGGGAACACCACACACAATTAAGACTACAAGTGCAAGTACAAATTCACCTTTGGTACAAGCCTGTACTACACAGTAAAGTGGTAGCGATGGCTGAGCAGCCAGACTTATCTCAAGAGTAAAGTCAGCAGTATCAAAAGTTACACAAAGGACAGCAATGACTATGGTTCAAGCAAACACTGAATCAAAGTTTCTGAGTAAAAGAATATACATTTATTTACACATAAGTTGTAAAACAGTTCACTAAAGTAAAGGAGCAGAAAAATCACAATCTCAATACACTACACCACGCCCAATGAATTCTGGACAAGTTAGGCTCAAAATGAAGTGTGAGCAAAATGGCACTCCAGCAATTTAAAAGGGAGAGAAAGACAAGGTTATACAAAAATTAATCAGCACCAACGAGTAAATAGTCAGGCAATCTAGAAAAGGCTTACTACAACTAGGATTCAAGTCAATAGGCCTGGGCCAATGTTAATGGTTCAAAGTCTTTGCTCAGGATCACACAGTTCAGAGTCGTTCGCGGTTAAGTCTTTGCCAAGAGTTCAAAACGAAGTTGGTCGGAAGAAAGGTTATTTAAAAGAGTAGAGAAGGACAAGCCCTCGGATTAGCAAAAGATTTCAAACACTTTCACTGCGGTCGGACGGAAGGAACGACCGAATTTGAACAGTACCTTATTAGAAGAAGAATGCCATAGCTGAGGCAGATGTTACTGGCAGGTCCTGCAGGCTTACGGTTCCTGAAGCGACTGTCGGACTGACAAGAAGGAGGAAGACTGGAGGGTCCTGCACTGCCCAGGGAAGAAACCAGCAGCGGAGCAAAGCGACAAATAAAAGATGTGCTCCTTAAAACCCAAACAGGGTCCGAGCCTCCTGGCTATCCGGTTCACTGCAGCTGTGCACAGCATATTCGACCAGGAGAGGGAGGCCTTGCTTGGTGTTTAGTGAACTGGTTGGTCCCACCAGTTCGGGGGAAGAAGATTCCTTGCAGATCTACTCTGTCGTCGAAGTTTGGAGATTCAGACCCGCAGCAGGGCTTCACCGGGAGGTCAGTAGTTGCAGCAGTCCTCTTCCTTCAGCTTCTCTTCGGTTCTCTCGATCCAGTGGCAACTCTGCCTTCCAAGTCCCAGAGACCTGCTTTTTATGCAGTTTTCCCCCATTCACATAGCCTGGCTGTCAATCACACAGCAGGGTGGCTGCCCTGGCAGGACAGTTACCTAGCCAATAATACACAAGTGTGACTTGGGTCTCCAAGGAGACGTTGTGCAGGGGGCCTAAAACCCCTCCCTCACATCCTGTCCACCCCAGACTCTCAGGCGCCTAAGGAGGGCTTCTGTGCAGAAGCCCGCCAAAGGACAGTGAACAAAGGAACCAAACCTGGTTTGGCACGCAGAGTAAAACACGAGAAAGGCCTTTACAAAAAGAAATGGCGAATAAACCCAGCCGAAACCAAATAAAAGTAAACATGGTCCAGCGGGTTTTAGTTCGAGGCTACCAACATAGCCTAAAACAGTACCAAGGCTATTTTCATAGACCGCAGTAGGAAAAAAATGGTAGATACCACTGCCACCAGCCCAATCTTTTTGAAAGGGGAACGAAATAATGTTCCATGAGAGACAGACAAAAAAGGATTACTATTAACCCTTTCCAGTACTCTATGTAAGATAGTTTGTACTGGGTCTGTGACTTTAAAAATACTAATAAAGTCAATGGTAACTTTACATGTTTTGGGAGACAGTAGTCAGTCCCAAAAATGGAGTTTTGAAGTGGGAAGTCTAAAAGACAACCCTGTGTTACTGCAGTAAAGGTGCTTTGTGGCACACAGTAAAAAGATGATGCCTATGGAGTAGGTGAGACTACACTGTCTATGAACACAAAAATGTAAAACACATAGCCTAAAACACATGTAAGAGTGGGAAAAAAAGGCTCACACTCTTACCAGGTGTACAAAATAAATCCTAGAAATCCAGCAAATCTGCTGAGGGACTCACTAGGTAAGGTAAATTAGCCATTCTGGAGAATTCTCCCTAACAGTCTTTCCCTAACCAGGCCCATCGCAGGGCCTTTATTAAACTGCCTTTGCCATTGCCTAAACTAAGTGCATTCCATAATATGTACACCTACAAATACTCTATATCCACAAGAGCTCAAAGTCTCAGGCACATCACTACAGGGTTTGGTGGGTTGCCTTTATCTACAGAGGCTCCCAGTGCTTGAAGCAGGTCAGGCTGTATTCTATCATCAGGAATGTGCACTGATGCTCTGGATCCAGTCCAGCTCTGCAATATGAATAGCCCACAAGGGGACCTCTGAGTTCCCACTCGTTTGGTGGCATTGCCTACAGTGCACATGGCAGCTGGTTATATCATCTTTTTGGAAAGCATGCTTCTCACCATTGTAAATAATTTTTTAAATACGAGTCTGCTTCATTGTATATGAAATTGTCGACACTTGGTGCAGCTGTTCTAACAGATTATGTAAATGCTGCTGAACCCGGAGCAGTGTGGGATGTCAAGTATTATGCTTACTTGCAAATCCTGTTCAGCAGGCCAAATGTTAGTATACTTTTACCTTGGGTGGTCAGTGTACAATACATGCCCTGTTTAATTTTGTTGTGTGTCCAGATGTAGCTATTGTTAGCTTTAAAATGTTAAGCTCTTCCAGACAAAATTTGCAGCAATGCCTTCCCAACTGGTCTTTTTCCAGAGAGTCAGTCTTTGACTTGGTCTCAGTTAGCTCACACACATTGAAGCTGGGTTGGCTCCATAGTTGCTGCTTCTATCCAAACATAAGGAGTGAGCCCGGGAATGCTGATAACAAAATAACCTTGTTCCCCAGGAGCCTTAATCTTCCAGGCATTCCGATTGACGATCCAAACCCAGTTGAACCCGGAACTGGTAGGTGGGTGCCCACACTCCCTGAACAGGACCCTTTCCAAAGAATGAACACTGAGAGGACTTGCATTGCCAATTTGAAAGTTTCCAGAAGCTTCGCTCCCCACTGCCACTGGTCAGATGATCCTCCAGAGGTATCTGTAAGTGCTCTCAGCCAGGACTGATATCGGATGTCATCACAGATAGTTCTTCGCTGATCATTCAAGAAATCTTGCCCTTCTGCACAGGAAAGGTGCCATTTCATTATCTATCCTACAGAAGTCCTGAGCCACAGAGCTGAAGACATGTATTATCTGCACTTCTCCTAAACTTGCAACCATATCGGTTGATGGCACCTCCCCTTATCAGGCTGAAAGCCGACTGCAGCGGTCCCAGCGTCCAATCATGCACAGCTCCACTATAAATGTTCCAGCCTGAGACTGAAGTATTTGCACCGTATACTAACTTTTAGTCATCTTCTTTGCCTGTTAGATATTGTGACTTTCTGTTGTGCTAATTGAATAACCGGTCCCTGTGTGCAGTTAGCAAAATTAGATATTATCCAAAAACCTGAAAGGGAAGGAAAACCATAACAATTTCCATGAGGCATCAAGGATGCCCACTTATCTGGCGATTTTATTCCTCTAGTTGGTGGCATGTATCATAATTGCTTCTCTCCTAATGTAGTGAGGTTCTTGAGATACACAGTGCTTGGGGCAGTGCTGGAATAGTGTGTAGAAACCACAGGATATAGGCAAGATCTCAAGACAGGAAATGTGGAGCTTGTCGGTGCAGAGTTTTCCATTTGTGGTATCATTATGGACTATAAAAGTAACTATAAAGCAGTTAAGTCCCTGCTCACCTTCCAACCTACAGTATCAAGGAGCTGCTACCATGCCCACATCTTCAGTATGTGATGCAGTGAAAAGTGCCTCATATCAAGTGGGGACATTAGTGGGAATATAGAAAACCTCTGCTTGCATGTTACCAAGAGTGGATCACTTTATTAACCGTTGTGTCTCTTCCCTTGGTCTGAAAGAGAAAGATTATTAGAACAATATGTTGCCAGGTTAGTTATGCATGAGAGCCTGGACCATCCGCATTCTTCCATATGGGAACATTCTTAGGGAGTGCAGTAGGGGGTGTAGATAAAACTTGGCTAGCTGCTTTTGGCATTGCTTTAGACATCGCTTTCTATTGCTGTCCATTTTGGGGCCCATTTACAAGGGTAAATCATTGAGACTGTGCCTGTCCATATGCACAAAAGGCTGATCTAGGGAGAAAACCTAAATAAAATTCTGTTCCACACCCTAAGGTGGCTGGCCCACCGGTGCCTCCATGCCAAATCGCAATGGAGTGATGTCTCCACCATGGCCATTAGTTGACCTGCTCGTTTGTATTTGTATTTGTATTTATTTTATTTGTATATCGCAAACCATGCCCGGAGGCTACCGGGCGCATATCTTGAAAGAAAAGGTTACATAAGTTGCATACAGTGATTATATATCAATCAATAAATATAGCATAGGAATAGGCATGGGTAAGTACCACGATACAAGGTTTGTCGAATAGTACATCCAAACAAAGGTTATCGCATCATGTTTTCAGAGTGTAGTTTGGGCATTGGAGGTGACTAACCAACCTTTGGCTTTGTGTTTGAATAGGTTGAGGGAAGGGAGGTTTCTGATAGTCAAAGGGACAGCGTTCCACAATTTGGCTGCCAGGACTGGGAAGCTGGATCCGCCAGCTGTTTGGAGCTTGTATCTAGGTATCCGTAAACTCTGGTTCAGGGTAGATCTAAGTGAGCGAGCTGGGGTGTACAGTGTGAATCGTGAGGAGAGATAAATGGGGGCCTGCTTGTTCATGCATTTGTAGGTTAGTGCAAGCGATTTTAGTGAGATCCTTTGAGTGACTGACAACCAATGGAGGTTCTTCCTGGTATCCGCAATGTGTGCAGATCTGGGGATGTTGAGGGCTGCCCTGATGGCGTTATTTTGTATGATCTGGAGCTTGTCTCGGTTACCCTGATTAGTGCCCTGGTACAACGCATTGCAGTAGTCCAGTTTGGACATGACCAGGGTCCTGGCGAGAGTAGTGCAGTTGTGCGTGGAAAGAAAAGGTCGACAGGCTGTGATTAGCTTGCAGGTATGGGCGGTGGCGGCCGCAACTGCATTTGTTTGTCTGTGAAGGGAGAGGGTGGAATCGAGGTAGATTCCAAGCGTTTTGGTATCTTTGGAGACTTTTATAAGATTTCCATTGATGTTAAAGGAACTAAACAAAGGGTTCAACTTGTTTAGTCTTTGCTGGGTACCTAGGATGAGGAGCTCTGTCTTATCATCTTTGAGACAGAGCTCATGTTGGGCCATCCATGTTTGAATGACATGGTAAACGTCATTTAGGGTAACCATTTCAGTGCCCTCAAGTTCTCTGGGTTTTTTCTTCCTCATTGTCTTTGTGCCAAGCAAAGCGTTTTTATATATCAAAATCAGCTCACCTGGTCCTGTAACAGACAATAATATGGCTAAACCCCTAACCAATAGAAATAGATGCAGCACCCTTGCGTGCTTACGCCCTGGTACACACTGGCATTTCATTGCAGTATTCATTGTTAATAAGATCTGGAAGGGCTCCTTTCAGTGGGAATCCAGCAAGTTCTTGCACACATATTACTTGACAAACACATAGGGCCTCATCATAAGTCCGGCGGTAACCTTTAAAAGCGGCAGTAATGGTAATACAGCTGCCAATACTGCTCCGCTGGATCATGAGCCGGTGCAAATACCTCTGACTTTAAAAGCAGGTGGCGCTATTACAGACAGCGCTCTTACAGCTGGCACTATTACAGCAGGCACCAATAGAGCTGACGCTATTACAGCTGCCTACATGCGGCGAAAACACAGCCGCATCACAAGTCCATCCTTGGCGGTATTGGTGCCAAAACCCGGTGCAAATACCACAGAAAACCCGGCATGGTTATCTCCAGCATCGAGCTGGAGGTAAATGGACACAGGAAACAGAAATCAAGGCACAGGTGCAACCAGTGCACTCCAAATGGCTACATAAGGCACACCCCTACTCCAAACATTGTATTCCACACCATGCTGCCATTAGCCACTGTGAGCTGGGACAGGCAGTTGCTCATGCTGCCCATGGAAGCAGAGATGCAGGAAGATCAGGCCACGGGACAGGGAGCACAGGGGGCGGGGAGAGGAGAAGGAGAAGAGCACAAGCAAGGCATGCACCCATCCCCAGGGACAGGCCCTCACCCTGGACCCTCACTGACACCTTCTTGGTGACCTTGTACCATCTCAACAGGGAGACTATTACTGAGATGCTCAGTACAATACATGAGGACATAGGGAGCAGGATAAACATCTGTACAGCTGTGCCCTCACTGATCAAGCTAGTGTCAGTATTACAATTCCTAGGTACTGTCACCTTCCAGCACTCTGTGTCTATGATGCATGGCATAGCCCACATTCTGTGCAGTTCTTGCCCAGTTGTTGGATGCCCTCCTGCAATGTGTGCAACACCACATCGCACTGTCCACCACCCCACCCCAGGTCAATGCCATGTAGGCAAAGTTCTACTCTGTAGCCCAATTGCCTAATGTGATTGCAGCCCTGAACTGCACCCATGTTGTGTTGGTGGCCCCCCAGGCCCACAAAGCAATGTACCGTAATCGCAAGCACTACCACTCCCTCAATGTGAAGCTGACATGCAACCCCAACCTCATCATCACCCACTGCTGTGCCCGGTACCCAGGTTGCACCCATGATTCCATGGTCTTACGGAACAGCACACTGTCAGGATACACGGAGAGGCACAGAGGACAACGATAGTGGGTGAGTAAAACTGCCAGCACCTATGCACTGCGAAGCACCTGACCAAATTGGGGGGGGTGTGACCAATGACACAAAGCATGGCAGGACAAATAAATGCAAAATCAGTACCCAGCCAGCTCCTGCACCAATGACAGGGTACAGCCCAGGGAGCATGCTCATGTTGAACACACCTGGACGGACATGCAGATGAACCCATACAGCAGCAATTCATTCCACACACATTACTACGTACTACAATGCATCATGCATAATTAAAAGCAATAACAAATATAATTCCACATTGCAGCACACAACAGCAGCCCTGCTAGTGCCGCACCCATGTACCCATGTACACCCACCCTGCAATGCTGACCCACTGCCCCCATAGGGTTAGGGAATGCTGATAGGCAACCCAGCAAGCCACATGCACGAGAGCAATACTCAGCCACAAGAGAGCCATCAGGTACACATGTCACTGACAGATATATCACGATACATCTGCTGCAACGTAACAGGTTGCATGTGATGCCAATACAATGCATGATACCAGTGACACAGCGACCACAGAGATTGTACGGGCGCATGCCATGTGATGAAGCACCATACGCATGCATATGATGACGATTGCCATGATGCTGTGTAAGTCCACCCCCACACATTTCACAGTGACTAATGTCTGTACCTCTCCCCATGCAGGTGATTCGGATACCTGCAGATGCCTTGGCTAATGACGCATGTGCGTGATCCACGAACACAGCACGACATAGCCAGCAAACCACGCACAAAGCAGGACCCCTGTGTGCATTGAGCGCACCTGTGGACTCCTGAAGGCACGTTTGTGCTGCCTAGATCGTACCGGCGAAGCCCTTATGTACGCACCAGAGAAAGCAGGAAAAATAGTGCTTGTGCGTGCCATGCTACACAACATCTGCATGAGGAGGAATGTGCCCCTACCCCCTGACATGGACATGCCACCCCCAGAAGATGATGACGAAGTGCCTGAGGCAGGGGCCACAGCAGGCATCAGCGATGATGTAAGGGATAGGAGACTGGCTCACCAGGCACTGATTGGCACTGATTGGCAATTTCTTTTAAGTAATTTCTCTGGCACATGCCATGCACACTGTATGACTGTCACTTCTCTAAATAAACTCCACAATGACACAATCAGAAATGTCCTCGCATTGATGTAGGTCAACTGTTTTATTCTATGTGCCCAGTCTATCCCCTATACCCTCCCACCACCAACTCCCCAGCACACTATCCCTCCTCCCCCTCCCACCACCAACTCCCCAGCACACTATCCCCCTCCCTCTCCCACCACCAAATCCTCAGCACACTATCCCCCCTGAGCTCCACTACCAACTCCCCAGCACCCTATACCCCCTCACCCCTCCCAACACCAACTTTCCGGCAGGGCCTCTCATGGCGGCCGGTGTCACAGTGTCATTCACTGTTGGGGCCTCTTCCCTCCCCTGCCATCACCAGGTGATCCCGGGCGCAGTAGTTGCTGCGACTGTCATCATGGCATGCCCTGCTTGAACCCTTCATGGTCGTGGTGGAGGTGGATGGGACGGACTCCGCCACAAGGTTCCGCTGCACCTTATTGCCCTGTTGTATGGCTTCTGCTAGGGCAGAGACTCCCTCGTCATTTCACGGACACATTGCGCATAGAGTGTCAGGGCAGACATGTTGGAATTGATCTCGGCCCTGTTTCGCACCATCGGATGCACTACCCTGCGGCTGGCCCCCTGAATACAGTCCCTGATGGCCTGCAGGTGTGCACAGTGAGTGTGCCTGATCGTTTCCAGCTCATGCTGCCTGCGCTCAATCACATCCAGCCTCTGCAGCAGCACACTGCGAGATGGACTATGGTGTCTGGGAGGGGGGCTCTGCACTGCAGCAGGGCTGAGGACAGGTGAGCCATAGCTTGGGGTGTGCACATCCGGCTCGGGTGTCATCACATGCTGGCGGCGCGGAGGTCTCCCTGGGGATTGATGGCGCTGGCGGTGCAGAGGGCTCCCTGGGGATTGATGGCACTGGCAGCATGGTAGACTCCCTGGGGATTGATGGCCGGTCCGAGAGCACTCGCTTTGACATCTGTGCAGAGCCTGCTGATGCAGATTCGAATCCCGGCAGGGCCAAACTCAGCCTTTCATCCTTCTGAGGTCGATAAATGAGCACCACACACAGTGGGTAATAATAACCAGCGCTCAGATACCTGAGGGTTTGTAGCGCTATATAAATTCTAAATTATTATTATAATTATAATTATTATTATTATTATGGCACTGGCAGTGTGGAGGGATCCCTGGGGATTCATGCCATTCAGCAAGGGGTGACTCTGGACGGCAGTCCCCCTGTGGCTCCTCAGTGTCTGCGAAAGCAGGTGTTGCCTCTGTCTCTGTGGCCATGTTTGCTGATGTTGGGGCAGGGCCTATGGGGCCACCTGCATGCCTGGTCTTGCTGGGTGCAGATGCTACACGGCAGTCTGTGCACCTAGGCGTGGATTGTGTGCGCCTATGTAGGGCAGTGGTGGCAGACCTTGAGGGTCTTGAAGTAACACAGCCTGATGGGCTGGAAGCCTCCTCCTCCTCCTCTTCGGAAGCCTCTGGTGAGGCGTGAGTGCCTCAGGCCTGCAGGGGAATTCTGCCAGGTATGGTTCCCCCACGTGTTTTGGCATGGCAGACACAATTGCTATGGTACAGAGTATGAACTGATGCATAAGCACTAAGAAGAGACCCCACATCCAAGTCTGCGTCCCTGTGGCATCTAACAACTCGGCCAAACTCTTTAAAATCTGCAAGGAGCTGGCCAATCCTGCTGCAGCCTCTATCTCTCCTATCCCCTCCCAGGCCCTCTGCACAGCCCTGGCTTCTCATTACATCTCTAAAACCTAGGACATCCTGCCCACCCTCTCATCCTCTCCTCCTTCCCCCTTCTACTCTCTCCTCTACCTCGACCCCCCTGTGGCCACCTCTCCTCCCTCTTTCTCTTCCTTTCCTCTGTTCTCCCCTGACGAGATTTCTAGACAAGTCCAGTCTATGAAAGTCTTGTCAAAACAGGTTCTTCCCTGTTCTTCCAAAACCATCAAGGACCACATTGACACCCTCACTCCTGCCCTGGCTGATTTCTGCAACCACTCCTTCACCACAGGAGCCTTCCCTTCCCCCCTGAAGCAATTTCTTGTGCACCCTCTTCTCAAGAAACCCTCAGCCGACCAGTCCAGCCCAGCTAACTATCGTCCGATCAACATCAATCCTTTCCAGGGCAAACTCCTGGAAAAGCTAGCCATCTCCCGGCTTAATCTTCACACTGTATCTGTTGGTTGTCTCCATGACCATGAGTCTGGCTTCACTGCAGCCAGAAGCACGGAAACTGCTCTCCTGAACATCCGTGAAGACCTGCTCTCTAACCTTGATTTTAATCTCCCCTCTGTCCTCATCTTACTCGATCTCTCTTCTGCCTTTGACATGGTCAACCATGCCATCCTGCTCAATCGTCTCCATGATGACCTGGGTATAACCGATCAGGCCCTGGCCTGGCAGACCTCGTTCCCCTCTGATCAACCCTTCCCGGTCCAACTTCGGTCCTTCCTTTCCTCTGTCTCACACTCTACCTGTTTCTAACCTCTCTCCCTGGCTGTTCAACCAATACCTGGAACCTCTCACCCATCGCATTGCCGTTCTCTGCTCCAACTTTCATTGCTATGCGGATGACACTCAGCTAGTTTTCAGGCTCCCCTCTGCCACCTTTTCTCCTCTCTCAATTCTGATTTTCTGTCTGCTATCCAGGAGTGGTGTGCCACCAACGATCTCTGCCTTAATGCCAGTAAGACAGAGATTCTCCTCATCGGCACACCTGCACCCTCCTTTCCTGTCACTCACTGGCCGGCCTCCCTTAGCGATCTTCCTGCTCCCACCTGTGAGGCTACGAACCTCTGGGTCATCTTCGACTTCACACTCTCCTTTTCTCCTCACATCTCTGACGTCTCTAAGAAGTCAAACTACCAACTGCACCTCCTCAGAGGTATTTTTCCTCTCCTCTCCTTCCCCCAGAATCTCACTGTCTCTAGAGCTCTGGTTTTCTCTAGGCTGGACTACTGCAACAGCCTCTTTCTAAATCTGCCTGCTTCTACTGTCTGCCCTCTGCAACTAATCCAGAACAGGACTGCAAGACTTGTCCTTGGCCTCAAGCCCAGGGATCGTATCTCTCCAGCACCGAAATCTCTGTATTGGCTTCCAGTGGCTGCAATGATTAAGTTCAAGACCATCTGCATTGTCCATAAGGCCTTCTGGGGCCTGGGTCCTCAATACCTCCAACTCTCTCTTCGTAAATACCTTTCTACTGGAGCTCTTCGCTCCTCCACCTCCAACTGCCTCAGGGTCAGTCGCTTCTCCAAGCAACGAGTTGGTGGTAGATCTCTTTCCAGCTGGGGCCCCCCTCTGGAACAGTCTCCCTGCCTCGCTGAAACTCGAGAACCATCTCCGGTTCCGAAAGCACCTCAAGACCTTCCTCTTTGCTTCTGCCTTCTCTCTTCCTCTCCCCTGCTGAGTTCCTGTCTGATACTGCACTAGTCACCTGGCTACCCTCTGATTTCAGGCCCAGGTCCCTATCCGCCCAGTTGCACACCCACACTGCCTCCCGGCAAACCTTATACTTGGGTCTGTATCTGTAACCCTGCAGTACCCCTACCTGCACTTTTGGACACCTGCTGTCTGTACTTACCCTTGAACCTGCTGGCCACACTTCTTGTTATTGTTTTGATCCCATGTACAGTACTGCCCCCTCCCCTTTCCCCTGGCACTTTTCTCCATCCCTCAGTAGGGGTGAGGTGCGCATGGCATTTGTTTGGTTCACTTGCCCAACGTTCCCGCTGCTATGACGCTCAGGGGTGCCCTTGGTGCCCTGCACCATGGCTGCTCTGGGGGTGGCTGATGTGCCCCCCATCAGTCTGCACTGTCGGCATGCCCAGCTTCGTGTTCTGCTGACTTGTGTCCCTGTCCACTGGGGCTTCTTATACTGGGTTGTCATTTGTGCATGCATTGGGGGGTGTTCACTCAACCTCCTGCCTCCTGGCTCCCGCCTCTGCACTGCCAACTCCCTCTTTCCCCTCGAGGTTGAGCACCGTACTGCATTTCTCCGCATATGCAGTAGGACCAGTGGCTCAGCAGTGCCTCCTCCTGTTGCTAGGTACTCCCAGCGGTGTTGGGACAGTAGCTCCTGCACCCTTACCCTCTGGTCATTCCACCTTTTACGGCAGTCTTCAACATCACGGGGTGCACTGGCAACTGCTGTGACTTTCTGTGCGATGTTGTGCCATATTGTTGTCCACTGCTTCCCACTGCTTTTTCTTTGCCTGGCTCCAAATAGCTCCTCGCAGTGGGCCACTGCCTCATCTGTGAGGACAACAAGCTCACCGTCACTATATATAGGCTTTCTGAGGCGATGTTCAGTCCCCTTGCCTCTTAGCCTCTCATGAGACATTTTGGCTGGTGGACAGTGCAGGATGGCTGCAAGAAGTGGAGATAGTTAATGGATTGTGTTTTTAAAAATGGCTGCCACGATGCTTCCCGTTCCGGCGGTGTTGCAATTTCCACCAGGGCTAATAGCGCTGGGTTCGATGACGGGAGCGCTATCAGCGTTGCTTACTTGGCGGAAGACCTTATTCTGGTGCTATTAGCGCCGAGCGCTAATAGTGTTACTGCCGGACAACCCATTCCGCCGCACACAGCCAGCTGTATTGTTGTTTGCGCACACCTTTAATTGTGCTGCAGTACCGCCGGACTTGTGATGTGGCCCAAAATGTCCCTAGCCCAAATCATATACTAGGCTACCATATTTATAGGAAACGAACACACATACATCTAAAGGGTGTAACAACTAAAAAGATGCTAGACTGCTTCTTCTGTTTCAGACTTCTCCCCGGGATATAAGGTTCTTAAGGTGATACTGTAATGGTTCAATGTTCCAAATATAGTCCCAGATACAAACTTTTCAGTCTCTTTCTATTGACACCTCAGGGTGCAGTTTTCACTTGTTTACCCCACTCCAGAGTGTTTCTTTTCCCCTCCAGGGTTTCACACACTCTTTCACTCCACTCAGGGTATTCATCTCTTGTTTCTCTTTTCATCCCTGTTCCAGGGTGACTACACTCTCTTGTCCTCTTCTAGGGTCTCTTGATTCTTGTTACCCTCTCTTGGGGTATCTTCACTCTCCTTCTCTTGGGATCTCTTTACTCTCGTTCCCATCTCTCGGGGTATCTCACTCCCATGCCCTCTCTTTGGATGTCTTCACTCTACTGGATTAGCTTCACTCAGAGTAAGGACATGAGTCTGTGATTCCTTCGCACTGGACTGATGCCTTCTCGCCTCTTGCACCCTAGGGGTAGTCAGGCTGCCCACAGTCCCTTCTTGACAGTCCCTCTCTGTCTCTTTCTCCTGAATCTGAGCCTACTGGCAGGAGCCTGCTGGAGCTAGGACCTACACACTGAAGGTCCACAGATGTAAACTCTAAATCAGGCTGAATACTGAACCTTTCAATTTGGCTTGGGGAAAGAATCCACCTCCTGAACCCAAAGCAATAACCATCACTACAAAACTTTTCATAACTTATATCTTCCCCCCTCACCACCCCTCCCCGCAGGAACACACCCCTTCCCTCTGTGCACTACGCTAGAAATTTGTGAGACCTAACAGTACCCCCTTCCCTCCGTAAGGCCCCCACAAAGTGCCATACTTTGCTGTGTGATTACAATGAAAACTTGCTACAAGTTGAGAAGCATGTACTTCTCGGGCGATTTCAGGATCTCTCTTGTGGACCATAACCCTTCCAACCCACACAATGGGCCTCATTACGACCCTGGCGGAAAGGGGTCCGCCAATTACGAGTTCCCTTTCCGCCATGGCGGTTTTTACACCTGCTTTTAGCAGGTGTAAAAAACCATGGCGGTAAGGGAACTTGGTGTTAATTACGCCACCGTAATTTACGGTGGCGTAATTAACGCCTTCCCCACTCCCATTATGCCCTATGGGGCAAAAATGGGAATGGGGAAGGGTAAATGGGGATTGGGGATTTACCGCCCCGCCAAGGTCGGAATGGGGCGGTAAATCCCCTTACCGCCATGGCGTAAACGTAGTTTGCGCCATGGCGGTAAAGTCACGGCCCTGGCGGTAACTTACCGCCAGGGTCGTAATGAGGCCCAATATTGAACTCTCCTTCCTACTACTATGAGAATCTGTAAGGGCTTTGTTTTTTGTTTGTTTTTTTTCTTTATTTTCGTTTTCATAATATACAACAATATCAATATTTAATTATGAATTAATTATTTTACAATTACATTGTTTAATTCATATTCATAAATCATAAACTAATAAACTATACTTCAAAAATTAAGATATTCCTATAACTATCCTACTACAAATATTACATTAATTAAACCCTCCTACCCCCCTCCCCATCCATCCCCCACCCAACTTAAATAATACTTAATGGCTTTGTATTAAAGATTTTTTTTTTTTTACTTTCCTTCCACAGACTTCTATGAGGCACCCTTTCTTTTAGCTTTGTTTGGCCTCCTGACCTGACAAGTAAATCCTTCTTTTTAACTTTCTGTGTCTGTTTGCTCATTCGTCTGGGGAAACTAATCAGTCCTTAAGACTATCAGTACTGAGATACTGTCTTTCCTTATGGATTTCTTGCATTGTTACAACTGCACACCTCACCCTAACGTGAAGTGTGGTTATGGTGCTTTGTATCCTTATCATTTTTTCTGTAATAGCTTTTCAGTTATATTTACAATATGCCTTGGATGGGCTGGTTGGAGCAGATATTGTTCAACTGTTCTAAAGGTGGCCAGCACCCTAAAATGGCCGTGCCAAAAGGTTTTTGTGTGTCATTTGATGATATTGTTCTTTGGCCTTCTTCCTGCCCTCTCGCGTCCGGAACTGCTATATGTTTGACGCCCTTGCCTGGAGAAATCTGCTGCTTTCCTTTGGCTAAAAGGCAGTTGGTGTGTGAGCACGGATGTGGGGGGTGGGACTGTCTGGTGCCAGTACATATACTGCTGCCTGAATGTCTGTTGCCGGGCAGGTGTTCTCACTCTTTCCTGACTTTGGTCAGTGTAGGCCTGATCATAGATCACTTCCTAGACCTATCCTAGTGTATTGGATTAAGTGAGTTACTTACCTGATCTTTATGTACCTTTTTGAACTTTGGCATCATCCAATCACATAGTTAAATCTTCCTGAAAAGTAAAACTTTGGAATTGATTACTTCAGGGCACAAGCCCTGGAACATCTTGCGGCTGGACTTACTAATGGTTATTAATGGTTTAATGGTTATTCTAAAGTGTCTCTACTGAACTTTATGTATCTGACTACTAACCTGTTTTACAATGGTTTATTAATCCAATGCTTGCTTTCTTCTGCTAAGGGTCAATTTATATATCCGTTTCATAGTTGTGTATAACAATATTTGTTTGAAAGTTTCATTTGCTTGGTGTGTTTTTTAAAGGACTAATAAATAATTGTATATTTTTGCACTTGCCTGTCTAACTGAAATTATTGGTGGAGAGTTGTGTCTGTACTCTTTGTAGCCCTAGACCACTCTCACACCCCCATGAGTCTAAGGCCCTGATTCATGGAATTATTTGCATGTAAAACAGGGATTTTGTGCCATTCTGCCCACAAATCCCCATTCGACAAACAGGGATTTGCGGGCTGAATGGCGCGCAAATCCCCGTTTTACATGCAAATGATTCCATGAATCAGGGCCTAAGTCTTTCCACTCTGCCACCCGTGGAGACTCCAATGGGATTGCCCCCAGAAACCTGACTTAGGGACCCTTCTCATTTGGCCAGAAGAAGGCAGGCACTGTTTTATCCTTAAACTGGTGGTGGTGTACTGCGGGAGGATCACATGGGGTGGTCAGACCAGGAAGATGGGAAGACCCCTTTTTAACTTTCCCTGAACCCTGTTCTTCCAATGGACTTTTGGCAACTCAAGGAAGAAGAAAAACCTAATTTCCTTAAAAGGAACTAAATGTTGCAGAATCCCTCAGGGACTGTGACGAAGGAGATAACTGAACAGGCATGTAGAGCTAAAGGACAGGCAGGTAAGCAGAACAGCCTGTGACAGAGTCAGGCAATCAACTCTAAGGGCCTGTACCTGAAGCCAATTAACCCACCTGAGGGGCATAACAGGCTGCTGCAGGAAGGAGCTGTAGATAGAAGCTGCAATAGGAGCTGGAAGGTCAGCAGCAGTAGCAGAAGAAGAAGCAGAGCATGAGGCTGGCAGATCACTAGGAAGTGTAACCACAGAAAGGACGCCAGAGCGAAGGCAGAGCAGATTTCACATGCAGGCTCTGAGTTGGTCCTGTGCTCACAACCCCTACTTTGCTGTGGCTGCATTGGAAGAGACTGGGAGAAACAAGCAGTCTTTCCAGGTGCGTTTAATGGCTGTGAATGCAGAGCTGAAGTTGTGCAACCACGCGAGGCCGGTGTGCAAAAGCAAGCGGAGGGAAGCTGGAGAAAAGAAGACTCACTGTTGTTGAGGCCGGACCCCAGACACCCGTGCTGCAGAGGGGTTGTAAAAGCATATTTCGCATAATGCCGCCTGATATTGAACATTGGACTAAGCGCATTCACATCGTACTGTAAATTGCATTTAAATGAACTTGCAATAAGTTGTCTACGCCGCCATCTTAAAGTTATCTGCCATTTTCATTAACTCCTGCTTTTTGCCCCATGCTAGAAATTGTGTTTTTTGCTCCAGCGGAGCAAAATGAACTTTGTACTGTGGCAAGGTAGATAAACATGCTGCAGCTGCTAAGGTGGAATTGTTTGTCCTGCACTAAGAAACCTTGGAGCTAAACAAGAGCCGTATTTAAACAGTAATCTAGAGACCATCTGTATCAATAGTGTCTTCTCCGTCCAAACAGCAAAACAGAATGTTGAATAGCTGAATATGTGCTTTTGCAGAAATCTGTGTTTTCGGTCCTTGAAACTAAGCTGATTTCAAACTCAAGAACAAATGATAGACAAATATGAGTAAATTAAACAAGGACTGTTACCATTGTGTTTTATGTGCAGAAAAACATGTCGAGTGTTTAAAGAAAACATTGAACAATGTATAGTTGTTTGAATCTGTCTTAGTTATGTGAACTGGCCACGAACCCTAGTGAATGGATAACACGAAGATGGGCTGGACGATGTGTCCGGGGTTGTGAGAGAAATGTATAAATATGCATGCTTTGTAATGTCCAGAACTCTCTCATCTCACGGTGTCCGCTACCACATGTTGCGAGGTGTTGAGAGACCAGACAGCTGTTCTGCACAATAAAAGTGTACTTGTACCACTGTACTCGTGCCTGGTGTATTTCTATTAAGTGGTATTAAGCCTCGATATTTCTTTAATCTTTCAGGGTGTGGGTCCCAATAGAACCTGTAGCAATAGTAGTAGACTTAAGAAAGTTGGGAAGTGGAAGCCACCCACAAATGCTGTGACTTTGGAACCGGTGAGTGAAGCTCTGTACTCCAAAAGCACAAGATTTAGTTTGCCGGTAACTGTAGCCGGTTGAATTCACACTCCTGCAGAAGTTGGAGAGAGTGAAGTTGTTCGCAGTCGTGGGAAGTCTTCAATAATAAAGGGAATTTGTATCACACGTTTTCAGCACAAGTTAAAGTGCAAGCTAAAGAAGAAAATCTTTCTTTTCCCATTGTTGCCTTTTAAACCATTACCGGGATGTCGCGTGTCTCCTATTAAGCGGGATAACGTTATCAGTAATTGTTCAAGAAGTAGTAATTGTCTTTCCCAGAGTGTTAGAAGAATATTTCACATCACAGAAAGGTACATATGAGAAACTGTTTCCCGATCCTTGTTAAAGTAGAATGCTGCCTGACTAAAAGGTAACGCACGTTTGTAAGATGAATTTTGTCATCAAAGAGAAACTGCGTATGCCCAAATTCTTTTCAAAAGTGAAAATTGACTCTTGTAACATTCAGAACAAATACTTACGACTTCTACAAATTGCTGAAGTCACACGCAGAACAAGCATTACCCAAGCCAGTAGACAGTTTCTTTATAAAGTGAAACCATTTCAATTAAGATCTGAACATTGATGCTCTGAAGTTGTTGAAGCTAATATAACCCATAGTCCTCTGATACAAGGTTATCCAAGGCAGGAAGAGTGGCAATACAGCTTTGGGGTAACTACTGGAAATCAGAAGGTGTGAATAATGCTGGGTAAGGGAGTTGGGTGCTTGTTAAAAATAATTAATTAATAATTTGTGAAGCTGGGACTGTTGAAAGTGACAGAAAGAAGCAGTCTAGAAGCCAAGACAGATTTTAGTGGTAGCTACAAGACAGAAAGGAGAGGCAAAGCAGCTGCCCTTTCTTATAGCAGATAAAGAGAGTGTCTTGCCAACCCGTTGAGGGCGAAATGTCTTGTTTAAAGGTGCTTAACATATTTTTAAAGTATCCATTTGCAGCAGAAGCAGTAGAGCTGTGGTTGTCTATCATTTTGTCAGAACATTTTCCTTTGAAAGTAGTTGAAGCAGTAGTAGACTGTGAGGCAGAAGAGCCTCCTCTCACAGTATCATTTGCAGAAGAGAGTTGCCAAGGAGAGAGCAACTTCATTAGAAGAAGCATCCTGACATATTATATTCAAGATGCTGTAGAAGAAGAGTTGTTGTTAAAGCAGAAGTGGTACTTGATATGATATGATATGGTAAGGCATTTGTAACACGCCTATACACAAGTGTTTCAAGGCGCGATGAGGCAAGGAAGGGGAACAGAGGGAGAATGGAGACAGCGATCTTACTAGGCCAAGTGACATTGAGATCCCGCAAGTGCAGGGGAGGGGGATGGGAAAACTGCCAGGGGGAAGGGAAGTGGGCAGTGCTGTACATGGGATCAAAACAATAACAAGAGGTGTGGCCAGCAGGTGACAGGTGCAAGGGTAAGTGCAGACAGCAGGTGTCCAAAAGTGCAGGTAGGGGGACTGCAGGGTTACAGATACAGACCCAAGTGCAAAGGTTGCCGGGAGGCAGTGTGGGTGTGCAACTGGGCGGGTAGGGACCTGGGCCCAAAATCAGAGGGTAGCCAGGTGACCAGTGCAGTATCAGAAAGGAAATCAGCAGTGGAGAGGAAGAGAGAGGGCAGAAGCAAAGAGGAAGGTCTTGAGGTGCTTCCGGAACCTGAAATGGTTCTCCTTGAGTTTCAGAGAGGCAGGGAGGCTTTTCCAGAGGGAGACCCCAGCCGAAGAAAGAGATCTATCACCAACTCGTTGCTTGGAGAAGTGACTGACCCTGAGGGAGTTGGAAGTGGATGAGCGAAGAGCTCGAGTAGGAAGGTATTTACGAAGAGAGAGTTGAGGTATTGAGCCCCCAGGCCCCTTAAGGCCTTGGGGACAATGCAGAGGGTCTTGAACTTAATCCTTTCAGCCACTGGGAGCCAATGCAGAGCTTTCAGTGCTGAAGAGATATGATCCCTGGAGGGGTCGAGGACAAGTCTCGTAGTCCTGTTCTGGATGAGTTGCGGAGGGAGGAGAGTAGAAGCAGGCAGATTTAGAAAGACGCTGGTGAAGTAGTCCAGCCTAGAGAGAACCGGAACTCTAGAGACAGTGAGCTTCTGGGGGAAGGAGAGAAAAGGAAGAATACCTCTGAGGATGTGCAGTTGGTAGTTTGACTTCTTAGAGACGTCAGAGATGTGAGGAGAAAAGGAGCGTGTGGAGTCGAAGATGACCCCGAGGTTCCTAGCCTTACAGGTGGGAGCAGGAAGAGGGCCAAGGGAGGCCGGCCAGAGAGTGATAGGAAAGGAGTGTGCAGGTGTGCCTAAGAGGAGAATCTCTGTCTTAGTGGCATTAAGGTAGAGATTGTTGGCGGCACACCACTCCTGGATAGCAGACACTCAGAGATGAGAGAAGGAGAAGAGGTGGCAGAGAGGAGCCTGAAAACGATCTGAGTGTCATCCTCATAGCACTGAAAGTTGTAGCAGAGAGTGGCAATGCTGTGGTTGAGAGGTACCAGGTATTAGTTGAGAGGTTAGACCCCTGAGGAAAACCACAAGTAGAGAGTGAGATAGAGGAAAGGAAGGACCGAAGTTGGACCTGGGAGGGTCGATCAGAGAGGAACGAAGTCAGCCAGGCCAGGGCCTGATCAGTGATACCCAGGTCATCACTGAGAAGAGTGAGCAGAATGCATGGTTGACCGTGTCAAAGGCAGAAGAGAGATCGAGAAAGATGAGGATAGAGGGGAGATTAGAATCACGGTTTAGGGAGCAGGTCTTCACGGATGTTCTTGAGAGCAGTTTCCGTGCTTCTGGCTGCTCTGAAGCCAGACTGATGGTCATGGAGACAACCAACAGATTCAGTGTGAAGATTAAGCTGGGAGATGGCCAGCTTTTCTAGGAGTTTGTCCAGGAAAGGAGTGATGGAGAATGGGCGATAGTTAGCCCGACAAGAGGGGTCGACTGAGGGTTTCTTGAGAAGAGGGTGCACAAGAGAGTGCTCCAGGATGGGATGGGAAGGCTATGAGTGGCAATGCAGTGGTTGCAGAAGTCAGCCAGGGCAGGAGTGAGGGTGTCAATGTGGTCCTTGATGGTTTTGGAGGAACAGGGAAGAACCTGTTTTTACAAGACTTTCATAGATGGGACTTGTCTAGAAACCTCGTCAGGGGAGAACCGAGGAAAGGAAGGGAAAGAGGGAGGAGTGGTGGCCACAGGGGGCTGGCGGTAGAGGAGAGAATAGATAGAGTAGGAGGAGAGGACGAGAGGGTGGACAAGATGTCCTGGGTTTTAGAGATGAAATGAGAAGCTAGGGCTGCGCAGATGGCCTGGTAGGGAACATGAAAGGTAGAGAATTCAGCAGGATTGGCCAGCTCTTTGCATATTTTAAAGAGCACGGCTGAGTTGTTAGATGCCGCAGAGGTGCGGATTTGGATTTGGGTTCTTTTCTCAGTGTGAACGGAGAGCTGGTATTGCCTTTGGAGCAGGCGGTTGGACAGTTTGTCAGAGGATGCGCAGGAAGCTAGCCATTTTGTCTCAGCCACACTACACTTGCATTTGAGGGTGACGAGGAGCCATACCAGGAGCCATACCAGGACTAACACTTTTATTTTGAACTTTATCCATTCCATACTGGACAATTGTCATCCATGAATACCATTGGTGATGTTTTCTTCGTTGAATTTGGAAGGGGAACTTTTCAGCAAACCAAAAAGGAACTGTTACCAGTGGAGTTTTGTTTAAGTGAACTTTTGTTTCTTTGGACATTTTCAAGAACTGATTAAAGACTTTATTTTCCATGGAAGACATTGACTTTGGACACTCCTGGTGAAGATGATCTACTCTGGCCAGATAGAAGTCTTTCAAGACACTGGTTATTTGGCAATCTTTTATTTTTATGCTTTGTTTGGATTGTTTTGTTGTTTAGGGTGAGGGCCAGTTTTGCATATGCTAGGAGACTTTCCCTTAGATCCTAGACTAGCTAGAGAATTTGCTAAAATAGTAGGCTTAGTTAGGTTTTATTTGCATGTTTCCTCTAAATAAAATGTCAAATACGGAGAAAACAGCAAGCAGTTGTCCACCCCACATTAATGACCCCTCACATACCTTACCTTGATTGAGTTTGGCTAGACTTCAGTGTTTTTTGTATTCACCATGATAGGTTGGTCTTCCAAAATGCACTCCCAGGGTGGGTTTTTGGAAATCCATCTTCATAGCCTTAACCATATAGTCTTCTGAATCGGAGCCACCTTCAATCGAGTACCCTCTCTACATGGTTTCAACAAAGTAACATGAAAAGGATACATTTTCTGTTCATTAAGGAAGTTTAACCTAAAGTTAATGGGCTTCATTTTCCTTTGTACTTCAATAAAATGAATATGCCAGGGTCTAAACTTGTTTAATCCCTACTTCACGATGTCCTTCTTATCTCAAATAGACCTATATCCAGGGGTTTAAATTTGTTCCATCCCTGCAGCCTGAAGTGTTCAGTGGACAACCAAGCCTTGGGTCCCACCTGATACTCTTTTCCCTGACGCCTTGAGTGATATGCAAGCTGCTTCATCCTGGGTTTACATCCCTGTGAAGCATTAATTGGAGGTTTTCGCTTATCACTTGTAACCTACTCTCCACATCTGGGTTGGGGACTTCCTCCCCTACCTTAGACCATGGAAAATGAGTGTGAAACTGTGTGCTACAGAAGAAAGGGGATTTACTAGTAGAATTCTTAACAGAGATGTCATAACTGAACTCCGGGACCCAGATGAGATCCACCTTACTACTGTCTAACTGCAAATAACACAAATACTTTTCCAAATCCTGGTTTACATGTTCTGTCAGGTCACTCGTTTGTGGGTGATAAGCAGAGGATAATTGTACCTTATTGCCCAACTCTACAATAACCCCACCACAACAGAGGTAGTTAAACACCCCTGATATTTAGGCAAGTCCACTATGAAATCTAGTGAATGGGTATGCCAAGGGTGAGGTGATATACAAAAAGGAGCCAATAACCAAACAAGTGTCCCATTATCTTGTTTCGACCGGGCACAAGTCTGAAGAGTCCTGACATATTTCAAGGTGTTTATCCTCCTTATCTCCTACCAAACCTCCTATGCAGCTGCTACAAGGTATTTCTTTAGCCAGATTGACTAGCTAGTTCTGACTCATGACACTCTTTAACGGCACGCCTCTTGAAGTTCCTCTATAGGTAAATACAATTTAGAATCCATAAATGATAGACCTCTCTTGGCTTGACAAATAGTGTTTTTAATGGGCAACTCCAGCAGAGGCGCCAAAGTCAGAGACTGTCTTACTTTCTGCTGAAAATCCTCTCCACTTGATAAGATGCAGAAAAAAAATGATCTTCTGAAATCAAGGCCATTGGATCTCTGACTTGCACTTTCACACTCCCAGGAAAGTGATGGGACAGAGCATCAGCCTTGCCATTTTGACATTCGCGTTAAACTACTTGGTGAAAAATAGAGACCAGTGAATTTGTCAGGGAGATCATTTGGGGGTCACCATGGGTAGCAACTGCGACCCCTGAGGTCTCCCTTGCTACCCCTGTGGTCTCCCTTGCCACCACAAAAAAGATTTATTTTTAAGTCTTTTTTTTAAACATTTTTTAAATGGAAGCTCCTAGGCTGTGTCCAGCTCCATGTGGCTCTTTGTTTCTGGAGTGGCTGGCTTTCTTATTCAGGCCTCTTAATAAAAACAGGGGTTGCACAAGTGTAACACTTTGAGCAGTGACCCTCTCAAAAAGAAAGAATAGAAATAACAAATAGTCTTTCTGGGATTCTATACAATCAAGGATCTGCCTTGTCTCTGATTCTCTTTAACATCTACATGCAGCCATTGCTGGTTCTTATCCGCTCCTGCGGCTTCCGATGGTACACTTATGCCGACGACACCCAGATACTGGTCCGTTTGGATATAAACCAGGGTCGGTTATCTGCGGCATTATGAGGTTGCTTGGAGGCCATAAGGAGTTGGATGGACCACAATTGGCTGCAGTTGAACAGGGACAAGACATAGATCATGGTGGTTGGTGCTACCTATGACTCTGTGTCTTTCTCCCCTCCTACTGGCCTTCTTCTCTAGGGGATTTCCCTTGGCCTGTGAAGGAGGTAAAAAATCTGGGTGTGGTATTCTCGTCTTCTCTTTCAATGGCTTCACAGATTAGTGCAATATGCAAAATTGGCCATTTTATCTTGAGGGCTCTGAGCAAAGTATTGCCTTTTCTTCCGGACCCTCTCTGGCCGGTAGTCGTCGCCTCTTTGATCAATAGCTGTATTGGTGTTGTATTGTATTGGTGTTGTAACGTGCTATGCCTGGCTCAACCCTGTGGATTAATCCACTGGCTTCAACTTTCTGCAAAATATGGTGGCCCGGGTGTCCACTGGCACCCCGTTTGGGGCACATATTAGCCTAGTACTTAGGGCCCTGCATTGGCTCCCTGTGGCTGCCTGCATTAAGTTTAAATCCCTGTGTATAGTCCATTGCGCCTATTATCATTAAGGTGCAGACTACATTCAGGAAAAATGTGTGCATTATATTCCTGAGAGACCTTTGAGATAGAGCTCGGCTCGCTGTTTGGTGACCCCTAGATATCGGAGCGAGACTTGGGGGTCGTGCTTTTTCTATAGCGGCTAGCACCCTTTGGAATGAGCTGCTCTCCGCTTTGAGAAGTATTGAAGGCCACCTATCATTTCAGCGGTCCCTCAAAACCTTATTATTTCAGTCCATCTTCAAGTGAAAGTAATTTTTCCTCTTATTACCTTATCACATCCTCGCGCCAAACTGCCTATGGTGAACGTGCACGCTACCAATCAGAACAACATAACATAACACTACAGAATGTAATTTGCTTTCTGACTTTGTGAACACTCAGACAAGTAATTGATCATTTTACTAAAGCCGGTAAAATAACTATAGCTGGTAAGATAGCTCAGTGGGTTGAGGGCTCGCTGCTGCAATGTGTGTGTGATCTGCAGGTTGCAGGTTCAAATCCTGTAAAGGCCAACTCAGCCTTTCATCCTTCTGAGATCTATAAATGAGTACCAACACAGGTTGGGTGATATTGTATGTATATTTGCTCTATATAAAGCGCTTAAGCGTAAGTGCTATGTAATAACACATCATTATCATTTGGCATTTGAGGTCTGCTTGCATTCTAGTTTGGTAATATGGGCCTATACACACTGATATTAATTATACATATGGTGATTCATTCTTGTATGAAATGTATATCACATTACAGTGATATTGTAACCATATTTATTGTAGTGGACTTAGTGATGCTACTTCCTGTTTTGTCAAGGGTTGAAAGGTTGTGTTCCATCGCTTTCCGTGATGTCACTTCGAGGTGGGGTCAAATTACATCACTTCCTATGATGTCATCATAGGTGAAGGGTCGTGTGATGTCACTTCGGCTACACCAGGCATTTTGATGAAATGACTTCCTGGAATTTGTCAGTGTATTAACATCATGGCAGACTTTAAGAAGAGCAGATCTCTGATCCTTCACAACTGTGACCATGTGTCGATACCGCAAAAGATAATGTTTCCATTCATGAAATGAAGTTTTGATAGCGAGCTCAACAGGCAAAGATTGCTTGGAAAAGAATGCACAAGGCTGAAGATATCAAGTTTCTCAGTGTCTCTGCAAAAGAACTGCTCCCAAAGCAAAAGTAATAGCATTTGCTCCACAAAGTTGCGTGATGTCTGGATGTAACTAGACAAGGACAGAGATAAAGCTGTTCTTAATTTGCAGGAAAGCTGCCTCGGCATTCTCTGTCCAGAAAAAAGTAACTTTTCTAAACATTGCCAAACCTCTAAAAACTTCTTCCCACACGTGGAAAATGGCCGCACTCGAACCGCTTGTACTTTGCATGTATACATTTCAAATTCCTTATGTGAAATTGGAAATCCAAGGAACTCCACTACTTCCGCATGAATATGACTCTTTTGAAATTTTGCAAATAAACGGTTCTCACTTAAGTATAAAAAGCATAACATGATTTTGATGTTTTTCTTGGTATTGACAAAAGATTAGTATGTCAGCGAGGTTGGCCACCGTGAAGATGTCCAAGTACTCTCTAAGAACTTTGTCTATAACAAACTGAAAGGCAGCCAAAGCATTAAACAGCCTGAAAGGCGTAAGTATATATTCAAAACTCGAAGCTTGGTCCTAAAAGCAGTCTTCCATTCATCACCCTCTCTAACGTGGTTCAGGTGATCAGCCCTGTTGGTTAAAATTGTAGCCTATGTCCTTCTTGGGTACAAAGAATAAGGGAAGCTGCTGGGGATTGAGGAATCCCCCTCAGGTACTCCTTGAGATGCTCAATCTCTTTTTCCTTGAGGGCATAGACGTGGCTGCATGGGATCAATGTCCCCGCTCCTAATAGATTTTGAAGTCATAAGGTCAGTGGTGGAGTCTCTTCTGCCTCTGATTCGTCAAAGTGCCAAATATCCAGGACTGTAACTTAGTTAAGAGTACAGCCTGCTCCAACATTCCCTTCCATTCAGGTGAATACAAAGACCTCCAGGAAAAGCACAAGCCTTTTCCCTCAGCCATCTCTCACAGGAGCATTTGGAGTAATCTGCTGGATGAACAAGGCCTGCTGCAAGCTGAGACCACTGGTACCCAGAAACCTGCTCACTGTCAGTGCAGATGCTCAAGGTGCTTTGTAAAAACCTTCCTGGTTGGGAGGTGTAGATTAAGGACTTGCCTAGACCCTGGATATTCTGGCCATGGGCCCCCAGCATCCAGAAGGAATGAAACGGCCCTGTATCCTGTTTTTCAGCTTCAATCAATTTTTGAGTTGGTTCAAGTAATCTTGAGGAACGTTTCAAGCCACTGCAAGCACCCGTAGCTGCCTCTGACACTTTTCAATCCACTGTCGAGCAACTGACATGGCCCATCGCATACTTGCGCTCCAGCCGTTTTGAAGCTGATCGCAACTAAATAATGCCATAGCATTGTGGGACCTATTTGGGATGACTACAGCGATTCAAGACATCGCCTGCCTGTCCTTTTCCCAATTCGGACCAATCTTTGCTACAAGACCACAGTGCTTCGCTGCACTTTCTCAAGCCAACTCATCTGGCTTGAAACCTGTGACCTATTGAGAACAACAGAAGCCTGTCTAAACTCTGTTGAGCCCCATGAATAAGCGTTAAAGGTATTTGAAGTAGTTATGTTGCCCTGGCCTGCATTAAATGACCCTATTGACTAGTAAGACCTCATTCTCAATCTTTTAAGATCTCTGCAGTGAACTTGATATTACTGCTGAAATTATTGCCTTTGCATCCGTGTCTGAAGAACCAGAGTGTCCCCTTTCCTTGCAAAGTCTGCATATTTTGTCTCTGCTACATGGGTTGGTTATAGTGTTTTTGATTAGTGTTTGTATTTTTAGTTTAATTGAAGTATCCAATTTTTATGGAACCTTGTTTGAACATTCTTTTTTTTGGTACCCTAGTACTATTGTTTGGTCCGCTTGTGTGCTAGCTTGAATCCCTCCTAACAAATAAGCCTTTTGTCAGTCCATGCTAACTTTTAGGTGAAGGAGGTATACCTATTGTACTGCGACTATTTTGCCTTTATCATTGGTATCATAATCATATCTCCTGTCCTCTTTCCTCCATCCTTGTGGGTGTCCACCAACATGGGGACGGTACCGAACCTTTGGAAGTGAAAAATTGAGCTTCGCCTTTAAATATAGTCCAGCAAGTGTCGGCGCGGCCCCGGGTGTGGAAATGCCCCTCAGGACCCACCCTCCTGCACCTCACCTCAGTCTCTTTTTCCACACAGACGTTGTCAGACTTGCCAGCGAGGCGCAGAGATTTGTTAACTTACGTTTGTTCAGTGTTCTTGTATTTTGAATCTCCTTCACCTCCCTTCAGTGCCTCGCCTCCTCCGGTGCATGTCGGCTACATGAAGCTTCAATAGATGCGCATCCTGCGATCGCTTGATACCAGCCTCGGGCCCCCATGCGCTCTGTCTTGAGTGCCTGGCGCCCGACCACCGCTGGTACGCGTGCATGGCTTGCAGCGCTCTCAGTCCCGGGGCCTTGAAGAATCGTCTTTCACACTGGATGGAGATCTTCTACACTTCTCCTCCAGGTAATCTTAAAGAGTTTGTCTCCAGGACCCCACTTCAAGACAAGGTAGCCCCATTGTTTAGTACGGCTCCTCAGCGTGTTGACTCTATCCTGGGGGTTTCCACAGGAAAGGGTACCTTGGATTCTGGTCTGGCAGACCCAAGGCTGTTAAGGCTACTGGCTCCCAAGCCAAGGGACCCTGGGGCTCTTCCGGGTGCTCTATTAACAGACCCAAGGCCGGCAAGGCCACCGGCTCTCAAGCCGAGGGGCTCAGGAGCTCTACCTGGCGGTTCATGGAGGGGCGATACAGTTCATCATCCTCTTTGACCCTTGTGGACAAGGGATCATCGGGCTCTCCCTCCAAGAGTCAGTCCGTAGCACGATCCAACAAGACTACCAGCTCTGTAGGTGAGGGCGTCCAGCCTACCAGAGCCACCTCAGAGGTTGTGGTTCTGGGCGGCTCGATTACCGGCCAGTAGGCCGAGGGCCCACTGCCTAAAGTAGCCATCTCTGAGGTTGACACGTCTGATCAGGTACATGGGCCAATGAGTGTCTTTCCATGTCTGATCCAGCAGGTGGCACAGGGCCTTCATGCCCTCCGGCCAAGGACATGGCTCAAGGCCCCAAGATGGTGGACAAGCACATGGTTGAGCCTGCTAGGCCGGCGGTCATTCTGGATACGGCCCTCCCTGGTCCTTCACCCCCTGAGTGGGCCATGCAAGAAGGTTCCATTCCCCTTCCCTTGTGAAGCAGTAACTTTATGGTACAGGCGGTTGGTCTCTGCAGGGTTACATCTACCCCTCAAAACCTTATGGCTTCACGCCACAGGCGCCCAGTCGGTTGGATCAGGAAAGGAAGCCCAGTGCTGCTGGGGCCAGGCCCCTCGGGATCTAGTGGTAGGGGCAGGACCGAGCTCAAACCCTGCGTTTACACTGGCTTCAAGGGGTTTCCGGATCATGGTGGATGGAGGCCTGACAGGCTACCCAGTGACCACAGGAGGAAGCAGCAGAGGACTTTGCATGTTTTTTTCCACTGCCCTCCTCGGCTCCCACCTCAGATGCCAAAAAGCAGTGATGTTACTGACTTTGTCTCCACACACATTACAGGAAAAAACCAATGAGAGACCTAAAATACTCAAGGGGCTGAAAGGACAAGTGTAACATTACCCCAACATCATGCGAACCCAAACAAAATCTGAACCTGCTGAAATCACATTTAGACCTGATTGGGCCCCTTTTCCAATGGACCTAACGACATTTGAGATTGCAGAGGCCAAACAGCACCCTGACAATGACACTGTTCCAGCAATCAGTTTGTCCCTCATCGGCCCTGACCAAAACAGGAATTGCCCTGGGAATGGTCTAGTCATCTATGCACCCAAAAATTACCTGATCTATTCATCCAGCATACGGTTTCCCCAGATGCTGAGGGAGCATGCACACCTTGTGGATGAGAATGCAGTGTCATTCTGTCGGAACTCTGGGAAGTAAAGACGTTACTTCTGGTCCTCATTGAAGCTCAGGGGAGAGGGGGAGCATTGGGGGATTTGCAATGGGACTGGTACGGCTACAGGGGCCAACCAATGACATGAGGTGATAGCTCACTGTAATTTGGTGTCCCCATGGATACCACGAGCTAGAGTATAATGGGGAAGGGGATGGGGACCACTTGTGTAAACAGAGAACTCACTGGCTCTGATGGATCCACGATCATTGAGGTGCTCTTACCCTGAAATAATCCAGGTCATCCTGTGTCAATTTTAAGACCATTGAAGCAAGATCTGCATTTGCTTAGGCAGCCCATATTCAGGGGGGCAGCTCAGGCCCCAGGAGCCAAAACATCAAATGAGAAGCCAGCTGTTGTAGTACAAAACTATACTACAAATATTGCCTGCCCTGGGACCTGCAGAGCACAGTCTAGACAGGGCTTGTCTATTTTGATCCCGGCAGGTTATCTTAAATGGCACTTCCATGGGCAGAGCGCCCATGATTTCATCTGGGTAGATGTTTGGAACTAGCGAGCAGCCAACGACATCCTGGGTATTAACATAATAAGCCCCATAATACCCAACAGTACAATCTTAACTAGCCCATATTCTGACTATAACATTGATTTCCCGGTTGTAACTAGGCCCCATAATCTATTGCTATCTGGGGCGAATGCATTACCACTGGGGAAACGGACCAAGGGGAATTGTAGCAGTACAGGGGCATATGAAATCCAACAAACTGGCGGACGATGGCCATTGGTGGGCCCGGGGGTAACCATAAATGAGACCCTATATGATTGGAGGATGTATTGACTGTAATTTGTTTTGTTATGTTCTTTTGTTTATATTAATATCTACTTTCATGGCCTTATGGCCAAACAAAGTTATTGATGATGATGATTGTTATGTAAATTGAAGTTATTGGATCAGCCATAATGAATTATATGCTTCTCTTTCCTTAAACGTGTGGTTTTAATAGGCCTAGTTACTTGTACAAGAACATGTATTGTTTTAAGATTCATGTATTTCTATTAATATTGTTGTTATTGAAATTAAGTTATTTTATGTGTTTCCTGTGAAAAGTTCTTAATTGAGCTAAAACACAGTAAAATAAATAAACACATGCATAAAACTTGTTTTTGCCATTTTCAATGAACATATTTTGCAACTTAAAAATTAGACAGAAGGGGCTTTGTGAAGATGCAGGCTGTAGCAAAACTCTGCCAAGGACATACGACTGCTGTCACATTCTCATTGGCTAACTTCTCTACCTTATCTATTTCTTACTTTACTGCCAAGCCCATTTATAAAAAACTCTCGGGACAAACACTGTTTTCTCCTGTGTGACATTTTCCCAAAATCTGTCTGCAATTCATTTTGTAATGCATGCTGTGGCGTCCATTTTGGAGGGAATGGATACCTTTTGCTGTAGTATTTCTATATCAAGGGCTATATTCTGCATGGATTGGACACCAGACCGGATGTATAAAAGGAGATGGAGAGAAGATGATATATGCTGGAAGTGCAGGAGAACTCAGGGGACGCCGAGCCACTTGATTTGGTTCTGTCAAAAAAACTATGGATTCTGAAAGAAACACCTGAAAGGATAAACCTTGTCCTTGAAACTGAAACACCTATGGAGGCTTCCTTGCTCTTCCTGGGTGAACCAGTATAGTTTGGTCGGAGAAGAATATCAGAGCGGTCTCTGAAGCACTTAAGCGGGAGATTGAAGAGGGCAGGAGTGACTTCCTGGCTGGCCCTCATTACGACCCTTGCGGAAAGCGACTGACCGGAGCGCCACAGCGTAAATAGCGTTTCCGCCATTGTACGAAGGAGCAAAGTGCGGCCCATTCCGACCCATCGGGCACGAGCACCACGCCACGGCGGAAGTGCAAAGTCCGCGATGGCGGAAATGACCCCAAAACGGCCCACACTGCCGCCGTACGGCGCCCTAGGTGCAATACCGCCACCCCTCTTAGCGGTCACCGCAGTGTGCGCCTACCGGAAAGTACGGTGCCCGGAAATATACGGAAACGGAAGTTAAAACATGGGCCCGGAACGGGAAACATCCCGGCGTACACCTATAAAAACACCAAAACCACACAACCACTAAAATCACTACCCTGAAACACACCCCAACCCGTCAACCACCCTAGCGAAACCAAGAAAAATGGGAAAAGTAGCGAAGAAAGCGTGCGACCGCAAGCGGCAGGTCCACTTCTCCCGTGAGGAACTCACCGTGCTAACAGAGACCCTCCAGGAGAATGCTGCCGTCGTCTTCTCCACGCAAATGACCAGGACGGCACTTGCAAACAAGAAGGCCATATGGGCTCTGGTGGCACAGCGGGTAAGTGCGGTGGGGACCGCACCCCGCACCCCACAGCAATGCCGCAAGCGATGGGACGACCTGCGGATACGCGTCCGCAGCATACTCTCTGCCAACCGCAACATTGCCACAGCCACCGGGGGAGGTCCTGAATCACCCATCAAGTTGACCCCCTGGGAAGAAATCTGTGCCTCCACCATCGGAATGGAGAGCATAGAGGGAGTCGGAGGGATGGAGAAAGGAGTGCAGACATCCGAAGATTCAGGTAGGTGGGCCAGATAAAACAATGCCAAATCCACAAAGTCCAACCATGTGAAGTACCATGCGTCCACATAGTGCAACAGAAACACATGTCCAGGAGAACGTCCACACACATCGGCCTGAAAGCGCACGTCAAAACCCACAATAAATACATAAATAATTAAAAACCCCTAATACACGCACTACACGTGCAGCAGGCACACCCTAACTGCAGGCTGCCAAACAACTGCACCCTCACTCCACACACAAATCAAAGCACCTCCAAGACCCCGACCCAAATCACCCTCAGGTACCACCCCAATGCATGTGATACAATGCCATTCCAATTCCCACTGACCCATCAATAACCCTCGCCCTCCTTTACTCCACCACAGGGTCCGATCCAAACGACAAGCTACAGGACACCCCTACCAGCACACCTGCAAAGAGGGCCAAGACCAACGGCCAGAGACCCTCCACCTCAGCTGCACGCATCAAGACACGGCAGCAGCACAAATCAGGTGGCAGCACAGAGGAGGGAACATCAACAGGCACCCCAGCAGCCAGCATGCCCACAACACCACCACCACAGGTCCCCCCAATGGATGCCACAGAAGGCACTGCCTCTGGTGGCAGCAGCACCATAGGTGACACCCCATTGATGGCAGCATGCTCGGACACAGAAGACGGGGATGTCGAGGTCAGATCCATCCATGACCTGTCCCAATCCCCCTGTCTGTCCCATCCCGTACAACATGAGGATACCACGCAGGTGCAGCCACAAGACGACGACTGGCCATCCCCCACAAGCCCTGTGGCAAGGCAACATGAGGACAACAGCCCCTCTGTGACACCACCGCAAATGGCCATGGCCCAGCAGAGGCAACAGTCCCTCGACAAGTTAATCGTCCAACAGCAGCAAATGGCCACACTCCTCAAGGGCCATGCCGATGAATGTGGGGGCACCAAGGCAGACATAGAAACATCAACAGAGACACTTAGGGCAGAAATGGAGAGAGGTACAGAGACGCTAAGGGCACAAATTGAGAGTAGCACCGAGAGCCTGAGAGTCCAAATGGAGAGTAGCACCGAGAGCCTGAGGGGGGAACTGCATGCGACGTCCAAAGACGTATGTGCCGAACTTGCCGCAGTGCGCCGTGTGCTCACTGAGCTCTCGCAAACCCTTAGGGACATGCATGGACGTGAGCAGGCAGACACATCATCCGTTGCAAGTTCCGTCCAGGGCAGCCCCCAACGTAGATCTGGAAGGAACCTGCGCTCCACAGGCAGGGGTGCCCCTGATACCCGCAGAGGGGGCATGCAATAGCGACAGCCCACTGACAATGAGCATCTTTGGACACTGGTGTTCGGGGGGGAGGTAGGAGGGTGGAGGGGGTGTGTTGGGCTCACTTGGGTGGCGGGTCGATAGGGTGTTCAACATGATATCACATATGCCATAAAAAGTGCACGATCAACCAATGAGAAGTGTGGACATTGATCTTTGTGTACTAGGCCATCATAGGCGTACAGTCCATATTGTGCATGTCCCAGACACACGCAGTGCCACGAGTCCCGTGTCCATGTATCAGCCACCAGGCGTGAGTGCTAGAAGCATACATCAATGAGATGCTGACGAATGTCACGGCCCTCCGGTGCCTCGCAGACTCCATGAGGTGCTGCCACATCCCCACCCTCATCATGACCATCATCAGGTGCTTGCAGTTCTGCGTCAGGGGGCATGGGCACATTTCTACGTACGCACATGTTGTGGAGCATGACACATGCCATCACCATCTTTGCAACCTTCTCATGGCGGTACAGGAGTGCCCCGCCAGACCTGCTGAGGCAGCGGAAACGGGTCTTCAGTAGGCCGAATGCCTGTTCAATGACTACACGGGTACGTGAGTGGGCATGGTTGTAGTCCTCCTCATGCTGGTCCCGTGGGTTCCGGACTGGTGTGAGGAGCCATCTCTTCAGTGGATATCCAGCATCACCTGTATGTGGACGAGAAACGTATGATGTGGAATGCCATTGATACGTACGCACACCCCCCCCCCCCTTCCTGGCAGGTCATTGACAATTCACATACCCCACATCATCATGCATGTAATGAGACTCACCGAGTAGCCAGGATCTGTTCCCTGCGTGTCGCTCCATGTAGCGTGGTATTGTAGAGTTCCTCAAGACCATAGAATCATGGGTTGATCCAGGGAATCGGGCACAACAATGTGTAATGATCCTGTTGGAGTCACACACCATCTGTACATTCAGGGAATGAAATTGTTTTCGGTTGCGGTACTGGGCCTCCATGGCATGTGGGACGACCAATTCAACATGGGTGCAGTCGATGGCACCAATGCAACCCGGTATGCCGGCAAGTGCATGGAATCCCACTTTTGTGTTGGTTATTTCCTGCTCCGAGCGTGATAGAGAGATGTAGTCGTCTGCGTGCTGCAGGAGGGCATCGAGCACTTGCAATAGTGTCCGTGAGAACAGTGGCTGAGAAATGCCATGCAACTGTCCGACTGTGTGCTGGTAGGTGCCTGTGGCCAGGAAGTGGAGTACAGACACCACCTTCAGTAGGGGTGGGATGGCGGTTGGGCTATCTATCATGCTGACAAGGTCAGCCTGTGTCATGTCCACAATGGCGGCTATGGTGTCCCGGTCCAGACGGTAGAGGGTGTGGATCTGCTCATCAGTGAGGTTGAACGGATGTGCTCGGAGGCGTTGAATTGCGGGCTGCCTGCGTGGTGGTAGTGGCTGTGCTGGTGGGCCTTGCTGGCCCTGCCTTGGCCTCCTCCTCCTCCTGCGTCTCCTCCGTGCGACTGGTTGTAGTTGGTGTTCGTCTACTTCTTGGAGTCGGAGCACTTGCAGTGCTATCAGGTCCCCCAGGGCCAACATCGCGAGTCCTGCCGGTAGCATTTCGGTGTGGTTGTGGGAGGAGACTGGCTGTGCAATTTATGTGTTTTCAGGCTGTATGGCCTCCACCTGTGGTGATTGATTCCACCTGTGCAAACTGCTCTCCCCTTTGGCCGAGCACGTCCCGCGCACAACGCTGCAATTCGGGGAATTGTATCTTGCTATTGCAATCATGTATTTGTACCCGATGGCCGTGTAAGATTGGTTGATATGTTCATTCTGCTGTGGTCCCATTGTTTCACATACTATCTGTGCAGTCGCGAACAGACTTGTGAGGGGTCAGTGGGACGTAGTACTCGAGTAACGGTGGGCCCTCATGCATCACTGTACCGAGTTGCAACGACGGGCGGGGCGTCCCATTCGTGGGTGAAGGCAGTTGCCATTTTCACACACAGCCGCACTCGATGGAATAATTAGTGATTTCAAACGGCCACAGATGCCTTTTCGACGTGATGTTGCAAATGAGGAATTCGAAGGGCGGCGCTTTCGGTTTCCAGCTAGCGGCGAGGAGATGCCCACAGGTCTGACTGCAAATGTAACGTTCTATTGTTCTATGTCCTTGAGACAGGGCCCATGGCGAGGGAGCAATGATTGATATGAATAGTTTGGGATGCGCAATAGCTACGTGGGCGATGAGGCCGTCCGTTCCCAAATACATGTTACTTCACAACACTGGAATTACGGGCTGGGGCACTGTGGATTTAGCAGGCTGCATAACGCACAGACTCAATGGATGTTTCTAATGTTATGTGAGTAATTATTCAGGCATTTTGATCCCGGGATGAGGGAATGATGGATGGATGCATGGGCAGGTGATTTGATACAGAGTTTGCCATGTACAGGGCTTCTTGGGATCTATCCGCCTCCCCTACGCTATGTGATGCAGGGCTGCCATAGTGGGACCATCGTCCATCTGGCCTTGTTGAGCGCTCCCTGTCTCGAGGCGCCCTCAGACACTCGTTTGTGATGGTGTTTGCACCTCGATATAGATGGTTATGAGTCGCAAGTGGTTTTGGGGTGGTGATGTTCCTTTGGAGTGGGCTAGCATGCATATGGCTGTGGATTTCGTGTGATCATTGAAGTGAGTTGTTGGTATGTAGTTCTGATGGCCATTCTGTTCTTTTTCTTTTCTTTTGGTTGACGGGTATCTCCTCCCCTTTTGCCACTGCCATCTGTATGCCACTCCTGCAGATGGATTTTACTCCCGACACCTGCTGCTTCGTGTTAATCAGTGGAGCAGCATTACGATCTTATGGGACGATCGCCAATGGGCCACATGCCCTTACGCAGTACTGGTGGCTCGGAGCAACATTTCGGCCTTTCAGCTGGACTAGTGCCTCCCCATTGGGACGGCCCTGCGGTTCTGTGCGCTTCCATGTTGCCTTTTCGTACGTGAATGTGGCTCTGTGTACCATGGGGGAACAGGGCGACACACAGGTAGTGGCTGGTCATTTCTTGCGGAAGCAGCCCACAATGGTGATTAGTGTTTTGGAGTTCATGGCCTGATGGCTGTATGTGCTTGGTGATTTTGATGTGCATAAAATTTCTATTCTGATTTGGCCCGTGTAGCGTTTTTCTTTGCAAGTGATGTGGCATATGCCTATTTGGGGGGCGATGTATTGTGAGGAGATCTGCATTGGGTTCCAGCTTCGGGGTTTAGTTGCGTGGTACTGTGCTGTGCGCGTTTGCCTACGAAGCCCAGTGAGGTCAGGGATGGGGGCTGCCAATATGCCAGTTTGAATGTTGTCATGCTCAGGGGCGGGGGATTGGGTTTTGTGTAACAGATGCCGGTCAGCCAGGTGGACTGGTTGAATGATGTGGTTTTCGGAATATTGCTGGTCACAGGTGCCTGTGTTTGCGTGCGTTTCTTGGTGGGGGACTGTGGTCATGTCCATTGGGATGGCTTCTGTATTCGTGCCATCTGTGCCCTGCAGCTCCCATTGGCCCCTCTTGTGTTTCTTTTGTTCGTTGGCATGCATGGGTGACTTGTACATTTCAATGGTTGCATTGTGGCTTCATTGCACCTACGGGGAGTTGTACTTTGTGGGCAGGGAGCGGTGTACAGGCACTCAGTGGGGCCGTTTACGGTTGATTCGCGATGCCGTACTTCTCGCCATGGCGGAATGGTACATTCCGCCATGCCTGATGGCGTTAGGTACATGTCCGCTAGGGTCGGAATTGGCGTACCGTTGCACCATGGTGGTGTTTGCGGTTTGGCATGGCGCGCGCGCGCGTGCTTGGTGCAGTTAGCGTTGGCGTTCACTACGGTGTCGCTAATGGCTTCGTACTTTGCGGTGACGGGTCATAGTCGCACCGAGCGCTATTCGATGGCGGTATTGCATTTCCGCCATCGTTTTTCGATTTCCGCCAGGGTCGTAATGAGGGCCATGTCTGTAAATGAAATAGAAGAGTGGATAACAGGATTTTCAGGCCTTCATGCAGCTATTAAAAAGGGGTATGCCATGAAAGAGGGAAATGTCCCTCTCCCCTATAGTAGGAAAATTAGGGATGCTAAGAGAGGACTCAGAAGAATGATACGCACCCTAAAATCCCAGAATTTCTCTGGAGTTCTATATTGTGAGAAATTAAGAACGATTAAAAATCGATATAGATCAGAGGTGAAGAGTATCAAGATGACAGAGAAGAACAATTGTTATCAGCGACTCGTTAAAACCATCTGTTCCAGAAACTCTCGAAGCATCTGGGCACTCTTAAATGAGAACAGAACCAAGGCGAAAGGTTATGTAGCCAATCCTATTAATGTGAAAATATGGGAACAATTCCTCCTTAATCGCAATGAGGAAGAGGATGGGTCTGGGAGTTGCCCTAGGGGAATGCCTCCTGTTAATCAACCCTTTGACGTCTCGCCTGGGGCAATACTCAATAAAATTGTGATTCTCAAGTCATCTAGAGCCCCAGGCCCTAATGGGCTAGCAAATGTGGTGTTGAAAAGAAACCCGTCCCTTTGGGCAGAGTTATTATCGGTACTTTTTAACAAGGTCTTTGCACTGGGGGAAATTCCTCGATCCTGGCAAACCGCTATTCTGATCCCGGTGTTTAAAAAGGGCAACCGGACTGATCCTAATAATTACAGACTCTTATCCATGCTGGATGTCACTGGGAAACTCTTTGCCTCACTTTTGCTTTGTGAAATGCAAAAATGGGTTGAGAAAACTCGAATATTGAGTAGATTCCAATGCGGTTTTAGGAGGGAGTTTTCAACATCACATAACCTTTTTGTAATGGATATACTGCGTACGAGGGCACTTAGTAGGGGCAAGCCCCCTATGTACGCATTATTTATTGACTTTAAGGCCGCATTCGATTCGATCCCAAGAGCAAGACTTTGGAACAAGCTTGAAGCATTGGGCTGCCCCATAGGTTTGTTATATTATCTCAGACTGCTTCACCGAGACACCTCGGTGCGCCTACGACTCAACCAGGAGGGCCATTCGACCCAAAATGTTAGGCAAAATAGAGGGGTCAAGCAGGGTTGCGTTACAGCGCCTCTTATTTATAACTTGTATGTACATGATATCCCTGCGACACTTGCGGAGGTCAATAACTGTCCACCAAAAATAGGTGATGCGTTATGTGTGGTCCTGGCGTATGCAGATGATTTGGTAGTCCTCGATAACACCATTGGTGGGCTGAGACGTTCTGCCCATGCTCTTTGGGAATACGTCAAGATCAATGGCCTAACCATCAATCTGGAGAAGACTAACGTTCTGAGATTCACTAGGAAAAGACTAACCCGTGTGAATCTGACAGTACATAAACACACAATTTTGTACGCCCCGTCTTACCGCTACCTAGGAGTGGAAATAGAGCCTCTAGGTGACTATGCTCTATGCAAACAGGGACGTATTGCCAGGGCCCTTCAAGTGATCTCACTCATTGCATCTTTCACGAGCAAACAAGGGGGCTTTACTTTGTGGGGAACACGCCACCTCTATATGCAAGTTTTCGCACCGATGGTCATTTATGGTCTGGAATCGCTGCTGACGATGAATTTGGCGTGGCTCCAAGTGCTAGAGGGAAAGTTCTGGCGACGAATGTTGGGGCTTCCCCCAGGGGTCCCAATGGCCCTGATAAGATTAGAACTGGGCCTGCCTTCGCTTAAAGCTATGGTACTAAAAAGAAGAACTGGGTTCTATCTTAAGATGACAAGTGGATCTCTTAACCCTCTGCTTATAGTTTTACATCAGGAATTAAGTAAAAAACTTACCACTTCGTCTTTATATAAAGATATGGGAAAATTCCTTAATGAAATTGGTTGGACTCTTAAAGGGACAAGTGTGACCAAAGAAATGTTAAATGCACTGGAGAAAAAGGTGGACCTTTGGGATTGGCTTGAGTACTTTGCTCATCTGGACACCCTCAAATCACACCGTTTTGTGAACTACAGAGTTTATAAGTTCATGAAACCGCAGGACTACCTTTTCCTATGTCCCAACAGAAGACTCTGCCGTTTTATTATTCTGTTTCGATTAGAACAATTACCCACCTTATCTATCATAGGAGCAAGGGAAAATATTCCTATAGCAGAGCGAACCTGCCGAGTGTGCAAATCTCCCTTGTGCCCAGAGACAGCCAGACATGTTCTAACTCAATGTATGGCACTAAAGAAGACCATTGTATATTTCCTAGGGGAATTTGTGCATGACCCTCTTAGTATACCTAAATCTCCATTCTGGCAGTACTGTACCAACACAACCAACATGCATCTATTTATAGCACTCTATAATGTCTGGCAACAGATAGAACCTGGATTGGGAACTCAAGCATACCCAATCATCAATACTTAGTTGCTCAGGATTATTTGCAAACCAGTTAAAGTACTGGCAAACAATATGAAGGTTGTTAGTAATTATGTTTTTGCACTAGATGTCATTAGCAGTGACCTATGATTGATGATTTTATGTTTATGATTTTATATGTTTGATCTTATACGAATGATTATTAATATATGTGTAAAGTTTGAATTTATTTTCATTCTATATCACATTAAAGAATTATTATTATTATTATTATTAGTCTGTTCACAACCATTTTAAAATCCATTCTTGTATTAACCTCCTCTAATCCTTATGTTGTTGTTTGCGTTTGGACTCTAATTCCATGCTGATAATTACTTTGTCTGTTATATCATATGTCACTGCCATTATTATCATTTACTAACTGCTTGAATGTACAGGACGTACTCTGTGCTATTATAAAATGAAAGCTTTTAAATACAAGAAAGGTGAAGGGTCTGCGTGCACAGAAAATGCCTCACGTTATCTTTTTTTACACTAACTTTTCACTAAGAAAATACACATTTTATTTAGAACAAATTGTCAACAACACACAACTTTAAAATAGCCTTGTACAATTGGCAGTTTTAGCAGAAGCACACATATCTCATAACTGTAGCAGATATTTTAAAAATTGCTAAGTGCCCGGTATAGTGCTAAGTGCCCGGGATAGTTTACTGGGAGAACTCAGAGCCACGCCTCCCCAAAAATTGAAAAGCACGGACTGCGATGCCATCCTTTGCTCTGGCTTCAGCCAGCTCGCCCTTTGCCTCTGAGAATGACTCATAACAATAAATAACGTGCAGTGTTATCGTTTTTCTGCACTGCGCAGTCTCACACTCTTGCTTTATAACACTCATGCTTCCATTTGTGACAGCTATCGCCCCTTTATACAGTCCGGACTCAAAAATCCTGTCAGGAACGCCTAACTTCCCAAATGGGGTTTAGAACCTGATACCCTGATCGAGAACTGCATGGTCTTAAGGGCAACCATGTTACAGCTCACTGTTTCTCCTGAAAGTGTACCTCCTCCTTCTTCATCAAATACTTAATATTCTCTGGCAAAGAATATACTGTTAAATCGGCCGATCCAGATTACATAAAAACCCAATGATGTGCTTAACCCGGTGTGATGACATTCCAGGTTTTCAAGTTATCATTTCCCTCATCACCCTCACAGCAAAGGGATATTCCGGTTTTGTTAATTGCTTGACGCATTGGTTCATGAGGCCAAAATGGAGCTTTGGAGATGTTGGAAGTCTTGAGAACTCGCAGTATATGGCTGCCATCTGTGCCATCTGACAGGGTGTAGATAAATGCATCCCTGCTCGCAAGAAATCTGCTTCAAAATAGCAAGAACAGCAACAGATATTACTCTCCAAATAGCAGCTCCATATAAAGTTGCTGCTACTACCTTTGTGTCACTGATGTTGAGGGAAGTAGAAGTTTTCCCTCAATACCTATTAGAGAAGTCAGTTATGTTTGCCCTTGCCTTTTTCATCTTGCCAGTGACGACTCTGACATGAGGTTCCCAGGGCCCACTTTCTGAAAAAGTGACACCTAGTTACTTTTGTCGTTTGAGTGGAGTACTCGTTTCCATCCTTAGGCCGCGGCTCATTCCACCTTGCCGTTCCTCCCTAGATTACAATCTATCTTTTTGGGAAATTGAGCTCCAAATCTTTACTAAGAAAATATTTAATTGAGGCCAAGAGTCTCTCTATCAAGTAAAAAAAATAATTCTGATCCATAATTACCATGTTGTTGGCAAAAAGAAGGGCACTTATTTTCATTCCTTCAATTTTTAGGAGAAATCTATTTCCTACCGGGTAGGTTGCTCCATATTGTATTCTATTTTATTGTATTAGCGATTTAAATAGTGCCCTTTTCCCATTTGTATGGCCTCAATGCGCTTTGTGGTTGGAACGCCCTAGTAACACCGCAGACCATGTGTAGGAGGTTCTAAGAGTTTAAATTAGAAGATGCGTGTGTGCATTTTTGCCAGGTTAGGACTTAGGTGTCTGGCAAGGCTCCAGTAAGAAGCCCAGACGTCAGGCACGTGAGTGGGCGTTGTTGATGGTTTAGGATAGAGTGCTATTGTTGAAGACTTGATGTGTGCCGAGCTAGACCACATTATGTTTCATTGGTTGTCGATGTATACTAATGACAGAGTTGTTGAGGTACATCAGGGGTTTTAGTGTGGATGTTAATGTGTGTTGCTAGACGGGAATGGCATAGCCATAGCTGCATTATCTGGTGCATGACAGGGTGGCTGTGCCTGTGGCCTGTGTCCACGGATGTTGTGTAAATTATACGTACCATATGATTGGATGGAATTCGACTGCAGTGTTCTTTTTCTTGGTCCAATGCGGTTGGCTGGTCTCGCTATTCATAGTCTCCCTGGAACGAACGTCTGAGCAGTGGGTGAAAGTCCCAGGGGGGGGGTGCAGGGGATGAGGGGAGGACGCTAGGGGGTTAGGGAAGGACGATAGGGGCTGAGGTGATAGTTTGTTATGGAGTGCCTCTGCGAAAGCTGCTGGCATCTGTGACATATTGGTGGGTAGGAGTGTTGTGTTTTTTCGGGAGGATGAACGTTTATATGATGTGCCTCTGTGAACGCTGCTGGCATCCCTGGGGTATTGATGGGTAGAAGTGTTGTTGTGTATGGTGAGGACCATAGATTGTCACGGTGTGCCGCTGCAAGCGCGCCGGCATCTGTGTGGTATTGGTGGATAGGAATGTTGTTGTGTTTGGGTCAGCGATAGAGTTTAGGGAGGGGGAGGGTTTGAAGAGGAGGGAAGGAAATCCACGTTTTGAGGGCCTTTCTGAATGCCAATGTGATTGTCAATATTGCGAATGTGCAGGGGTAGGGCGTTCCAGATGATCAGCGCTTGGATATCAGCAAAGTATAGTGGTAATACAAGTGGAGCAATGATTCAACCTTACATGACGCCTCTCTGAAACAGGAGACAGAGTCTATGAGCTCATTTTTTAAGTTTGCGTACAATACACAGAGGGTCCTGTTACTTTTACACTTTGGTGTAAAACGGTCCCCCCTGCATAATTTCCATATTGGAGTGGTTTAGGGGAATGTACAATAGTGGGGTACTTGCCTTTAAGACAGCCATTTGCACTTGCTGTGCAAATAGAGTAATGAACTCTGCATTTACGCATGGCAGGCAGTGTTTACAATGTATCCCTATGGAACCCGTCTGGTTTTTGCTTGTGTAAAAACAGATGGAGTCCATAGAAATCCACAGCATTTACACCAGCATGAAAATGTCAAACTGGCATGATGGAGCCAGGTGGATTTGGTGAAGATTTGGTGAAGAGGGAGGCAGTGGAAGAATTGTAACTTACGATCTGCACCCCCTTTCCCTCATACAAATGAATGAAAATGTGTTGTAAATTTTATGCAGAACTTGTGTGCATTGAATTAACATTACGCCGCCACATAAATAAGCTCCTATGTGTCAACCTCGGGCCACAACGTTAAAGGGCATTTGCATCGTGCCGGGCACTCAAACCATTTTTCAACATGCAGGCCTCGCCATCTTTCTTTTTCCTTCCAGTCTTTCTGCAGCACACTGTCCAGCAGAGATGATCGATACAGTCGGAACATCGGTAGCTGCCGACAGTCAGGCAGGCAAGCAGGTAGCAAACAGCATGCCGGTATCACGTACCACACTACATCAGCTAATTAAACGTATTTGCAAGCCGCACTGCTCTCAAGTCAACAACAATCCCTATGAACAGCCGCTTCCACAAAAGAAATTGCATCTAGTCTAAACAGTTAATTAAGCTTACAAATTGTTGCTGTATTTATGGCAAAAAGCACAGGAATAAAACATAGGCCTTGGGCATGTTTAGAAATCACACACCCTTTAAACTTGCCTGTTTAATTTCTTTCATGACAGCTGGAACATAGTTAGAATTTAAAACAAAAGTCATCATTTCCTTTGGAGTTTATGAAAACTGTACTTTAAAGAAAATGGTGTTACAAACCTTGTAATGTTAGACCTATGAAGTTAATATTTTTGTGAATTTAATTTGTCCAATGTTCCTTCTGTCAAAGCTGACAACTATTTGAAAAATATCCCATGGAAGTTTTCCATTGTTTTTACAATATCAGTCTTTTGAGTGTGTGTGTTGGGGGGGGATTATATCATATTTATGGGGGAGTTGCTCTCGGTAGATCTGCTGCACTTGGAGGAATTTCCACGAGGAGAGCATGGGTCACCCCTTGACAAATACTTGTAACCAGTCTTTGTTGTACTGACAGAATGGACAAACATTAGTGAAAGGTTTTCCCAGCAAGCCTTTCCGGTAACTGTGCTTTTCAGCCAAGAAATAGACCTTGAAATTGGGAAGGCATTAAGGGATTACTGGTGGCACTTGGCCTTACTGCGTCTGTCCTATGGATGGGGCGTGTCACGGGCAAGGGATCAACAGACAATTCAGGACTTAATAATTAGAGTTCAACGCATTTTTTAACAACACAAATAGGTCCAGTGCTTGATATGCACTGGGACAATGCACAAGAGAGCAATTCCATTTTGCTTGAGGACTATATTCCTTCCAATCATTAAACAAAATCACTCGCAGTCAGTGGCATTTTAAGTGTTCCCTGAACTTCTTTCTGGATTTGGTTGGTTTCTTCAGTCATCACAGCTGTGGTCATGATGCAGAGTTCTCTCTAAGTAGTCTTCCCCCACCCTCACATCTCAACTTGTGGGACCTGGATTGTCTTTAGGTATTTCCACACCTGGGTCACATTGTGCCAGATCTCAGTGGGTCCAGGGAGCTTTGGGCATGAGCCCAGAAAAAAACAAGTCCGCCACAGTCTTTGCCTGTTCAGGGTGGCAAGAACTCAATCGGAAGGATCTGTCTAGACCACTTCCCAATCCACTGATCTACTTTGCTTCCCTTGTCTCCTCTCTCTTACACCTCCTTGATGACCCGCAGTGATCAGGCCATCTTAACATCGCCTCTTAGCTTCTCTTGTTCTCCCCTGAAGATTAATTAATTTCACCCATCTCTGCTCCTTCTCTCCTTGCTCCTCGCTGGTTCTCACAAAGTCCATAAGTACTTTTGCCCATATTCTATTCTCTACTCGTTTAATTAGGTATCTCCACACTGTACTGCCATCTTCACTCTCTGCACCCCTTTCCGTGTCTCTACTTATTATGCTTTCTCCTTTACTTTTTACTTTTCCCTCCTGGTCCTTCTATTCATGTTCAACTCCTCCTCTTCGTACATTCCTCTACTGGACATTCCACTCTTTACTGTCCCTTTCGGATCTATTCCACTCCATTCCGCCCACATTGGACTCCCTTTTTTCCTATTATCCCTGGACCTTCCTCCTTTGTCTATACATTACAGACTGTTCTCAGCTCTGTTAGGGAACCACAGAGAGCAGGGATTGCTTACTGAAATTTACATTTGTCTTCTCACATGGTGGACATTTCTCCATGTTTGCCAGTGGTTCTCTGAAGAGCAAGCGATTGAGAGGGTCATCCATCATCTTAACTCACAGACTTCCTGGACTCCTACTGCTGCTGGTTATCTTCTCTGTGGTTTCCTTCTGCTTGGCAAGGTGCCTCTCCCACTCTGCGAGTTGACTCCCCGCAAGTTTGGCAGGCAACGAAGAGACGTAGCTCATAATTTAACAAGCATGAAACCACTACCTGAATTGCAGATGGCAGGACTGCACAGCCACAGATTTCCTCGTAGGTCCTGCTGGCAGCCATAGACGGATCTTTTGGTTCACTGGAATCGTGATGAACATAAGCTGTGTACATAATGTCTAATACAAACCTGTAGTACGTCAAGTCTCCATTGTGGCAAAGGGCACTGTGAGTCTTCACAAACATAATGTTTTGGACATATGGAGACTTCTCCCAGATGTTAACATGCTTACTGGGTAATGTTAGCCAAGGGAAAGAACAGGGTGACAGGGTAAGCAAACACCTAATGGGTCTGGAACTTTCTCAGAAATGACTGGGTGACTCTTTTATTATCATCGGGGGTGATACATTTTAGGAGGCTTCATTATGTAAATAAGTGATTTAGGGCCTCATTATGACCCTGGCGGTAGCCGTGCACTTATTAAGGGCACGGCTGCCGCTGGTAATGATTTTTTACAGCGTCCCAGAAAAGGGCAATATCCGGATCATGCCGACCTTGGCGGACGGGTAATTGCCCTTTTCTGGGACCCGGTAAAAATGTATCCCCATTCCCATTTGAGCCCCATAAGGCTCAATGGGAATGGGGAGGATGCTAACAATGGGCCCGTTAATGAAGGGCCCTTTGTTAGCATCCTGGACTGCTTGCGGGACCCGCTAAGGATACCTGGTCTGACCAGGCGTTCCTTAGCGGGTCCTGTAGCTGTCCTCGTAATAGGGCATCCTGTAATGAACGGTGCCGGTCCCTTACCGGCACCGTTCATTACGGGACTGCCAGGGTCCTAATGAGGCCCTTAGAGTTCGTCCTATATTTCCTTTCCCCCAAATATTATTCCCTTACTCCTTGGAAGACAAATAGTTGTTCTGGAATCTGATTTGAAATCCCTGGCCTTGGTCCCAGTCTTATTTCCTTTTCTAGTCCCTTTCTCTCTCCCACAGATCCATATGGGATCTCCTGGGAGTTAGTGGTGAGATATGACTTCCTAGGCTGGTGATGTGCTCAAGAGCCTGGGGAAACCACCGTTTTCCTTCTCCCACCCCACATCACATAGCTGGCGGTGACACCTCTCCCTCTTGGTTCCTGTAACCCCATCACTCATCCAAAACATGTAACTTCATTACAGAGGCTTGTCTATTTTAAGGAGATTGACAATTGCATGGCTAGAAATGAAATATAACCAATCACATTTCTGGATTTCATTTAATAGCGCCAAGCTCTGGACGACTATGTTTGAATATGATTCAGACTAGTGACTCATTTCCTTGCTGAAGTAGACTCTTCACATAGGACCTAAGATGAAGATTTAGGTGAGGCCTGCCTGATCCTTGACCAATTGCCTCAGGAACTGTGATCCATTTGCCTTAGGATTTGGATCAGTGGGTTGGTTCTATTGCTGGGAATCAACTGTATGGCACTCCTGAAAACAAGTATATAGTTTAGTAGATGTGGTAACCCAGCCCTGCTACTTTTGAAGGAATGAAGATTTGACAGCTTAAACTATTTGCCAGGTATCAGAGAGAGACACAATTAGAGGAGCTCCAAAAAGCTGAGTGGCAACCTTTTTGGAGTTTTGTTTGAATAACAAGACTAATGGCATGTGTAGAAGCATGAATCAACCAGCATGTGCTCTGACAAGTACTGCACAGTATTTCAAATCATCAAAGCTGCCTTTAACAATTAGGTAACTGGCAACTCCAAGAAAAATCCTTGATTTTAAGAATCTTTCATCAAAAGATAATTTTGGGGACACCACCAATACACCTGCTTCAGCCTTGAGCAGCGCCTTCTCTTACCTTGAGTTTTTCACCTTTCAGAACTTCATTATTGCTCCTCCATAGTTTGTTCTACAGAGCAAAGAAAAGTACAATTCTCGGAGCAGACTGGACGACTCAGATCACTCAGCCACACGAAAGGCAAAGCTCCTACTGAGCCTCAAGGTACGTAGTCAAGCACCACTTCGGTGGACACCAGCCGCAGGCATGGCCACCCACTCGCACGCATTTAACTCCACACACCAGACTAATAAAATGAAGCACAATATCGTTGACATCAGTACGCAGCTACGACCTACAACAAAGATTCATCGGAGGTGGACACATAACAAGTCTCTTGCGCTTGCGTACTCTCCTGAGCACCTCCCAGCACTCATCCACATGCCTAACCATCATGGGTAACTCACTGGGGCACGGTCAGCCCCCCAACTCCCTGTCTCGGCCTAAAGTGCACACGCATAATATTTTTTACTGGCAATTTCCCATACATTGGACTCTGGCCCCTCAGGGCGTTCACCCCTATAAGTGCATTGAGACCATATTAATGGGATAAAGGCGCTATATAAATGACTAACTGCTACTACTACTACATGTAGAGCTCATCCAGGGCAGTGAAATAGTATCTGGAAAATACGCAAGTTTTAATACACAATGGGGGTCATTACGAGGTGGGCGGTAAGGGATTACCGGCACCGGTAAGGACACCGGTGCCGGTAATCCCTTACCGCCCGATTCCGAGGTCCCTTACCGGGTCCCTGCAGTAACGGCTGGTCTGATCAGCCGTTCTGGACGGGACCCGTTAAGGGACCTCAGAGCTAATAACGGTACCATAATTTGTGGTACAGTTATTAGGGCTTTCCACATTCCCATTTGAGCCCTATGGGTCCTCAAATGGGAATGGCTTCTTCAATGGGGACTTACCGGTCCCGCAAACTTCGGACTACACCGGTAAGTCCCCATTGAACCAAAGCGGTGCCGGACCCGGTATTGGTGGCAGTCATGGCGCAAATAGCGCCATGACTACCACCAATCTCGTAATGACCCCCTATTTCTTTTACTTCCTAATGAAAATGTTCCTGGCTCGACTGCAGTCTGATTTTCCCACTCTTGGTCCAGTCTAACCATTGCTCCCATTCCTGGTAAAAATGTCCATAAGCACACTTTGACTAACTATACTTCTGCAAAACAATAGAGTTTGACAGATATTTAGAATCAACCAGAATTATGAAGGCCCATATTTGATAGCCTAATTGTTATCCAAATTGTTCCTATTTTCAGCATCAAACTATTTGCAGCCTTGGTGCTATGTGTTCTCCCCGAATCTTGGCTGGCTGGAGGATCGGCTTATGTTTCATGGACTCGTCCGCCCGTTGCTGACACCTCAAATATGGAGGAATCACCTTCAAGCCCCCCACTCACTGAATATTCCTGCTTTGTCCCTTATTGGGGTTTTCAGGGCCCATACCAATCCACTCCACATCCCCCCTGTTCTTCTTAGGCCCTCAGCACTCCGTTATCCCCCCGGCCATGCTTTTGTCTCTGCGCTGCTGCTTGCCCCTTTCCTGTTCCTCTCTCTGCCTGCAATGACACACCAGTTAGCTTTCTGGGACCGCCTCCCCACCCGCGACACTGAAGATAGACCACTTAACTACTCACGCACTATATCATTGGACACCTTGCCATTCGCACACGGGAATTGCTTGGTCGGATTGGCAGCGAGTCAGACAGGATTCAACTAATGCAGGTAAACCCCATGTTGCAAAGTGGTCCTTGTGTTGTGTATCTCTCCCAAAAACCTCTTGCAACATTAGACCATCAGCCTGGCAAAGCTGCTGAAAGAGAAACATGGGCACTTCAGCGGGTCTTTTGCGAACCATTGCACCAGAGTGCTGTGTAAACTCGGAAAGAGCTTATTTGTCTCTTTTCTCCTTCAACTGTACACCAACAGTGACTTCCTCAGAAGCACCCTGCTCGACCAGGGTCCCAGCCATGCACATGACCAAAGGCTGACGGAGGCTTTATGGTGGATCCACTTCCTTGCTGGCCTGCTGGAAGCAAGTGGGTGCACATGTCTTTACTCCTATACCCCACCTAGGCACTAGATAGCACAGATTCATATCAGGTGCATTCTCCTCTCTGGCCCATGCCATTTACAGAAGCGGGGGGTAGACGCCAGCCAGAATAAGCCCCCCTAAAGAGCCCTTCTGGTTGAAGGCAGCCTGCAGCTCCCTCTACTTCACTGGCTTCCAGATGCAGGAGTCCAACTTAGGAGCTGGCACTCTGCACTTTAATCCTGTGGGTACTGCCAGGTCCTGTGGCCCACTTTGACGATGGAGGGGGTAGACTTGCCATTTTCCTTGCAGTGGCAGTAACACACTGTAGGAGTGGTGGATGGCAGCAGGGTAAACTCAGTCCATAATATATTCAACAAGGGTTTTAGGCCAAGCATGTTATGATAAGGCGAACGTTATATTATTGACTGTGGGCAATCAGTCTGAATGTGAAGCTCCCAAACTAACCTCTAGACTATGCAAACACTAATGCACAAGGAAGGCATTCAGCATTGGAGAGTGGACCAGGATTACAGAGCCATTAACTGATAACTAATCATAGCAACCTACTGCAAACCACTGGGAAGTGACCCCTAACAAATGTTGAAGTATCCTGGTCAATTTCACTTTTTACACTTTATATTCAGCGCTATTCCCAGGTTACTGCTTGCAAATTGTGTGCTGTTTCTTACAGCTATCGTTTTGCGTAAAGCAAATATGTGCAACATTCAAGTGCAACGTTATCCTAGGCACTTTTACATAATGTGGAAAATCCCTCTGCTACCAGACTTTTTAAACATATGGGTGTTTTGGTAACACAATGTGGTATTTTAGGCGGTCTATGGTGTGTGTTAAGTTTTGCCTTTTGAAGGCATGGCTGTTGCATATTTTGAGATGATTTTTCGGATGTCTTTCGAAGATGACTGGTGTCATAGACATGCTGTCTCTGACTAAATTGCTCAAATGTTGGAACATTTAGGCACACCGACATTGAGGGTGCAGCTATGAGCAGGGGAAGGAGAACCGAAGGGGTACAAAGGGCATCTAGACTACGTTGCTTGGCAGAAGTTGACATGTAATTGAACCACAAATGTAATTGCCACAAAACATTTAATGTTTTAACCAAAGCCACTCTTCTAACCACAAAATCACTACCAAAGACCAGATCAACTGGAATACTTGAATGCAAATATATGTATCACTCCAATATCAATTTATCCTTAAAAAGGTAACTTCAGACAAGCGTTAGGACATCTTAGCTGGTATTGGGGGGCGGACGGGAGGTGATTTTGTTGAATAGGGTTTGCGCAACAATGCCCCTCTAATGCAAATCATTTTTTTTGGAAACCAAAGCATGCAATAACTCAAATAAATTTAAATTTAAATACTTTAATGTGATATAGATTGAAAAAAATTCAAACTTTACACATATTACTTTTACATAATCAAATACAGAATACAAAAAATAAAATACAGTTTATACAATTATATAAATATAAGAGTAGAGTAGAATAAAAAAAAAAAAAAATCAATTATATACAAAATAGAAAGGGAACTCCATAATAAAACACATTTTAAATCATTTCAGTCATTTAAATCCGAATATCCATCACATTTTCAATCTGAAGCCATACATTATATAATGCAATAAAAAGATGCATATTCGCTGTATTAGTACAGTATAGCCAGAATTGATTTTCCGGTATGAATTCCAGATTATGGGCAAATTCTCCTAGATACTTGACAATTGTGGGTCTCATTATGGTGCATTCAGTTAGTAGATGCTTGGCTGTCTCCAGACTTTCAGGTAGATTACATATACGACATATTCGTCCAACCATTGAGATCTTTTCCCTAGGTCCCACATTACACATGGTCGGAAGTTGCTCCATACGGAAAAGAATAATAAACCGTCTTAGCCTTGTTGAGGGGCATAGGTATAGATATGCCTGAGGTTTCATAAAGTTGTAGAGTCGATACTTTACAAAAGCACAAGACTTTAGACACCCTAGATGAGAAAGGTTCTCCAACCAATCCCAGAGATCTATCTTTTTCCCCAGTGCTATCATGACCTCTTGGGAAATAGATGTCCCTCTGTCTGTCCAGCCAATATCTCTCAGAAATTGGGTCATACTTTTCTGAAGAGGAGAGGTAGTATCTTTTTTGCTTATTTCTATCTGCATGGTGACCAGCATAGGGTTCAGAGAACTATTCTTCATCTTGAGATAAAGGCCCACCCTCTTTTTCAGTACCATTGCTTTAAGTGAGGGTAAACCCAACTCCAGCCTTATGAGGGCCATAGGAACACTAGGGGGTAACCCCAGAATGCGTCGCCAAAATTTTCCCTCCACCACTTGCAGCCAAGCTAAATCAGAAGAGATTAGTGCTTCCAAGCCATACGTAATCATAGGTGCAAACACCTGTATATACAGGTGTCTCGTCCCCCATAATGTGAAGCCAGCCTGCCTCCTGGTAAATGACGCAATTAAAGCTGTAACTTGCTGAGCCCTAGTTCTCCTATTTTGTCTACATAAAGAGTAATCACCCCATGGTTCAATTTCAACTCCTAAGTAGCGATAGGAGGGGGTGTAGAGTATATTATTATTCTGCACCCAAAGCTCAACACGAGAAACTTTTTTCTTCGTGAATCTAATCACTTTGGTCTTGTCTAGGTTAACAGCTAGCCCATTAATCTTTGCGTACTCCCATAGTGCTACCGCTGAGCGCCTAATACCAGCAATAGTGTTGTCGAAAATGACCAAATCATCAGCATATGCCAATACTGCACATGCTGTATCTCCTACTTTAGGTGGACAACTATTCACTTTTACATAATGTGGAAAATCCCTCTGCTACCAGACTTTTTAAACATATGGGTGTTTTGGTAACACAATGTGGTATTTTAGGCGGTCTATGGTGTGTGTTAAGTTTTGCCTTTTGAAGGAATGGCTGTTGCATATTTTGAGATGATTTTTCGGATGTCTTTCGAAGATGACTGGTGTCATAGACATGCTGTCTCTGACTAAATTGCTCAAATGTTGGAACATTTAGGCACACCGACATTGAGGGTGCAGCTATGAGCAGGGGAAGGAGAACTGAAGGGGTACAAAGGGCATCTAGACTACGTTGCTTGGCAGAAGTTGACATGTAATTGAACCACAAATGTAATTGCCACAAAACATTTAATGTTTTAACCAAAGCCACTCTTCTAACCACAAAATCACTACCAAAGACCAGATCAACTGGAATACTTGAATGCAAATATATGTATCACTCCAATATCAATTTATCCTTAAAAAGGTAACTTCAGACAAGCGTTAGGACATCTTAGCTGGTATTGGGGGGCGGACGGGAGGTGATTTTGTTGAATAGGGTTTGCGCAACAATGCCCCTCTAATGCAAATCATTTTTTTTGGAAACCAAAGCATGCAATAACAGTTTTTCAGTTTTGTCACAATTAGTTGTGTAATAGAAATACGGCTGTCATTTTGCTGCCAAGTGCCTATTGTGGAGAGGTACTTACCCAAAAATGCGCATGGCAGTTCATCCTCAGGGTCCTTTCCAGCAGTTCATCAGAGCATTGGAGGAGGGGCATGCCGGCGGCCACCCCAGCGTTGTTGATGAGGATGGTCACATCGCCCACCTCCCTTCTCACTTTTTCTGCTGTCTCATAGACCTCCTCTCTTTGGCTGACATCGCAAGCATAAGCATAGGCGTTGACACCCATCGCTCTCACTTGCGTGGCAGTTGCAGCATTGCCTTCTGCGTGTATGTCCCACAAGACCAGCGTTGCACCTCTCTTGGCAAATTCCAAAGCGAAGAGCCTCCCCAACCCGCTGGCAGTGCCAGTTATCAAGCAGATTTCACTGCCGACTGATTTCTCCGTTGGTTTTCTTATCCACAGTATAATGGTTTGCAGTACATGCCAACCCACATTGGCCAAGAGAATAAGGGATTCCACCAGCACCATCATTGCAGAGAATAGTCACAGACTGGCTGCATTGGTAGAAAGGACAAGAATGTGTGGCTTATTCGCATCTGAAGCCCTGTAACGTGGAATGTCGGATTAAAAGATTAAATTGGCCAAAACCACCATGACACATCTGTTAAACAATACACCCTTTGAGTTGCAGTTCAGGGAATTATCTGTAATTAATTACACGGCAATCTGTTTACCAGAATATTCCTGCTTTTCAGAAATATGTTCCTGTAGAAAATGGCTAGCTGAAAAAAAAGAACACCATAGTTCTGTTTAGTGATTTTTTCTAGCATGCAGGCCCTCTCCGTTGTTGCATATTTTTATTTTCCTTTTGTGAGGCTTATTCTGGTTTCCCATCATTATCAAGTGTCTCTTCCTCATTGTATCTTCGATGAAGAAGCTACACCTGCAGGCGCATCTGTTAAATGTGAATACTTCATGCAAAGGTAGCTGGGCTGTTCTAATCATGTTGGCACTACCAACTCTGGTGCCAACCCACTTGTGCGCATTTATATTAGGATTGGCACTCCACTATGCATCCAGTGGCTGGCTATGTAGGTGATTTTGTGTCTGACCGTATCTGATGGGTTATTTCTCTGGTTTTGGATTACCCCTTATAAAGCTGATGATACACAGATTCTTTTGAAATATCTTCTAGTTTAAAACAAAATCGCTGTGACACCTAGAGGAATTGTCTTCTAGCCTTGGAGACGTGGATATGTAGCACCTATTCAAGCAGAAGCCATCTAATCTAGAGACCCTCATGATAGGATCCCAGTTCCCACCAGTAGTTTCTTTATAGCCTCGTGGACCAGGGACTCGTCCTTCTCCTGATACTAAGTAAGCAAATACTCTAAGGGTTCTCGTCAACAAAGACTTTTCTTTGACCTCAAAAATTACCCAGGGCAATGACACGGATTTTAATGCTTCACTTAATTATGCCTACTAAGAAAACATGTTTTGCATCATACTCCAGCTCTCAGAATACCAGAAATTGTTGCCTTGTTTCATTTGGATGACACTAATGAACGTTGTGAGATACTCAAAATAATATCAACAAATCCAGCTGTCTGGAGGACGGTAGTCCATCAGTCTCTCTTCCCTCTCTCCTTTAGGTCTCTCCACCTGATAACCTAAAAGTAACTCACAGCCTGTTATGGATCACGTGCACAAGATGTATTTCTTGGCACTTGTGGTTGGATGTTTGGGTTTTGTAGAATTTGTCAGGATGTCGCTCTTGTCTTGATGTGGAATTGATGCCATTAGACCAGCTTGTCCTGCTAGACCTGGACCTCGGATTAGACTCCTGTGTAACATGGCCTGGGAATGTCAGATTCAACCCTGTTGGTGCTGCTTGCAGACTCTGCCACTGTCACAATCGCTGACTATTTTCAGAATAATAAAGGTGCAGGGAGCCATGAAAGACTGTGGCTTTACCAGTGGCTTGTAGATTACTACAAGACATTTGTGTGGGAGGAAGTAGTCAACTACAGCTCACAGCCACTGGTGGTTAACTACTTCCCCTCTCTCTCTCTCTTTAGGCCATTTTTAAGAAGTACTAGTGGCTTTCAGCTTGTTCATTTTGGTGTTGTTGATGGCCATAGAAGTTTTGAATGCACTGGCGAAAGCTCTGTTCCTGATGATGTTCGAACAGCACTGCCCAATAAATATGTGGGCCCTGGTCATCGCATTGGACTGGGAGATTACGTCCTTGTGAAGAACTTCGAGGGAAAATCCAGTGTTGCAGCTCATGGAAAGGACCCTATCTGGTGCTACTGACCACTCAGGCAGCTGTTGAAGTGGCCGGGAAGAAGCACTGGATTCATGCAGCACACCTAAAACGAGTGTGCTTGCATTTGCCCTACAACAGGTGGGTAAAGGAAGGGGTAGGAGATTCTGAACATGAGAATATCCTCAAGTACGTGCCTTTCAGTGATGGCAAATACACTGATCCTGAGTTTGAGTAGACCGATTTTTCACCTCCTCCCCTTGATGCTGCTTGTGCCCTCCCACTCCCCCTTCTTAACCCCTTGCTCTCTTCTCCCTCGTCCCTCTCACCTTATCCCTTCTTCCATTCCCCCTCCAATTCATTGCAAGAGTTGTCTTGTTTCACGAAGGGTTCACCTCAATGGGGGTCATTCCGAGTTTGGAGGTAGCCATGGTGCTATTTGTGCCATGGCTGCCTCCAAAATTGGTCCGGGTCCGGGTTCCTTGGGTGGGGACTTAACGGGTCATTTCAACCTTGGATGACCCGGTAAGTCCACATTCAAAAAACCAATCCCCATTCCCATTTGAGCCCCCATAGGGCTCAATGGGAATGAGGAGGGAGCTAATAACGGGCTCGCGACTTGCAAGCCCATTGTTAGCTCCCTGCTCCCCTCGCTGGACCCTGGTGAAACCAGACGTGCAGATCGGGTCCTGCAAGGGGACCTCGGAATCAGGCGGAACGGGTTTAACGGGTCTGCACCCATTAGCGGGTCCCGTTAACCCGTTCCGCCAGGGTCGTAATGAGGCCCTATGCCTCCGTTTTTGGGGCATGCCGGAATGGGTATATGTAATGTACTGCCACTGGAGAGACCAGGTCTAAAGGACTATGGTCAACTAGGGACAGATGTGTAATTATAGCTATTGTAGCATGTATTGTGCTCATAGTGATACCTGTGTTATGGTTTTTGGAAAGCTCTCACCCCCTTAGCTCACTTTTGCCTATGGTTAGCTCGACTATCCTGTCTCCTTTTCATGTGCACTCCCATACCCTTTGCCCCCTTGATCTTCAGCACAGTGAGGGGTATCTCAATAGTACCCTCATAAGGATAATGAATGATACTCATGCAATCCTAACCAGGAAAAATTGTTTGGTATGTTCTCACCTCCCACAACACAGTGAGAAAGGTTTAGGTTGGTGCATACATCCTCTCCCATTATTTACTGCTTGCTATGCCTCCTTTAGGGTTCTGTTATTTGGTAAATGGAATGATAGCACCACTGGTAACTTTGATGGGACAAATATCAATGTGTTTGATCAACAGGTGTTACTACCTCTGGGATGCTCTGTCTTTGCTAACAAAAGCACTACCAACATCGCCTCTACCAAACATAGAGGTAGGAATTTTAGGCCATACCAATCAATGATATCATTCTGAATGGCACCAGTAGGAAATAGGGAAGCAACTCCTCCAATTTACACCATCAACAGTAATCCTTACGCTGTACCATTTTGTTTAAGTAAAAAAGGTTCTCGGTACATGGGTACATATGACAACTGTATGCACACTATGGGTTTGGTGAATGAGACAAGACCCTTATACATTGGGGGATCCATTTACTTTGTCTCTGGGAAACAAGCATATCCATGCTTACCCAAAGATTGGAGGGGAACATGTTACTTAGGGATACTATTGCCAGGGGTTTACGTAACTTCAACTGCAGAAATATTAAAACATCACCCTAGGAAGGGGCTCAATAATGACACACCTCTCCAAATATTAGGGGATGTGGCAAAAGCAATGGTTCCCTTCTGGGGCCAAGTGATAAACTTTCGAGATATCAGAAAGCTGGCAGAGTATTGGAGAAAACAATTTATGAGACCACTGATATATTGTTCAATATGATGGAAGAACAGAGAGCTATTAGACTGGGGTGTCCTTCAAAATAGGATGGTGCTAGACGTCATGCTTGCTGAAAGAGAAGGAGTTTGTAAAATTGTTGGGTCAGCATGTTGCGTGTATATAGCAGACTCCTCCTCTACTGTGTTTCAGGCTATCAAAAGGTTATACAGGCTGGGATCCGAAATTCACATTGATGAAGGTAGTTAGGACATTGTGACCTGGGCTTGGAATCTGTTCACTGTCTGGGGCTAGAAAATATTATCTGCACTTGCAATACTTGTTGGGGTTATTTTATTTTGTTGCTGCTGCATGCAATGTCTACCAGTTTTAGGTTCTATACTGTCTAACTGCTGTTCTAGGGGTCTGGAAAATTACAACATGAACCTTGCCCTCTTGTTAATGTGACTAATGCACTGATTATGCAGGATATGGAGCTCCAACAATTTATGGCCATTAATATAGATGATTATGATAATGTTTGACTTCAATGTGCTAGCGTAGGCTAAAAGTTGGGTTTGTGAAATGGCATCCATTTTGTGGTAGTCTAAGCTCTCACATTGTAGCTTACTTTCAGACTCCATTTTTGTGCATTCCCCATTTTGTAGTTTTCCATTTCCAAGCTTAAAATAATCACAGCCTGAAAAGCTGCTGAGCTCTTCAGAAAAACATGTCTTCGCAAGGAATGATTAGCTCAGTGTTTGTGAAGGCCTCAAACCTTGAATGTCCAGGCACAAGTACAGATAAGAGATAATATATGTCTCCCTGGCTCCTGACTCCCAAAACAAATTGCACAAACCAATTATTAACAAAAGGATACCATACTCTGTACATTCCAGGAAGGAGGATTGTAAAACAAACTGCAGAGCCACCAATGAACAGCGACCTTTGGTCAAAGCAAACATAAGATTAGGTACGCAAGAATGTCTCCTTGCGCTGGGAATGGTCTGAACTTTGTGACTCTGTGAACAGTAAATTTGTGCAACCATGACATAGATAAGATATCTATGTATTTCGGAGAAAAATGTATACGTTACAGGAAGCCATAAACTGCCTGGAAATTGACAACCTAAGCAAACCATAACAGTATATAAGACAAGCAAACCACAATGTAAATTGCTCAATTTCTCTATGGCTGCCCAGAGATATATTTTAACCTGGATCTGCTTGAAGCACATAAAACTGTTGTTACTATTTAACTCGTGACTGATGGCTTTCACTTTATTTGCAGTACTAGATTTGGGCCTTACAAAACTTGCATACTTTTTATTCCTTGGCTCTAAGTCAAGCCCCTTAAGTTTGTTTTCATGTATGCCACATATTCATCTGCATGGGAGCCAGAGAAGAGAAGGTCTAAGATTTTCTGCTGGGTGTAGATCTTTAGTCCAGTCAATCTTGCCCTTGAGGATCTCTGTTCAATAATGTCTTGGCTGTAACTCTGAGCCGACAATTCAGAAGTGTCTTTTGCAGCTCAGATTATTTGGTCTGATATCAGGCATATTTCACAGCGTCAAACCAAGTATGGCCTCTTGTGGTCAGAGAAAACAGCAGGTTTGTACTTGACTGAAGTCAAAAGATTACTATCAAAGTAAAGTGAGTGGCAGGTGTTGAGAAAGCTCTTTTCCCCAATGTTTCCATTCTTCTACTGCCTTCTGATGGTGAAATAAATTGTGATGATGAGAATGGGAGGGTCAGAGGGTGTGTTGCTGAGACTGTGGTGAGTAAAGTGTCCATGGTGAGTTCCAAAATATCTGGCATCAGAGGAATGAACATACATGAAGGGCACATAGGCCACAGAATTTTAAATATAATCAAAGTCTTGGTTTGCTGGATGGAGGTTGCAATGTTTACTTTTACACTTGCTCCCGTGGAGCCTTACTTGAATGTTAACATTTTAAAAGTCTGTTGATGGTGTGGTGTCCAGGGAGTGTGGATAGTATTCCCTTTAATCAATGCACATCAAGGATTGCTTCAGAAGGGCATCAAGGCTTTGGGAGGCCTTGGTGGAGGATGTGGCTTGGGAGGCATAGGCTTCCTGACACCAAGCTTCTTATGACAGTTTCTGTGCCTCTCTGTATCTTTCAGGAATCTGATTTTATTAGGCATCATTTTGTGTATGGGCTCTTGCTGTAGCATTTGAGGCTTGCCGGAGACCGGATTCAATTTAGGATTGAAATGGAACCACTCAACACTGAGAAATTGAAACATAGGATGTTGAGTTTCTTAACATCTAATTCTAAAATGAACAAAGTTTCACCATCATGGTTTCCACCATTGGGCATGATCACACCATCAAAGAGCTCCTCGGTGGCAGGCATGTCACTGTCAAGATTTTTCATATTGAAGATGTTGACGTTGAAGTCCTCAATGTTGAACGATAACTGTGGTGCAGTCTGTGATGCAGCTGGCCCTCTAATTGATCCCCAGCGCTGTTCGATCTGTCCACTGATGATTCTTCAGGAAAGGCTTCTTAATATTCCTTAGGTTGTTCCAATGCCGATGTTCAAGCACCCTGAATGCTCCGAAATGGAGTGTATGGCTCTCAGGTTGATTACCTTTTAAATCTGCAGATGTGTGTAAGGAATTTTCTGGAATATTTGAATTTCTTCTCAGGTGTGACAATCAGGGAGACAAGCTATGCAAACAACAATGCTCCTCTTTCCTAGATTTCCTGTAATGGGAGGGAATTCCATCAAAAAGAGATGGCATTAGTCAGAGGTAAGCCTGAGGGAAACTATTCAGACATAAACTAAAATGCATGAATGTTGTACATTTTGGACAAATTGTTCCAAACATTTTCAGCACTTCAGGGAAAGGTTTTTGTGGTTGTTCTTGGCAAATTCGTATAAATAGGGCCTACAGGTTGAAATTTGGGATCAGTCTTGTTAGGCATAGGCAGAGGCAAGTGGTTGGTAAAGGAGAGGAGGGAATTGGCTTTAGATGAGGGTGAGGTAGAAAATGAATAGAACTTAGTTGAGGAAGAGGTACACAATTGAAATGGTCTTTAATTGAGGTATTGCTAGAAAATAAGTGGCTCTAAGTTGCTCTGCCATCTTTTAGTGGCCAGACAAAATTGTAGTTAGCAGTTGCAGACAGTGGGCCTCATTACGAGCCTGGCTCCACGGAAACACTGGGGGATTACGACCCCGGTGTTCCTGGAAGTCAGGCGCCAGAAAAATGTAAATCCACATTCCCATTTGAGTCCTCGAGGACTCAAATGGGATTGGGGATGAGGGAAGCACAGGCACCGTTAACAATGGTGCTGGTGCTTCCCCGAAAGACTGCGAGCAGGTGCTGTCCCGCCCACCAGGTCTGTCCTGGTGGGAGGGACGGCACCCGCCCGTAGACTCATAGTGTGCCAGTCCGGTAACAACAGTGCCGGTAGGCTTACCGGCACCGTTGTTACCAGATCGGCACACTTGTAATGAGGCCCAATAAGTCTTACAATAAGTAGGTAATTGGTAGGCAAGGTGAGATTATATCCTTTGGATATGAGTGACTGGCCGGACAGTACTAGATAGTTGTTGCAGAGAAAAGACTTATAATTCTTGATAGGCAGAAGGATATTATCTTCACTGGTGTGATGTGACATGGTCAGAGTCCTGTCAACGGGGACCTGGACCCCCGCCTCCCATACTGGGACTGGGAGGCTGCCTGGATGCTAGCCAGAGCCAGACCTTCCCAGAGGCATGGAGAGGGACTCAGTCCCTTAGGAAGGGGTCTCATTCCTTAAATGTCCTATACCTGTTAATGTGCGTACCAACTTCTGATGCACAATGTCTCCTATTACTGTTTCTGGCCACAGTTCTCCTTGTTTCTTTTAGAACTACTCCCAAAATGCAACTAATCACCACCAAGAAAACCCGGACCAGAATCTGGAGACTGGAATCCAAAACAGAAATGCAATTAATTGGGATTTCTCCTATACATATTAGATGAGAGACCTAACATCTGACCTCCCAACGACAGACGGACCCAAGGTAAATGGTGTAACAGCAGAAAACAAACTGGGGGTGAGGAGAGACTGCAGGGGAATAGGAGAGACACAGCCACCCTCCTAGAACCGAATTGGCCACAAAACTCACCCGCAAGTGAAGGAAGCCACAGGGAAAACTATTGGGCTGACCTCCTGGGAAACACACAGTATGAAAGAGGAGTGACTGAAAGACAGAGTGTGGTTTGCAAGGGTGAGGTGAGGAGGTGGACCAAAAGACTAGTTGTGGAAGTGGAAGTTGATGGCATAGTCTGGTTTGGGAGTGCAAGTAAGGTATTGGTCGTGAGGGACAGTGGTACCAACTGTATGTGGTGTACTGTGAGGGTGTGTGTAAAAGGGGAGTGCAAGAAAGACAGAGGAAGGGGGACAGAAAATACAGGGAGATTAGAGAGAAGGTGAACATGAGAGGGAGAGAAAGTGTATGGTAAGAGGGTGTGGTGAAAGTGCAAGGCAGTAGTGGAAGTAGTGGTGTGGGCTTAGTGAAGCAGGTAGGGATTTTGTAATTGAAAGATATGGGGGTATGATTAGGGTATATAGGCGTAGATAGGAGACTGTGTGTGGGAGAGTGGAGAGGAAAGGATAGGGGAGAGCAGAATGGAATGGAGACGGGAGCACAGAGTAGAGTGGGAAGGGAGTAGAGTGGATAAAGGAGAGTAGAGTAAATATAGGAAGAGCGTGGGGTGAGGAAAGAAAAGCGAAGAGAGAGTGTGAACATTGAATGGACATAGGAGGCGGAGAGAGTGGGAAGACAATTAGAGGGAGTAAAACAGGATGACAGAGGAAGGGAGTTAAAAAGAGGGAATAGCAAGATCAGGGAGAGGAGAGAGAGAGAAAGGCAGCGACTGAGGTAAAGGCTAGAGTGACTGATATTGGTACATCAAAAACACCAGGTCCTGTTGTGGCACCTGGGAAAGTATTAGGTTAGGGCACCCCTATAAAATCTTGGAGGGAGCCATATAGACAAGGCTTTGCCTCTAGGCCCTCATCGACAGCTAGTATGTTATGTAATGGGCATTTGTATAGCGCCTTTCACCATTGGAATGGTCTCAACGTGCTGTAGGTTGAACACCCTTAGGGACCTTAGGGACCAAAGTCCAAATATGGGAAAATTCATCAGAGTGATTATAGAAAGCGTGTGTGCATTTTAGCCAATATGAAGGTAGGTAGTGTATGACATAGTAGGTGTTATGGATGGCTAGCTGGGAAAATCCGGGTGTAAAGGATGCCTGGGTTGCGGTGGCAGTAAGCCCATGGGAGACAAGAGAGAGAAGCCCATTAGCCTAACCTGCCTGCAGCCTGACCAAAGTATAAAACATAATTTTTAGCATCTTGAAAATAAAAAGCTTTGAATCATCTTCCAGTTTCTGTGAGTTAATAAGGCCACCTGTGACAATGGTTGTAAGAGACATCTTTCCCCAGACAAAATGTTACTAGTTACAGAGAAAACGACTTACAATTCTTGGTAGGCTGGAGGCGAGTATCTACAGTGGCTGTAAGAGACATCTCTTCCCAGTCAATATAATATATATATATTTTTTATTTATTTGTTTGTGCATTCGGTTTACAAAACCTTACACAATACAATAGGCAATAAAACAAACAATTACTCCAATTAGCACAATATATAACATATTATTTGTTGTTAAAATCATATTTTTACTAAATAATGGGGTTTCCAACCATACATCATATCAAAACATATAATAAAAGGCCAGATGTATGTTTGTCCGAAGCCGTCAAGTGCCAGCTTTACCTGTTGCCACCGCTAGAGGGAGCTGTTTCCTTATGCATACAACAATAAGACTTCATATTGCACAGTAGAGACTGCCCGCTTCGCCTGTTATCAGTGCTAGAGGGAGCTGTTGCCTTAGGAAATATATAGTGGTCCTACTGTGTGAATGAAATCCTACTGTAACTTCTGTTTCCCACTGATAATGTATGTTTGTCCGATGCAGTCATGTGCAGTAGGGACTGCCTCCTGTGCCTGTTGTCACCACTATAGGGAACTGCTGCCATAGCATATACAGTGGTCCTACTGAGTTAATCAAAACCTACAAAATATTTTTTCCCATTAACATGAATTGCAACCAATTACAATTAAATATACCACATAATGTATTAACAGTCTGTAAATTCCTTTCCTTACGCCCTTCGGCCTGTGTACACTAGCCATCAATAATGGATTAAAACTATAGCATTCGTTGATTCTGTTTTACACTAAACGATGTTTATCAGACAGAGGAATTGATACAAGGCTTTACATAAAAGGGGCGATGAAGCTGTCATCAGTGTCTTCCACAGTACTTCACATGGTTCGTAGAAAAGATCTTTGATATACCATTCAAAACATAGGAGCCAAATCCTTCCATTTGATCAACAAGTGTTTGGTTGTCTCTATCTTTTCCGCAAAAAGGACAATTACTATTCACACAATTTTCCTTTTTCCACAAAAAACAATTTTCCATTGTTGGTAAAAGATTTAGGGCCTCATTACACGGATGGCGGTAAGGGTTTACCGGTACCGGTATTTTACCTTACCGCCTTACTACGAGGTCCCTTTGCGGGTTGGGGAATTTAACGTCTGCTTTTTGCAGGCGTTAAAAAACCAACCCGCAAAGGGACCAGGGAGCTAATTAAGGTACCGCAACTTGCGGTACCGTAATTAGCGCCTTCCCCATTCCCATAGAGCCCTATGGGGCAAAAATGGGAATGGGGAAGGGCAGTGGTGGAAGGGGGAATTACCCCCCGCCAACCTTGGAATAGGGTGGTAATTCCCCTTTCCACCAAGGCGGTGCCAGTATTTTACCGGCATGAACCATGGCGCTAATAGCGCCATGGTTCACCGCCATCCATGTAATGAGGCCCTTAGTTTTTAGTAGCAATGGAGTTATCCCAAACGTCTGCAAAGGGAATTGGGCTAAATACGAGGCACATATTCCTAAATTCTTGTAGGTCTAGCCAACTTCCAGGTAGTGTTTATAATTGCCAACTATGTCACAAGTGTGACACCAATCCAATCGCCAAAGGTGCCTCTTAAACACTACAGATTGACGAAATTGAATGCAATTTTCAATGTATTTAAGAAAATGGCAATTACGAGTGTACTGGGCTGTTGCTTGAAATTGTTTGAAAAGTGAACTTTCTGGCAGCTTTACACATTTGTGACACAGAAGAATCCTTTTCCACCAAACATGCATTGCCAAAGAGCCAATCCCCAGTTTGAATCAAATCATAGCCATTGGGACTGACTTAGGAAGAGGTAGGATACCTTTCCAAAAAAGGGCTGGCAAATAGATCAGACCTTCTTCAAAAAGCAAATGTTGTATTTTAAGGCCATAGTAATGGCTGATATGATTTTAGCACTGGCAGCAACGAAAAAGTACTATAACGATAATTAACGTTTTTCAATTGCGCCAGTAATAACTTGTACTTTTCATATAGGTTATTGAGTAACACAACCTTGCAAGGATTTGCATGGATCTGAAAACCAAGATATTAAAACTCATTGACCAGCTCTTTTTATTTTCCTGCCAACCACCAGTTACACTTATTACTTCTTTGACCTGCTGATAACATCAAAATGGTTGCTTTATCTATATTAATCAGCAGGACGTTCAAATCACAATACTGCTTGAAATAATTCAATAATTGTTGCAATCCCACATGTGTACGATCCCCAAAAATAATATTGTCGGCATATAAAACCAAAAATATCTTTAAACCACACACAGTAGGTGGAACAAAGGATGCTGATGCCAACGATGTACCTAGGTCTGACAAATAAGCATTAAAAAGAAAAGGATCCAGTATACAGCCCTGGCGAAGGCCGCTGGCAGAAGAAATCTTGCCTGTACCGACTCAATCAGCGTTCAGTTGAACATTTAGCTCTGAGTTTGCATGTAAATGAACCAGAATTGTAAACAATTCCCTCAGAATCCCCAATTCGGCAAGATTTGCCCAGCGTCTCTCACAGTTGATGCAATAAAACGCAAGAGATAAGTCAATCGTTCCTACATGGACCTCTGGAACTAGTTTTGCCCAAACCAGACGTTGGAGTGAATTCATTATCCATCCTGTGATCAGGGTACCTACCTCTGCTCTAAAACCCACCTGATTAACTTTTAGTATTTCATTTGTGTTAGCCCACCGATGTAGCTCCTTCAAGATATGTGACGAAAAGATCTTAGAATCAGGATCCATGAGGGCAATCAGCCTATAATTTGAAGGTACAAGCCGACTGCCCTTCTTATATATAGGAACTACATTGGCGAGACTCCACATATCTGGAATTTTTCTCCTGTCAAAAACGGAATCAAACAATATGCATAACATTTCTGCCCATAATTCAGGATTCCCTTTTATTAGTTTGTTCGATAGCCCATTGGGTCTCGGGACCTGTATTTGCTACTGTATTTTTCTTAGTCTAATAATATCTTCCCAATCAAAGACCAATGTCCACCACTATTCCTCTAGGTCCACATATAATGATTTTCCAGTCAACGGGCCATCCTATAGGCTAGAATAATGGGCTACCGATTCTTTCTCAACCATCAGATCTGTTTGAGCATGATACTGGAAGTTGTCTCTATTCTTAACTAACTTCCAATAATTCATGTGTGTTTTGTTTGATATGCAATTTAACATACTTTCTCCCTCCTTTTGATACATGAGGGATCTGAGGGATTTTATCTTATTTTTATATTTGTGTATGAATGTGTTAATTAATGCTACCCGGAACTCACCCGCTGGGTAGTTATGATCAGCCAATCTGATGCTATTTCGCAAAATAACATTTTTGAGTCCTGAATTTCATTACTATAATGCCATGGGCGAGAATGGGTCAAACAAACAGTTGGTTTTTGAACAGCCAATGAATTTCTAATAAAAGTAGGAAAATAATCCATGGAACAACAGTTTCAATCACAGCCTCCTAGGTTATCTATAAACATTTCACTAATATATCTGTTTAATTTATCTATATTCCTCATTGACCAAACAATCTTGTTTTTACTATTGGAGACCAAGGGCGCCAATCACATGTAATTTGTGGAGGCAGAGATACACTCAGACAATGGTGATCACTAGGAGCCCTGTCAATTATGTTAATATCACAGTGGTTCAAACAAAGATCTTATGACAGGACAATAAAGTCAGTTTGTGAGGCCTGCGAACCTCATTGCCAGGTGTGATTAGAAGTATACAAGCTATTCAAATCCTTCTCTACAATATAGAGATTCCAACTCTTTAAAAGAAGTCCAATTTTTTGTCCATTTACTTCTGAGCACGGCCATTTTGGACATTCACTTCCAAACCGCAATGAAAGTCTACATTTCTGGGAGCTCAGTTAGAAGTCAGACATGAATTCTGCAGCGATCGCAATATTATATTATGGAACAGAGGAGCTAACTATGAAGGATAGTTGTTGTATTGTTCGTTCAAGGACGAGTCGAGAAGGGAGTCAGAAATGTGCAGGTGCATTGATAAAGGGTGCGGGGAATGAGTGCGTGGGAGATAAGCTGGGTTCTTCCACTACTGTCTGGATTTTTCAGCTCTTTGCCTCCCATGCTTGCTGTCTGTCCTTCGGCCAGGGACGGTTTGCAACCTATGAGGGGGTGGGATTTATCCCCCATAAGAAGAGAGGTATCCTGATGAGGAGACAGACAATTGGAACCCTGGGTGATGACGTCTTGCTGAGAAGGAGGACGCTCCGCTCCAGACCCTGTTAGTACGTGCAATTTATCTGCCTACCTGCCTTGGGACTGGGTAGCGACGTCATGGCAGAGATTACGTTTTCCCCTACAACTGCACTAACAATGATGTAGACCCTTAATAACCATCCTATAGGTCTGGGTGTGAGCTATTGTCTTCCTGAGTCCAAGAACCTTTGGTCTTTGAAACATCTTATTCTATTTTCCCGAAAGTACGGACAAAGAGTAACCCAGTGTTTGAGGGTTTCCTGGTCAACCGTACTATAACAGATCCTACAATAGATATTATCAAATTAAGACTGTTGGCCCTTCCAATGAAGAATATGTTCTTTCGAATAAAACGTAGGTAAACATCACAGACTTTGTTACATGGTAGCCTCTGCAAATACTTGCATCCTCTCACCAGGATTTCTACATTGCAAATCTCCATTCTCGCATGCGCATATGAAGTTCCTCATTACCCAACTTTTATGTGCTACGTGGCACACCATACCTATATTGTCTATATTTGCATCATCAGTTTTGACTTTTCTTTTGCTGCGTGCGTGCAAATCTAAAATGCAGACTCTTACAGACCACTTAAGTGAATCCTGCTATACTTAGTTCGGCTATTGTGTCCCCAGTTTCTTTTCGTCTTACAGACTCCTTAGATAAAACTCATCAACACATGCCAGTATAAGTATCTTGGTGTGATAATCCAACACAAAAAATCAATAACGCAATATTCATGTGAGCTAAAAATTAAACTACAATCGTTGATGTCCCAAACTAAAATACTTACTAACAAAATGTGGTACATTTTCATTAAAGTCTTGTATTACAAAACGAAAGTCATACCAATATTACTGTATGGCGTTGAAGCTTTACTACCAAAAGAACGCAAGTTTTGGGACCACATAGAGGCGACATATTGGAAGAGAGTACTGCATTTACCAAGTGGCACTCCTCTGGCGTTAATTCCCTATGAACTGGGGCTTACATTTCTTTATTCGCACGTTTCATGGAAACAGTGTGCCTATTTCCGAAAGTCCATGGAAAATATAGACAAACCGTCTATATTACAAGTTACAGCCCTTAACCTATTGTCATCAAGAAATACATTTCCACTGAAATGGCGTGAACATATTGGCGTTCTAAGCAATGCAGGTATTACTATCAAATTGCTGAATGAAAACCCTGATCGGGCTAAAATAAAAGTCATGCAATTTGATTGGATGGAAAACTTTACAAGATGCTCGCTTCACAAAGATTTTGATGTCAATGCATTCAGCACTAAAAAGTATGGCAAAACAACTGATTATTTATTGAAATATCCATGCATGATGTTTTGTAGAAAATATATGAGATTTAGGTTTAATTTGTGGACAACCCGTGATATATTGTATCGAAAAAAAATAATTCCTATTGAAGAAAATTTCTGCCGTTACTGCTTGGATACCAATCAAATTGAAACTCTTCAGCATTTATTAGTTGATTGTGGGGCAGTAAGCTGTGTACGAAGCAAATGCTTCAAAGATAAGGTGGTGTTTCAGAATCATGTATCTCAACTCGAAAAACGGCAAATGCTTTACTCCAATCCCAGAGTCACAATGCAAATTGCAATTGTCCAATTTCTAGAAATAATCTTGCCTCCTCTATTGTGTAATAAATCATACAGTTATTATGATCAAGAATGATAAGAAGGTTGACATCACAAATTGATGAAAAAATAACAGACAAATGATGACCTCTTCTAATAAATGGTATCATAATATTTGCATAACATTGATAGAGTGAAGCGAATTACACATATTGGCTTCCATACATTTTTGACGGAAGGTGAGAATTTGTAGAACTATGTCTTCGAAATGCATTCTATATCTCTGTATGGACTCAATACACAATCGTACATAAGTATGTAAGCTACATGATGTGGCATGTAGTGTTATGCAATTGTATGTTGTCATTAAGGTTTTCATTTAACAAAAAAAATCGTTGTATTTTGTATTGTGCCTATCATCACTTTACATCATTATGAAAGCGATATGATGTGGTTAGCCTAGTCATGCTAGCATATGGTGTCATCGTTTTACATTTTCATAGCAATTTGAATTGTCTTAACTTTTTCTCTGTATTTTAATGTCTGTTAAATTGGCATTGTTTTGATGCAAACAAATTGATTTATGTAAACAAATTAATTTATGTAATGAAATATCTTAAGTATTTGTAACAATAATTCGAAAAGTTGACTTTCAACTAATCAAATAAAAAAAAAGACTCCTTAGATAAAGGTTTTAGGGGCTTGTTAATTGAAATCAAGTCCCTAATTGCGGATACATTGGGAAGGTGTCTGCGGGGAATTAGTAGGCGAAATTAAATCCCTGAAAGACAATGTTGCTGTATTGATATCAAAGATTAAGGCTAGCAATGCCTTAAAAGGATTTCCCACTGCTTCAAATGACAAATCCTCAAGAGATATACAGGGGCAAGGAACTGCGACTCCAATTGTGCAAGATATGCCTGTCACTAAAAAGTAATCAGTTTCTGGCTGGGATACTACAGGACCCATTGGATTTGATGGACCCTAGAGACATACCTGTGAAACCAGTGTCACGCTCGGATGCCTGTGGAGTGACCAATGTTAAGTCCGTTGGTGCGAATATGGCAGGTCTAACTGTGAAAGTTGTGCAAGTTGGTCTAGGGAGCGCCTGAGGATTCTGCCTTTTGTTACAATGGTGAATGTCCCAAGACCTTCAAGCAATTCGTTTGAGGATGAGGATGCTTTTATTGGATAAGACATTTAAGGGTTGTCTTTCCAATATTACATCGGACATTGTAAGATGCTCCCGGGTTCCCATGTAAAACACATCTCTCGACTACACTCACTTTTTTTTGAGGAACTGGGTTGATGGAATTCTGGTGATTGATCATCAGTAGGGTTTCCTGTTTTAGGGGTTTATTATTTTTTACTTCTGGTGGTTTTTTTCAGTGTTTTCAAAAAGTTTCAGGATCTGTGTTTATCAGTGTTATCCCGTTTGCCCACTTAAAAAAATCACGGATAACCGTTTTTTCCAGTGTAAACACACACATATTCTTTTTTGTTTCATTGTGCGCATAAGTAGGGTAATGTCTCTTAGACCAAGATATTATGAACACTTTCCGGACAATAAAGATGAATGTGTTAATCCAGTAATATCTAACATTTCTACAAGTCAAAATTATTGTAGTAAATTATGCAATACTTTTTCTGGGAATCTTTGCCCATCCTTGCCCTTTCTTTTCTTCCCATGAAGACTTTGATTTGTGAAAACGACCTTTCAACATTGAAAAGACTTCTTCTTTTAGCAGACAAGGCATAGCATGATAAAAGGATTTGCCGAGTAGCACTCACTTTGGTGGAGATAAGGATTATTTTGACCGTCAAATCAAATAAACTCCAACCAGACAATAACTGTTTATCAAGTGCTGCTCACTACAAAATAAGAAGGGAGTCTCATCAATGTACCCCCTGTGGCTTGATTGGAGGGGGCGAGCCTCCCAAAACTGTTTGCCTGGTGTGGAAATATCAGGGGATCCTATAGCAGAATTTTTCAAAGGCAACTCAGTAGGTCAGGTGATTCTTGCTGAGATGTTATATGTTTATACCTTCCAGTAAATCATATGGCTTTTTTTACTATTCCTGCTGCAACATGTGCTGTAAAAAGTGTTTTTATGACTGGGGATGACCAAGGTTCTCTCCCTTCACTCTGTATGGGAACTGTTGTCCCCATAGCGAAAATTAAAAGCTGGCACCCATGAATATATGCACAGTAAGTGAATATATCTTAAAGTGAAATATACAAATGTAGTTCAATTGACCTTCCCCTTAGAAGGAAGTGTTCAAGACAAAAGAGCATTGGACTTTTAAAAAAAGTAATAAACATCAGAAAAATAACCTGAGAGAGGAAGTGTTCCAATATAAATGCTGGAAAACTATAAAAGGTGCTCACCTTTCAAATCCAGCAATCTGTAGTGAAATATGCCCTGGAAAACAAAATCCCAATACAAAACAAGTGCTTGTTTTCTTGTGGGTAAGCGTCTGCACTGGGAACATAACAACCTGGGTAAAATCCTGGTAGCCAAATACTTGAGCAAGCTTGCCAACCTCAAAAGAAACCAAGGGGTTACGTCCGCCCTCCAGTTATGCTGTCCAACCACATGTATCCCTTAAATGAGCCATCATTTATAAATCACACCTAATTTAAAAACTCTCCTTGAAGGAAGAATGTGCTGTGCAGCAGCAAATGGGCCTGCACCTTCAAGAGAGCCACATGAGGTTACACAGAGGGTCTCTGACCACAAACCGAGACACTGAAAAATCCATGTTAACCCATTTTTTGTAAATACAAATATTTGTCAGTGGTCAAGGGCTATTTGAGGAATTTTAGCCAATTTTGAGACGGGAATCTGCAACCAATTTGTCTACAATTCCTCAAAATAGCTCTGACCACATATGGATAGATTTCTTTTTTTTTACAAACAAAACAAAACATTCAATGCACAGTGTTTTTGAATAAGGTCAGGGGAGAGGAGGGGAAGCAATGGGAGAAAGCAAACAAGCATACATGGGGGGAGTAGGGCCCTTTACCCATTGTCGGCCAAGCCCCCTCTCCAGCCACCTCTTCAATTCCAAACTACATCCCATACCTGCTCATACTAAGGCACCACTGGGAAAGGGGAAACAGTGTTTTTCAGTTTAAACCTAGGAGGCACTTTTTCTTCTAGGGGTGTTTTTCCAGTGTTTATCAGATTTCACTCAAAACAGGAAAGCCTAATTATCAGGCACTCCCGCCAAAGCACTGTGCTATATTGATTAGATCGCATGCCGCTATATTGAGTACCCAAGGGATAGGTGATAAACAGGAACCTGGATGTCAATCATTTCACCAATCTCTGGGTTTATTTATCCCACTGACAACACATGGCATGAGGAGAGTGATGAATGATGCAGTTGAAGGAAATCTAGAAGAAGGGAAACTTAGAAGAAGTGGATTGACTTGGACAAGAGTTTAACAGTTGTATATCTGATACTGGCTGCCACCTCCTATCCTGGAATATTGCTGGAATCGAATAAAAACTTGAAGACCATAGTTGGACTGATTCCCTAAGGGGCTTCCAACTGAATCTTTTACAGAAAACTTGAGCTATACAGGAGATCATTATTCAGGGACATCAAGCCTTCCAAGTTCCAGCTAGAAAAGGCCTTAGGGATAGACCAAGTGGGGGTCTCCTTATTCTGATGGAGACACCACTAGAATGGAAGGTGGTTGTCTGCCCAACTGGCATAGAAGAGCTTCAGCACTTGGCCATATGTATTGGGGACAATGTCTGGATCCTTTTATTTAATCTTTATAACAGACCATCGGAACCCAATGGGTTGGTCGTGGTGAACAAAAATTCAGGAATTTATCAATTCATGGAGGGGATCGAATTCCATAAAGTCCTATATCGTCTTGGCAGGTGATCTAAATCTGCAAATGGAACCTTTAAGGGTTGTGGGATGACCAGGATGGTGCCTGGGATATCCCCACCCTGGTAGCAGCACACCCAAAGAGGATTCCTCATCGAGCCATTGATACAGACCGTGTTTTCTATGATTTGGAACGTAGGGCGTGCAATGGCAGGTTTGTATAGGATCAACCAGCTAAAGTAACTTTCATTGGGCATAATGGCAGTACCATTAAAGATTATATTATGATCTCAGCCAAGGATTGGTTGAGGGCGAGTAAGTTTAGGGTCCACAAAGGACCTCTGAGCATTCTTCACAGCCCTAAAAAGGTCACCCAATTACCAGCAGAAGTCCCGAAAACTATTGTCCTTGCAGGTCACGCTCGTAAATCGGTGAAGGGGTTTAAGGTACTGGAACAGGGTATAAAATCAACTTTACATAAGGTAATTATGAAAAATCTTGTAACTATCTGCTCAGACTGTGCTACAGACATAGAATTAATGTCTGAATTTGAAAATTTGTTAGAGAAATTGGCCCCCCTCTCGGACATCTACAGGGTCCCTCATGCAAACGCCTCACAATTCATAAACCCAGCTGGTTCAAAATTGCAGGGAGGCAAAGAAAGAAATAGTGCAATGTTTGGGTCAAGCTGGGGCTGTGGACAAGACTCAACTTCAACTATGTAGAGCTGATTATAAGGCTCAGATTGCAAGGAAAAAGAATCATTTTGTGGTCGAAATGTGGGATGAGCTGTTAAAAGCATATGAAGAAGGAGATCACATCTCTTACTGGAAATTGATAGCGGGCAAAAGTTTTAATGGGATCAAACTCTTTAATGCTGCAGCCCAGCGGACAGCTGTTGGCAGCAATTTTCAAATCTCTATGGAACCTCTTCTTTGGGACAACATTTTAATGCTGTGATGGAGTCGTCCCCTGAATATGATTCTCGGGGCACATTTTATCCACTTGATTTAGTAGAAACTCAGAGAGCTATTGAGTCCTAAAAGAGCGGGAACGCATCTGGGCCAGATAGAATCCCTTTCGATTTCTATAAAGATGTGTGTAAGCTCTTTAATGCAGTAATCAGACTGGGTGGTGTACCTCCCCCATGGTGAAATGCAGTAATTGTACCTATCTATAAAAAGGGGGTTGGGGATGACCCAGCAAACTATCGGCCCAACTCGCTTTTAGACAGCCTGGGTAAATATTTGCAAAAACAAATGTGTACCACATACAGAACTGGACTGATGAAATGATATTATAAACAATCTACAGACAGGGTTCCCAAACAAAAGAGTACTGTCGACCAGTTTCAGATTATTATTGGTGATCCAGAAGTACAGCGTGCTTTTCAAGATGAAGTTGGACGCTGTGTTTGTGGACCTCAGGACCACATTTGACAGTGTGCCACGGGCAGTACTCTGGCGGATCCTGAGGGGCAGAGGCGTTCCTCTGGAATTGATTTCCGCTGGGGAGTTAACTGCCCCCTTTGCGGTGGGGAAGGCTGTAAGACAAGGTTGCGTTCTTGCCCCCTTACTTTTTAATATATATATTGACGAGACAATTAGAACTTTGGTAGAGAGGAGCAAGGATAGCGCCAAGATGGGCCAAGACAATCACGCTGCATTATTTTATACTGATGATATTATCCACCACTCCAGAGGGTATAAAACATAATTTGAATGCATTCCTAGAGAAATGTGAGCAGCTGAGACTGCAACTAAATATTGATAAAACAAAAACCATGATTTTTAGGCCACAGTTCTCGAAGCATGGCCATTTGGACATCTATGTAGACAAAGGCAAATTAGAACAGACTTTGTTCTACGATTACTTAGGAATAAGATTCCAGGAGAACTGTGGAGGGTTCCACAGGTGGCTAAAGCCTGTTGTAATTTAGGAAAGTATAGTGGGGCAACATATTCTTTTTTTTAAAAACATGGGTGTGGTGCAATTTCAACATCAGTCGAATTGTACCAAAGGCAGGCAATCCCAGCTTCTACATTTAGAGCAGAAATCTGGGAATACGTCGGCCTAGAGCCCCTCAATACAATTGAAAACAAGTTCCTAAAAAAAATTGCTTCAGTTACCAAAAAGCTCACCTGCAGCATTACTGCATCTGGAATACGATATTGGTCTAGTGGGGATTTGGTGACTCTAAAGCAAGTTTTTTACTGGCTATGATTGTGGAGCCCAAAAAGCCTCAGGAAGTACTGAGACACGATAAAACACTCACTAAGTTTGGCATGGGGGGAAAAGTATCCTGTGGGTTGTACCCATTAAAGAACAATTAATTGGATTGAGAGAGCGGGCATCATGGGAATCTCCCAACACTATAGCCAAATTAGTTTTAACCAGGATTAAGAAAGTGGCTGCAGCAAGGAAACAAGAAAGTATGATTGAGACTGTGGCCACTTTTAAACTGGATTTAGACTATCTTGAGGTTAAAACAGATTTTGGTTTTGAAAGGTATCTTGATTTTATGCACCTGCCTTTAGAAAGTTCTTTGTATGTTCAATTTAGGATGGTGACACTACATCTGTCTTCTTTTACCAATTCAATGGGTATGGGTGGGATGGGTATTTGCCCTCTCTGTGATTCCGGTATGGAAACTAGTATGCATTTTTTCTATAAAATTGTAGGTATGAAAAGATATTATATAAGACCGTTACTCTGGGAAGCCAAGTTATGCTCCACTAGTGAAGCAGTGAAATTTTGTAGGAATTCAACCATGAATCATGTTGTATTTTCAGTAGACCGTTATATTCATAGGGCTTGGTTACTGAGACTGATAATAATGCGAAAGATCAAGGATAAAATAAAATGAGGCTGTGATCATGCTCTCCTCTTGACATTAATTGTTAATGATCTGTTTTATTTTAATTTGTTTAGAAATGTAAGGGATGAATATGCAGAAAAGGCGAATTGTAAAATGATTTGTTTTAAAATTTTGCAGTATGGAAAATGATTTTATGTTTTTGTTTTAACATGTATTACTTTTACTTTATGGTTTTATACTGAATAACATATTTGAAAGAAAATGTATTAACTTAAAAACAAAGTAACACTAAAAGTAACACATATCCCATTTCCATTAGCTACACTAGATGCATGTAAAATTGCAACATCACATCAACATCGCCGTTCCCCTGGTCACCAATATGGCGCATGCAACGGGAACCCCTCTTTCTCATTGGGACCTTTACTGACTACCTAAACAGGGGCATGGGAAGAACTTGCCAGAATACAGCGGTTAAATGCATCATCAAAGAAATTACAGTGATCTCTCCAGAGCACAGAGCTCCATGTGGAGTACATCAGGTCACACACACACAGGGCATGGTCCTCTACCTCCTACCCCTCTCCCATGCCAGGTTAGAGTTATCATAGAAGTTTCCCAACTCCAGATGTTCCTGGAAGGGAGGGCGCCCAAGAGGCCCACTGCTCTGAATATGCAAATTATGGTAGCGGCAGAAGGAGCCCCTCTTCCCCCTTGTTCTGAGAAAATGGGACTGGTGTGCATCGGAAGCAGTGCCCTCCATGCCTCTCGGTAAGCTCATACACAGGTGTTTATTCTGCTCAGGGAACCCCCAGTCATACTTAGACAGATGGATCACTCCTCCGGAAACACAAATGTGATAGGCAAAGGGGAGTGTGAGTACCCACATAAAAGCATGCCTCACCTTCCCACAGGGTCCCCCTGCTCTCAGATTTGGGGACGATCCTGTTGTTTCTATGTGGGCTCAGCTTGGAAGAATGTTATGTGTTCATGGAGTAATATTAAACGCATGACAGAGTTGAGGGTACAATACAGGCAGCACTAGTTTCCCTAACACACAGACAACTGGCGAGAAGCTCAGGGGATGACCTAAAGGGAGCTCTATTCCGTGATCCAGATACAAATATGTTGCAGTTTCCATGGCCATGCTGGGGACCATCAGTGTATCACTTGAAGTCACATGTTCCAATTCTAGTGATACTACTCTATAATAAGTTAATGTTCCTGTTGGGATACAACCAAAGACACGTGAAAGGTTTATATCATGTTTATTTAAGTTAAACTGGAACAGACCCCAAGCACAGTTTCACCCTTCACCACTCTCCACCAACTGCTGTCCTTGGAACCCAAAACACAAGATACATTCTACATAGTACATTCTATATTGAGTGTTGCCAACAGCACCCTGTATACAAAGCCAGATATATCATAACACATCTCCCTTCATTTTACGAACAGACCCTCTTCTCACCACTGCAATCCTGCCCTTATTCCACTCTTGGCCACCACTCACACGTACTGCACCTTTGATCACGGCCACCACACAAACAAGATCGGAGTATAGCAAATATCCCTTCATTTTAATCACTCCTTTCTTTATTATCACCCAATCGCTGCACTCCACTCTTAGTTCTTTCTTTCCCTGTCTCATATTCTTTCTCATCACCCACTTCTCTTTCATTTCCTTTAAACTCCTCAGTTCATCCACCACACAATCCGAGACTCTCTCTCTCTCTCTTTCTTCCCAGCCAGGGAGGGCTCACCCTGGTGTTAGCCTTGAGCCCTCTCGTGAGTTAGAATGGACTCACACCCGTTGTGGAGAGGAGTGAAAGGCGCAAAGCATATAATCTCTCCTGGATGGCCACTTTATTGTCCATTCCACATGCTCCAGCCATGCGAATGGCATCCATTACACACCTATTCATCCTTTCCACCATGCCATTCCCTTCTGGATGATATAGTGCAGACCTCTTATGCTTCACACCACACTTCTTCATGTATTCCATAAAAAATCCACCTGTGAATTGTGTACCATTGTCCGTAAGTATACTTTCATGGAATGCCTTCCCTAGCGAATATTTCCTGAATGAACTCAACAATACTCACACCACTAATCTCCCTTACAATCTTGAATTCAGACCAACGCAAGAACAAATCCACAAGTAACAAAACATACTTTCCGCATCGATAACCTATCTCCACAGGACCTAAAATATCCATGGCAACCTCATCCCACTGAATGCATGTGGCCAGTCTTCACTCAATATCTCTATCGAAACACGCCCACCAGTACTCGCTCCTCAAAAGGGCTTTCGTCCTTGTCACTCCCACATGTCTACCATGAGCCAAGTCAACAATTTACCCCTGATATCCTCGGGAGCAACAGCACATTCCCACCGAAATATGATATCATCAACCATACTCAATTCATTGCACACCTCCCAATATGCCTTCTCATTTTGTTGGAACTTCCATAAACACCATCACCCGCATAAGCACCAAATCCTTATTCATGGCTTCTATCCACTCCTCCTTGCTCACAATTCTTTCATGGTTGACAAAACCATTTCTGTTACAACCTCTTCTTCAATATTTCCCTTACATCTGCCAAACCTTGACAAACAATCAGCTAGTATGTTCTCTTTCCCTGGTATTACATGCATTTTAAATCTGTGGCTTTGTAATCTCATAACCAAGCTAGCTACGCGCCTAGATACCTTGTCCAAACCCTTACTCTCAAATATGGCCTTAAGTGGTTTGTAATCCATTCTTATGATAAAATCAATACCCCAAAAGAAATGTCTTAACCTTTTGACTGCCCATGACATGCTAATGCTTCTTTCTCCAGAACAGAGTAGTTATTTTATCCTTCTCTCAAACCTCTTGAGGCCTAGGCGATTATCTGCTCCTCTTCAGAGTTCCTTGCCTGCAACAAAACTGAACCAATGCCATTGTCACTGGCATTTATGGTAACAATACTCATTCTATGTGTATTAAAACTCCCCCAAGGTCTGGCCAAATCAATGTCCTCCTTTATTGTAATAAACTCCTCCTCACACTTTCCATTCCATTTAAGCTCCTGACCTTTCTTTAACAATGTTCTCAATTCATTAACTTCGTCAGCATAATTCCTCACAAATTTTTGATAGAATTTTATCATCCCCAGAAATGAACGCAGTTCACCTTTCAATTTTGGCCTACTCTTGGGTATCACACCATACACTGATACCTCACGGCATTGCCTTTGTCTCCAGAATACTTAATACTTCATTCAAAATACTGTTGTGTTCTCCTTTTGACTCATCGCACACCACCACGTCATCCTGGAAACAAAACACTCCCTTCACCCCATTGAAATGTTTGTCCATTACCTTCTGGAATACAGAAGACACGGAAACTAAACCAAAGGGCATCCTTTGAAATTGGAACACTCCTTCATGCATTATGAATGCTGTCAACTTCTTACATCTTTCTTCAAGCTCAATTTGATGATAAGCTGAAGCCATGTCCAATTTAGAAAATACACGCAGTTGACCCACCACAGCCAACATTTCCCCCATGTTGGGCAATGGGTGGCGATCTATCATGACACATCTATTCAATTTACGCAGATCTACACACAATCACAGCTCACCCGATGATTTCTTCACTACAACCAAAGGGGAAGTCCACTCAACACCACCTGCCCTTTCAATGATGCTCTTTCAATGATGCTCAGTAAGTTGTTTAACTCCTATTTCAGGCCTTCCCTTAGTGCCAAGGGGACAGGTCGTAATTTTGCTGCAACAGGTACACTCCATTTCTTTAACACAATTTGATGTTGCGTTCCTTTCACTTTCCCCACTCCCTTTTTGAACACATTTGCGAATGTCTCACTAATTGTGGACCCCACATGAAGCACTTTGTCGTTGGTGTTGGGATCCAATCTTATCATAAGCTTCTTCTGATCGCGCCATCCCAACAATGCCCTTTCTTGGTCACATATACTTTTCCTTGTGCACATCTCCCCTTGAACTCAAACTTGGCTTCAGAGTGACCAAGAAGCTGTATCTTATCTTTATTATACCCCAGAGGGTTAACATCAGGCTCCAACAAGTTTCAAATATCACCTTCTATATCTTGCTCAAATACCAAGCTAGACATGAGTGATATTTTTCGAGCGACAATCTGTCATCATTGATATCTCCCTTTCATTCACCCACACACTCGCATATGGGTGCTCAGACTTCATCCACGCCCTGGACTATGTTAATGGTGTTGACAGTAACATTTTCAACGTGACAAATGTCCTCCTCTTCAGAAGATTTATGCCCTTCATCTTCATTCACATATAATACTTTTTTTTGGTTGAACTGAACATTTTTGCAACAGTTTGGCGAAATGTCCACGTCTTTTGCATTTTGCACAAGCCACCCTTCCAGGGCATGCCATTGATCTGGCAAAATGAGAATTACTACCACACCGGAAGCATAAACGTTCTTCTCTCCTCTCTCCTTGTCACAATGCTTGCCCCAGACATCAGGAGCAGACCATCCTGCCCAGGGTACTGGCACCCATGGGAACCTTTAAGGCCCCAAAGGATGGCCAAAGGGCTACCTGGAGTCAGTCCTGGCGCTGCTGGCGCCAGGCTCATATTGCCTTTTCAGGCAAGGCAGTTTACTGAGTAACAGAACCATGTGCAGCAAAGTCTGAGGCTGGTTGAATGGACTACTTTATCTGAGGACTATTTGATAGGGTGTGGTGCAGGGACTACTTTACCTGGGAACTACTTCTGGGAAGCTATTTAAACCACGCCCGAAGAACAGAACACGCTTCGCGTTATTCTGCACTCCTGCAGCATAACGCTCATTGTGTCTGCAGCCCCAGTCCTGTCTTCAGTCACGCCCGTCCTGGTCATCGCTATCCATGCCTGCAAAGGAAGAAGAGAGTATAGATTAGAACGAGACCCTTACCTGATTCTCCATCTCAATCGTCCGGGAGTCTCCGCATCTGCAGGAAAAGGAACTTCAGTTAACCGCGCAGTGTAAGAACCACTGTGAAGACAATTCGCATAGCGCAGTGTGATACTCACCTGAACGCTGAGCGTCCTTGCGATCCAATGAGGCACACGCACGCGATTGCCGTCCTCGAGCAGCCGCACCTGCCGAAAGGAAAAGAACACATCAGGTGAGCTGCGCCTCTCTAAAGACATTCAATCTCGCGCAGCATAATACTCACCAGAAGCAGTATTCATTTGCGGTTCCACGAGTCACCATCACACAATCTTCGCTCCGGAGGCACCACACCTGCAGAATAGAAAAAGGGACAGCCGATTAGTTGCACAGAAGAACAATATCACATGTTTAGACTTTTCGCACTGTGCAAGTATAGAAACCTTGGCATTTACCTCATCTTTTCCGGAGGGGAGTCGCCTTTCATTGGGTTTATCTCAAGGGGAATCTGCAAAGAAAAGGCACAGGAGTGAACATTGGGCAACCTGAACTCTAAAGCAATTCATGCTATTTAGGATTGGCATAAAGACTTACCCCAGACTCGTTGTTGTCCGGAACTCTGCCATAAGGCTACAGGATCAGTGAAGTTAACTGGATCCTTGAATCTCGACGCACCCCTGCATACAGTCGCAGGATGGAGAGCCCGCCCTTCATAACAATAAGGTGAGACATAGTGGAAGGGGCACAAGGAGGTCACGGGAGGTGGAAGTCGGTCCTCCTCCTTACGGCTAGTTAACTTATCATTTCACCATTTTAGGCAAATCTTCCTTCGTGCCAGAAAGACGAAACTAAGTGGGCAAGTGCAGTCACTCATCACTTCGCTACGAGTCACGCTGGTGGAGACAGCTGCAGTCCAGCTTCGTTCAGCGCCCCTGTGGAGATCAGGTGAGCGTAACACTCCTCTTGTTCTATTGTTCTTGGTATCACTGTACCCTTTCGCCACCGGCTTATCCTTTATTTTCTTCTTTTGGATTCTTGACCTCCACTTTAAATTCAGCACTCCCTTTTTCCAACAGTTTCGCAACACAGGCTAATGAGAGTTTAACCAGCTTGGCAATTTCTAGCACTTCATCCAATGTAGGTTAATCTTTCAACCATAGTTCTTCTCTGATTTTATTGCAGTTGCAATGGATCATAAATTGATCTCGTATATGTTCTTCAAACGCATCTCTGAATTTGCATGACAGTGCTAGATGTCATAAGGCCGTCACATACTCCTCAACACTCTCACCCTGCTCTTGTAGACGAATGCCAAAATTGTGGTACTCTAATATGGTGCTCGTTTTGGGGTTAGAGTGCAAGTTCAACTTGAGCAACGTATTGTCTAGGTCATTAGCACTGTCACCACTACCCACATTTGCTAGAGGTGGTAAAGTGTCAAAAATTCGTTGACCCTCTTATCCCAAGAAATGCATCAATAACAAATGTTTTCTATCATTTGAGTATGAGTTTCCACATGCTGCCATTATATAGTGGCTGAATCCCTTCTTCCATTGTGCCCATTTCACTTTTGCTGGGCCTGTGGATGCCATAAACGCAGGAGGACCAGCTACACCTGGCATCGCCATAACTAATTTCAGTTACAAGGTTTGATGCAGAAATCTTTTCCTTCCCTCTTTTTGTTTTTCTTATTGGTTATTTTCCCTACTTTGCTTTCCTTGGAGATGAGAGAAAGCTTCTCCTTTGTTTTATCGCCTTGTCCTTTTCCTCGTTCTCCTATAGGCTTCCATACAGTTCTCCCATTTCTTTTGGGAGATGATGGGTTATTCCACACAGGTCCAGATGCTGCGCGATGACAAAGCCGACAGCTTTGTTGCCTGTTATTCTTTTGCACTTGCGTGGATCTGCCAGTCCTTACTGCTGGGACTGAAGGCGATCGGGCATGTGCAGGGCTCGCGACTAGGAGAAGATCACTGAAGCAGCATGGGATGTGCGCGCGCATGTCACAGGGTTTGCAGCCTTCTTGGTGCGCCAAGTAGGGATATTATACTTACTTGCTGAAAGGTACGGACCTTGGAACTCAGTTCATCACACGCTGGCCGCATCAACACCCTGGTGGGTGTAGCGGCTTCCTGCAGGTGACGCCCGGGTGGCTGGAGCCAGCTGCTAGTAGGCGTTTGAACTGCGCCTGCAATTCACTTACAGCCAGCTGCTTCCCCGCTGTCTCGGCACACCATGAGGGACAAGCAGAACATCTGCTAACCACTTCTCTCCGCTTCTCAGGCCGGCACCTAATTCTTGAGGGATGCCTGGGGTCTGAATCAACGAGATCCTGCACAGCTTCTCCCTTCACCACTCTCCACCAACTGCTGTCATTGGAACCCAAAACATAATATACATTCTACATAGTACATTCTATATGGAGTGTTGCCAACAGCACACCCTATACATAGCCAGATACATCATAACAGTTCCCGCAGCAAATATATGTGTGTGTGTATATAACCAGAGGAGGTAAAAGGGGTTCACACTGAACAAGGTTCTTTAAAACTGCTGTAGGTTAAACATGAGAGAGGAGGCGGGGGCAAGATAATGCTATAGTATGTATTTTGGTTGTGTATAGTGTACTAATGCACATTAGCCTGGTTCAAAACACTGAAGGTAAACATAGATGAGGGGCTTGGGTGTGGAGTAATACACATTGCATGAGTGCTGGAGAAATCAGGGGTGGGGAGTAGAGCATGAAAGCAATAGGCCTGAAATTGGAGAAAGTGAAGGGGGAGGAGAGGTGGAATCAGATATTGGGGGATAAGTGGTGAGAGGAAACACTTTCACTTTTACACAATAGTTATGAAACTAGCCCACTGCAGGCCAGCCAGAAATTACAGAAGATGACAATTGAGACCTGTTTGTCAGCCAGTCAGAGTTCAGCAGGTGAGGCAGCTGAGGTGCTTGTGTATGGTTACCGACACGCTGAAGCAACTTTTTATTAAGTGCTCTGTCTCTTGGAGAAACTCAACGCAAAATGGTTCAAGGTTCAAAATGTCCATATTTTCTGTAAATGCTCCTGTATCTTCTCTTGCTCTGCCATGTGGTCTGGAGACTGCAGAGGCATATGCAGGCAGAAGAGACAAGGCTGGGTACAGTTGCACAAATATTTTCAGCCCAGCCTGAGTCAAGGGACTCACTTGCTAGGCCCCCTTCCTCACCTAACGAGCCCAGTCGTTGTCAAGCGTGGCTTAATTCGTGCATTCTGGAATACCTGTCAACCCAGGCATAAGCAAAGTAGACACGCACTGTCAGCTGCGGCGTCAGTTGCCCCCTTGCCAATCCTGCAAGCCCAGCCATGTACTGCTATTCTTACATTTTTGTTTTTGGCACATTTTGGTGTCACAGCCACCTAAATACCGCCAACACCATTGCAAAAGAGAACAGAGAGAGAGAGAGAGAGAGAGAGTAAAAGGGTACCAGAAATCTGACTTTGTGGTTGGCATGACAATTTGAAATGCTCTGCAATTATCCCCACACTAAAATGTTGTTCCATTGTGCCTATTTAATCCAATAGTGGCTCATCTCATTTTTCCCCATCAGGAGTACTTAAGTGTCTTTGTCACTTTCAAAGCTTGGGCAGCTTAGTGATCTTTCTTTTCCAAGCCAGAGGCAGTTGGGGCACTCTTTCCCATGCCTATTATAGGGCTTCCACCCTTCTGTCCTTGCCTTCCTTTTCCTGAAGCTTGGCGCCCAGTTGAGAGAATTCAGTTGTCACATCTGTGCATCTCGTGTTGAGCCTGTTATTCTCTGCAACAAGAGGAATTGCTTTTGGTGTTGGGTACTGCTCTCTACTGCATATGACACTTAATGTTCTCCCCTCCTTCACGACTCATATTGGAGTACCAGGTCTGCAAGAAACAAACAGCCTAGAAGGCTCGGCAGGCATACAACATAATTTTGTTTTGTTTGGGGTCATCGTCTGTCGCTTCAGATATGGCATATTGGCATATGGCATATTGGGCCTCAGTACGAGGTTGGAGCTAACTGGCCGGTGCGACCGGCGGGTTGCCGCCAACTCCATAACACCAAATCTGGTGCCTGACTTCCCGGTGCCACCAGGACATTAAAAGTCCCCACTATGGGGGTGTGGGGGCGCAAGTTGCTAATGGTGCTGGTGCTTCCGTGACTAATCTGCCTATCAGGGCCACCCATACCTGCCCTACATCGCCCGCTCCACCTTATAGTTACTCCATCGTGCAGCTCCCTGGTATGCACACTTGAATTATATGCCAAGCCCCACACCTCATTAGACGGGATTTAGACTTGGTGGGCAAAAACAGAGGGACATGGTTCAGCAGGCCCCATGCCTTACCTTATTCCATATTGCTGACTTTTTATTACACAATGTACATCCCTGCCTCTGCCCTTGTTACCTCCTTCGCCACATGAATGCGAATTCCCTGAACCGGTCGCTATTCATCCTTTTAATGTGTATGGTGTTCACGCTTGTACACATACTTGACTGCATGAATTGCAAAACACAGATCTCACAGTTTTGAGCACAGTTTGCATGTTGGTGTTAAACTTTTCGGAAATGTCAATACGTAACCATACCTAATAAATAGTGCCTGTATCAAAAGCTACATGAAGCCTGCATTCAAAGAAAAGTAAGGGCCTGCTGGGAGAGTACATAAAATAGCAGTTGGGAAAGTAATGGGAAGTAACGGGAAATACATTAATATATTAGGTGGTCACTTGGTTCAAATTTGAGATAGATGGTACAACATACATTATTTTGTTTAGAATTAAATTCTGGCGAAAAATCTATTTCTCTTCAAAATGCGTTCCTAATTTTAAATGTGGAAATAGATGGCAACAAATGCATTACTTTAATTGGTGCATGAGTTGTTCAGTTTTCTTGTAGGCTTCCGTTCATGATGGAAGAAATATGAAGTGCCTGCTTAATGTGTATACCAGTGCAGGAATGGACTAACTCCAACCCACCTTCTGTGAGTTTGGATTTTACGATTCGAGGCTCAACTCTACTTTACCTCAGTTAAAGAATGTGCAGTTATGTATCAATTTTATGTGTGTTTGATTCCAAGTGATTATGTTTTGGAGAGGTACAGTGCCACTGCCAACATTCAGATGTCCTCGTGAGTTTCTTGTGAGGACATTTGTATGTTGTCAGTTGTACTGCACTTCTCCAACCTCAATGTGATTTCTTACGAGGGCATCTGTATGTTGTCAGTGTAATGCACCTCTCCAATAAAAAAAGTTGTGAGAAAATTCGACCATCCGCAAGGTGGGCGTGGGCTCGCCTGGGCTTTTTTGACATTTTTAAATACATGGATGATGGTAGACCTACCTCAGGAAAATGTGGGGGCTGATCCATACCCATTTCCATATGCAAACACCACGGAAAACACATAGGGCCTCATTCCGAGGTTGGAGGTAGCCATGGTGCTTTTAGCACCATGGCTACCCCCATACCGCATACCGGGTCCGGGTTCTCTGAATGGGGAAATACCGGGCCATTCCAACCTTGGAGGACCCGGTATTTCCCCATTCAGGGAACCCATCCCCATTCGAGCCCCCATGGGGCTCAATGGGAATGGGGAGGGAGCTAACAACAGGCCCGTTGTTATCTCCCTTGTCCCCTAGCGGGACACGCAAAGGAAGTCTGGTCTGACCAGACGTCCAGAGCGGGTCCAGCAAGGGAACCTTGTAATGCGGCAGTAAGGGATTAACGGCACCGGCACCCTTACCGACGCCGTTAACCCCTTACCGCCCACCTCGTAATGAGGCCCATAGAGCTATGTACCCTGATGGACACAGCCTACAGGCACAGTCCATCCTGTCATATTGAATTGGAATGTGACAGGAACCACACAAGGAGGACCATTAAACAGAGAGACTCATTGATCACAGCAGACAAGAAGATCAGTGGGACCTAGTATCACAAGGGATTGAGCCCAGAGCTCTTTCTGTTCAGAGAAAGGTTCTGTCATAATATTTCTGGGAAACCCCTTGTTCCTGTTTCACCCCTTACCTTTTACTGTTGCAAAGCACTCTGGTTATAACCTCACACAGACAGAAACTTGTTGGTAGATACCCCAGGATTGGTTCACTAAGGTAGGCAGAGCCTACACCAATCACTGTGGCCCACTTAGCTTTAAAAGAGGGCTGGAGTCCCTTTTTCAGCAGATCATCTGAAGACTTCACAAGAAGCAGAAAGAGCAACTCATCCTTAGACCCTGGCTGAAGGTACAGTCTGCCTTATAGCATCCACCAGTGAAGGCAGACCAGGACATCCACATAATCCCTCCCCATAACCTCTCCCAGGGAACAGAGATGGAAAATAACTCAGAACACCCTGCAGGCACTTCAGAACCAGTAGCCGGCCAGCACAGAGCGTTTCCTGCTAGGATCTGCAGCAAAGCCCAATGTACAGTGAGTGCCAGAAGGTCTCTGAACCTGAAACCAAGGACAAGGCCTACCTTGACTGGACAGTCCCTTTTATCATTGGGTAATAATTGTATTTTTGCTGTGTTGCAACTAACCAATGATTCACAACCTTTCGGAGATAAGCCTGCCGTTCCGTTCACGTTACCAAAATTGGACAAGGAGATTTAAAATGTGCTTGTTTTTCCAATCTGTTCGGATCCCTTCTGGTGTACAATAGGTGTGGGGCTGAGTGATGATTTAGAAACCGATATTCAACCCTGGATCACTGGCACCCTGGAAGTTGATTCGTCACATTGGTGGCAGATGGTTGGATCTAGTTGGAGCCTTGCGCACAGCTTAGTCGCCCAACAATAAAACTACTGTTGCAGGCAACATTTACATACTGCTAGGTATTTGTTATTGATCATGGATCTTGACTTAGAGACTGTGAAAGACATGAGCAAGGATGTGCTCTGTGTCCTATGTCAAGAGAGAGGACTTCCCCACAGCACCAGGATTATTAAACCTGAGTTGCTGACGTGACTCCAAGCTTGGGTAGAAGCAAGGGCAGCTGGGGAGGAGACCCCAGCGGATGTGCTGGGCCCATTGTACCTGAATGAAGGGGACCTTCCAGGAGGGATTGTACGAGATGATGAGGAAGACAGCATGAGTAATGTTTATTGCCAACAATTCCTCCTGGGGCAAGTGTGGTTTCGCAACACTCCAGAGTGTCAAGGAGGTCAAGGGCTAGTGCGGCATCCCACAGGTCCCAGGTCTCGGCACTTCCTCTAAGTGGCCCAGTAATTGTTCTGGCTGTTAATGATGTAGTGGCTAGAAAGCTCCTGTTGGAGAAGAGGAGACTAGTGCTAGAGGGACAAATACAAAGGGACAATGTCACCATAGAACGGGACAGGGCCGCAATAGAGCTGTGCAGACTGGCACTTGAAGAGAATAAGGAGGCCAACAGATCCACCTCTAGCGAAAGCAGCTGTAGTGGCTCAAACCAGGGTGCCCAGAATAAGTCCCAGCGCCACATCACCAAAGACTTAATGGAGGCTTATGAAGTGGGGAAGGATATTTTAGATTGGTTTGAATTGCTCGAGCTTGCTTATCAGCTGCAGGATGTGGAGGAGGTACTGTGGGGTGCAGCCCTGATGAGTCGCTTAACAACACAGGGGACTGATTAAATTCTTCCGTTAACTCCTGAGGAAGGGCCCGTTTATGAGAGCATGAAGGCGGCCCTTCTCAGGAATTTCTGTACAACCCTGGAACAGTACCTCAAGAGCATCAGAGAGCTCGGAAAGAAAATTGGGCAGACATTTGAAGCATTCACACACTTGTCATTGAAGTATCTGAGCGGGTGGATGTCTGGTAACAAAGTTGACAAGTCTAAAGGGATGTACAATTTGATTGCGTGTGAGCACGTCTTTAAGAATTGAGTGGTTGACCTACACCAGCATTTTGTGGACAAGACTATTACAGACCCTAGGGAGCTTCCAAAGGCTGTCAACATGTTTTCCAGTACTGAAGTGCCGAAAAAGGCTCAGGTGAGCACACCCAAACCAGAAGAGAAATCTTTGGACAAGAAAGGTAACATCGATGTGAAGGACAAATGTTCAACCCACTCCTCTTCGAAGTCAGGTCCCCAAAAGCATGACGGGAAATCCCACAACTCTAGTTCAACCCTGCACTCTGGAAAGCAGAGTGCAGGAACACATAACAATGGGACATCTACGTTCTCACAACCTAAAGGTTGTTTTGTGTGTAAGAAGCTGGGCCATATGAAAGGGGATCCTGCTTGTAAGGGCTTACCCAAGCAAGCCATAGTGAATGTTGGACTCAGGGAGAAGGCCATCATTAGTGTGGGCCTCCTAGAGGAGGACTTCCCATTAAGCCAAGGAGTGGCTAAATGTGGATTGGTTACACTGAGTGGGAATGGTACCGGGCCTCCAGACTATATCCCAGTTCCCAATAGCATTCAACTGTTCTTAGAACATATCTATATCAATGGATACAAAACTCCTGCAGTCAGAAAAACTGTGGCTTGCCTCACTGCTGTCACATGGCAGTGGGTGCAGCCAGGACAGTATATTGCTGTGCCTAATTGTACGGTGTGTGGGATTGACGGACAGAGTAAGTGCCTCTTGATGATAGTAGAGTTCCGTTGGTGAGACAAAATGACCCAGCACTGTGTCTTGGTGAAAGACACAATCCCTGTCCCATGTCTGTTGGGTGATGATATTCCTTACCCTGAGATGGTTGCAGAAGCTACCAGATCAAAGGCCAAAGAGGACTCCAGATTGAAGGCTCTCAGCCCCTCCTTAGGGCCTGGAGTGCTTTCAGAGGGCTTGTTGGAGGGACCGGTGTGGCGGGTAGCCCCTGGTCCAGTTCCAAGGACTACTGAATTGCCTACTCCTGCAGGAGAGGGGCCAGTAGCCACTGATGACCCTACTTTGGTAGCAGGGGACGCCGTGACTTCAGCATTGACTGGTGCAGCTCAGGAACCTAAGGTGAAGGACCAGGTGAGTTCAGATCTGAAGGGCCTGCCCAAGCTGGATGAGTTTTCAACAGCTAGGGGCCCAGAGCAGACTGACTTCTTCAAAGCAGTGAAAGAGTGCCCCACTCTGGTGGGCCTGCAGAAGCAGGTGTTGGAGCAGGCTAATGGTGAGGCCCCTGGACTGTGCAAAGTCTACTTGGAGGATGGACTCCTGCACAGTGAGCGAAAAGACTCTGGGGGTGAGGGCACCAGGAGGTTTGTGATTCCCCAATGCCACAGAAAGTTCCTTTTGGATTTGGCTCACCAGATTCCTTTAGCGGGTCACTTGGTCAGTTGTCTGCGCACTTTTACTGGCCCCAGTTTGGCGTAAAGGTCAAGGAATTTGTTCCGGTCCTGCCCGACTTCTCAGGCTTCTGGCAAGTCAGGTGGTGCCACAAAGGTCCCCTTAATTACACTACACCTACACGTGGTTGAGCAGCCTTTCGAGAGAATCGGCATGGACATTGTGGGTCCTTTTGATCCTCAAACCAGCTCAGGGAACAGATACATCTTGGTGGTGGTAAACCACGCCACTAGGTACCCTGAGGCCAGCCATCCCTCGGAATAGCATCAAAGCCCCCATGGTTGCGAAAAGGCTCTGATTGGGATAAGCACTTCCATGTTGGTTTTCCCAAGCAAGTGGTTTCTGACAGGGGAACACACACTTCATATCAGCGTATATGAAGGCTATGTGTGAAGAGTGTGGAATCTCCTACCGGTTCTCTACATCCTTACATTCACAAATGAATGGGCTTGTTGAGCAGTTCAAAAAGACCCTAAAAAGCATGATAGGTGGCTTGACACCTGAGGAGAAAATGCCAGGCCTATTGGTTGCCTACAGGGAGGTGCCACAGAATGGAGTAGTGTTTAGCCCCTTTGATCTTCTGTTTGGAAACCCTGTACAAAATCCCCTCACTATAGTGAAAGAGGAATGGGAGGGAAACCCCTCATCCCCCACACGAGATGTGGTGGACTATGTACTTCGCCTTCAGTCTAGAATGACAAAGTACATGGAACAGTCAGTGGGTGCAGATTATGGGACCTGTCAAACCCAGTGCCCTTCAGGAAAAGTGGACTCAGGTTCATTGTGTCCTTGAAAAAGTCAGTGAGGTAAATTATCTCATTGAGGTGAAAGGACCTAAACAGATGAGCAGGGTCTTTCACGTTAATCAGCTAAAACCCCATTATAGCCGGGATGACTTGGTCATGGCGTTAGTGACAGATAGAGGGATGGAGGAGGAGACCGATCCCCTCCCAGACCTCCTGCACATTGAAGCCACAGATGGGTCAGTTGAAGGTGTTAACCTTACAATGGACCTGTCAGAACAGCAACTGACAGACTGCCACTGCATACTGGGACAGTTTGCCAGTCTGTTTTCGCTGACTCCAGGTCACAGATATTGGTGCTCCCATGATGTGGAAACTAGAGACAGTAAGACGGTGATGAGCAGGATTCACTGGGTGTCTTATAATGTCAGGGACACCATCAAGGAGAAAGTTTCCAAGATGTTGTCGCTAGAAGTCTGGGAGGGTATCAGTCCTCTAGACCTCCTCAACACCTAGGCCATCACGTCACCCCTCGCGTCACCTGACTCGCTAGATGCTTCTCGCCCCTCTCCTACCCGCCACCCAGTATATCTGTACCTCTCCTCTGTACCCCTCTGTATCCTACCCACTGCTGTATATCTGATCTGTTCTGTTGTTACCACAGAAAAGCTCTCGGTTATACATCTGTAATGTGGTAAACCTCTGTAAAGTGCTCTTTTGCTTCTCAAAGCTACATCTGCGCTCAATAAATACAATAATAATAATAATAATTATTATTATAGTAATAATAATATTAGGAGTGATAGATCCATCCCACAGCCTGTGGGCTAGCCCGTGGTACTGGTCCCTAAAAAGACCAGTGATGGGAAGACTGAAGTCCGCTTTTGTGTGGACTACAGGGGGCTCAAGTCTGACATTTCTTCCTCGCTGTGCTGTCATTCCTCATTCCTTCCCTCCATGCCAAATGCAAAATCCAATAAACCAAACACGCCAAAACCATGGCTTTGCCAATGCTTGTTTTGAATAGCTGGAAGTTAAGGCTGTCATTCAGCAGTGGAGCAGGTATAAATGACATGCTACAACGAGTTCCATTGCACTCTTGCAGGTCCCCATCTATTCTGAATGTGTCAACGTTTATTTGATGACTGTCTTATTGATATTTTTCCGTCTCTCTTGCACTAGTCAATGGCCACTCCATGCTTTCAAAAGCAAGTACATAGATGGTGCTCTTCTCATTGAAAATATGAGTCCAGATTTGCATCTTTCCCATATAGCGCATTTATGTACATTCCATTTGACCTTGGGTGCACGTTTACTACTAGAATGCAATATGGGTTTGGAAGATATTATTATTTTCCGGTATTGTTAATGTGAAATGTCCACCCTACACTTCTCCCTCGAGGGCGTGCATATGCCTGACCTGTTTTACCCAAAAGTTCTGATTTGCCCTCAGCTAGTACCATACTTTTACCCCACTTATACTTTTTAGGAGAAAAGCCTCAGGGTAACTGGTGGCAAAGTCAATCAATTTGAGTACATACTGGAAACCCCTTCTTGACAGCCCAGGCAGATTTACAAGCTGCACCCCAATCCTTTGAAATTGGCATGTGCAGAAAAAGGCCCATTGATACTGTCCCTGTGCCAATTTCAATGGACAGGCAGACTTTATATTGATTGCATTATCATGCTATGACAGAACACATATATGGACAAAGAAAAAGTTGTGATATCTCTTCCGTTGTCCCCGAGTGTTCACTCCCAGATGACTGTGTGCTAAGTTTAACACCGGGGAGAGTATACACAGGGAACCAATATCTGTCTTTGGGTGGCAGGTCCATCTGGTTTATGTGCGACATCATACTCTAAGTGTTTGGAACATAGAAAAGGGGGGGGGCACTTACCTGTTGAGGTCATTTTCCTTCTGGCAGTGCTTGTGTTCTCTGGTGTGTTGGTAACTGGGGCATTTTCCTTGTGTTGACTGGACGGGTTCACCGTCTATAGCCATATTACAGGCAACTAAAGCCATCCCAAAGGTGCCGAGAGAATTGGTGGGGTTCCCTTTTCCTTTTCTGATTATCTAAGATTTTTAAGGAATGGATCTTCATTGCATTTCCACCACTTGGGTAGTAAACAAACGTTCTTGTACCGCTCAACACATTTTTGAAAGTCTGTTCATACTACTACTGTTTTTGACAAGTGAGATCATACGCCTAAATTCATGGGCTGTTCCCATGACCCTAGTCCTAGCAACAATTTTGTGGTTGGATACATTATCATGTCCCCATGGACAAGAGGTAGGTGCCAATTTTTGGGATGTTTACATTACAGGGATGCGGAAGAAAGTGGACACTCCTCAGAGTTTTCAAACTAATACTCTCAAGAGAAAACATGGTTCGTTGATCATTCACATGAGGTAAAAGGGCCTATTACAAACCTTTCAGTTCCATTAAATCTATACATCTCCCTGAAGAACGTCCCACAGTGACTACAAGGGACAGGAACATGTTGGAGTGTTCAATACATGGGATGTGCCAGTTGAACTTGACAATTGAGTCTTGTCTGTTATGACCATAAAGGATTGTATATTTTTTATAGATTGGTCACTACGGTTTACTGCACTGCATACATTACATGCATTCGTTTTTGATGTTTGTTGTGCACTTGTGTACAATTTGTATAGTAGGCTCATTATTTTGCTACCTTTGCACGATTGTGTTTTTCCTTTAAACATTCGAATTTAGTCTCTCAATAATTGTATTCTGTCCTATGTTTGCTTCTATTCTATGCTTTCGTAAACAGTTTGAAATAATTACTCCTCATTATAAGTATTCGGAAAAACCGCAAAGTATGCGTATATGCGTATGCGTATTTAATTTTGTTTATAAGCTTCAGGCATGCGTTATTTCTGAGTTGCAAATGCTCCCAGATGGGTACATGAAGATAGGCATCCTCCATATATATGCCTCAAGGACTGATAGTCGAGATGACCCACTGTGCAGTTCCCACCCGGAAAGATTAGAAATACGAGAAAGCAATTCTGCTTCTTCAGGTCTAAAATTGGCCTGCAGTCCCCTGGTGCTTTTGCACTTGAAAGAGAATCAAGAAGCAGGCCTTCTCTCTATTCCTGGGCCACATATGCAGATTACATTTTCACAGACAAGGTCCTCGTAAGAGGTGCCTCCCTCTATACCTCTGTCTTTGGAAGAGGCATCCAGATAATCCTTGAAATAGAGAGGACTTGTTTGAATTCCAGAACATAGTCACAGCTCGCCTGCTCCCTGGACCTGCAATCAGGAACGTCCTGCAAAGCCTCTACCCTGCGCCCCCACTGGCAATGTTCGAGGTATAGTCATACCTTAGTGGAGAGGTTGGGCTCCCCCCACTGTCTGTAGTGGAGGAGGTGCCTGAGGTCCGAATAACCTCTCATTAAGAGGAGCTCCGTAAGGAAAGTTTTGAAGTGGAGGAACAACCTGTCCCTGCTTCCTCCTTTAGGAGAGAGCATGTTTCCTGCCATTGAAGTATTTCTCCAGAAATGTGTAAAGTTGAAGCCCAGACAGCAATGGTCCCAGGAACAGCAGCTTGGTCAAGGTCACCTTCCTTGATGCCTCTGTTTACCAATTTCCTAGCAACGGGTGAAACCAAACTCCCACCCACCAGTTCCCTGCAGATGCTGTTCATCTCAGGATGTCATAATCGATGTCAGACACATATTGCACCTGTTGCTTCATGACCTCCAGCGGTGGGGAAATATGGGCTCCATAATGGTAGGGTGTGCCAAAGGGTGTAGACATCCGAATGAAGTAAATGGGCATCATAGCCAACATAGGTTCCAGCTCATAAAATTAAATGTATACCTGAATAAGCACTTTTGACTGTGCCAACGAATTTAGTGCCCACTGGGTTTGCCGTAGAGGCTTTATGGCGGTAAACTGTTCTGCCCAACTAAATCCCCTAGATCAGAGTCCAACTTCATATTGCCAGGACACTTCTTGCCAAACACCGGCAAAGAGTATGGCTTGAAGAGGCATTGGGGAAACGAAGGCTTCCCATATCAGCCCATTCTTTAAGTAAAACATTGTCTATGTCCTTGTGCAAAGGAAAGGAAGAAGTTGGAAGATTCTTAAACTATTTGAAGAGCTTCTTCTTAGAAGGCTAAGTGGCCACCAGAAACTCTAGGTTTGTAGACGTGTCCCAATATGGTCTTTAACTCATCCCTCTTCACATCCCTCTTAGCAAAGACTTCCCCCTCTTCAACAATAATGGGGTATGCTGGTTCAATGTTCTGAGACGCTCCTCCCTCATCCACAGCAATGCACTCCTCCGGGAGGGGAGAAGAAGCAGCTAGCCAGTCATGGCTCATTTTTATGGGTGGGGGCTCTGCCTCCCTTGAGTTGCAGTCCATCATTTGCAAGGGGACTGTGCTGCCTGCAGCTGAGCAGCCGTACACCCCTGCTGCATTTTTATATTTATTTTTCAATGCAAAGCCCTTTGTGCTCCGCAAAATGCATACAACGCAAAAATAAGAGGCTGACGGGCAAAGTAAGTCTGGCCGTGCCACCTCTCATCATTCAACTACTACCATAGGCGGAGTTGACTGTCAACTGAGGTGTCCTCTGCTCTTCTGTCAGTCAGAGTGTCCTGTGTTTAGGGTGGGCTTTCTGGTGATTTCTCAAAATCATGGTGCATCTCTGTGCTGAAGGTGTGTTAGGAAAGATTTCCCTAGGTGCAATTTTCCCTCCATTTGTGAACCCCCAAAACATTTTCCTTTTGTTTGGCTTACCTAACCTGACTATTTCCAGTGGATCACAGACTTCAGCTGCACTCATCTGGGGTTTCACTCATTTGTTATGGGGAAACTGACACATCCTTCAGGCTGTCAGTACTGGGAAACTATGTTTCCCTTAGTCTTCGACTATGTTGCCATGTCTTTGTAACTTTTTATCTATGTGCCAAGTACCTTACAGTACTGTGCATAGGGGTCCCTTTTGTTTTACTGCCCTAGCCAACCTCTAAGGATTTTGTTGGTGTTTGCACAAGTGTGCCTAGGACAAACTGGTGACAGCAGTTTACTTGTTAAGTTTTTTTTCTTCGTTTTTTGGACCATTCCGCGTTTACTGTGTTTGGGACAAGACTGTGGCCAGTGCCTAAAATGGCCATGCCACAAAGTCATTTGTTCTGTCCTTTGGCCATTTTGTCCCTTTGCATTTCCCAAGGTCGAGAGACCCAGGTATTCCTTATTTGGGCATGCAGCCTCCCGCATGTCACCTGTGTGTGTCTGTATGGTTGCAATCCACACTACTGGTGCCAGTATGTCTGGTAGGCCTGAATGACTGGAATCACAGTGGGCCACGATTGGCCCATGCTTGGCGTGCATGCAAGAGAGTAGATCGTCTATTGGTTATCCTAGATTTGAGCGCAAAATTTATCTTAGATATGAGAAGGGGCTCTGCATCCATTCCAGGTCAATCATCTGAAGTTCACACCAAACTACAGAAGGAGCCAAGTATGCTGAACAAAAGAGCAGACTCGTGAAACAGCCGGAGATGTGCTGGAAGGTTTTGGCACACTGTCCCTGCTGTTCTCCAGTTGGACCCTTGCGTTTGTATCGTACCAAGAAGGCCTGCAAAGGTGCTTCGATCCTTTGGAGTAATGGGACAAACTACTCTCGGCACCTCCTGCTTACCCTCACAAAGTGCCTTTTTAGAAGTGCTCCTGGACCATCCAACAAACTGACCAGCTCAAACCTGGGGTATCCTATAGGAGCTTGCCATCCTGAGTTGCGACTTGAGACTTTGGAAATCAATTTCCTGTGGCCCTGGGCCCTCTCCCACCAAACACCTGTTGTCCTGGGTCGTGATTTAGGAGAGTGCGCCAAGCTGTGAGCATTTGCGGGCCCGGTGTCACCCCACTGTGGTGACTGTTGCTGTACATGCCTGCAGACCTGCCCCACAATGTCCTGAGATATGCTGCACTGGAACTATCCTTCTCCTTCGAGAGCTGAGCAAAGGCTACTGTTCTGCCACAGACAATCGTCCCGTCCCGCAGCCACTGAGAGCCACCGGAGCGTCCTGTAATTGCAGGGGTGAAACCTACTAGCGAGTTAGACTAGGCTGGCAAAGTTTGGCCCGGACAGTGTCGAGGGTCGGTGAGTACATGCATCACTTACTGGTGTCCCCTGGCACATCCATCTGTTTTTACGCACGAGAATCCCTCAAAAGATACTCACCTTAGCAGGGCTAGCCTGCACTCTCCAGCTTTTCCAGAACTCCAATGGTAGCTACAGCCCCCTGAAGGGAATTCGCTTTTCGCCTTACGCATGCCTGCACATGGTTAATGCACTGCTGTAGATATGAGCATAAGCCTCCTCGCTTCTTAAAGTTGGACTGCATAAGATAGGGATTGACCTCGAAGAGCTGCAGAATGTGATATTTGTGTTGAATTTATCTCTTCTGTTTCAGGTTGTGGTTATTTTCTCCTCTTTCATAAGCATTAGGCTAAACACATTTTGTATATATGTTACATAGTGAAAAGCATGTGTGGTAACTGTTTTATTATTACTGTGGTTTATTTGTGTTGAGTTATAAAGGCCTATAATAAATGAATGTTTGATATACATCTGTCTAAGAGCAATCTGTCGAGTTTTACTGTGTATGCTCACTTTGGGCTTCCGATCACTCTCACCCCTCCTGAGGCTTAGTCTTGACCGTCTGCCAAGCTACTGTAGATTGGTCTGGTTTGTCCACAAGGTTCCCTTGTTCCACTAAACTAGGGTGGCCTCCTAAACGTCTGCCCACCAGGTCAGAGTTTAGAAATCCATCTTAACAAGGTGCAAGCAGGAGGTAGGTGAAAGAAATGTAAATATGTATATGTGTAATGTGTTCATATGTATGCAGCATGCAAGTGGGGTTGTCTGAGTGAGCGTGTGTGACTGTGTGTATTTTTGTCTTTATGTATGCATGCATGGAAGGAGTCATCTGAGTGCTGTATGAATCCACAGGTGTATGAGAGAGTGTATGGTGTGCGAATGTATGAATGCATGGGTGAATGAGAGAGTGTATGTTGTTGTCAGCCCCCTGGGGCTGAACCTCCCACAATTCCGACTTTCCCTCTTCCTCCTCCTCCTCACCTGACAAATAGTCCAGAACTGAAGAAATCTGCGGTCGGCGGGCTCGATAATCCTGCTTCTTCTTCTTCTCTTTTTTTCTGAGTAAGAGTCTCTCTCCCGGAAGGAAGCCACAGTGCTATGCTGTTAACTAGCACCGCCTGTGGCCCCTCTCCCGAAAGGGATGAGAAGGGGAAAAAGCCCGCAGGGCACAAAAAACCCCAACTGTAGGTAAGCAGTAGCTGATGTCCGTTCTGGAGGATGTAGAGCGGAATGCGGACTCCAAGGGTGCCGTGGACAGGGCCAGGAGCCAGCAAAGTGTTGACACCAGGTAAGGGAACCAACCAAAAGCTCCGGAGAGTTAACGGGGAAAGAGGTATGGAAACCAAGCGCGGAAGTACGGGAACAGAGCGAGGGAAAGAGGCGGGGTAGAGACCCCAGAGAGAGAGAAAGTATTTCGTAGGGAACCAACCAAAAGCTCCGGAGAGTTAACGGGGAAAGAGGTATGGAAACCAAGCGCGGAAGTACGGGAACAGAGCGAGGGAAAGAGGCGGGGTAGAGACCCCAGAGAGAGAGAAAGTATTTCGTAGCGGTGTCTAGAGCAGGCAGTACCCAGAGAGAAAGCACAGGAAAAGAGATAAACTAGCGTTGTAGCAACCGAGAGAGAGCAGCCGCAGGGAGGCTGACCGAAGCGGGTTGCAACGCACAGTGAACAGGGAGGGCGTGGTTAATAAGCCTCCCTGTCCGCTGTTGCCGCAACGCTAGACCGCTGCCGTCAACGTCGGAGAAACGTGACGGTCAATTCAATGGCGGCCTGCAAGCTGCAATCTGGACCACAGGGTCCACAGAAGGCGGCGGCGCGTGACAGTTGTGTAAATGTGTGAGTGTATGCATGCAGTGGTGATTGGGGGAGTGTGTGCTTTAGATGTGTGTGCTTGTGCTGCATGTTTGAAAGGGGAGCAGACCTTTACTTTGAGGGGGTCGCCACTGGTGGCATGGCTTTTATTCTGGGTATCAAGGGTAAAGCACACATGATGAGTGTTATTAAGTAGCTAGACTGGCATACTTTGGTGCAGCAAATATATCTATACTTTCTTACTGTGGAATGACATTTATACTGGGTATCCAGGAAAAAGCAAACAGAATGTTATGTAGCTAGACTGGCCTACCTTTTCAGTATAGTGATGTTTTCATGTTGCAGCATGGCATTTTTTACTGGTAGGAAGGGTAAAGCCTGTATGATGGGTGTTATTACATTGCTAGACTGGTTTTCATTGGTGCATATAGTCTGGATCTACTTTCTTACTGTGACATGGCATTTATTTACTCAACATTAATGGGCACGTGTGCATGATGAGTGGTAATACTTAGCTAGAATTACTTTGGTTCAGCCAGTCTAGTTATGTTTCTTATTGTGGCATGGCATTTTTCCCTATTGTGAAGGCTAAAGCCAGCACAATGGGTGTTATTACATTGCTAGATTGACTTTCATTGGTGCAGCCAGCATTGATGTAAAATTTTACTGTGACATGACACTTTTTACTAAGCATCATTGGTAAAGCAGCATGACGGATGCAATTGCATTGCTAGACTTACTTTGGTGCAGCCAGCCTAATTATATTTTTTACTGTGGTATGTTGTTTTATACTGGTATGAAGGATAAAGCCAGCATGATGAGTGTTATTACATTGCTAGACTGGCTTTCATTGGTGCAGCCAGTCTGGACCTACTTTCTTACAGTGGCATGCCATTTTTGTGCTGGGCTTCAATGGTAAAACAAATATGATGAGAGTTACTGCATAGCTAGACTAGTTTACTTTGGTGCAGGCAGTCTAGTTATGGTTTCTTATTGTGGCATAGCATGTTTACTAGCATGATGGGTTAAAGCCAGCATGATAAGTGCTATGAAATTTGAAGTACACATTTTCTTTTTGGAATAATGCCCATAAAATTGTTTCATCAAAATTCAGTAAATCGAATTAAAGTTACAGAAGTAAGATTTTGGAGATAAAATGATGGCAGTTATCATAAACGATAAGGTAAAGATTTTTACTGCTTGTCTAAAGTACATTTAATGGAGAATCAATCCTTTATAAATAATATAGGGCTGGATGACAGTAACATATTCATAATTCACTTAATATTGACTTCAATGTGTTTGGCCTAATGTGAGACCAGACAAGACACAAGTATATAAAGTGCATTAGGTCCTTGTAGAGTTTCACATAGTAAACAGTTATTTTCTGGCACAAGTCCTGGCCGGACCGTACTAACAGATCTTAAAGGAAGACAGTTAAATCTAGCTCTTGCGACTATGCATCTCTCGTGCTAATGGTTTTACGAAGTTAGATAGTTCTGCATATCGTTAGATTTTAGTGCTAGGTACCTTTGGTTAAAAGGTTTCATTACTTCATTATCCTACCATAGATCCTGTACATAAGACACTAATCAATATTTTAGTTGTCCCACACAGGACTGATCTAGATTACTTGAGGAACTAAAGTCGCTAAGTGCATTTATTTTACCAAAAAGTTATTCATTTTTCATGCAGGAACCAAGGGATAGAAAGTCCTCCTGCTTTGCTTAAAACTGCCTTTATGAAAAACTAGGTTGGTTAAGCCTTTTGATGACTTCAAATTAGCAACGACTGAATAGCCATTTCAAAAAGGAGGTAATCTTTCAGAAAGTGAAGGCCCAGCTCTCAATTAGCTGTGAAATTGGAGGCAGATGGTGGGAGAACCAACAATTTCTTTATAAAGTCATTCTCCACCCGTTGTAAAGTGAATAAATCAGAGAACCCCAAAGAGAAACTTCATACTTAGCTACCATTATTGTTTTCATATTGTATACCGCTAAAGACAGATTAATGGATTGGGCTTTGCACATCTTCATAAAATGCCTAACTCCACCCAATGCATGTTTCATCTTTGTAACTTGCTTGGATATGTGACGACAACCTTTAAGACCTGGTGAAACACACACACCCAGATAATCAAAATTAAACACTCATTGTATGATAATATTACAATGCTAGACTGCGCTTCATTGGTGCAAGTTTGAATTTACTTTTTTATTGTGGCATGGCATTTATTACTGGGAATCAAGGGTAAAGCAAACAAGTGTTATTAAATGGCTAAACTGGCTTCCATCGATGGCGCCAGTCTGTCCATACATTCTTAGTGTGGCATGGCATTTTGTGACTCAGCATCAAGGGTAAAGCAAACATGATAAGCAGTATTACATGGCTAGAATGCCATAGATTAGTAGAGCCAAGCTGGAATTTTTTCTTACTGTGGCATGGCAGTTTTACTGACAAAGCCAACAGGAGTAAGTTCTTATATGTTAATAATGGCATATATTAGTGCAGTCTGCATGGACATGTCTGGTCACAGCCAGCATGCACATCATTTTTATAGTGCCATATTTTGTGGGGAAAGGCATCATGAAAATGTGTTGGAAAATGCTCATATGCACTGCTGGTGGATTGTTTGAAGTGCTATCAAAATGATCGCAAACTGTGTGGCTTTTTGCTCAATTATTCACCGAAAGTGCACAAGAAAATGCACAATCTTAACCCAGTATTTGTAAACTTTTCTCGGGAAGAGATCCCACATCCCCATTTTGATTGCTTTGGGCTCCCTTGCTACACTTGGCTGCTTCTGCATATTTGATGCAAACATTTACTTAGTTCCAATTACAAAATCCACCAGCTGCCATTAGACCTAGTGTCCAAAATACCAGAGCTGCCTTGTTCACTGTCCCCAGCATTGTTTCAGCCCCTAATGTTTTAACCACCTGACAATCTCTGCTGCAGACATGTTGTCTGGAGACCTCGAGCACCATGTTATTGTGGTGATGGTGCTTCAGTGAGGGGTTAGAGTGCTCCCTTCTTTCTGCCCTTTCTGCCCAACATCACTGTGGATCAGAATAGCCAGGTGTGAAGAAAAGACAGGGGTTAGAAGTGGATAAACCTTCTACTGGGCCCTCACACTACTACAAACCAAAAATGTTACCAATCATAAAGGTGAAACCGGCACAGTCAAGAGATACATGTCCTTCACCTGCTGTGGTAACATTGACCGAGGCCAGGCTGTATTCTTAAAACGGGTGTGAATGTGATGACATTAGTAACCTAAACAGCAATAGTACATCAGTCCAAAATAAAGGGTTGTCCAAGCAAGGTTCTATAAAATATATATGCTTTAATTAAACAGACCATATGAAATAACTGTACTATAAAAACACTCACGAAAACCCACCCTGTGTAAAGAAAACAGAATATGCAGAATATAAATGGTACAAACACTCTACTAAATGTAGCAGCAGTGAAAGGCAATAAATCACCAACAATGTTAACAAAAAAGTTATGTCTGTAGAAAAATATTCAAATGGGTGGCTTAGCGGTCTCTAGCATCCCGACCATGGATCTAAAGGGTCTGGGGAATTGAATAGTGCCTTTCTCAGTTCTTGGAGGTTTAATGCCATTGAACCATGCTTCTCAATGGTGTGTGAGCGGTTTGAACCATGTTTGGATGCAGCGAGTTGCAGTGATCCAGATAGGGAATCAGCATAGAGTCAGGTTCAAGATGAATCTCTGTGTGGTTCAAAGCACCTTTTAAATGGTGCAGGGTCGATGTGGCCTCCAGGGTCTGTTCGACGCTCAAGCTTGGCCAATGAGTAAGGTGCTGGTGGTCGAGGTGTTATTTCATATGTGGAGGTTCGAAGACTTTTTTTTTTTAGCAGGTAAAGGGGATGCACTCAAATGGTGTGATGCAAAGAGGAATGCAGTAACATTGGTTTGAAAAGGTTAAGAAAAGTGCCAAAAGTAGCACCGCAGATCCTGCTGATTCAAAGGCATTCAAGTACAGGTGAATTACGTTATAATAAGAGGTGCAGGCATTGGTCAACCTCCATGGTGTATCATAGTAGAAAGTTGTATATGTGTTACTGTCGACAAAGGATGTCCCATTAGTGCGATTGCCCAATACTTCTAGTTAAATTAATTGCTCAAAGGGTTCATGCAGTTTGCACCAGCTCTCATACTTAAATGATCACTTTGAATCATAAGGGTGATATTAGTTCTTTAATTCCATAATGATTTGCCATATTCTTGTGCCATTCTGCTGTTGATAAACTCCAAATAGTATGTCTTTGGTTCAAATAAAAAAACTAAAAAAACTATTCAATTTGATAGCTGTGTTCTATTGTTGTTCAATTCAGAAATGATTCAAGTCTTGATCTGGAAACGTTGATCTCGGGGACAACTGAATCCCAGAGAACTGTGCACAATAAGATAAATCCCAAAATACAAGGAGCAATTGTAAAAAACAGCACACTCAGTAGCAAGATTAACTGCACTATACAGAATAAGGAAACTTTGAAGTAGTGAATATTATAAAAAAAAAACTCCTGATGACCCACTGGAGCTACAGTGGTGTAAAACGTGTAGAGGTTAAGATCATTATGACCAATACGAGTCTAACTATTGCATAAGACTAGAAACAATAGCATTTCAAGACTTGAACCATTTCTAATTGATCAACAACAGAACACAGCTATCAAATAGAATTTTTTTTATGTGAACGAAAGACACAGGCGAATTATGGTTTGATGACAACTGAAATAAATTGAATGCTGCGCAGGAAACCAGCTGTTTTACTTCTCCTGATGCCCTGAGTCCAGACACATGGGCTCGGGAACAAGATGGGTCCTTGTTCTCTTCACACTCACCCGGGAAGGCTGGCTACCACCTGCAGGAGCCCTTCACCTCCAGAACGGGTGATGGATACCAGTGCAGCTGGCAGAGAGGCAGGTCTTGCTCCAGCAGCAGTTCACCCCAGTGAGCCCTGGGGATGGGTAGGGAGCAGAGCTTGCCTCTGCCTTGGAACACCTGTCTTCACAGTTGGCAGATGGCTTTGGAGAGGGTGGCTCTCCCAACAGGGTACAGATGAATTCTTCTTGATGTCCTTAAAGGTCTAAATGTGAATGGAAGAAGGAGTGGGGGACCCGTTATAGAGGCAAAAAGCCATAGACGATTTAATAAAAGCAAGCTTGCTTTAAGATATCAAATCCATGTTAAGGTAACAAGTGACTATGGGCCTCATTACGACCCAGGCGGTAACTTACCGCCTGGGTCGTACCTTTACCACCATGGCGTAAACTACGTTTACGCCATGGTGGTTGGCGGACTTACCGCCCCATTCCGAGGTGAGTGGGGCGGTAAGTCCCCATTAACCCATTTACCCTTCCCCATTCCCATTTTTGCCCCATAGGGCATAATGGGAGTGGGGAAGGCGTTAATTACGCCACCGTAAATTATGGTGGCGTAATTAACAACAAGGTCCCTTAGCGCCATGGATTTTAACACCTGCTAAAAGCAGGTGTTAAAACCTCCATGGCGCTAAGGGACCTCGGAATCAGGCGGTAAGGGTCGGCGCTGTTTACGCCGCCGTAAACCCCTTACCGCCTGGGTCCTAATGAGGCCCAATGACCTTCTTGCATCATAACCAAAGTGCTTTGTTCTGCAAGGTGTGAGGGACAGATGAAGGAAGGAGCAGCACACAGAAAACCAAGATAGAGGAAACTTTCCTCTATCTGTTCCTGCTCTGCTAAGCCAGCCGCTAATTCCATGCCTGCAGCTTCAAACGCTATTTGGGATGCAACACCCGGGTGTGAGGCTGGCCCTTTTGTTTGGGCTCACAGTGTTAACATGTATAGGATTCAGATTTGCAGTGGCTTTCAATAATTATGTGAACTATCAGCCACCATACCAACACTCAGGTATGGCTTATATTTTCTGATTACTCTGCCACCAGGTGAAAGTGTATCATAATTATTGCAATTTTGGATCAGAGTGTAAATGTAAGTGCAACTTCTGCACTGCAGTGACTTGGCTGTCGCAGCTGCTGTCAAATAGGGCACCTATGACCTCTGAACCTGCTCTGTGCCACTAAAGAGCAAACGCTGCAGATCAGAAGACTGATGCAGCAGGGCACAGGCGTACACTATGCTTTTGACATGGAGCTTTCTGATAGGGGATTCTGTTTAGCAGACCACCCTTTCTGAGACAGATTATCTTCATCATTTTTATTAATTATTAAAATTTAAAAAAGCCAAGGCTTTTTCACTCTTGCCAGATGGCAATCCTTCACACAAGGTGTGTGCAGAGTTACTGGTTTTAACCTGTCTTCCACCAATTATTATTGGACAGGGATGCTTGAAAAGAATGGAGGTTCTTGTCTGCCATCTTTGCTTTGGGCACACCTCCTGTAGCATAGCAGATAGCATTGTTCCTGACCATCCTTTGCAACAAAAAAATCTGAAATGCATATAACAAATGCTTAATACTCCTTACTTTGAACCAGTGCAGCGTGCCTTCCCTCATGCTGACACCTTCATATCTGTAACAGTGATTTTACCAGCTGACAAGTGTGGGGGGTCTGAGCCTGTAGCAGTGCAGCCAGAAGTGGTGGGGTGGTCCAGTGAGTAACAGCATGGCCCAGCACAAGATCTGGAACAATGTGACCTTGAAGTGGGGGGGGGGGGTGTGGACCAGTAAGAGGTTTACTATCAGTGCTGCTTGAGGGACCATACTGACCATAGGCGTAGGCTGATGCTAGCAACTGCCCTGTCCCAGCCCCTTTCAAGGGATATGGTCTAGAAAAATATAGGTGCGGTTAGGGGAGAGGCCTTATGGCCCCAATACCGATCTGGGGTAAAATGTGAGACTATTGCATGATCACTTTCCAACAGTGAAGACTATGATGAGGCAGCAAGCGCGCGACGCCATTGAGCTAGTCAGGCTCTAGCCCCACCCCCCCCGAAATGTGAATTGAGGGGCAGGGCTTCGCTTTTTGTTAGGCAGAGAGGGGAGGGAAGACTTTCCTGAAACTGGCGGCGTTAAACTTTTACTCTGTTCATGAACAAAAATTATTTTTTTTGCACAAACGCAGCAAACCTTTGAAGCTGCTAGTTTCAGGAAAGTCTTCCCTCACCTCTTTGCTGTGGGATGTATTGACCCACTCCGCCATCTTATGCGGCATCACTCTGATAGTTATGGTGCAAGAAACAGCAACAATGGCGGCAAAACTCTTGTGTGCGCCAAAAAACTCCAAAACCGCGTGTTTAAATGCACAAAAAGATGGATGCACAGCCTGCCACCCATGGTGCATATGTGGTGGGATAGAGCACACACTGCAGAAAATGTGCCAGTGGGCTCCATGACCAGCAAACAGAGTGCAGAGAGAGAAGCAGCACTTTGCAAATTAAACTCTAAAATGTGCCTATAAATGACATTTGCTTTGTTGCTAAAAACTCCAAAATGCCATACACAACACTTCTCAACATTCAAAATCTTGCTTGGTGCTAAAATTCATGTAATCTAATGAAGCATTGCGAACATACAAAGTCCTAAATGTGAAGAGCAAAACATTTTCTCAGAAAAATTGGATTGCCTGTGACTGACAGTTCCTGTCAAAATCTGTGTGCAGCACACTGGGCTACCTGTGAATGACAGCTGTCAAATGAGCTCCTGATGAAACTTCAAAGTATCTAAACTCCAAATCTGCCGGATGAGCAAACCTAAAAAGATGGTTGCTAAAAAGAATACAGATCTCAGTTGTGTTTTTGATCCCACAGATTTAAAGCTAAGAAAGTAATGTATTTATTTTATTTGATGCAACAAGTTTGGTTTCTGTTGGATTTTAAGAATTAAGAATAAATTAGCCTGGCTGAGCTGCAAGAAGTGGAAAAACAGGTTTCTCCCAAGGGGAGGGGAAATCCTCTCAGCAGAAACTCACTGATAGATGATAATGGTGGGTTAGGCCAGACTTTTGTCTACAGAAAGAGAAGGAACAATGACAGATCCTCCAGCCCAGGAAACGGAGGTGTCAAAGGGTCGTAAACTGCTCCTGGAAGGAATTCCCCAAAGGAGGGGGCTGTTCCTTGTCTTCAGGGAGAGACAAATGGGCGGACCATTTGCTGTTAAGAATGAACAATTTTGAGACACTCATAACTTGTTATTCAAAGTGGTGAAAAATATAAAAAAGACAGATCTGCTAGTCTAATTTTTGGCTGCATGTTTCAAGAGGTGGTGGAACTGTCTAACATATTCTGGACAGGAATGGCAATATATGTGGTTTTATGTGAACTGTATAGTATACTAGAATTGTGAAAATGTACACACACATCCCTATGGTAAACACACACATTTGTGGACATTTGCAGAAAGTTTGGAAATTGTGTTCATGGCGAAAAGGACAAAATTCTGTAGAAAGGTGAAACAAGATCCCACAGCTGCAGGATTTTGAGGAACAGCTAATACATAAAATATGGAATCTTTGTGTGTGATTTGTGTATAGGTTACCAATGTAGAAATATGTATTTAGGATCAAATCCGATTTTGAGACTAGTGGCTAAGGGGAGGTTTCTAAGGACTGTAAAGCTAAACCATAAATGTGACATCATCCGGCCTTGATCCAATCACTAAGACGCAAGGCGGAGATGAGGTCTTGATCCAATCCCAGCTCACAGGGGCAAGCTTAGTTAAGCCGGCCCATACACCCATTTTGTGATGTCATTTGAAAGGATAAATAGAGACAGCTGACAACACATAGAAACTCACTGATTCACTCACTTTCCTGATTCCGGCGAAGAACTTTGTTCCAGCATTCTACATCCAGCCTTTAGCATCCTTCCAGACCCAGATGCCAAGAACCTTGCCAAGCAGTAGAGAACTATTGATTTTCAGCAAGGCCTAAATCCTCAAACTTATTCTCACAACCCAGTGGAGCACTGTGGTGTGGGAAAGCCTTCTGAACTGATATCCTGAAACTATCTGGCTGGCTACCACAAGACTTGCCTGAGGAACTCGCTATCCAGCTGATTTGAAATACCCAGAAACCAGAAGGGCAGATCCTGTGCAAATCCGGTGACCGGCCTAGCTGATCCAGTCCCGCGCCTGATGTGCTGTCCTTCCTTGACAGACCCAATCCATGACCAGAACTGACGGTCCAATTTATTACAAAGGACTGTAAGTATTAATAGGAAGAACAGTGACCCATAATCTATCTGCATTGTATGATCCCAACCTTAAACCCATCCCATCTTTAATTCAGAACCATAGTATTGTTAGAACTATCCTTGCGCTGACCTTTCTCTCATCTGTCTTACTAAACCCTAATTCCTTATTGATTTGATTAAGAAAGTAATTCCCAAACCAAACGGAAACTAGAGTATCACGCATGAATGGTTATGAGTGGCCGTGAATAACCGATTCCTGTGTGGCATTCTCTTTTCTATAGCCTTAATATAGTATAAGAAAACCTATCTGTCATTTTAAACCTGAATTCCTGTTTTCCATTCTCGCGCCTATTTTGCAAAAATGTCTCTTACTAAAACCTCTATAACTCCCTCAGTTTTTATGATAGAAGCGAAATTTCAACTCCTACTTGTACCTAACATGTGCGATTGACCCGTTATAGCAAAAATCGCACAAGGAAAAGTTTGCTGCGATTTGACATTCTGAGAAGTTTTACACGTGTGAAGTAGCTTTAAATTATTTCCCACTTGGACTTTGAGATTTCAAATGTTTTCTTCTGACTAAATCATTGCTTGTGATTGTTTGCATCTGTTCAAAGCGGCTCCCATAGAAATTTATAATAATTTAAGCATTTTTGACCACATTTGGTGTTTTGGCTCAGCCAATTTCAAAGACAATTTCAAAGCCATCCTGACAGCTGAAAAGTCAATTCCCTTTTTCTCTTGTGTTTAAAGGGGGAAGAGGGGAGTGATATTCTGTTTGATTTGTGTTATTCCTGAATACCTGCTCTCTCCTCACATCTATTTAAATTGCCTATTGGTGGGTTGAGGGGTGTTGCAGGGGGAACCCCTAACCATAGTGCTATCTGTTCCAAACCAAGACAAAAGTATTCTTTCTGTACTGCAATTGTTTTTGTGCTCATTACTTGATTCCTGGTGTATTAAAGATATTATTCAGTGTTCTATCACCCCATTGGTGATTATTGTTACCTATTAAAATATATTGTGATTTCAATTCTAAATACCTAAATAAATATTTACCTTTGCAAACTAGCCTGATTCCTGGTTCAGTGTGACCGGGGGTTAAGGGGGTGGGGGTCTCAGGAGAAGGGTGTGCTATGAGTGGTATATCGTTCAGAATATTGAATTTATAGATAAAAATAAAGAAGGGTTTAATTTGCGCACTACATGCTGGGAGTGACTTATGTGTGTTCCGGATTGAAATCACTTACATTGCCTAACAAACATCAAATGCACCCATCAGCAGCAGCCTCCTCCTCACGGATGCGAGTCAACATATGACAGTGTATGTGCTCTTTCACAGCCGAGGGGAGGGGGCTAATGTGCGCACTTGCTTTTTGTTAAGCAGAAAGGTGAGGAAAGCCTTTCCTGAAACTTGCGGCATTAAAGTTTTACTGTGGCCATGAAGAAAAATGTATTTGCACAAATGCAGCAAAACTTTAAATTCTGCCTAACAAAAATCAAACGCACACATTAGCCCCCCTCCCCCACAGATACGAACCAACATATAAGAACCTATGTGCTATTTCACATCCCAGGGGAGGGGGCTGATGTGCGCACTTGCTTTTTGTTAAGCAGAGAAGTAAGGGAAACATTGTTGCATGTTAGCTCATTATGTATGTATGCACGTGTGCAAGGAGTGTGTATTTTTATTATGTGGGTGCGTGTGTGAATGAGCAAGTGCACAGTAAATGGGGGCGCGAGTGAATGGTATGTTTAAATGAGTGAGTGAATGGTATGTAAATGGGTGTGCGTGTGCGCTTATGTGCAATACTGGGCAGAGGAGCAGATTTTGGCGGGTAGATGGTAGTAGTTGGGTAGGTGTGGGGGTGGGTGGGAGAGGAAGGGATGGCGAAGGGGTTTGGCTCACTGTACTGTTGCCTGGTCCCCTAGTGGTCGCTTTTGCTTAAAGGATGATGCCTGATCGTGTACCTGGGCTTGAGATATACAAATTATCAAAGCAACTAAATGTGCATGTTATCTTTAAATCCAATCACTTGGTTATTCTCACTGGCATATTGCGCTTACTTGGGCCCCACGCCAGACAACCCTTGGGATTGAACAGAGGGGGCAGAGCCTCTAAGTTTGCCCCTCACAGTCTTTGAAGTGACCCCTCCCATCACCAGTTAGCCCTCCCCCTGAATTCTCTTTTCGTTCTGCCCATCTGAGGAAGGTGGGACGAGAGGTAATGAGTTTTGTTTCTGTCATGGCTGGTTTTGTAGCGTCAAATGCCACTCATCATCCTTGGTAATCATACCTCTGTGAAAGGGTGCCAGATATATGCGTCTTGAAGGGCGACACAAAACACAACGCACTGGCACAGCATTTTTACATGCCGATAAGCCAAATAAAGTAACTGATGAGGACTCATTTTCAAAGATAACAATTACCTTTGGGACTGAGTCAAGTGGATTCTTTCTAAATTAGGTTTCCTTAGCAGCGGGAACCAATTAAAGCGGGGGTTTCTTTTTCGTTCAATAACGTGCCTTTCTTCCGGGGTTCTGAACGGTACACACGTCAGCATGGGCAGAAACACGCAGTGCTAAAGTTAAATAGATACTGATTGGAAAACTCCATTAATGCGGATCTGGCGAGAGAGGTGAATGGAAGTCACAGCGTGCTGCTAGCGTGGCATAATTCCTGCTGAACGTTCTGGATGAAGGCCACCATCTGTTGCTGCCAGCCTCCTTCCATATAAATGAGCACAGACTGTAGCAGGAACCCGTGGCTTCTCGTGCAGCCACATTGTTCATTATTGGAAATTTCCACGCATCACATTTTAAATCAATGTAATTACGAGCAGGATTAGGATTCTAATGTCCTTTAGAAAATGGTGTGATTTAATACAATCCTGTAATCAGCTATGATTATTTTGTGAATTATCCGGATGAACTGTTATGGGTTTCATTTCCATGCTGCGTGCACGCTCGGTGTGTGTAGGATTTTTTCGTTAATATAAACGGTGGGAGTGACTGGATGTCGGTCATTAGGCGTAACATTAGCAGATGGCGCCGGTTCATTTTCGGGAGGCGCGAGCCATTCCTTTGATCCAAACGACCGCCTGAGATCATTTATATTTGGAAAGCCAACTGGATGTGTTTCCAAAGTAGACTCATCGCTTTGCACTGAAATGAGCTTTGATTGCTGTGCCTTTAACTAACATGCAGTATTGCCAGTGCTTCTAATGGGATAATAAATCGAGGGCGCCTTAATTGCGGGTGGGGATTAAGCAGTGTCTGGTGGGCTTCATAATCTCAAATAGCTATGGACCCTTGTTATTAAAGGGGTGGTCTAACCGATGCCCTCGGATTTCCCTACCTGGTATGAAAGCGAGCAAAATATATTTTAAAGGGTGTGCTAAGAAGAATGAATCTGCAGTCAAAGACATCTACTAAAGATATTGAAATATAAAAGCATAATCAGATGAAAACGCATGTTCAAAGCCCTCCATTCTTTTGAAGGAAATCCATGGTTAATATAGCAATCACCCCCGTGTCAGGGGGCAAGGCGGGGGGGGGGGTGTACAAGGCCGGTTGAAGAGAGGGTCCCAGGAATGCACCCCATTATCCCCATGAACATGACAGCCCGAAGAATCAAGAATGCACAAAGCTACTCATTATTCAGACAACCCCCAGGAGCACCAGTGATACAGGTGCTTCAACAGTAGTTGTAGATCCAAATGCCTCGATGGATGACGCTGACTAAATGCAGAGAAACCACTGTGCTGACATCATTAGTGACACCATGACATAGCTACGTTAGTCATGAAGTACACTCGCAACCATGCACAACTCTGCACAAACACACACTGTATACAGGAAGAGCATGCTTACACAGTTCTGTAGATAGAGGACAGGTACATATACATACTGTTAAAAGCTTTTATTATTTTTCTCATTAGCCAAAGGCAGAAACGCTGAACGCAAGGCAACGAAGAGATGCAGGGCAAGCTTGCAGATGCTTATGGCAACTATCCCTATGGAACTACAGCATCACATAAGGAGCCTGGCAGGACTAAATATAACTAACCTATAGGAAATATATTATGGTCTAATTGTGTAGAAATCATAGTACAATTATAATGAAAATCACACAAGGCCTCAAACTGCAGGACAATAGATGAGAGAGAGAACCAGGCTGCACAGAGCAGGAAGGCCAGGGCTCACAGCCAAGGTCAGAGACAAGCAGCACATTCCAATCTTAAGACGTCAAGGGGACAGCTGCAGAAAACCAGAATACATCCTCATAATTGCAGACCAAAAGAGCTTGATTTTGTAGTCCTCAACCACATGATGCGGCCGAGCTAGGCAATGGTCATTCACCGCACAAGACAATGTTGGGACTGGTGACTCCGGAGATTCTTGAATGTCCCGTATGATCCCTGTCCGTTTTTGGGCCCTCCATTTGTTCTGAGGGAAGGGCCGTTGGGCCCTTGGGAGCTGAATGGGTGAGCTCATAGTAATCCCCAGACTTCTGGCATACCACAGCAAAACGGTAATGGCCCGCCAGCCAGAGCCTAGGCAGGCCTGAGTGAAACAGGTGCAAATAGTTAAAAGATTTTTTTTTACTGGAGATGGGCTCTGCTTTTATTGCGCGAACCCAATCTCCCGTAAAAAAAGATGTCCGTCGCCATAGACCCTTTTCCATGACGGCCGCGGACCGGAGAGCGCCGGGACTGGAGCGCAATGCTCAGGTCCAGCAGGTACGTCAGGAGGCAAAGAGGGGGTGGGGAAAGGGAGCTTTGGGGTGGGGGGAGGTTGGGGTTGTGAGGCGGCAACAGGAAGAGACTCCCTGTTGCCACCCCACAATCAAGATGGCGCCACCCAGGGAAGGGCCTCAGTGGCTGGAAACTGCAGACGGTACACTGTGTGTTCTTGCTTGCATTTTCAGCCACCTGATTCGCTGTGCTCCACGGGTGAGAATATGTATTCATTTAATTAAAATCATTCAGAGGAAAACAATTGAATACATGTTGCTAAAATCAACACAATTTTTCTTTCCCTCCAGTGTTAGAAAACAAATAATTTAATTCCAAATGCTTGTAACTGATGATGTGATACTTAACCTGACTGGCATTGTCATCTGTGGTATTCTGTGAGTCTGATGTGTTGTTCGGAGCGTGACTGTCATGCTGGGTGTTTGTGGAATGCTGAGACTGGATGTGGTATTTTTGTGTGTGGGAGCTCCAGGATTGACGGTTAGGATCAGCCAGGATGGGATCATGGAAATGGTGGTTGCCTTTCATACAGTCTCTTGCCCAACTACCTGCTTAAACTCTACAACTACAATGAATGCTCCCCTTTTTATCCTGTGGAGTCCTGCCTGGTCCTTGCCTGCTGCAGCCATGATCCTGGGCAGGAAATCAGATTTTGGCAAAGAGGTACTAGCAGAACCAATGTGAGGGGGACAAAATACCATGTATGAAACTGCACTGTGATGACACTGCACGCAGGATCTTCAGAACTCAGCAATGAAATGTAGAAGTGAAGGAGACCAGACAAGGGTTTCAATCATTGCCTAATAGAGCACGCACATTTCTGTGAGGCACCCTGCGTGGGCTGGTGCAGGATGTGAACAGCAGACGCATGAGGATAGAGTTAAGGGTGCTGCCATCGCTATTTGAAGGTTGGTGCAGGGCCCGCCCTGAGGCATAGTTAGTGGTGAGGCTCCTTTCCCGCAAACCTAATGAACATGGGAGGTACTGGTGTTACATTTGCAGCATGGTGAGGGAGCCTTGTTCTACGGTTGTTACACAGCTGACTGAGCATGTGGGAAACTGGAACATGCAATCCTCTTAAACTATGGTGCACAGAGCCTTCCCCAGTACCGGTTGATAGCTTAGCCACAAGATTTTGTCCACTATGTCTCTTACTCAAGCCCTGCTGTTGGCATGGGGTCCTCTGCAGTGAGTGGGTTCCAGAGTCTGTGTCCCTGTATAATGAAGCGGCAGCTGTTTCCAGAATGGGAATGGGATACAGTGCCTTATGTTAGGTTTATGTAAAAGGGTTTTGTAAAGCGCAGCAAATTACCCAAAGGTGCCTGGGCGATGTAGGTCATGATGAGTTCACTGAGGCAGGCTGGCAGAAAGGGTTAGGTGTTTAAAGGATAGTTCCGGGACTTTTTTTTATTGTCCCTACGGTTCGGCCATGTGTTTTTAAGCATAAATCGGTAGATCGTAGAAAACTTTCCTATGGACCTTACCCGACTTTTCGTCCATTAACGCACTCGAAATCAGCCGCCATTTTGTGATAATCCTATCATTTCCCCCCATCGACCTGGCTCACCTGCGTTTGCGGCACTAAATCAAATCCCCCGCCCCTGAAACAGACTTTATCAAAACATTCATATTCCCCGCCTCTATCCGTGACGTGACTGTGCTGCGTAGGCAAACGCGCCCAGGCGTCTTCTACGCGACTCCACACAGAACCCGGAAACCAACACAGATCAGCTCACAACACAGCGCGCCACAATTCGGAATATGAAACTGTACTTTAAAATGAAACAGCAACACAGTACATTTGGTAAAGTACATTTATTGGACATCAAATGTTTAGAGAATATTCAGCGATTTGCATTTTTCTTTGCTCTCGATCCAAAATAGTTCGTCTTGAGGCAAGCGATGTTCGTGTGCAGTACACAGGGTGTTGGTTTACGATAAAATAAGCTCTTCGGTCGCACTGATAATCGCATGGCTGTTCCAACAACGAGGCACTAGGCTACCACAACGGTATGTATGTTGCATCTAGCCATTAGTACCGCGTAAGGGCATACTTGTACTTGGCGATCGTCCCATAAAATGGTCAGGGTGGTAACGTTGTTCACGCGGAGAAGCAACTGGCGGTTGTAAAAGCCATCCGCCGGTGTCTGGTACTCGTGACACATACAATAATGAAGGATGTACCTGTTTTAAAAACATAAAAAATGAAATTAGTCTCACCATCAGATCTTTATTAAAATTATTCATTTTATATATTAGGTCGGGAAATTATTTCATAGCTAGGACAGTGCAACTGGGTATTATACGTCATTTCCAGTAACCCACCCCCTCTCCTCCGCCTTTTTCAGAGCCGCCTGAGCGCCAGTGGACCACTTCGTCACTGATATGATATAATATGGCATTTGCAACGCGTCTATACACAAGTGTTTCAAGGCGTGGCGAGGCAGGGAGGGGGGGAACAAGGAGAAGACAGACAACGATCCTACTAGGCCAGGTGTCATTCAGATCGCGCAAGTGCAGGGGTAGGGGGAAGGTAAAAGTGCAAGGGGAAAGGGAGGGGGGAAGTGGAGTACAAGGTAAGTAGCATAAAATAATAAATACATAGGGCCAGCTGGTGGCGAGTGCAAGGTAAGTGCAGAACAAGTGCTGGGAAGGGGGGGCTGTAGGATACTGAGACAGTCCCCCAGTGCAGGGGTTGACAGGGAGGCAGTGCAGGTGGAGAGTGGAAGGGCCCAGGACCGAGGTCGCAGACAGTGGACCAGTTGTAGCAGGGGAGAGGGAGAGAGAAAGCACAAGCAAAGAGGAAGGTTTTGAGGTGCTTCCGTAAAAGGAGATGGTTCTCCTCAAGATAGTGCGCGGTACAAAACAATATGCCACATAGAACGAACAAGTACAACTTAACCCGTCTTTAAAGCTACTGTATAGTAATTAAATTGCGGTATAAACTCATCTAAAGAGTTACTTACATTATATTTGCATTTTCCATTGTGTCTGTGCGTAGGGCAGCCCCAAAATACCACTCCTTCTATGCCGACGTTATTTCTTCTAATGAACGAACATTAAATGGCTATCGTTTCAGAAATTTTATTCATTATCGTTTCTTACGTTATTGCACCACACCCCCAAAAAGAAGTCTTTCGGGATGGTCCCGGCCTGTCAAGGTCAAATAACAATAGAACCTTATAATGAGTCGTGGGCCATTCCGGCAGCCGAGCAAAAAATCAAAGCAGCTGACCTTCACTTTGAACGAGCACACATTCCTAGTTAGCTACATTCAATGTAAGGCCATCTCACAGGACTTGAAATTTACACTCCATCTTTGCATTTTGTCTGCGTGCTTTGCAGCCCCAGAGAACCATAAATACGGAGACATTCTATATTTTTTGAAAAATGATTTATATTACTGTTTGGTTTAATTTAATGCGCAAATGAACAAGGTTGGATAGACACATTGCATGTACACTGAGCAATCACTTTTATTTACACAATACATAGCTACACATATTCAATGGGCCTGCGACATGAGGAGACTCGAGAGCAAAGTCACAGGTGACACCCGGGTGGTTCGCACTACTGCATGGTGAAGGGAGGGGCAAGGGTGGAGAGACACATTGCATGTACACTGAGCAATCACTTTTATTAACACAATACATAGCTACACATATTCAATGGGCCTGCGACATGAGGAGACTCGAGAGCAAAGTCACAGGTGACACCCGGGTGGTTCGCACTACTGCACGGTGAAGGGAGGGGCAAGGGTGGAGAGACACATTGCATGTACACTGAGCAATCACTTTTATTTACACATTACATAGATACACATATTCAATGGGCCTGCGACATGAGGAGACTCGAGAGAACAGACAATCAAATTACAATCATTTAAACCGTGATGTGTATTTCTCAATGAGCTCTGCTTTAGGTGGACATGGAACAGAGGCAATGTTGGGTGGCAATGCAGTTGTCCCCTGCACAGGTTCGTTCACAACTCCATGTATGTGCCTATCTAGGACATCAACAATAAGTCTCTCAATAAACTCATATTGCATATCCTCAAACACTGGTTTGATCACCCATTGTTTACTTCTTTTAGTGAAGGCCTTATTGTAGCGAAGCGTCCCTAAAGTTCCGGTCGTCCTACTTTGTTGACGGCCAACATTATGGTTATGTGCCAAGACCGCTAGAAGAGTCCGATTTATCATGCCCTCCATGCCAAAATGCAATCGTTTTGGCCTGTACTTTAGGCACATATTGTGGAACACCTCCAAATCTCCTGTGTGGCAGAATTCCGTGAGTCCCCTCAAATCTCTTGTTATAGTTTTATCAAATACAATCTTTTCAATGGCTTTGTGAGTGGGTGATGAAGGAATCAACCACTTCTTCTTCCGTGCCTCCTCTGTGGACAAATGGCCATGTTCACAATTGTGGAAATGTTGGTTTGAGGTCCAGCGGTGAACGTTGCTACAGTGTAGCATTACTGACCGCCATTTTTCCAGTAGAATTTCCAACGACCCTTCACATGTTTTTGAGCTCCACCAAAGATAGTTGCTGATTGACTTGGACCACTGTGAAATACCTTGCATATCTTTTTTTTTACCTGCAGCCGACATTTTTTTATTGATTGTTTTTGCAAAATGCCATACGTCAAATTGGTGATTTATATTTTTGTACTCTTCTCTCATTGTCTTGGCAATTGAAACATGTCTGTCCGTGGCTATCAGGTCGATCACCATTCCCCGCGATTGTAGTTCTTGCAATGATGCTACAAAGCCAACTTTCTCCAGGGCCACTGAGGATGTACTTTGTGACACCTGCACGACCACCGAACTCACAATTTTCTTACTTTCCATGTCCTGAAAGTGGTAGGTGCAGTACTTGGCTGAAAATCCTGGGCTGTCGCACTGTCCATCACCGGCTAGCCTGAACCGTTTGCCCGCAAATGTACTTTCAATAGACATTTTTTTCATTCTCCAAGCTTCGCTAATGGCTGGAAATAGATAATCGGTTTGGTATCTGTAGAACTGAGTTTTCGCAATAAAATGGATTCCCACAAACTGAAAGAAATACTCTAACTTTTTAAAACTTGAACCACTAAAAAGTGCGGCCGCTGCACAAAGTAGATTGCCTGCTGGCAGTTGCCCCAGCATGGGTTGTGCAGACCATGAGAACGGATGATATTGTGTACAGGTGGCATGTATTTTAAGGTTAGTGCCTCGAATTGCACGAGTCACATTAATCAATGGCTCCCCACATACTTCCCCACCAACCGAATGCCCACATTTCAGCATAATAATAATATCAATCAAACAACTATCGAATACAATGAATTTGGCCTCTTTCCTTATACTGTCACTCTGCATCCCAGCTGGTTCGGCCTGTAACGTTGAGGACATGTCACTCACATTAAAGGTACAATCTCTGATATCGTCTTCCGCTATGTTCAGTGATCTTGTCGGTGTTTCATTGTCGTCCATTACATTCTCTTCCATTTGCAACATCTGTTCCTTCTCCGGCGATGGGAGAATATAACAATTTCTTCAACTTTCTCGCGGTCTTAGTTTTTGCGGGTGTGGATTCTGTGAATTGATCTCCGAACTACCGGGAGGACATTCACTATCAATGGCTGGTGGTGGTATAGCTCTGTTGTCAATCACTTCATATTCTTCCCATTGGCACGATGCATCTCCAGTCTCAAGTCCCTGCCAAAAGGTTTGACAAGCAACATCTCTCGTTCGCTTCACTGTCTGTGTAGATCTAGTTCGTACACCCACTCGCAACTAGAGGACAGATTGGAAAAGGGATGTTCAGTTTAAACACAACTTACAGTATTGAACTATTAACAGTGAAAAACAACATAATATAGTGACCAGGACACTAACCTTCTTTTGCTTTCTTTTCTTTGAAACTTTCTTGCCTCGAACTTCAACATCTGGATGCTGTTGCTCCGACTCGTGTGTGCATGTCTCCACTTCCCCTTGCGCTGCAACGACTATATTTTCATGATAAGCACATCCATCACGCACTGACGCTCCATCGACTCCCTGAAACATAGAACTTTCATTAGTATGTATAATAATATTGAAAACAAAAAAAAAGTACTTGGGGACCACTACCCACGTACATCTCAATAGCAAAACACAAATGAACGCATTGTGTAGAACATTCAAACGACAATTATTCACGCATTGTTGATCTAGTTAGATGGAACTGTCAAGATCCATACCTCGGGCTCCGCATAGACTTCCATTGATGATATTATTGAAGATGACGCTTTAGCAACTCCCTGAAACACACTAATTGCATTAGTATGGTTTTCTATTTTGTTAAAAAGAACATAAACTTTGTGCAGACGTCAACGGCTCATCTAAATAGACCTGCACAAATGATCAGTTGTCTAAAATAAATAATGGATATCTAAATATGATTCGATTTGCTCGATCGTAGGAAGTGTCACCACCCAGAGATCTGCATCAACTACTAGGGGTGATGTTCTTGTAGAAGAAGCTCTGTCATCTCCCTGAAACATAGTACTCGCGTTAATAAAGAAGGAAGTATAGCGGATGTAATCACGTCATATGATATAGCTTGATCGAACTGTCATTATCCATACCTCGAAATGCATAAGAACATCAAGGGAAGCTGTAACTGCGGTGCACACTTCTGCAAGCTGTTGCGCCGACCCGTAACTGCATGCTCCCCCTTCTTCTTGGACTAATGCTCCATCGACTCCCTGAAACATAGGACTTTCATTAGTAATGAACACAATATTGAAAAAAGAAGACACATAGGAGGGCGACGACAGAAGGACATATCAATGGCTAAAAACGAAAGAAACATTGTGTGTAACAATCACGCTACAAGAATGCAAGATCTGATGATCTCCATCGATGGAACTGTCCGGAAACGTACCTCGAGCATCTGAGTGGCATCAACGGTTGTCGTCAATGCGTTGGACTCCTCAGCATCTCCCTGAAAGACAGTACTTGCATTATTTTGGATAACAATAATTATAACTGAAAACAAAGACTAGAGGACGAGTACTAGGGTGTACCATTAAGTAAAATAATTACACGATAAATTAAAACTATTGATTTACATGCCTAAAACAAGTCAGTGGCAGAATAGCTAAGTAAGATTACCCGATAGGCGCTTGAAGTGGCTGATGACTGCAATAACGACACGGATGGAGAATCTTCCGCCTTCATATTGAGTGTATACATAAATGGGGAAATTATTGTTAGCTAATGCTACACACTACCGCAAGGCCGAGAGCTAAATCCGTAAACTTGACTCACCAGTGGAGGGATGTGGACGAATAGAGTGGGAATAGCGGTTGAGAGCAATTTTCGCGTCGCTCGCGGTGTTTTCTTCTTTATTAGCAATGATGTGGAGTACATGTCTGAGCTAAAGTGCCTGCTGCAGATGCGGTATCGATCACCCCTCTTGTCCGCAAAGACTTCTAGGACTCTACTTTCAAGCTCAGACGGTGGATATCCGCAATATCGGACCCATTCTCTTATCTGATCTATTGTCTTAGGGAAAACATGCATTATAGTACCTTCAGATTTATTATGGGTCTTCGAAGGGCAACCGCCAATGGAACAGGCAGGCATTGTGGAAAGTTCTGAAAAGTAAAGATCAACAATTCTCAATGAATACCAATGTGTTAAAAAATTAAATGACACATAAAAGGTCCAATGCAAGGTTTGATTTGGTTCTTGGAACTATACACGTTATTCACATGCGGATAAGTATTTGAATAACTTTAAAAAAATAGAAAAATAATTTGACTAAACTCAGAACATGTGACTAGTTCCTTGCATGTACTGTCTTGAACGAAAAGAAAACATGGATGCAATTTGATGACTACTAGCAAATAGATATAAATTAAAAAATTGGACGCAAAATGATTATGGTACATGGCCTTACCTTGACGAACAAACAGTTAGATGCAGGGATCAGAGTAGTTTCTTGTCGTAGAACAGGGAGCAGTTCACAGGTTGCAAACTGACGGGTTTGCTCGAAGTGGTCACGGAAGTTCACAGAGACGAAGAGCAGATAACCAGCACCTTCACGGGTTGACTAGCAAAGCGCAAAGAAGTTCTCATTAGAAATATGAAGTGGGTTATAAAGAATTCGAAACAGGGGTGTGTGTGTGAATGAATGACGTGTATATGTCGTGGCATTATGCGGTTTGCAGGTGGGCGTCCAGCGTGAGGGGGGATGCTTGGCAGGAGACACAGGGTCTGGAGGTAGACATGGGAACAACAACCCATGCTCTATAGACCACTTTGAAGTGTACATGGTCTTTGGCACCTCTTGGCCTTTATCGCTCCCAGACAGCTCCACTTGCCAGCGCAAGTACCCAGGTGCGAACTGCCTTTGATAGGGCGGGGGGTGGATTGGGGCGGTGGTCGTGCAGACAAGACACAGGAAGACTCCTGAATGGAGACACACTTATGTGGATTGAAGGTGGGCGGCCAGCGTGAGGGAGGATGCTGGCCGGAGACACGGGGTCTGGAGGTAGACATGGGAACAACAACCCATGCTCTATAGACCACTTTGAAGTGTACATGGTCTTTGGCACCTCTTGGCCTTTATCGCTCCCAGACAGCTCCACTTGCCAGCGCAAGTACCCCGGTGCGAACTGCCTTTGATAGGGCGGGGGGTGGATTGGGGCGGTGGTCATGCAGACAAGACACAGGAAGACTCGTGAATGGAGACACACTTATGTGGATTGAAGGTGGGCGGCCAGCGTGAGGGAGGATGCTGGCCGGAGACACGTGGTGTGACAAGACAAGGCACAGGAAGACTATTCAATGGAGACACACTAGATTCATTTAAAAAATCAAAACAACCATTGTTAAAATATATGTTGGGTTTTATTTTAGATCTTAATTTCAATTGAACATAAATAATAAACATTACACATTGTAAAGTTCCGGTTGAGGCACATCCAGGGAAAATCCGCGGTATTGTCCACTGTCGCTGGGGAAATGTTGTCTAATGGCAAGTACCGCACAGGCAGGTATTACTCTACGAACGCGGTGTCCGAGCCTCCCGTGAAGCCACCAAGTGAAGCAACGATAGGCCACCAGCCTGTACCACCTGTGAAAAAGTAAGATGCAAACTGTATTAAAATGACAAAACTTTCTTATCAATGTCGATTCAGGTAAAAAATGTCATTCTGCTTTGAAAAAAATTCTATCTAGAAAATGCACAATATGGAACCAATTTACATGCGTTCGAATGATATGTAGATGTAATTTTATATGTGGGAGACGACCATGAAATAGTAGTGGCATCACTGACATCACAACCAGAGTATACTTACTCGTTACTGGGATTACGCGGACGAACAGTGCCGCGAAGTTCGTGCATAAGCACCATCATCATCCTCAACACGGTCCGTGAGAGGCAGGCTTCCCTGAACTCTGGCAGCTCGGTGATGCATTGCGGACTTGGCTCGCCTTCCGAAATGTAGGCCAAGCACCCGGAATTTTCACAGCAGCAGCAGTTCTCCTCCTCAGTTGGCATTAGCTCGCACCGATTGCACGTGCACCAGGTGGAGACGCCGTCCATGCAACATGGTCCAGGCTCTTCATCCGTTGACTGGTCCTCCCAACTGCCGTCCGAATCCCCATCGTTTTCGCGTGCTTGCCTTTCCAGTAGTTCCTCCTCGGTGTACTTGGGCTCGTACATATACAGCATTATTGTAGCCATTGTGTGGTAAAGAAAGTAAAATAATTTACAGAGATGGTACAGGTGTTCACAAGGCGTAGAAGCGGCGAAGGTAGCTGACCAGAGCACAGAAACGAGTCACAGAATACTCAAAGTAACACAGAGAGAGGAATGGAATCGAAAATCTGCTGCTGTGTGTTGTGAAACGGTGTGTTTATACTTATTGAGGAAAGAGGCGTCCTGCCATTTCCATGGCGACACTTCATTAGCTGAGGCGCAGCGATTGTTGACACGAAACGTGCTTTGGCGTTGGGAAATGGGCGGTACGCGTCTGCTGATGTCAGGCTCAGGGGCGGGGGATTTGATTTAGTGCCGCAAACGCAGGTGAGCCAGGTCGATGGGGGGAAATGATAGGATTATCACAAAATGGCGGCTGATTTCGAGTGCGTTAATGGACGAAAAGTCGGGTAAGGTCCATAGGAAAGTTTTCTACGATATACCGATTTATGCTTAAAAACACATGGCCGAACCGTAGGGACAATAAAAAAAAGTCCCGGAACTATCCTTTAACCAGAGAGGTATGGTTTAAGACGTTTCCGAAAGTGAAGCAAATTGGGTTCTCTACGCAGTGGTGCTGGGAGTGAATTCCAGATTTTAGATGCTTGTACCAGAAAAGTGTGTGTCGCCCTGCCTTTCTTTCAGGTATCTCGCGTTATTGAGTTTCCTGTCTTGGCTAGATCTTAGGAGACAGGGGGAGGAATAGAGGTTGCATTTCCAAGCAAAGGATGCAGCATTGGGGTGTTGAAGGCTGCTGTGAACGAGGCAGATGCTTTTGTATCTGATCTGCTTCCTTACAGGAAGACAGTGCAAGGGGAGTGTTTTTTAAGTTTCAAGATGAGTCTGGAAGGAATAGGATGAAATGTCCGTATAATAATGACCGACCCCACCGAAAGACCTAAAACACACACCACGAAAAGTTCTAACTACCAAAAGTTTGAACTTTTTGTGGTATGTGTCTAGGTGTTTTGGTGGGGTCGGTATGACTTTTTTTTGAAAGGCTGCAGGGGTTAGGGGGGTCCCCCGCAACACTCCGCTCACTACAGTGAGTAGGGGTTGCGGGGACACCCCCGAGCTCTCCCAAAAGAACATTAAAAAAAAAGAAACTACAGAGTATAGTGAGCGGGGGTTGCGGGGGAAACCCCCGCATGTTCGCATGGGAAATGTACAAAATTTGTGTTCGTGCATTTCCCATGCGAACATTTCCGTCGTGGGAAATGCAGCCGCGGTAATATCACGTAGATCCGTCTGGAAACCTGTTGTGTACTCTCTGCAGGCATGTTATTTGGTAATTCAGGAGTCCTAAGTAGCAGCTATTACCAAATACCAGACGTGAGTAAATATGGGAGTGTATTACAAGGATCTGATGTGAAAAAGAAAGGAAAGGGAGAATATACTTTAGTTTCCTTCGCAAAAAGAAGCATGCTTTGGTCACTGATGCTATTGGACTGTTTAGTGCAAACTTTTTATCGATGATGATACCTAAGCTCTTTACTTCAAGTTTGGGTTCGGGACAGGAAACGAAAGAATTCGTCCAACAGAGTGAAGTCCAGGTGTTGGGTTTTTCATTTATCATCTGGATTTCCGTTTTGTCCGGATTTATTTTCAAGAAGTTTAGATCCATCCATTCTATAATGGTAGTCAAGCAGTTTTATATTCATCCAGGTGTGATATTATGTCCGTCCTTCAGGTTGACTAAAATCTGGGTGTCATCTGCATAGTTAGATGACACCCGATTGGTTGAGGATTTCCAATAATGAACAGATTGACTAAAATGGTTGATAGCACCGAGCCCTGTGGAACACAGCCATGGGCGTAATTTTAGGGGGGGGGCAGGGGTGTTCCCCCCCCAACTTTCATGGCACTCCATTTTGTCCCCATTCATTTGGCTGGGGCACCTTTTCTTCTGATGTCATGTCCCCTTCTGATGCAAAGTCACTCCACTAAACACAGCATTTCGCAGGGGGTTGGTTGAGAGAAAAATAGACCTAGATGGGTTTGTTGAAGTCGGTCGGATAGGAAAGACTGAATCCATTTGAGGACCTGGCCCTTGAATCCTAATATATAAAGTCTATCAAGTAGGATTTGATGGTGGATAGTGTCGAATGCCACCAACAGATCCACTAAAATTAATGATTTTATTTATTGGCAGAGCTTAAGGAGTATCCTGGGTAGTTCGTCTATTGTCTTATTTGTTTGGTAAAGGCTTTTATTAACATGTCATTTTCAAAGCTAAATGGAAATATTGGGAAAAGCCATGAATTGATACACTTGATCCCTTTTGGGGGTTTAGCACAAGTCATGCCAAGTAAGCGGGGTACTAATTAGCATTTGGAATGCTCTCTCACTCTCTATACTCTCTCCACTTGTGCACTCTCAGCACTTGTGAGCTCTCTGCCCACTCGGTTCACTTCTCCCTTTGCTTGCTATTCTCTACCCCCCGAAAGAATCTCTTTTCCTTTGTCATGTGCTCTTTTATCATATTCTTTCTCCAGTAATTATTCCTCAAACTCATTCATTTATCCATCCATCTATCCTCTCACTCATTCACCCATCCTCACATTATCATTCTTACGACCATCACCACATGCTTACACAACAATAAATTCATCCAGATCACACGTAGGGATTTATATCATCATGTGCCTTGAAACCTTTATTTTGTTCATTCTTCTTCAAAATCTTTCATCCATTACTCCAGCCCCATAACGTTAGTCTTCATCTATCCTCATAGTCATTTATTTAGTGTTAGCTCTTATTTGTTCATTCATTCACCAACCCTCACATTTGTATTCATTCATCCACCCCAGCACCTTTTCTCCATTATGCTTACCCATCTACATATCTCCTAGCTGCCTAAATGTGACAGTGTGCATGAACTAATGAAATGTTTTGCTGTTCACCCGCCATAACTGTTGGTTTTGTCAATGCTTGTCTATAAAAGCTGTTCAATAAGCCATATGCGAACCCACACCATTATCCTTTCCTTTCCCGCCTCTCCACACCCTTAAGTAAACGAGAGGACTATCCCCATCAGGACACTCCATCTCCTACCACGCTAAACGCCAAGACCAGCCTTGCACATTGTGGACCTGCACTACAATCTACCCCTGTGACTGCCGCCCCGACCAATGCACCATATAGGCTTAAAAAGTTCAAGTCACCCATGCCACTGCTAAAATGTGAACTTGATCAATGCAAGATCCATCCCTGCTCACGCCTTAGACATTAATGATCTCATCACATTACTCAACCTTGATATCTTAGCCATCACAGAAACCTGGCTACGCGCAGCTTTTAGCCCAGCCTTGTCTATAGCTGTCCCCTCTGGATTCACTATATTCCAGAATGACAGACCTAATGCTAGAGGTGGAGGAGTGGTGCTGATAGCAAAGGACTCCCTACCCATAAGAGAATTTAGTACAACTATGAATGGTAATTGTTATTTCCTCTCAGTCAAACTGGCCATCTTGCATATAGACACCATATCACTCCGCATTATCTATCGCCCTCCAGGCCCGACCAAAACCTTTGAAACTGACTCTCTTACATACCTTGTGTTCCAACATTAAGCCAACCTCCAAAACCATCCAAAACCATCCTCCTAGGAGACTTACCCCTTGCCCCCACCCATGTCAAAAGTTGAATCTTAGATTGGAATGCAGACCTTAACTGCCAGGTCTTTGTCGGCTCCAACACCCCTTGCCCCTGGTCTGACCACCACATTGTGTTCTTCACTATCTAGCCCATCGGTAACACCACACTTGCCATCCCATCTCTGCCCCCTACACTGGCCTGCAGCTCCCGAAACCTCACTAAGGATTGTATTGTGCTCTTGTTTAGCACACTCCAATCTGAGTCTGTCCACTCCACTGACCCTAGTGTGCTTCCTGACCTTTACTCCAAGACATTGACTGCAGCCATTGGTACGATTGCCCCGTTAGTGCACTCCCAAACTAAACCTTCAGTTCATATGAACTCCTGGTTCACTCCTGATCTTCAGGAGCTCTGTGTAAAACCGCTTGCAGAATCTAAGTGGAAAAATTCACCTTGAGACGCCCTGAAGATGTTGTTTACTACTGCAGCCAAATGCTACAAACAAGCCATCCTTCTTGCTAAATCTACCACTTATAATGCTAGAATCACTAAAGATGAGGCAAGGTGCACCAATGTTCAAAATGCCATGTTTGACAAAACTGACACCTTACACAAAACAATCCACCTCAACCAATCTATGCTTACATCCTTTCAACAGCCCTTGGCTACTATCCCTACTCCAACTGCCGTCTGTCAAAACCTTCCAATGATTCGTTTCTGTAATTTCACTGAGGCTGAAGTCAAAACTATCCTAAAGTGCCTGAAACCTTCAAGATGCAAAGAAGACATATGCCCAGCGGCTGTCATTAAGGACTGCTCAGAGGTACTGGCACCCTTCATCGCCTCCTTTATTAATGGCTCCTTTTCCACTGGTGTAGTCCCCACCAGCCTCAAGGAAGCCTGTGTGCTCCCACTTATTAAAAAACCTTCAATAGACCCTACTATCCCAAACAGCTACCGTCCAATTACAACTGTCCCCTTCCTACTGAAAATCTTGGACAGAGCAGCCTACATTCAAATTCATATTAAAATTCAGCACTACCTGGAAGCTAACCACATCCTGGGAATGTGCCAGTCTGGCTTCCGTCGTGGCCATGGAACAGAATTGGCCTTGCTTTGCCTGAGGAAGCAGCTTGACGAGATCATGGACGAGGGGGAGCCTTCCCTTCTGCTACTCCTCGATCTATCAGCAGCATTCGATCTGGTTGACCATAACTTGCCCCCCCCCCTGCAAGCCATGCTGAGGGAGCCCCACCAATTAAGCAACAAACCACAGATCACACCACACTCTGGGCCGGCCTAGATTACCACGCTTGCACAATATGCAGGACGTGCTGCTAAAGGGGTATGCCACACATTACACTAAGAGGACAATATAAATATGTGTTTTAATGCATTATAGAGCATACTTTCTGAGAAAAATTGGCTAAAAGGCCATTAACTATTCCATGCCACAATGAAATCATGACCAACTGTCTGCACAATGTAGACCAGAATAGACACGTAATAACATATAACAGTAAAGCATGCCAGGCCGCATTTAGACATACCAAGACTGGTTGCACCAAATGCCAGTCGAAGCAATAATACTTATCATGGTTATTTTATCACAGATGTACATAGTGCCGCAGTAAGAAACAGTTAGACAGTCTAGCCAGGTAATTACACTTAGCAGAGCTGCTTTATCAGAGATGCCCAGTTAAGAAAAAGTCAAGCCAAACTGAGAAATGACTAGACTGGCTGCACCAAAATGCCTCTCTAGCCACTAACACCACATATCATGCCTGCTTAGCATGGACATGGATGACCATTACGATTTATCACACAATACCCATCCCAAACCCCTCCACACATCCCCTTTGCCTCCCAACCCCTGCCCCAACCCCCAAAATCAGCTTTTCGGCCCAGAATTACCTCCACATCCCTTTTCCTTGTCCCAGTGCTTACGTATTAGGCTTCTTGTCTCATAGATAAGTACTGGGATGAGGAAGAGTGGGACTAGCAGTAATGAAGATTACAGGTAACTAGGCCAGGCATTACCTGCCTGTCTCTTTACCTCCTCCCAGTACTTCTGTATGAGGCAAAGTGCCTCATACACAAGTACTGAGACAAGGAAGAACTGGGGGGGGGTTCCCCGTCCTTAGAAGTAAGATTATTCCTGTCTGTGATTTAAAGATTATGATGCTAAACGCTAGGTCTTTGGTGAAACATGCAGTTGAAGTCGCTACATACATTGAAGATAATGAAATTGATATGTGTGCCATTATGGAGACCCGGGGTCATAGTGCAGCGAGTCCCTCTCTGAACTTAGCCATCCCAGGAGGGTACTGCATTCTACGACAGGATGGGAGAGGCGGGGGATGGGGGTTGCATTAATCCTCAGATCCTCACTTACTGTTTGGGAAATCAAAGTCCAACTCTCTGAAGGGATAGTGTCCAAATATGTTAAAATAGGACTTAATGCCGAATCTACCATCAATGTTCTTCTGATCTATAGGCCCCCCTCTGTGGCAGAGGACTTTGCTACTGCTCTTTCGAATCACCTCCTTCCCTTTCTGAAACTTAATACTAGTGTTCTGTTATTGGGGGATTTTAATTTTCGGTTGGGGCATGATGAAGATAACTAAGCCTCTGAGTTAGAGATGGCCTTATCCAATCTGTGCTTCGAACAAAAGATTCATGTACCTACCCATTCTAAAGGGCATACCCTGGATTGGGTATCCACTCTCAATGTTGCCTCCAAGGATTTTCGAGTGTTGCCTTGCCCTCGGTCAGATCATTATTTTGTGCATTTTACAGTGTAGGCGGAATTTCCTGTAAAAATGAAAGGGGGGAAGACTCAAGAGTTTCTAGCTAGAAACCTTAAGAATCTCACAATGGATATTGAACCCTTGTTGACCTCAGGTATTGTGAACCTTTCTAATACAAAATCTCCTGAGGAGATGTGTCGGCTTCTCTCTTCCTCTCTGGATAATATTTCCAACATGTTGCCCCCGTTAAAAAAGAGAATGCACAAGGAAGTACGTCAAAGTAATTCCTGGCTCTCCCCGGAAGTTAAGAGACTCAAATCCACTGCACTTAAACAATTTTACAAGTGGAAACATAACCCTACTCATTTAACTTTGGTAGCCTATAAAGGAGCGGCCAAAGAATACAAATTAGCCATTGAAGATGCTAAAAAAAACTCCTTTAATACAAGAATACAGAGTGCCCGCTCTGATGTGAAGGAGCTTTTCAAGATTCTCAAGGAGCAGGAAACTCGACACACTCTTGGCTCAGGCCTGCTAGTTAAGGCTGCGGCCTGGTGTTCTGCTATTCAGGAAGCTATGCAGGGCAAACTGAATGGAATTAAGGTGGCTATTGCCCAAGAAAAAGAGAGTCAATGGGCCTCATTACAACCCAGGCGGTAAGTTCCCTACTTTACCACCAGGGTGTAAACTCTGTTTACACCATGGTGGATGGCGGATTTACCGCCCCATTCCAAGGTGAGTGGGGCGGTAAATCCCCATTCCCCATTTACCCTTCCCCATTCCCATTTTTGCCCCATAGGGCATAATGGGAGTGGGGAAGGCGCTAATTACGGCACCGTAAATTATGGTGCCGTAATTAGCACCAAGGCGGGTTAGCGCCTTGCATTTTAACGCCTGCTAAAAGCAGGCGTTAAAATTGTAATCAGGCGTTAAGGGTTAACGGCACCGACGGCGCCGTTAAACCCTTAACGCTGTGATTGTAATGAGGCCCACTCTAAGGTATCAAGAGTGGGAGCAAATGGGGATTTTTCAAGATGCCCTCTTATCCCTCAATTTAGCTTCTCTGCCATAAGGGTGTCAGAACTTGGTACCTCAGTGGAACAGCTAAAAACCACTAAGTGTAAAGGTGATCCCTGCTCGGCTGTTATTATCAAAACCTGTTCGCCCATTCTGATTGACGCCATCTGTACATTTGTTAACGCCTCCTTTTCGGAAGGCTCAGTACCCCAGGGACTAAAAAAGACATGGATAACCCCTATGCTTAAAAAAACAGAGCTACCTGTGGATATGCCTCTCAACTACAGACCTGTTACCAATATCCCGTTCTTGCTTAAAATCTTGGATAGGGTGGCGTATGTCCAAATCTCGGATCACCTTAATAAGTTTCCCATACTCAATAACCATCAATGTGGGTTCAGGCAGGGATTTGGGACAGAGACTGCGCTGTTGGAACTCAAGGCTAGGCTTCTGGAACATATGAACAACGCTAAGGCATCCATTTTGATGCTGTTAGATCTGTCGGCAGCCTTCGACCTGGTGGATCATTACATTCTGGTCACCAGGTTGAAGGACGTAGCCAATTATTCACCGGCAGTAGCTCAATGGATTTCCTCTGTCGGTCTTGGGAGGATAGCTCAGTGGCAATGTGCTTGCCTTAGAAGCAAGACGACACGAAGCAACAAAGGTTTGTTCCCCGGGTCCGCGCTTCGAAACCTCTGGGTATTAAGCACGTTATAAATAACATATCATATCATATCATACGCAATCAGGATAGTAGAGTCTTCTATGAGGAGGCAGCAGCACAGTTCATAACCTTGAAATTTGGCATACCTCAGGGGTCATGTATCTCACCTTGACTGCAAAACGTCTTTACGCCACCCTTCTTTTCTCTCTTGGAGCAAGAGGGAGTGGTGCTTACAAATTATGCTGATGACACTCAGTGTGTCATCCCTATCTCGGGATACATGAAATTGATGAAGCACAGCTGAATAAGGTTTACACCCTTATTGAGTGTTGGATGGTTCAAAATAACTTGGCTTGGAATAGAGACAAGACAGAGCTGCTGATTGTCAGTACCCCTAATATGCTACAGAAACTGGGTCCAGTTTATGAGAGCTTTCATATTGAGGATTCAAAAATAGTCTCTCAAAAGAAGGTTGAGACGTTGGGTGTCATTTTGGACCAACATTTAAACATGAAGGCGCATGTCGGAAGCTTGGTGTCGTCATCAACATATTATACTAGGCTTTTGGCACACCTTCGACCCTTTATATCCCAAGCCAATGCGGAGACCATTGTCAGGGCAATTGTTGGTGCCAAGATCGACTACTGTTGTAGTCTGTTGTATGGCAGCAACAAAACAGAATGTAACAGGCCACAGGTGATACAGAATAGGGCAGTATGAGTGGTTACGGGAATCGCCCATAGAGAACACGTCTCATCGGCTAGACGTGCTCTGCACTGGCTTCCCATCGAGTCAAGGCTCCTGTTTCGCCTCCTAGTTATTACACAGAGATGTTGACAGGGCATGATGCGGTCTACCTCCAGGCTCTTCTGAAACTACCTGGAAGACTCTTCCACGCTAAATGCTGCTTACATGACTATCTAGGCTTGTACGGCAAATCACCGCCTTTGCCTTAATGATGAAAAGACTGAGATCCTCCATGTAGGTCCTTCAGCGGTGATCAAGAAGCTCAATGACCAATATGCCTCTTTCACTATTGATGACATTACGATACCGGGCTCTTCCTCAGTGAAGACACTGGGAGTCTACCTGGATGATACTCTCTCGCTCGCTCACTCGCCAAGTGAATGCCATTGTCTCTTCTGCCGCCTACACTACAAAACCGATCAATGCATCCAGACCTTTCTTATCCTCTGACAGTTGCCTCACAATTGACTGAGCAATCATTGGATCTAGGCTCCACTCTCTGCAGGCACTTCGGAGCAAAACATCCGGAAGATGCAGGTTATCCGGAAAAACGCTCCCCAAACTAGACCATCTCCTCTGCAAGAAGAATTTTATTAAAAACCCTGTCAATCACACAGAGATGTCTCTTCAACGTGGCTCCCCCTTACCTCTCACAGAAAATTATGAAAGAAAATTCTTCCAGGCCCACTAGAGCGGCCTTTGCTCACCATCTCGTCCAACCTAAATTTAAACGGATAAAAGCTGGAGACTCTAGCTTCCCGACTATTGCAGCCAAACAATGGAACCTACTTCTGCCTGCCTTGCGAGCCGAGCAATCATACTGGACCTTCCGGAAAGCACTAAAAACGTGATTGTTTGCATGAACTTTGAACTCAGGATTGCTTTGTTTATTGACTTTCTGGACATCTGTGAATAACTGGTTATGTAACAGCACCTTGATGCCCTTGGGTTTTAGTGCAATTTCTAAATGGGAAAATAAATAAATAGCAGCGTAAATAAATATTTCTGGGGCATTAGGGCATCTAAAAGTAAATCTTTCATCTTCTTAGAAACCAATAATGTGTACAGGTTACACAAAGCCTTTTCTGGATTGCTTCCACTGGTGCAAACAGACTTCCATGGAGTTATATGTTGCCACATCTCTTATGGAGTTCCGAAGAACATTTGCATTTTATCATTTTCAGGCGCAGCCATTTCAGTCCAGCGGTCCTGTAGATTGCCAGCTATCAATATCCCCGCTCAGCAGAACGAGGGTCATGTAGAGAGGAAAGCACTACTGGCCTCCTCATTCCTCTAGTACAACATGGCAGAGGTCTCATGTAGCTACTAGATTAAGTGCGTGAAAAGACTGGTCTAAACAAATTGCTTTTTATTAGGCTTCTATATATTCAGAACATTCAACAGAAATCTTAATAACATATACAATATAGTTGTTGAGTTCATGGTGCTCTTAAGACATGGCCATCCAATTCGACTTCACTGATTTCAGTCAGCTTTTTTGGATCAAGATTCCCACCTTGCCACCTCCTCCCAAATTATCCCACCAGTGCCATTAAATCCCTCCTACTATCACCATATTCTGGTCTTTTCCACATATCTTTTCATACTCCTCGAAGACCACAGATTACCAGCAACCTAGGTCTCCACGGTTGTTGGTGCCACGCCTGTTCAAAATGTCACACCTGGCAATCATAAAGACCCACCAGAATTGTACCTTGACATATGTGTGCAGTCCGTATAATCCATTGACCCAAGAAGGACTTGTTTCAAGTTCATCTACCTCCTCCTTTGTGTTGTGACTGACATTAACTTTGCCAGGGAGGATAGCTCGGGGGAAAAGCCCCCACCTTCAGAGCAAGACACTGCCATATCGCATGGCTTTGCTCCTCCAGCACAGTGCTTGGAAACTGCAGGAGTCAGCATTAAGTGCCCAGGTTTCCTCGTCAGTCGCAGCCAGGTCTGTAATACAAATTTGGTAAATAGAGTTAGTGAAACCTGGGTGCTTGGCAGATTTCCATGAGGTGCGATCCTATGAAGCGTGTTTTTGCTGTAGGCGCTTGACGATCTCTGGCTTCAGCTGATATCAGTGGAAGTCCCCACATGACGCTGCAGGGCTGTCTAAATCGGCAGCACCGAGTTACCTGTATAACCCTTACCCCAAAATGCCGCTCGGTGGTCGCTCCTCCTGATCTTTGTGATTTGGTTATTTATATGTTGCATCCTTCAGGTCCCTTTATGTGGGTAATTTGTAGGGAATATAGGTTTTGTAATTATATAAATATTTCTATAGAGGAATGTTACCATTTTGTGACTTGACAATGGAGTATGTTGAGTTAAATATATGATTATATGGCTGAAGATTTTTTAGTACAGTCTCTCAAAAATCAATAAAAATACTTCTGATGAAATCCTACAGCTGAGAGGAATATTTGAGTGTAATGAAAATGTGGTGGTTCCATTCAGACATATTGAAACAGTTACACCATCCCAACCAAGTGCTATGGAAAGGCAAACTGCTTTTTGGGAACCCACTTTAACTCCACTCACCTACCCACTGAGGTTTACAAAACATTAGCAAACAAATTCAGAGTATAGTTTTTGGGAAATTCTGATGGGACTATGTCAAGTTGGACCAAAGTTGTAGGGCATAAAAAAATAGGCATTAATAAGCAAATGCATTGTGGGTGACTTCAACCATGAGGAGCTCCTACACTCCCTAAATAACAAGCAACCATGCTACCAAGTTATGCTTCACTAAAGGGAACTGCTCCTGTCGTGCAGGCCTCCTCCCCTGTCTCAGGCGGAGAGCGGCCTGCATAGAAACAGTTTGTAGCAACTATAGTTGGTGATGTGTGGACACAGGTGTCCGTGATTAGGGTAAGCTGGCCATGGTTGATTATGGTCCACCATAAATTGGATTTCCCCTTGGCATAAAGTTGAAGGAAAATTGTGCCGTAGGTACCTACACTTTGCCTCAAGGGGTTCCCATTACCATTTTAAAATTTGAGCAGGGTCTGCTATCTATGCAGGCGATAGTCGATTGGAAGAAGTATCTTTGTGCAAAACATTTGGTTCCTTCGGGAACACTCATAATTCTTTGGCATGCATAGCTTGGCACACAAAGGTTCCTGTACAGCACTTAATACATTGGGGTTAGAATTATTGTAGGGTTAAGTGAAATTGAAATATAGCAATATTTTTCTTTGAAAAATCCGAACTCTCCCGCCTAAATCAGAGGGTTGGCATGCATGTGCGGTCACCAATGCTGCCAATATTTGGTGATCTTCGCAATGGTGGACACTTGCTGCCAATGGTCAGCAATGCCTAAGTGTGGTTGCTGATGGAGTCAGCAAGAGTGCATACCCATTGCTGAACCCTGAAAACTCTACTCCTGCATGAATATTACCAAATGCCTTAACCTAAAATGGCTGCTAACTGAGACACAACACTGTGCAGCCAAACAACACTCAGGATCTATACCTGCCTCTGATATGCAAATCAACCTCTCTAAACATCTAAAGCATTTATTTTGGATCAGATCTAGGTGGTGCTAAAGAACCACATACATGATGCAAAACTGAAAATATAGACACACGTGTATCAGCTGACAATAAATCAAAGCAGCACAACTCAAGAATTAGAGACAGCTAAAACAACTTAGCTCGGGTAACATGCCATATAATATCTGAAGCAAAGTAAAACAGGCAAAAATACTGCTGCAAGAAGATCCCACTATGAGCTGGGTAATTCTAATTCACAAAAGCTCACTTCTAGGCTAGGCTTAAGGGGAAACTCCTTCATGATTATTAAGTTAACATAAAAGTGTGTCTGCACCCTGCCCTTTTGTGGTATCAGTGAGCAATTCCAATAACTGGTTAGTAGGACAGCATTAAAATACAATAACTACCCATCACGCGTTGTCTGCATGCCAGAAACTGCCCAAACCAAAACATTCGACTGCTGTCATGGCCACAGAAATACTTACTATTAAAGCGGCAAATAAAGTCACATTGAATAGAAGATGCGCAGAAAATATAAACTGTGTTGGGAACTGTGTGCTTGAGGAAAAGCACTTGCCTGCAAAAAAAGAAAGGCAATGTTAAAGGAATGATTCGGTCAAAAATTTGCATTGCCCCTACGGGTCGGCCATGTGTTTTTAAGCCTAAGTCGCTCGATTTTAGAACAATTTTCTATGGACCTTACCCGAGTTTTCGTCCATTAAACACACGCGAAAACATGCACCAGGGAGCTGCCATTTTGTGATAATCCTATCTTTTCCCCCATCGCCCTGGCTGACCTGCTTTTGCGGCACTAAATCATATCCCCCGCCCCTGAGCCTGACATTATCAAAACATTCATATTCCCCGCCTCTCTCCGTGACGTTACTGTGCTGCGTAGGCAAACGCGCACAGTCGTCTTCTACGCGACTTCACAAAGAACCCGGAAACCAACACAGATCAGCTCACAACACAGCGCGCCACAATTCGGAATATGAAACTGTACTTTAAAATCAAACAGCAACACAGTAAATTTGGTAAAGTACATTTATTTGACATTAAATGTTTATACAATATTCTGCAATTGCCATATGAACTCCGAAAGTCATTTATTTTCTTTTATCTCTATCCGCAAATCCATAAAATGTTATCGTGAGTCACGCGCTGTTCCTTTATGGTACACAGGGTGTTGGTTTTCGTTCAAAGAAGCACTTTTGTCGCACGTTGAACCGCAAGGCTGTTCCATCAAGTAGGCACTAGGCCAGCGTAAAGGTGGATATGTTGCTTCTAGCGGCTAGTACTGCGTAAGGGCATATGGGCCCTTGGCGATCGTCCCATAAGATCATCAGAATGGTGCAGTTGTTTACATTAAGCTGCAGCTGGCGGCTGAAGAAACCATCTGCCGGTGTCTGAAACTGGTGGCAGGGGCAAAAGGGAAGGATATACCTATTTTGAAAACATAAAATTTACAATTAGTCTTGCCAGTCGATCTTTATTAATATTATTCATTTTATTTATTACGGCCGAGCTGAAACTATTTGCTTTCAAGGATAGTGCAATGGAGTATATTAGGCTCTAAATTCAATACGAAAACTAACGAAATAAATCGAGGTTAGTACACAATAAGAAACTACTTTTTGTCTAGATGCGTGTGGAATGTGGACCTGCATGCCCATGTGCCCCCTACAAGGACGATCCCACAAACCTTTTCAAAGCTCTTCATTCATTCATTTATTCATGCATCCATTCATTAATTCTTCATTCCGGTATAAAAGCGTCTAAAGAGTTACTTACATTATATTTGCAATTTCCATTGTGTCTCTGCGTAATGCAGTCTGTAAATCCCACTGTGCTCTTGACAACGATTTTTCGTATACTGAACTAACATGAAACTCGGTCTAGTTTAAGAATTTTCTGCCTTATCGTCTCTTATGTTATTGCACCCCCAACCCCCCTTTCAAATGAAGTTCTTTCTGCTTGATCCCTGTCTCTCAAGGTGAAAAAACAATAGAACCTTATACTGCCAGTGCGAGTTGTGGGCCTCTTCAGGGCGCGAGCTGAAAATCAAAGCCGCTGACCTTCACTAGAAATGAGCATACATTCTTTCTTTGCAACATCCCGTAGTAAAGCCATCTGTGAGAACTTGAAGTTTCGAATCCATCTATGTAGTGCGCCTCAATGTGCAAATGCGAACTGGCTTCTCTCCCATCTGCAACGGCTCGCTTGGCGCGTTCTAAGGCCCCAATTTTGTCCTCATTGTCTGCGAGCTTTGAAGCCCCAAAGAACCACAACTATTGAGAGTTTTAATTTTTTGGGGAAAGTCAGGGAAAGTATAAAGTACCGGAGGAGTTGAGTTGAAAGTGAGATTTATTGTTTGTTTGTTTTATTATTTGCAATACGCAAGCCTCTCCTCGGTTAACAGTGCCCAGCATTTATAAGAGATTGTGAAAATTAGTTACATCAACAAAAATATATACATACACAGATAGACAAGGTCAGCAATATGAGGTGAATAGAGAGAGAATTCAAAGATGACACCCAGGTAGTTCGGCACCCAGGATGGTGAAGGTAGGGGTTAGCGTACTTTGTATGCACACTGTATAATAAAATTTATTTACAAAAAGACAATCGTATTACAATTATTTAAACCGGGATTTGTACTTCACAACCAGCTCTCCTTTGGGTGGACATGGCACAGTGGCAATGTTGGGTGGCAATGGATCAGTGCTCTGCACAGAAACGTTCAAAATTCCATATCTGTGCTTCTCTAATACAGCAACAATAAGGCTTTTGACAAAGTCGAACTCCATTTCCTCATAGACTGGTTTGATCACCCATTGCTTACTTCTTTTTGAAAAGGCCTTAGTGTAGCGAGGCATCCTTACATTACCCTTAGTCCTAGATTGTTCACGGCCGAGATTCTCGTTATGGGCCAAGATGGCAAGTAGAGTCCTATGTCTCATGCCCTGTATGCTGAAATGCAAGCGCTTTGGCCTGTACTTTAGGCACATATTGTGGAACACCTCCAAACCTCCTGTGTGACAGAATTCTGTCAGTCCCCTCAAATCTCTTGATAGAGTTTTATCGAAAACAATCTTCTCAATGGCTTTGTGTGTCGGTGAAGATGGATTCAACCACTTCTTCTTCTGTGCCTCCACTGGGGATAAAGGTCCATGTTCACATTGGTGGAAATGTAGGTTTTCTGACCAGCGATGCACGTTGGTACAGTGGTGCATCAGTGACCGCCATTTTTCAAGTAGTATTACCACTGACCCTTCACAAGTTTTGGAGCTCCACCAAAGATGGTTGCTGATAGACTGGGACCACTCTGAAATACTTTCCAAACCTTTTTTGTTCCCTGCAGCCGAGATTTTCTTATTGATTGATTTAGCAAGATGCCATACGTCAAATTGATGTTTAATATGTGGGAACTGCTCTCTCATTGTCTTGGCAATTGAAACGTGTCTGTCCGTGGCTATGAGGTCAATGTGCATTCCACTCGATTGTAGACATTCCACTGATTTTATAAATCCTAGTTTCTCCATGGCCACTGAGGATGTACATTGTGTTACCTGCACGACCACCAAACTCACAATTTTTTTACTATCCATGTCCTGAAAGTGGTAGGTGCAGTACTTGGCAGAAAATCCAGGGCTGTCACACTGTCCATCGCCAGCTAGCCTGAATCATTTGCCTTCGAATGTACTTGCTAGAGACAATTGTTCAATTTTCCAAGCATCACTAATGGACGGAAACAGATATTCATGTTGGTATTTGTAGAACTGCGTTTTTGAAACAAACTGAAAGAAGGACTCTAACTTTCTAAAACTGGAGCCACTAAAAAGTGATGCAGCTGCACACAGTAGATTGCCTGCTGGCAGTTTCCCCAGCATCGGTTGTGCAGACCATGAGAACGTATGATGTAATCTACAGGCGGCATGTATTGTGACGTTACTGCCTTGTTTTTGACGGGTCACATGATTCAATGGCTTCCCACATACTTTCCATCTGACGGAATGCCCACATTTCAGCATACTTATAATATCCATCAAACAACTGTCGAATACTATGTATTTGCCCTCTTTCATTAGACTGTCACCCTGCGTCAAAGTTGTTTCGGCCTGTGACGTTGAGGACATATCACCACATTTGAAAGAAATATCGCTGCTATCAAGTTCTGATGCGTCGGCGAATGCTGCTGCTGGTTCATTCTCTGTCATTTCAACATCTGCTACCTCAACATTAATGGGAGAACTCAACAATGTCGACAGCTTTTTTGGTAGCAATTTTTTGGCGGGTGTAGATTGTGTGAATTGATCTGCGACTACTTCAGAGCTATCTTCAATACATCCAGTATTATGTTGTTGCAGCGGTGCAGTCGTACTGTAGCAATGGTCCAATACAACTTTGCTGGATTCTTCGGACACATTAATTTCATGTTCTGGCCATTGGACATGAGCATCTCGAGTCTCAACATGCCGCGTCTGAATTAATAGTTCCTCCATAGTGTAAATGGTCTGGCAAGCAGCATCTCTCATTCGCTTCACTGTCTGTGTATGTATAGTTCGTAGACCCACGAGTAACTAGAGGACAGATTGGAAAAGGGATGTTCAGTTTAAATACAAGATAAAGTATAGTACAATTCACTGGAAAAAAACATAAAATAGTCCCCAGCACAAAAAAAATGTCTAAAGTTATGAACTGTTGTAACTAACCTTATTTTTGTTTCTTTTCTTTGCAACTTTTTTGACTCGACCTCCAACATCTGCACGCTGTTGTTCCAATACGTATCTGCATGTCTCCCTTTCCTCTTGCGCTGCAACGACTATATTTTCTGTATCCCCATAGACAGCACGGAATGAGGCTCCATTGACTCCCTGAAACATAGTATTTTCATTGCTGTGTATCAAAATATTGTTAGCGTAAAACGCACGTGAGGACGAACACACATGTCTCAATAGCCAAACACGATTTAAACATTGTGTGGAACAATCAAACGACAAGTATTCGAACTCTGATGACCTAGTTCGATGGAGATGTCAGTATCCACACCTCTGGCTCTACATGGACTGCCACGAATGATTGTATTGAAGAGGAGGCATCAGCAACTCCCTGAAACACAGTACTTGCGTTAGTATGGTTTTCAATATCGTAAACACAACACACACTTGGGGTCGACGGCACAGGTACATATAAAGAGATAACCACAAATGTTGCATTGTCTAAAAGAATCAAGGAATATTTAAAAATGATCAGATTTAATCGACTTATTTCTCCGATTTCTTTACATCTGCATCATCTAAATGGGATCTTGTGATTGTAGTGGAAGCTCCATCATCTCCCTGAAACACAGTACTTGCGTTAATAGGGAAGAAAGTATAGCAAATGGAATCACGTTATCTGATCACCCTCGATGGAGCTGTCAGTATCCATACCTCATGCTGCTGAAGAATATCTAGGTCTGTTGTCAATGTGGTGCGCACTTCCGAAAGCTGTTGCGCCGATTCATATCCGCATGGTCCCACTTCCACCGGAATTACTTGAATGTCAGGCTCTGCATCAAGTGCGTGGGTTGACGATTCAACAACTGCCTGAAATATAATATTTGCATTAGTAAGGATTACAATATTGAAAACACAACACACGCTTGGGGTCGACCGCACAGGTACATATCAACGGCTAACCACAAATGAAACATGGTGTAGAACAATCAAACGACAAGTGTTCCAGTCCTGATGATCACGGTCAGTTGAGCTGTCAGTATCCATGCCTCGGGCTGCTGAAGAACATCTAGGGCTGTTGTCAATGTGGTGGACGCTTCAGCATCTCCCTGAAAGACAGTACTTGCATTAGTATGGGTAACACTAATTATAACTGAAAACAAACACCAGGGGACGACAGCTAAGGTGTATATCAATTGGAAAGCACTAATCAAACAATTGGTAAAATAATCACACGATACATACAAACTATTACTTGACATGCATAAAACAAGTCTGTAGCGGAATAGCGAAGTATGATTACCTGATACGCGCTAGAAGTGGTTGATAACTGCGAGCACGTGATGGAAGTAGAATGTTCTTGCTTCAGATTCAAGGGATAGTCAAGAAGTTGTACAGGTAAATTATTGTTTGATAATGAAATACCAATATTTAAAATTGCCATGTAAGGAGACAGAATACTTGAGTAATGCGCAATATAGCACAGTTCCCTGTGCCCATATATAGATTTCGTTTGTGGGTTATGAAATCTAAAAATAATATATTGATAAATGCCATAATTCAAAAAGCTATACACTCATATCAATGTCAAAAGTATTACAAATTGGAAACAACACCTAAAATATCAATGAATCCATTCAGCTACCTACACACTACCGCAAGGCCTAAAGCTAAAAGATGAATAGAGTGGGAATAGCGTTTGCGAGCAATTTTCGTGTCGATCGCCGTTTGTTCTTCTTTGTTACCCAAGATGTTGTGTACATGTTTGAGGGAAAATGCCTGCTGCAGATGCGGTATCAATCACCCCTCTTGTCCTCAAAGACTTGTTGGACTCTACTTTCCAGCTCATCCAGTGTATATCCGCAATGTCTGACCCATTCTCTTATTCTATCAACAGTTTTCGGGAATAAATGCATTGTAGGGCCTTCAGATTTAGCATGGGTCTTCGAAGGGCAACCGCTAATCGAACAGGCAGGCATTGTTGAAAATTCTGAAAAGTAAATATCAAGATTATTATAAAACCTTGATGAATAAAAATGTCATAAAAAAGTAAATGAACCATGCCATCCTCAAACAAAGGTTTGTTTTGGTCGCCGGAACTATACCAGTTCATCATGTGCGGCTTAGTATTTTCATAAGTTACAGAAATTTCTGTTTTGTCTTGCACGAAAAGGAACCATGCTTACATTATAGACTGGACCCCCGAAGGATGCAATTAGATGACAATTGACACAGATGAAAATAAATAGATCTATTGTTAGCATAACAATTGAAACTCAAGTCAATAGCAATGAGACCAATGACCATAGCTCTATTGGGTACTTTAATAGCAAATAGATTGAAATGTAAAAATGACTGAAATATGACTAGGATACATGGCCTTACCTTGACCAACAAACAGTTGGATTCAGCAGGCCAAGCAGTATATTGCAGGAGAACAGGTAGATGGCCACAGATGGCCACTGACGAGTTTGCTCGAAGCGGTCACAGATAGCACGGCGACAAAGAGATTAGCATAGATCTCAGTGCTTCTCAGGTAGAAGGTTCAGGAGTTGACTTGCAAAGCACAAAGATGTTCTCATGAGACATATCAAGTGGTTTATAATGTATTAGAAACATGGGTGTGTTTGTGAATGAATGACGTGTGTATGTCGTGGTATTATGTTTATTGTAGGGGGGCGGCCTGCCTCAGGGGAGGCCTGCTTGGAGACACGGGGTCTGAGGAGGCCATGTGAGCGATGGCCTCTGGGCGTGGGATACCTTTTGAAGTGTACATGCTGTTTGGCACCTTGGCCGTTTGCGCCCGTCACAGCCCCCCATGCCAGCGCTCATCCCCGGGTGCGAACCGCCTTTGATAGAGGGGGTGGGATGGATGGGCCTGGGGCGTGCAGATAAGGCACAGGAAGACTGCTGAATGGAGACACACTTATGTGGATTGCAGGGGGGAGGCCTGCCTCAGGGGAGACCTGCCTGGAGACACAGGGTCTGAGGAGGCCATGTGAGCGATGGCCCTTGGGCGTGGGATACCTTCTGAAGTGTACATGCTGTTTGGCACCTTGGCCGTTTGCGCCCGTCACAGCCCCCCATGCCAGCACTCATCCCCGGGTGCGAACCGCCTTTGATAGAGGGGGTGGGATGGATGGGCCTGGGGCGTGCAGATAAGGCACAGGAAGACTGCTGAATGGAGACACACTTATGTGGATTGCAGGGGGCAGGCCTGCCTCAGGGGAGGCCTGCCTGGAGACACAGGGTTTTAGGAGGCCATGTGAGCGATGGCCCCTGGGCGTGGGATACCTTTTGAAGTGTACATGCTGTTTGGCACCTTGGCCATTTGCGCCCGTCACAGCCCCCCATGCCTGCGCTCATCCCGGGTGCGAACCGCCTTTGATAGAGGGGGTGGGATGGATGGGCCTGGGGCGTGCAGATAAGGCACAGGAAGACTGCTGAATGGAGACACACTTATGTGGATTGCAGGGGGGAGACCTGCCTCAGGGGAGGCCTGCCTGGAGACACAGGGCTGAGGAGGCCATGTGAGCGATGGCCCCCAGGCGTGGGATACCTTTTGAAGTGTACATGCTGTTTGGCACCTTGGCCGTTTGCGCCCGTCCCTTGCCCTTATGTGATGATAACTTTGCATGACATTTGCGTAGATGGGAACACTGAGCAGGACACGGGGCATCCATTTTTGTACCCCCTTTCCACTCCATTTTGGTGACCGGGCCTCACTGCGATAGTACAGCGCGCAGAGCACATGGCCCACAGCCTCGTTCCCACTCTGACTGGAAAACTCCAGAGGTATTTGCAACAGTTAATAAATGTAACACATCACTCTCTGAGATCACGGTCCTGCATGTGAACCGGCCTGAACCAAGCACATGGCTCGTTCATCTCCACAAAGTGTCCTTGCCCACGCACCCTCGCCAGTGGAAAGTTACTGCCATTCTGACCCTGTGTCTCTGCAAGGTATTCTCTTCATGTGCCAGACCACTGGCCACGCCATGATGCCCACCTAGCAGATCCCCAACTATCATTCGACCCCTACTGCAGTATATCGTTGCCTATCAATAACAAATGCCACATATCGGAGATTCTTGTGAGCACAGACCCACACTTCAAACAGTGTATTATAGTGGTCAAGACCCTTGACCTAAGGCCTGTATAATCCAATGTTAATTGATAGTATTGATATATGTGTGACTTTTATAGAGACATAACCGACTGAAAGACTTTGAACAAGTGTTATTTAGTGCATGCATTATTGATAATATGTTATGTTAGCTTAGATGTTGACCACCCCGCTTCACAGCGACCTGAACTTCACCCATTCCGAGCACAGGTGTCTGACGTCCATCCTTGAATGGAGACACACTTGATTGATTTAAAAAATCGAAACAAACGTTGTTAAAATATATGTGGTGTTTTATTTTGTAGCTTATTTTGATGACACAAAAATACAAAACTTTACACATTGTACAGTTCAGGTTGCAGCACAGCGAGAGAAAATCCCCTGTACTGACCGCTGTCACTCGGGAATGTTTCTCTTATGGCACGAACGGCACAGGCGGGAATCACTCTTTGAACGCGGTGTCCAAGCCTCCCGTGAAGCCACCATGTAAAGGAACGATAGGCCACCAGCCTGTACCACCTGTGAAAAGGAATGAAACAAACTGTTTTTAAATGACCAAGATAAGTTTAATAAACGTTTGTTGTCAATGACAATTCTTGTAACTAATGGCATTCTGCTTGGACAAATGCTATCTAGACACTGCACACTATTGAACGACTTTCATGCGTTACAATGATATGTAGATGTAATTTTGGATAGGAGTGGCATGACAAGCAGAGTATACTTACTCGTTACTCGGATTACGAGGACGAACAGTTGCGCGAAGTTCGTGCATAAGCACCATCATTATCCTCAACACGGACCGTGTGAGGCAGGCTGCCCTGAAGTCTGGCAGCTCGGGGATGCATTGTGGTCGTGGCTCGCCTTCCGAAATGTAGGCCACGCATCCCGAGTTTTCACAGCAGCAGAAGTTCTCCTCCTCGGTCGGCATTAGCTCGCACCGATTGCATGTGCACCAGGTGGAAACACCGTCCATGCGACTAGGTCCAGTGTCTTCATCCGTTGATTCGTCCTGCATCGTTTTCGCGTGTTTCCCTTTCCAGTAGTTCCTCCTCGGTATACTCGGGCTCGTACATGTAGGGCATTATTGTATCCATTGTGTGTTGTACAAACTAAAATAATTGATAGCGGTGGTACTGGTGTCTGTCCACACGGGCTACAAGCAACAAAGATAGCTGACCAGAGCACAGAAACGAGTCACAGAATACTCAAAGTAACACAGAGAGAGGAATGGAATCGAAAATCTGCTGCTGTGTGTTGTGAAACGTCTGTTTATACTTATTGAGGAAAGAGGCGTCCTGCCATTTCCATGGTGACATGTCATTAGCTGAAGCGCAGCGAATGTTGACACGAGACGTGCTTTGGTGTTATGAAATGGGCGGTACGCGTATGCTGATGACAGGCTCAGGGGCGGGGGATATGATTTAGTGCCGCAAAAGCAGGTCAGCCAGGGCAATAGGGGAAATGATAGGATTATCACAAAATGGCAGCTCCCTGGTGCCTGTTTTCGCATGTGTTTAATGGACAAAAACTCGGGTAAGGTCCATAGGAAATTTTTCTAAAATCGAGCGACTTAGGCTTAAAAACACATGGCCGACCCGTAGGGGCAATAAAATGTTTTGACCAAACCATTCCTTTAATTACAAACTTTATTTTGAGTACATTTTCCAGGCCTTGCATGTGCAATGTCAACAGTTGAACTCACCAAGCAATAATGAGCAGAATAATTTTGCACATTAGAATCCTGACAAAAATGTCAATAAACAACAAAAACACTCTTCTGTTACTCTCAGTGGAGAGTCTGCAAAGCAAGAGGCTTATTTCAACCATGAGGAACTTTGCGGATCTGGCTCCTTAGTGGTGACCCACAACTGGAAGTATGTTTTTTATGTCTAGTAGCCGGGCTCCTTGGGACCACCCTTCATAGATCGTCTGCACCATGATTTCATAGATCATCTGCACCATGATTTGCGACATATATATTTCCAACCAGCCCTTGTCTCTGATTCGGAGTTGATTGTACTGGGGTGCCCTGTGCCGCACATGCAGTCTTTCAAATTACAATAGCGAATACGGCTTCCGCCTTCCATTGCGCTTAATTTTGGAGTTGAGGTCAGTGGGAGCAATGAGCATCAGCTGTCCAAAATGTGACGGTGTTCTGACGTTGCAGTGAAGCAGATCTGTATTGTGTGGTGGGGCGCTGTTGAGTCACATTACACGGATGATGTACAGTTTTACTGAAACTTCAGTTTCCTTTGATTTTAGTGATTATCTGATATCATAACATGGAACAGAGCTAAAATAAAAGTGTTTTTTATTTTTATTTTTATTTTTAAATCAAAATGAAAATGAAAAGCACAATAATTTGAAATCTGTTTATGTTCACATTGCAGTTAATCACCTCAAATTACATGAAATCACATTTTCACAAAAACTGCACATTAATGGTTTGTTGATCGGATATTGCTTCCATTCTTTTAGGATGGGATAAATCCTGCTACCCGTAACTGCTGCTGAATGGTGGCACACTGCAATGTGACAAAATCCATCACAAAATTAAAGGGGTAGTTTGGTGAGAAATGTTATTGGCCCAATCGATCGGGCATGTATTTTAGAGCATACGTTGATCGTTCTTAAAAAACATATCCAAGTTTTTTTCACTTTAACACATGCAAAAACGATGGGTCGGGTAAAGCCATATTGTGCTAATCTTATTGTTGATTCATTGCCCTAAATTCAAGTGCCCTCGCGGTACTAATTCAAATCACCTGGCCCTCAAGCTGACATCACTATACGCTCAACATGAGCTCCACCTATTTTAATGGCGTTATTGGGCAGCGTAGGGGACCGGCATCCTTCATTACGGGAGCGCCTATTATGAGGTTCCCTTTGCGGGACCCGGAACAGACGTCTGGGAAAACCAGACATCCGTTCCGGGTCCCGCGAGGGGAAGAGGGAGCTAATAACGGGCGTTAGTAACGTACCCATTATTAGCTCCCTCCCCATTCCCATTGAGCCCCATGGGGAATGGTTCCTTCAAGGAGGAATTACCGGGTCCTCCAATGTTGGAATGACCTGGTTATTCATCATTGAAGGAAGCCGGTATTGGAGCCCGGTATGGAGGCAGCCATGGCACTAATAGCACCATGGCTACCTCCATACACATAATGAGGCCCATAGTCTCTCATCATCAAGGTCATAATGTTACAATCTAACATAGAACCCGGAACATAAACACGGATATGAAAACTATAATAGTCGGGAGCATACCAAGTACTTTTAATTTTGTTATAACGCATCAAAAGAGGTAATTAAGTCCACAAAACCAGGGGTGACTGTTTCCAATAGAGGTTATAGCTAGCGAACATCGCATGGTTCCCATTTACGGTGATGGTATAATGCTGATTCCATTCACCGCTCGATTAATCCCAGTCTTTGCATTCTTCACATAAAGTTTTTATCTTCCATTACTGATTTCTGATTGACATACATGGCATTTCATTACAGAGAAGACATTTCAACACTTTCACATCCACACGTTTTCAGGACCTATAGGCTGCCATGTTGCTCCTTATAAATGTAATGCAAAAGGACAGATTGGTGTCTGGCGATCGTTCCAGATAATGGTTATCACAGATGCGTTGTTCATGATTATTGTATTGTATATAATTATGGAAAATCGGGAATGCAAAAATGTATTTCAGTACCCAATTCATAATTGTATATACACAGTACATGTTTATGTTAACTATCAATTTAAGTGACAATTTACACGTATGATGTCTATTATTTGCCTTAAATTGAACATTCACCCGTCACAACGTAAATCATGTAGCATAGAGCACACTTGGCATCCTCACTTGCATAAATATTATTTAAAACTTTGCTTACATTGTGTCTTGTGTTACCTTTCTCCCTATGCGACGGATGACCAACTGCTTTGAAAAACAGATCTCAGTAATAGAAACGTAACATTCCTATGTAATCGTTCAATATAGTGAATCTTATCACTTCTTTGTGGATATTGAACACATTTTGTCCATCAAATTGATAGTGTGGTGGATTCACATAGCAATGCAACCTTTGTTCTAGCGTTCACAGCGTGTCAGAGGAAGCTTTGTCTTGGGAACAGATGCCACAAAATTGAACACAATTATTGGAAAGCTGTGCAGTGAAAAACAACGAAATATGTCAAGTGTCCCACATCTGAAAATATTTACTTCCATTTAAACGTAAACAATGCGCCTGGTCCCACAAGATTTACATATTCTTTCAAAGTGACCCTCAGAGAGGTGCAGACAGGCTCAGATTTCCATATACTTCGATATGGCAATGCCCGAAAAAATAAAAATAGCGTGGGGCAGTTTTCTGGCCCAACGTGGGCCACTTCTTTTCTGAAATAAACAGAATTCGAATACAAAGGTGGTGGGTTAATATATAGAGACAGCACGGATGGACCGGGAAGGGAGTGGGGGGAAAGGTCAATTTCACACCAGGCTGGGTGGACTGTTGCAGCCAGGGCAACACGTGCAATGAGCAACAATAAAAAGAAAAAAAGTTAACATCAAAAAAATTCCAGCATGCCTCAAATAAGTGCTGTTTTGAAAGGCTTACTGGCTTCTGTGTATATCTATTCCAGCAATCATACTGATTTCTGCATTGATGCATGCACGCCTTGTTGTCCTCCACATGTGGGCCTCCACAGTAAGATGTAAATGTGCAAAGGCCAAAGGTGCATGTTCACAGTGCACATTGTCAAGACATATTCCTTCGCTCATTATTTCACAGTTGGCTAACACTGTGGCACATGCACCTTTCCTCTATTTCTGTCTGCAGCCACTTATCATGATTCCTACTTTCCAGCAAGGTTAGACTTCATTTAGTTTATTCATTTATTGGTTATTTGTAAAATGCCTATTCAAAAAACTGTGTTTCAAGGCGCCACAAGACCAAAAAGGGGGGGGGGGTAGAGAAGAAGAAACCAATAACAGTTCTAATAGGACTTTTGTCATTCGGATCATGCAAGAGCAGTAACAAGAAGTGCAGGGGGAGGCAGTGTGGAGGGGAGGGGCGGTGTAGGTCGGGGCAGAAGGGAAAATGCTATGGTGGGAGGGAGGTGCGAGGAAAGAGTAGGTATACAAGTGCAGGGGGGAGGAGGAGAAGGAAGAGGAGGATGGGGAAGAAGAGGGCCAATGGGGCTAGGCAAGTGCTAATGGGAAGCCAGGTGGACAAGTGCCAGGGGAAGCAGCGAGTGAGGACCATATGCGAAGCGTGAGGATGCTGGTGGACCAGGCATGGTAGGGATGGACACCCTGCCAGGCTTGTCAGGGGCAAGGGGCCCAGAAGAGCAAGTGCAGGTTGTGGGGGGCATGAAAATAGGGTGCTGGTGTATACTGGGCCTGGAGGGCCTGGTGCCCTGTGGAGCTTAGAAAGGACCAGGCAGTCAGTCAATGCGACAGAAGGGGGCATTAGTAGGTGGGGGTGAAGAAGAGAAAGGTTGGGCCTGGCAAATGCTCCAGAACTACCCCGAACTTTCTGCTTGAAATAGCGTCTGATCTGCAGAGAATTGCAGCTAGATGACCGAAGGTCTCTAAGAGGGAGGTATTAAGGGAAAGAGTCAGATGCAGTGTGGTCTCTGGCCCCAGAAAGCCTGGTGGATGATGCATAGGGTCTTGAACCTGATCCTCGCAGCCACCGGGAGCTAGTTGAGATATTTTTGTGCTTGAGAGATGTGGTGCCTGGGCTTGTGGCCAAGGATAAGTCTCGCAGTCCTATTTTGGATTAGTTGAAGGGGGCTAAGGGAGGATTTAGGTAGATTGAGGAAGAGGCTGTTGCAATAGAAGACCAGCGCTCTGGAGACATTGAGTTTCTGTATGTCTGCTGCTCCAATTTTCTTCTTAGATTCTTCAACTATTATGAGTTCATTACAAACAGGGTTCAAAATTAGGATTGGATAACATGGAATTACAAGCAGTGCCTGGGTATCCAGCAGTAACCAGTCACCAGGAGCTACCACTATGGAATAAGGAGCTATTTTACAGCGTTACATTAATTTACCTGGGAGAGCCAAAGGTAGCTCCTGGTGACTGTTGGTTTTAAGCTCATCAGTCTTTTCCACATTTCATTTGATTTGAGTCACATCCCTGAAATAATCAGACTGGCATGTATTCTTCTAATATAAATCAATTATATTGATGGTAAATAATACACAAATCAAAGAAAAATAGAAAATGTAATGCCTATCTAGTGACATTACTTCACAAACAGTATTGAATTAAAAATACATTATTTAACAATTACATCTCAAGTGAAATACTACTCAATTTATTGTACAATGAAAACAGTTTCCAAACACTGTACTAAAGCTTGTTACTGGTTTTATTAAACACTGTGAAGAGACATCATTTAAATTTTGAACTCAACCTTTCAACAAGTTCAAGTTTGGAAGGGCAAACCTCTTTTGCGATGTTCTGTGGCATAGACTGGGCTCTGGAAACAACATCTGGAGCTATTCCATGCATTTTCATGGCCAGCACATTCAATGTCCGATCTTTCACGAATTCAAAATCCATCTGCTGGAAGATTGGCTTTGCCACCCACTGTTTTCTTCTTTTGGTAAAATCCTTGTTGTAATGAGGCATCCCGAAAAATCTAGCAGTTTTTGCTTGTTCCCTTCCAACTTTCTTGCTGTATGCAAGTACAGCCAGTCTTGTTTTGGCCTCCATACCGTCGATGCCAAAATGCAACCTTTTAGGCCTGTACTTTTGGCACATATTATGGAACACGTCAACATTTCCAGTGTGGCAGAACTCGGAGAGTCCCCTCATGTCTCTTGAAAGCATTGTGTTGTACACAATCTTGTCAAGTGCTGTGTTAGGAGTGGAGCCTGGGACCAATCACCTTTTCTTATGCCCGTGTTCCTTGCTCAATGGTCCATGTGCACATTCATGGAAATTCTCATTTTCTGTTCAAGAGTGTATGTTAGAACAATGTTGCATCAATGAACACCATTTTTCAAGCAGATTATCTACCAAGCCATCACAGGTTTTGGTGCTCCACCAAAGATGGTTGCTGATAGACTGTGATCAATTTAAAATGTTTTTTGTAGCCTTTTCTTTCCAGCAGCTGTACTTTTTTTTCAAATTTTATTTTGTTATGTGCTATACGTCTTATTGATGCTTTATGTCTGGGAACTGCTCTCGCGTGGCCTTTGCTATTGAAACGTGTCTGTCAGTGGCTATCAGGTCTATTTGCATTCCTCTGGATTGCAGAAGTTGAATGGATTTAATGAACCATATTTTTCCACGGCAACAGACGATGTACATTCAGATTCTTGCACAAGCACTGAACTCACTATTATTTTGGTTTCAATGTCTTGGTGAGAGCAGTATTGTTATGACTCACCAGTGGATGGTCACCAGACTGTGTGAACCCGGTGGTGGAAGAAGTCCCTGGATACTCAAACCTAGACCCAGAGAGAGACATTTCTATTAATGCACCCCTCTATTAACAATAAAATAACTAACAGAGGGATTAATTAACTGAAAGAGCAAGAAGAAAAGACCACCACCTGTCAGGCATGCACCAGCTGCAAAACAAGAAACAGGTCTTAGTATAGAATATTGAATTATGGCAAAAGAGAAATTTACTAAGTTAATTCTAACCTCTCTGTTAAGGGGCACAGGCTCACTGAAGTCTTATTGGTGTAGGTAATCCCTTCTTGAGCGGACCTCTCCATAACCAGAAGTAAGGGAAATAGGTAAGTACAAAAAACTGGTTCAGGGTATAGCGTATCTGAGGATTGGGACTCTTACCTATAGCTGGGGTGTGAAGGAAGGAATAAGGCAGGAGGAGTTAAGCAGATGTCAAAATCAATTCAGCAGAACGTAACGGATACAGAAATAAATAGCAAGTGAGTGTTAGTGGGACCTAAAAAACACGGGCGGCATGAGGACACGCTAACGGCTGGGGTGGTGCACTTGGATGTTCTGCAAAGCATCTCTGGTTCAGTGCACATGTGGGATATAGTGACCCACTCAACGGCATTGCCCCACATGACTAAGCTGCATTTCTGCAGAAACAACCACAAAGGGGTTGCGCTGGCTCCTGTGAGCGCCATGGCTTAAAACTGCGTTTTGCAACAACAAAAATGGTTGCACCATCCTGCCAAGCACACATTGGGCAGGATGGAACCAGGGGCCACATTAAAGGAGATTGCCAGTGGTTTCCCACATGAACAAAAGGAAGAAAGTGGAAAAAGCAGCGTTGATTGCTGAAAAAGCCAAAATCTCCATTGAAAAGAAACCCTTTTTCACTTTAAAACTTAAAAAAAAAATGCGGTTTTGGCACTAATTCCTCTTGTTCATTAAAGCCACTGTGATTAATAAGCCCTACCAAGCACTGTGTGTTTCACTGTGCCACAGAAAAACCAGGCATGACTCTGAAATGACAAGCCCAGACAAACAAACTCTAAAAAAAAATTTAAAAAAACAACCAGGAACTTTCCTTTTACTTACACGGGAACACACATTTATTTCTTTCCAAAATGTATCCAGGCTCAGCAGTTCAAAGAGACTTTAACTCTCTGAGCCAGGTCAGTGTCAATGTATCTATGCTTCAGATAAAACTCCTGCATTCAAGGAAATGATTATAGCTGCAAAGACAGTGTGGGCAGCTGAGGGAGCTGCCAAACCGAATTTAAAGGAAGAAATGCTAGCAGTTTTCAACACGTGTAAAAATGGGCTTTGCTGACTGAAAAAAAAATGGCCTGTTTAAAAAGTAAACTGTTGAAGGAAAGCCTGCCATTACCTAGCAATGTGAAGGGGTTTGTGGCTGGTGATAATACACACATAGGCTATTTTTATTCCACAGGTTTGTTTTAATTCAAGACTCAAAATAAGAAAATAAGGATTAAGACACATGGGCTGAGTTTGCAAGCTCCAAAAAAACTGTTATTCAAGTGCCAGCCCTGAAACTTTCCCATAGAAAGGGAGGCACATCATAAACTTCCAGGACATGAAAGTGATAATTGCCAGCTTGAAAAACTTTGAATGGGCCAGGACAAAGAAAGTTCACATGCTCGTCAGACATTCGTCTGTGCTCCAGGCTGGGACAATAGAAGTCCTGTGACACTAACCTGTGAAGTGTGAAGGGGTAATAAAACCTTCAATTAAGATGAGAAACCCCCACCTTGCTTTGAAGGAAATGACAGTTGGTGATAGCTGAAATGGTTCAGGGCAAGACAAAGGACTGCCATTTGCTTCTAAAGACTATTTCAGAAATAAACTTTAAAGACCTTTATCTCTGCAGCAGGACTTTGGAAAAATGTAAATATTTCACTGTTTAGAATTAATTTTATGGCCTTTCTTTTAAGACATCATAGGTTTCATTGCTGGATAGGGAACCGAAGTAACAAAATATTGCAGATTACAGAAAAGGATACATGTCCCAAATGTAAATTTTTATATTTACATACCTTATGATCAACCCCACATATGTATAAAGTTATAGAATTTTAGGCCGAACTTTTCATGCTTAAAATGATCAAAAAGCAGTAACCGTCCAAAATAATGTCTCACAGATTGCAGGATTGGACGGCTGTCCTTTTCATAAAATATGTGACCCGATTATGCAATTTGTTAAGGTGCCACCATTGTACAAAAGTGTAAATACTGATATGACAGATTTTTTGCAAAAATGTCTGTGGGAAGTCTTTTTCCATCATAAAATACAACCTTGTAAACTGGGTACAACCCAGGGGAGGCAACCAACATTGATTGTCCAATCCAGCTGTTTACAGGCATGCTTAGCTAGGCCGGCCCAGCAATATAGTCAATGATGTCACTCTGCTCTATATAAAGGGTCCCTGACAGGACTCCACACACTCTTCCTGATTTCCTGCGCTGCGTTCCTGTACCCGTCATCTTCCAGATCCAGACTCCAACTACAAGGCCAAGCATTGCTGATCCCACTCCAGGGCCCACTGAAGCACCCAAGCAGTGCTGATCCCATTCCCAGCAAGGCCTCCAATATAAATTAAGAAAACACTACATCTCCCATTAACAAGGAGAAAACTGTGGTACCTTTGGCATCCTGATTCAGTTTGGCTTGCTGCCACTCACTGCATGCAATCCTGCTACCATGATGACCTATATTATCCAGTGACCAGAATCGCCAGTCCAGAAGTGCTACCCGGTAACCTGAACTGCCCAGCTGTTTGCCAGGTGCCCTGCCATGTAGTGACCAGAACCATTGACTGTCCAAAATCCAAAAACGAAAAAGTGGACTGTGAGTATCAATTGCCACCCCATCTAAACCCATAGCCTATCTTGTGTTTGTCCTCATCCCACTCTCTAAGTCACCCTATCCTTATCCTGATAACTTGTAAAACTGTCACAATCTTTCTTGCAACCCTGCCCTTGATTTCTAGTGCTAGCGCCATCTCTTTAGTAATTTTGTCTTGTGAAACCCTAAGCTATTAATCCTATTTCGAGTGATCGGACTGGATCCCCCAGGGCGGGCGCTGGGGCGAGAGGGTTAAACTTGCGAATCAACCCTAGAGCTTACAGTGTCCCTCTTTCATTCAATTTACCAGCCTGAGACTTATTTTCACTTCCATAGTGTACCTGTGATCTATAGATACCCCCCAACACCGCATTGCGATTTACAATATTTCACCCATTTTTCAAAGAAACCGTTTTAGTAAATTTACATGGAAAACGGAAATATTTGCAAAGTTTCCAACGTGTCGATTTTGATTGTAAACTGTTTGAAATCTTCCATTCATTTTTCGAACTGTATGCTCTTGCTAATCCATTGCTTGTGATTGTTTGTACCTTTACATTGTAGCTTTAGTGAAGAATTGTATCTGCTTTAAGGTTTTTACACACATTATTTTATGCATCCATTTCCGAGAGTCATTTTTAGCATTGCAAGGGTTTCTAATCCATTTTTCACTCTTATTTGAGGAGGTAAGGTCGGATTTGAATTCCGTTTTCAGCTTCTTATTCCTGATTACCTGCTGTTTCTTCATATCCATTCAGAATTGATTATTTGTGGGTTGAGGCAACATTGCAGGCGGAAATCCTAACTTGGGTGCTATCTTTCCTAAAATCAAAAAGTGCTTTTATTCCCTGGCATTTTGTATATGTGTCAATGGAAGGTTAAATTAAGTGCATTGCTTATATTCCTGTTATTATCACTGTTATTATTGGTGATTGCTGCCCCATATTAAAAATTGTATGGTTTCTTTATACATTTTAAAATAAATAAATAAATATTGTATTTTACCAACCAGCCTGGTTCATGGTCCATTGTGACCCAGTGTATTTGAAAAGGGCGTGTGATATGAGTGGTGCACCATCTCAATATTGAATAAATATAAAAGATAAGCATTTCAGTCGTGCGCTGTAGACTAGGCCGAGACCAGGGTGTGTGTCGCCTGATTGAAATCCTTAACAAATTTAGGAGCTTGTGCCGAGGATTGATTTGGTTACCACCCGTGACAGTCTAACACAGCAGAGTAACCAGCAAGGTAGTAATACTTTGTGTGGTTGGAATACTGGGTTACACTGTACAAGCGCCTCCCAAAACAAATACTCTAAGTATCAGGCCTGTGACTAAAAGTAAAACTAAAATCAACCCCAAAATAGACAGAAAAGCAACAGAATACAGGTTACCCTTACATAAATAAATAAAGTAAGAAAGAAAGAACATGTCCAAAATGACCGTGGTAGAAATCAATATGGCTATGGAGCACCTTCTGCACAAGCTATTTGTCAGAGGTGAGTGGCCAGAACAGGATGAAAAGGTCTGGCTGCAAGAAATAACACAACAGGTCACCACCATGAACCTGGATACATGGCAGGATGGTGGCCTATTACACCGAACTATGAGTGAATTATATATGGCCCCAAAAATTAAAGAGGAGCAAAGCAAAATTGCCAGAATCACGGCCTACATGTATCTCCACATGGGAGTGATACGGGAAAGGCACGAGGAAAACACCACTCTAACGCAGAATCAATCTGAACTATTAAATAAAATCCAGACTGATCTAGATTTAGCAGAACAAAAATTACAGAAGAGCGGAGAGTTTGAGTCAGAGTCTGGAGATTACATTAAAAAGCTGAAAGAGGACTTGATTCTCCAACAGCAGAATAATGCAGATCAAGAGACCCAAGTAGAGGCATTGAAAGAGGAGTGTAAGGATAAGGTTGGCTCTCTGCAAGAGAGTCACCAGAGGTTAAATCAACAAATAAAATATAATAAGGTCTGCACAGAGCATATAGTTACTCTACAATATCAGATAAAGAAATTGCAAGAGGAAAATAATAAATTAAATATGAGAGACCTCGACTCTCAAGCAGAATTTGATGAAGAGCGCCAGAAATTCAATATCATAAGGCAACAAAGGGATGACCTGGCTGAACAGAGAGGCATCCTAAATCAGGAGAAAGACGCCCTAGGCCAGGAAATAAGCAAGTTAAAAACCGAGTTACAGGGAAGAGATTTAGCCCTCAGGAGCTAAATGAACTGAAAACAGAGTATTGGAAGCTACTGGAGCACTCCTGACGGATAGAAGGCGCTCTGGTTAGGAACATCCAGACCAAAGATGCTCAAACTCAGGAGGTCAGTCTCCTGCAGCAGAAATTGTCTCAGTATTCCCAGACCATACAGGAAGCGCAGAGAGACAATGAGGCCAGTAAAGCCTTGATCGCTGAACAAAAACCTCTGATCTTTGCTTCTTATCCAGAAGCAGGGGCTGAAAAGGAGAAAGTAGCAAGGTTGGAGAAAGAGGGTGCTAGATTTAATCTTAACTGGAGGGACCCCGAACAGGTAGAGAGGGACAGGGTAACCCTGATCATAGTATAAGGACCTCTATGCTAAGGGACTACAACCCATTTAATACTGTGAACACTGCCCAATTCATGTCTACTGGTTCACATGAGCCAGAAACCATAAGGCCGGCAGAATTCAAGAGACCAAGCCTGATGGAAATAACAGGTCAGCGCCCCCCAGAAATTGATGGATGGGCATCCCTGTATAGATACCCAAACATTCAGGCTGATGTCTCTAACAAGGACGTTTCCTATGAGGGGAGGGTCAGGGACTTAGATCCACCTTAATATTACTTTCCATGGGGGGATCCAACCAGGTAAGTGCTGCCCCACAGAAACTTCCCTCCTAACTTCCCTCAGGAGGGCAGTAATTCCCCAAATGCTGGGTTAAGTTTCTTCCCCCGACACTCCCAAAACCCCAACCTGCAGGACAACCCTCCTTTCATTCCCCGATTTCAGGAACCCAGACAACCCAATCCGAGAGAGGGGAGGCCAAGGGTGGAGGGTTACCAAAATTCACAATATCCAGGGTACTACGGGAGAAGGGATAGTTACCCTTCCCGTGATCCACCTAGGGTTGACCAGAGACCCCCGTACCAGCCAGAACGGGTGTCCCAACTGGAGCGCCAGGTCCAGAACCTAACCCAGGATCTGGGTCGCATGTTGAGGGGTCAACAGAACTCTCAAACAAACATGGCGCCTCAGAACACCACAAACCAAGGATCTGGCACCCCAGAACAATGACGGGGCAAGAACCCTGACAACTCACCAGTACCAGAGGTGGAGGCACGGGGGCGACAGGGCTGTAAAGCCCTAGAAGAAGCTTCCTTCCTCACTCATGAAAAGCCCCTGGACACCCAGGAACCGGAACCAAAATCTCCTGCCCCTGAAAACCTGCCACCCAAGGAACAGAGGAGGGGGTAGGAGAAATGAACTCAAAAAGAACCAGTTTGTGGAGGAGGTTAGTATCCTCCAATTTGAAGGGGAAGAATCCTTAGAAGGTCCTGAGAAAAAGATCTTCTCCTTCAGGGAAGGGGCGACTCCTCCCAAAGAAAAATGGGTCCCAAGAGATCTTGATGAAGACTGGGTGGGAGTGGGGACTGATTCTGAATCGCCCATCCTAGAACCCTAGAGTGAGCACCAAGAAGACATAGGCCCTCATTACGACCCCGGCGGTAAGAGGAAAACGATGCCGGTAAATGATTACCGGCATCGCTTACCGCTAGGTCCGATCATGACCCGTGAAAGTGCAATTAGCGGCATCGTAGTTAACGGTGCTGCTAACAGCACCAAGCTCGCGTGCACGCGACCTTCCACGCCGTAAGTACCGGCATCGCGCAAAGGTGGGCAAATCACGAACCAAGCGGACATGCTCTTAACACCATCGCGAAGGCCGTAAAGTACCTTACCGCCATGGTGCTAATTCCGCCATCGCGAACCAACCGTAAATGGCCATGTGCAGTGTTCCCAGCTGCCACAGGTGCACAGAATCAGCACAGGTGGAGGCAATACAGACTCACCAAGTACAAAAGGAGCACACCCCACCCCTTCCCACACCCAGTCACACTCCACAATGATTCCAATATGACTAGCAATGTTGCGGCTGGAGGACCTGATTGCAATGCAAGTGCTACAACTACAACAACAACAACAACAACAGGCAGCACAGAGGAGACGCAGGAGGAGAAGGAGGGCAAGGCAGGACCAGCAAGCTCCACCAGCACAGCCAGTGCCACCACGCAGGCAGCCCCCAATCCCACGCATCCGAGCCAGTCCATTCAACCTCACCGCTGAGCAGATCCATACCTTGTACCGTTTGGACCGGGACACCATCACCACCATCGTTGACATGATACATAACGACATCGTCAGCATGATAGAAACAACCACCGCCACCCCCCCCCCCTACTGAAGGTAGTGTCCGTGCTCCACTTCCTGGCCACAGGCACCTACCAGCACACAGTGGGGCACTTGCATGGCATTTCACAACCATTATTCTCACGTACGCTGATCCAAGTGCTCGATGCCCTCCTCAAGCACACAGACGACCACATGTCCTTACCACGGTCTGCCCAGGAGATTGCAAACACCAAAGTGGGTTTCCATGCACTAGCCGGCATACCTGGTTGCATTGGTGCCATCGACTGCACCCATGTGGAATTGGTGGTCCCACATGCCATGGAGGTAGCGTACCGCAACCGTAAACTATTTCACTCAATCAACGTGCAAATGGTATGTGACTCCAACAGGATCATCACACATTGTTGTGCCTGATTCCCCGGATCAACCCATGATTCAATGGTCCTGCTTAACTCCACAATACCACGCTACATGGAGCGACATGCAGGGCCAAGATCCTGGCTACTCGGTGAGTCTCATGTCATGGCCATGGAAATGTGAAGTGGGTAGGTGATTGACGCACCAATGCATACTTTACCTGGCTGAAAGGGGGGGGGGAATGATGCATACTTTACCTGGCTGAAAGGGGGGGGGGTGATGCATACTTTACCTGGTTGAAAGGGGGGGGGGTGATGCATACTTTACCTGGCTGCGAGTACCAGAGGCAATGGAGCCAGCTCATACCCTAAAGCAGCCCAAACGTCAACTGACACCTCTACACATAATGCCCGATGTAAGCAGCCCTACCATGTGAATGAAGGTGTGTCCCAACCATGACACAACCATCTTCAAGTGCACTGTACCGATTCGGACCACATTGACCTCAGCGAAATGCACCTACATGCAATGACTTCAGCCAATACACGGCACCAAACACCATCAACTGAAAGGCCAGTCCCCCATAACTGCGCACAAAGGAGGCACATGACAGACAAAAACATCAATACACCACTACACAGACACCGAGGCTCAAAAAATGTGCCTATCAACATTAGTAGTGCTCATTGGGTCATCATGAGGCTGACAGCAATGTTGCCATGATTCGAGCGTTGATATCACAGGACACTTGCCAGGTCACAAAAACAAACGCCATGAACAAACACAGTGGATGGGCACTCACAAGGCACTGGACCCCCCTGCATACATTGGTTGATGGCATGCAAAACTGTCCATGAGAGGAATACACATGTACCGGTCACATAGTGTGAATCCATTTGTGCATGTAAAAGTGGTACAAAGTAACAGTTGAATGCATGCCTTTGGTGGCACGTCATGATTTGAGTTTTGATGGCATGACTGACACATACATTTTTGCCCACATACAGGTGATGCAGGCTATCCCCTGAAGAGGTGGCTCCTTACACCAGTCCGGAACCCACAGAACCAGCGCGAGGAGGGCTTCAATCGTGCACATACACGAACCCGTGTGGTGATTGAGCAGGCATTTGGCCTATTGAAGGCACGGTTTTGCTGCCTCAGCAGGTCTGGTGGGGCACTCCTGTACCGCCATGAGAAGGTGGCAAAGATCGTCATGGCATGTGTCATGCTACACAATATGTGCATCAGACGGAATGTGCCCCTGCCCCCTGATGCTGAACTGCAACCACCTGACGATGAGGATGAGGAGGGTGGGGATGGGGCAGCACCTCAGGGAGGCAGCGATGCACAGGAGGGACGTGACATGCGTCGGACTCTGATCAACCAATGTTTCTCGCACACACGGATGGGGGGTGTCACATGGAGATGGCAATTGGGGCACTGTGTGTGTCTGGGATATGCACACTGTGGACTGTTCACCAATAAAGCACACATATGCAACGAGCAATGTCCACACATGTGATTTGTGATCAAGCAAAAATTGTATTGTAAATGTGAATTCAATTAACACACCCACTTCCCCCTCCCCCTGCCCCCTCCCCCCTTAACTCCCCAACACACCCACTCCCCCCTCCCCCCTCAGCTCCCCAACACACCCACTCCACCCACCCCCCTCAACTCCCCAACACACCCACTCCCCCCTCCCCCCTCAACTCCCCAACACACCCACTCCCCCCTCCCCCCTCAACTCCCCAACACACCCACTCCCCCCACCCCCCAACTCCCCGCAAAAGTGCGTGGATGCCTGTGTTGAAGTGCCTAATGTGGAATTGTTCCACTGGGCGGCCTCTATTGGCAGCCCCTTATGCCGGCCCCCGGGGCACCCCTGCCTGTACTCCGCAGGTTCCTGGCCGACCTGCGGACGGGGCTGCTTGGGCAGAACTGGCAGCAGAGGAGGTACTCGGCTGCTCACTAGGACGCATGTCCCTCATTGTCTGTACAAGCTCCGAGAGCATGTGCCGCACCGCGGCAAGTTTGGCACAGATGTCCTTGGTGGAGGATTGTATGGCTGCCTTTACAGTCTCGGCACATTTTTGCATGTCAGCACTTGCACCTCCACATTCGGCCACATGCTGAGTGAGGAGTGAGGACAGTTGGTTTTGCCTTGTTAAGATTTGGTCCAGCGACTGTTGGTATTTTTGGGCATTGGATGATGCCATGGTGCGTTCATTGGGCTACTCCCCTCCTTCACACCTTCCACTGGGCATGGAGTGGCTGGCCAGGAGTAATCAGGGGATAGCCCCTGTGTGTTATCAGCATGCAGGCTACATGGGGACGGGTAGGGGGAATGAGGGTGGGCAGTGGGGGGACATTCTATGACATCATCATCATTCCCCACATCATTATCCGAGCAAGCTGCAATGGCAGCAGTCTCCCCAATCGTACTGCTTCCTGCAGACACAGTCCCTTTAGTGGCCACCAGTTGTTGGATGTCTGTTGCTGGTGGTACCATGCTGCTTGCCTTGGTGCTTATTGTTGCCCTGGCCTGTGTTGTGGCAGTCGATTTTGGCTGCTGTGGGTTTTTTTTGGTCCAGGAGAGTTGGAGGGTTGGTGTGGTGTTGCCTCGGGCCTGGCCTTCTTGGCAGGTGTGGTGCCAGTCTCGTCCTCACCAAGGTCCGAATGGGAGCCTGTGGTGGAGCAAAGGAGGGAAAGTGTTATTGATGGGTCTGCGGACATTGAGCAGGCATTGTGATGACTGCCATGATTTTGATGACTAGATGGTGCACTTTGGAGGCAGTGACATACAGGTTGTCTCCCTTTTGAGTGGGAGAAGCATGCAGGAATGTGGGTGCCTACAGTGAGAGTGTGCATACTGCATGTGTACAGGGTGTAGGTCAATGATGCCTGTTGGCAGTCTTCTGCTGATGTGTCGCCTTGACCCTATTAGGCAACATTGTGCTTCCCATGAAACTGGACTTCAGGAAGTTTAGCATGGCTTAATTTGAGGCACCTACCTGCGTCACCTGATGTCGGGGCTCCTCTCTCCATTTCACCGACCTCCTCGATGCTCTCGATGCCAATGGTTGTGGCGCATATCTCCTCCCACGGCTCCATTTTAATCGGTGAGTCTGCTCCTCCACCAGTTGCCATGCCCAGGTTTCTGTTGGCAGACAGTATGCTCCTTACACGGAGCCAGAAGTCGTCCCACCTTTTCCGGCACTGTTTTGTGGTGCGAGGTGTTGTTCCTACTGCACTGAACCGCTGTGCGACTAGGTCCCATATGGCCTTCTTCCGTGCTATTGCCGGTCTGGTCATTTCAGTGGAGAATACGATGTCCGCGTTTTCCTGTAGGGTTTCCGCCAACATGTGAGCTCTTCCCTACTGAAGCGCTCCTGCCGCAGCCGATCACAAGATTTTTTGACAACTTTCGGCATTCTGACGATGGGTGGATGTGGGTGAAGGTTTGTGGCGGGTCTCAGGGTCAGATGTGCACTGGTTGTGGAGGATTTCAATGGATTGTGTTTTTAAAGATGGCGCTGTGCTCTTTCCCGCTCCGGTGCAATGGCGTAACTTCCGGATCCGCTTCTTTACGGTCACCGCTAATAGCGGTCACCGCTATTTGCGGTGATCGCTAATATCGGTGGGTAGGGTGGCAGTGGTGCAGCTTGCATGGCATACGATGCCGGTAGGTCCCTTTTTTGGGACGTTAACGGCATGGCGCAGATTACATTACCGGCATGGCGCAATGCTCGTGCCCGAGAGGTCATAATGTACCGCTTTTAACGGTTTCAGGCCAGCACGGACACGTTAGTTGCGCCATGCCGGTAATGTCCATTACTTACCGCTGGGGTCGTAATGAGGGCCATAATATTAAAAGAGGATTAACAAACTTCCCAAAGCAATTCTGGGGGATGTCTCCAAAAAGGGGAGGGGCAGCCCAGAATTAGAAAAGGAGGAGCCCGAGACTCCTCGAATCTCCGAGTGCAACATTTTCTCTTTCAGATTCCCAAACCCCTTCACAGAATTATGCTCAAACTACCCCTGTGACGGAGTCCAGAATAAGGAAATTGACCACCCAACTTGCCCAAAATGCACATTATCTTTGCCCCCTGGAGGAGAAGGAGGGTAGATTTTATGCCCCGGTCCAGGTGCAGGGGCAATGTACATTTTCAGCACAGGTGGACACTGGATCCCAAGCCACTCTTCTGTCAAAAAGGACCTTTGATCAGATAAATTCAGGAAGGGTTGAGAGATACCAGATCCGTCTCACCCCTCTTCCTGGATCAGATAAATTCAGGGAGGGGTGAGAGATACCAGATCCCTCTCACCCCTCTTCCTGGACAACTCCAGAACTTCGATGGGAATGAAATTCCTGTCGAGGGGACTGCAGATTTGGAAATAAAAATTGGGCGACATAAGGTGAAACACCCTGTCATAGTCGTAACTCCAGAGGAAACACCCTGTCTACTAGGGAATGACATCCTGCGAAGGTTGTCCCCTTTAACAGACTGTGTGAACAAGGTCCTCTGGACTCAGACTAACAGGCCATTACAATTGAAACCGAGTGTCAACCATGTTAGTTTAAATGGCACATGCCACATGGTTGAACAAAAACCTGGTCATATTGAGTTTCATTTCCAGAATAACCAAATACCTTATGTGACAGTAATTGCTGTAGGACATTAAACTGGTGATGGGAACTCCTCTCCATTCCTGAAAATCAACCTTCCTTCTAGTCTCAAGTAGCATTCCACACTGGAAGGAAATACTGGAAGGAAATACTTTGAAATTTTATACCACTTCACAATCTGAAATTACCAATTCCATAGCCAAAAGCGATGAGAAACCAGATCAAAGTTTAGGAATCGGTTCTCGCCTGAGTGTGCGTGAACAGCTTCATCAGCAAAGCCATGTACCGACAGCTCCCAAAAGATCCAGCCATTCCCACATTTAAATTGATCAATAAGTGTGAAATGGGCCTGGAAAATCCCATTTCCAGACATCTCCTGCCTAGGTGTATGCTCCAAATTCTTATCAGAAACAAAAGCCTAGTACAGCATTGTTGGGTTGTGCTAGATGTCCCTGCTGCATTCTATTTAGGCAGTGACATCCTCAAACATTTTGCCATTAACTTGGACCTGATAAATTACAAAGCCTGGTCCCGACTAGGGGGTAATCCCATTGGACTTTGATGATTCAGAAAAAGCATTTCGGTCAGCCCAATTGCTGCTGTATGCAGTTGAAGTTCAAATTGGAGAGGAGGCCACCATCCCAGGACGGACACGGCTATTCCCACTTGAATTAAAAATTAAAAGAGGATAGAAACTGCAAAATCTCCAACAGCAGGGGTTGGGATTAAGCCCAACACCATTAGTCAAGGTAGAACACAACACCATTCCAATATTGATGGATAACAGCGACCTTAGGAGTATCACTCTGGGCACAGGCACCATTGTTGGAATGGCGGTTAATGACCGAGATTTTTCCATAGATCTAGGTTATGAACTGATAGGACTAATCCCCAATGACTGTTTTTGACAGTAATAGTGACAATGATGTACCAACAGACAGGGTCTTCACCCGGCAAGGGGGGAATTTTCTGGTGTACTCTTCCTGCCCTTACGGTGAGGAAGAGGTGACCTGTGACATCAGGTAGGATGAGGTGATCTTCCAAGTCCACAAGGAAAGCCTCACCTGCCAGAAACCCTCTGTCCAGGTCAATACTCTAACCAGGGACCTCTCCACCCAGCTGGAGGAGGCCGCTGAGATAGCAAAACCGGAAGTCTTTCCAGTCTTCAGGCAAATGGTTGAAGAGCGAGTCAACCTAGCTGATGCCTGTGAGACCCCGGAGCAAAAGCAAAAGTTGAAACATGTTTTCTTAGATTTTCAAGATCTCTTTGCAGTGGACTCGTATGACTGTGGACGCACCAAAATCCATACAACAACAATTCCCACGGACCCTGGAATGACTCCAGTGTTTGTGAAGCAAAACTGCTTGCCTCTCGAATCCATGGAGTCCCTCAAAGAAATAATCAAAAACCTTGAGTCCCGTGGGATAATTCGTCCAGTCCACAGCACCTTTAATAATCTGGTGCTGGGAATTTTAAAACCGAACAGCCAGTGGAGACTCCCCACCAGCCTTTGCAATATTTCCAAAGTGACAGAATCCGGGCCGGAAATGTGAGTAATTCCTGTGGAGGCCAGATATGGCCAAAAAAAGAAGAGTCCCCTAGCGCAAGATCTGGCTGACTTGCATGATTGTGCCACAGAAAACTGTCTTGAGGACGAAAGTCTTAAAATCAAGGACAACATGGAGGCGTACCTGAATTCCCCACACAAAGTCTATGAAGAAGACCAGTGCAAGGGAATGCCCACAGTTTATGTGGACGGGTGTTCCTAACATGTTGACAACAACAGGAAAAAGGAACTGGTGGCGGCGTTGGGAATGCAAGGGTGAATGATGCCCGCAACCCTCCGCTGGGTACAAAATCGGTCCCCACAGTAGTCAGGTGGCAGAGTTGATGGCAGTTCATCAAGCCATCCTCACTGCGGTCAAACACCAACTCCACAAACTGGTCATAATCACTGATTCAGATTATGTCTGGAACGGGTTTGTGGAGCACCTGGTCAATTGGAAAACCAGAGGCATGCTATGTACTAACAATAAACCTCTTAAACATGGCAGACTCATCCAAAATATTGATGATCTGGTCACCTCTAGTGCGATGACCATCTATTGGAAGAAGATCAAGGGTCCTTCCAGAATAGAGGGGCCAGATAAAACTGGAAACGACCTAGCCGATCAGCTGGTCAAAACCGGAGCCATCCAGGGGGATCTCCTCGAGATCGAGTCCCTGTTGGGGGAAATCCAGGTCACTGCTATCATTTGGTCCCAGACAAATGCTCACAATGAACTCTCAACTGCCTAATGGAGTAAGGAGACCCCAGATGCTGATTTAATCACGGCACAAAAAGGGGATCCGATTATTGGTAAATTTTATCAACACATTGAGCACCCTGAGAACTTTCCCCTGATGGATACCGATTACATTGGGAAAGAGGACCCTAGGGTGTCGATGAAATTTCCAAAAATTTCCAAATCCAAGACGGTTTGTTGATAAGGAGATCCATATCTGGCTGTGACCAGTGGGTGGTCTCTACCTCTTTCCGAAGCCTGATGCTAAGTCACGCCCATGATGCGGCCACAGCCGGCCATCAGGGGTTTCACACTACTTTAGAAATCTTGCAAGAGGTTGCATACTGGCCACACATGGGGCAGGACCTCGACCAATACTTGAAGGGGTGTCTTATGTGTGCACAATTTCAGCCAACTTCACTCACACAACGAGCTCCCCTCCAGAAGAGGGGGATGACACTGCCTTGGTCAGATTTACAAGTAGATTTCATCGGGCCCGTGATTCGCTCCTCTAGGGGGAACAAGTACATGTTAACTGTAACATGCTTGTTTACCAAATGGGTGGAATGTCTCCCGGCCCCAAATTGCAAGGCAGAAACAGCAGCTGCCCTGATGATCAATCACATCTTCTCGTGTTTTGGCCTACCCCAAAGGATTGAGTCAGACTGAGGTAGTCACTTCACCAGCGAAGTGATGACAAAGATGTGGGAGATACTTGGGAGATACTTGGGGTAAAAAGGAAACTTCACATTGCATACCGCCGGTCCTCTATAAAACCATTTTGAACATGCTAAAAAAGTTTGTGGCAGACTCTGGGCCAAGTTGGGACATCCGATTACCGCTTGTCCTGATGGCCATCAGATCTACACCTTCTTCTGCAACTAAGATGTCGCCATTTGAGCTAATCTGCTCTATAGAACACAGCAGCAGACACTGATTAACGCCTCCACAACTCATGAGAATCTAAGAAAACACCTTCAACATGCTTTTGCATATGCTCAGCGGAATTTAGAAAGATCTTCAGAGGAGATGAAGACTCAGTATGATCTCAAAACAACCAAAAAGGAATACCAAGTAGGAGACGTGGTCTACTTGTACAATTTCCAAAGGAAACGGACCAAAGAGCGCACATTTTTGCCTAGCTGGCGAAGACCTTTTGAAATTGTAGACAAATTCTCACCTGTCGCCTACAGAATCAGCATCCCCAAAGGCGAATTGACAGAAGAGAAATAGGTCCATATTAATCAGCTAAAGAGTTGTCACCCTAGGCACACTTTGCAACAAATTGAGGAGCACAGAGAGAATCAAACAGAGGAGACATCGGAAACATGAGAATAAGGAAAAGAAGAACCAGAAGAGAGCCGATAGGATTGATAAATATAATTATGTAACAGGGCGTAATTTTCTTCATTATCAATTGTTATCATTGAATGCCTGTGTATCCCACTGCTGTCAACCTGATTGGTGGGCAGTTAGTGTGAAATTGTCGTTACCGGTTTATGTTCTCTTTCATAGATTCATACTGGCTGCGCCTATCTAAAGACCAAAGAGGACCTCCCCGGCAACCTGAAAGGGAGAAACCAAAGGAGATCCGGGAATGTCGCTCCACACCATGAAAGGAAGATCCAAAGAGAAAGCTGGGGTGTCATGCCACGTTCCGACCAGAGACAACGAGAGGAGCAGGACGCACCATTCTCTGATGAAAGATGGACTCATATCTGCCTGATCCCGCTTTGTCCAATGAAGAAATCCCACTTCCCACTTGCCCAACTCTCCCTCGACTTGGAAGCCCAGGAGAAGTCGGGGGGGGATGTGTGCGATATAATGACCCACTCAACGGCATTGCCCCACATCACTAAGCTGCATTTGCGCAGAAACAACCGCAAAAGGGTTGCGCTGGCTCCTGTGAGTGCCATGGCTCAAAACTGCGTTTTGCAACAATAAAAATGGCTGCACCGTCCTGCCAAGCACACAGCGGGCAATAAAACCTTCAATTAAGATGAGAAACCCCCACCTTGCTTTGAAGGAAATGACAGTTGGTGACAGCTTAAATGATCCAGGGCAAGACAAAGGACTGCCATTTGCTTCTAAAGACTATTTCAGAAATAAACTTTAAAGACTTTTATCTCTGCAGCAGGACTTTGGAAAAATGTAAATATTTCACTGTTTAGAAGTAATTTTATGGCCTTTCTTTTAAGACATCATAGGTTTCATTGCTGCATAGGGAACAGAAGTAACAAAATATTGCAGATTACCAGAAAAGTATACATGTCCCAAATGTACATTTTTATACTTACATACCTTATGATCAACCCCACATATGTATAAAGTTATAGAATTTTCATGCTTAAAATGATCAAAAAGTAGTAACCGTCCAAAATAATGTCTCACAGATTGCAGGATTGCACGGCTGTCCTTTACATAAACTATGTGACCCGATTATGCAATTTATTTAGGTGACACCATTGTACAAAAGTGTAAATACTGATATGGCAGATTTTTGGCAAAAATGTCTGTGGGAAGTCTTTTTCGATCATACAATACAACCTCATAAACTGGGTACGACCCAGGGGAGGCAACCAACATTCATTGTCCAATCCAGCTGTTTACAGGCATGCTTAGCTAAGCCGGCCCAGCAATATAATCAATTATGTCACTATGCTCTATATAAAGGGTCCCTGACAGGACTCCACACACTCTTCCCGATTTCCTGCGCTGTGGTACCTTTGGCATCCTGATCCAGCTTGGCTTGCTGCCACTCACTGCATGCTGCTGCAATCCTGCTCCGCTGATGAACTATATTATCCAGTGACCAGAATCGCTAGTCCAGAAGTGCTACCCGTTAACCTGAACTGCCCAGCTGTTTGCCAGGCGTCCTGCCGTGTAGTGACCAGAACCATTGACTGTCCAAAATCCAAAAACGAAAAAGTGGACTGTGCGTATCAATTGCCACCCCATCTGAACCAATAGCCTATCTTGTCTTTGTCCTCATCCCACTCTCTAAGTCACCTTATCCTTATGCTGATAATTTGTAAAACTGTTGAAGGGGCCCCTGAGGTACCCTCACGTATGGAAGCAAGGCACAATCCCAACACACGAACAGATACGCCAGACACGAGGTTGTATTCCCAAAATCTAGGGTTTATTGCAAAGTAAATAGTTTCAGTTGGCCAACTGGGTCCCACGCCCCGCGACGTGTGTTACCAGACCTCGAGGGACGCAAGAGAGAGAAAATCGCACAACAGTTACATATATACAAACCAAGCATCTTGTAATCAGTAGTGACACATTCAATACCACCCCTAATACATTTCCTTTGAATTGGGCATGATGATTGACAATGGTGACGAGTATGACACCTTCAAACATTCATTTAGCAACAGTTTGCAATTTTGTGAGCCCACAGACATAAGTCTTTGTTTTAAAGAACACAATGCTTCTGTTCCTGCAACCAAGCTGCGCGTAGGGGAGAGACACATTCCAGGCCTTGCTATCTCCTGGTTTCTATTTGTGTGCTGGGGGTCAACTTGTTCTCCAGGGCTCTACAGGGCTCTGGAAAGGGGGGCCGCAAAGAAGAGCATAATTCAAGTCATTTAATGTTCGCTTCTAGCATTTCCACTGTGTTACCGAGACTAGCTGGCACCTGCTGTACTGATTAGAATGCCTTGCTACTCCCTTTCCAAGGATATGTGAGGGAGGAGACCGGGCATATTCTGTCTGGGTTACTGCGTTATGTTTCAACATGCCTCTCGCGACCTTGCATTATGCACCAGTGAAGCAGAATAATATTTCAGCAAAGTGGTTTTGACATGAAGCAAAATGCAAACGTTAGAGAAAATAAAATGGCGATTTCAGTCACCTTAAAATGACCGCACCTTAGTCAAGCTCATGGCTACATTTTTCTAATACTAAACACATGAGGCGGTTGGTCTTCGGACAACAAAGTACACTGCCTTATGATCGAGGGGTGTCTACAAACCCTCCTTTTGGCCGTATGCCAAACGCCTCATCCATACATTGCATCCTCTTTGGACCAAGTATCTGATTCAGATTCTGATTCTGAATCTCGCACACTACTGGTCTCCTCCTTATTGTCATCAATATTGATTGCCATGAATTCTTTTGCTGCCTTTAATTCATCATTATTGTGGGTACTTGATTTGGTAGTGCTCTTTTTCCCCACCATCTGTACACACTCTTCACTCATTTCTGTGCGTACTATTGGTAAGCAGTGTATGCAACAGCAACATGTCATGAATATTCCTAATACTGCTACTAGGATCGTGAATAATTTCCATGCCCATGATCGTAATACTTCCCAGAACCAAGAGCTTATGTTTAATTCCCAACTCCCTTCGGGGGGTGAAGGTCAGAGCTTAAAACTTGCAACTTTCTTATCGCTTTGAAAATCGTAGGGGAGGAGTCGCTTACAAATACACAACACGCTGATCCCACAATTTTGCAAACTCCCTCACGATCAACCAGAATTACATCTAGGGCCATTCTATTTTGGAGTGACATTAATCTGATTCCTTTTTCCTCCAATGTCATGTTGTATAATATATCTGTTGTTCCATTTATTGTTTCCTCTAATATCCTGGACAGTCGTCTTATATTATAAGAGTTTATTGCTTGGCCCCAAAATGGTATGAACGATTTTGCTATATCCTCTACAATTAAGCCTCCTTCATTATTTCGTCGAGGTCGTGACCTGGCCAATTTGGCTATGTCTGCTGTTCTTGAAAGGTATACCCCAAGGAATAGGAAGCCTAAGTAACAAGTACCTCCCCAGTTTCTAGGTAACCAGGGATATGCTTTTTCTCCACATATAAAATAAACAGGATCTCCTACATAGATTGGCTCTACCTCCTTATCAAGGAATGCTATGTTCATGCATCTAGTGAATGTTCCCACCAAATATGAACCCTTCTTTCTCAAACAAAAGGGGACAGAACATGGACTATAATTTACTGTATAGGAGGGGGGCACTGTATCTTTGTTTCCTTCTGGGTTCATATGAAACGTGATCACAGATGATTTATAGGGCACCGACAATCTATCTTGTGGCATCATTACTGGTGTAATCAATCGTGCTTAATTAAATATGGAACAACCTACTGGTTTCATAATGATCTCTTCGAATTCATTCATGTTTGTTCTGTCTAGTTGACCAGTTTCACTTTCGTTCCATTTCCCATAATATAATGCTCTCAAAGAAGCGTAACATGCAGAACTAAATGGCAGAGGCGGCACATACCAACCAATCCCCTTACCACAATGCTGTGCCAAGTGGGCACAAACCCAACAATTATTCTTTCTTAATATTGAGTGTTTCATATTCATTATTAACAGTAATGTGTTATTTCCATAACCTTCCCTGTGTCTTTCTTCCATTGGAGACAAGGTGTAAGTAATCACATGAACCGGGCTTTCAGTATTGGAAATGTTTCTAACAGGCAAGAGCACTTCTAATGGGTGTATTTCTTCCAAGTACCATAATATCAGTACTATCATTATTGGGGCTACTATACTCATTATGCACATTATTATCGTTAAGATCAGCATACAATTTTTCGACCAACTTCCTTTTTGTAACCTTCTAGCGCTATGTTTAAGTCATTACCAGCAGTGGTGCAGGAGGGGGCAAAAGCTTGTTCCAGCATTTTTCTCTCCTCCTTCTTCTTCAACAATGTTCGTCGTGAATATCTCTTGTCGCTGCACTCGTTCGAATGTCAATAGTTCAGTAGATGTCAATTGTCTATTTTGCCAGTTCTTAACAGCCTGGATTGCTATAGGTTAGGCAAGATCTCTATGCATCTGCACATTGCTCAAAGAACTCCAGAGCATTTATCAATTGCCTTCGTACCATGTGCGCCCCGTTCGTTCGCACGGGTTCAGGACACATGGATTTTATGTTAGCACCGAGGAGCCTCGGTTTTGGGCTGTCCGACTTCCACAATCCTCACGCTGCTCTCCTCTAGGCCTCCGGTTCCTATTTCATCCGCTATAGGAAACAGAGGAAACGAAAAGATCAAAATAAAATGAAGATTTGATCACTCCTTCTTCCGGTTCTGCAGATTATACCGTCTTGCTCCTGGTATCGTGTGATCAATGAATATTGCAGACGCACTTCCAAACTCAAGCTCCGAGTCAGCTTGTGACGCGATGACAGATGATGGCGGGCGCCCAAGTGATGATGCAAATTTTGTTTCAGACTGTGGCGCGACAATAGATGGTGGGCGCAAAAGCGGTACACGTTTTGTGTCTGCCAGCAATGATGCAGGATCTGCTGGACAACGTTGGGGCACTCTTTGCCCTTCCTCTTTTACAGCAATCTTTTCAGGCTTTGTTTCGGGATTAGGCAGATTTTGTGACGAAGAACTGGCAACCGTGTCTTTCATTTCTGGGACAGCTGTCTCCTTCTGGTCGTCTTGCTCAGGCACCTTTTCAGATGGTGACGGGACCTTTTTTGCATGCGTTGCATGAATCCACGCCTTTCGTCCATCCACAAGAATAGCGGTCTGCATGGTTAAGAGGATCTGGTAGGGTCCACGCCACCTTGGTGCAAGTGTGTCTTCCTTTCAAAGTTTTTAACCAGCACCCAATCTCCGGGTTCCAGTGCATGCCCCGGACCAGTATACTGAATTGGTAATGCCTCCTGCACCTGCTGATGAATCAAACACAATTTTTGTATTAAAAGATTACAATAAATGCTGAGCACAGGGTATTCAAGTTCCCTCAACCGTTTCGGCTGCAGCGGTGCACACCAAACATTCGCCGGACTCCCCATGACTATTTCATATGGGGAGAGCACAGTTCTTGCCTGCACAGATGTACGCATACACAATAACGCTATTGGTAATGCGTCTACCCAACTTAACTTGTTCCCTGCACAAATCTTGCTTATCCCTGCTTTCAGGATGCCGTTGTGGCGTTCAGTAAGACCGGCACTCATCGGGTGTCTAGAACAATGAAATCGTTTGTCAATCTGGAGACCTGCGCAAATCTGTAATATTACCGCGTCCACAAAATGCGGACCGTTGTCTGACCGTACTCTTTCAACATTACTTTTGCAGTGCTCATCGCGGTACAGTCTTTAAGTGGATATGCTTCCACCCATTAACTGAATGCACATATGACTACTAGGACATACTTCAAGTTTTGGCATCTCTCCATCTCTATGAAATCAAAATGGATTACATCAAAAGGCACAGAGGGATGGCCGAAACTACCTGTAGGAGTCACCGTTCCCTTTCCCACATTGTGTTGTAGGCACGTAATACAATTTTGGACCAGTCTCTCAGCATTTTTCTTTATGTGCGTGTTCTCCCATACTGTGGCTAGATGCTGAACTATCTTCTTGGCACAAATATGGGTAGGGCTGTGGGCCATCGTGACCATTGCAGTTACATAGGAATTGGGCAGCATCCAGTTTCTACTCTTCTTGTCTACCCAGCAGCCTTCTAGATCTAGCTCTGCAGAGCCCTCAGCCCACCCTTGTATTTCATCTGCAGTGGCTTCTGCCTGCATCTCTTTGACGGTCGCAATTCCATTCTCTATGATGCAGGGCACTTCCTCTGTCTGTACTGTTAACATTTTGGTACTCAAGTTAGTGGCAGTTTGTTTTGCAATCCTGTCTGCAAACGCGTTTCCTTCTTCCACTTTGCATGTTACTTTTTTATGCACCTCGCATTTCACTATTGCTAGGCGCTTCGGACACGTGAGTGCAGACAGCAATCGTACAATCAAAGGGCCATGTTGAATTCTGGCCCCATGCGATGTCAAGAAACCCCTCTCAGCGCAGAGTCGACCAAAGTTATGAACCACGCCAAAGGCGTACTGGCTGTCAGTATATATGTTTACACTCAGATTCTAAGAAATCTCACAGGCTCGGGTCAAGGCTATTATCTCCGCCGCCTGTGCAGAGTTGTAGGGGATTCTTTTACTCTCTACAATACTCTTTAACGTAGGTAATTTAAAACAGGAGCCGTCACAAAACAATTCTCCATCCGGCTCTTTTTGTGGGGTATCTCTTAAATCAATTCTCCCCTTTGTTTCTTCCTCAGTAACCATTAAGCAATCATGGGGAGGTGATTCATTCTCACCAAGTTCTTCCGTGTGCAGTGGCATTAATTCTGCAGGATTCAAAGCGCTACACCTCAAAATAAGGATGTGTGGCGCAAAAAGGACAATTACATATCTAGTCAATCTAGCAGAGGTGAGGTGTTGCGTCTGCGTTCTATTTAATAGAACGTCTATGGCATTTGGCACCATCAAAATTAAAGTGTGCCCCAATACCATTCCTTCAGTTTGTTTCACTGACGCAGCAGCCGCTGCAACAGCTCGCAAACAACGTGGGAGTGCGCGCGCTACAGGGTCCAGCGCGGAAGAAAAATAGCCGCATGGCCTATTTCTGCCACCTTGTTCCTGCGTCAGAACAGACAATGCACAGCCATCACTTTCGTATACAGTCTAACAACCTTCTCATAATTTGGTGTGCCCAAAACTGGAGCAGAACACAATGCAGTTTTTAGCAGATCAAATGCTCTCTGACATTCTTCATTCCACTGCAAAGGCATCACAACATCCTTCTTTGTCAACTCCACCATTGGCTTCACAATCAATGCAAAGTTGACAATCCACTGCAGGCAATAGGAAGCCATGCCTATTATGGCTCTGACTTCTTTCTGTGTTTTTGGAATAGACATACCATAAATGCTCTCTATTCTTTCTGGCGTCAGTCTTCTCCCTTCTTTCGAAAGTAGGTAACCCAAATAAGTCACCTCCTTTCGAGAATATTGGAACTTCTTTAAACTTGCTTTATGGCCATGCGCTGCTAAGTGTGTTAATAGTGAAACAGTACTCTTCTTACAAATTTCTTCTGTATCTGCAGCAATCAATAAATCATCTATATACTGTAACAATACACAACATGCTGGTAATTGTAGCATATCTAGTTGTTCTTTTAATGCTCTGCTGTAAATACTCAGACTCTCAGTGTAGCCCTGTGAAATGCGTGTGAATGTAAATGATCATCCTCCTAATGTGAAGTTGAACGAATATCTGCTTTCCTTGTGTACTGGAATGCTAAAGAACGCATTCTTCAAATCAATGACACTAAAGTACTCTGCCATAGCGGGAATCATTGTCAGAATGGTGGTGACGTCTGGAACCAATGGGAATTGAGAATGCGCGCAGATCAATTATAAAACGGTACGGTACCTCATTACCTCCTTTCCTATACACCGGAAGAATGGGACTGTTACATGTACTACCTGTAATCTCTTCAATCACCCCCAATTTCACCAAATCAGAAACAATACTTTTCAATCCTTTCTCTCCTTCTGCTGAGATTTTATACTGTGGAATACGCAGTAACGTTACTCCTTCTTTCAGAACAATTTTCACTGGCTCTATCTTCAAACATCCCACATCATTGTCATTCACCGCCCATATACAAGTTGGCACTTCACTCAATTCTCCTGGTAAAGGTTTGGACAAAAATTCAGATACCGGTACATTTTGTGGTGAAATAGTCAAAAATACTCCATCTGGTGTACAGTGGATCACTGCACTCAGTTTATTCAATAAATTTAACCCCAAAAGATTTTCTCCACAATTTTCTGTTAAGAGAAATGGACAATATTCAGTGAATGGGCCTAATGTCACTGCTACTGGTTGGGACACTGGATTGATCACTGGTGTACCTGCAAACCCTACTGAAATATTTTGTTGCACTGACAGTGGTATCTCTGGAACCAAGTGATGATCTATTGAGCACTTTTGCGCCCCCGTATCTACGAGAAAGCTATGCTCTCTATTCCCGACTTTCATTTCTACGTAGGGTTCTTTTTGATTCACGGGAATAGGTACTGGTTCCGAACCCTGTCTTGGGCTGTCCTGTTGGGGAAACAACACATCATCCGATGTGTAATCGCTGCTGTTACTATAGTACGCATTCGCCTGCATGTCAAAAATGTTCCCGCCCCTCCCTCTATTCCCATTTTGTGTGTTTTGCTGGCCCTGATTCTGAGTGGAGGTTTGATTCTGAGATTGGTTCTGATTTTGGGCACCATTCCCTTGACTATTTTGGTGCTGCTGCATGTTATGTCTATTATGCCAATTTGCTCCTGGATGTCCCCTATGCTGTCTTCTCTGGCCATACCCATTTCTATTTTGCAAATGTGCACATTGCGCTCGCCAGTGACCTTCCTCTCTGCAATACGCACATTGAATCAATCCCAGGGGCCCTCCATGCATGTTCAAATTACCTTTGCCCTGTGCATTCCCTCTTCCTCTATTGTGTCCCTCCACTTGCTGGAGTAGCACCCTTGTCTTCAAATTCACCCTATCCTTCACCTCTTTCTCTTTCTCTGCGTTCACTCTGTTCTCGTAATATTGGGCCATATGTAGTACTTTGCGCAACATTTTTGCTTGCCATGCACTTTCTGATGTCATTATTAAGGTTTGAATTGGAAGTATTAACCCTCTCACATACTTATCAACAAATAATCTTTTACCTGCTTCTGTGCTTACATCCTGTCCACTAAAATCTGTGAATACGTCCTCAAATCTATTAAAATAATCGGTAGCTAACTCATCCTTGCCCTGAATGCACGCAGTCAATTTTTCCCATTGAATTCTTTTCTCTGGAACAATTTCTTTCAAATTTTGTATTATCCGTGCGGGTAACGCCACCATATTTGGCCCCGGTTTTCCTCCCACTTCTTTATTCCTATCCTCCAATATCAAATTCGCCCAAGTGGTGCCATAGGCCGTTTCATCATCCACTTTTTTTATTTGGTTCCATATGTCTGCTGGCAGGATCACTGGCAATATTAGATCTATGTCACCCATAGTAAGCACGAATGACTGCAGACAGGACTCTACTTCTTTATAGAATCCCGCAGGATTCTTTCTTATATCGGGAATCGTCTGTTTTATATTATTCACTTCCTGTCTGGAAAAGGGGACATGTACATATTGGGCTGTATAATGTGCTTCCGTTACCTGCGATGCTGTGGTGGCTGTTGCAGGAATCTCTACCTTCGGTACAAAAGTACGGGGCACTTCTCTTATGGGAAATACTGCACTCACTGTTCCTCCCCCTTCTCTCATATGCAATAATATTCCCAAATCAAGTGATAAAGCTGTCTCTCCTGTTCCGCGTTCAAATGCCCTTTTATATACTGCTATTATTTCAGGGGGGCTGGCTTTCTTCTCATTTATATCTTTGCCTATCAGATGTTCAGCCATTATCTTCAGTGCTTTTCTTTTCATGGGCAAGGGGCACTCATCAAATATCTCATGTATCTCCATTGTGGGAATACTAGAATCTGAAATCCATGTTAATGCCTCTCGTATACACACCTTCAGTCTGTCGCCTGTCTGTCTTGACGACGACAAATATTGCCGCTTTATATAGGGCTCCACCGCTTCAGTTCTATCTCTCCTAATATCTCTACTCCTATACCCTGGTGTGGCAAACATTTCCGCATATTCATCATCAAGTTCATTCTTAAATTCAAAAAGTCGGTCTACATGCTCCCTTATCTCTTCATCCCTCCCTCTACATCGTGCCAATGCATTGAAATCCAACAATCGTTGCGGTGGTAGCTTTCCAATTAACTGTTTCCATCTTGTCACTAAATATTCCCCCATGCATTCCAACACTACCTGTCTTTCATTGCTCCTCCTGAAGTCATACATCGAAGCTAGCGCTGACGTTTCATCATTCCCGTTTATATACATTTCGGCCTGTTCTTGCAACTCTCGCTTCCTCTCCTTGCTGATCGCACTACGGGTCACTCTCGTACATCCACTTTGTCCAGCCCCTTCTTCTGTTTCAACGATTTCAAGTTCAATTATGGGAGGGGCAGATGGGACAGAACCGATCTCTTGGGAGGGTTGTGCAGATGGGACAACGGGAACAGGAAATGACTGTTGCGGTGCTGACTGGCTAATGGGAGGCGCTATTTGTGCAGTGCGTGGCTGTGCTGGGATTTGGTCAGCTGGCAGGGGCTGAGCAACTGGAGGGGGCTGAGCAATAGCCACTGACGCTGTCTTTTTAGTTTCTTCCCTCGGACCTCGCTTTGTATCAGTCAATATTTTGTCTATTAATTTGTCTGATGAATGAAACTCCCATTGTGGGTATATCTTTTCTATACTCAATTGATCGCATCTATTTGACTTTCTCAAACTATCATTCCACTCCTCCTCCTCCTTTTCTTTCGCTCTCTCAGCTTTCGACGTATGCCTGCACGCATGTTTCTCTCTACTTTTCCAGCGAAGCATAGCTTCCCTCCTCCACTCCCTAAGGATATCAAATGCTGCAGGCCGTGTTTTCTTTTTCATCAACACCTTCTCCAACTGATCTATTCTCGTCATTTCAAAACTCTCATGATTCGGCCACTGAAGATCTTCCTGTTTTCTGGTTTGTCTATGCCAAGTCTCACAGAACATTATCGCTCCCACACCATATTTCACAAACATCTCATACGCCGGCGTTCCCACTGGTGGTTTGACCTGGCCACTTTCCAAAGATTGTCTACCGCAGTGGAAAAATCCTGCTAGGGTGGACAATACCCCAGGCATGTTTTAACCTGACCCTTGGCTAATCAACCTTACACTGGGTGTTTGATTTTGCAAAATCAACTCTCAACCAATATCAGGATTACTTTGAATCGGGGCACGACTCACCTGATCAGTCAAGTTGTCCTTTAAGACACAATTCATCCGTAAACAGACGCAACCAATGACGTCGTGTCTGCGTATCTTGGCTCACTCTGCCTCGTTTCGGGACCCTCGCCTCCTTGTTCTCTGGCCGGACACGTCGATCAGGGATCAGTTGTGTGCAGATCTTCAAAGGAGTCTCTCATCGCTTTCGCAGGGGCGCCCCAAACACCTCTTGATCCCGGCTCGATCGTCCCATCCTCGCCGTTCTCTCCACCTTCCTTATCTTACAACGTACACGATGGAACAAGTGGGGCAGGGTCCCTATTCGGGCACCATCTTGAAGGGGCCCCTGAGGGACCCTCGTGTATGGAAACAAGCCACAATCACCACACACGAACTGATACATCAGACACGAGATTGTATTCCCAAAATCTAGGGTTTATTGCAAAGTAAATAGTTTCAGTTGGCCAACTGGGTCCCACGCCCGCGACATGTGTTACCAGACCTCGGGGGACGCAAGAGAGAGAAAATCTTACAACAGTTACATATATACAAAATGAGCATCTTGTAATCAGTAGTGACACATTCAATACCGCCCCTAATACATTTCCTTTGAATTGGGCATGATGATTGACAATGGTGACGAGTATGACACCTTCAAACATTCATTTAGCGACAGTTTGCAATTTTGTGAGCCCACAGACATAAGTCTTTGTTTTAAAGAACACGATGCTTCTGTTCCTGCAAGCAAGCTGCGCGTAGGGGAGAGACACATTCCAGGCCTTGCTATCTCCTGGTTTCTATTTGTGTGCTGGGGGTCAACTTGCTCTCCAGGGCTCTCCAGCGTTCTGGAAAGGGGGGCCGCAAAGAAGAGCATAATTCAAGTAATTTAATGTTCGCTTCTAGCATTTCCACTGTGTTACCAAGACTCGCTGGCACCTGCTGTACTGATTAGAATGCCTTGCTACTCCCTTTCCAAGGATATGTGAGGGAGGAGACCGGGCATATTCTGTCTGGGTTTCTGCGTTATGTTTCAACATGCCTCTGGCGACCTTGCATTATGCACCAGTGAAGCAGAATAATATTTCAGCGAAGTGGTTTTGACATGAAGCAAAAGGCAAAAGTTAGAGAAAATAAAATGGCGATTTCAGTCACCTTAAAATGGCTGCACCTTAGTCAAGCTCATGGCTACATTTTTCTAATACTAAACACATAAGGCGGTTGGTCTTCGGCCAACAAAGTACATTGCCTTATGATCGAGGGGTGTCCACTTTTTCTGGACTGACACTTTCACAATAATTCTTGCAACCCTGCCCTTGATTTCTAGTGCTAGCGCCATCTCTTTAGTAATTTTGTCTTGTGAAACCCTAAGCTATTAATCCTATTTCGAGTGATTGGACTGGTTCCGCCAGGGCGGGCACTGGGGCGAGATGGTTGAACTCGCAAATCAACCCTAGAGCTTACGGTGTCCCTTTTTGGTGGCCTAGCCTGAGTACTCTAGTGTAGAGTAAAACTATTCTTGCCCCAACTGATTTTCTTTCCTTTTTCGCGCCTTCATTTACTCAAAGTACACCTTCTTAGATCTTGCATAACTCATTCAATTTACCAGCTAGAGACTTACTTTCACTTCCATAGTGTACATGTGATCTATAGCTACCCCAACACAAATATTTCACCCATTTTTCAAAGAAACCATTTTAGTAAATTTACACGGAAAACAGAAATATTTGCAGTTTCCAACGTGTCATTTTGATTGTAAACTGTTTGAAATCTTCGATTCATTTTTCGAACTGTATGCTCTTGCTAATCAATTGCTTGTGATTGTTTGTACCTTTACATTGTTCCTGTAGTGAAGAATTGTATCTGCTTTAAGGTTTTTACACACATTCATTATTTTAGTCATCCATTTCCGAGTGTCATTTTTCACATTGCAAGGGTTTCAAATCCGTTTTTCACTCTTATTTGAGGAGGGATTTGAATTCCGTTTTCAGCTTCTTATTCCTGATTAGCTGCTGTTTCTTCATATACATTCAGAATTGTGGGTTGAGGGAACATTGCAGGGGTAAATCCTAACTTGAGTGCTATCTTTCCCAAAATCAAAAAGTGCTTTTATTCCCTGGCGTTTTGTATATGTGTCAATAGAAGGTTGAACTAAGTGCATTGCTTACATTCCTATTGTTATTATCACCCCATTGGTGATTGCTGCCCCATATTAAAAATTGTATGGTTTCTTTTAAATTTTAAAATAAATAAATAAATATTGTATTTTACCAACCAACCTGGTTCATGGTCCATTGTGACCCAGGGCATTTGAAAAGGGGGTGTTATATGAATGGTGTACCATCTCAATATTGAATAAATATAAAAGATAAGCATTTCAGTTGTGCGCTGCAGACTAGGCCGAGACCAGGGTGTGTGTCGCCTGATTGAAATCCTTAACACACAGGAGGTTTGCGCTGAAAGCAGGAGGATGTCCAACAAGCAGTCAGTGTTCAAAAACGTGTTCGCAGCGTGTGGGCAGGGTAAGTACAGTTCATAAGGAAATATCAGTCCGCAGCAGGCGGGAAGTGAAGCACAAGGGGATAGGCTGGAAGAGTCCGGGTTCAACTGCAAGTGTTCAGCAATGGGACATCAACAAAGTCACAAAACGTTAGGCAGAGAGAGGTAGAGGAAAACAGTCTGGGTTATTATCGAGGAGGACTGTGCGAACAGGGAGTCCGAGGCAAGGAAACCGAGCAGGAAACAGAGCAAGGAATCAAGGGTCAGACCACTAGGATTCGTAGCTTCAATCAGAAGCACTGAAACTGGCGTTGAGCCGAATTTTACGGGACATGGAAGGGGCGGATTGCAACGTCAGGGCTGGTCGGGTGATCGACTGGTTACCCCGTGCCCATGGCAGCGGAACGCGCAGAAACAGAACGCAGTCTTTCACTGTTGTGTCCACAGCATTGCCAAGGCAACCTCCAGTGCTGCAGGAACGGGGAGATGAGAGGGCGGTATAAACAGGCCAATTTTTTCCCGACAAGATGAAACAGGAGGCATTGTATGGGAAGACGGTGAGGACGTGACAATATCCTCCCCCAAAGACTGTGACACCCCGTAGAGGCATGGACCAACAACAACAGGGCATGTATATTCGTCCTTGGTTCCCAAGTTCTATCCTCAGGGCCATAGCCTTTCCAATCAAGTAGATAATAATGGATACCTTTACACAGTTTCATGTCCAAAATAGCATTCACCTCATACTCCTCTGAACCGTGCACCATGAAGGGCGCCGGGTGAGCAGCCAAATGAGGCCCGGTAAGCAAGCCTTGATTAGAGAGACCTGAAGGACTGTATGCACCCGCCAATGAGAGGGTAAATCTAGGCGCACAGCGACTGGGTTGATGACACCAGTAACAACATAAGGACCCACATATCGCGCTGACAAGAATTACTTGCCCGGAATCTTAAGGTTCTTGGTGGGTAAGCACACTCGCATCCCAAACTGGTACAGCGGTGCAGGAGAGCGGCGAGCATCCGCAAACCGTTTTGCGTGAACACGAGCGATCTCAAGGTGCTGCTTAATGCCCTTGTGTAGCGAGATCAGATCACGAATGAAGGAGCTAGATGCCGGGTTGTCAATGGTCAAAGATGGATCCATAGGAATGGACTTAGGATGCTGAACATACAGGGCATAAAAGGCGGATGAGACGGTTGATGAATGCACTGAGTTGTTGTAGGCAAATTCTGCTGAACACAGGACAGACAACCATGTCTCCTGATGTTGGAGACACAAACAATGCAGGTATTGCTCAAGGGTCACATTCATCTTCTCGGCCTGTCCATCTGTCTGCGGATGGTACGCACTATAATATCGGTCATCAATGCTGAATGATGAGGTGAGGGCTTTGCAGAAGTGGGAGGTAAACTGTTAACCCCTTTCTGTAACAATGATAGACGGCAGACCAAGAAAATGAAACACATTCTTCAGGAAGCGATCAGCCAGGACAGGCGCACAAGGAAGCCCACGACAATGGATGAAGATGGAGGTCTTAGTGAATTAATCTATCACCACCAATATGGTGTCGTATTCTCGAACCAGTGGAAGTTCCACAATGATGTGTAATTTTCCAGCATAAGGGCAGTGTGAGTGACCACACTGGTAAGGAAACCAGTGAGCAAATGACGTTCAACCATTGGAACTCTTTTTGTTTAGAGTTTATGTTGTGGGTATAGTTCCCATGATTCTAAAAACTACCCCAACTCTCTTCTTTGTTTTGGGGATTCCGTGGTAGGCATGCAGATCTTTCCATGAATGTATGGCAAAGAATTGATGACATCCATGTTGAACTCCTTAATTCAGGTGGTTTATGGAAAACCCAATCCTGGACTGCTTTCCTGAGAGTGGGTTGTGGGGTACAGTCACACGCAACCTGATTGGGCAAAAGAAGCAGTTGTTTGGGATCAACCATGGGCAATTTCCCATCCAAGCGGGAAAGTGCATCAGCCTTAGAGTGCAAGTGCACCAATCTTTTACGATGCTCTTGATTGTTTGGACGTGTTGTAGACTTACAATAAATGTCTAACAACTGTTCAGATGAACTCACTTTATTTATTTATTTATTTTTATTTTGTTTTGTAAAGTGATAGCAATGACACTACAATTTATACTGCTGCTGTCGTGGTCCTGTCTGTTTAAATGCACGGTATTGTCCGTGGTCACTGGGGAATTCATCACAAATGACTCGTACCACACAGGCAGATATTACTTGTCAAACGCAAAATTCCAGTCTTCCATGAACTCACCATGTAAAGGCACAATATGCCACAAGTCTGTAACACCTGTGTAAGAGATACGGAAATAGTTTACTTGAATTAATCCAATAATTGCATTTTTTTGTTTGCACGACTGGCATTGTTATGCTTTAAAAAGTACCTTTTCGTGCAAAGTACTGACAGTACTTGTGATTTCAAGTAGGGATCAATTAGAAATGTGAACTCACATTCCAGCAAAAACAGTTTGGGAGATACTTCCAAGTGAAAGAAATCTAATTGTTCGGACAATACATCTAAAGATGAACACTTTGATTTCAGATTAGAATGAGTAATACATTTCATTTACAGAAAAATTATGTTGTCAGTGATCAATAAAAGTTATATTGATGTACTTGGATTATGAGGGTGAACCGTAGCTCAAAGTTCTTGCATAAGGACCATCATCATTCACAACACAGACCTTGTAAGACAGGCAGCCATGAAGTCATGCAGCTTGGTGACACATAGTGGTGGTGTGTCTTCTTCGGCAATGTAGGCCAAGCAGCCAGAGTTTTCTCTGCAACAGCAGTTCTCCACCCGACTAGGCATAAGCTCACAACAATGGCAGGTACACCAGGTGGAAAGGTGTTCCATGCGACTGTGTTCAGGCTCCGGTGATCGATCCTACTGACATTTTTCATCTGATTTCACATCGTCTTGTGTTCTTTCTCTTTCAAGGATTTCCTCTTCGGAATATTCTGGCTCGTACAGGTAGGGCTGAATTGTTGCCATAGTTCCTGAATAGTGAAGAAGAACAGAATCAACAGTGAGGTCAATAAAAACGTTTTTGTTTGTATACAGTAAAGAAAAGACGTTTCCCATTAACATTGAATGTTAAATAAAGACAAGCGAAGAAACACACATTTACAAAAACACATCTTGAAAAGACAAGATTAATAGGCTCAAAATTTAAAAGCTTGCAAGGACATTCGTCCATAATATAAGAAATGAAAAGCGACTACTGCGTTAATTCATTTTAGGCAGAATAAGAACCGGTTCTCAGTGTGTTGTACTTGGTAGATAGCTGAACAGAGCAGAAACAAGTCAGGGAAGCTCGAAATTAAATGCAGTGACACGAAGGACAAAGAAACTCCAATGTTGTGTGATCAGAAAGGGTTTGTTTACACTTGTCGAGGAACGAGGTGTCTTGCCATTTCTATGGAGACACATCAATAGATTGCACACAGAAGACGTTGACACAAGACATGCATTGGCGTTGTGAAAAGGGGCGTGATCTTATAGTGATGTCAGCTTGAAGGGCGGCTGATCTGAATTAGTGCCGCAAGGGCACTTGAACTTAGGGCGATGGATCAACGGATAAGATTAGCACAAGATGGCGGTACCCGACCCATCGTTTTCACATGTGTTAATGCGAGGAAATCTCAGGTAAATTGCATTGGACATTTTTTTTAAGCACCTTACTTTATTTTACTTTAATTCATTTATTCCTGCGCAACCAAAAAGGCCCAGAGGCATATGGGCACCTGGAACTCGAGTCCTGACAAGGATGGTAATAGACAAAAGATAATCTCTTCACCCTTCCACCAGAACCTGATGTCTGCTCCTGCAGCCCTTCAGCCTGCCGCCTCATCACCTTTGAATGCCTGCATCTCTTGGGTATGCCCATGTTTATTCGTGGTGCATAACGCGCATGCTGCGTGTTCTTTGCATTTGACCTCAGAAATTCAATGCTTGTTTGGGGCAGTTTAAGGAATGTAGGATTGCCATCCTGCTTCGCCACTACCCACTGCAGGGTCGCTTTTATGTTTTTTTTTCCAATTTCCTGGACTGGTGCCTCACTGCACCTCAGCCCGTCCAAGATGGCTGCACCGCTTGGCATTGTCTTTGGTGCTTGCCTGGCTCCCACCTCCCATTGGTTGGCCTGGCTGTTATTGGCCAATGAGAGCAACCGGAAGGCGGGAGCTGACACCGATCACACAAGGCCTACACTGAAGGCCCCTGTCAGCTCCCTGTCTGCTTCAGGTACACTTCCCAAACCCCTCCCCTGGTCACCTGTGATGCTGCGTTTGCCCCCTTTACATGCCCTTGAGGTCCCCCCTCATCCCATTCTTCCAAGCCAATTGTGCCCCCTTTTTAATTTGCACTGGCGTGCTGCTGCCACCCTGCAACATGGGGTAGGCACCATGTATTTGCCTATTGCTGGACTTTCGCATCTGTGTGCTGCTGCCGCCCTGCAACATGGGGTAGGCACCATGTATTTGCCTACTGATTTGACTCTCACATCTGTGTGCTGCTGCTGCCCTGCAACATGGGGTAGGCACCAAGTATTTGCCCACTGGTTTGACTTTTGCATCTGTGTGCGGCTGCGCCCTGCAACATGGGGTCAGGCTCAATGGATGTGATCACCATGTACTTATCTTTTGGACTTTGCGTATGATGTATTACCCTTGCACGTTCCACAGTATTGTAATGCATTTGTCTTACACTTCCTATTCTGTAACCTGGAGCACTGAAACCAATCTCTTAAGTTTAAGTGCCTAGATACCTCTGGGTTTTGCACGCTATATAAATAAACAAATACAAATACAAATCAGACCTACAAACAACTCTCTGGGCTAGATAGCGGCCTACCTGAATAAGTGAGTTTTTAGTTTTTTCTTAAAGCTTTCGAATGACTCACAACCTCTGAGGTCCCAGGTCAGAGCATTCCAGCTCTGAAGTGCAGCTACCCAGAATGCACTTCTTTGGACTAGGGTTACATTGGATCCAGGAACTTCTAATAGTTTGAGATCATTAGATCTCAGAGTCCGAGTTATTGTGTTTTTGTTCGGACTATTCACCACGTAGGCAGGGTATTGTCCTGCTAAGCACTGATAAGTAATGGTTAGAAGGCAAAACTCTATTCTTGCCTCTATCGGTAACCAATTAAGTTTCTCCTAGCATCAGAGACATGCTCACATTTTTTAAGTCCTACAGTTGCTCTTACTGTGATATTCTGGATGATTTGCTATCTGGCTAAATCTCCCCTCTCCATCCCCACCAATAGGCTGCGGTAGTAGCCGATCTTTGAGCATATAATAGCTCTTTCCACAGTCTCACAACTTTTTTGGCACAGATAGGGTTGAATGTGACGCAGTAGTCTGATGTAATAGGCAGAGGAGGATACAAGGCTGCTCCCCTGAGCCTTCATGTATAGTGATTGATGTACGCTCTAAAATACATGGCCGATCGAGTGGGCCAATAACATTTCTGACCGAACTACCATTTTAAGGCAGCCTCTCCTTCCCGATTTTGCATGGATATCACAAAATGAACCATCCCGAGGCATGGGCAGTCTGTGCCGTTGCCCTGGGCCCTGCGCTCTTGGTGCCCCCCGGCCACCAGTTGCAGCGAGTATATGAAGTTATACAAATAGCATTTTAAGGCAGCTGCGCTTCTTCCAGGAACAGGGCCTTTTGTGCCAATCTAAGTGAGACCATGATGTCAGCAGCTAAACCCATGTGACTCTTCTAGAGGAAAGTGTCTGCCTACCTCCCCAGCAGCCCATTAAACCCCATGGGGCCTCACAGTTAGTGCTTATCATGCTCTTAGTATGAGCAGAGAATTTAAAGTTGAAGCTCTTTATAAGTAATTTGTCCATTTCAGGACCATTGTTTTGGACAAGGCGTTCGTTCAAAAGGGGTATCTTAATCTGAAAACACATACAAAAAACTAGTTTTATTCTCAAATTGTCTTTTTTTAGGACAATTGGAACATGTTAACAAAAAGAGTTGCAAAGTAGCTGGCTAGTTTTCATGTGTTTGCTTTTTGGTGTCAAATACGTTTATTGATTTGTAGAATATCAAATTTCACTTGCATCATATGAAGTATGTCTTTGTCAAATGATGCAAAACACCCCACAAGTTACCTTTTTACACAAACTTTTGTTACGAAAGGGCCTCATTATAAGTTGGGCGGTGCAGTAAAAATGCAGCAGTAACACCGTTACCGCTGTATTACCACACCACCTTAGTACAAGTTTGGGGGTAAGGTGGAAGAAACATCTCCAGCAAGAAGCTGGAGGTAATTCTGCCTCCTTACCGCCCAAAATCGGCCAATTCAGCAGTATTACCACTAGCGTAATTACTGTCAACGGTAATACTGCTGAAATCCCCCATGGAGTCTTATAGACTCCCATTAATGGGGACTAACACTGCCTACTAACACTTGTAATCCTATGGTAATATCGCTGGACCAAGTGGCAGTAGCGATAATACAGTTTGGTGGTATCTCAGTGGATTTATCAGCAAGATACCACCAAACTTGTGATGAGGTCCATCTTAAAAGAAAGCCTACAAGCCATTTTTAAAAATCCTTTTATTGAATTGCATGCTGGTATTTGTCGACTTCAGGGTGGGGGAAAATAACACAACCGTTGTACTCTTTCTGTTTAGCATGTTTCTATAAGGATTCCTAAATTTCTGGAGTACTTTAGTGATGATCCGTGTGCTTTTCAAGTCCTTTTTTATAAAACAGAGTGTTTTTTAAAGCAAAACGTGGCGGTGATGGGGGGAAAGGAGAGGATATATTGGTTGCAATGATTTACCAGGCCCATGGATACGGGAAGAGCGGTTGCTGGACTGAAGGATTTGTTCTCCCTGATCCTTTGCTGATTTTCAGGGTACAGTGTGAGGGTATATGTGGATAGACAGCGTCCACCCACTTTTCACAGAGCAGGTGACATCCCCCTTAGGTATTTTTGAGGCCGGCTTGCAAAAAAAGCATATTTGGTCAAGTGTTCGGCCACTAAGATTTGAACGCAGAACCTCATGTTCTCAGGGTAGACACTTAACCACAAGACCACGTGGAAATGTCTTCAAAGCAGGGCTTAAGTCGAGGGTACACGCGGAGGGACGGAGTCCACCCACTTTATTCAGAGGGTGGACTCAGTCCCCCTGAGCTAAAATGAGTAACATTGAATATCCTCTTCGAATTTATGAATTAAAGCCGACCTCAGCGATTAAACTGCAGTCTGCAGGCCGGACATTTCACCACTGCACTATACAACCTGAGGAAAAATAGCAAACAACTAAAGGTGAAATGTCCGATTTCGGTGCTGTAAGTCCCAGGGAAAACATTTGAATTGGTTCTTGGAGTTTAACACATGCAAACCTTTCAAAGTTTTCAAAAACACTATTAGAAGAAAATATCCTTTCTTGGTTTTGTGTGTGCGTTGATTTTATGAAAGGCAATTGCCAATCGCCCTATTCAATTTGGGTGGTTATGCAAAGCCAATTTTATGAAATGTGCATATTTCGCCTTGATATGCTAATTTCTAGCGACGTCACATCCCATTGCGTTTCTTGATGAGTCCCCCCACTTTAATTTTTAGGACTTGACCCCTGCTTCAAAGCACATTGTATTGGTATTTTGCTTTCCATGGAATATTTCAATATAGATTTTTGCGTTTAAAAGATGCACACCATTTATACTTTGCAATCAGCATTATAGTATAATATCCTCTATCTGGTTCTTTTTCAGGTTCAATTTTTTGAAAGACAATGTTGGTTTGAATAGCGCAGTTTCTTCTATTAGGAAAGGCCACTTGAGCTAAATTTGCATATTTCACTTTAAGATACGTTCAGTCCCTGTGTGTATGTTAATGAGCCATCTCACACTTGTTTTCGGACTTGAACCCCATTGATAACATTAGCTTCCCGGTAAATGGGCTTTGCTTCAGTTGCACTATGAGGCAATCCTACAGCAAAGACACTTTGCCCTGTCTGGCCCAGAGCCAATCCTCACCCATACATCCTTGGAACCTGCAAGAAACAGTACGCCATAGCTAATGGGCATACCTTTTCGCTAATTCCGTTCATTTTTGGTGCGTGGGGCAGGAGGCAAATACTTTGACGAGAAAGAGCAGGACAAGGAGTATTGAAGATTACACTCAAATAATCTAAGAATTACTGCCATGTTCTTCTTCTTCATCCAAATACTTACCAATACGAAACTCTAATCAACATGGCAGGTCCCCCATGGCCCCGCCAAGAAGCTTAGGCCAGAGGATGCTTTCTTTCGGTTCCCCTGCAACCCTGGCAGGGAGAGGATAGTAGTTGCACGAGACAGCCCCAGCAGCCTTCCTGGGACACTGCCAAAGGCTGGAACAATTTGAACGACAGCATGCCCAGTCACTAGGGTGTTATACATCCAGTGGGAGGGGTCGAACATGAACAAACTAGAGAATGGAAATAAAAGAAGGGCTCCTGACAATTGAGCTGGGTGCCTCATAAGTAAGGACTGGGGAGAGGAAGAGGGAGGTGGGGTAATGTAGCTCACTGTGTGTTTTAAAAAATAATAAAAGCCTGGAGTCGCGAAAAGGGCGGAGGCAAAGTCTGTTGGGAGTCTGTGGAGCTGTGACCCCTGTGCTTTTCCTGTGCTTTTCCTGCGTGCACTCGTGGTTTCAGGAACTCGTACTGCAAGGTGAGGGATTGGAAGTGAGGCGAGCTGCATTTACGTTTTAAGGACTGGACTAGGGCTCTGTCCCTTTAAACCATCGTATCCTGAGCCTCTCAGCTGAGCTTTCGCAGCTGATCTTGTTTTGTTTTGGAAGACCAGTGGGACACGTGACTTATCACGTGATCTGATCAGCTGGATAAGAAGCTGGCCGCGGCACCCTTGCGGTGATAAGCCCGGAGTCGCGAAAAGGGCGGAGGCAAAGTCTCTTGGGAGTCTGTGGAGCTGTGACCCCTGTGCTTTTCTTGTGCTTTTCCTGCGTGCACTCATGGTTTCAGGAACTCGTACTGCAAGCTGAGGGATTGGAAGTGAGGTGAGCTGCATTTACGTTTTAAGGACTGGACTAGGGCTCTGTCCCTTTAAACCATCGTATCCTGAGCCTCTCAGCTGAGCTTTCGCAGCTGATCTTGTTTTGTTTTGGAAGACCAGCGGGACACGTGACTTATCACGTGATCTGATCAGCTGGATAAGAAGCTGGCCGCGGCACCCTTGCGGCGATAAGCCCGGAGTCGCGAAAAGGGCAGAGGCAAAGTCTGTTGGGAGTCTGTTTGGAGCTGTGGGGCCGCTTGTGGCTCGAGGCAGCCGGAGGTAAGGATGAGTCCCACTTCACCAAAGGAGATGGTGAATCTACTACATACGCCAAGATGCAAATCAGGAGCTGACCTAGAAGTGGGCGCGCACTCGGAAATGGACACGCTCAAACGTTTGGAAGGTAAGAAATTAAAGGAGAAGGAGGGTCCGGGAGGGGCCGGAGAAGGGGTCCCCGAAAAGGAAGAGGTAGGGATCCTGATTCCCTCTGAATCAATACCCTGCGAGAACATGGAGGAAGGTAGGGTCTCTTTGCTGCCTCTACACCCTCCATCCCCCATCCCCCATGATGCCGTTTCCACACATCTGCCAGCTGACATGTCTCTGCTACAGGCAACAGTACAATGTCCAAGTGGGAGGAGCAGAGACATGCTGGAGGGAAAATCGAAAAGGGTGATGAGACACTCGAAGGCCCTGACGAGGGACCCGATGCAGTCCAAAATAAAATGGACTACTGCGAAGCAAGGGGAGATCTCGTGGCCCCCGAGGAAAGTAGAATCCATACTGGGGCAGTTGGAAAAAGAAGGGGGGAGATTGGGAAATCAGGGGCCCTTACTCAGGAGCACCCTGAAGGGCAACTCTGGAATAGGACTAACGGAACTGAGCGATAAGGATGGGGCCAGCTACAGGGGAGTTGCTTCTTGTGATGCCCACATAGGGGTGAAACATGTGGAACACCTAGTCAATGAAGGGGTAAACCCATGCATGGCGAGAGATGCTGATAAGGCAAGAGCTAACCTAAATTCTGATTTAGCAACTGAGGCACAACCAATCATTTCATCAGAGGAAATAACAACGGAAGAAAGAGCAGAGATGATTGAGGAGCCTCATAAAGCACACAATGTGGAGACTCTTTACAAAGGCCTGAATGAAATAAGTCAAAAAACACAGCTTGAGGAGGAGGAGGGAGGGGGCACTGTGGCTGAAGCATACACAGAAGCCCCATTTAAATTGCAAATACCAGATGAGGAAGCATTGGAAAAATGTAACATATTGGTCTCGCCTGCAAAAGACGATAACCCTTTGGAGCAAACCCAGATAACAAATCAAAATGTGGAAATCATAGTGGAATTGCACTCAACTCCTAGGCAAACCCCAATCGGCAAGATACGAATCCCAAGTAAAACATCGGCAATCACGGATGAGTCATTAGAAGAAATAACATCGACATATGACGCTTTTAACATAGATGACATAGCTGCAACTCCAAACGCGGCCTTATATGATCGCCTGCATCAACTTCTGAACAGCAAGATGGATGAATCGATAGATACAAACTTAATAACTGACAAAATGCCTGGAGAGAAAAATTTAAGTGCGGGAGCCGAAATGATGTATGAAATACAGACAGGATCAGATAAAGAGGACAATTCCAAGAAATGTGAGTCGGCAGATCAAGTAAAAACGAAGTCCACATCAGTGGAAAGCGGAAAAGGTGGTAGATTGAAGCAGGGAAAGAAATCTCAAAAACAACAGCGTTGCAAAATCCCACTGATTCATCCACCTAAATTTAAAGGCCAAAAAAAAAAGTCTGTCTATAAAACGACTTTGTTAAATTTGACAAAGGCAGATTGTATAAAAAGCTACTTTGGCCTTAGAGAACTAAAGGAAAAGCACACAGAGGAAGAAATATCTGATGCAGATTTACTAAATAGTGTATTACAGACGGATGACTGTGATACCATGCTAGTTAAGGAGAGAGAGGATATCAGTGGGCAAGAAGCGAAGGAAGTCAATAACGCGCCGGTTAGATGGCATTTCAAGAAACCGGCCGTTATACACAGACTACCCAGTGGAAAATCGATCTTATCTACCACGCCTTTACTGTAAACGCAGGAGACCGAGACCCTTAGGCCCGAAACATCAGCCACTAGCACCCAGACCACCCTGCTTTTAACAGAACCAATGGCAACAAAAAAAGTGTCAGTTACAACGCAGACAACAGTTTTAATACGTGAAGCAAATCCTTTGAAAAAAGTGACAGCCGGGATACAAACTGACATAAACCTTAGTAAAAATGATGAAAAGGATGGACCGGCAAAAAAACTAAACAGAAACATAAGATCTCCACAAACAAAAACGCCTGCACAAAACAAAACAATAACTACAAGCAGAAGAGGTAGTGAAGAAACTCCAACTTCGATTATCGACTCAATACAAAAAATAGACTTAATGTCTATAATGTCGACTTTAACCATAGCTTTAGCACCCTTCACAAAGCTATATGAGGCTTTAAATGATACAGCAAGGAATCAGACTTCTTTGATTGCCATCTTGAACACGAAATTAACATATCTAGAAGGATATGTAGTAGCAAAAGACAGGTTATTGAAAATACAAGAAGACGGGCTGATAGAGAAAGAGAACGGAGGGATCTTACCCACAAACTCAGATCTGGAGAAGAAGATTGTGATAGAGGGTAGGAAAAGAGTGTCCTCAAAAAAAACAAATGGAAACATTAAAACTGTAGGAAAGGAGACCCAAGAGGGGTTGGAAATAAAGAACAAGCAGACAAAACAACAGAAAGAAAAAGTGGTTATTACCCAGAGGGGGAAAGAGAAAGAGACAGGAACCAAAACAAATTTCACATTTGGAATATTTACCAACCAAAAATCAATTGTGAGCAATCAACAGTCCTCAATAAGTACAGCGAACTCTAATGGACAGTCTAAACAAATAAGAATAAAAATGTGCACAGAAACAAATGTCAACAAGACAATAAATAAAATTATCACTAACTGTAGCCAACCAGCGGATGAGACAATAGACTCAGGAAGTGATATAAGTGAATGGAGTGTATATACAGTGGACGAATACGAAACAGAAAATAATGCATCTCCAAGATTTAAAAGAAAAGCAGTCATATTGGACCTCTCTAATATGGAAATGGAACCTAAGAAGAAGGTTCGTATCATAGGAGAGGAAAAAAAATCTGGAGAGGCAGAAAAGGTTGTAAGCAATCCAAAAGAAAATCAAGATGATAGGTTGTTTACAATAGGGAAAGGAAATTTAACCCTAGAGGAAGGTAAGCGGACACAGAAATGCACAGCAGGCCGGAAAGAAGTTCAAAGAAAGAAACACGAGCAGAAGAAGGAAATATGGGTTACTCCACCTACAAATAAATCCAGGAACATCATGGATAGAAATTCTTCTCCGTCAAGCCGGAAACGAAGGTTGAGTAACGAGCAAAGGCAAAATACACCAAAAAAAGAGCAAACTGAAAAATCATACCCGTCAAGAATACAAAGCTCCTGCATATTTCGTTTGGAACCGAAAAAAAGGTCTAAAGACAATTTGATTCTAAACAGAAATACAATCATTAATCTATTCAAGCAGATTCCAAGACTACGATACATCCAAAATCAAGATTTATGGATGGTAGAACCTTGTGAAACTGGGAGAAAAGACTGTTCATATTTACATATTAAGTCAGAAGTTATTAAAACGATGCTTCAGAATGAAACAGCAAACTTTGATATCCTGGGATATGATCTAAGAAAATCATAGACTAAGGCGTCAAGACAAGAGGACGAGATAAATCAAATTTCACATAAAAACTCAGGAAAAACCCAGTGTGGAAATCTAAAGGCAAGGGAAAGGATTGGTGGAGTCGACCAAAATCAAAAACACCCAGCAAATGAGGAAAAAGAAAAGGAAAACCAACATGGACCAAGGGGAAGTAAAGATTCGGCCCGTGAGAGTAACCATGGGTCGGAACAGCAAAGAATATACCAAGATCGTTCTAAGGACAAGACGGGTACAAGGTTAAAAGAAAAGCGAGGAGATGTATCTTCTTCTCCTGGGGACAACTACAGCAGGGATCTGGATGATAAACTATCACATAAAGAAAGAAAGGAGGCTAAATCAGAAAAGGGAAAAAACGGTGCTTGCAATCGCACAGCGGAAATTCTGAGGAGATCACCGCCAAACTGGTCATGGAAATCGTCAGACATACATATAAAGAAACACAACTAGCAACCAGAAAATTCGATCAGGATCCTCCAGGATGACCAACTGGTAAAAGCATGTTCCTTAGTGACACTGGGACATTTTTTTATAGATATGGCCTCTTGGAACACACGAGGGTTCAGTCACCTAACTGCAAAGAGTGACGTGAATCTGGGGCAATGGGATATACTATGTTTACAGGAGACATGGTTAACACAGAAACCAGAAATGGATGGATACTCAACATTTGCCATACCCGCGAAACAGGGCCCAAAGGGTCGTCCACAGCCGGTTTATTTACAGCAATAAGAACAGGTAGTGGTTTGGAGGTGACGGAACAAAAAGACTCTTGCGACCAATTTCAAGTCCTAATAATATCCTGGAAATATATAGACAGTAGTAGTAGAGAAAAGGAAGAGCGCATACTACTAATTAACACATACTGGAACCCAGAGACAAGTAGGGACGAGTTATATCTGGAAAACCTCATAAGCATTCTAGATGAAGATGCTGAAAACCAAGCGTGCAACCATACAATAATCACAGGGGATTTCAATGCTATATGCAAGAATATTGGAAACCAACGACCACACTTACCAAAATCTGCGCCAATCTTGAAAAGAGGTGAGCACCTCGAAAAAATCTTGAGATCAAGAGACCTGCATAACCTGCATTGGTTACGATCAGATAAAAATCTGGAGATCCCTTCTTGGCAAAGAGTGGAACAATTAGGGACATTAGACCATACATTTGTGTCCAAGGAGCTGCTGGGAATGACGGTCAGTTTTGCGATGGTAAGTACTTTAAACAGTGATCATAATTTACAGCATACAAGATGGGCGAACCTACAGAAACCCCAACAGTTCTTTAACCAAGATATAGATGTGAACATCAAGGGATCCAGGTTAAAACTGACGGAGAATGCAATTAAGCAGATTTCTGAAAAATACTCCATGATAATGGATGGGGAAGCTAATACAAAAAAAAAGTCAGAGAAGATAATGGACTATACACTCCTGTTAAAAAAATACATAAAGACGGCAAATAAAATCAAAGAGACCCCAATGAACTATCTTCATGCCTATAACCAGGAATTAGTAACAAGAAGAAGAATCCTACGAAAACTAAAACGGATGGCGATCAGATCCGGTACACAATTGGCGCATGAAATTTGGAAGAACGCCAATAGGAACTATAAATCCTGGATAATACAAAAAAGGCATTCCCTTTACCAGGCAGACTCGGAACTAATGTTAAAAACGTTATGTGGGAAAAAATCAAGAGACTTTTGGACCCTTATAAAGGGCACTATGATGTCCTGTACCACCGCATTACAAAATAGCGTGGGAGAAAGGAGGTGGATCTCCCACTTTTCCAACCTATATGCACCACTGCCCGTCATGGAGAGCGCCTGCTTGCGAAAAAGGAAAAAGGGGATTGAGTCCCCATGGGAGATCACAACAAAGGAAGAAGATATCCTAGCAAAAATCAAAAAACTTAACAACTCAAGGGCCCCGGGGCCTGATGGGATCACAAATAGTGACCTAAAACAACATCAAGAAATATGGGCCCCCTTGATTAGCAACATCTTTAAAACTTGCAACCAGGAGCAAAATATACCAGCTTCATGGAGAAAAGCTATAGTAGTCCCAATCTTTAAACGCGGAAATCGAGAAGATCCATGCCACTATCGCCCAATATCCTTGTTGGATGTTATTGGGAAAATATACGGCGGGCTCGCCTTGGAAGCATTTCAAGCCTGGCTCAAAGCTGAAAACAGGGGCGATCCATTCCAGACAGGATTTGTAAAAAACGCAGGAACATCGATCAATATTTTGATGCTAACAACAATCAAAGCCAAGGCTATGCAGACCGGTCAACCCGTATACATGGCATTTGTTGACCTGGTACAGGCGTTTGACCAGGTCAACAGGGACATAGTATGGGAAAAGCTGGACGCTATGAAGTGCCCTCCAGCTATTATGGGTCCGATTCAAACATTGTACCAGGATACATCTATTAAAGTAAGGCACGGGCAAGATGGACTACTGTCGAGGGAAATTCCAACCTTCAGAGGGGTGAAGCAAGGTTGCCCCCTGGCCCCTGCATTATATAACGCATATATCGCTGACTATGCTGAGTATGAGAAGGAAATAAGATGCTTCCCTCCAGCTATTGGTGGTGAAAAAATATCGCGCTTGTTATATGCAGACGATATTATCCTGTTGGATAACACGCCAATAGGTCTGCAAAGACAGTTGACGAACTTGATCACATATCTGAAGCAGAATAACCTAAAGCTGAATCCAGAAAAAACCAAAATAATGGCTTGGGAAGGCAAGAAAAAGAAGAACCAAAGCAATCAGAACTGGTTCGCGGAGGGGCTAAAATTGGAAAAAGTAAAAGACTTCAAGTATCTGGGAGTCACGATGTCAATCAATGAGTACGAAATAACAATGCAAAATCTGCTATGGACAAAGATAAAAACTTTAACAATACAAGCAAGGATGATTGACAAAAAATACGGGAAATTTTCACTACTGGCAGTAATCAACCTTTATAAAGCAAAGGTGGTCCCTGCAATCCTTTATGGAGCAGATGCAATGTTCCTAATACCTGAAGCAATGTGGATTAAATTAGAGAGCTATTTCTGGAAGAAAGTGCTTAATTTGGCACAATCAACACCGATGCCATTGTTAAGGGGAGAGCTATGTCTCGTGTCACTAAAAGCGATCCAGGAGAGAAACATGCTAATGTTATACCGAAAACTCCAATTGGAGAATAAACCAAAACCTTTGGAGCTGGTGAAGAACGAGATGACAATGGACAAGATCCATGCACTAAAAGACTGGAAGCTGAGAAATATGAGGTTATTGAAAGATCTAGATGTCTCGGAAGAGACACTTGAAATAAACCCAGTCAAAATATCAAAAAAACTCTTTGAAGCAGATTGGATCAGGACAGAGGACATAGCGCGATCATATAAGTTGATGAAAGACTTCCCAATGGTCCCGAAAAAACTATACGACACAAGAGGTTATCTGAAAAAGTTCCCGGATAAAAGGTTGGCCAGAACATATTTGAGATTTCGATTAAATCAACTACAAACTAACGAAATTCAATTCATAAGGAAATTGTCATCAGATAACAAATGTAGATACTGCAAATCAGAGGAGACAGTAGAAACTAGTCGACATCTTTTACTCGAATGTGAAGGTATCAGAACATCGAGAGCAGTCTATCTAGGGAAAATAATGCAATCGTTTACCACATTGACAGAGAATAACTGGTGGCAGGCCTTTAACGAAGGAGAAAATACTAAAAATGTGATTGCAGTGGCAGCCTTCTTTGAAAATATTAAGCTAACAACTAAGTAAAGGTAATAGGAGGAACTTCTTTGTGGCTTAATGTGTGAAAAAATCCCATCGAAGGAGAAGACTTCATATGTGAAAATGTCTGAGTACGTGTTATAAAAACCGTACTCAAAACAAAAAAAAGTGAACATTGTGAAGCGATCTAAGGGATTAAATAAATAAATAATGGAAGGAAGTCTGACAACATAAACTGGTTAAAGACCTTGAGAACAACTAGATTTACGTAAGGAACCCAATAGGTCAGGCAGTGGTATTAACAGAAAGGGTCAAAATGGAGGACCTGGAAGGGCCTTTCCTTTCGTGTTTTCTTTAGGAATACTTAATGTTGAAGGCGATCTTAATGGAACTTTATGGATACATTGGACATTTTTTTTATTTTACCTTTGAAAAAATTGTTTGTACAATTGAATCAAATAAAAAAAAATTAAAAAAAAAAAAAGCATTGCTTGGAGATTAATTTCTTTGACAGTAAAAGTAATCATCTAAATTAAAGGTACATTGCTAGTTTGGACAATATGGTCAAATTTATACACCATAAAAATAAAAGGAATTTTGAAACTGCTGCAAAAACCACAGTTAAAAGACCAGTCACAAACATTATTTCTACTATCTACAGCTGTGAAGATATGTGCTCAAGTGCCAGAGTTACAGATTGGTCTCAGATTCTGGTTTAGCCACTGGACAAAATGTGTGGTCCTGTTCAAATCAATTTATCTCACTCAGGCTTACCTGCCAAAATTAGATGTGTCTACAAATGATTCAGATCACTCTGTCAGCTACTCAAAAATAAGCCTCCTTCCTGATATTGCCAAATACATAATATTAACAGTTAAGATTCATATACTGAAACAGTTTATTTGATTCCACTGGATATTAAAGACTCATTTTGTGACATCATTTTCTGTGATGCAAATAAGGGGACTCCACACATCTTTTGCCACCCAGAGCCCTGCAAATCCTAGGGCCGGCCCTGATCACAAAAGTGCTGGTTGCTAGAATGCCCTTGCAGCGCAACCAGCACTTTCCCCCATTGTGAAAGGGACTCTGTTATAAGGAATGCGATTCATGCTGCAATTTTAAATAAGGTGCAGGGAATCTAGCATCTGTTGAATAAACTGTATTCCTGTTTCACTTGAATTTAGAGTCTGTTCTGCAATATTGTGCTGCCCAATACTGCCACCGTGCTCTAAATTGGAGAAATATAATGGAGGTGTGAAATGGCAAGACAAGAAGTAACCCCCCTCACCAAATATAGTTTAAAAACAAAAATAGTGTAGCTGCCTGACACAGATGCTAACTTTTTACATTGGGCTCGAGGGTCACTAGAGCATTCCAAAAATGTACATAATTTGCACAGCCCCATCCACTTCAATAAAAGGACAAACTTCTATGTGAATCCACTACATTGAGGATAATTGTATTAGAATTAGATGCAAGCACAGATCTCTTTTATTTACCTTTTTGAAAATGTGTTTAATAGTGTAGATGAGTGGGGGGCGTGGCCAGCAGCCGAGCGATGAGGACGTGAGCTCGCTTCGCTCCCGGGCCGCCAGCCAAATCCTGAAACAATCCTGTTTTCCTGCAAGACTACAAGTACCCAAAAGTGCCTACTCGATGTGGGAACTTCTACTGTACGTCCCTACCTGTTCCTGGTGAAAATCGGTGCTGGAGAACCCACTTGGCGAGACTTTCAAGAAAGCAAGCGTGCGCGCCACAGAGCACACAAAATGGCTGCTGCAGACCGCGGATGAACGGAGGCCACCGTGTGTCACCACCGAACCCTGCCCGAATACCGGCGGCTGGCGAGTGCGGTGCTGTGCTGGGCTACATGACGGGCAAAGGACCCTAAAATAGAACCAAGCGACCCCCGGTGCCTCTCCCGGACTGCGAGGAGCGGGACCCCGCTGGGTGCCTCCCCGCCTCCCGCCGGTGAAACCCGTGGAACTGTGAAAGTTTTTTTTTTTTAAATGTGTTTATTGATTTTGACACAGTTGACTCATTGATAGACAATGTGGTATGCATAACTCAAGAACAACATTGTGTAACTTCCCCAAACCTCCCTTCCCTCCCCCCTCCCCCTTCCAACCGAGACCACCGAAAAGTCCTCAGTCTTCTTTAGGATCTTGTGCCGGGCCGGGACTGTCCGTTTTATCCGAGGCACAGTCCTGCGCCTCTGGGTGGAGTAGTGGCACCGTAAGCGCCACCCAACTGAGCAAATCAGCGCTGGAGTCGAGGCGCTGCACGTGAATCGCCATTTCCCACGCTGCAGTCTCAGCAGCTATCCATCTCCTGAGGTCGCCCCACCAAACGGCCTCGGTCGGACCTCTGGTGCTCTTCCATTTCATAGCTATGCGCCTCTTCGCGGTGATGTAGATCAAGTCAGTGAGTCTATTCAGGGGCTTATTCCTGCTGCTTCGCTTGTATTGCCCCAATATGCAGGCTGCCGGCTCACGTATTTCTACCTCAATCCCCGCAGTCGCCACCCTCTCCTTCACCTGGGCCCAGAACCTCTGGATCGTCGGACAGCCCCAAAACATGTGGGTCATTCCTGCCCTTGGCTCGTGGCATTTTGGGCATGTCTGGGTTGTAGCGCCTTTGAACTTAGATATAGCTTCGGGCGTAAGGTAGGCCCTATTGGTGATGTACAGCTGGATGAGTTGAAGACGGGCATTCCTGGAAATCTTTCTATGGTAATGGGTTATTTTCTCCCATGCTTTGTCTTCAAATTCCAGGCCCATTTCTCTTTCCCACCTCCCTTTGCATTTTAGTTCATTCTTGGTCGAGCCCTGCAGAAGGGCCTCATATATTCTGGAGATTTCGTGGCCACCTTCAGCAGTGTCCAGTATTGACTCAACGATTTCATTTTCTATGATTTGGATGGTAGTCTCCGGCCATCTAATCTTCAGGGCCTGTTTCACTGCTCTGTGGAGCAAGAACTGGCCTGTGGGCAGGCCTGTGGATTCACTGAGGTCCGTGAATGTTATGAGTTCCTGGTCGTGAACAAGGTCCCCAAGTACTGCCACCCCATAGGGTTCCCACTGGGTGCGTGTTTCTGTGTGTCCCCATGAGGATTTAGCCATGACTGCCGCAATGGGGATCTGCGGGGAGTACGGGTCTGGCAGTCCCACTGTTCTGCAGGCTCTCTTCCAGAGCTGAGTTCCAAGCTTAATCAGGTAAGGATACTTTCTTAACGCCCCCTGTTCCACCCACAGCAGGTCTCGGAGTAGCAGTCGAGGCAGGGCGGGTTGAAGTAGTCGGGTGTCTGTAGTGGCTTAGTCTGCCATCCAATGCGTTACATGTCTCAGTTGGCTGGCCAGGTAGTACAGTTCGAAATTAGGGATTTTCAATCCTCCTTTTTCATAGGGCCTTTGGAGAGTGTCGAGCGTCACCCTGTGCCTGCCACCCTGCCACAGGAACCCACTACAGAGTTTGTTCAGCTCCCTGAAAAAGGCGGGGGGGGATGCTAAAGGGGATGTTGGTGAAGCAATGCAGTAGGCAGGGGAGTGCCACCATTTTGAGGAGACCTGCCCGCCCAGCGACAGAGAGAGGGAGCTTACCCCAAAAAACCATGGACTTAGCAAGTGCATCTTTTGCCCTGACTGTGTTGAGGATGTGTTCGGTACTTGGGTTACGGTGAATGGTAACGCCCAGGTATCTAAAGGATGTCACCTGCCACTGAAGGTCCAGGGGGGGGCGGAGATCTGTGCTCCTCACTATATAGCGCAGCGAGGGGGTAGAGACAAGACTTGTCTTTATTAATCTGAATGCCTGTGAGTTTGTGGAAACAATCTAAAGTCTCCAGAATGTGGGGCAGGAGGTGCTCAGGGTCATGTAGGTACAGCAGCATGTCATCTGCGTACATGGAGATAAGATGTGTCACTCCGTCCAACACAATGGCTCCGTCTCCGTATTCCTGGCGGAGATATGCAGCAATCGGTTCTGCAGCAATAATGTATAGCATGGGGGAGAGAGGGCATCCCTGCCGTGTGCCTCTGTAGAGGGGCCATTTGTCTGAGTAAGTCTTGTTAGTACGCACCCTGGCGGTGGGGTTAGTATAGATCAATTGGGTCCATCTAAGGAAGGCGGGTCCAATCCCCATCTTAGCCATAGTGGCGTATAACCATTCCCATCTCACCGAGTCGAAGGCCTTGGTGGCGTCCAGTGACGCTACAGGCGTATTTCTGGGGCCCTCGCTCGGTGCTGTATATAATGTGGTGTAATCTACGCAGGTTTTCGGTAATGGAGCGCCCTGGCACGTAACCAGTCTGGTCCTGGTGAATCAGCACAGGAATCACTCTGCGTAATCTGTTAGCGAGGAGTGCCGTCAGTATTTTACTATCTACATTTAACATAGAAAGTGGCCTATATGACCCACAGTCCATCCCATCCCTCCCGGGTTTCAGCAAGGGGATAATAACTGCCTCTCTCATGGAGTCTGGGAGCGTGCCTTGTTCATAGGCTTCGTTATATACCTGCGCTAGCAGTGGGGCAAGGGTCCCCTCGTACGTCTTATAGAATTCCCCGGGTAGGCCGTCCGTGCCCAGCGCCTTCCCAGAGGGTAGTGTTCTAATTATTGCCACAACTTCCTCAGGGGTGATCGGATCATCTAGGGCTTCGGCCATCTGTGTATCTAGTTTGGGTAGCCTTATGCAGTCCAGGGCATCCTCGATCCCGGAGTCGGGTGGAGGCAGGGTCGGAGAGTAAAGGTCACGATAGAACTCGGAAAAAACAGAGTTAATCTCTGCCTGGGTGTGCGCAGTAGTACCATCAGGTCCGCGTACGTGGCAAATGGGGGTCCTGGGGGTTTCTCGTCTGTACAGCCACGCTAAGAGTTTCCCAGGTTTATCTCCCAGGGCATGAGTCCTTTCCGTGTGCTTAGCATAACTTAATTTCCCAAGGGTCTCCCAGTGCGACAGACAGGCTTGTCGTAATTTGGTTATTTCCTGCAAATGTTCAGGAGTCGAGTCTGCCTCGCTCTCCAGTTCTCCCAGCTTCTTTTCCGCACCCGCCAGGGAATTTATGATGGATCTCTGGGCGCCCCCCACCGTGGCTATCATTTCCCCCCTCATAACCACCTTATATGCCTCCCATGCGGTGCTAATATGTTCTACACTATCTAAATTATTTTGCCAGTATTCCTCCGTACTGTCTTGTATGTGGTCGCGGAAGGCCGCATCGAGCAGGGCCTCGGCTCTAAGTCTCCATGTGGGAACCGGGGGTCTAGGCGGGTACACCTCCCAGGTGGCCAACATGGGGGAGTGGTCAGACAATACCCTTGGTAAATAATGTGCGTCATGGAACATGGCTTGCTGCCCATGACTGACTAGAATATAGTCTAGTCTAGTGTGGACATTGTGTGGAGGGGAGAAGAAGGAGTATTCTCGCCGCTCCGGGCCCAATTCCCTCCACAGGTCACAGAGTGAAAAGTGGCTTATCAATTTAGCTAATATTTTAGCTGGGGGGGACGGGCGTGAGTGTTTAGTGTCTGACCTATCTAAGAGGGGGTCTAGGGTGCAATTATGGTCTCCTCCCCAAATCATAATGCTGTTTGCGTGAGGGCCCAGTCTGGCATATAGGGAGTTGAAGAAAGCCGTGGCATCGTGATTGGGCGCATAAGTGCTAACCAGGCACAGGTCTCTACCCTCCACGGTGCCCTGTACAAGGGCCATCCTGCCCTCATCGTCCGTCTTGGAACCCATTACTCTGAAGGGGACGGACGGGTCGATCTATATCAGGACCCCTCTTGCAAATGAGGAATAGGAGGAGCCAATGAGGGTTCCTTGCCACTTTTTGGCTAGCGCCTTGAGTTTTTCCTTTGTTAGGTGTGTTTCTTGCAGCATGGCGATTCCGACCTTCTGGCGTCGCAAGTATGTGTGAATCCGGCGTTGCTTCACAAAGCTATTCATGCCTCTGACATTCCAAGTCATAACTTTAATTCCGTCAGCCATAGGTGGCATGGTGTCTGTTACTTCTCTCCAGCCCTGAGCAAGGTCCAATTAATGGTGGATCTGTTGTGAGGTTATCCAGTGATCTCGGTGTTTGTTGAACAAAATTCCCAACATGGGTGTAAACCCCCGTTGCTCCCTCCCATTTATTCCCTGTGTCCCACCCCACCCCCCATAACTGCAAACAAGTCAAACATAGAACCAGCCCAGCGAGGTCTCCCTCGTTATGACAAACCCGTTTCTGCTCCTCGGAACCGTACATTGGCTCCAGGTGCCCTACGGGAGGGTATATGTACCCAAAAAAAAAAAGAACTTTCAAGGGGTTGGAGTGAACCTTGACTCGTGCGTCTCCTAGCGAAGGATCCTTTCAGCTGTATGGAATTTCAGTGCACCCACCGGTTGTGGATGAAGAACGCGCAGTTCCCAGCAAGTTAATGGGGAGCAATCATCTAGGCTTCCGTTTCCTTTCTTCAATATCCGGTATTTGTAGACCGTCCATCCAGTCCCTGGCCTGTGCAGGGGTGTCGAACAAGTGTGCTTTGTTTTTGTGCAGTACTTTAAGTTTTGCCGGGTACAGGAGCATGTAGCGCAGCCCGGTGGCTTTCAATCTGGCCTTCGTGTGTATGAACTGGGCTCTGTCCATTTGAACCTGGAAGGTATAGTCGGGGTAAATAGCGATTTTGGCAGAGTCACGTATTATCTGGCCGCCTGTTCGGGAAAAAGCCATGATTACTTCACGGTCTCTGTAGTTGAGAACTTTAGCTATCACAGGTCTTGGTGGGGCCCCAGGTGGTGGTTTCCTAGCGAGGGAACGATGGGCCCGTTCGATCGTGAATCCCTGGGAGAGTTTCCCGGCGCCCACTTCCTGTAAGAGGAGGTTTTCTACATAGGTCGTGGGGTCTGAGCCTTTGGAGCCCTCAGGCAGCCCGAGGAGGCGAATGTTATTACGTCAGGCTCTCCCCTCTGCTTCCTCTGCTCTATTTTCCAAGTTTTTGACCCTTTGTTGGAGTTCATCTACGTCCCGGAGGAGGTGTGTTTTAGATTCAGTGTTTTCCCTGACCTGTGTCTCGAGCACCTCCGTCCTGCCAGCCAGGGTTCGGACGTCCTGTCTTAGGAGGCCCAGGTCTGTAGCAACAGCATCTATCTTATGCTCCATTGTCGCCTGAAGCAGCCTGATGGCTTCCAGGATCTGGGTGTTGCTGGGCTCGGTAGGTGTTGTAGTTGTGGGGTCCGAATGAGGGTCTGTGGTCCCCCCACTCAGGTCCGCGAGGCCTGTTGACTCGCTGGCTGTGTAAGTATCCATGGTTGTCTGCCGCTGTCGGGGCTTGCTGTTTTTACCAGCCATCTCGGGGATGCACAGAGGTCCAGCTCCGGAGGCGCCTAGGGCACAGGCGGCAGTCCGCAGATTCCCGCTGCAGTGGGGAACCTCTCACTGACACCGCAAGGCCCACCCGGCAGCGCCACCCGGGATCGAGGCGAAGATCTGTAGGTGTCTTTGTGTCCTGGGGGCACCCGGGGGTCGCCACAGAGGGGGCAGCGGCCCAGTGATATGGGAGGGAAGGCAATGTCCGTTCAAGAGGGCAGGTGGAGGCAGCTCGCAGTTCACTGATATGGGTTGCCCAGAGGTGGTGATGCTCCGAAGTTCCGCTGTGTTGTGGTGATTGGGCACCCCCTCCAGTGGTAGATGATCCAAGGGGGCCTTCCAGCGGAGTTATTGGGCAAAGGATGAGACTTCTGTGGCGGGGGTCAGGGAGGCGCGCAATGCAAGCCCTCAGATCAGTGGATGCAGGCCTATGTTATGGCAAAGCAGGTTGGCCAGTTTGTCGTGGGTGCCGCTGGGCATCCAGGTGTCTGTAGGGGCACCGCGCTCTAGGCGGGATCCCACCGGCCGCCGGGTGCAGGGTGCCAGGTAAATCTGGGCAGTGGAGGAGCGCTGATGCCTCTTGTTGAGGGGTTGTAGGGAGCGGGTGGGCAGTCCAGACTGCTAAATCATACAGTTGCGTAGGGTGGGGAGCTGCAGCTCCAGTGCCTCGAGGGAGGCCAGCCTTGCGTGGGTGCGGCGAATGGGTTCCCTTTATTTATGAAACTAGGGGGCTTTCCAGCAGGATTTCCTGGCGAAAGATGAGGCCCCACCCGAGCGCGGCGCACCAAGCAGCGGGGGCGACGCCCGCCTCCTGCCCCGCAGATGCCGGCTCGATTCTGCCAAGCTAGGCGGCCAGTTCACTGAGAGCGCCCCCGGGCGCCCGGACGCCTGCGGGGACACTGTGCACCAGGCGAGAACCCCCCGGCCGACGGGCGCAGGCAAACCCGGGCAGCGGGGGAGCTCTGAGGCCTCAGGAGCGCTGGGGCCTCTTATCGGAGGCGCTGCAGGGAACGGGCGGGTAGTCAATCCAGGGCGCAGGGTCGGGATCAAGGGCTCCGGTGGCTCTAGGGGGGCCAGCCCCGCGTTCCCACCACTCCCGGAATCCCAGTTCGGGCTGGGTCAGCCCCCTTCCGCCTACCTACGCCGCGCCGGCCGGCCACGGGTCTCGCTGGCGTTCCTCCGGCTCAGCTGGGCTCCGCTGCTCTCCCCAGGCTGGTCGCAGCGCAACGGTGGGCTCAGGGGCCCGATCGCACCTCCGCGCCGCTCCTCTCCCTCGATCCCAGCGTGGGCTGTCAGCTCCGGGTCCGCCGCTTGTCTCGGCGGGCTACGTCCTCTGCAGTGCAGGCGAGCTCCGGTCCTCCAGACGTCAGGACGCGGGAGCCGCCATCTTGGCTCACTCTGCTCGGCACAATTCGTCCGCCTAACAATGGCGTTCGTAGTCTTCGGTCGACTGGCAGATGGTTCGGATGTATGTAGATGGGGTTCCGTTACAGACGGTGCCGCTTGCCGGGTTCCAAAGTTAGTTAAAATTAAGTAGAAACAGCTTATAGTGGCACATCAACTCAGAGCTCACACGAGACACGTCCGCTCTACATGGCGGTTAGCCACACCCCCTGGAACTGTGAAAGTTACCCTCCAACGGCAAATCGTAAGGCGGAGAGGATACACCCTTGGAAGCAGCATCAACGGTTGTCGTTCACAGGCAGTCAAATCCGCACCAACGTAGCGATGTACGCACCCGTACACTGCTTCTGCCTACTGGCGCCATCGGAGCGTCTGGAGCCTTTGGGGCTCCTCGAGCGTTCCACTTAGCGCTGAGCGCCTACCAGACTCCTGAGGTGGCCCCCGCTCGCTGTCGGACAGCTGCTGCCTCTATCCTGCGGTAAGGAGAGGGGGGACAGGAAAGCAGGAACTTGCGTGCTTCCCCCTCGCCGCCGGTGGGCCCGCTACAAAGACTCTCCCAGCTGCCCCTCCATAACGAAACGGATTTGCCATATTGAGCCACACAGATACCCTTCATCCTCAACGAGAGAGAGCGACCTACATCTTCAACCCCCCCGCTGCCCGGGACAAATCCTCGCTGTGGCCCCGGCGGGAGCACACTTACTGGACCCGTCACCACCCTCCCGCCGAGCACAGCAGGACCGACCAAATTTCGACGAAATAAGCAACACTGGGCAGGGTGATCAGAACACAGTAGTACATGATGAAATTGTCTCACAACGCACCTGCCTATGTGGGAACACCGATACAGCTACGCCAAAGAGGTGCTGGAGGGTGCGGTGTTGAACGTTGTGTAATCCCAAAGCAAAAACTAGCTGCACATCAAACCCTAATACAGTATCCGGCAAATTGCACCCAGACCGGGAGGGGAAAGAAGTTCTACAACGGAACAATTGCCTCGGATAAACAGGCGAAATCTGCCCACCTATTAACGTTATAGACCATGCCAGCTGCTATGGGGAAAGAGAAAGCAAAAAAATTGACAAGTCAAAGCAAAAAGGACCAATTCACTACGGCCGCAGCGAGCGCACAATTGGACCATGAACAATCAGACACCACGTTAGAAACAGAACAAAACATATCCCTGAAGGCTGCGATAACAAACTCCAGAACCTCCATGGAACAAAAGATGGATAGCATCAGCACAGACGTTTCGCTCCTCCGCCATGATCTTCAGAAACTGTCCTCCCGCACTGGAGAAGCGGAACAGCGGATCTCTGGGACTGAAGATGGGCTACGCACTATGGAACAAAGGATGGCTGGGGTAGTGGCGCGTCTGAAAACACTGGAAGGGAAAGCAGAGGACAGTGAAGGCCGATCAAGACGAAATAACGTTTGCATCCTGGGCGTACCGGAAAAAACGGAAGGCCCTTCCATGGAACTGTTCCTTGAACAATGGATAACTGACATGTTTGAACCCCAGACATTCTCGAAGTTCTTTTCAATCGAGCGAGTGCACCGTGTGCCCACTGGAAGACCAATACTTGGCGCACCTCCACGCACCATAGTTGCAAAACTGTTGAACTATAGAGATAGAGATGCGCTACTCCAGACGGCACGAGCCAAAGGCACACTGACCTTTAACGGATCTAAGGTAACATTCTTCCCTGACTACACAAGGGAGGTCCAGAGAGCCAGGCAATCTTTTGATCAGCTCAAGAGACAACTCCAGACCCTACACGTAAAATACGGCTTGCTCTTTCCGGCCCAGCTCAAGATCTACCACGGCGGGACAACAGTGCACTTCACAGACCCAAAAGAAGCGTGGAACTGGGCAGAGAAACACATTGAAGGCGACTGGAGACTTGCAAGCAACAGAAGCAGAAACAGGAACCGACGTGAACCACTAGACAGAAGGCGCCCAGCTCCACAACCTCCGGTGCAGGAACTACCACAACAAGAGGAAATGGGCTGAAACAATAACACTAACAAGAAATACTACTCCATCGCGGCCCATTTAACGAACAATCCTGCCACACTGATGTAAATAAGGCACGCGGCCCGCGAGGCACGGGAGTACTCACCGCATCGGCCAAAGCCACGCCCTCAGCTCAAGACTTGAGACTCGGAACACCAGACTTGCCAAAGAACAGTAAGTTGAGAGAAAGGTGTAAACAGTTCACACTAAGTTAATCTGGCGGTATAGTTGTTTGACGCCAGTAGAGTTAGGGCGACAGTTACTTCAAGTTGGGGAGGAGTATAGGTAGGGGGGGCGGGAATTTGTTTTATGTTAGTTATGTTCCAAGACACCACACCATCTATAATGTCAAAATGCATACCATCCCTAGTACACCAATTGTCACTCCACTCTTGCCAGCAATCCACACAGCACAAATGGAAACGCATGACCTGACAGAAAACCAGCCTGCCCTTAGCCTTGGCAGATATTACTAAAGCATGAAACACCACAATGCCATCGAGGGCCCGACGCACACTGTTGTCATCCACACACGTGTCAAATGGCGGGAGTCACTAACATGAACAAAAACAGGACAATCCGAGTGATGACATGGAATGTAAATGGGCTCGGCAATTGTATCAAAAGACGACTAGTACTGCAAACACTGAATAGACACTCCCCGGATGTGGTATTCCTGACAGAGACACATCTAGCCGGTACCACTGCTCATTCTTTAGACGCACCAACTACAGACTAGCATTCGATGCCGGTTTTACCATGGGGTCACGAGGGGTACTGATCCTAGTGCACAAAAGACTCCCCTTTGAGCCCGCATCCATTACGCAAGACACGGGAGGGAGGTTTGTACTAACGACAGGTACAATTGGGGAACGCTCGGTGACCATGATGGCGGTGTATCCACCTCCTAACCTACTGACCCCCCTGACTAATGACATTACGCCTCTAATTATGAATAATCTTGCAGACCTTACATTGATTGGGGGAGACTTTAATGAGGTAATGGACGTGGACCTTGACAGAACACATAGAAGATCCAGATATCCGAACACACGTACAAAACTTGCCACATTCACTAGCGCATTGGGGCTGCAAGACGTATGGAGAACGCTGCACCCTGCCACAAGGGAATATTCATACCATTCTGGCGCACACGCCTCGCTGTCTAGGCTGGACTATCTCCTACTGCCACTAAATAACATGCACGAAGTACGTGAGGCACAATTTCTCCCCAGAGGTATATCAGATCATTCCCCACTTGTAATAACACTTAACACCAACAGGTCGATCCCCCCACCCAGCTGGTGTTTGAACAGCTACTACCTAGGCTTCTCAGAGCTAGTTGAACATGTCCAAAAGACCACTGAAGAATATTTTGAGAGGAACACTAACTCAGTGGATAACCCGGTAACACTATGGGAGGCATTCAAGACAGTACTCAGAGGGGAAATAATAGCCTGGACCACAGCCCATAAAAAAAAAACAAGCAGAAGCAATACGCCATGCCGAAGCGAAAGTGCAAAAAGCAGAGACCGATCACCTAACGCATGACAACTCGGAAACGCACAGCGCACTACTACTGGCACAGGCGCAACTCCAACACATAGCCTTAGACAATGCAAAACAGGCGCACACTACGATGCGCGCAAAGATATACGAAACAGGGGATAAAGCCGGGAAAATGCTAGCATGGCTGGAACGTAGAGACCTGGGCTTCAGCCAGGTCAGGCACTGACAACAGGAGAATCAGAACTATTAGTGACAGACGTAGACATAGCGGAGGGTTTTGCAAAATACTACACTGAGCTATACAAAGCACCAACCTCACCACCCGTAATGGACATCCTAGAGGAGATTACTCTCCCCACCCTAAACACAGAGCAGTCTACTCTAGTAGAACAGGTAATCACTGAGGAGGAACTAACCCAAGCCATGTCAGAACTCCAATCGGGCAAGACCCCGGGCCCGAACGGCTTCCCCATTGAAACATGGAAAAAAATAGGAGCAAATGTAATCTCCCCACACTTACTTCGTTCACTACAACACTCACACTCACAGGGCTGTCTCCCCCCTGACTTAAGGAAAGCCACAATTATAGTCCTGCCCATGGCAGATAAGCCACCCGACAAATGCAGCTCCTACAGGCCCATTTCTCTCATAAACTGCGAGGCCAAAATATTGGCAAAGGTACTAGCCAACCGCCTCCAACAAGTCATACACACACTAATACATCCCGACCAGTGTGGATTCATGCCACAGAGATCCAATAGACAAAACATATAGAGGCTACACACAGCACTGGAGAAGCTATCTGAGATACAGGACCCCCTGGCTTTACTCGCCATAGACTTCGAGAAGGCATTCGACTCAGTCTACTGGGAGGCAATATGGACTATTATGCAACGTATGGGCATAGGACCGCACTTCGTGAGTTGGGTCAAACTACTTTACAACCACCCCCAAGCAGCCACAAAGGTAAATGGACACGTCTCGAACCCCTTTCAACTAGGCAAGGGCACGAGACAGGGTTGCCCCCTGTCCTCCCTAATCTTTGCAATAGCAATTGAGCCACTAGCAATTCTAGTAAGATCTACACAAACATGGAGCGGCTTCAGATGGGCAGACGACTGGGAGGACAGGGTATCCTTATACGCAGACGACTCGTTAGTATATCTGAAAGACCCACGCAAATCCTGCCCCATAGTGATGCGATTATTGATAAAATACGGTGCGTTCAGCGGCCTTCGCGTCAACTGGACTAAATCCATACTATTCCCACTGAAACAAATAGACAACGCGGTGCCAGATGAGTGTCCATACTATGTGGAAAAGGAGAAATTCAGATACCTAGGCATCCAAATCACAAACAACCTAACAGACTATGTGCCCAATAACCTGTACCCAATAATGACGAGATTTAAAGAAGACGTCCGGCACTGGATGTCCCTACCACTAACACTACTAGGCAGAGCCGCACTCTTCAAGATGCTGGCGCTCCCCCGCTTCCTCTATATACTTCAAAACGTGCCACTATTTATAGCGCCCAACTAATTCCGTAAAATAGACCAGTCGCTCAGAAAACTGCTATGGAATGGAGGTCACCCTCGCTTAGCATTAACCACACTACAAAGATCTGTATGGGAAGGCGGAATCAGACTGCCCCGATTGCAAACCTATTACTGGGCTAGTCAGATGGCAATAGTGAACGACAGACTCCACGCGGACATGACATTAGCACACAACAGAGAACCGGATCCTAACCGAAATGAAAGATCCGTATTTAGATACCTCTACCGGAAAAAAGACCGATCTGCTACCCCATCCATGCTGTCACACATATCCCTAACATGGACAGACACCCACAAATACCTAGGCTGGGACAATGAACTGACCCCAGCTCAACCGTTGTGGGATAACAGACTACTCCCGGAAGTGAATAAACTTCCAAAATGGCACTCTTGGACCCAAGCGGGCATCACTAAAATTGGCGACGTAATAAAAGGGAACTAAATAATACCATTTGCGGACCTAATCACCACCTCCGATCTGACGATAAATGAGCAATATCGCTACACACAACTCAAACACGCACTACAGACCCATCTCCCTGAGATGATTGACATGCCTGATTACACCCCTTTAGAACGTAACCTATTCCCAGATATGATTAAAAACAAAGTCACATCCACCATGTATAGTGCCATAACATCCTTTGCCACCGGAGAACTAGCGAGCCTGAAAGCCAAATGGGAGGGGGACGTAGGTGACATACTCCCAGAGGAATGGGTAACTGCCCTGATGTTCCCCAGAGAAACAGCGATCTCCTCCAGGCTAAGATTGATCCAACTTAAAGTACTGCATAGAATATATTACCCGAGGGTGGCACTATTCAAATGGGGTAAGATCTCCTCTTCAACCTGTCTGAGATGCAAACGAGAAGAGGGCTCATACTATCACATACTATGGGACTGTACCATAATCCGACATTACTGGCAGCAGTGCTGCGATGATCTCTCAAGAGTATTGGGTAAAACGATCCATAGAAATGCAAAACTGTTACTACTGGGGATAGACAATGAGGTCGAACTGTCACGCTACGAAAAAGTGCTCTTATTCACAACCACTGCGTTAATCAAGAGAAACATAGCGCACCTCTGGGGCTCTGAAACGGCACTAAACTATGAACAATGGACCACGGACGTTAACATTTGTGTCGCAATGGAGAAGAGAGTCTACACGGCCAGGGGCTGTCCTGAGAAAGGCCAAAAATTTGGCATAAGTGGGAAGACCACACTGAGAGGTAGCCCCCGTCAGGAATTGGACTGACATCCAAGGACATGCACAGAAATTGTAAAATCACAGACTACTGGCATAACAAAGGCAATTGACAGTGCTAAGAAGCTCTATTGTAATGGGTACGTGGAATGCATTTGTTGGTGGGTGGGGTAGGGACATAACCTTTATCTCGCTGCGCGAGACGTATGTTTTCTTTATGTGTAAAAAACAATAAAAAATGTTGTATTAAAAAAAAAATAGTGTAGATGAGTGTATTTGCCCCACTAGAGGTGACATTTCCTTAGTTGACTGATTTGTGATTAGTTTGACAGACAATCACTTTGCCCTTAATTTTATCACTCAGCGTAAGTGTGTGCTGCGTTGTACTTTTGAGTTACCCTTTAATAGGCATTCAAAAGTAGCAGTAATGCACTGGAGTGCCTCTTGATCTTGAACAAAACTGTTCTGAAAGTGTTTTACTATCAGTGACCTTCTTGATAACTTGCAACATCAGTAATTAATATATGTAGATGGCACAAACACCCAGCCCACCAATAACCTTTGGGCATGAAATCGCTGGTTTCTTTTTTTTAGTTTGGGCGCATTATCGCCAACACCATTGCTACAGATAAGAAAGGGGTGCCAAGAAGCAGTCTTTGTGGTTGGCATGACAACTGGAAATGCTGTGGTATGCAATTGCCAATGCACTAAATGTTCATTCCTGTTGTACTGCGCGGATGTAATCCAATAGTGGCTTGTTTAACGTATTTTGCACAATCATGAGTACTGTCACATGCCACGTGTCTGTGTTACTTTCAACGCTGGAGCCGCAGAGTGATCTCTTTTCGAGACGTCTTCTGTGTCAAGAGTCCTGCATACCCGTTCTACACTTGGGAAAACATACTATGCACTCCCAGAGCCCTTTCGAGGGTAGGTTTGATTGTACATTGCCAGATGCTGTCCATTAGAGGGGTTTCAGAAGAAGGCTTTGATGGCATAGTATTGCTTCCATGGCTGACGTTTAATTTTATTCAGTGGTTGGAACAGAGTTCTAATAAAGAACTGTATTACATTTATAAAGTTCTTAATTAGAACTCTGTGGTGGTTGGTATATGTCTCTTTTGTGAACTGCAACTGTAGTGGCTACAGATCTGCAGTAACAACTAGTTTTGTTTTGAGATCGAGGCTTGGACCTCATCTCCAATCAAGTTTGCTGGAAGGGACTGCAAGTTACTGCTAAAGGTAAGAGATTGTGTCCCCTATAAATGATCGTTGAAGAGTCTTCTACAACCACACAGAGCATGGTAGTGTGTGAGGAGCTGCAAGGGGTGACAGTTCTCTCTGGGTGAATCGTCCCAGTCCTATTCTGTCAGTGCAGAGCAAACTATAATATATATAATCCAGAAATGGACGTAAATTATCCCCAGAGGTAATGGATAATTGGATCATCCCATTGGCTAACAAAGAAGCTAATATGGAATCTGCTGATGATATAGCTAATGCTTATCAAGAAGCTCTTACTAAAGCAGTAAATAATACAGACCAAATTACTGCCACACAGAAAAGCTAACACCGGGTACACATCTGAATTACAAAAGCATACAGGATGTCAAAATAAATCCTTTAAAATATGGAACCATACTGGACTAGAGGAAGACAAGACAGACTATAAAAGGGCTGCTTAGACATATTAATTAGCTATTCTCGATGCTAAAAAAAAGCCATGTATGATAATTGGATAATGAACGCAAAACATGACTCTCAGGAATTATTTAAGATTCTGAAAGAATTGTAGAAACCTTCTCCTAAAAATTTGAAGGGTCCCAACAAAGATGAAGCATGGTGTACAGCAATTCAGGAGGCAATGCTTAACAAATTGCAAAACAGAACATACATTCCAAGGCAAACATGCTGAATTTAGAGGAAGAAGTAGAAACCAGCACTAGTGCCTCTATGACGGAAGCACCTCACACTCCATTTAGCTTCAAAATGGTAACAGAGAGTGATGTATCTGACATTATCAAGAAACTTAAACCAATGAGCTGTAAGGGAGATACACGTCCAGCCATTACAGTTAAAGCTTGCTTACCCTCCTTGCTAGGTTCAATCAAACAATATTAACAAATGTATCTTTTAAAGAATGTCATGTGCCTGAGGTATTAAAGAATGCTTGGGTCACACCATTGTTAAATAAATCAGGCCTGGATTCATTCATTCCTCTGAACTATCTGCCAATCATTGACACACTGTTTCTCTTGAACTTTCTGGACAGAGTGGCTTATGAACAGATCTCAGAACATCTTGTTAATAGGAATATTTTGAATAAATGTCAATCAGGTTTTAGGCCGGGGTATGGAAGTGAGAGAGCTTTGCTGGATTTTAAATCCAGAATTTTACAATATGTGGACAAAGTTCAGATGGTACTTTTGATACTGCTGGATCTGTCAGCGGCTTTTAATTTGGTGGATCATTCAATATTGATCGAAATATTGCAGACTGTTGCCTCCTTTTCTAGGGAGGTAGCTGGATGGGTAAAGCCATTCCTGGAAAACCGACTCATCAGAATATGTACTAATAGTGCAGAGGCTGCCACAGTGCAAATGCATTATGGAGTCCTGCAGGGGCGTGTCTCTCCCCCTTCTTTTTTAACATCTTTACAGTATCACTGTTCCAGATGCTTGAGGAAAGGGGGGTGCACTTTACAAACTATGCTGATGACACACAATGCTTGATCCCGTTATCTGGAATCTACAAAAAAGATGTTGAGACCATTATTTCAGTATATGGACTGTTTCAGGTTTGGATGGTAAAAATGGTTTGGCCTTAAATGACGAAAAGACAGAGTTAATGATCTTTGGTACCGGCAAAAAAGTTCATAAATTGAGTGGAGATGACCAATATTTGCAGGTCGCAGATTGCCAGATTAAGGTACAACAGAAGGTTAAGACATTGGGTGTCTACAACAACCTGGTCTCGACATCAGCATATTATCTTAAGCTGTTATCTCAAATTCAACTGTTTCTCTCTAAAACGAGCTGTGAGACAATAGAGAGGGTGATTATCAACAGAAACATTGGTTATTGTAGCAGCCTCCTGGTTGGCATCAGCAAAGGGGGCTTTGCGAGACTCCAAGTAATTCAAAATAGTGCCTTAAGGACCAGCATCCTGACTAACAGTGGTTCAGGGTTACCATTCCCATGGAGTCCTGTGGGACCTCATGGGAATGGGAATTTACCGTACCAACACCACCTGTAATATGCCAGTAACATTGGGATGTCAGGCAGCGGTAACGGTAATACGAGGTTGCCGGCAACCCGCTGGTTGAACCAGCGGGTTACCAGCAACCTTGTAATAAGGGGTCTCAGAAGCCCGCAAAAACCTGCATTGGCTACAAATAGAAGCAAGAATTGAGTTTTGCTTGTTTATAACACATAAGTGTTTGGTAGGGATTAGCCAGGCATACCTGAGCGAAACTCTAGAAAGGCAACCGGTGCAGAGAATATTAAGGTCGAATTACCTCACTCTTTGAATGTCCCTAATTTCAAACTTACATTGGTCAGAAACAGCACCTTTTTTGCAGCCGCGCCAGGGCCTGGAACGCTATTCCACCAGATCTAGGTGAAATAGCTTCACATGAGCAAATTAGGAAAAATGGAAAACCCTTTTTTGTTTATATGAGCCTCTGGACCCCCTCGTCCCTAGTAGCTATGCAATATTTCTTCAATCACTGCAATCTACCTTGTACAGACTGTCTTCGTCCTTAGTATTTGACATGTTTTTTGTTTCCCCTCGCTTGTGTCTTTATACCTCTGGGCCATTCCTGTGCGCATTATACATTTATTAACATAACATAGCTTCATCCTAACGCATTATCTATCGTGCAAAGCTGGACCCTTGTCAAGTTGTTTAGTGTCATCTGACGAAAATTGCAGAATGCATTATCATATTTTACATGACATAGTGTGCGGTTTCACCATACAATATGCGAAACTGCCTGTTATATTGTATACTTCTCCTTTAGTTCATTTGTTAAACACAATCTAATTTCTTTGCTCTATGGTTTTACCCTTGCGATCTCAGCATTGCTTAATGTTGGAATCACGCACTCTATAACACGTCATGTATATGAAGATCGTACAGACTGTTTGTTGCAGGACTACAGGTGACAAAAAGCACGAAATAAAGCAAGGACTGTAGCACAGCGCATGCATGAAGCTATTATTAAATGAAGCACCACTATTTGGGATCATTCAGAATGCATTTCTGGTCTATATTCGTGGTTATATGTCCTTTCAGTCTGTGTGTCAGCCACCAATGATGAACTTTGTCCTTCAGCGCCCCTAATTTCCTTCTCACACCCGTGCTTCACGTACTCTCATCCGTCTCCCGAATAGTCCTGACCGAGACATTTAATTTTATTCTCTTTGATTAAGTCTCCCTCTCAGGGCATCTAACCCCGTGGTTCTTTTTGCTATATTTGCGAATTCTACCTGATTTTTGGGATCAGAGCCTCCCATTCATATGAGGCACGAGGCGAACAGTGAGCTACATGTTAAGCCTCCACCACCAGCCGTCATTAACCCCACCCAATGCAGAGCTCATTGTCATTGGCAGCTCTTCCAATTCGTGGTGCTCCCAATTCCGACCTTCTTCCTTTGGCACATGTCCTACATGTGTCCCCTTAAGGAAAAACCTTGGTTTCAAATTTGGATGCATCACTTACTTTTCTTTCCCTCAGCTAACTTATATCTCATCTTCCTGCTGGATTGAACCTTGCCTTTTATTACAGATGTGCACTTTAACACTATGCCCATATTTCAGCACTTCCACAATCACATCTAGGTTATTCCAATTCGCTCTATCTTGGCCTCAGTGCCAGCTGCAGTCATTTCAAATTCTCCACACACCCAGCTCTCTCTACAACCCACTCACCCACCTCACCCCCACTCTCTACCCGCTCTCGCACACTTGCTTTATTTCTTACCCTCTCACTCTCAACATTTCACTCATATTTCCTCTTGCTCATCATCAATGGCACCCTCTCTCAATCGTTTCCTCCCTTGCACTATTCTCCTTCCTTCTCATTTCCTTCCACACACGTGCCCCTTATCGCATCCTCCTTTGAAACTTTGCACTCTATGCCTTGCACCTTGGTACCTATAAATGCAAATAGCAGCAGTAAACGCCAAAACCATTGACATTGCCAATGCTTGTTTAAATGAGGCAGCACGGCTGTACACATCTGGCTTGTGAAATCTACACTCTTTAAGAGGTCAAAGCTCTGACTGTTTGGCAAAAGCAGAGCACTGTAAAGCCATTGTACCCAGATGAAAGGCACACTTTGCATCTAAAAGGGTCATCATTTTATTAAAGTGATGAGCCTGACCTGCTCACATGTTTCCTCAGAATGCATCATGTTCTTTGTCTTGCTGACAGTTTTGATCTGTCAGAGGGCTTGTTGAATACCGAGGCTGAGCCTCATTACCCCAGTTTCTCTGGTTGGAAGTGTAGTCAAGGTTTGGATTGCATCTTGGTCTGTTATCTTGCCACAGTAGAGATGGTTTCACTTGGCTGCACTTGGCTCATGAAGAAAAAAAAGCAATGGTGGTGGGGGCCATTCGTGGGACAGTGGGAGAGCCAGAAGGTGAAACCTGTGCTGTTGATGGGTGAAGGTTGAAATACCTGGTGTACGTGTGCCAATCTGCTTTCTTCAGGTTTGGCAGAGAAACCTGGGAGTATGTTATCATTAGGGAAGAGTCCACGATCTGATAGACTGCAGGGCTTTGGCTCTTGTTAGCTGCTGATGTGGGAGTGTGTGTAGGGCTAAAGTGGAGAGCTTAGTTGTGGTTCGGATTAGCGCTTATGTGTTCATTATTAGGTCTGTGGCTTCTGCCTGCGAGGGGGTTTCTGTTTGCAGTGTAAGGTGCTAGTAGAACTTCGCCATGCGTTGGTTAGTCTGAGGAAGGGGAAGTAAACCTTAAAAGGCAAAACAACATGCAACCATGCACTCCTCCCTCTGGCCATTTGCAGACCGGTCCCATTTCTTTAGCTCACAATGTCACTCTCAACTCCCTCTCGCTCTCTCTGTCTCTGTCTCAAATAGATACATTGGGCCTCATTACAAGGTTCGTGGTACAACCCAGTGGTAGCTGGCGGTTTGCCGGCAACCCTGTAACGCTGTTTCCATCGTCTGACATCCCGGGGCTACTGGGATATCATAGGCGGCGGGACGGTTATTTCCTATTCCCATGGGAAACCTGAAGCACAGGCACTGTTAGTAACAGTGCCTGTGCTTCAGTGAAAAGTATGCCGGTAGGGGCCCGAACTCTCGGCAGGTCAGGGCTGCCCGGAGTTCCGTGCCCCTACCGGCAGACTCATAGTTTGGCTGTCAGGAAAGGGTGCCGGTACGTTTACGTTGGTACCAGTCCTTTATTCCCAGACCGCCAAACCTATAATGAGGGCCAATTGTCTCCCATGAGGAAACAAAACAAGCATCTGCCACTTGGCATATGAGAGAAAGGGGCTGTTTGGAAATTCCAGTCATTACCATGAGCTACCTGCTAAGGGTCATGGGAAGCAAGTACTTTTGGTTTCAGGTGTATTGGCTGCTTCATTTCTAAATTGAGTACCAGTGGCTGGGCTTACTTAAAGGAACGTTGTGCAGGAACTGCTTTGCATATGATGGTAAACCAGGGGAAGAAGGAAGGGATTTTAAGTAGAGAGAAAAACGAACGTGGTAACATAAGAAGCTAATTTTGGGGCCACAAACAGCAATTACATATTTTGTGCACACTATTCCTGCATCCACTCTCCTTGAAATAGTTTTATTTAAAGTTAGAGCTTTTGTTACCTATTATTAAAAACTGCTTTCTTATTTATATTTTGTCATGGTGTTTATTGCTTACTTATTGGTGGGTCGCTATTTAAGAACAGCATCCTATTTAAAACTGCTTGTAAGTTATTACATATACTAATTACCACATCATGGGGGCATTATTTATATAAAAAGGTTCATCCTGACAGGGGTTTTAAATACACTTTCGTGGGCAACTGCTGTATCAGAGTCTCACTGACTGCCAACATGGTTTTCGGTATCCAGTCATTTTTTCGTATGCATTTTTTTCGAAATGCAATTATGTCAAAAAAATGTGGTCGAATTTTTTTTTCTTCTAATGTATTCTTTTTTATTTCATATTTTTTTTTGGGTTTGGTAAGTGAAAAAAGTGTTTAAAAACAAAACAGGAGTTTGGGGGGAACCCCCCCCATTTAAAAAAAAAAAAAGAAAAGACATTCACATTTTTTTTTTCCGGTGAAATGTTTTCGGCATAATGGCATTCGAAAAAATGCCATTCGAAAACATCACTATAAACCTTGGTTTTCATATGTACTTTGGTGTTTGGTCAATCTTTCTATTACAGCTGGGCAATCAGGGAGTGCGCCCACCATTCTCTCTCCCAGTGGAGGCAGGAAACATGAGCAGAAAGTACTATTTTCTCTAGGCCCAGAACCTGATCCAGGAACATAACTCATGTATACTTTCAGAGTGTTTAGCTCACCTCCTGCCTCCACATACACGTTGTTTCTCGCTATTGCATTCTAGGGAAGACCAAAGCGCTAGCTATATGCCAAGCATGTTTGTCAGAAGCGGCATTTCAGTACTGGACATATGCAAACAGTATATTGTCACATAAGGATCGCGATATTTAGAAAATTGTGTTCATTATATAGTATATCAGTTTCAACATAAACCATATTGATTTCATTAGTAAACATAAACCTCTCTGTATAGGAAATAGCATTGTCACTCACTAGCATTTTTCTTTGCGGTATGTAACATACAGGCATTTTTAGCTTATGATATCATGATTGCACCATGCATTTTTCACTGCTTACTTATGATAGATGCCTCAGCGGGTTAAACGCTTGTTGCTGTCATCTGTGTTGTTTGATCTGCAGGTTCATATCCCGGCAAGGCCAGCTCAGCTCAGCCTTTCATCCTTCTGAGGTCAATAAATGAGTACCAATTTCGATTGGGTAATAATAGTAATGTATGTAAATATGTCCCGTGTAAAGTGCTTTAGATTATAGCGCTATATAAAAAACAAATTATTATTTCATCCTATGATATATATGCAATTTACTATAAAATGTATGTGCCTCACATCATAAATACTTTTGAATATAACGTATATTGTTTTTGTAAAGTTAATATGTGTCAGAAATGCTGAATTGGGACCCTAGCCCCTCATATTTTTCAGCGTCTATCACTTGCAGTGGAACTTTCTATCACTTGCAGTGCAACTCTCGCTTGATATTAGTTAGATGTCCCACTAATCTTGCAATGTTCTGCAGGCCTTTGAAAACTAATCTTTTCTGTTTTTCTTTCCCTGCATATGGAGGCTGAGTTCCATGGTGTGCTCGTAGTGGGTTTGGCTTTTCCTATTTTTTAATAAACTTTATGCAAATGTTGTTTATTTCCGATTTTTCTCATCTCAGTGTTAGATTTTAATCCTTCCTTCTCTTTCATTCCTCTATAATTTGAATAGTGATTTTATTTTGGTTTAATTATTTACAGTGATCTGTTACCATTTCTCTGTTGAGATAAGTATGTACATTCTGAAATGGGTCCCCCATCGTGCAGCAGCTCTGAGGAGCATAGACGTATTTACGACAAGACCTACTAGACCCAGGCTTAGGGCAGCAGATAGCTAGAGGAGCATCAGCATTTTATTGCAGTTTATTTTCAGTTTAATGGTTGTCATTTAAAAAAATATATATAAAGCCAATTTTGTTTCTCCGAGTCTGGCTGATCCACAACACTTTCAGTAATTTTTAGCTGTTAGCAGTCATTCTACTCTGACAGCGAGTCTTTGATGGCCAAACGTGTATATATGCTTTATATTTGCAAAAGCTATATTGTTAGGGTGACTTTTTTTTCAAATTTAAAAAAGGATATGCGTACCATATAATTCATAGATTTCAGCGCAGAGGTAGCGTACGCGAGCAGCGCAGAGAGGGAGCGTGCGCCAGCCGTGTGCGCTAAACAGCATTCTGGCGCACCGCGTATTCATAGATTTCCCAAGCCATTTTGAGCCCTGGTGCAGCAAACATCCCGCAGCGCCAGTTACGCCCCCAAGAACGCACCTTGCGCAAGGAAAAGCCATCGAAATCCTCAAAAAGGCGCAAAGGGTCGCGCTAACCCTGGACCAGCTTACAGGGCCGCTACACTGTAATCGCGTGAAAATACTACCCGTACTGCAATCACTGCAGCCAAAACGCGTGAAAATGTACTCGCGCACCCCCTCGGAATATGGGTAGCCCGCTTGTGCAGCGTAATCGCATATAAAACTCCCCGCGCACCCTCGGAATACACGTAACCCGCTTGCGCCATGTAAATTGCGTGGAAAAAGTCCCCCCTGTGCCTGTGGGGCATGCTCAGGGTGGATGTGCTGCCTGCGTGTATTACGTGGGTACGCAGGGAGTTTCACACGTGATAAGCCTGGCGCGAGCGGGGTATGTGTATTTCTGGGGTGCGCGGGGAGTTTCACACACGATAGGCCTGGCGCGAGCGGGGTACGTGTATTTCGGGGGTACACGGGGATTTTTACACGCGATAGGCCTGGTGCAAGCGGTGTACATGTATTACGGGGGTGCACGGGGAGTATCAAATGCGATAGGCCTGGCACGAGCGGGGTACGTGTATTTCAGGGGTGCGCAGAGAGTTTCACACGCGATAGGCCTGGTGCGAGCGGGGTACGTGTATTTCGGTGGTGCGCGGGGAGTTACACACGTGATAGGCCTGGTGCGAGCGGGATATGTGTATTTCGGGGGTGCACGGGGAGTTTTACATGCAATAGGCCTGGGGCGAGCGGTGTACGTGTATTACGGGGGTGCGCGGGAGTTTCACATGCGTTGTCGCTAGCGCAAGAGGGGTACGTGTATTCTGAGGGGTGCGTGTGGAGTTTTACATGCGTTTTCGCTAGCGCGAACGGGGGACGTGTATTTTGGGGGGTGCACAGGGAGTTTTACACGCATTTTCGCTAGCGCGAACCGGGGACGTGTATTCAGGGGGGTGCGCAGGGAGTTTTACATGTGTTTTCGCTAGCGCAAGAGGGGTACGTGTATTCTGAGGGGTGCGCGTGGAGTTTTACATGCGTTTTCGCTTGCGCGAACGGGGGACGTGTATTTTGGGGGGTGCACGGGGAGTTTTACACGCATTTTCGCTAGCGCGAACCGGGGACGTGTATTCAGGGGGGTGCGCAGGGAGTTTTACATGTGTTTTCGCTAGCGCAAGAGGGGTACGTGTATTCTTATGAGTGTGCAGGGAGTTTTACACGCGATTTGGCAGTGTGGGCCCTCCCTGGTGTGTTCCTACCCCCCTCCTCATGTCCCGCAGGCAGGCCACACCACAGGGAAGCACCCTACACCCCTGGGCATGCCCTGCAGGCAGCCCATAACACCTGGGCATGCCCCGCAGGCTGCCCACATGGCCCTGGCACATGTCCCCCCACCCCACACCCAGTGACGGGCACCTGCCAGCAGGCCCCAACTCATGACCCCCACCCCACCCCCAGTGACGGGCACCTGCGAGCAAGCCTCGACTCATGTCCCTCACCCCACCCCGAGTGACGGGCATCTGCCAGCAGGCCCTGACTCATGTCCCCCCACCCCACCCCCAGTGACGGGCACCTGCCAGCAGGCCCCGACTCATGAAACATACACCGACAGAACTATTTACAAAGGTGGCGGGCAAGTCCAATGGCTCACTTGTTGATGTTCCGGGCCAGGGCATCATCGAACTCCTCTTCAACGTCTCAGAGGCCAGCCTCTTCCCTGGCCCTTAGGTCTCGCAGGGATGCAGCCATGGCCACTTCCAACTACCTGCGAGTTGCCTCGAGGCACTCAGCCCGCCTCAACGCCCTGCGCATGGAGTTCTCCACCCTGACCATAGTGAGCCGTGCCTCTTCTGCCCGCCGCAGCTCTGCATCTATTTGCCGGCCCAACCGCTGCCACATGGAAGACACTCCCAATCCAGGGTCCTCCTGCCCTCCGGCCAATGCCTGCCCCTCTGATGTTGATGGCCCGTCCATCGCGCCCACCTTGAACCTGCTGCTGCCGTGCATGTGCCCTGCCTGTTGATGCCTGCCTCCTCCTGGTGCGGTCCAGTTGTTGGGGTGCCCACCCCTGCTGGACCTCAGACTCCCAACTGTGGCTGGGATGTGTCCTCCACCAGCCTGGCCGCTGGGAGTAACGCTCACCTGATTCCCGCAGAGGCGCCGGTCTTGAATGGGTGAATGCCGTATCTTCAAAGGTGATGTGTAATACACGGTTGGCTCTTTGGGCTGGACCTCTGTGCACTGTATGTCTGACTCGAAGAGTAATATGTCTGCAGATAGAAAATATGGGATTAATGAACTGGGGTTATTGGGTGCCTCTCTCCTCTTCCCTTTCTCTTCTCCTGTAGAACCCCAAAGGTTAACACCCTCACCTTAGGTAAGTGAACGCCGAGCTCTCCACCTGCCTCGGGGCAGGGTGCCGTAACCAGTTTCTTCACTGGATAAGGGTGCAGGCCTCTTGACCTCAGAGGACTGCTGTCCGTCGTTAACTGCACGAACGGTAAGTTCTGGGCACTTCAAAAGTCTTAAAAGTCTTTTGTAATGATATCTCTTGTTTTGCAGGGTTCCGGCGATGGCGGATGGCGGGCTGATGAGAGTTGAGGATCGAACCCGCGTGAGGAATAGAAGCGCCTGGAAGCACGTAAGTAAGCGCTTGTAGCCTGCTTCACGATGCGCACTAACTGTCCCTTTTATCTTGCAGGTACAAGTTCGGAGCTTTAGAGAAGCTGAAGGGTGCTGGAATACCCACTGGATTCGGCATGGGAAGGAGTAATGGCACGTGAGTAATAAAGTTGCCCATGTCTTTAAACGCACCTTCTTTTGTCTTTCAGATGCGGGATGCAGCGCCGAAGGCCTCCGGAGCGTGCGAAGAGCTGGTAAGCTTTTGTCTTTCAGATGCCGGAATGCAGTGCGAAGACCTCCGGAGCATGCGAAGAGTAGGTAAGCCTTTGTCTTTCAGATGCCGGAATGCAGCGCGAGGCGTTGGTGACAGCCGATGGACCAGGTAAGAGATGCGCTGCCACTGAAGACCGTAGTGCTAACCTGTTCTTTCTTTGTCTTTACAGGTGCTGCTGAAGACTGGATTCCAGGATAGTAAGCCTTTGTTCCCTTAGGCCCAGGATCAGAAGCAGAAGACACGATGAGCGTTCTGCTGCAGAGAATGCAGAATAACGCAAAGCAAGATTCATCCATCGGGTGTGGTTTAAATATCCTCCTGTAGTGCTTAGGTGTCTCCTTCCACAGCCACGCCTAGGTAAGAAAAGAGTTCCTGCTTTCCAGAAGAGTTCCAGTGTTCTGAACCTAGGGAGTGGTTCCTGCCCCACCCAACAGGAAAAGAAGTCCCAAACAGAAGAGGATCAGGGGTTCAACTGGCAGGTAAGTAAGCAGCATGGTCTGCTGCAGGTAAGTCCACCCAAGCATTATGAGCCCGGCGCTTCCAGCGCTGGGACTGGGCATCTTTATGAGCCTGGTGCCACTGGCGCCAGGACAGGGTCCAAAAGGTCCCAATTGGGACTGGCTGGCACTCGGAACCGGGGTTATGGGTCTGCTTCCAAGGGAGTCAGGCAAGTCCTGATCTTTTGGAAGCAGAGATCATGACACTGGGTCTGGGGCAGCTACATAGGGTGCCCAGGTGATACTTGGGCAGGAAGATGACACGGAGGATGACTGGCGCATAGGGGGTTCAGTTGAGGAGGGGGTCGGTACAAGTCCCAGCACATGGAGGAACCCAGCACTGGTGACCTGTCCTAGTAGGTCGACGCAGTCAATGAGGCATTCGAAATGACATGCATTGTTCATACGAGAACCCTGCACGTCATCCCGAATGCCACGTTGACGCAACGCCATCCCAGCCAGGACAGGCTCAAGACAGTCCCGGATTGCCACGTCCGCAGGGAGAGGAAGGCCAGTTGTTGTGCACGCATCCCCTCCCTGAGAACGGGTCTGGACGAAGGCATCCCTGCTGGTGTGGGATGATGCAGTCACAGGATAGGGGACAGGATTACACACAGGCACCTCCGCAGCGGCCTGTGCTGCCTCCTGTCCCTGTCCCTGGACTGCACCACTAGCACCATTGGAATCCCCCCTCCAGGCTCCGTGCATGGGCCTTCCACAGCCTCCTCCTCAACTGAACCCCCCACCAACCTGGATGACTCCATGCCATCTTCCTCCATAGGCCCCTGTGGGGTCTCAGCTGCCCCTTCTGCTGCCGAGGAGTCCACCTCCGACCTCTGCCTCTTGGACCTACCCTCGGCTGCTGCGGCCACAGACACAGCAACAGACTCCTCACTCCCCGAAGTGATGACAACCTGGGAGGGGAGCTGGGCCTTGTGTCTCCGGCTGGTGCTGGGATCCCTGCCGTTGTGCTCCACAGCACCGTCTCTGCCCTCTTCATCAGTTGACGCTGCAGACAGGGAGAGACAGAACACAGGCCTCAGGGCACTGTACAATGGTCTGATACACACATGACAGATGCACATGAGTGGCAGTGTCAAACTTCACAGATGGCATCACACTCCCCAACACACATATTATTTCAACCCACACACGAATTAACAGGAATCGTGCAGCAAGCAGCAGCATCCATACACATACAACAGCATGAACATCTGAAGGTTAGCCTGACGTCACATGCAACACAGGGTGTGCTGAACACTGCACACGCGCCACCAGACATACATGCATCTGTACATCTCCACCACCTGTCACAGTGAAATCCTCTGCAACTATGAAACCTCTGCCAATCAGCCTCCTACATGTCGGTGTCACATGCATCCATGGTGTATCACAGTCGCACACATGTCAAGTACACACACAAGCACATGTACACCGTGCACCTACATGAAGGTGGAACCAGCATCCATGTGTCACACCCCAACCATGCCATAGTACATACACAGAAATGTAAACATGTGTGCATCCCCACATGCGATTGGGCATCATGCATTTGAACACATACACCATTGATGTGCCTCACACATGACTGGACTCACATGAGGCAGGCTCATGCCCCTGTACATACACATCCATACATGGGCCATTCAAGACATATGTCCAAGCTGCACACTCCTGGCGCACCTCAACATGCACTGCGTTCAATCAGTACGCATGGACACTAATGCTCGACTCCAGACGGGTCTGCCTCTCAAGGACCTGGAGGTGGAGCGCTGGGCATATACGTTCCAGGACCCTCATTTGGTTGTTGGTAAGGTGGACCTGGCACCCCTCTGCATGCGCTGCCTCCATGAGGCGCCGGGCCTTGCTGAGGGTACTGGACCTGAAGTGCTTCCAGTGTTTCTGGACGTGTGATATTTCGTGGCCTGCCACCCCCTCCACGTTGATGGCAGCCACGATGTCCTTCCAGATCCTGTTCCGTCCTTCATTGTCAGCGCGTGGTCTTCCGAAGAGGGCATCATAATGCACCAAGACTTGCTCCACCAGGATACCAACTTCTGTGGCACTGAAGCTGGTAGCCCTCTGCCTCTCTGGCTGGGGGTTGCCAGTGGTCTCTGATGGTGTTTCCCCCAACATGGCAACCCCCGAGGCAGGTGTGGGTGGGCAACTGGGTCCTGGTGCTGGGCTGTTGAGCGATGGAACTCCAGTCGGGAGTCTTCTGTTCCAGCAAGGGTGGTCACAGCAACTGGACCCCTGCAGATGGCTGACATGCAGGCACCAAATAGCAGGGCAGGTGGCCAGCAGGCAGGCAGGCAGCAGCAGATGGCAGGTGGGTGCGGGCTCAGGGCTCTGGGGGGCAGGAAAATGGCCTTCTGGGCAGGAGCGTGGTCTTCCGTGTGTTGCCGCGTGGCCAGCTTGACACAGAGTGATTTGGCAAGTGAAAAAACTGCACATCAGCGTGTAATTCGCGGAAAGGCCCTTAGCAAGTAAGCGCGTCTGTGACGTAACGCGCACGGGTGTTTCCCCCTACATGGGTGCATAGTGATTGTACACGTGCAAAAACTGCATGTCCGGGTGTCACTGCGTGTAATTGGAGGAAAGGCCCTTAGTGCGTATGCGCGTAAGTGACGTGGCACGTGTCGGCTGGGTTAAAAGGTACGCGTAGGACGCCATTTTTTTATACGTGCTTTTTGTGGAGAGCGAACAGGTGATTCTTGCATTTCTTGTCAGTTCACACGTGATTACTTCACAACGGTTCCAGTTCGTACTTCTTGTATACTCAGACATCCTTCAATTCTTCTTTTGGTGGGGGGTGTTGCCAACGCGCATACACGCGTCTTTTTCACATTCTTTTTCCAGGCAGACGGTGAGTCGCGCACGTATTTTTGAACTGTGGTTGCCCCCGTGTGTCACGTACCCATTCAGAGGTCATTGTAGCCTGCGTGTACCATACGTATGCTTATTTTTGTGTTTCTGGGTACCACAGCATAGTGCGGGTTCTTTATTCCACGCACGTGGGCTACCAGGGGTTAAATTTTGTTTTCGGGGTGCCTGAGCATTGCGTAACCCGTCATCTTCCCCCAGGGGTCACAGACAGCCTTGCTAGAGCACTAGGGTACGTATTCCATCTAGTACCCTGCCCCCTTCACCCCAATTGCCCAGGACAATTGTTTACTGCACCTCCCATTCGCACAAGAACATCAGTGCCATGGTTGGGAGGCGACCAAGTGGTAAGGGAGGCAAAGGTGGCCGACCTCTAAGAGGTGTCCGGAGTAGGGGATGTGGCCAGGATGTGCAGGGTGGCCCAAGAGGCCAGTGTGTGGAGGACCAATCAGGGACACCTATGCCCCCCCCCCAATGGGTCAGGGAGATGCAGCTGACACCATCCCAGCTCAGGCCTGGTTAAGCTGGCCCATATTGCTGACCGAAATGGCACAGGATGACTCACAGGCTGACTTCCGTGTCACCAAGTCAAAGCCACGTGTGGCGGTGAAAGTTGCTGTCACCAGGCCACGTGGATCTGGGCAGCAATGTCATCTGCTGCCCCAAGTAGCCAGGGTGAGGAGGCTGCAGGGGCAGCTGCAGCTCAATCCACCCCAGCTCTGAGTCACCCAGCCGGGACAGTGTTGGTCCAAGAACATCACACCAAGGTTGGTCCTGCCAACATCACCCAGCAGCTAATGCCTGCAGTGAGACCTTTGGTCATCGTGCCTTTGCCTACTTCCAGTGCCCAGTCCACCTGCGCTTCAGCCCCTACCGACCAGAGTGGCATCCGCACCACCTCTCAGGAGGAAGAAGGGTGCTCTGGCGGTAGAGGCTGGGACCCCAGACACGGCTCCCCCCTCCGGCACGTCAAGGAAGCAGAGTTTCAATGATGTGGAACTAGACGCACTTGTGGGCTATGTGTCGGCCCCTGGCCGCGAAATGCTGGTGACTGCAGGGTGCAAGACTACGACTGCTCAATGTAGGGCCCACTGGCAGTGCATCGCGGACCAGATTCGTTTTCTTGGATTCGTGAGGCGCACAGCTGATGATTGCTCAAAGCGGTGGAATGACCTCAAACACAGAGCAAAAAACAAGCTGGCTTCCAATCATGCCTCTACTCTGGTGACTGGCAGTGCGTCTCCACCAGAGGAGGAAATACTCACAGAACATCAGTCAATCCCTGGAGTTTTCACCACAGAGGATCAGATCCAAGGCGGGGGAGACCTACCAGATCTTGAGGCAATGTCAGGTGAGTAGGCATGCATGTGTGTGCAAACCATGTGTATGTTGCTTGGGTGATGTGTTCTGATTGAGTGTCAGGTGAGGCTGTGTAGTCATGACTGCTATGGGTCACCCATGTGGTGCCTCCAAAGCACCCCCCCGCCTTGGGTTTGGGTTCTACAGTATCCCTTCTGACCGCAGTTAACAATTTGCACCTGATTATTGCACTTGCCCTTCAACTGCCATCATGCCACAACATTGTTCATACTGTTTTCCTGTTCATTCTTCCTGATTGATGGAATCCTTTGCATGATTAACACATATTTTTGTGCCGTTCTGCCCCAATTTCAACCTACTTCAGACATAGATTTCACCCCACAATCTCCCACATTTCTTTACTTACTATGGGAATGATTTCATCAATCAGGCTGATTGACTTTTCTGCACCTACACATGCTCTACACACGATCACTTTGGGGCCCTGTTTGAATGTTCAACATGATAATTTACTTCTGTCATGTCCAAGTGACCAACCATTGATGTTGTATCCATGTGCCTGCCATCACTGCATTAGTAAACACTGGCTTTGTTGCAGCATGTGACACATGCGTGTTTTCTCTCACTCTTTTGCATGTTCTATTTCATGATGTCCATCTCACATGGATGGGGGACAGTACTCATTTGCTACCATCTGGGTGTCCTTGTCAAATCTGCCATGGCTATGCTACGTGCCATCTGTGTGCTGGCATGTGTCATGTATGTGGATTGTCCATGCCACTCACAGGCTAATGTGTGATGCAGGTGCTATGCAGCATGCAGCACATGTGTTGGTTTTCCATCTTGGACTCCTCAGTGTCTGCTTTTAGGTCCCCTTCCACTTCATTGCCAGTGCATGCATGCCAGAGTTAGTGTCATGTGTGACATGTGTCATTTATGTATTCAATGTGTAGATTGTGAGTACAAGGTCAGAACAGCAGCTGGAGCAGCTGACACGCACACTCTCAGCTGAGCTCCAGGCAACCTGTGAGGAGATCTGAGCATCATACGAGGCCTTGCAGGCAGAAGTGCTACCCGTGTGGTGCTGCATGGGGATCTCCGTACCATCATCCTGCAGAACCAAACCTTTCAGACCCGCATGCTTGCTGCCATGGAGGAGCATGCCAGGGCTTTGCGTGGTCTACCTCCCATACCACGCACACCTTCTAATGTACCACCAAAGGGCAATGACAGCGACGCCAGTTTTCCCACTATAGGGTAGCCGTGCAGTCCATGAGTCCATGGAGGATTTTTTTTCTTTTTTTTCTCAACATCCATGCATGTGGGTGTTGGGGTGCACCCTGTACCTCCTCCCTCTTGGGCACCCCCCCCCTTGTCGACACATGGCCATTTTTGATTTTTGTTTTTAATTTTTGTTTTTGACAACTTTTTATTTTTGATTTTGATTTTGATTTTTGGTTTTTCATATTTGATTCCGAATTGAAAATTAGTAATAGAATTTCATTTTTTGATTATCATTTTCTCTTTTTCTTTTTTCAGTTTATTATTTTCATTTTCATTTCATGTTTCAATTCACTTTTTAATTTTATTTTTATTTTTTATTTTTTTTATTTTAATTTGTATTTTGATTTTTTGTTTTATTTATTTCGTTTACTTTTCCTTTTCTTTTTTTTATTATTTTTCTTTTGATTTTTTTGATTTGCATTTTCTTTTTTGTTGATAACTATTTTCTTTCAGATTGTAAATCCATTTTACAGTGTGTTGCTTTGTGTGGCTCCCGTAGGCATCCACTGTGTATTCCAGCTGGGCACATGCAGGCTTGCCCTGTGTTTGTGTTAGATACTTGGGTTCCTGACACACACACCCCTCCTGCTTCCCCTTTCCATGGGCTCGCAAAGGGTGTGACAAAGTGACAGTAACTTACACTCGGGCATTGGGCTCCCATGAGTTGTGTGGGCAGTCTGTAGTCCAAACTGTTTATACATCCCTAGTGGGGATTGGTGTTCATTTCTCCACTGCATGGTTGATTTGTTTCTTGTATTACATAAAGGCCTTTTTGCATATATACATGTAGCTTCTTCATGTCTAAACGAGCATGTCTCCATTGCAGATGCAGTTCATGTTGTATGCAGTACACTGCCACATTTGCCTACTAGCAACACCCTGCAGTTGTTAGGGGTCGATGTGCTGCCTTTGTCAGGTTGTGACACTTGCAGTACTTTCATTTTTTACTGTTATACGTTGCCATTGTTGGATCCTGTACTAATGTTTTGTCTTGCTGGTAAGTATTTGTTAATGTGTGCTGTTTCTTTTTTCTTTTTTCTTTCAATTTCTTTCTTAGTGAGAGTGTTTCTTTCTTTCAATTTCTTTCTTAGTGAGAGTGTTTTCTTTTTTCTTTCAATTTCTTTCTTAGTGAGAGGAAATTGTCTCTGGCCTGTTTCCATTTGGTATAGTGCACTTTGTGTCACTTGTGTCATGTGTTGTGCGTTCATTTAGTTGTTTTCACATAGCATGCCATGCCATGGTGTGTTGGGTAGCTGAGATGGGGTTAGGGAGGAGTTGGGTGACATGCCACTATTTGGTTGTAGTATTTTGCAAGGGGGTAGTCCTTCATGCTGCATGAATGTGTGCCTTTTACTGACACAGCATTGGGTGTCTTTAAGTAGCTAGGGATGCACACAATGTAGCACTTCCAGGTAAACAATCGCAGGGTGGTATGGTTGTGACAGTTGACTGTCCCTTTTGTTATCATCATTAATCGTCAGCTGGTATGTGCCAAGCCTGTGTGCACTAATCTGCAGGTGTGGGATTTTAGGTGAAGAAATTTGCCACAAGCTGGGTACGGGCTTCCTCACCACGTGCCCTTTCACCTCCCATGCGCAGCGGGCGTGCATGTGGTTGGAGGTGTGGGGGCACCACCATGTCCACCGGCACGCCCCGCCGGGTTGCAACGTTGTGCAGGACACATGCTGCCACTATGATCCTGCATACTACGGGGGGCGCATATAGCAGCTGCCCACCAGAGCGGTCAAGGGAGTGAAAGCATGACTTGAGCACTCCGAATGTGCGCTCCACTATGCCCTGGGTTGCAATATGGGCTGTGTTGTATCTTACCTCGGGTGGTGTGGTGGGGTTCCGTATTGGCGTCATCATGTAGGTGCTCAGAGGGTAGGCACTGTCCCCTGGAGAGGTGATAATGGTTGTCATTAGTTGGGTTTTCCCATTTCTCAGTGTCTGATATGCATGCATGTGCAGAGGCATTTGTACTCACCAATTAGCCATGTGTCGCCATGCCTCCAGCTTTAAGGTCCCGGTTTAGGGGTGACATTCGGAATATGAAACTTTCATAGCTGGAACCCGTATAGTTGCCATATACTGAGGTGATGATTCCCTTGGCATCACATACAACCTGCACATCGATGGAATGGCAGTGCTTGCAGTTTCGATAGGTGTGCTCAGTGGCCCTGGGAGGACGTAGAGCCACATGGGTGCAATCAATGGCACCTAGCACTTTGGGGAAGTGTCCCACCCCGTAAAAGTCCTGGACGACAGCCTGCCTTTCTGCAGGTGTTCTGGGCATGTATATGTGCCTGCGGACTGAGGGGCGTGCAGTCATGATCCCCAACACCTGGTGTAGGCAGCGTGACTGCGTGGCCTGTGAGACACCCCCAACTATGGCACTTGTCTGCTGAAATGATCCAGTAGCCAAGAAATGCAGTACATTGAGCACCTTTTCCCAGGGGCTCAGTGCTTGGGAGCACAGGGTGGGTGATGTGAGGTCATCCTCCCACTCCCTGAGCAGTTCTAGGATTATTAGTGGTGGAAACCTGTACCTCCTGAAAAGGCTGTTCCTGGGTAAAAAAATGCAGGGCCTGGCTATCCTCCTCCTCCTGCGGTGTCCGACGACCACTGCTGCGAGGAACGGTATATTCATCGTAGCGTATGAGCTTGTTTGTTGTTTGCGTGCACTTTTATGCTGTGCGGGGCCGCTTACGCCTGCTTCCTGCTGGCGTACGTGTTTCTGGATTAGCGCGACTTTTTTGGCGCACGGGTTTCCCCTGTTCGATTCCATGAATATGTGTTGTTAGCGCGCGTGTGGGCGTTGCAACCATTTACCTGTGGTACTTCCCCCGTAACGCCCACATTTTCACGCGCTGTTCCCCATTCCGCGTGTACCGCCCCCTTTTCTTGTGTGCGCTACACGTTGTGTGGTTTTGCTGTGCACGTCACGCACAGCGTTTAGTGACGTGTGCGCCTGTGTGCGCCACCCATGGATTTGGCGCACATCCCAGGGTTTACACGCGCAGCGCATTCCATGAATCTACGAACGGCTGCGTGCGCGGCTTTAGCACGCGTGCGCTGCAATTTTCACACTTGCTCTCTACTTTTCGGCGCACATTTATTCCATGAATTACCCTGAAAGTCATTCAGTCATACAACTCTCACAGACATATGTGACAGATATAAAGCTCTTTGGGCATTCTTATCTTCCCAAAATACACTTTAATATGCCAAACAGCTAAAACCTCATTGGTTTTTTTGGTTCCAAATCACATTATCTTTGGAGTTCTTTCTAATCAATACACACATACACTGTGTTAAGCTATCACTTTTATATTCAAATACATGACATGCATTTTTTAAACCATTCCAAATATGAAGGTTTTCCCTTCAGTAAAGTAAAGGTTAAAAATGATGCATTATTTTACAATATTAAATGCATGCCTATGCTTAGGTCAAGCACAGAGTTCCCACAGGTGGCACTAAAATGATGTTCAGAAGCAAGCACTAATTTCCCTCCCTGGCCCCACATTTCAGAGGTCTGCGGCCACCATAAAAGGTGCAAGCATGAAATAGATCATAGAGAAGTTCAAATGGTGAAGAGTAAATCTGAATGTGCAAGTGGGGAGCAGGTACGAGTGGATCTAGGTCATCTGACCTAATCCCCGCCCTTTTCCCTACTTAAGAAGCCCTCCAGCCTCTTTTCCTTTGCAGATGGGGAGCAGGTGCGAGTGGACCTAGGTCACCTAGCCTAAGCCCCGCCTACCTGGTGCCTTCCAGGTTGTCGCTCTTTTTGCCCACTTAGCAAGCCCCGCCCACCTGGTGCCTTCCTGGTTGCTGCTCTTTTCCCTACTTAAGGAGCCCTCCAGCCTCTTTTCCTTTTCAGATGGGGAGCAGGTGCGAGTGTATCTAGGTCACCTGGCCTAAGCCCCACCCACCTTCTCAGCCCTGCCTCTTCCTTCCTGCTCTTAACTCTTAGATCAAGAGCGTCTCTCGCCCGGGCGTCGAAGCGAAGGGCAGACAAAGAAAAGGGCAATTCCTGTTTGGACGAGGATGACCCAGGGCCTGAACCCCTGCTCAGACAGCAGGTAAGCATGCACCAACATGTGTTTACACCTTCTTTTTCCCTGCTCCCCCCACCCCTCCAGCCTACTTCTGCAGGAGTCTGTCCTGATACATTCTGGTTTCACCATCACTAGCTTGTGGGCAATGCTGGATTTGACTTTTATGAACTTCATTGATTCACGGTGCGTCACCCTTTCTCAACTCTCATGCTGAACTTCCTTTGCATTTTGTACTCATGGTGGTCCTGAATCATGCTGTTCCCATCTTCATCCTGTATCCTGGCTTGCTACATTATGTGTTACTAAAGACTTCTGCAATTGTATTCACCCTCCCCTCTTGCTTCTCCACTCTTTTTGACTGCTTACTCTCTGTTCTCTGCTCCTCTCCCTTTCTCCCTTTTCCTATCTCCTCCTCTTACTCTTCTATGCACTTACTTTATCAGAATTGTCCCTGAACCTAGTATGATAGCAACCTTGTCTGTCTCCTCCCCACTCCTCTTACTTGTCCCCCCCCTGAAATGTCATCAGGCCTAGTACGATAGTTACTTATTTTGTTCCTCCCCTCCCTTTCTGCACCCCTCTCCCTCACCTTTTGTTTTTCTCCAGCTCTACCAGAAATGTCATCAGGCCTAGTACGGTAGTCGCCTGTCTGTTTCCATTTCCTACCCATTCTCCCCCTCCCTTCCTTATCTATGTCTTAGCTCTTGCAATATCTGAAATGTCGTCAGGCCAAGTACGATAGTTAATTTCACATCCTTGCTGTTCATGGCCTGTAAGAATGTCATTGTATTTTCCCTTGTTCCCTCCCTTGCCTTGAAGCGCTTTGAAAGACATTGGGGGTCATTACGAGGAAGGAGGTAACCATGCTGCTATTAGCGGCATGGCTACCCCCTTACCGGGTACCGAGTCCGGGTTCCATGAATGAGGAATTACCGGGCCATTCCGACCTTGGAGGGCCCGGTAATTCCTCATTCAAGGAACTCAGACCCAGTACATCCCCATTCCCATTCGAGCCCCCATAGGGCACAATGGGAATGGGGAGCATGCTAACAACGGGCCCGTTAATAACGGGCCCGTAGTTAGCATGCTGGTCTGCTCGCGGGACCCGCTAAGGCCGCCTGGTAAAACCAGGCGTCCTTAGCGGGTCCCGCGAGCAGAACTTGTAATGAGGCGGTAAGGGGTTGATGGCTCCGGCACCTTTACCGGCACCATTAACCCCTTAGTGCCTCACTCGTAATGACCCCCATTGTGTATAGGCGCTATATAAATAAACTATCATATCATCAAGAATCCTGTAAAAGGATACCCAGAGCCATACAAGGGTGAGAACAAAAAATGTGTGCCAAAGGTACAGACTGTTTCACAGCTGTAAAGGTGTCCCATAAAGATATCTGCTCAGCCATCTTTACAGAAACTGCTCAGTGCTAAGCAGGCAAATTCCCTCCCTATTGGATCTATCATGTGCCTTTGAAAACATTCTCCTGCATGCTCAGCACTACCAGGAGAACCAACTGCAAGGTATGTCACCCAATGCATAACTGTGATGCTCATAAATAATCTTTACATTAATTATATTTTAAATACAGGGTAAAAAAGTTCTTCAAATGACAGCAGGACATGTACATCTATTTCCACATATCTCAAAATGTTTCTATGTATTGTACAGTCCAACCAACTCTACGGAGTTAATACATATTTTAAATTACCTTAAACGCAAGCTGGCAAGACCCATAGTCTAAACCACACCACAAAGGTAATATTGTACTGGGGCGCTCATTCCATTGCTCATCTTTACTCTTGGAGTGTTAGGTATTTTGAACAATTGCACAAACAGCAATGATGTAAACAGAATGCACCACTTTGTTTGTTATAAAGTGTGCCTCCATTGTGCAGATATGAGGAATGCTGTTGCTTCACACACATGAATGTTCAGGTTCGCCCTTATCCATTACTCCACCGAGAGAATGCCCAGCCAAAGATTCCAAGAAACCTTCTCCAACTGTGTTTACTCTACTGAGGTGTTCATGCCCAGGCACAGATTACAAACTTCACTTGTGATTTTACCATATTTTAATGTCATTCCAGCCCAAGGGATTGGAGGTACATCGGCTGCAGCAGGTAACTTGCCTTATTTCCATTGTGCCACCTGCTAAAACCAGAGCTGTAACCATGAGAAGGGGGTAGAGTTACCACTTGCATATATATTTCATATGTAAACTTTACCATTTGAAAAGACCGGATATAGACATTTACGGGGTAATTCATAGAATTGAGCGCAGAGGCAGCGCGCGCGAGCAGCGCAGAGACGGAGCGTGCGCCAGCGTGCGCTAGCCGTGTGCGCTAAACAGCATGCTGGCGCACCGCGTATTCATGGAATTCACAAGCCATTATGAGCGCTGGCGCAGAGAACATCCCGCAGCGCCAGTTATGCCCCCAAGAACGCCCCTTGCGCAAGTAAAAGCCATTGAAATCCCCAATGTAGCGCAAAGGGCTGTGCTAACCCTGGACCAGTTTACAGGGCCACTATACTGCAATCGCACGAGCGGGGAATGTGTATCACTGGGGTGCGCGGGAAGTTTCACACTCGATAGGGCTTGTGTGAGCGGGGTATGTGTATTCCTGGGGTGCACGGTAAGTTTCACACGCGATAGGCCTTGGGCAAGCGGGGTACGTGTATTCCCGGGGTGCGCAGGAAGTTTCACACGCGACAGGCCTTGGGCGAGCGGGGTACGTGTATTCCTGGGGTGCACGGGATGTTTCACATGCGATAGGCCTTGGGCGAGCGGGGTACGTGTATTCCTGGGGTGCGCGGGAAGTATCAAACGTGATAGGGCTTGTGGGAGCGGGCTACGTGTATTCCCGGGGTGCGCAGGAAGTTTCACACGCGAAAGGCATTGGGCGAGCGGGGTACGTGTATTCCTGGGGTGCATGGGAAGTTTCACACGCGATAGGCCTTGGGCGAGTGGAGTATGTGTATTCCTGGGGTGCGCGGGAAATTTCACACGCGATAGGCCTTGGGCGAGCGGGCTACATGTATTCCTGGGGTGCGCGGGAAGATTCACATGGAATAGGGTTTGTGGGAGCGGGGTACATGTATTCCCGGGGTGCGCAGGAAGTTTCACACGCGATAGGTCTTGGGCGAGCGGGGTACGTGTATTCCTGGGGTGCGCGGGAAGTATCAAACGTGATAGGGCTTGTGGGAGCGGGCTATGTGTATTCCCGGGGTGCGCAGTAAGTTTCACACGCGATAGGCATTGGGCGAGCGGGGTACGTGTATTCCTGGGGTGCGTGGGAAGTTTCACACACGATAGGCCTTGGGCGAGTGGAGTATGTGTATTCCTGGGGTGCGCGGGAAATTTCACACGCGATAGGCCTTGGGCGAGCGGGCTACGTGTATTCCTGGGGTGCGAGGGAAGTTTCACATGGAATAGGGCTTGTGGGAGCGGGGTACATGTATTCCCGGGGTGCGCAGGAAGTATCACACGCGAAAGGCCTTGGGCGAGCGGGGTACGTGTATTCCTGGGGTGTGCGGGAAGTAGAAATCGCGATAGGGCTTGTGGGAGCGGGGTACGTGTATTTCCGGGGTGCGCGGGAAGTATCACACGCGATAGGTGTTGAGCGAGTGGGGTACGTGTATACCTGGGGTGCGCGGGAAGTTTCACATGCGATAGGCCTTGGGCGAGCGGGGTACGTGTATTATGGGGGTGTGCAGGGAGTACCACACACAAATTGGCAGTGCGGGTCCTCCCAGGTGTCCCCTCTCCCCCCTCCCCAGGCCCTGCAGGCAGCCCACACCACAGGGGACTACCCTGCACCCCCTAGCCATGCCCCGCAGGCAGCCCATCCTCCCTGGCCATGCCCTGCAGCCAGCCCACATGGCACCATGCACTAGTGAGCCCCAACACATGTCCCCCTGACCTCCCACCCACCCAGCACTGACGGGCACCTGCCAGCAGGCCCCGACTCATGTCCCTGCACTGCCACCCACCCACCATTGACAGGCACCTTCCAGCAGGCCCCGACTCATGTCCCCCCACCCACTCACCCACCCACCATTGCCGGGCACCTGCCAGCAGGCCCCGACTCATGTCCCTGCACATTGACAGGCACCTTCCAGCAGGCCCCGACTCATGTCCCCCCACCCACTCACCCACCCACCATTGATGGGCACCTGCCAGCAGGCCCCGACTCATGTCCCTGCACCCCCACCCACCCACCATTGACAGGCACCTTCCAGCAGGCCCCGACTCATGTCCCCCCACCCACTCACCCACCCACCATTGCCGGGCACCTGCCAGCAGGCCCCGACTCATGTCCCTGCACATTGACAGGCACCTTCCAGCAGGCCCCGACTCATGTCCCCCCACCCACTCAACCACCCAGCATTGACGGGCACCTGTCAGCAGGCCCCGACTCATGTCCCCCTGTCACCCCACCCACCCAGCATTGACGGGCACCTGCCAACAGGTCCTGACTCATGTCCCCTCACCCACTCACCCACCCAGCATTGACGGGCACCTGCCAGCAGGCCACGACTCATGTCCCCCAGAAGCACAGCAGGCCCCGGCTCATGTCCCCCTGAGCCCCCACCCACCCAGCATTGACGGGCACCTGCCAGCAGGCCCCGACTCATGTCCCCCCAGCACGTCATCATGATCCACAACCATGGTCCTGATGGCCACCAAAATCCCACTGCAGGCCACCCCAGTCCAAATACCCAATCAAGTATTCCATCCACCCCACATTGAAATTCCAAATACATGACACAACCCAAATGGCAAGTATGTACATCAACACATGTCCGTCACACACACACACAATGGGTGCCAGTGATTGTGAAACCAATGTGAGAATACCACACATCGAAGTAAGAAACCTAAATGTTTTGAACACAAAATGAAGGTAATCAAATGAAAACATACAAAAATGTAAATAAGAAATGAAATGCAGCATGTCCCAAACAGAAAAAAATATGTGACCTCTGAATCCAAAACAATCCAAATGAAAATGTGTCCAAATTCTCCGGCCACCAAAGCAAATCCAAAGGAAACGAAAGAAGTCAAATCCATTGCTCCATGGTGAAAAAAATAAAAATAAGAGAAATCCACCGTTCAACTATGTACAAAGAAGAAATCCTGGGTCCATGAGCCCAACTATCGAAATGAAACCTACCAAAAAACCTACCTAATAAAGAACTATATACAAAAAGGTGGGGCATAGTCTAAGCGCCCCAAATGAATGAAAAACAGAAATGAAACCTAAAACTACTAAATATATACAATGGCGGCGGGCAACTCCTACGGCTCACTTTCCGATGTCCCGGGCCAGGACATCATTGAAACTCCTGTTCTATGTCCTGGAGGCGGGCCTGTTCCATGGCCCCAAGGTTTAGCAGGGATGCTGCCATGTTCACCTGCAACTCCCTGCGAATTGCCTCGAGGCACTCGGCCCGCCTCAGCACCCTGCGCATGGAGTTCTCCGCCCTGACTATAGTGAGCCGTGCCTCTTGGGCCAGCTGCCGCTCCACATCTATGTGCTGGCCCAACCGCTGCCACACGGAAGACACTCCCAATCCAGGGTTCTCCTGCCCTCCGGCCGATGCCTGCCCCTCTGATGTTGTTGGCCCTGAGCCATCATCGCTCCCACCTTGAGCCTGCTGCTGCCGTGCATGTGCCCTGCCTGTTGTTGCCTGCACGTCCTCCTCCTGCTGGGGTCCAGCTGTTGGAGTGGCCACCCCTGCTGGACCTCTGACTCCCGACTGTGGCAGGGATGTGTCCTCCACCAGCCTGGCCGCCGGGTTAGGGGCAGCTCCACAGGGTGCCCAGGTGACACTTGCACAGGAAGATGGCACGGAGGATGACTGGCGTATAGGGGGTTCAGTTGAGGAGGGGGTCGGTAGAAGCTCCAGCACACGGAGGAACCTAGCACAGGTGACCCCTACCAGCTGGCTGACACGGTCTTCGAGGCATTCGAAATGACGTGCATTGTCCTCACGAGAACCCTGCACGTCATCACGAATGCCACGAACATGCAACGCCACCCCAGCCAGGACAGGCTCAACACGGTCCCAGATTGCCACGTCCGCAGGTAGAGGAAGGCCAGTTGTTGTGCGGCTATCCCCTCCCTGAAAACGGGTCTGGACGAAGGCATCCCTGCTGGCGTCGGATGATGCAGTCACAGGATCTGGGACAGGATTACACACAGGTGCCTCTGCGGTGGCCTGTGCGGCCTCCTGTCCCTGCCCCTGGACTGCACCACTGGCACCAGTGGAGTCCCCTGCTCCTGGCCCCGTGCGTGTGACTTCCATGGCCTCCTCCTCAACCAAACCCCCCACCAACCTGGATGACTCCATGCCATCTTCCTCCGTAGGCCCCTGTGGGGTCTCAGCTGCCCCTTCTGCTGCCGAGGAGTCCACCTCTGACCTCCGCCTATTGGACCTACCCCCGGCAGCTCACCTCTCATTCCCCGAAGAGATGTCAACCTGGGAGGGGAGCTGGGCCTTGCGTGTCCGGCTGGTGGTGGGATCCCTGCCGCTGTGCTGCACAGCACCGTCTCCGCCCTCTTTATCAGTTGACGCTGCAGACAGGGAGAGACAGAACACAGGCATCATGGCACTGTGCAATGGTCTGATACACACATGACAGTTGCAGATGAGTGGCAGTCTCAAACTTCACACATGGCATCACACTCCCCAACACACATATCATTTCAAGCCACACACGCAAATGAACAGGAATGTTGCAGCAGGCAGCACCATCCATACACATACAACACCATGACCATCCGAAGGGTAGCCTGATGTCACATGCAACACGGTGATTGCCAAACACATGCACACACGCCACCAGACATACATGCATCTGTATATCTACACCACCTGTTGCAGTCAAATCATCAGTATCCATGTCACATCTGCCAATCAGCCTCCTACATGTCAGTGTCACATGCATCCATGGTGTATCACAGTGGCACACATGTCAAATACCCTCACACGCACATGTACACCATGCACGTACATGAAGGTGGATCCTGCATCCATGTGTCACACCCCAACCATGCCATGGTACATACACATATATGTAAACATGTGTGCACCCCAACATGCATTTGGCCATCATGCTTTTGTACTCATACACCATTGATGTGCCTCACACATGACTGGACTCTCATCTGGCAGGCTCATGTCCCTGTGCATACACATCCATACATGGGCCTTCCAAGACATATCTGCAACCTGCACACTCCTGCCACACCTCAACATGCACAGCATCCAATCAGTACGCATGGACACTTACCGCTCGACTCCAGACGGGTCTGCCTCTGAAGGATCTGGAGGTGGAGCGCTGGGTGTATGCATTCCAGGACCCTCATCTGCATGTTGGTAAGGCAGACCCGGCGCCCCTTTGCATGCTTTGCCTTCAGGAGACGCCAGGCCTTGCTGAGGTTCCTGGACCTGAAGTCCTCCCAGCGTTTCCAGACGTGTTGCAAGTCGTGGGCTGCCACCCCCTCCACATTGATGGCAGCCACGATGTCCGTCCAGATCCCCTTCCATCCTTCATTGTCTCCGCATGAACTTCCAAAGAGGGCATCATAATGCCCCAGGACTTGCTCCACCAGGATACCAACTTCTGCAGCACTGAAGCTGGTAGCCCTCTGCCTCTGTGGCTGGCGGTTGCCAGTGGTGCCAGATGGTGTTGTGTCCGACATGGCAACCCCCGAGGCAGGTGTGGGTGGGCAACTGGGTCCTGGGGCTGGGATGTGGCATGAGATGGTACTCCAGTCGGGAGTTTTCTGTTCCTGCAAGGGTGGTCACAGCAACTGGACCCCTGCAGATGGCTGACGTGCAGGCACCAAATAGCAGGGCATGTGGCCAGCAGGCAGCAGCAGATGGCAGGTGGGAGCGTGCTCGGGGCTCTGGAGGGCAGGAAAATGGCCTTCTGGGCAGGAGCATGGTCTTCCGTGTGTTGTCGCATGGCCAGCTTGATACGGAGTGATTTGGCACATGCAAAAAACTAAACGTCAGCGTGTAATTTGTGGAAAGGCCCTTAGCGTGTAAGCGCGTCTGTGACGTTACGGGCATGCGTGTTTCCCACAACATGGGTGCAAAAACTGCATGTCCGGGTGTCACTGCGTGTAATTGGAGGAAAAGCCCTTAGCGCGTACATGCGTAAGTGACGTCGCACGTATGGGCTGGCTTAAAAGGTTCGCGTAGGACGCCATTTTCTTGTACGTGCTTTTTGTGGAGAGCAAGCAGGTGATTTTTGTACTTCTTGTCGGTTCACACACGATTACTTCACACCGGTTCCAGTTCGTACTCCCTGTTTACTCAGACAGCGTTCAATTTTTCTTTTGGCGGGGGTGTTGCCAACACGCACACGCATGTCTTTTTCACATTCTTTTTCCAGGCAGACGGTGAGTCGCGCACGTATTTTTCAACTGTGGTTGCCCCGTGTGTCGCATACCCATTCAGAGTTCATTGTAGGCTGCGTGTATCACGCGTACGCTTATTTTTGTGTTTCTGGGTGCCATAGCGTAATGCGGATTCATTTTTCCACGCACGTGGTCTTCCAGGGTTCGCGTGCACGTTAAATTTTGTTTTCGGGGTGCCTGAGGGTTGCGTGACCTGTCATCTTCTCCCAGGGGTCACAGCAGCCTTGCTAGAGCACTAGGGTATGTATTCCATCTAGTACCCTGCCCCTTTGACCCCAATTGCCCAGGAAAATTGTTTACTGCACCTCCCATTTGCACAACAACATCAGTGCCATGGTTGGGAGGCGACCAAGCAGTAAGGGAGGCAAAGGTGGCCGACCTTCAGGAGGTGGGCGCGGTAGGGGACGTGGCAAGGATGTGCAGGGTGGACCAGGAGGCCAGTGTGTGGAGGACCAATCAGGGACACCTATGCCCCCCTCAATGGGTCGGGGAGATGTAGCTGACACCATCCAAGCTCAGGCCTTGTTAACCCAGCCCATATTGTCAACCGAATCGGCACAGGATGACTCCGTGGCTGACTTTCGGTGTCACCAAGTCAAAGCCACGTGTGGCGGTGAAAGTTGCCATCACCAGGCAATGTCATCTGCTGCCCAAGTAGCCTGGGTGAGGAGGCTGCAGGGGCAGCTGCAGCTCAATCCACCCCAGCTCCGAGTCTCCCAGCCCAAAAAGTGGTAGTCCAAGTCCATCAGACAGAGGTTGGTCCTGACAACATCACCCAGCAGCCAATACCTTCAGTGAGACCTTTGGTCATCATGCCTTTGGCAACTTCCAGTGCCCAGTCCACCTGCGCTTCTGCCCCTACCAACCAGAGCGGTGTGAGCCACTCAGGGTCCTCACCACCTCCCAAGAGGAAGAAGGGTGCTCTTGCGGTACAGGCTGGGACCCCAGGCACGGCTACCCACTCCGGCACGTCAAGGAAGCCTCGTTTCAATGATGCAGAACTAGACTCACAGAGGAGCAGATCCAAGGCGTGGGAGACCTACCAGCTCTTGAGGCAATGTCCGGTGAGTGACCATGCATGTTTGTGCAATCCATGTGTATGTTGCTTGTGTGATGTGTCCTGATTGAGTGCCAGGTGAGGCTGTGGACTCATAACTGCTATGGGTCACCCATGTGGTAGCTCCAATCCATTCCCCGGCCTTGGGTTTGGGTTTCACGGTATCCCTTCTGACCGCAGTTGACAATTTGCACCTGATTACTGCACTTGCCCTTCAACTGCCATCTTGCCACAAATTTGTTCATACTGTTTTCCTGTTCATTCTGCCTGATTGATGAAATACTTTGCATGTTTGGCAGACATTTTTGTGCCGTTCTGCCCCAAATGTAACATACTTCAGACATGGATTACACCCCATAATGGACCACATTTGTAACCTTTTTATGGGAATCATTTGACCAATCAGGCTGATTGAGTAATGTGCACCTACACATGGCCTGCACACAATCACTTCAGGGCCCTGTTTGAATGTTGCACATGACTATTGTGTTCTGTCATGTCAAAGTGACCAACCATTGATGTATCCATGTGCCTGCCATCACTGCATCAGTAAACACTGCCATTGTTGCAGCGTGTGGCACATGGGTGTTTTGTCACGCTATTTTGCATGTTCAATCTCATGATGTCCATCTCACATGGATGGGTGACAGTACTGATTTTCTTCCATCTGGGTGTCCTTGTCAAATCTGCCATGGCTATGCTACGTGCCATCTGTGTGCTGGCAGGTGTCATGTATGTGGATTGTCCATGCCATTCACAGGCTAATGTGTGATGCCAGTGCTATCCAGCATGCAGCACGTGTTGCTTATCCATCTTGGAGTCCTCAGTGTCTGCTTTTTGCCTCTGCTTCCAATTCATTGCCACTGCATGCATGCCAGGGTTATTGTCATGTGTGACATGTTTCATTTATGTACTGGATGTATGCCTCATAATGCCTATGTGTGTGGCCTATGGTGCTCATGCCTGTTTCCATTACTTATCTTTCATGTTTTTGCAGGTGATGAGGCACTTGATGCTGTTGAGGTGGAGGAGATGGCGCAGAGCCAGGAGTACTCACTGCCACAACCGGGCACCAGTGGAGGACGTGGGATGGTGGTGGGTGAAAACCCATTACTCCTACAGGCCATACTGTCCACAGGTGTATCTAGGTACACCTCCGGAGACCTCTATGAATCAGGTGCTGAATCGGACATTGAGACATAAGTGCCGTTGCAGGTTAGTGTTCTGTCCAACCCACCTGCACCGGGGGACGACCCCGCCATGGGGATTTCAGTGTTGGAAAGTCTGCCTGTGGCGGTTACGGATGCAGGGTCACACTCCACAATATTTGCTCCTGTTCCTGGGCCAGCAGATCAAAGGAGGAATGCAGTCCTGCAGCCTCAGGCAGTGCCAGCACAGCAAGGTCCACATCACCTTGCTCCAAACAGGTGTGGTGCCCGGCAACGAGGTGGCCGTGCGCCACCAGGCAATACTGTGTGGGAGAATTCCATCTACACAATAGCAGCACAACAGGGGGCATCTTGTGAAATGATGGCTCAGGCAATGGATAGGGTGGCCACTTCCATTCTCCCCCCTGATAGGCAGGTCGAGCTCCAGCAGCAGGCAACAGAGTAGATTTGCCACTTACACAGGTAGGACATGTTGGTGTCCCACAGGGACCGACGGGCTGGACTGGAGACTCTGCGCACAGCCATATCTGCAGAGTCCCAGGCCCACAGGGAAGTCCTGAGGTTAGAACACAGGGCCCTCAGGGAAACTCTGGGTGAACTTGAGGTTTCCCGGAGTAGAAGGGCAGAACAGCAGCTGGAGCAGCTCACATGCACACTCTCAGCTGAGCTGCAGGCAACCCGTCAGGAGATCCGGGCATCACGCGAGGCCATGCATGCAGAAATGCATGCTACCCGTGAGGTGCTGAATGGGGATCTCCGTACCATCATCCTGCAGAACCAAACCTTCCAGACCCGCATGCCTCCTGATTTAGCAGAAGAGGGTGATGACAGCGATGGCAGTTCTCCCACTGTAGCGTAGCCGTGCAGGCCATGAGCACACGGAGGTATTTTTTTTTCTCAACATCTACTCATGTGGGTGTTGGGGTGCACCCTGTACCTCATCCCTCCTGGGTGGCCTCCCCCCGGTCCACACATGGCCATTTTTGATTTTTATTTATTTTTAATATTTTTTTTTACAGTGTGTTGCTTTGTGTGGCTCCCGTGGGCATCCACTGTGTATTCCAGCTGGGCACATGCAGGCTTGTCCTGTCTTTGGGTTAGATGCTTGGGTTCCTGACACACACACCCCTCCTGCTTCCTCTTCCCATGGGCTTGCAAAGGGTGTGACCAAGCGACAGTAACTTACACAGTGACATTGGGCTCCCATGAGTTGTGTGGGCAGTCTGTAGTCAACACTGTATGTATATCCCTATTGGGGATTGTTGTTGGATTCTCCACTGCATGGTGTATTGATATATGCTTGTGCATCATTGTCTTTCTCCTTATATACATGTAGCTTCTTCATGTCTTCACAAGCCCGTCTGCTTTGCAGATGCAGTTCATGTTGTATGCAGTACACTGACAAATTTGCCTGAGAGCAACACTATGAAGTTGGAAGGGGTCGATGTGCTGCCTTAGTCAGGTTGTGACACTTGCACTACTTTAATTTTATACTGTCATATATTGCTACTGTTTCATCCTGTGCTGCTGTTTTGTGTTGCTGGTAAGTATGTGTTCATGTGTGCTGTTTTTGATTGATTACTGGGAGCATATTGTCTGTGGCCTGTTTCCATTTGGGACAGTGCACTTTGTGACACTTGTGTCATGTGTTATGCATTAATTTGGTTGCTTTCACATTGCATTCCATGCCTTGGTGTGTTGGGTAGCTGAGATGGGGAGGGGTTGGGTGACATGCCACTATTTTGATGTGGTATTTTGCAAGGGGGTAGTCGTTCATGTTGCATGAATGTGTGGCATTTTGTGACACAGCATTGGGTGTCTTTAAGTAGCTAGGGATGCACACAATGTAACACTTCCAGGTGAACAATCTCAGGCTGGTATGGTTGTGACAGTTGACTGTCCCTTTTGTCATCATCACCTCCCGTGACTGCATCTCTTCCTCACTCTCTTACCTTGGCTGGCTACCTTTCTACTCACAGCTTATATTCCACTTTCTCTGGGTGTCTTCAAATCCCTCTATGGTCTTGCTCCTCCTTATCTCTCCTCCCTTCTCTCCTTCTACTCCCCATCCCGCCCCCTTCGCTCCGCTGACCATTTCCTCCTCACTGTTCCTCCTTCCCCCTGCGCTTCCACCCATTTCCGCTCATTCCAACTCCTTGCACCTCTGCACTGGAACTCACTCACTCTCACAGTCCGCTATTCTACAACCTTCGCCTCATTTCGCACTTCCCTTAACTCCCTCCTCCTCCATTCTCCCCCTTGAAAACTTCCCCTCTCACCTGATTCCTCTCTCCCCTCTCCTATTCCTCTCTCCTCCTCTTCCATTTTCCCTCGCCCTGTCCAACTCCTACTCCTCCCCCACCTCTTCCCTCTCCCCTTTCAACCCCCCCTCAGTTAATTGCTCTTTGCACTGTTTTGTTGAATGATTCAAGATGTAAATGTTGCTCCCATTGTTAAGTGTTGTTGGTTTTTTGTATTCTGTTGTTCCATTGTACAGTAGCTTGGTGTAAAGCGCTCTATAAATCAATCAATCAATCAATCAATCATTGATTGTCAGCTGGTATGTTCCAGGGCTGTGTGCACTCCGCAGGGGTGGGATTTTAGGTGAAGTAATTTGCCACTAGCTGGTTACGGGCTACCTCACCACGTGCCCTTTCACCTCCCATGCGCAGCGGCTGTGCATGTGGTTGGGTATGTGGGGGCACCACCATGTCCACCGGCACGCCCCGCCAGGTTGCAATGATGTGCAGGACACATGCTGCCACTATGATCCTGCACACTACCGGGGGCGCATATAGCAGCTGCCCACCAAAGCGGTCATGGGAGCGAAAGCGTGACTTGAGCACTCCGAATGTGCGCTCCACTATGTCCCGGGTTGCAATATGGGCTGTGTTGTATCTTACCTGGGGTGGTGTGGTGGGGTTCCGAATTGGCGTCATCATGTAGGTGCTCATAGGGTAGGCACTGTCCCCTGGGGAGGTGATAATGGTTAAATGGTTATCATTTGTGGGGTTTTCAGTCTCTGACATGCATGCATGTGCAAAGGCATTTATACTCACCAATTAGCCATGTGTCGCCATGCCGCTCACCTTCCAGGTCCCGGTTTAGGGGTGACATTCTGAATATGAAACTATCATGGCTTGACCCTGGATAGTTGGCATATATTGAGGTGATGATTCCCTTGGCATCACATATTACCTGCACGTTGATGGAATGCCAGTCCTTGCGGTTTCGATAGATGTGCTCAGTGGCCCTGGGAGGACGTAGAGCCACATGGGTGCAATCAATGGCACCTAGCACTTTGGGGAAGTGTGCCACCCCGTAAAAGTCCTGGAACATGGCCTGCCTTTCTGCAGGTGTTCTGGGCATGTATATGTGCCTGCGGACTGAGGGCCGTGCAGTCATGATGGCCAACACCTGGTGTAGGCAGCGTGACTGCATGGCATGTGAGACACCCCCAACTATGGCACTTGTCCGCTGAAATGACCCAGTAGCCAAGAAATGCAGTACATTGAGCACCTTTTCCAAGGGGCTAAGTGCTTGGGAGCACAGGGTGGGTGATGTGAGGTCATCCTCCCACTCCCTGACTAGTTCTAGGATTATTTGTGGTGGAAACCTGTACCTCCCATACACCTGGTCATCAGGCATTCCAAAAAGGCTGGTCCTGGGTAAATAAATGCAGGGCCTGGCTATCCTCCTCCTCCTCCTGCGGTGTCCCACGACCACTGCTGCGAGGAACTGTATATTCAGCATTGCGTATGTGCTTGTTTGTTGTCTGCACCACTTTTATGCTACGCAGGGCCGCTTACGGCTGCTTCCTGCTGGCGTACGTGTTTCCGGATTAGCGCATCTTTTTTGGCGCCCGGGTTTCCCCTGTTCGATTCCATGAATACGTGTTGTTAGTGCACGTGTGGGCATTGCAAGCATTTTCCTCCCGTACTTCCCCCGTAACGCCCACATTTTCACGCGTTGTTCCCCATTCCGCGTGTTACGCCCCATGTTCCACCCACTTTTCTTGTGTGCGCTACACAATGTGCGCTTTCCCTGTGCGCGTCACGCACGCCGTTTAGTGACGTGTGCACCGCCATGCGCCGGCCACGAATTTAGCGCACATCCCAGCTTTTACAAGCAAAGTGCATTCCATGAATCGAAGTGCGCGGCTTTTGCACGCGTGCGCTGCGATTTTCACGCTTGCGCTCCCCTTTCCGGCGCACATTGATTCTATGAATTACCCTGTAAGTTATGTTGCATTAATAGTACAGACCAGTCTACGTGCTTCTGATAGAGTGACAGCAGGCAATTTGAGAGATAAACCATATATTAGCACTGAAATCAAAATTCCTCATTCCAACCATCTCTCACTTGTGTCCGGTTGGAAGACAGTTTATGTTCTTATCACTTCCTCTAAAACTGAAAGTAGACAATTAGCCATAACAATTACCTCTAGTGCTCACAGCTGCAGAACACACTGCCTTCTCCAAATGTTCGGCAGCAGGGATCTGAAAATACTCTTTCAACTAACATAACATTGAAGATGGCAGCCTTGAATCACTAGAGAGAAAACAATGACTTTCTAATCCTTTCAACCTTAAAAACGTCGTTATAAAGTTGTGGAGCCAAAATGGGGGATAGAATGGAGGTGAAGGGGCATAGTTTGGACAACGTGGACAGAGTTTGTTGAAGGGGCAGAGGTGTAGCCAGGATTGTCTAACAAGTGGGGCCTGAAGCTAATGTAGTGGGGCCCACCACAGTGACATTAACATCTGTAAATGCCCCCACAGTGCTGCTAAGGTGACATTTACAGATTTTGGGAGGGCCTTTTCCGCTCAAGCCCTACCCTGTCTATGCCTCTGTGAAGGGGCGGAATCTGGTGAAAGTGCAGAGTCTGGCAGAAGTGGAGAAAAGTTGGGGTGGGGGCGCGCATGTATTTATTTGGCCTAGGGCAGCAGGAAACCTAAATACGCCACTGAGTTGAAGGTCTAAACCCCATAAACTAGGCTATTTAGCAAAACATGTTTCATGCAGGTGATGTGTTCACGTGCTTCCCTTTTACTTACGTGAAAATACATTTCGCTGACTTCACGCAGGGATTCTGAATGTATGCATCATGTATGCGCAGTCATATGCAATTTCCCACCATGCACAAGTGCACAAAGCAAACAGTAATAGGGGCATTTCTATGCATTTCAAAGTGCATACTACATGCACAAGCCGGATGCGGCCTGTCATTCTCAGACAACAAAAACATTCTACAGCACATCTGGAGCAAGTGCAGGGGAGTGTGGAATTCATGGGGGTATATTTTGGACAGAAGCACTAGAGTCATGAATGCATTTTTATTATGCAATGTTAGTAAGGGTCAGGAGGGCTCGCTCAAAACTAAAGTATTTTTTTTTTTTCATTTGAGCAGCGCACTGAACCCTCAGGTATCTAGGCACTAGTTACATTAGGGAAAGGGGGAATGGGTTGTACATGTAAAGGTACACAGGGAAGGCAGGAGGCGTTCATTCAAGAAGTTCAGCAGTGATAAAGTGTCTTGGCTCCAAGGAGCTTAGGAGAAAAGCCAAGTTTTCAAGTTTCTCCTAAAGGTCCAACAGGAGGGTTCCATTCTCAAGAACATGAGGAGATTGTTCCACGGCTTGGCAGCGACGACAGGGAAGCTTGAGCCGCCTGCAGTTTGGCGATTGAAACTGGGCACTTTTGAGCAGGTGGTCGTGTGAGGATCTTGGTGGGCGAGAGGGGTGTATTTTTCCACGCACTGAGAAAGGTAGGTCAGTGCAGTTTCGGAGAGGCACTTGTAAATTATGGAGAGGATCCTGAAGTTGATTTACTCTCAGATCGGTAGCCAATGGGTGTCTTTTCTGGCTTCTGAGACGTGGGCATGTTTGGTAAGGCGAGGGCAGCTCAGAGGGCATTGTGTTGGATGATTTGTAGCTTTTTCAGGTTGCGTTCCAAAGTGCCAGCAAAGAGGGCATTGCAGTAGTCCAATTTGGCCCCGGTGATGGCTCTGGCAATTGTGAGGCGATTGTGTATGGACAGGAAAGGCTTACTGCTGTTGATCAGTTTGGCTGTTTGGGCGGCAGCACAGGAGATGGCTTTAACTTGATGTGAGAGGTCGAGTCCAGATAGATACCCAGAGTTTTGGCGGCCGGTGAGATGGGGATTAGGTTGCAATTGATGTTGAATGTTTTGTAGGCCGGATCCAAGTCGCAGAGAGTGACGGGGGAGCCAACAATGAGAATCTTCGTTTTATCATCAGTTAAGCATAGTATGTGTGTTTCCATCCAGTTTTGGATGATGGTGTAGACTGAGTTGATGGTAGCAGTGTCTTGATGGTAAGAGCCTGAGAGGGGGAGGAGAATTTGGGTGTCATCGGCATAGTTCGTGTAGGAGATGGTGAGGACATCCAGGTGATCAAAAAGGGGTTTTGTATAAATGTTTTACAGAGTCTGGGAAAGGCAAGAACCTTGGGGGATGCCGCAGGTAACTGCTGTGGGTGAGGCAGCATGATTGTCTATGAAGACCCGAGGAATCTGTCTGTTAGGAAGGATCTGATCAAGTCAGTGGTTGCAGGAGAGAAGTTTGCTGTGATAGTGAGGTTATCGCAGAGAAACTGATGGTCGACGAGATCAAACGTGGCTGAAAGATCGAGCATGAGGAGCATGGAAGGTTTACCTGTGTCTTTGATGTCATCTAGTTGATTTTTCAGATCGAGCAGGGCAGATCCCATGCCATGCCTTGTGCGGAAGGCTGATTGACGGGTGCATAGGATGTGGTTGGCTTCAAGGTATTGTTGTACCTGGATGTAGGCTACACAGTCGAAGATCTTTAGGATGAAGGGCACTGTCGTGATGGAACGGTAGTTGGTCGGGATTTCGGGGGTCAAGGGACAGTTTTTTAGTAGCGGGAGGATCCATGATTCTTTCAGGGATGCTGGAACAGTTTTTGTGGTGAAGGAGGCATTGAATAAGGCTGTGATGAACGGTGTGAGTGACTCTGCGCAGTCTTTGGTGATGGGTATAGGGCAGGCGTTGCCTTTGCAGCGGGATGGCTTGAGGCTTTTGATTATGTTGGCAACTTCTTGTGCTGAGACAGGGTGAAAGACAAATGGCGTGGATGATGGGGAGTGTGATGTAGCAGGGTAGGTGGAGGGTGGTGGTTTGGCTTGGATGGCTTGTTGCTTGCAGCAGATTATTTTCGGGAGTGTGAGGATTTTTCCTGTAAGGGCTTCTTGTACCTTGGTGCACCAGTCGTCGCCTACTGTGAGGGCAGTGGGAGGGTTGACTGGAGACTCTAGTTCATGCAAGATTGTGAAGAGTTCCGAGAATTAGATTTGGCGCTTTCTATTCTCTTGTTATAGCTGTTGGCTTTGGCGGTGTGTATGAGTTTTGTTGTACTCTTTGGCGAGTGAAGTGAATTGGTCTTTGTTAGCTGAGGAAGGGTTTTTCGTCCAAGTCATTTCTGCAGCACGTTTCAGAGTGCGGAAGCAAGGAGCTCAGGGGTGAACCAGAAGTTTTTCTTTGGAGCAGGTTAAGCTTTGCTCTGTTTGAGCATGGCGAGTATGTCAACTGCTTGAGCAATCGTGGCGTTGTAGAGATCGCCAAGGGCCACAGGGTCGGATGGTTTTGTTGGTTGAATGGGAGTTGGCCAGCGCATCAGTTGTTCTAATGCACACACCCCCGGGAGTGCCCAAGTTCACATTTGTCAATAAGGGGAACTGCACAGCTTCCCTGTTATTTTTAAATCCTGGATTTTTGGAGAATCGGGCCCTGCCTATGCTTCACCCAGGTTGTGAAGTCTGGCCTTCATAAGCAATTGCATGTGCATGTTATTTGATAGTAATTGGCATTTGCAAAGCTTTCATCTGCGACTGACACTGCCTGGTAACGCTGTTAATCTACTTGGCGCACTGTAGGCCTAAACTTCCATCATTGGATGAAAAATGGCATTATTTGAATGTGCTCTATTAAGCTCCTGCTTTCTGTTGGCCAAAGGCGTGCTTCTGTCGCTACGTATGTCTGAGTAGTTGCAAATTATTTAGGCGCAACATAGAGATGTGCTATGCCAAACCAGCCAGATGGATCCTGTGGGGGCTGCCAAGGTGCAGGACAAGAGATAGATGTGTCCCCCATTTGACTTTAGTGGTTGTCATGTATGATGGTCAGAGATGTGCTTTGATCAAGGGTATCCGAGTATTTGGCTGCAGGCTATGCTTGCACACCCTCCAGGATGGAATGTGGCAGTGCCTCTTGGTCCGGTCTTGCTTAAATATTTAAATGGTTGTGCCAGGAGTAATTTATGTATGCAGTGTTTAATTGTTATTTCATTTGACGCTCTTGTTTTGAAAAAAATATATTTTCTATATTGCTGTGTCTATTGTGCAGACTGGATGAACGATTTCGCTTCAAATGCTGCCCTGGGGAGGTTTCTGTTTCAAATATTCCAATTATTATTTTTTTTTAAACTAGGCAGGGAAATGAGTAATGGAGAAACCTTGCAATTCTCACATGACTTTATCATTTCCTTTTCAATAGCATTGATTTAAACATTTAAATATGATTAGATCTAAGCAAAGAGAGAGTGAACATGTGAAATGAGTAGGCAGTAAAACAAGTCGAATAGACTGGTAAGGCTATGGAGCTCTGGGGACACAGCAGTTTGATAGTCTTACACATCAGACAATAATTCACAGTGAGTTGTTACTTCAACTCACGCACTATTTAATGAAATGATTTATGGGAATTCTGGATCATATCCCATCTAGATTTCTAACCTACACGACAGGTGGGAGGCAGGACAGAGGTGAAAAAGAACAGGCATGGCACCCATAACAAATCGGAAAATAGACAACTTGTATTAAATGGCAAACATGTTTGAAAAAAAGGTATTAGCATATTCCCCAAATGAAAGCTCATAAGGAGAGCCACAGGAGGAAAGGCTTAATGATAAAAAGAGGCACTCCCCATTGTCTGGTGATAGACCTGCCCACGACGTGGCATTTGTGACGGCTAATGATAAAAGGGCAATGGGGTCACCCAATCAGTGGGCAGTGGTTGGGTATGGCATTCCCTCAAAAAAGCGAATGACAAAATAAATAGGCCCAAAACGCAGAGTTTTTTAATCGAATTGTTCGACTTTTTTTGCACAGTTTTTTCCCAGAATAGATGGCGGGTTGGGTAAGGGAATAAATTAAGGTAGTGGGGGCTAGTGGGCAGCGGGGGGTCCCCCTGTGCACTTAAAATAAAAACAATTGCAAAAAAACGAAAAGGTATTTGGGAAATTCGTATTTTCAGCCTTTAACCATATTTGCCAGGTATACGCCATGGAAATACAGCACCACCCACTTACTCCACTGACTGCAAACACCTAACTGATGTTATAGAGCTGGCAGTGTAAACCAAATCATAATTCATATTGAGAATATGGATGTTTTTCCATGGGGACATCCGTGCCTCTCCCTGAGTGTGTTTCAGGACAGAAACAGTTCCTACACAAATGATTACTGAATCAAGGAATACAAAAATCCATGTGGCACTAAGAAGTAGTTGCCAAACACCTACAGGTGCAGAGTCCATTGGCTATCAACTCATCAACATGACCATGCCCACAGCACAAAACGATTACACCAATCAAGCAAAGGGAAACAGACCACGGAAACAGAACACACCGAACCAGACATGAACAGTACACATGCTTTGTCAGCAAAGAGATATATGTCTGCACCAGTGTAGCAGCAGTACAAGGTAATACATGGCAGATGCCACAGAAAAGCCTTTATCAAAACTGGAAACATCAAGGCCTGAAACAGGACCTTTGACACTGTTCAAAATATGCATAAATTGTACTTTAATTCGCTCACATCAGGAATCCCCTCACCTGACACATTTCACATGTCAACACTTCTATGATTGAGCAGTGCCACCTTTGGAGCAATCCACACCCACCCAGAAATGTTGAAATATGACCTGTATACGAACAGCCCCCAATGTCTACTACTACTAACACCACCATGTTACATCTAGGAACTCTCATATAACATCATTACCTGGAACAGATGCCCTGTTGCTGCAGCTTTTTGAAGCACTAACTAGGCACTAACTCCGGGTGCATTATTTGAACCCGGAGGAGGGTTCACGGGTGTAGCAAGTTCAGAATAGTGGCAAGCTACACTGACGGTGCATGCATACATAGATATCGGATCAATAAGGTTTGTGCACAAAGCTTTTTGCACATGGTGGAGACATAATTATCACACCCAAAAAGCAGAACCCAAATTTCACTATGCCATTAAATAACAGACTGTGATGAATTCCACTGGCTGACCTTACTGATGGATGGTGGAGTCACCAACGGACCAGTTGCCACCACAAATCAGCTGTTGCTAGACCCAAGGATGTCATGGGGAGGATCTCCTGTATACCCTCACTAGGCCATGAGCGGGGGTGGGGGATCGTCATATTGTCGCCTTAGAAATTCCTGTTCCTTTAAGGGAAATGATGAGGGGTGGTTCACTGGACCTGGTAGCACCTACATGCTCATCTGCCCTCGTGCCAGCCCAGAAATCATAACCAAAACCCCAGGGGAAAGAGCTAAGCCAAAGCTAAGACAGAAAACTCAAGCAGTGAGCCAGTCATCTCACAAGATCTTTGCACGCATACACATACGGCTTGCAAGTCTAATGTAGTCCCCCATGAGTAGGTAGTCAGCATGTAGCAAGCAGCAAGCAGAAAGTGGAGCACCTAGGGGGTTGGACTAATCAACCCCAAGTCCAACATAAAACCTGCAAGTCATTCCCAGGGGCAGGGCCCATCAGCAAATCTCTATGCCAATTGCATAGGGAAATATGCCAACATTCCCAAGGCCAGGGAGAGGCTTTGAGGTGGGCTTGAGGCCCTTTGAGTGGAAGGGACTGTAGAACAAGGCTGTGGGAGTCTGGAGAAGGAGCTCCTTTTGAGATAGCAGGTGAACAGTGCATAAACACAGCTGGAGAAGGAGAAATTAGACCTGAGGCAGGATCCAGGAGGCTAGAGACAGAAGGACACAGGGGGCTAGGGTAAGAAGGAGACCAAAGGCTGTGGGAGAAACCCATGGGTACTGTGGAAAGATCCAAGGGGATGGGGATAGTAGACCAAGGAGGCTGGTGAAAGAAGGAGCCAGGTGGCTGGGGAGAGAATCACCCAGGAGGATGGGGAGAGAGAGGCCCAGGAGACTAGACAGAGGAAATCCCAAGAGGCAGTGAGAGGAAAACCCATAAGGGTGTGGAGAGAGAGAGAGAGCAAGAGAGACAGAGAGAGAGAGAGAGAGAGAGAGAGAGAGAGAGAGAGAGAGAGAGAGCGACTTAAGAAACCTGGAGAGAGGGAATTGGGAAGGTTGGGAGCAAGACCACAGAGGTTGGGGAGGGAGAGCCCCAGGACACTGAGAAATAAAAAAAAATAGGGCCTGGGGAAAGAGAACCCAGGGAGATTGTGAGACCATATAAATACTGAAACTGAGAAACCGGGGAGCCTGGTGAGAGGAAGATCCAGGTCATTGAAGAGAGACCCAAGAGGTTGGGTAGAAAGAGTAAAGTAGGAGGTTGGTGAACAAGTTGTAAGAGAGAAATTGGGAAGCTAACACTGGTTAGAAAAACATCTAAGGAGGCGGTAGGGAGCTAAATTAAGAAGAATGTGGTGAGTAAAGTTAAGGAAGAGGTGGGAAGAGGAACCACAGAGGACGCTGTGGATAAGCCAGTTCATAGCAACGAGGTGCCTAAAAAGGAGCAGCTGCCAAATGAGAAGGTGGTTAACAGTCAGACGATGATTAAAAAGAAGGGTAATTTTGGTGGAGAGTTTAAGCAGAGAATCTCCAGAGAAATAGGAGGAAATTAATATCAGGGGGTGAACAGAAGAGCAGGAGGGGAGACTGAGAGAAGAGGCAACGGAATCCTGGGATAGGTAGAGGAACCAGCCAGGGGTGAAGCATCAAGGGGGTGAGCTTGTTGCAGGATATCAAGGAAGAGAAAGAGGCTGGGTTGGCAGGCCATATAACCACAAAAAACGTCTGGGAGTTCCTCAACCAAGAACAAACACAGACAAATATGTTGTTTTGTGGGAAGGTGCCCACTCGGGAGGGTCTACAACCAAGTTTTAGCTCACTGTACTATTCACAGAGGAGGAATATTCATTTGCATATCAGTCTGGTCCCACCCACTTAGGCAGTCCAGCACTGAAATGCTAGGCAATTCTCTTCTGCACAAGAGTACCAACAACAACCCCAGACATGTGTTTCAGCCTGTTGGGGCCTCACTAGTGAGGTGAAGCTCTGCTGCCTCTCTACTCATACAACCACAACCCCTGGAGAGGGAGGTAGTAAGAGGAGAGGCTTAGGGAGGACTGTGACAAAATGACTGCTGTTCTGCAGGACTATAGGGATGTGTAGTATATAAAACTCCTACTCAACTCCACACTACTACTGAATCAGCAGTGATCCCAATCATAAAGGTGAAACAGGCCCAGCCCGAACACTTAGACCTCCTTTGCCTCTTGTGGTAACGTGGGCCGAGGGCAGGTTATACCCTTTAGGAAGGGTGTGAGCTACCAAAGAAGCATATAAACAGCAATAGCACTGTGATACCAAAATAAAGAACATGTCCAATCAAGACTCAATAAAAACGTAGGAGACTTTAATTAAACTAAGTATACAAAAACACCAATAAAATGACTAATAATTCACCCCTGTAAAGGAAGACACAAGATATGGACCTTTGAATACAAATGGCACTATGGAGCTGAAGGCTGGGGTAGAAGGGCAATAGTCTTCGTAGCAATGTTCAAATCCAAAGTATAATTATTTTAGAAAGGTAAAGTGTGTCTGAAATATCAATGAGGCCCCATAGAACCATGCCTTGAGCACTGGACCACTTCAGATACCTTCAAGCCTTGTTATTTGGGTTCAACCGTGTTGTTCAGGAGTCTGGGAGCACTTTTAGAAAGCAATTCTGCATTGGGTTGGTGAGCGGTTCAACTGGGTCCAACAAGCGATGTGTTCATCAAGTGGCAATGACACATGGCAAGAAGAAGCGTGAGACAGGTAGACAATGTCCGGGTCAGTGTAGCTCACAAGTGGTTCAGGATGGTAACAAGAGCCCAGAGTCGAGAGCTCTTCCCATGTCCCTGAGTTCATGTGAGACCCAGTCCATGGTCTCAAGGGATAAGCTGAGTCCTTCTTCTGCGCATCCCTGCAGAAAGTTGGTCAAAGAGCATTTGCAGGGGCGGCTTCTTTGAGCAGGCCGAGTCCTGGCTACCAGTGTATCAGGGATGCAAACAGGTCTTGATCCAGCAGTGGGTCACCCAAAATGGTCCTCTGAGATAGGTGAGGGGAAGATCTTGCTCCTTACTTAGAAGTCTTCATCTTCATCTCTATGGCAGGGTGCTATGGCAGACTGTACCCTGATAAAGTTAAAGTGAAATCCTTCTTCTCTTCTGAAATCCAAAGACGACTCAATTAAAGATGTGGTCTCACCCTCTTACCTGGTCAATCTGTCACAGTGGAACAGTCTATTTCAAGCTTTCAGTAAGGGTCCAATCCTGGCTGCTGTGATCAGTGTCTTTGCCTGGTGATATCAGTCTCAGAGTGCTTAGTCGGCAGGTAGTTGGGAATGGGCACAGGAAATGTAAGTGGCCTAAGAAAAATCCAATATGGTTCTACCCTTCTATGGGCTGTTGCTACTCTCTTGGCTACTCTACTCATCTCTCTCCTTGGCTGTCCTAAATCAAAGAAGACTCCAATAATTATCCCCTGGTGTGGCTTTCCTCTTGCTGGCATCACTTGTCGTTTGAAGCCCTGGAGCCCTTCTCGCACCCTGGGGACATATCCTGTTCTCTGGAAAGGTGACAAGTCTCCCCAGGCATGAAGAAAAGAAGACTCTGGGTCTGCATTTGATATACTCTTGTGAGAGGACCACCAGGCAGACAGGCTGATACACAACCTCTGACAGGAGAATGCGTTACTAGAAACCAGGATGACAATAAAATGACATCAGTAGATTTAGGCTGGTATAAATGTAGCGTATGCTTAAATGGGGTATTGTTTTTGAGGACTAGGTGTTGAGTACACCTGTTGAGTACACCTGTATTTTGTTTGGAGGACCTTCAATGTCAGGACTAACATGGCCTTTGAGTAGTTAAACTGCTCCTAGAGAAACCCAATATTCTGTGGACCATTTTTTTAGTGTTCCTCAACTTCCTTTGAAAAAGCTGATGTAATAGGATATTCTCCCCTTCGATGTTCTCTAATGCATAGTGGGGGCCAGTCTTTGACTGCCAAAAGACCAAAATGTTTTAAGTGTAAATTTGGCCAAAACAGTACCTCAGTTTCTTTTAATTGCTCCCCTGTAGCTGAATAGTAACTACATTAATTTTAATGTGTTCTGCTTCTTTTCCTGTCATTGTAGTTATTTGTATTTGCTGTTGTGTAGTATCTTAATTGAAAGGTGTTTGTGTTTTTGTCTGAATATGGAAATGTCTAAACTAGAATCTATATGAACTTCTATTCAGTCACAAGCATCTTTGGTTACTGGAATTATCTTGTGGGGCTAGAGCTTTTACATTGTTTGTTTGCAGAGTTGCGGCATGACTTCTCTCTCCCTTCTTGTCTTGCTTTCACACAGGTTTCTGCTCTCCCTTGAATGCTGAGCCAGGATTCTTTTCTTTCTGTGGCTGAAAGTAAAATCTTCGTGGTTCTCTGTGTTGTGTTCTATCACTGAGATTGTATGGAAATGTTACTGGACCTTTAGTTTTACCCTCTGATCCGATTGCCCAAATTGCATCCTAGTTTAGGGTTAAAATAAATCTTTTAGAGGAAATTGCTCTGTCAGGATTGGTGCCATGAACCCTATACCCACACTGTTCTATAATGGATATGTTTGTTTTGTGCTGCTGTCCTTATTGCCCTTGATTTGAGAAGGTGGTTCTGGCTTTGTCAAATTCCCTAGGGATACCTTGCCTTTTTCCTCATTTCTGCCTTTGTTTCTTTTATGGATTCTTCTCCTGGGCATCTACCCAGGTGATCCCTACCTAGATACCTATATGTGGCTGACACTATGCCTACACATTGTAATTTCCTCTCTTGTTCATTAGGAAGTAAAGACAATCTCCTTGCAACATCTAATCTAGCAGGTTCACCTTTAAGGAATAGCATTACTGTCCCTACTGTCAAGGGGTATTTGCTCCCAACTATTGCTCAACCTAACTCATTGCTGCTGTTGCACCATGAGTGTTTATTGTTTTCCTCAAGATGGTTGTTAGTGCTATAATTGATGAAATGCCTATCTGCTCCAAATATAACCAACTAAAAACTGAAACTCAGTTATTAGAGTTTTCCAATGTTCGACTATATCCTGTTGGCTTGATCATGGCTAGTGATCTATATAATTGGGGGCGTGGCTTGGACGCCATGTGAAAGGACGTGCCTGAACGGGAGCTCCCGCTGATCCGAACATTATCCGGCTGAATCCGCGCAACGGCCGCTACGATGTGGCATAGACGGTGATGACTGTAAATGCGAAGCTCGGCTGCACATGTGGATGCATTCTCATACGGGATTGTGCAGCGCTTGTGTACTCAGGAGCCGCGTGAAGTGTTTGGGCCGGAGCTTCGCCGGCAGACAAAATGGCTGCCGTCGCTTGATGTTGGGACAAAGGATCGGGGACCGGATTCTGGAGGCGATTCCCTCAGTTCACGTTCAGCGCGATCCAGCGAGAGCAAGCTTGACCGGAGGTAGCCGAAACTGTGTGGCGACGGGGGGACATAGTGCCCCCAGGCCTGGGGCCTAAGCGAGATCGAAGGGACGCTCCTGATCGAAGATATGACGAGCAAGCTCCTGAGGGCGAAGAATAAACAGCCCACGCTCGACTAATTTGCTAAGACATCGCCTGGCACCGAGGGGACCAGGAGCAAAGAGAAGGCCCAGCCCAAGGAGATGGCCGCAGGAGGAACGAACCAGGAGGTCCTGGCAGCGATCGCAGATCTGAAGGCGACATGGGAGACCAAACTCCAACTTGCGGTGGCCGAACTGAAAACTGCGATGGAACTTCAGGTCGGGGCGGTACAGGAGGACGTGAACCTCCTGAGGCAAGATGTGCGAACCCTGGCCGAGCGCACAGAGACCCTGGAGAAGGAGATGGGCCCGACTGTGGCGGAATGCACCGCGCACAAACGAGAGATCCATGCCCTGGTGCAGAGGGTAGGCAACCTGGAAAGCAGGGCTGAAGAGGCAGAAGGTCGGGCCCGCAGAAACAACATCCGGATTGTGGGCCTACCGGAGGGAGCTGAGGGCCAGAATCCCACAGATTTTATTGAGACTTTGCTGCTGCAGGAGATCACCGGAGGTGCCCTAACGCAGGGATTTGCAGGGGAGAGGGCACATAGGGCCCTGATCAGAAGGCCACCGCCGGGTAATCCGCCCAGGCCCGTGATCGCCAAGATCCTCAACTACAAAGACCGGGAGAAGATTCTGGAACATTTTCGTAAAGGGGGCACCATACGGCGAGGGGAGGCAACCATCACTGCTTACCCCGACTACACTCTACAAGTGCAGCGCAGTCGGATGAACTTTGGGGCGGTCAAAAGGCGCCTGCGGACGGCCGGTTTCAAGTATATGTTACTCTACCCAGCCAAACTTAAGGTCTTCTTCAAGGCTAAGACGCTGTTTTTCGACACCCCCGAGGAGGCCATGGAATGGCTCGATGCGCAGAACTGCCCTCAGGAGCCTGATGAGCAGATGGCGGACGGAGCAGGGAGAGTTAAGTGAAACAGTGGGCCCGGCGGACTTTGAACATTTGGACTGGAATATAGTCTTTGCCACTTTGTGATGGGGATGCACTTTTTAACTGTTTCGAACATGGTCCGCGAGCGCGGATATAAATGTGTAGGGGGCATCCGAGGGCCGTTTTATTCGTACCCCAGTGTGTGGTTAGGTTAGTCACTGTGTGGGGTGTGACACCCTGTCGGGTTCTCTACGGGGGCTTCCGTAGAGAACCGAACACGGGGATGCCTGAGATCCAGGGATGGAGCTGGGCGGTTGGTTGGGTTAGGGGGGTGGGGGGTGTTAGTTGTTATGTGAGCCTGGGGAAGAAACTGAGAAGGGATGTAGTCGGGACTGGGGGGAGGCGATCAGACCAGAGGGGGAAGTGGGAGCTACGGATAAATCATGGGAGACCTTAAGGTATTGACATGGAATGTTAGAGGGTTGAATAGCTACCTGAAGCGTAATAAGGTCATGTTGTATTTGAAGAGGCAGAGGATAGACGTGGCCTTGTTACAGGAGACGCATTTGACACGGGATAAACTTGAAATGGTGCGGAGAAAATGGAGGGGGACAGTGGTTGGATCCACATTCTCTGCGTATGCCAGGGGTGTGCTGGTTTGGGTTGCACCACATGTCCCGTTCAAGCTCTTGGGGGAGGTTGTGGAGTCGGACGGGCGGCTGGCCATGGTTCGGGGGATTGTGGAAGGTAGAGTTGTCTGTATCATAAACACTTATGCGCCCAACCAGGACACAGCGACTTACTTCAAGACACTGTGCGCGAGACTCGGTGAAGGGATGGGGAGCACAGTAATCTGGGGTGGAGACTTTAATTGTGTGCTTAACCCCAGGGAGGACAGGTCGGATGACAAAATGGTTAGGCCCAGCCCAGCGGCCAAGGTGTTGCAGTCGCTGCTAGCGGATCTAGGCCTGGTAGACGTGTGGAGAGCGAGACACCCGGGTGGGAGGCAGTATTCGCACTATTCGGCTCCGCACCAACTGCATACGAGGCTCGACTACTTTTTTGCCACTCCAGACATTCTTACGGAGTGTGAACAGATTGACTACAGGGCGAGGGTCCTCTCGGACCACTCGCCCCTAATCATGCATTGGCGGCTGCGCCCCCCACGTGCACGGATTCCAACATGGCGCCTTCGGGCGGAAGCGCTACGGGATCCGGTATTCAAGGAGGACATGAGGGAGGAGATAGTCGCGTACTTTGAGTCGAACACAGGGAGTGTCAAATCGGCTGGTACTTTGTGGGAGGCTTTTAAGGTGGTGATGAGGGGAGTTGCTATCGCGAAGTCCAAGGGATTAATGGGCGGAATCCTGACCGACCTGCGAGAGGCCGAGATCGAGCTGGAAAAAGAATTGGAGAAGGGTGGGACCGATATGGAAGTAGTTACTGAGCTGCAGCAGCGGTGCTCTGGGCATTGGGACAGACTTTGTAACCTGAATTATACGAAGTACATTGAGAGGTTGCATGCGGGTGGGGACAAGACAGGCAGGCTCCTCGCTTGGCTATATAAGAGCGAAACCCCTAGGGCTCCGATCCGATCGGTCATTACCGAAGGGGGTGCGGAGATCGATACGCAAGAAGGGGTAAATGGGGCATTCGCAGAATACTACCAAACATTGTATGAAGATCGGGAAGGGGGGAGCCGAGAGGAGATAGATGAAGTACTCGGGGATATAGGCCTGCCCAGAATCAGCGATGAAGAGCGAGAGGAGATGGATGCTCCGATCACTCTGGAAGAGCTCAGAGAAATAGTGCGACAGCTGCCCACTTGCAAGGCCCCGGGGGCGGACGGGTTCCCCAGCGAGTTTTATAAGGCGTATGGGGAGGAGGTACTCCCACCCATGCTGGACATGTTTAATGAGGCGTTTGAGCTGGGACAGCTACCAGAATCACTCAGGGAAGCGGTCATAGTGCCACTCCCCAAGCACAATACACCGGGACACGGTTGCGGCTCCTATCGACCCTTGTCAATGCTGAACCAGGACAGCAAGATCCTAACAGCTGTCTTGGCGGCTAGAATGAGGAGAGTGATAGGCAAGCTGATCCACCCTGACCAGACGGGCTATGTCCCGGACAGGAACATTACCCACAACCATAGACGCCTACACAGAGTGGTCGAATGGGGATGTAGCAAAGACGGCGAAATGGCGATAGTGGCGCTGGATGCGGTCAAGGCGTTCGACTCTGTTCGTTGGCCGTGGCTGTTGGCGGCACTGGATCACTTCGGAATGGGGCCAGGGTACAGGAGGTGGGCCGAATTATTATATAGCGCGCCTCTAGCCAGAGTTCGTACGGGGGCAGTAGTGTCGGATAGGTGGCAGTTAGGTAGAGGCACCAGGCAGGGATGTCCTTGGTCCCCAATGTTGTACATCCTGGCCCTTGAGCCCTTGGCAATTTACCTCCGGCAACAGTATGACCCGGTGGGCATAGAGGTGGGGGGGGAGAGCCATCTGATATCCCTGTATGCCGACGATATGCTGTTGTACCTCCAATACCCTGAAGAGAACTTGCAATATGTCTTGGAGGTGATGGAGAGGTTTGCTTGGCTTTCTGGTATAGCGGTCAACCCTCGGAAATCCACCCTGTTCCCGCTGGGCGGCTATGTGGGGATACCGGCTGAGAGGTTGCCAGTATTGCGAATCCCATGGGCGACAAGCACCTTTCGGTACCTTGGCATAGACGTATATCACACGACCGGGGAGGAACACAGGCACAATACTGAATTGGCAGTGGGGAGGATCGAGAAGTGCATGAGGTTTTGGGAGAAACTACCCTTAGCGATGATGGGCCGGGGTGCTATGCTTAAGATGGTCGTGCTACCTAGGCTGCTGCATTATTTCAATAACATTCCATACATGATACCCAAGGGGTTTTTTGCTAGACTACATAGGGTATGTAGAGATTTCTTATGGCAGGGCACGCGTAACAGGGTCGCATTGTGGAAATTGCAGAAGGCTTATGAGAAAGGCGGCGTGAGGCTGCCGAACTTTGAGGCCTACTACGTGGCAGCGCAGCTGCAGTACGTGGCCAAGTGGCTTTCGGACGACGAAACCCCGGAACATAGACTGTTGGGGAAGGACTGCTCCCCCTTCTACCTGCGAGAGATTATTTGGGTATCCAGCACATGGATGAGGGGGCGTCCAAAGATGCTAGCGTTGGGCAGGAACATGTGGCGAAGAGCCTGCCGGATGATGGGGGATCCCCTGCCGTGCATGCCGCAGCTGCCGCTGGTGGCCTTGGCAGGGGAAGACGGACAGCTTAGGGCCATCCTGCGAACATACTGGGAGTCAGTGGGGCTGGTCACTTTGGGGGACATTTGGCAGGATGGGGCCTTGGCGGAGTTCGCAGATCTAGAGGCGGGGGCGGGGCTGCATGCGGGGCAATACATGACGTTCCACAGAGTGGTCAGGGAGGTCCGGAGCACTTGGCCCGAGACCGTATTGGCTGACGAGCCGGATGCGACGCTGGAGATTATGTATGACGCATCCGAGGGCGGGCATGAGGTCTCCAGGCTGTACGAGATGCTGATGGCAAAGGTTGGGAAGGATTTGGGGTACCTGAGGTTGGAATGGGAAACAGAGATGGGGGCCCCGATGGCGGATGGGCAGTGGGAGCGCGCCCTGGGGTACCACAAAAAAGTATCGAGGAATGCCAGGTTTAAACAGATACAACTATATATCACGCATAGGGCATACATGACCCCCCTGAGAATTTCCAGATTTCGAGACGCTGGGCGCCAGGCGTGTCCCAAGTGTAACACAGAGAACGCTGATATGATTCACATGTTCTGGGCCTGCCCTGTGATTGCAACCTACTGGAGTGAAGTGGCGCAGAAGCTGGCAGGGAGGGGCATTGTACTTAAGATAGATTCGGCCTGGGCCTGTTTGCTTGGAGGGTACCCCAGGGCGCGCAAGCTTCGGCACGTGGAGAAGCTTAAAGATTTGGCTTATACACTTGCCAAACGCAGAATAGCCATGGGATGGAAGAATTGTCAGAGGCCACGGGTGGAGGTATGGTGGCGTGACCTCCAGAAATGGGCTGCCGCCGAGACGGCAGCATGGTGGGAGGCCAGCAGGGCGGGAGGGGAGGAAGAGGTGAGCTCCCTCACGGCATGGAAGGTGCTATTGGCTGAACTGTTTAGTACGGGGTCGACCTCGGCTGGATCTGAAAGCGACGGAACCCCACCACACGGAACGGACAATGATGGTGGACACCCTACAGGCTCATAGGGGGGAGGGAAGGGGATTGTTAAGTTAATTCTGTTCTGTTTTTTCTTTCTTTTCTTTTTCATATCTGTTGTTTGGCCTTTGTTGTGGCTTGATGTGTTCTATTTATGTTCTGTTGCACTGTGTGGTCGTTATAAAATAAAATACATTTTAAAAAAAAATCTATATAATTGTTATGCTGTGACCTGAGAAAATGCTCCCTCAAGATGACTCTGTTTGGCGGAGTACCATCTGGGTATCACCTCATGTTTTGCTGGGCATGAACCTAGTGGTGTTTTGAGGGTATGGAATTAAAGTCCCTCTTCTTCACTAGCTGAAGCATGACATGCTTCTTGAGCAGCGCCTTGTACTGCTATCTCCATAGCATGTGCTCTGATTGTGTCAAAGTGTCTCATCAGGATTATGCACTGTTGTCTAATATAGGAATCATTATGCTTTCTGTTTGGGTAAAATATGACTAGGGGTTCTAGTGTTAGTCCCTCTGATGTTAAGGGCCTATGTGTAGCAGTATTTTCAGGATAACTCAAATTGCCCCCCAACCTATTTTGATGGTCTATGTTTTCTAAGGCTAATTCAGAATACCTGTATGGTCCATGTTCTGTTTGTCTATATCCTTCCTTAAGTGAAGGTTTGTAAATAAACACCCTACTTTTTCAGCAGGTGTTTTCATAAATTTGAGACATGTCTACCTAGGCAGACTTCCTGGTTCTGCCACTGCCACAGTAAAATTAGGCTTCGGATTTAGAACACATCCGTCCATCAGCCATTTATTTACTGCTTTATGGCATTTGACAGGTAATGGAATATCAATATGCTGTAGGTTAGCCATTCTAGTGTTTCTTTATACTACATTTTTTATCTTTTAATGCCAAGCTTGAAAACCCTAGTAGCCCTTCTTTAGTGACTAAATAGGGAAGGTTTACAAAACATTTATTCCCAAAGCTGTTTTTGTGGGAAGGAAAAAAAGAAAAACTAGCCTTTTATCAGAAAGATTTTAACTCCCAAGATATTTTTCTAGGTACTGGGATCCAGGTGTTATGTTTAACCAGATCCCATTGAATACATGTAGTGACCTAGATGCTGAACATAATGGGTGACAGGTGTCATGGCTACCAAGAGCTGCTATTAAAGGTAATGGAAGCCAACTGTTATGGATTTCTAAGACACAAATGGCTTTTAAACCGATGGGTGCCAATTGCAGGCTTCCCAAGACCAGGAATGCATTTTTCACTTTTCCAATATTGAAAGGTGTTGCCAAATCCTCTTATCTTTAGTGGCTACACCATTTACTAAAACAAACAACAAATCTGTAATGTCACGCTTCACTCTACAGTATTAACATTTTCTTCCAAATTCCGAGGTAAATACACAACTTTGCCTCCCACACCCTGCACTAATGGCTTTTTAGGCAGATTTGACATCTTTGTTTGCAATCTAACAATAACTTGGAAAGGATGAACAGTTTGCAATGCAATCACTTCAAACATGTTCAATGTATGAAGCACAACAGGGATATCAGACACTACCGTGTCGTGTAAGACACTGTTTGGAGGAATCTGTGTTCGATTATAAAATCCAACACAGTGTCTACAAACATAAAGTGCCTCACTTGCATCAAGTCGTTCTTCTGCAAACAAATACAGATAAAGTTATTTCCAAACATCTTCTACAGTATGTTTAATTGTATTCTCAACATACACTAGTTGCACTTGAGACTTATAAAAAGAGCATCGACAAGATACACAAACAATGTCAGGTCTTTCAGTAGAAGACAACTCAAACATTGCAATACTTCTTTTATAATGTTGAAAAATCAGATCCTTTGAAAGCATAGGATCATCATTTCCACTTCCTGTAAGTGTTTCATCTATGTACACATACTCTTTTAAATGCATCATATTTATCATTTGCATTGTAGAAACTAAACTTTACACAGTTCCAGTCAAAAGTATTTGATTTAAAACTGCAAGAGACATACTTGGTGTTTTGTACTCATACAATTTAACTAGAAGGTATCTCATTTTAGTATGATGTGCAGCCAGCATCCGCATATGATGCCACTGACTCTTACATCTAATTTTATCAAGACAAGCTAGAGAGTGATCCAAAAGTCCTATTTTTTCACAAACCTCACAATCATCTATTCTTTGTAGCATCTTCATCTGTCTTTGAACATTGTCGTTTTTGTGCAAAACTTTCAAAAATCTCTTTACAAACTTACAAGAAAACGTATTGATATTGCACAAAAAATTGCAAGTCCATCCCTCACAATCCTTCTTTCGTTTTATTTATGACTGACCTACACTTTCCATTTCTGTATTATTACACTGTATATTTTTTTTCTTTTTTTAGAAATCAGACCATTTCAGACTTCATAGCTACGCCCACTTTCATCAATAGCTAGTGGAACATTCTTTCCTTGAATGTAACTCTCCTCATCAGTATGAGGAGTGTTTCTCTACTCTCCACCAAAGTTTTAAGTCGTCACGTGTAAGCACATAAACTGTTTCTATATTTGTATAGAATGGTGTAGTCACCTTAAGTAATTTCTTAAGTTTATTCAATACAAAAATGAACAATTTTCTTTTCATATCAAAACCTTTCTTAATTAATACTTTTCCTTTTTTTTGCAAAAAGTGTTTTACCACAAATCTAGATTTTGATTTCACACTTCTCCAAAGATTTTTTAAAACCCGGGAGTGATACATTTTCCTATATATATATATATCTTTATTCCTCTGTTTCAAATTGATAAAATAATCGCTACCCTTTTTTCTAAAAAGCTTTCTTTTTTTAATAACTAGTACCACATTTGATACATTTCTTCATTTTTTACTTTCAAGAAAAACATTCTCGGTTCCAGCAATACTTTGTGTTGGCATACCTCTTATTTGAAGTTGTACATTTTTAAAACTATTATCAACACCAGGTACTATTGTATTATCTACATGATTTGAATCTACAGATTTAAAAACACTACTTTTTGAAATATGACAATGTAGAACTCTACTTCCCTGCAGAGGACCCTTTTTTATGGTTTGTTGTTGTTACATTCTTTATAGCATCTTATAAAAAAAAGCTGTATAAAAGAATTGGAATGATTACGTTCACACATTGTGTTTCTTTATATTTTCAATATATAATATAACTTTCAAGCCCAGGCTGATAGGTGGAGATGGAATTTAACGGCCCACCAACCCAGGATTTGTACGGCCAAGCGAAACAAGAGACTCAGTCAAAGCTGCGGGACGTAAAGGCCTGTGTCCATCATCCCAGGTGTAATAGTTATTCGCACCCTGGTATTTGGCTGGGGTGCATATAATTTTCATTTTTTAAATTCCTGACAAGAGATATGCTCAAATGGAGTACACCTCCCATCCAAAAAAACAGACTTGGTCCCTTTCAGGATGAGAGCAAACATAAAAAAAACTGTTCCACATTGGCCACCATGATTAAAAAAGGAACCTTTAAGCTAATATTTCTACTACTACTCAACAACACATATCAGCATGTATATCCTGCCTCCATTACCCCTCTCCACTATCACTACAATTTGAATGGGTAAGTCCCCTGGCAGCGTCATAAAGCTACCCTACCAGACCTAATCAATAATACCGTAATCACCTTACCACTACACATCTCTTAAATAATACCTCACATACTCTACATATAACTTCAGAGTACAATTACCAAACAACTTCTAAAAAGAAGAAATGTTGACTAGAAACATGACATTTCTTTATTCACATTCATAAAGATGTTCCCAAATAATATGTAACACAACTTTGCTTTCATATACCAACCAACTATTCATTCATCTAGGTTATGTTCTCAATTCAGAAGTAATGTGATAAGAGAACATAGCGCCAAGATAATGCACTGCCACTTAGTTGGTTTCGCACCTCACAAGCCTCTGCTTAACAGCTGAACACCAACTCCAGGCACACACCATTGAGTATACTAGTGGTCACATAACTAGGCCCTACCATGCCCTTCCTTTTCCCAGCACCCGTTTAATTACTCCTCCTTTGCCATCCTCAATAAAAAACATGCACAAATAACTACCTCACTGGTTTCCACCTATGTCAGCATGATAAGACAATAGCCTGATCCACTATCCTGCCTTTCACCTACAAACAAATAACTACTAGTGCTACTCAACAAAGGATATCAGCTTGTATAACCTCTCTTCACTATCCATCCCCACTCAACTAAAGTTTCAATGGCCATGTGCCCTAAGCAGACCCAGAAAACTTTCTTAGCAAACCTCATCAATAATACTGTTTCCCCAACCCACTATGCACCCCCATTCATTTTTCATCTCCCTATGTCAGTGCATTGCATAACAACATAACAACATATTGCATTACATAGAATGGAACCCAAATAGATTCTTGCCCTTCCAGAGCACACCATTTGCAAGCAAATTGGAAAAATTCCAAATATGATTGTTCATTATTATTTCTAAATTACTACCAAAAATTATATGACAGTGGGAATCCTGTAATATAAAACAAATGTCTCATATACTATAAACCCTACCCACTTAGCCACTATAAATTCAACTTCTTCACTTCATAATTTCACACTTCCACAATTGTAACACATTAGAAAATCACCAATATAGGGTCACAAAAAACAGCTTAATATCCAACTACAAAGCACACACACAGCCACAATATTTGTCAAGCGTAGAAATATACTTCTTCGTTCACACTATGGTTTCTTATGCTCCCTCATTCATATCACGTCTTCCAACGTCACTGATAAACAACATTTACTTGGAAATATATTTTCTGTCAAACATAAGCATAGCATAACATGTCATACTGCTTCATCATTATCTTAAAACACTGAAGTAAAATATGGAAAACCCTACTTTGCAAACAATACTTATAAACTTGATCAAATAAGACTCCTAAAACATACTTCATTTATCTCACAAAATGTCCATAAAATATATAAAAACACATTATCACTCACCTTCAGCTGCTCCAAATAATGAATCGATCTTCACCATAGCCAAACACAGAACATGTGCGCACTCTCAGTTTTGGGATCAGACTGTCAAAAGTTCACAAAAAGGTTACTTTCATAGCTTTCACAAATCAATTGCATAAAAAGTGGACTGTAGAAAGCAAACAAATAAAATGCTGATTACATTTTTATTACAACATATATCAATCAATAAACCAAACACAATCCCTCAAAGAATGCTTTACCCAATATTTACACACTATATTACATTTTTATTTTAATTTTTTCCAAATACCATAACCATGGCTATAACCCCGGTTGCACGATGAAATCCCGCTTATCGACACGGTTACACGTATATTTTTCAAATGCACTTAAAAACACATATTTCAAAGATTTCAAAATCAATTCACATTAGCCTTCAGTTGAGAGCATCCAAACAGAAACACATGAAAAAATCTGAGCTGAAATATTCATAATATAATATCATCACTGCATCAAAATACAATCAGCTATAACCGCGGATACAGCAAACAGATTCATACCCGCAACTATCAAAGACCGCCAAAAAGTACGATGTGCGATTGGAGCATTCATACCCGCGGATCGAGTCAACCACCAGTAGTCGCGGCTACCCATAACATTTTCACAGATTCAAAAAGACATTTTGACAAGCTGTAACAATTCAAACAACATAAAGGTACATATGATGGCATGGAATCAGAAACGCATGTGAAATTATGTGGTGTAAAATCAATGGAGCAACATGACCAATGCATAGAAATTGGAATAATTCTACCCGCGGCTAAGGCGATAGTTATAGCCGTGGCTACACCTGCCAAAAACACACAACGTGCCATTTGCCTGCTCGTACCTGCGGCTATGACCCATCTTGCGGTTGGTACCCGTGGCTATCAAAGACCACCAAAAGCATGATGTTCAATTGGTGCGTTCATAACCGCGGCTAAGGCAATAGTCATAGATGTGGCTACACCCGCCAAAACACACGGCATGCCATTTGCCTGCTCGTCCCCGCAGCTATCAACGACAGCCAAAAAGCACGACTTGCGATTGGAGCGTTCATACCTGTGGATAAGGCGTACCATTTGCCTGCTCGTATCCGCGGCTATCAAAGACCACAAAAAAAAGGACGTTGGTTGCTCATACACACAGCTATTGCCCATCTTGTGATTGATACCCACGGCTATAATACATCTGAAAGGACACAATGTTTCATTGGCTGCTATTGTAACCATGGCTATTTAAAAAAAAGGCATCAAAGGTATTTTCCTTTTAATATATACTTTAAAAGTTCTCTGGGTGGCTCTGAAAAGAGCCTTTGGGTTCTTTTATCAACATATCACTCAAAAATATATTTTCAATCTGGGAAATACTCTTCACCTCTATGATGATTCAAAAAATGTTGAATAACTTGTCCGTGTTCTTTCTTTAGATGATTAAATAATTTTCTTTTCCCAAAGAGAAAAAAACCTGTGCTCCCTGTCTAAAATATTTCACCACAATCGCAGTATATACCTCTCATTTCAAACACTCCATCTAAAATAATATTATAAAACAATAAAATGCCTTGTACGCCAAATCTTTGAGAACTCATCACCTATGTCCTCAACATCGCTCTTGACCCCATTCTCAAAAGCTGCAAATTTTCCACAGTCTTCTGGAAAAAGAGATCCCTCTCCTTCTGAAATTGGCTCCATGTTTCAAATATCCAATGAAACAATAAATATACCCCAAAACATCACTATCTCCTAAAAGTAAACCTCACCCTCAAACAATAAAAATGTACTATATAGAAAAACTCTTAATATAATAATAAAATTTAATCTACAGTTTTATTGGTATATATAAACATCACTCAAAAAATACATACTCTGATAGGTTCAGCTTTCAACAGCATCTGAGTTACTTGACATTCTATTGGCTGCCACCCAACATACAGACAATAAACAACCAATCAGAAAGTAAATACAAGAAATGCCCCCTTCTCTACTCATGTAATCTTCCTCCACTGATAATTCTAATATCTAAGCTGACAAGCAGTATTTGTGTCTATCACTGTACAATGGAAAATTACATAGAATGGCTGGAGGAAAATTATCCTACAGAGGAAGCAATTAAAAAAGAAGATACTCAAGAAAAGGAACAACATTCAGGATTTTGTGAGTACATTCGTTATATTTATGTAAAATTAGACTAGCAATAATATGTTATTGAACAAACATCAGTCACCACACAGATATAGTGTATCTAACTACTTTTGAATGTATATGCAGCCAACACAGATATGTTTAAAGTGTATTATATAATCAATTGTTTAAAACTATTTAAAATATTTTCAAACAGATGAAGAAGTAATTCAAGTCTCAAGCAGATTCAAGCAGGAAGCACCGCAACAAGTACCCACATATATAATTATGGATTCCTTAACAGAACTAAAATAGCTATTACTTAATGTTCAACAAGAAATACAATCAATGAAAAAGGACATTCAAAATTTAAGACAAATCATGGACAGTAAAAATCCAGATAATTGGGCTAAAGAAGAAGATGTATCGTGTTCCAACTAAAAGAAAAAGAAAACCCACAACCACATCCCCCCAAATAAACCTGTTTTCAACAAAATGTTTGAATATTTATTTACCTGTCTCAAGTATGTACCCTTATATGCATTATTGATGAATAAAAAGTATTTCAAATGTTACAAACACTGCACTCAATACATCTTAAAAAAATGTTCCACATTACATTTTTTTCTCAAAAATTATGTATAGACGCGGTTACCAAAAATCCAATGACGCCCCAAATCCTATAATCGCGGCTATGCTATTGTGTGTGTTTCTTTTCATAAACTTAGTGGAAAATATTGATAACAGAAGACACACTAAAAAAAGAGTATGTAAATAATGCACTTTTTACACATTAAACCTATATATAGCCTTGACTACAGTCATCAAAACCGTGGCTGGGACCCCTCCCAGTCCTTGCTGCAGCTTACTGTGCCTCCAACATCCAATTGGACTCAAACGTAGCCGCCGTTATACAGCTATATTTAAATAAATAATATCCTTCTATCTGAAAAAAAGAAAATATAATCCGTTCAATAACACACACACTTCAATAAACACAATTTAATACACACGTTTTGATGACCCTCATATTTTCTATGCAGTGCGTCACATGCACTATATAATTGATACAATATTAGTGCATAGTACACTGTTGTTCTCTTTGCATACAGTAATCACTGGGTCATTGGGAAAAAAACTCCAACTTGGATTAAAAAACCCATACAACAATATAACAAACTATAATAAAATACCATTACAATAAACAAACCAGTATATATAAACTGGGTAAAAATAAACAAAGGTCATTATACTAGTTGCATGCAGGACAAAGGATGGCAAGGTTAAGTAAACTTGGAGAACAAGGATATATAAACTGGATGAAAATAAAAAAAGAACATTATACTGGGTGGTTGCAGGACAAAGGAAGGGGAAGGCTAAGTAAACTTGGATAACAAGACAGAATAGGGTAGGATAAGTAAACTTGGAGAACAAGGGATAGAAAACACACTTTTATTTAAAAGAAATTAACACCACAAATATACTTGGCAATATTGAGCCATTCTCTTTTTGGAGTTGTCATTTTCATATTCTTCCCCAGTTGGACATTCCAACATATCCAACCACAAGAGTAGCAGTAGTGACAATGTCATCATTTGGGTTCCGAATCCATTGACATCCAGAATAAAACCCAATGCTCACAGTTGGCGCTTCTTTAAAGTCAAAGAACACTGTTCCAAAAAAGATGCAGAGGACATACTTTGCACATTCTGTAACAAATCTCTACGTCATGCTCCTTCTGATGTTCCATCTCAAAGCCTAGGAACATCAATAATGATAAACCATCCAATGGGAGTCCACTGAAATGAAGTGGATGATAACTATCGAAAAGCACACAAACATTATAATAGAAAAATGCATGGGGCCCATTCCTTGCACAGACAGAGATCAGCGCCACCTGCACACCCTCTATCCACCAGTGCAACAACATCATCAAATGCAAATGAAGCCTCAACTTCAACAATAATGTCAACTACACACACTCCTCTTTTACAGACTCCTGATCTTTCCATGATCCAAGTCATGTGTAGACGATGCCACGAATGGGTCGTCAAGAGAGTAGCCACATATGAGAAATGTCAAACCATCTGCTAAAAATCCACTACAAAGATGTAAAAGTCAGCACACCTGCCACACGCCTGCCATCTCCACAGCGAGAATTCTTGAATCAAACCAGAGACTTGAAAGACCTGCAGCACTCCATTTCAACAATCATCAGAAAAACTTGACAGGTTAAAAAAAGGCTTTTCAAAAACTGTCTACAAATGTGCTTCTCCTATCTCTGCAGTACCACTATATTTTGAATATAGGTTGACCTTTCAAAGAAGTTAACTGCCCAAAATCTGGTGCAAATCCACTGGGATGATGAGAACAATACAGCTTAAACAAAATAAAAAAATAAGAAACTACAAAAATGAATTTTCATAACACCATCAATTGTACTACCTCACAGAAAACTAAAAACAGCCAAAAGTACTGCATAGCTGTAACTGCATTACAATTACAACAAATACAATCAAATAAACCTTCCATCTCACTAACATTAATAAAGAAACGAAATGCCTACATATAAATGCAACTGATTGACAAATCTAATTGTGTAGGTCCATGTTGCTGAAAGTAAAAAATTACATTACAAAATACTTGCCAATCAGAGCCGATGAAACAAATGATAATAAACACCATCTACTAACAGTAACTATTATAACTAACACACACAAAATTGCAAATAAACCTAAAAACATATAAACATTTAATAACAGTTACTTTCACATCACCAACACTCCTGCCATGCACACAGGTAGAGTTCTGCAATAAAAAGGATAAAACTGCAGAAAACTATGACTTTTATACTTTCTAAAATGAATACAAAAAAAGTTCAATATACCAATAAAACTACTAAAATGGATGACATATTCTCCCCACAACCTATCACAGTCAGCTACACAAAAGGAAAAGTAACAACAACCAATAACAAACAATTAAAATGACAGAAATCTATTTTTTCCCCACCTAGCATCATTCATAGCCGCGGCTATTCGACGCAGCTACTGATCTTGGTTTGTATCCGCAGCTACACTCACATTTCTCTCCAAGCTCCAAATCAAACTGAAGTGGCCTTCAAACCTTCAAATCAAATAAGTGAACAACTAAGTACATAAAATATCACTCACAAATACAATTCTGTACTGTATCATCCACATTCAAATATGATTATTGCACTGAAAATGTGTATTTATAGACACAACTTTAAATATACCCACAGGTCCAGCCACAACAAATAAAATTCAGAATGATATTGATGCGCCTATGCACGTGCGTTTCATAGCCGTGGTTATAAAAAAAAAAAACTCCTGGGCGTTTGCTGATAACCGCGGCTAATCGCAAAAACGATGGATTCAAAATTGCATTTTCACTCCACCATACTCCAAAAACTGTCTCTAACATGCCTACCAGCCCCCTCCACTCCTCATAGTCCTCCTCCACTCCCCTAGTCTCTTACAATCCCCCACTCAATTCATGTAAGATGCCATCCCACTCAAAATTTTGGATAGCCGCGGCTACCACATGTCCACAAACACACGTGTCATTTGCCCAGATATAGCTGCAGCTGCAGGGAGGGGTGGGGGCGTGGGTATGTACCCACAAATAGCAATGCCACGCATGGTAGATGCTGTATAGCCGCAAACAATATCAACAGCACCATCAACCAATTAGAAACTACAACACACACACACATCATACATACCCTGCTCATACACACTACTAGAAATGCAAACTAGGAATCATTTTCATGGAAACAGAGAAATACTACAGATATCATGGCTGGTTTGAAAACTGTGTCGCTGATTGGAGACCGTTGGCTGTTTTTATTACTGGCTTTTTGTGAGAAACTAAATATAAACTTGGACCTTGGCCTGAGAGACTTTACAATTACATGGTTTGGATTGCGGGGAATACGTTGCTTCCAAGTCTTTCCAAAATTGTTAAGTCTGAGAAGTAGAGGGCACACAGACGTCATACTAATTCATTGTGGAGGCAATGATTTGGGGAATGTACGAGGGGTGTCCCTTACTTTAATTATAAAAAATACATGGGAAAACTAATGGAACTATTTCCTCACACCATCTTTATCTTTTCCAATCTCACTGAAAGGCAAAAATAGAGACGGACCACCATATTAAATGGTAAAATTGAGAAATACCGGAGAAATGTTAATAAAGCAGTTTCAGCATTCATGATAGACCACAACCAATTATGGATTTAAACAACAACATGCAGTTCAACATGGCTAATTTCTATAGGCATGATGGAGTACACCTAACCGATGAAGGAAAATGCAATGTTCCTTTATAACATCAAAACAGCACTCCTGATGTGCTAAAGTTCTACACCCAGTGTACCCCAAATCAGTACTTTTAAGGACTACTCATCATACATAAATACACAAATACAATAAATGATAACAAAACAGTTTTTTTTTAAATAGCCGCGGCTACAGTTCATTGGCTTTTACCATTACCGCGGCTACCAAAAGTCAGTTAAAAGGGGGACTGACTTCAAGTTTTATACTACAATCCAACTTAAATGATCAATACAGTACAACACTACTGATGTACTTTTGTATAGTAACTGAAAAATAAGAAAGCATCAAAAAATACATAACAATAAACTAGATAGGCAAATATTTCACATGCACACAATATAATACCATAAGTGAGAATACACAACCTAAAATACATTGTATGGCGCATCTAAAACTAGTGGTTGTAGGATGACACAATTCACTAATTCTGTTCTTATTTTTACATATGATTTTATTTCATCAATACAAAAATATATATATGCTCTATGCTGTTATTCTGCAATACATATCAATACCATTAAAACAAATTTTAAACAATTTGGACTCACTGTTAATTCTCCCGTCATTCATTGACACACACAGGGCCTCACTACGACCTTGGAGGTAGCCATGCCCTTAACAAGGGCATGGCTGCCTCCGAAATCGTGTCTGGGTCCGGGTTCCCTGAAGGGGGAAATACCGGGCCATTCCCAGTTTGGAGGGCCCAGTATTTCCTTCTTCAGGGAACCTGGGCCCGGTCCTTCCCCATTCCCATTCAAGCCCCCATAGGGCTCAATGGGAATGGGGAGGGAGCTAACAAAAGGCCAGTTAATAACGGGCCCGTTGTTAGTTCCCTGGTCCCTTCGCGGGACCCGCTATGGACATCTGGAAAAACCAGACGTCCAGAGCGGGTCCCGCGATGGAACCTCGTCATTGGGAGGAATGGGTTTACCGGCTCCAACCTCGTAATGAGGCCCACACTCTCATATACACATCAGTTCTAGACTTTCTTGTACAGGTGAGACCTCATATATCACCATCTTTAGAACACACGTTATTTAACATAGGGCCTCATCACGAGTCTGGCGGTAACACTTAAATGCGGCAGTAGTGCTATTACCGCCGCATTTAAGGGTCCGCCAGATCATGGCCATGGCGGATTTCCCCCCAGTACTGAGCTGGGGGGAAATCCGCTGCAAATTTGCCGATTTTTGGCACTATTGCCGCTGGTGGGAAATCTGCCGGCGGTAATAGCGTGAATTTTCCCCATTGGGCCCAATGGGGAATGAGGAATTCCCGAATGGGCCCAATGGGGAATGGGCACTAACAATTCCGCCAAACCCATGATCCGGTGCTAATAGCGCCGGGGGGTTGGCGGTAGGGCTAATAGCGCCGGCGGTAATAGCGCCAGCGTTACCGCCCAACTCGTGATGAGGCCCATAGTCTTGAAGCCATTTCTTTAATACAGGTGTCAATGTCTGTCCATTTCTATTATGAACAGTATTCTGGGTCAACAAGTGTTTCGGTCATAAATGCTGGGCACTAACAATCACACCCATCAGTTGCTTCGACCTTCATTAGGATGAGAAGCGAAGATCTAATTGTCTCTTGCTTCTGTATTGAGCCACACCATCTCCATATGTAATTGCCGGAGGTCATGCAGATGCTAATGGAATCAATCCCTCATAGGTTCTTACAATGCAAACAATTTTATCTTGTTTCCCAGGTATGGAGAAAAGCCAAATCCTATTGTATTTCTTCAGTCAGCTACTGGTCACACAACAAGTGGATTCCTCCGATTAATATCTCTCCATTCGGGATAGACATGTACAGATAAATCTTGATATTCTGGTTTGGATTCACCCTAATATCTTCGTTCCGCTACTTCCTCTATTTTTCTTGTTTTCTTTTGGTTCCGTTAATGTGAGCACACACAGTGCATTTGAACTTCATACATTTTTAATGTTCACAATTCACAATTTTGTGTACCTGCTCCTGACTCTTTCCGTGCTCGCCTAATGATTAGCGGAAGGATGACCACTGTTCAGGGGTCGTTCTGGTGAGACCTATGGTGGTGTCCCACTCGTACACTCAGGTCGTTGGCACCTCTTAGGCAAAGTGTTTATTGTGTGTGGGTCAAGCCCAGACCTTGTTTCGCAAGGCAATTTTTCGTGTGCTCTAGTGTTGTGGGCTTCCTCCGCCTGCTTCCTGCTTGCTGGTGCCGTGCTGTAGGTGGGAGTGAGTGGACGCTCACCTGGCGGGTTTGTCGTTGTATGCCAGCATATGCCTGAGGCGTGCAGCCATCCTTTGCGCAGGTTTCGCCCAGATCGCCCCTCTGTTGCACTTTCTACACCTGCCACAGTGATTTGTGTGTAGATGGGTCTATTTTCTCCCCCTCAGTTCCTGTCCGGTGATCAGTCTATATGCGGCGTGGCACCTGGCGGGCCCGTGATCAGTCTATATGCGGCGTGGCACCTGGGGGGCCCATTAAACTTTGGAATTAATATTAATTGCCTGTGTCGCAGCCCCTGTTGCTGTCGTGGGGCCACGTTCGCCTCTTGTAATGTGCCTAGGCGCAGCAGTGTGCCACATTTCGGTGGGTTGTGTCATCCATTTTTTCGTGCCGTGTAGAGTTCACTGGTCAGCTGTGCAGCCTTTCTGGAGTGGTGCTTGTTTCAAAAGTGTTATGGGGATCCCCTTTGCCACTGACTTTTGTCTACTGCCATCCAGGCAGTGTGTGGCAGGCAGCGTAACATGTTAGGTTGTCAGTGCATCTAACGCGAGAGCTACCGCAGGCAGCTGCTACACTTGGTATTACCTGCTCTGTGGTAGGGTGCTTTCTGGCTGTATCCTCAAGCTCTCCATCTCCACTTTTTGGCCCTTGTGCCCACACCATGCACTTGTTGCACTGCGCCCCAGTAGTAGCAGTGCAGTGGTTTGCAGTCAGCCCATTGAGTGGCCCTCGGGTGGCTACTGTTACTTTGGCCTACCTCTGTCTTCTCATTATTCTCACCATCTCTTCAGGCATCCTCCGTGTTGCGTGCCCTTCACTCAATAGGTGCCGCTCTGCTCTGCACCCACCAGGCTCACTGTGCCTCCCTGTATGGGTCTGGGGTGTTGGAGTGCCGTAGGAAGGATTCCCTTTGATGCGCTGCACTCTGACAAGCTGCGCATTCAGTCCGGATGCCCAGCGCCCGATGGTGACCTCAGTTGAGAGAGGCGTAGGTGCCGACGCCCAGACTCATCTCTTCGTGCTCCGTTGCACGGCTCCCCTCGTCTTCTAGGGTGCAGCCGCACCCAGACCGCCCTCCACAACAGCTCTCCAGTAGCTGCGCTGTTCTTTCCCTGCGCAGCCACACTTGTCGTATTCTGTCTGCCAGGAGAATTCACACCTACCCAGCGTGGTTTCTGTTCAGTGCAGCAGTAGGCAGCGCATCTGCCGTCCGCTCCTGAGACTCACCTTGGGCCTGCTCACGCTTGGGAGTCCCTGCCAGTACAACCCTCCTGTCTGGGTCCTCCTTTGCACCAGGTCACCATTGTGCCTGGTCATACACCTCCTCGCTCCTCGCTCCTCAAGGACCTCTCCAGGCCTCGAAGTCCTCTCTGCAGGGTCCGCTTCTCCCAGGCTATCCCGGTGTGGGATCTAGTGTGCTGAGCTTCTTCCGCCTCTGTTGTTGGGCACTAGATGGACCATGCAAACGAATCATGGACAATGTGTCTCGGCTCGCCAGCAGGCCTCCTCGCTCCCCAGCAATGCAGTCTTGGTGCACCCTCTCGCCAGCCTCGTCCCCTCCTCCGCCTCACAGCCGAGTCGCGGGAACGCCCACCATCTTGCCCGCAGGGGGCACCCTGTTCACAGGCACTTAACTCTATGAAAGCTTCTCCGGTTTATGCCATTTCTGCACGCCTGAGCAGGGGAATCGATTTGCACACACTCAGCTGTGTTCAGTATTGTTCAAATCGTTATGCACTGCAGTATATCAGGATCTGTTGAAGGATCACGACGGGAGCTGTAACTGAGAGCAACCTCACTCCATGGGCTCAGGCCACGCCCCAACATAGATAAGCTAAATAATCCAACTACACAATGCATCACACATAAGGGGAAGAACATAGCGATCATTTTGAGAAGGTTGAGAGCGCTCATCAGGCGCATCTGTAGATATCTGTATGTTTATCATGATAGAGGAGGGGAGGGGAAGATAGAAGTGCAAATTGTGTATAGTAGAGCTGAAACTATCAAGGTATATACAACTATCCTAAACACAGTAAGAGTAATGCAGAATAAATGTGTTGTCATAACCAGTACCGCACCACTCTTTTCTTACCACTGGGTATATACATGTGCACACCTAATACTGTTCATTCGACATTTTATTTCTTATCACAGCACTTACTCCTGTGTTTCTTGTGCAGTGGTGCAGCATTGGGTGCTTTATGGACATCCAAAAGGTATATCCAATACCACAGTTCCTTAACCTTTACTGCAAAAGGAGTGGCATAGACAATGGTGAAAAGACCATTGTATCTAGCCTCACTCCATCTGTGGACAAAGTTCTTGACGAACATGCAGTCTCCTGGAAACAGTTGTAGTGGTGGTGACGTCACTGAGGTAGATGCAGTGCTGGTTGTGTATTCAGACTGCGTTGGCGCTATCTGTTGAGAGATATATTTTATGGCTTTTTTTAAGTCAGAAAGATAATCACTGAACTCATCCCCTAGAACGGATGCAGCCCTGTGAGCATCTGACATTTTTCTGATGGGAGAAAGGAGCGTGTGCATTCGCTGTCCTGTTACCACCTCATGAGGCGATAAATTGTGATCCTTGCAGGGCTGCGTGCACATACTGAGCAATGCCACGGGCAAACAGTGCACCCAATTCTTTTTTAGCATTGTGTATAACTTCAAAGGTTTGCTCTTTAGCAGTCAATTTATCCATTCTATAACCCCATTGGCTTGGGGTGGTAAATTGTGCACATTAATGCTTTATGCCCAGTAACACGGTTATCTCCTTGAAAAGCTCATTAAAGAAATGGTTGACATTTTTAGTTTGCAAGACATCGCAAACACCCCACTGAGGAAACACCTCCCTCACTACACATTTTGTGGCCGATTTAGCACTGGCATGTGCACAAGGACCAGCCCCGACCCATCGTGAGAAAGGACACACCAGAACTATCAAATATTTTGAGCCATTACACCACTCACCAATATCCCTGTAGTTGATATGGAGCTCTTTGAATGATGGCCCAGTAGGGCGGGGCAAAGGTCCCCATATGGTTCTTAAGGTGTGACCCATGCTGTATGTCTGGCAGTTTATCACCATAGGAGAAAGAGCCTCCTGGAGATTGGGAACAAACCATGCCTCCTCTATGTCTGCAGCAATATGTTGTTTGGACAAGTAGTCTGTGCGGCATAACAACTATTTCTCTGCTGTCTTGCCTCCAAAACAAGTCTGTTGGGTCTTCAACAAATCTTTCTGTGGGGCCTGTGTTTGTAGTTCAATTATCTGAGCAATCGTGAGGAATGTGTACGGTGCTGTCAGCTCCTCCTGTTGCAGCATGACTGGAAACTCTGAGATGACAGGCACGGGAAGATACACATCTAGTTGGCCTGCCACATCCATGCCGGCACTACCGAGAGAAGCTGCGTCTGTGTCATTGGTATGGGCGGTGCATTTATCCACTGCTGTCATTGAGGGTTGGTAGAGTGCATCGATCAATATCCATAATGCAGTGTGCTGCACTGGGCACCCGTCAGCTCTTCTGAAACCTCTCCTTTTCCACCATGCTAATCCTGAATGTACCATTGTGGCAACATAGGCGGAATCAGACTAGATAGTTACTCAGCACCCGTGGGACACGAGAAGTGCATCAATGAGCGCTATACGCTCTGCTGCTTGGTCAGAATAATGCATAGGTAACCTTTTTTGCACCATCACCTCATACTATCCATCCACTAGGCAAACCACTGCCCCACTAGTATGTCTCAGGCCTTTCCCTTGATCAATAGTTGCTTACCCATCAACGAAAAGGACCCCCCCTTCGAGTGGGCTGTCTTTTGCTTTTGGTATGTCCTCCTCCTCTCCCTCAAATGTTACTCAGTCATGCTCTGCAAGGTCCTCTTCAGTACATAATTCTGTCAAAAAGGTTACAGGGTTTACTGTCTTACACCTTACAATATGGATGTTTGGGATGGACAAAATGACCTCATACGTGGATACCCGCTGAGTGGTCAGTGTTGATTTAGACTGCTTCAAGATGGCGAACACTGCATGCTCCACATACAGTGTCACATAGCACCTCATTGTCATAGTGGAGCTTTTTTCAATTGTGAATGCAGCCGCAGCAAGTGCCTACTCACAAGGGAACTGCCCCTGCATCACTGAATCCAACACACCGATATAATAGGCCAGTGGCTTGTGGCCCATTATGCTTTTCTGGTTGAGTACTGCTGTCATTATCTGGCCATTGGAATGGGAGAATGAGTATAACTCTAGTGTGTAGTTAGGGGTTGCTAGCACAAGGGCAGTAGAGATGACCTCCTTAATTCATTAAAACTAGCAGCCATGTCCTCTTTCCAAATTATCTTGTTGGAAGTTTCCTGTGCCTCTTTAAGGGCATGGTTTATGCTGCATAGTCTAAACTCCATGCCCTACAGTAATTGCACAACCCGCTGAACTTCTGCTTTTTATTGACAGACTTGGGCTGGGGAGTGCTGCACACAGATGCAGCACATTCTGGGATGATTTTCTTTCCATGGACTGAAATCAATTGACCCAAGTAAAGCACTTCCTGGAGACAATATTGTAACTTTGCTTTGTCTACCTTGTACCATTTGTATGCCAAAAGCTGCAGGAGGGCGACAGAGTCGCTTCAGCATTGCTGTTCACTGTCATAGTGCACTAATAAGTCGTCCACATATTGGATGATAGTACTGGGCACTTGGATGTTCCCTAAGTCAGCATGTTGTATCCTTTTAAAAACTAGGGGATTCGCAAAAAACCCTTGTGGTAATCTTGTGTGCTTGAACTGCATTCCAGCAGCATGTGTAAACGCAGTGAGGTCCTTAGTCTGGATGCAGGGGTATGGAAAAAAAACATTCTTCAAATCCACCACAGTGAAATGTGTTGCCTGTTTTGGGATGCTGCACAGAATGGTTGTGGGGTTGGGAACTACAGGAATGTACAATGTCATTCAGATGGCAGAGATCCTGAATCATCCTCCAACTTCCCCATCACCTTTTTTATCAGGTATATAGCCATATTGCATGGGGAATTGGAGGGCATAATAATCCCCTGATTTAGAAGTGCGGTAATGGTGTTTTGTATTCCCTCCTCTGCCTCTTTGGATAGTGGGAAGTGCTTCACTCGAGGTAACACTACACCCGGTCGAGTGTGATTTTTACAGGTGTCACTCCCTGCAGGAGACCAACATTGTGGGCGCTGGTCGTCCTTAACTTCTCAGGTACCTGCTCTGAGTCTTTGTCAGTGAATGAGGGCGGAGTTACCAGGGTCATCAAACAACATTGCATCTTGCGATATTGCACCATAACCTCACATGGGATGCAGATAGCCAACACTATTTACCCATCATTAGCTCGGTCCTCAAACAGTTCTGCATCTGTCAATTCCTTTAGGGGTACCGTCGGCTTCATGCACAATACAGTGCGCCACTCACAGCCATCTGAATCAGTTCCAACTCAAACAACTTGTTTCGCAGATATTACCAACCCCTGCAGATCCAATGAGAGTTTTTTCCCTTCCACAATCTCTGGGGTCACGATGGGCCTAAAGATGACATCGGATGGCACTCACCAACATGCTTTATCAATTTGGGGCACGACATCAAGTAAAACTGTAATCCCATACACAAATATATCAGGATCAACAGGAATGACGTGCACCACCACCTCCCCTCCTCTGGCCTGTATTATCACCATTGCCCTCATGGAACACACCCCTGGGGTGGCACATATTATTCCTCGGTCTGTAAAGGAGATGGTCATGTTCAGCTTGCTCAGGAGGTCGAGCCCTAACAAGTTTCCTGGCGAGATCTCTGAACACAAGGGTGTGCGTGCCACCTTTCCTCCTATTTTTATAGCTACCTCTTTTGTGTACAGAACCATGGTGACAGCTCCAGAGAAGCCTTGCGTGTTGAGAGTTTCACCTGATAGTGGGAAGTCTCCCTGCTTGATGCATGATTTAGTGGCACCTGTGTCAACAATAAAGATGAATTGCTTGTTTTCTATCCCAGCGCCCACCAAGAGTTCATCGTCAGGGTGGGTAGTCACAAACAGGACTAGGCACCCATGAGCTTTCTGTGTGCTGTACTAATCAGGGTATGTGTAGGTACCTAGAAATGGGAAAGGGTTACTGCCAAGAACACTCACCCCCCTACAAGGTGCTATTGTCCCATTTGGGATGGTATTACTTCCAGGCATTGGGCCACCATATGATTGGTTCTGCTTTGCTGCTTGTACTGGGGCGCTGGGCAGGGCTGGCAGTTGCGCCTGTGGAGGCCGTTGTGGTAGTTGTGTGTATGCTGGATGTATTTCGTATGGGATGGATGTGGGCATTGGGGGAGTGGGGAAGTGCTGTTGCTGTTGTATTAGGCCTGCAGGGATGAATGGATTGTTTACCACGTTCCCGTTCTCCTTCTACATTCCTGTGCAAAATAACCCCAGTTCCTGCATCCCCAACACTGAACTGGCCCTGCATCCCCTCTTGGACCCATTGCTCCAATTCCACCCTTGCCCCCTCTATCTCCTTGGAATCCCCCTCTTTTCCATGTTGCAGACCTCCTTGATATCAGTCTGGATACTGTGGTTGAGGTCCACTGCCTCACTGCCCTTGTCCTCCACCTGGCCAGAATTCTGCTATCCTTGTGCCTTTCTGGGCTGAATCCTGCTCTGTGAAATCTGTCTGTGTCACTGCTGCTACCGCACCTTCAACTGTTATTTTTGCTAGCTTTTTCTGTACCAGTTTTGCTTCCTTAGCCTGCAGACATTGTGCTGCTCCCTTTTCTCTTTCCTTTATTCTTGTCCAATGGTGTATTAAAGATTGTATCTTAGCCCACCCTTTCGCTTCCACACCTACAATTTTATCAAGAGCCTTCTGCACTTCCTTTGGTAATCCCCTTGTAATAAGTAGAAAAGCAGAACTGATCAGTCCCACTGATCTCCAGTCTCTGTCCTCTACATCTCCTCTGTCCTTAAAATGTACTGAGCAGGGTCTTCATCATCCCCCATTCTGTATTGCATTATGGACTGCATGTCCGGTGTATCAGGATATGCTTGCCACAGTGCATCCAATGGCTGTGCTCTGATATTATTGAAAGGTGCCCCATCATGCATATCATCTATTTTTACACCCGGATATCCCGCCTTGACCCAAACATCTCCTGCCTGGTCCCATACAATTGCTACAAGGAAACTTTTTATGTCCCCTACCGCTAATGGTATTCCTGCCATGTGTTTTTCAAAAGCGTATATCCACTTCCCAGCCCCCACAGTGAGGGGAGGAAGCGCCTTAATAAGGTTGTTCTTATCCATCTGTGCCCAGGGCACATATTGCACCCTCCCGGGACTTTGTGCAGCAATGGCAACAGTTTGCCTGCTCCCCTTTTTCCTCTTTTGCTGTCACTCCCTCTTTTTCTAGCCACTGCTGCTTGCCCAAAAAACCTGTGCCTCAGCTCTGGCTCCCACAAGCTCTCTACTTGCGGGCTAACCAATGGTGCCTCCTCCTCCTCTAATTCATCCATTGTGTCCCACTCCTCCTCCCACAACTCTCTATTTGCGTCTCCGTCCGACCTCACTGTCCCATAACCTTCGCTCCCCGTCTCCCGCCCGCCACTCTTCTCCTTCTCAATATATACATCCTTGATTGCCATGCTATCTAGTCGAAACAATATATCTCCAGCCCGCCACTCATCCAGCCCACACCCCGGTTTACTCCCTTCTTCCCGGAGGGCCCTCAATCACAGCAATTCTGCTTGCACGTCCTGCAAAGCTTCTTCTAAATCCTTGTGGGGTTTTCCACCTGGCGGTACTGTAGTATTGGTGTTCGGTTAATATGGGGGTCGCAGTAGTGATGGGGGCGGGCCCATGGTGGCAAGGGCACATATGTTGGGTTTGTGTATCCTGTGGCAGGAAGGGTTGGGTAGAGCCCTGCTCAGGGCGGGCGTGAATGTGGTTCCTCAAGTGCTGCTGATTTGGCTATGCTGGGTGCTGTGTCATTCTCACACTGGGACTTGCACTCATTACTATCCTCTATATCCTCCTCCATCTTCCACAGTTCTAAAATCTCCTTTCTTCTTTGCAAATTCGTACCCTTGTATTTGAGAGCCCAAAACCTATACATGTGTTCTAATATCCCCCTATTATTCGTACCCTGTTCTGGCCATGGGCAAAACATCTCCCCTTGTGTCCCTGCCACCCACTGTTTGTCATACTTCTCAATCTTATCCTATACAAAAATGCAATTTGTCATCAATGATCCTACTGGTCCTCTACTTCCTGTTCCCCTGTCCTCCCCTACCAGCACTCCCAACGTACACGCATGCATGCTTCCACTCCTCACATCCACTGTACACCCCACTTCTTCCACCAGCCCTCCCTTGGCCCACCGTTTGCTATACAATAAACATCTTAAAACACTAAAACAATAGACTAAAATAACAAACCAAAACAACAATCACTACTTCTTTTTATTCCCCCACCCCGGGATATATTGGGCACAGGAATTCGAGCTCACTAATTATATGGAGCCTCTACTTCTTTATTCTCTTATCACAATTCAATATACGGCGTCATCTTCTTCCCTCATTCAGAAAGGTTGTGACTTTTCTGTTTCTCTTCTCATATACTTACAACAATAACAATAATAACAAACGCCACACTATCCTGACTCGAATATACACCAATCTATCGCTCACTCCCTCTTCTTCACACCCAAACCCACACACTGTCGTCGCTGTTACCCCTCAGCTCACTTTGCGCCAACCCCTGTTGTTGTTGCTCGCAAGAGGAGTATCCAAAGGGCAGAGAGGAATTCTGTGAAAAGGGCTCCTGTACACCACTACGAGTAGCGAGCTTGGGACTGGTCACTGCAGGTGGGTGCGGCACCTCCAGATGTGCGGCCTGGTATCCTCCATCTTTGCAGAAAATATGGCATCACGTCTGGGTCACCAAAAGTGTAGAGAAGCCCCCCAACGCTCACACCAGGAAAAATACAACCCACTAGGGAAAAAGGCCAAGCACACCAATTGCAAGGAGAACAAGTTTTATTCTCATAAAAACATGTACGCAATAGCAAAGAACTCTGCTGCCACGCAGCGCTCTGGCGAAATCAGCACAAACATTAGGTTTTCAATGTAAAAAGCGTCATAGCTGATGTACATCACATAAATAACAAATCCACATAGCTGGTTAGTGCGACCCTATACATTGGCGGTCTGTTCTGTAGGGGATGCCAGGCCATTGGTCCGAAGTTCGCCTGTCCTTCTTCTTCCATGTGGGATCCTTCTTCGCAGGTCAGGGAGTGCAGGGCTCCTAATTGCCAATTATGAAACAATTCAGCGCGTCTTCTATCTCTGGCCTAATGTGCACCTGGCATTGTAAACATGGGCACAGGGGCAACTTTTGAGGTGACGCTATCTCTAAATCCTTGCTCGATCCCAGGCACATCAGCGCTGTTCCAGTTCTTCCCATCCCCTGCTTAAATGTGTTACTCCCTGGAACCTCACAGCACAAATCACAGGGACCCCAGGTCAGGTGAACGGTTACTGATGTGATCTTTCTGATAGAGTATCACACTAACAGTGTTATGGTCAGTGGTCTGGGATTCCCGGGTACACTGGAATGCTGGGGCCTTGGGCCGTGGCATCTAGGCACTAAAACCTAAGGCTCCTCTGAGATACAAATGCTAACAATATGAGACAATGAGAGGTTTATGGGTCTCTGCAGATTTGATATTTCTCACTGCTGCCCAAGCTGCAACCTGACCCTGCATTTACACACGCATATTTTTGTTCTGTGCCTAGTCCTATTGTCCAGGCTGCAGCACAGTGCCAGGCCTCGATTTCAAGATGGCTGCTATATGCTAAAATGACGGTTGCCTTGTGCAATCTACACCCACTTACATTCTAACATACCCATAATTCAGCTTCTAACAACACCCCCCCCCCTATAATCTTCCCATGCATCTATAACACCCCCTTAGGCCTCTGCCGCATTCAAAAGCTCTTGGGGCCTGGGATGATCGTACCCACTTCCAAACCTTAGCCACAGCAGAGTTGCCAGCAGCGACTGGCGTCAGCATAATAAAGAAATCTTTCACAAATGCTTATCAATCACAGAATTTTTACACCCTGTTTGGGGCTTATCAGTGTGATACAATTGAAATGTATGAGGATAAGGACGATTAAGATGTGTCTAATGGTGTCCAGTCAAAACTTTCGAATACAAAAGGATCGAATGCCAAAGGATCGACTCAATTTGACCTAAAACCAAAGGGTTGAATTTTTTTTTTTATATATATTTTTTTGGGTTTCTGTTTTGAAAAAAAAAGTGGTTTTTACCACAAAAACAGGGGATTGGGGGGGGATTCCACTCCAAAAAAACTAAAAAAAATAAAAATTTGACCCTTTGGTTTTAGGTCCTTTTGATTCGACCCTTTTGGCATTCGATCCTATCTATTCGAAACTTTGACCTATAACCGTGTCTAATACTGAAGTCGGAAACAACATTTGAAAAAGCATCAATTGAATGCTGCAAGGACCTAGGATCAGCCAGCATGAAAGCAGGCACCCACCCAGACTAGGTCCATCCCGCTCTATTAAAGAAAATATTAAGGAAATTGTTAAGTGGTATGTGGCTAGTATTGCTATTTCTTAAAACATTTTTTGTCTAAAAAATCTAGGAAATCCCTATTGAATTGATACAACCCAACATCTTCCTTGACAAATTAAAGCCAGCCCCCCCCCCGTTTGCATGGTGCCAGCATTTTATGCATAAGCCACTTTATGTATCATTGTACTGTAGCACATAGCACTTTTGCAATAAGTACATGATTTCAAGATTTTCCAATAAGTAGATGAATTCAAGATTTCCTTCATTAATTTTAAGTGTTACCCCATCCTGCCACCCCTTTGTGTAGTACCTGCACATTATGTACTACATACTTTATGAATCATTGTACTTGCAGCACTCAGCACTTTTCTAATAATTGAAGTTGACTCATTCCATCAGTTTTCCATTTATTTGACAGGGTTGTACAAATTCATTGTTATTTTAGAAAAAAGCCACTTTTAACAATGAATGTTGTTATTCTGAATTTGATGATTGGGACTGAATTATATTTGTATGTTGTTATAAAATTTGAAAGGTTGAAATAACACAAAACTTATTATCACAATCATCAAATTTTGGGAAGCAATTACCAACGAAATTCCCGGGTCCGAGCAGTAAAAAATGGTCCTCGTACTAAAGAAAAAGGAAGACGAATAGTACTATCAAGGGAAAAAGAAAGACAATGGAGCAATGTGTAATGTACTTTGTGTGTGTTTTTTTTCTCTACCTTTTTTGTATTTTGTTTTTTTGCCCTGTTGTTCTCGCCTTTTTAAAGTTATATATATAAGTTTAACTACATGATATGAAATGAAATGAGAGAATGAAAAGGTTTACTTGTAAACTAAAACATTTGAAATAAAAAATAAAGAATAAAAGAAAGGTTGAAATTTTCAAACCATAACGCAAATAAGACATATACTAGCACTCCAGTAGCTGCTTTTCCGCTATCCATCAAAATGTCCTCCTTTGAATCCAGGAGCCGTTGGGATGAATGCAAAATCTCTTGCCTAGAGACACTCTAGAAGAAACTCTCTGTGGACCCATAAGATCTCTATAGCTATTTTGACCGCCCCAGAGGAATCCTCACTTGCCAGTTTCCTGGAATGTGGAGTCACCATTCAACTCCTATATTTCTATCAATCAAACAATCTATACAAACAGGTTTATGTTGGCTTCTGGAAATGTAGATGCGCTGAATCAGCTTTTCTCTAATCTGGCATGACCAGAAACTACAGGTTGACTGATGAAGGGGCTGCCGCCGCCCTTGATGCCATGGACCACAACATCATATCTCACTGACAATTTCAGATGGGAGTCCAAGGCCAAGCCCTGCATTGCTACACTCGACAACACCCAAATCAAGGCTAAACTGGCCTGGAACCAGGTTTGGTGCAAGCACTAGGTAAACTATGCTGCTGTCTACAGCACCAGCCAGCAGGGGGCACCACAAAGCAGGTTTTCCGTCTGCTGACATTAAAATATTTAATCTGACCAGACCTAAAGTGTCTGCGCAATGCCCTCCCCAGCATGGGGCACACAAGAGTGCTCACATGTGCAAGGAGTCACTCTTTTCCATTCCAGAGCAGTGGAAGTGGGGTTATTTCGTATTGACAGCTGGTTTTAGAACGCAGCACAACAGGATCGGGCTGGAAAAGGGAAAACACACAGCCATGGCATGACGAAATCTTGATAAAACAAGGAAGGATCAGGTTACTCACCTCAGAACCAGCAACATCCTGAAACTAGAACTTCTGAAGTCAGAAGATGGGGCAGCCGAAGCAGTCCCCTCATGAATAGGAGCAAGGGAGAAAGAGGGGGCAGAGGAGGTCAGTGGTCACATGTATGAACAGCAGTAGGGATCCAAATGTGTTTGTACACAAACTTTTGGAATGGGATGGGAACAGCTGGACTTGCACTACAATTGTTCATATGTTTTGCATTATCATGTAAAAGCAAATTGTGATTTACCATAGCTTTTCAAGTACTGCTGGACAGGGCTACTTCTAAAGTACTGACTCCACAGTTGCTTTGTTGAAGTGGTTGCTGTCAAATTGAAGTATATATATTTGTAGAATTCTGGCACACTTGGAACTTACATGTTGCAATACTTTAAAATAAATATCGGGGTGACTTCACATGGGTAAACATTGTCCAGCATTTCTGTGACAACTGTCCAAACAATGGACTGCCCTGGCATACCTAAACAGTGTAGGTTACACAATCATGATAACCGTAGTAGGTGGGGATATGTGCATGTTGCAGGTAAATGCACAACGCTCAACCTTTCCAAGTTTTAAAGTTGGTCATCTGACATTAAAATACTTGATCAAATTAAACTTCAATTGAAATGTATCTGTCTAAATGAACAGTTGGAATGTGTTCAGAGGTATTGGTAACGTGATGATTAAAAAGTAATGGCACTTTAAAGCAAGGGCAAAACAACCAATTGGACGGTGTGGTAACATGAAATAATGAGGGCACCGATGGCGCCTTGCCTGCATTGCTCTCATGCTATAAAGGAGCATTTGTGTTCCAGCTGAGCTGCTCTGCCCTGCAGTCTGTGGGCCGACCCATAACCTAACCTCTCATTCAGAAGTGTCTGCAATTGGCTAGCAGGCATGTAGGGAAAGAGTGGGGGGGACTTTCTGCACTGGCCAAAGGCTACCACCTCACAGCGCTTTTTATCAAGTGAGCAGTCCTGGACATTGAAGTCTGTGTTAACTTCCCCATCCCAGCCTGCCTTCCTCTTCCCTCGCCAGCTCCACATAAGGAGGACGCCTGGCAAAGAGGGATTGCTGGCACCAAGCACAGGAACAATTCTGCCTGAGCTGCACAACCCTAGTACTCACACCTAATTCCAGAGGATGCAAGGTCAGGTGTAACAGCTGCTAGAGGATGGAGCAGAGCATGTGAAAGCAGGGTGCTTGGCAAGTGTGGAAACTTGCAAGCTGCATGGGAGCCAGCACCATTTCTCTTCTCTGCAAGGTGTACCTAAACTGGGCCTGTCCATGCTCTGCCTGTTGTGTCTATGAGAGAAGCTGCTATGGGTCTTGCTCATGCTGTGCATATACCCATCTGTGAGGAAACCTTGCAAGGGCCCTACCCTGGTGTAGGGGTAAATGCTTGTTTGTAAAACCCTACGTCACGCTCAGCTTCAGAGATGCAGTTCATCGTTGTGCTATGGGAAGCTTGCACTGGCCCAGCCTGTACCAGCTTGTGAAGGAAACTTGCACTTGCCCTTTTTCCTGCTGTACCAGTATCCATGTGGGATGGAAGCTTGCACCATTCTTGTCCATGCTGTACCTGTTTGTGCAGGAATCCTGCTCTGGCCCTGCACATGCTGTACCTTTGGTGGGGGAAGCTTCCACTTGCCGGCTTCACGCGGTATTGTTTCTGAAGAATTGCTTCACTCATGTGTTACACCCTCTGTCCCCACAGGCCGTCCCCACCCTCTCTGGTCCCCCCGTGTTGTTCACTTGTGCCCCCCCCCCTTCCCGCACAAAGGAGCCTGTGCTGATACATTCTGGTTTCACCATCACTGTCTTGTGGCCAATGCTGGATTGGATTTTTATGGACTTCATTGATTCACGGTGCGTCACCCTTTCTCAACTCTCATGCTAGACTTCCTTTGAATCTTGTACTCATGGTGGCCTTGAATCATGTTGTTCCCATCTTCCTCTTGTATCCTGTCTTGCAACATTATGTGTTACTACTGACTTGCTGCAATTGTATTTGCTCTCCCCTCTTGCTTCTCCACTCTTTTTCACTGCTCACTCTCTGTTCTCTCCTCCTCTCCCTTTCTCCCTTTTCCTATCTCCTCCCCTCCTCCCCTTACTTTCTTCTATGCATTTACTCTATCAGAATTGTCCCTGGACCTAGCATGATAGCAACCTCGTCTGTCGCTCCCCCATCCCCTTACTGCCCCCCCCTCCCTCCAGCACTATCTGAAACGTTTTCAGGCCTAGTACGATAGTTGCTTGTTTTGTTCCTCCCCTCCCTTTCTGCACCCCTCTCCCTCACCTTTTTTTTCCCGGCTCTACCAGAAATGTCGTCAGGCGTAGTACGGTAGTTGCCCGTCTGTTTCCATTTCCTTCCCAATCTCCCGCTCCCTTCCTTATCTACGTCTTAGCTCGTGCACTGTCGTGAAATGTCGTCAGGCTGAGTACCATAGTTAATTTCACATCCTTACTGTTCATGGCCTGTAAGAATGTCGTCGTATTTTCCCTTGTTCCGTCCCTTGCCTTGAAGCGCTTTGAAACACATTGTGTATAGGCGCGATATAAATAAACTATCTTGTCATATCATACTCACACTGATGTACATGTTTGTGATAGAAGATTGCTTTAACCCTATCTATGCTGAACCTGTGCTTACTTCGTGCTGTGTTCACTGTTTGTGAACGAAGCTTGTGTGTATGTTTTAATGTGGGGAGATTGTGGGCGTTGCAGGCAAGGCATGTATGTGAGAGCACTGGGACACACTTGGAGCTAGGGCTTGAATTTGAAGCATGTACGGTTGTTGGTGGGATGGAAAAATTAGATTCCGCTTAGGGAGGCAAAAATGCTTGTACCGACCGGCCCTACCTTGGACCAGCCTTTGCTCAACAGCCATACGCTACAAATGGTCCTTTGCTTCCTGAGTATGCCGTTTAGGAGGGTGGGCGGTGGGAGGGGGCAGACTGGCAGCTTGAAGTAGCCCCAGACAGATTTAAAGTAATTCTTGTTTATGAGTCTAAGGGCCTGATTCATGGAATTGTATTTTAGCACAGAGCAATTTCACTTTGTACTGCCAACTAAGTGTTTCCATGGAATTTTTAGCACTGGTGCAAAGTGACTTTGCACTGCCAACAAACACCCTAATTTACAGAGCGGTGCAAAGTGTATTTATGAAGTGAAAAGTGACTTTGCACCAGTGCAAAATCAGTACAAAGCGACTTTGCACTGCAAAAATACACGTTGCACCGCTTTCTGAATCAGGATGTTTGTTGGCAGCGCAGAGTCACTTTGCAGCAGTGCTAAAAATTCCATGAATCGGGTATTACCTATCAGCTGATGCACAGAACACGACATGTTATGAGCTACGACAAACATTTGCTTCAATTACATGCATACACGTAAGTACCGTGACCCAGTATTTAGCAACACAGACAATGGCACGTAGCGGTCCGCCATGCATGGCAACCCAACATGCTCCATCACAGGAAACCCTCCAGCAGACCCCTTGCAATCACTCATCGAGAACACTCTGGCTTGCATGACCTCAACTGCCCAAACAACCACATGAACGCATTAGTTGCAGTGAGTAAATACAACGTCACTCAGAGTCGCAGGGTGTAGCAAATTCAGGGCCATCGTGCACAATGCCACACCGCCCTTCAGAATACTTAACTCAGGCCTTCTTACGCTGCGCGTCTACACTAAGATCGACGGAAACTGACAACAAGGGCAGACTGATGCACACAATGCCAAGTGATGTGAATAGCCCCATCCCACCCGAGTTCTTTATCGACCAAACTCATCCCTTATCGGCACACTTTAAAAAGCACACACCTTATTTGAGATGATGCAATCCTCGTCCTTGCTCATTCAGGCTCAGCCAGCCTGCTTCCATTCCTTTTATGTTCAGGGAGATGGAGATGCGATTCACTGTTCGCTTTTGGCGGGAGGAATCAGAAGTCCCACTGTCCTCTTATAAATGTTTTCCTCATCACTTTGCAGGCCCATTCTTCACATGCGAGTGCAAGGTGGGGTCACCTCATCGCGCGCCGGCATCTGGAGACTGAAGATCAACTCAATTACAGAGCTTGGATTTCAAATGTTAACTTTAGGAAATTGCCTTTGTAATGAGATCAACATTTAGACGGAGATGGACGAAAGGTCTCCCCAGAGGAGGAATCAAAACAGCCGGTGGTTAGAGGCACAAAGAGGAGTGATTTAATCAAAAGAGGCTAATAATAAACTTGAGCAGATAAATGCTGTTATCATGTACATTGCCATAAAAGATATTTCTGAAACATAATTGTTTTTATAGGTAGAGCATTTTTGTATTCCTTCCTTGGAACATGGCTATCTGCAATACCCAGCCTGTTGCATGAGATAAATACATGAATGGGAGGTGATAATGGTGGACAACATTAATTGTATACAATACAGATAAAATGATCAGTGACACACAATATTACTTCATATCTGGTCAATATGTGGAGGGCATCAGATAGCTTGAGGCAATATCATCTAAGTATCAACTAAGATAGGACCAGCTGCCCTTAGATTGAGATCCAGACTTGCAAAGTTCAAGATAAGTTTCTGCTCGTGACAAGATGTGAGATCTCACAGTCATTCCATCACCAACAAGGCGGGGCCCTTTAGCTAGGACTTTGCTATGAGCTGTCTTGGCTATCAGAAAGGCCATTGCCCTTCATCTGCAGTTTGGCTCCTCAGCAAGACAATGAATACATCTCAGTTAGTATGACTGTAGTGGAACTGATTTTTTCTTAAGACCTTGAACCAGTAAATCTGAATGTGCAGGTCCAACTCTAGGACATGTGTCTTAAAGTGCCTCGAAACGAGCGGCACCTGGGGCACTCACTTGAAGCTTTGGTGTCAAATTCAGGCATTTTCAATTCAAAAATAGGAAAATCCATCATCCCTCGTCTCTTATATGCGGATGATGTAATCCTGATCGACCAAACCAAAGTGGGGCTTCAGCGTAAGTTAACAAATCTGGCAAAATACATCAAAGAAAATCACCTGGAGATAAACAAAAAAAACCGAAAAATTATGACATCTGAAAAAAAAACGAAAAAATCTGCAAACATGGAGTCGTGGCACTTAGACGACATCAAAATTGAAAAAGTCAAAAACATCAGATACTTGGGGTTTGAATTAGACAACTCATCAACAGACCAAGCAGTACTCTGGGAAAAAGCGAAAAGATTGACAGCGCAAATGAGAACCCTGGATAGGAAGTTCGGCAAACTTTTGCTAAACCCAGCTATTAACTTCTACAAAATTAAACTTGTGCCGACGCTGGCTTTTGGAATGGAGGCCTCACTCTGTATTCCCCAGACGATATGGGTCAAAATAGAAGGTTTGGTCTGGAAAGCCGTCCTGGGGCTCCCAAAATCGACCTCAATGGCGGCTATCCGAAGGGAACTAGGACTCGTCTCGCTAGCCTCGATTATTGACTTCAGCGCAATGAGACTATTCAGAAAAATTATTCTGGCTGATTCCCTTCCCATCTATTCATTAATCAAAGAAGAATTGGAAAACGGTAACTGCATTGCATTTAAAAAGTGGGCCAAAATCAGAAAAGAAAGGTTGTCAGATATATTGTGCACAGAAACAGATTTAAAAGAAAGCCCTGATAAAATCAAACGTAAACTCGAAGAAGTGGACTGCATTAAAACAATACAGCCAGCAGCAGATAACAAACTTTTACCCCACCTTCCTCCCACGTTTAAGAAACCAAAAGTCCCAATGAATTATGTCAGCAAATTTCCAGAGAAAAAAAAAAAGATTCTTGTTTAAGAAAGCGAGATTAAATATACTTCTGACTAAAGAAATCCTTGCAATTCGTGGTGTGGTGGAAAATCAGACCTGTCCATTATGCAAAAATACGGAGAGGGTGGAAACCCTCAGACATTTGGTTCTCAATTGTCCCATCACTGAAAAAAACAGAACTATTTACCTTTTGCCGCTGATCACGAACCCATGGATGATCCATGAAGAAGACTGGTGGAATAGACTGATTTCTGGAGAAACCACAAGGTGGATGGTGACTATGGCTAACCTAATCGAATTGGCTTTCAAACAGATCAACGAGGCCTCACGCACAGATGCCACTTCAACGCAGTGAGTTATGTAGCCCAAACAGACAGGTGTCTTCTGGGCCTCTCTGTTACACTGTGGACAACCAGTTTGATCTGTGGGAAGCCTTTTTCCGGAGAAACCTGAGATGAAACTCTTGAATTTTCTGAACAGAGAACTGAATGCACCTTTTGATAAAATTACAGGTTTTACCTGAATACAAGTCAAAAAAAAAAATAGTGACATTGATTAAGGTTTTTTCATTACCGAAACTTGAGGGATACTCTAATTACATAACCAGCTGTCACACCTGTTGGTGATCAGTTAGTTATGTTATGTTACTTGGCATTTATATAGCGCCTTATGTATCATTGGTATGATCTCATAGCCTAATCGATTTTCCAGTGACACTTCGACGCTAGACAAGTAATCATTAAGAAAAGTGCCAATAAAGGAAGCATGAAATCAGTAGACCTAGGGTCGGATTAAGCCTTTGGTGGTAGTCTACAAACGCGTTATAAATGCCATATCATATCATATCAGTGGTAAACCGTTCAGTATTATTGAATACTGGATCTTTTACTACTTTGCCAAATTACGAGTATCAAAAATAAAACCAATCTTTTACTCCTGCTTTTGTGTGGCGGTTATTACCTACAGAAAAACATTACTGCATGCAGTAATCACAGATGTGGTCAATACCACATGCGGTAATATAAATCCCCATGATAGGCCTATGCAATGAACTCTAAAATGGGGAATACATTTCGGGACTGCTTGACTTTGAATCATGCAGACCCGAAAAGTTACTGTATGCTTACTGAATGGGGTAACAGCATCACCTTTTAACGGTATTTCCAGCGGAAATACTTTGACTATGGGGAGAGACATTGTAGGATTGGGGAGAATGGTGACCGGAGGAAAGAAAGACAAGTAGGAGAAGAGGTGCACGGGGTCTCTCCTGTTAAGACAGAAAATGGGGGCGAAGGGACAGAATATAAGTGTTGTCACGTGCAAAGTGTGATATACACAGGCAGGGATGAAATAACAGTGAATAAGGCAAAGTCAATTAAGGCAATGGAGAAGCGATGCTTTACATGAAGGTGAGAAACCTATTGAAAGGTATTTCACAAGAAATGTTTTCACACAGACCCGCTGAAACGGGCTGTGATCAATCAGCTTCAATCCTTTGTTGCATCTTCAGTCCAAAAATTGTGAAATATGAGCATGGAAATTAGTGACGACTAATGAAATGCTAACCAAATTTGCTACTAACACACAATAACCTTTGATTTATAACAGGACAATTTGTTGTAACTGATGGAAGTTTATTAACACGCCTTAATAAAGCCCAGCAGCAGGGGAAACATTAGCACGTGCCACCATTCAGATAATGTTGGTTTAGGAAAACTATTTAAAGCCTAGGATTACTTAGGTTTGTACCCAAGGACACATATGTGGCCAATAAAACCAACCATCGATTTATATACTCTTGAATTGACTCTAACGTATACTGGCGCAGAACTGTTCTTAACCAATATATACTTTATCCTAATTTTCTGACTGGCCAGGTGAATATCGGTCATAGTTAGGTTTCCACAGCTAGTAAACGCTTGCATAGGAGATATTTACCTACCATACCTAACTACCTAGAGTGGAGCACAGACAGATTATTCACGCCACATTTGTAGTATCTTCAGTCCATCTCAACCTTGGGTTTTATACCGGTCCTCAGCGCTGAACTGATCACCACAAAAATGTTAAGTGAGTCCAGAGATGAGGAGGACAACAGTGATGTGGAAGACTTTTTTTATTGGAAAAAATGTGGTTTCTGCACTCCTCTATTTACTGCGCCACAGGGAGTTCAGTATCAACCAACACCAATTTCTCTTAGTTCATCATGTATTTATTTATTGATAGCCCATAAGGATGACACGTGTTTCGGCACCCTACGTGTGCCTTTTTCAAATCTGAGCATAGATTGTTTAATATACTATCGTCGGAGTACAAATAGCTCACTGATGTCGTGTTGTCAGAAAGAGTCGCATCAGACTCACAAGCGCTGCAAGCACTCAAAAATCTGGTCTATGCTTCAAGCGTCGGGTTATGCTACCTCTATTGGACCTCTTTGCTTTATTTCACACTATTGACCACCCGCCCTTATTGCCAATTCATCATCAATGGGCAATAGAGTTTATGTGCTGATTGGATTGGGGCCTTCCTTACCGATTGCACACACGATCTGGAGGCTGGCTTCTTCACATGCACACCTATCATTCCTGTGTGGTTTAGCTATAGTCTCTGCATTATCCCCATTTATATTGTACAAGACATGTATTCATCCTTCAGCAGACATCTTATGCTAGAGTGGTGAACTCTTCCTCAATTATGCTGTCGATACACAAATAATATAATGCTAACGGGGGACAGAGACCGGGCATTTTCCAAGGTGTGAAACAGTCAATCCTCAAATGAAAACAGGATGGACAATACTTTTCTTAAGATTGATCTAAACAAAATAGAGGTGCTGGCATTGAACACCAATCCAGACCCCTTGGACCCGTTGTTATGGCCATACGAGTTCAGCCCTTGTTGGTTTCATTCACTTGTGGTCAGAAACCTGTTGATTGGGATGGAAGCAGACCTTTATTTATGTCAACCGGTCTCAAAGGTGACTCAAACCTGCTTCCTTAGCTTGACAAGACTGAAACACATGTCCCCATCATATACTTCTCCTACACTCCATTGCTAGTGAGTACTTTTACATCCTCTAATTCTGTTAGTATCTATGTGAGGCTTACAGCTGTACTGATGTCTACGTTTGACCACATCTTGCCCAGTCTGAAGTCCCTGCACTAGCTTCCGGTCAGTTATAGAGTGATCATTGTGCCTGACCCATAAACCTTTTTATGGTCCTAGTCATATGGTGCTCCCACATAGTTTCCAGTGTTGTCTTCCATTATGACAGCTTTGTTTGCTGAAGAGCTGTACATTAATTGTTCAGGGATTTAGGAGATCTAAATTTGGGGTTATATCCTTTTCTGTCATGTCTGCTATGACCTGAAACACCTTCTCTGTTTATTCACATGATGAGACCAATCATTTGGCCTTCAGCGAAAACGTAGGGCCTGGCTTTCTAAAATGTAGCCTTATCTACTAATATGCCAATAATTATCGTAATATCAGGCTAAACTCAATAGTGCTAACATGCTTATTTGGTGCATGTGAAATTGCTTAAGAATCATTAAGTGTATTGAATTGAGCAACATCTTCTGCAAGCACAGTGCATCATACTAACTTCAGAAGCACATCAGACCATGGGTCCTATTCAGGGACCCATAGGCACATCCACAGGTTAGTATCATTGGGAAGTTGGCTCAAAGGGATCTCTGCAGGATCTCATATCGCAGCCCCACTTGGGAACACCGAGAACGGCAAACCAACAATCATTTCTAATGGCAGTGTCATGTGCAGTCTATTAATAGGTGGAACTCTTCACATTTCTATGTGTGATATGTCAGACAGCTCTCAGGGTGCAGAACTTGGCTAACAGAAGAATGGTTCTGCGTTTTTAGTTATTGCCCATGTTAAGTTATGGTTAAAAGTCACTGATGATGTGCATTTCAAAGTCTAGAAACTCCTGACATCTGCCAAACACATTTTACGAAAGTCAGGTGCATCATAGCAATAACCATATAAACTGAGAGAGGGACATTATTACAAAGTAATGACC